>NC_136069.1:299420757-300620757 GCF_964261635.1 Lissotriton helveticus | reverse complement strand
ACCAGTTCCAGGGACACTCCAGACCCTGTGCTGGGGAAAAGCCCGCCAAGGAAGTGGGTGTAACCACCCCCCTCCTGGTCCCACCCAGCAGCGCCCACTCACCTGACTGCGGTGACTTCGCCCGGTGCCATCCTGGTGCCCACTTAATCACTGGCTAGTGATTCAGAACTTGGTCCCCTCTGCTTTCAGGTCTTCTTCTTCCCTGATCCAGGCTTGGATCACTCCGAACTTTCTTCACTGGCCGCCTGCCAGCAACTCTTTCTTCAGGCTTCTGGTTCATCAACGAAGAAACCCGACGACACTTGAACCCTATGCAGCCGCAGCCCCTGGGCTAGGTAAACCGAGTACTCCGGTGCTCCAGCGTAGGCCCACTCTCTAAGTGCCTAGATCCACTTTCGTTTTTGTCCTACCTAGTCGGGTTCGCCCGAAAACACTAACTTTGCGTTTACTAGGATCCATAGACTTTGTTCCGCCTTACGCGTGAGAGTTCCCACTCTGCACACGACGTCCCTAGGTCTCCTGCTAGTAATCTAAAGGTTCAGTAGTCCAGTCCTAGCGATCCCAAAGCCTATGAGAGTAGTACTTACCTGCTAGTAATTTCGCATTCCACTTTTGTAGTATATGGTTTTTCGTGCCCCTCGGGCATGTGTGTAAATTGTGCGACTTAAAGTATTTTCGTAAGAGTTTTGTTGTGTGCTTAGCTCCCTGTCTCATAAAGAGCCAGGGTAGACTTGTTATAAATAAATACACTGTTTATTTTCATAACAACTTGTGTGGTGTCCTTTCACTGGGTGTTCAAGGGGTAATGTGATGGTAAAACAGCTGGCTTAACACGCCCTCTAGAGTCTTAGCCTTAGACTGCTCATATCCATGCTACTAGGATAGCTGGTCTATAAGGTTGACTTACAACCAATCATCAATAAGGGTTGTTTGGACTGATATATAGTGATCACTAGAATAGTGAACACTGCACTTCAGGCCAACTTCTCACAAGAATGTTCTACAAATTCGACATTCCTTGGGAGAATGATCTGGATAAAGACAGTATAGGCAAGTTTCATGCTTGTCATCGACGTGGAGCCTCTTCTTACCACAAGATGAGCAAGCCCTGAAGAGACCTTTCTTCTGTTGATCAGCCTTAGTTGAGTTTAGAAGGAAATATCCAATTTCTGTGAGGAAAAGGGATAAAACTAGGAAACCTGAGGAGAACTCAGGAGGAGACTCCCTAGCACAACGTGCGGTAGAAAATCTGAGAGACTGAGGCTCCTGACAGGAAGGTTCTAGAGGGAGGTGGTAGCTGATTGGCTACCTTCTGGAATTTGGTCCTTTTTACAAAAGGACATACATAGGCTACTAAGGCAAGGCCCTTAGGCCTACTTTCTCTATGTATGTCTATAGGACATTACTTTTCTATGTACCGGGGACTCCCGTCTCGACGGCGGGGCATGATTCAGGCATGTGAATCTATGAAAGACACCCATAATACTGGATAACTAGACACTGCCTGGGGCACACAAGGTGTCCCATGCATAGGCCAGTTCAAACCGGTGCTGGGGCACTCCAGCCTCAGCTCTGGCGCGAAACTGGACAAAGGGAAAGGGGTGTAACCACCCCCTTCCTGGGTCCCACCCATAGGAGGGACCTAGCAGGTAATCCAGCCCCTTGATTTGGAATAAAGGTAGGAGCTGTGTCCTTAGACTTTAAATAATCCCGACTGAAACTCTGATACGAAACTCTGGACCCTTCGACATCCTACTCGACGTAGAAGACTGAAGAATCTCCCTTGTGGTCAAGGAGTGACAGCCCTGTGCAAGCAGGCACCATCAAGCGCTCAACGGTTTGCTTTATCGTTGCTCCCGCCGGAGCTCGAACGACAGAGCCTTACAATAACCGGACTTCCAGACATCCAACAGCCCGATCCACAGCCACAGCAAAGCTGAGACCCGTGGAGGCGACGAGAGACGTGGGACCGGCCATCTTGGAAAGCCAGCGAAGTGCTTTCCGTGCAGCTCCTGAGGCACCCTCGAAGCTGTGCATTGGGGATTGAGAAGCCCCAGCCCCGAGCATCCTTTGCACCGAAGATCACCTCTCCACACTCATCGAGTGCTGCGTGGGGCCCTTTTGCATTTTCCTGCTCAACGCGTCTGTCCGGTCACTTGCCCGTTGGCTAGTGGCCTCTGTGACGACGAACCTTTGATTTTCCAACGCTGGTCTGGTTGCTCCAGACTGGCCCTTGCTCCCCTGAAAAGGAGCAGCCCATCAGACCTTGCTGGTCTGATCCAGAAGCCATCTTCGATTCCTGCGTGCGTTGCATTTGCCAAGGCCTGTTAACTCCGAATCGAGAACCGACCCCGCCGACAGTGAGAGCCTTCATGGGACAGTCCGTGTCCAGCACCTGGTCGTCGTCGACACCTCCTGGTCCATGTGGCAGCGAACACATAATTCACGACAGCACCTGATCGCATCCCGACATCGCCTGGTTCCTTCCTGGTTCCATCCTGGTCATTGGCTAGTGACCCAGACTCTGTCCCCTCTGCTTTCAAGTACTCTTCATCCTCGATCCACCCTTGGATCCAACCGGACTCTTCTCTCCTGGTCGCCTGCAGCATCTTTTCTCCAAGGCTCCATAGAACTCCACGACAAAACCCGACACACTTTGACACCTATGCACCCGCTTCCTGTGGGTGAGGTAACGCGAGTACTGCGGTGCTCCTGTGTAGGTTTACTCTCCTAGTTTACTCTCCTCGGAAGACTCCTAACTCTTTAACTTCCTAGCTTTACGCACCCATTGACTTCTATAGGTGCACGCGAGTGCATTCAGACACTGCACCCGTATCCTGTGGGCCTCCTGCTCCCTAGCTATTGTTAGTCCAGTGTGGCCCCAGCGATTCCCAAGGCCCTAGGCCTTACCATTGTTCGTGACGTGGTTCTTATACCACTATTTTAGTATATGGTTTAGCGGGCCACCAGGGCCTATCCATATTTGTGCAACTTATTGTATGTTATATTAAGTTACTTGTTAGGCGCTTGTGCCTCTGCCCTCATAAAGAGTACAGGGGGTTGTTTAGAGATAAATACATATATATTTTGAATATATAACCTGGGTGGTGTCGTTTCATTTGGTATTAAAAGGTTTGCATATGGTAAACTAGCTGGCTTCACATGCCCTCTTGAGTTTAGCCTAAGACTGCTTTTGTCCATGCTATCACTAGGATAGCTGGTCTATAAGGTTGACTTTACAACCATCACTGTTGGACCCATGGTCCCACCTAGGGTAGCCTGGCTCAAGCGGTAAGACCAAACTCCGCAGCAATGTGTTGTGCCTGCTTCACACTTAAACAGTAACCCACGTGACCCCACATAAAAATGACACCACACCTTTAGTATAAAAATAAGGAAAAGCTTTATCTCTTGTTCTTAGATCAACTTCAGTTCTTAGCAGTGAAAAACTTACATCACAAGCATTTCCATGTATAATTACTTCAGCATTGAATCATTGTAGTCCCTTTTGTTTACATTTCAGAAACCCACATTTGTAATGAGTATTCAGTTTCCAATCTCAGGCAGTTACAACATTAATACATTATGCAGCTAGTCACACTTTATAAAAGAGAAAATAGGTTATCTCATAGATTCGCCAAAGTAGGGTCCCACATATCAGTGGGGTTGGGGAGCAGATTTTCGATGTTTTAATAAGGCAGTCAACTAGATCCTCCTAATTGAGGCTATTGGCCAAATCTCCCCAGCAGGAAGTTAAATTTTATTCCACCGTTATTAAACTGCCCCTGCGTCTGCACGTTTTTCCCCCCAAGTCTTGTCACACCCACCGAGGGGTAATATGAGGCTGTTTACCCCTACAGGCCCCACTTCCGGTGTCTGCAAACCGCTATCTATTTACTTGGGATAATCTGGATTCTGGATTTAGCATCTCGCGTCAACCTTTCTTTTAGCGTACACAACGGGAAGACCCTGAAATCACACTTAGGCTGTTGCTGCACTCGGGGCTCTTACCGGCTCTTTAGACAGTCAGAGACGGCACTTCCAGCCCCGGCCCAATCTCCAGTCTCCACTCGGGCGGAAGGATAAATGCGGGGAGGGTCACTGAACCGGCTTCAAGCCGGGACCCCCTCGTCTTTCCTCCCGACTCTGAAGGAAGCGTCCGGCGCCCTTCAAACGCGTTGCTGCGTCAGCGGAGCCAGTCTCCTCCCGACTCCAAGTACGGCCCCGTTGCTTTAGGTAGGCGGAGCCGTCGACGTACACCAGACCAGGCAGTGATCAACGGGGCGGTCCGCTTCCTAGGTCAGACCCGCCCCAACCAACTTCCCCGCCCTATGCTGGAAAACAGGATCGGTCACTCTGTCTGACAGAAGCTTTGCGGCACCACAGAAAAGTAAAGGCTCTCATCACAGGCAAATTGGGATCTTCACGGTATCGCTAGAATTCTCCCCCTTTCTCTTCCTTCTTATCTGTGGCAGCGGGTGTAGGAGAGTGGGGTCTGCAATCCTATGGTCACCCTAGATTTTTGCTTTTTTGCTTCACTGGTTTACGACTTTCCCTGGCTGTGGGCCTGCTAATCAGACCCACAGCCTAGCTGTTCTCTCTCTAAATTGACAACCATGTACTTTAGGTGCATTTACCAATTGGTACTGGGCCACGTTATCAGTCCCTGTACAGTGTACCTTAGGTATCCAGGGCATAGGTGTACCCAGGGCCTACCAGGGGCTGAAGCATATATTATGCCACCCCTGGCTGGCCATCTAAAACTGACACAACTGGCTGCACGACAGCTGGGGCAAGGTGGTGTAATCACCCTTTGCTGTAGATATAGTATACCTATATCTAACCCTCAAATGGACACATATCCTCCTATCAGTCACTCCTATGGCAGGCCTTAACAATCCTGAAGGCAGAGTGCTTGGAATTATGTGAGATGGTGCTCTGGCATGAACTGAGCCCATCTGCAGCTTGCGGAACCAAGTCCTAATAGCTGTTCCATGATAACGCTATACCATATACTCAAGTGCATTATCGACCTCGCGGTTGAATGCTAACTCTGGTATAACATTATCAAAACATGTCGAGTAAGGTGTCATACGAATTGGAATACTACCCCCTCGCCAATTCTGGCGACGGGGGTAGCATTCCACCCTTCTAGAGGGACACGACATGTATGTAACTGTGAACCCCGGTTAAAACTAACTCGAGCCTTGGCATCACAAAATGGATGCTGCCACCACAGACACAAGTCTGACCTCCTGCTGCTGGGAGTCCTTCCAGCGAGGGGGACTTGGACAAAGGGTTTCCTGCCTTGGGTCATCTTAAGATGACGTCGTCCGCGCGCTGAAGTCAGTTCCTTTTTCCGCGCCAGCAAGCGCAGATCCGGAAAAAGTTGTACCCTAATCAGTTTTTTACTAACTTTTTACGATCCTTTTTGATCTACTTTTGAAGTCTCTCGACTTCGCCGGTGCCGGTAGGGATGCCCGGGTTCGAGCCCTGTGCCGACTGTAACCGAATTGTGTCGGTTACCGACCTTCATCGCCGGTGCCTGCACTGTCTAGGCCCGGACCACGACGACAAGTCCTGCTCCGACATCCGGGCCCCGACGTCTATAGCTAGACGGGAGCGGTCCCGTAAGCGACTCGAGCTTCGGCAGTCCGCCCCGCGCCGCGAGGTCCCGGTCCGGAAGGAGCTCGAGGGACTGGTCGCGGGGCCGGAGTCCCCACATTTCCGGGAGTCGTCATCGGTCTTCGGGCTCGAAGTCCTCAGGTAAGAGGCACAAGAAGTCGAAGAGGCGACATCACTCTTCTAACTCCCCCCCCCCCCCCCAGCGGCCTGCTCCATACCCGCTGGTCCCTGGGCAGAACGCGACGCCGGGGGAGATTGATGACTTCCTCATGGCCATGAGGTCGCTCGCTTCCCCGTCGGGTTCCGCGGCGCCTTGGGTCCCCACGCGGGCCGGGTGCTTCGACCCCGGTGCCGCAGGGCCCCACTGGATCTGGATCCGGGTTGTCGCCGGTCGACCTCACGACCTCGCCGGCGCCGACCCCCAGGGTGTCGCCCCCGGCGCCGTCCCAGGACGACGCTGGTCCTTGCCTCGATTCGGGTATTTGACGCCGCTTGGAGATTTTTACTTCTACGACACGGCCCCATCCTTTGAGGCTGAGTACCAGGTGATGGGTGATGAGGGGGATTGGGAGGGGTCTGAGGGCCCTCTGGCACATGAGTGTCAGTCTTCTGCGGACTAGACAGGAGAGCTTGGGGAGGCCAGTGGTCTGGACACTTCGCCCGACACTGGTTTTGTCTCCCCCCCCTAGCGTGGCTACGGAGGAGGGGGCTGCCTATAGCTTGGTACTGATGAGGGCAGCCAAGGCCTTTGGCCTTGAGCTCCCCGTCGCGGCCGTGAGGACTTAACTCCTCACTGAGGTTCTTAAACCGCAGGCAAGCTCGGCCAAGCCTCTGCTGCCGTTTAATGAGGCCTTATCAGAAGTTCTTCTGGGCATTTGGTCCAAGCCACAGGTCACAGGTCAGCCTGTGGATAGGAATGTGGCCACGCGCCACAGCCCGGCTCCGGGCGACCCTTGCTTTCTGTCTACCCATCCCACTCCCGAGAGCCTGGTCATCCAGGCCTCTAATTCCCAGACCGCATTCCCGAAGGCTCCCCCCGACCGGGAATCCAAGAGATACGAGCAATACGTGAAGAAAGTATTCTCCTCCCTAAGTTTAGGATTGCGGTCAGTCAATACCACATGCCTCTTGGGCCGCTACACCCACTCTCTGTGGGATACGGTCGCGGACGTGCTGCCAGAATGCCCGGTGGAGGTCCGGGCTCAACTCGGCCAAGCCCTTGTGGAGGGTCGAGATGCGGCGCGTTATTCCATCCCGTGTGGGCTGGACCCTACTGACTCACTAGGCAGAGCGATGGCAACGACGGTGGCGATTCGTCACCATGCCTGGTTAAGGTCCGCCAACTTTTCGGCTGATGTCCAAAACACACTTATGGACATGCTGTTCGATGGCCGTCGCCTCTTTGGCGACAAGGCAGACCAAGCGCTTGAGCGCTTTAAGGACTCCAGGGCTACAGCCAAGTCCTTGGGCCTCTCGGCCCCGCGCCAGCGAACGGCGGCCTTTCGCTCCTTTCGTGGCCAAGGAAGGGGTGCCCCCACACATCCTGCCAGCCACGGGCCGCAGACTACCATCCAGCGCGGTGGCGGACGTGGAAACCGCCGTAGCGGCGGTCGGGGACAACGGCGAGGCCAGTCCACACCTGCCCCTGCAGCATCCGCCTCAAAACCCTCCTAGTCCGAGCTTTTAGGCCCATGTGACACCAGTGGGGGGCAGGGTTCGCCATCACCACCTCCCCTGGCGCACTGTCACATCGGACAGGTGGGTGCTGCAAATCGCCCGAAGGGGCTACTCCCTCCCCTTCAAGGCGACCCCTCCAGCCATGCCACCGCAGTGCCACAGCATGTCGGGGGTTCACTTGAAACTTCTACAAGAGGAAGTTACGGCCCTCTTGGCCAAGGGGGACATCGAGCGCGTTCCTGGGCCAGAAGTAGGGTGTGGTTGTTACTCCCACTACTTTCTGGTACCCAAGAAGGGCAAAGGGGGCCTACGCCCTATCTTGGACCTACGGAAGGTCAACGGCTTCCTCCGGAAGGAGAAGTTCAAGATGCTCAGGTCTTAGCTGCCCTAGACCCTGGAGACTGGATGGTAGCGTTGGACTTGCAGGACGCTTATTTTCACATCCCTGTCCTGCCGGCCCACCGGCGTTACCTGCGGTTCACGGTATGCAACGAGCACTTTGTTTACCGTGCTGCCCTTTGGCCTTACTAGCGCCCCACGGGTGTTCACGGAAGTGATGGCGGTGGTCGCAGCTCATCTGCGCAGGTTAGGGGTTTCAGTCTTCCCCTACCTCGACGACTGGTTGGGGAAGGCTTGCTCGCCCCAGACAGTCGTCAGCCACCTCCAGACTACGGCCGACCTCCTGCACCTGCTGGGGTTCTCCATCAGTGTGCCGAAGTCACACCCGTGTCCCTCTCAGAAGCTCCTCTTCATCGGAGCGGTTCTAGACTCGGCGCAGTTTCGGGGTTATCCTCCTGAACAGCGGGTTCGGGATATTCAGGCTCTGATTCCGATCTTTCAGCCGTTATCCCAAGTCTCGGTCAGCTTGACGCTGCGGCTTCTGGGGCTGATGGCCTCCTGCATCCTTCTGGTGCATCACGCCAGGTGGCGGATGCAGGCTCTGCTGTGGGACCTGAAGTTTCAGTGGGCCCAGCATCAGGGCAACTTGTCCGACCATGTCTTGATCTCGGAGGGCACTGCAAGACAGTTGCAGTGGTGACTCACAGACCGCGATTGGGTCAGCGGCAGATCCCTCTCCCTACCCCAACCGGAGCGCGTAGTTGTGACGGACGCGTCCCTCCAGGGCTGGGGGGGCCACATGGGAGCTGTGGGTGATCCGGCTTGCACTGAAGGCATTCCTCCTCTCTGTCCGGGGTAGTGTAGTGCAGGTGTTCACGGACAACTCCACTGCCATGTGGTACTGCAACAAACAAGGCGGGGTGGGGTCGTGGACCCTATGCCAGGAGGCTCTGCGCCTCTGGCAGTGGCTGGAACATCAGGGCGTGACCATGGTGGTTCAACACCTGGCAGGTTCCCTGAACGCCAGTGCGGACGAACTCAGCCGTCGGTGCATGATGGATCACGAATGGCGTCTGAACTCGTGGATGTGGCACAAGGCCTCTTTCAGCAGTGGGGAGACCGTTGGTTAGATTGGTTAGATCTATTCGCCACAGAAGAGAACGCGCAATGTCATCAGTTCTGCGCGTTGAAATTTCCAAGACGGCACTCGCTCGGAGACGCTTTTCGTCGCAAGTGGAGTTGCGGTCTATTGTACGCCTTTCCGCCAATACCACTTCTGCCCAGAGTGCTGAAGAAGATCAGGCGCGACCGGGCCCAAGTCATCCTTGTGGTTCCGGACTGGGCACGAAGATACTGGTATCCCGAGCTACTCAGCATGTCATTCAATCCCCCGATTCGTCTGCCCCTTCAGGAGGACCTTTTGTCGAAGCAGCAGGGGACGGTCCTCCACCCGAACCTGTCCAGTCTCCACCTCCATACTTGGAGATTGAGCGGCGACAGTTGAGGCCATTTGACTTGCCTCCTGCAGTTGGTACTGTGATTCTGGCAGCCAGGCGTCCCTCCACGAAGTCGGTATACGCCTGCAGGTGGAACAGATTTGTGGCATGCTGCACAGCAAAGGCTGTGGATCCACTCTCTGCCCCCCTTTCTGAGGTTCTCTACTTCCTTCTTTCTTTCTTTTGCCCAGTAGGGCTCTGCTCTGGGCACTATCAAGGGCTAACTTTCTGCCCTTTCTGCCTTCTTTTTTTTTAAAAAACCTTTATTGAAAGACATGTATAAGTACAAGCGCTGGCCTACAACCACAGGGGCCGGCCGCAAAGTCAGGAGAATCAAAATAACAAAGCAATGTATACGATAGGGTGAATACAGGATGGATGCAAATAAAGTCGTTACATCGCCAGCGCCAGGATAAAGAGGTTTCATTTTACATTATATAAAGGAGGCAGCAACCATATCTACCAGCGCGTCATGCAACATATACAGAAAAGAAGGGGGGGGGGGCGGGAGGGAAATAGCCCCCCACACAAACAGACGACCACAGTAGGGCAAAGCCCAAAGACCTCACACGCCCCTACCAGGTGCAGAATAGAGGAAGAATACCAGCAAACAAATAAAGTGGACGCCACACGTACAGCCCACCCGCCCCGAAAAAGGAGAAAGTGCAGACGCTAGCGAAACAGAGGAGTAAACACCAAGGGACATAGCCCACCCCCTGGAAAAAGGCAAAAAAGGGACCATAGAATAAAACAAACTAAAATAACAAACACCCCCCCCCCCACCCTACATCACTGTAATGGCTACGGCCTACCCCACTAAACAGTGTGCCTGTCGCCCAGAGTCACCCGAAATATAGAAAAAGAGAAAGGGAATTATAACGAAGAAAGAGAGGGGAATAAGAAAAGGAAGGAGAGGAAAAGGAAGAAAGAGAGAGGAGAGGAGCCAGCGACCGAGACATAAAACACTACCCCCCCGCAACAATAATGCACTAATCGAGGTCGAAAAGGAGAGTCAAGAAAAAGCCTACACCGGGATATAAACAGGAACCATCCAGAATAACGAGGCCCGGAGATGCCAGGTAAAAAAGGGTCCCACGGGCATCCGGGCACGATCACCCCTGTCCACTTTTATGAAGAGTCGAGCTTCCCAACCCCGCCACAGCCAAAAAACAGCAGAACACAGTGGGTCCATACCAGTCAGGAAAAGCCGGTGGGATCTCCGCAAAACACCGTCCCGGCAAACTAGAAGCAACCAGGAGAACTCGGCAACAGTCAGAATGCAAAAGTTCCTCAAAGATCCATGTGGCCAAGCACAGTATCTGGGCCGTCCAGCACGAAGCAAAGAAAACAGGATGTAGAAAGCACTGCAGCATCGGTACCGGGTCCGCTAGATCCCATAGAATCGAGCACCCAGCCGGAGATCCCAGCACAGCCGCCGGCGAAGTTTCAGGCAGTACAATTCGGGGAGACGACACTTCGTCACAAAATGGCGGAGCCACCATGGCAGCTATCCTCAACTCCAAGGCTCGAACTTTCAAGGACAGGTCGATCCGCAGAGCAGACAGGGCAAACCAGATAGCACTCCGAGTAGGGGCCGCCCAAACCAAACGAGGGCTGGAGAAAGCAAATGCGGCAACCTCCCTGTCTCCAGGAGAAAGACACCCCGAGGGGCCATCCGCCATCTTAAGTACAGCACCCTCCGCCATCGCCGCAGGTTTTTCCAAGTCCATCAGGAGCACCCGCGGCCCCAGGGCTCACCGCCAAACCGCGGCGGAGGGCGCTCGGCGGAGAAAGGAGAGTTACCAGAAGAACGGGCGTGCTCCCCACAGCACTCGGGGGGAGCCCAGCACCGGATCCCGGGCGGGACTAACAACAGGAGTGGGTTTCTCACTTGAGGGGTGCCGGACAGCGCGGCTGCTCTTCTTCGGGCCGGTAGGCGAACGGGCATGCGGGGCGGCCCACCAGCGGGGGCGGGTCCGCCCCGGGGGTCCCGGCCCACGGCTCTCAGGCTCCCACCATTGGGTCTCTCCACCGGTTCCGGACCGCCGGCACTCCGAACATCTCCGGGCAGGCACAGCACTCGAGGCCCCGGCGTCAGGGCCGGGAAGGCCAACAAAGTGACCAGGGCAGAACGCCGGAATCACTGCACGCCAGAGCCCCGGAAAAGGATGGTAAGTGACGGCTCTTCCTCGGTGACCAAATTCGGAACACCCCGAACAGGATGAAATACAGGATAGGCGGCGGGGAGGAAGAGATCACGGAGCGAGGCGGTTATGCGACCGTTCCGATCGCCATCTTGGCTCCTCCTCCCCTTTCTGCCTTCTTGAGGCTACCTGATCAGCCTTCTTTATTCAAGTCCCCGATTGTTAACAGATTCTTGAAGGGCATCACTCATATGTTTCCCCCTGTTCCTTTCGTGATGCCTCAGTGGGACTTGAATCTGGTTTTGACTTACCTGATGTGCGCTCCCTTTGAGCCGCTTCATAACTGTCCTCTCCGCCTTCTTACTCTGAAGGCTGCTTTCCTGGTTGCTATCACCTCTGCCAGAAGAGTGAGTGAGCTCCAGGCTCTTTCTTCCAAGCCTCCTTTCCTTTCTGTCCATCCTGACATGGTTGTGTTGCGGACAAGACCCTCTTTCCTGCCCAAGGTAGTCACAGCCTTCCACATCGGGCAGTCCATCACCTTGCCCACCTTCTTTCCACCTCCGCATCCCTCTAAAGAGGAAGAGCGGCTCCACCGTCTGGACCCAAAACGTGCGCTCTCTTACCATTTGGATCACACACGACCGTTCCGGGTGGATGACCAACTCTTTGTTGGTTATGTGGGCGCTAAGAAGGGACGGGCGGTGCACAAACGGACAATCTCTCGCTGGGTCGTGTTGTGTATCAAGGCATGCTACTCTTTGGCTAAAAAGGAGCCTCTTGTTGGGCTGAGGGCCCATTCCACTCGGGCCACGGCAGCCACCCATGCCCTTGGCCGGGGAGTCCCCTTGCAGGACATTTGTCAGGCAGCTACGCGGGCCTCGCTGCACACGTTTGCAAGACACTACTGCCTGGACAGCCAAGTCCGGAGGGATGGCTTCTTTGGCCGTTCCGTCCTCCAGGACTTTCTGGTGTGATCATTGCTTCGCAGACCCACCACCGGGGTTGGTATTGCTGGGGTATCTATTCTAAGGTAAGGAATCTAATACTAACCTGTTTCTTTCAGATGCACAAGTTACTTACCTTCGGTAATGATATATCTGTAAGAAACAGTAGTTAGTATTAGATTCCTTACCGCCCCACCCATCCTCCCCGTTCTGCGAACCGATATCTAGGGTTAAGGTCATCCCCTTTCAGGACCCTAGTTTCATGGCACCAGTGTTTGTTTTTATCATGGCTCTGCGTTTCTGGTGCGGAAAAGCTGTGTATAAGAACTGACATCAGCGCGCGAAGGCGGCGTCTAAGTACTCCGACGACATCATCACGGCGCCGACGACGGACGCGGAGCCGCGGACGACGCCTACCAACGCGCATGGATACTGCTATGCAAAAATTTCCTGATCCAGTCTGACGCCTCTGGATATTCTAAGGTAAGGAATCTAATACTAACTACTGTTTCTTAAAGATAAATTGTTACCGAAGGTAAGTAACTTGTGCGTCAGCTCCCCCTCTCTTCCTGCCCAGGAAGAGCTATCAGAATGCAGAGTTCTCTGTTACACCCACTCTTCCTAAGTTTGTGGCTCTCAAAATGGGAATGCACAAAGTGTAGCTGTCACCCTCCCCAGACGTGTATTGGAGACAGGCTGCAAGGCACACAAAGCAGTAAGAGCAGAAAAAGGTTCCCTTTCTAAAAGTGGCATTTCAAAAATGCTAATCTTAAATTCAATACTACCAGCAAAGAGGATTTATCATTACCATTCCAAAGATACAGCATAAAAGTATATTAGGGAATTCCCAAGGCTGGCCTGAGTGGAGTAGGCCTCACAGTAGTAAAAAACACATGTAGCTGTTTGTCACTACTAGTACATGTAAAACTTAAAAGTATATGGCCTACCTTTTAGTTACACAGCACCCTGCCCTTAGGGGTGACTAATGTGTACTAAAAGGGAAGTGTAACGCTTGGCAAGTAGTTTTAAATGCCAAGTTGAAGTGGCAGTGAACTGCGCATACGGACCTTATAATGACAGGCCTGAGAGAGGTTTGAAAGGCTGCGTGTGTGGGTGACACAACCAGTGCTGCAAGCACACTAGTAGCATTTAGATTACAGACCCTGGGTATATGGTATATCATTTTACAAGGGACGTATAAGTAAATTAAATATGTCAATTGAGTATACACCAATGTCACCATGTTTAGGGGAGAAGCACATACACTTGAGCACTGGTTAGCAGTGGTAAAGTGCTCAGAGTCTTAAGGCCAGCAAAAAGATACTTACCTGTGTGCCAGTCCTACCAGCACTACAAGAAGCATAAGTATCTCACCCCTACAGCCGGCCTTACAACCCTAAGGCAGGGTGCCTTATACCTCAAGTGAGGGCATAACTGCATGAGCAGATATGCCCCATAGTGTCCAAGTCCACTCTTAGACATTATAAATGCACAGTGAAGCCATACTGAGTGGATGGGCTGGGAGCTTGTCATTGCGAGTTATATAGCTCCATGATGGCTTCACTGAATTCCAAGATGTTTGCTATCAAACATCTCAGCTTAATAAACCCAGACTGATGCCAACGTTGGGCGTATTAAGAAATGCATCCAGAGGACACCTCAGAGGTGGCCCCTGAAAACATGCAAACCTGCTAGTGTGTGCCAGACTAGTCCTCACCAGCCTGCCACCTTTAGACATGTTTCTGTCCCCCTAGGTGGGAGCCTTTTGCTCTTGTGGGTCTGCTCTGGGTGGAGGTGTTTCACTCCTACTCCCAAGCAGGAACAGCATAGAATGTCGGTGAGCCTTAAAGGCTTCCCATACTTTGTTATGCTGACAAGGGCCTCTCCAGCTAGTGGAGATGTGCTCAACCCCCAATCTCCCTGACCATGCATAATTTTTGGTGGCAAGGTTGGCTTGAAAATTAGCAGGAGAGGTGTGTCCCCTCAAAACCAGGATCATAAGGTGCCCTGAGCAGTAGTGACTTCTCTCCTTTGAGAATCCACCATATTGTTTTGGAGGACTCTCACCAATAGGGTTAGGGATATGCCCTCTCCCCAGAGAGAGTGGACATACACAGGGTGTAGGCACCCTAAAGGTAAGTAGCCCATTGACTACTACCTTCTGACCCATAGAACACCTCTAAAATGTGTATTTAGCGACACCCCTGAACCTTAATCCTTAGATTACCGACAACCTATGAAGAAGAGGACAAAAATGAGCCGTGCAGCAGTGAAGACTGAAGACATCAACTGACTTGGCCCCAGTCCTACCTGCCTGTCTGTAACACTCAAAGAACCTGGTAAAGAAGAGTGACTCGTCCTCCAGTCCAGCGACATCCAGAGCCCTGGAAGGACTACCTTCCTTCTAAAAAAAGACTCATAATCACCTGTGGAACAAAACCACCTTTAAAAACAAAGTGCTCTGCCTGCGAAACAGCCTATCTCTGCACCCTACGCCCACGGCCCAAGTTCCAATGGCCCACCCGTCCAGCAGAAGTTCCTCAGCAATTTAGATTTAGAGCAACAGCTCACCGTGGGTTGACCCCTGCTGGACTCTACGTCAACACCTGAAGCCTCTGCACGACGAGTCCCCCAACCGAAACCAGTACCAGTGAGCTGATTTCCGACTCCGAAAGACACCCCTGGGCCTTGGGGAAATCAACCGATGGTGCCCCAAAACCCCTGCACACCCCAACTTATGTGTGCAGCTGTAGGTTTCCATCAATCGGCTTCCTGGCCTGAGTCTGCAGTCTTTTTTCAAGTTCAAGATTCTCCATTTGTTTGGATTGGGCGCCCAATGCTGTGTTAGTATTCTGCACCCAGCTGCCATTGTGCCGCTGAGGGTGTAAGGTCGGTGCTGGTTTGTGGGCCCCCTGTGCTTACCTTAACCCCAGGAGACTGGGTTCCAAAACCATGCTACTCACTGTGAGAAGTTGGCCTGATATGCAGTGCTCACTATTCTAGTGATCACTATGTATCAGTCCAAACAACCCTTATTGATGATTGGTTGTAAGTCAACCTTATAGACCAGCTATCCTAGTAGCATGGATACGAGCAGTCTAAGGCTAAGACTCTAGAGGGCGTGTTAAGCCAGCTGTTTTACCATCACATTACCCCTTGAACACCAAGTGAAAGGACACCACACAAGTTGTTATCAAAAATAAAGTGTATTTATTTATAACAAGACTACCCTGGCTCTTTATGAGACAGGGAGCTAAGCACACAACAAAACTCTTAAGAAAATACTTTAAGTCACACAATTTACACAAATGCCCGAGGGGCACGAAAAACCATATATTACAAAAGTGGAATGCGAATTACTAGCAGGTAAGTAACTATTCTCATAGACTTTAGAAACGCTAGGCCTACAATACTAAACCCTTAGATTAGAAGCAGGAGGCCTGTGGACGTCGTGTGCAGAGTGGGAACTCTCACGCATAAGGCGGGAAAAAGTCTATGGAGGCTAGCAAAGACAAAGTTACTGTTCTCGGGCGAACCCGACTAGGTGGGTCGAAAACAAGAGTGGATCCGAACACTTAGAGTGTTGGACTATGCTGAAGCACCGTAGTACTTGGTTTACCTAGCCCAGGGGCTGCGGCTGCATAGGGTTGAAGTTGCGTCGGAAACCCTCGTTGAAGATCCAGGAGCCTGAAGAAAGAAGTTGCTGGCAGGCGACCAGTGAAGACGTTCGTGGTGATCCAAGCCTGGATCAGGGAAGAAGAAACCTGTAAGCAGAGGGGACCAAGTTCTGAATCACTAGCCAGTGATTTGAGTGGGCACCAGGATGGCACCGGACGAAGTCACCTCAGCCAGGTGAGTGGGCGCTGCTGGGCTCTGCAGTCTCTCGGACCAGGAGGCGTTGTCGGCGACCAGGATGGAGGTGCGAGCTGTCCCACGAAGGTTCTTGCTGTCGACGTCGCTGGACCCAGGATTGGGCAACAAGTCTTGGCAAATACAAGGCCCACGCGGTGGACCTAAAATGGCGTCTTGAGTGGACCAGGAGGGTCCAGGGTGCTCCTCTTTTGGAGGGGAGCAAGGGCTAGTCTGGAGCAACCAGACCAGCAGTGTTTTTCGTCGTGGAGCGTCGTGATAGGGCCACTAGCCAACGGGCAAGCGACCTGGACAACGCGGTTGGCAGCAAAGAGCAGAAGGGCCCCACGCAGATCTCGTGGATGCAGGGGGGCTGAACTTCGGTGCTGGAGCTGCTCAGGGTCGGGGCTTCTCTTACCCCAAAGCACTCAGTCGAGGGTCACTCGGTGGTCGTGCTGGACAAGCGTCGTGCAGTTCTGAAGATGGCCGGTCCCTCGAGGTCTCGTCGCACCCACGGATCACAGCTGGGCTGATGATGTAGGTTGAGGTCAGAGGTGCCAGGGAAGCCGGTTCTCGTCGTGCTGGAGCAGTCTTGATCCGAAGGAGAGACTGGCAACAAACCGCGATACTTGGTTGGTACCTGCTGCTGCAGGGTGACTACTCCTTAGTCACAAGGGAGAATCTTGGGAAGAAGTCTTGAGTTCCTTTCGTGGAAAGTAGTTTCAGGATTCAAAGATGATCTGATTTGGAAGGGGGGCCAGTTCCTACCTTTATCCTGCAAAAAGGGGCTGGCACGCGATTAAGTCCTGCCCTATGGGTGGGACTAGGAGGGGGGTGGTTACACCCCTCTCCTTTGGCGGGCTTTCCCCAGATCAGGGGCTGGAGTGCCCCTGGAACTGGTTCCAGCCGGCCTATGCACAGTGAGCACCGGGGTGCCACTTGCAGTCACCTTCCTCTAAAGCCCTGCCTACCTAGGATACACAAAATCCTGTCTGGGACAGTGCTGGCACCGCCCCTGGCAGGAAACCCTTTGTCCTTGCCTCCTGGGCTGGGAGGACTCCCAGCAGCAGGAGGGCAGACTTGTGTCTCGGTGGCAGCATCCATTTTGTGGAGCTAAGGCTCTGTCTGACTTTAACCGGGGTTACAGGTTACATACATGTCGTGTCCCTCTAGAAGGGTGGAATGCTAACCCCGTCGCCAGAATTGGCGAGGGGTTAGTATTCCAATTCATATGACACCTTACTCGACATGTTTTGATAAAGCGATACCAGAGTTGGCACATAACCGCGAGGATTATAATGCACTTAAGAGTATATGGTATGCGATATCATGGAAACGGCTAAGGGATGGATCCCGAAAGCCGCAGACAGGCTCAGCTCATGCCAGAGCACTATCTCACACGATTCCAAGCACTCTGCCTTCAGGATTGTTAAGGCCTGCCATAGGAGTGACTGATAGGAGATCTGTGTGCCCATGTAGGTTTAGATATAGGAATACTATATCTAAAGCAAAGGGTGATTACACCACTTTGCCCCAGCTGTCAAGCAGCCAGTTGTGTCTGATTTAGTTAGTCAGCCCAGGGGTGGCATAATACATGCTGCAGCCCCTGGGAGACTTCTGGGTGCACCTCAGCCCTGGGTACAGGGACTTGAGAGGGCCCAGTGCCAATTCAGTACCTGGGTACAATTTGGAGTAGAGAGAACAGCTAGGCTGTGGGTCTGATTAGCAGGCCCACAGCCAGGGAAAGTCGTAAACCAGTGAAGCAAAAAGCAAAAATCTGGGTGATCATAGGATTGCAGACCCTACTCTCCTACACTCACCTGCAAGTATTACCACTTCGATCGCCCCCTTTCTCCATTGGATAACATTGGCACCAGGTCTGAAGTTTGACCTCTGCACCCGGCCGCCTCAGTGCTGCTGGTAGTACAGTTTTGTCACTAACCTGAACCTTATCTGGTACTGATCCTTCCTCTAAAAGCTCAATAACGTAAATTGTTTACTTACCTGCATATTGCCGATTGTGTTTCTTCCCATAGGATAACATTGTATTGATTGCAAAATGCAGTGTCCTCTTTTTACATTGAAAAACAGTGATACTGCAAAATGTATTTTTTTTTTCAGAACAAATTTTATTGGGTTTCAGTAGTTGACAGAATATAAACAAGACGCCGCTTCCGTAGTATCAGGAAGGCAGCGAAAATAAAAGAGCAATAAGGTCAAAATATTCAATCAACGTTTACCCAAGCCCCCCTCCCCGTATTCCAACCCAACACCCACCCCCCACCCTGACAAAATGTATTTTACTGCAACAAAGTATCTATAGTTCTAAGAAATAAATATACAAAAAGTAAATTTTTTTTTTAAATCATTGATCTCAGATTTAATCATTGTGTGTGTAATTATTTCTTGACTCTGTGTGTACAACAAATGCTTAGCACAGCCCTCTGACAAGCCTAACTGCTTGCCCTCACTACCACAAAATATATCATTAGTGTTATCTACTTTAGCCTCTGTAAAGCCTCTGGCGATCCACTGGACTCTGTGAACACTATAGCTCATTTTGGTATAGTATATACAGAGCCAGATTCATACAAAAGGTTTGGGGGAAGACCACTGTAGGAAAGTAGAATCTTTCTGTCATTTCCCCCGCTTTTTGACTATTGCCAGTGTGTTTTGACTGTAGTTCGCTGGGATCCTGCTCACCAGGACACCGGTTGGCAGTGCTCTCTCCTCTAAATTCCATGGTAAGTACTTTGTACACCCCACAACTGGCATACTGGGGTACCATTGTAAGTTCCTAGTATATGGTACTGAGGTACACAGGGCATTGGTTCACCAGTGGTCTCCCATGGGCTGCACCATGTATTATGCCACCAGTGCGAACCCATGCAAACTGTGTCTGCAGAGCTGCTATCGCTGTCTGCGTGAAATGGTGTATGCACCTTTCACCTGAGACAAAAGGCTTTCCTAATATCCCGGTCACTGCACTTTTAACCTATAAGTCACCCCCAAGGTGGCCCTTCAGTCTAAGGGCATGGTTCCTAGTTTTTGGTTACTACTGCATGAGCAGACGTACCTCTACAAAACCCGGACTCCATTCTCTGGGCTTGTAAGTGCGGGACAGCCATTTTAAGGTATGTAGTGGACACTGACAGGTCGAGATGTCCAGCTACATAATGGCTTCACGGAACCTGGACATGTTTAGTATTAAACATGTTGGAAGCATCCAGCTACACCAATTCCAGTGTTAGTTGCATGACACCATGTACTGGGGGGCACCTTAGAGAACCCCCCCCCCCCAATTACCTACCTGTGTACCCGTACAGGGTCTAACTGCCAGCCCGCGCTGCTGCCGACCCTACCACAGTGTTCTCCCTCCCTGCTGATGAGCTTAACTCTGACAGGGGAAGCTGAATAAAGGATTTCCTATGAAGGAGAGGTGTCACCACCTCTCCTTTAGAATTAGGTAGGGTGGGGTGCTTCCGAGCTGCATGAAGATTACATTGAAGGGCACATTTGGTGCCCTCCTTGCATAAATCAGTTTTTCCCAGTTCAGGAGCCCTTGGATCCCACTCTGGCGTGAAACTACACAAAGGACAGGGTAGTGTCCACCTCACTGTCCAGCTCCTCCCTAGGGATGTGCCCAGAGATCCTCAAGGTGGCCACTTGATTCCGCCATGTTGAATCTTGGTTCTTGCGAGCATCTGACTGGCTAAGCAAGCTGAGTAGCGTCCCTGATCCCACCTGATAGGTGGGTCACCACAGAAGAGGTCCTCTTTTTTTTTGTGCTACTCAAGGGCTTTCTTGAGGGTGGGTCCTTAGATTTGTCCCGACAACAGCTTCAGGATCCGACTGCCTGTCATCTGAAGACTGTTTAAAGACTCTTCTGCTGGTGGACACTGGAACTCTGTTGTTCTTCAAGCCAGGACTCAAGACAAGACTGCTCCTGGTGGGAAGATTCCTGCTGCGTATTCTTCTGTGTTCTTCTTCAAGTTCTGTAACTCCGTGGCCCTGCATCCGCTGAGTCACCAAGCACTCTGTTTGCATCAAAGGAAGAAGGAATCCTCCTTGAAGTGGAGTCACTTACCTACATCCGCAAGCACCTCTACATTGACAACTGGTTTACTGATCCTGTTGTCCCACGGACATTGCCTGGCTCTGCAACACAGTTGATGGTTTGTTGGTTTTCTAGAGGCCCCGCAACTTGGGCTACTTTCCAGCCAACGTAAAACACCTCCCTGTGCACCACGTCTCTTTGTCTTTGCCAAGGCGTGTTGGCTCTCTTCACAAAAGATCTTCCAGTTCCAAGAAGCCCCAGCCTCCATGTGTAGGAGAGTAGGGTCTGCTTCCTATGGTTACCCCCACTTTTTGCTGTGATTCTCTGGTTTTTCACTTTAGTCTGGCTGTGGCCCTGCTAATCAGGCCCCCAGCCTAGCTGTTCTCTCTCTAAATTGATACCATGTACTTTAGGTACATACCAGATTGGTTACTGGGTCACCCTTGTGAGCCCCTGTATAGTGTACCCTAGGTACCCAGGGCATAGGTGCACCCTAGGCCTACCAGGGGCTGCAGCATGTATTGTGCCACCCCTGGTTTGCCTTCCAAACTGACACCACAGGTCTGTTCACACAGCCTGGGTAAGGTGGTGTAATCACCCCTTACTTAGATATAGTATACCTATATCTATATATACATATAGATACATATACACCTATAAGTCACTCCTATGGCAGGCCTTAACAATCCTGGAGGCAGAGTGCTTGGTTTTATGTGAGAGGGTCCCCTAGCATGAGCTGAGCCCCTCTGCAGCTTTCGGAACCATCTCCTTATAGCTGTTCTATGATATAGCCATACCATATACTCTTAAGTGCATTATAATCCTTGCGGTTAATGCTAACTTTGGTTTGGCTTTATCAAAACATGTTGTGTAAGGTGTCAAACACTTTGGAATACTACCCCCAGCCAGTTCTGGTGGTGGGGGTAGCATTCCACCCTTCTAGAGGGAGAAGACATGTAGTTACTGGTAAACCCGGTTAAAGTTAAACAGAGCCTCAGCATCACAAAATGGATGCTGCTGCTGCCACAGACACGAGTCTGCCCTCCTGCTGCTGGACATAACTCTGGCAGGGGAGGCCTGGACAATAGGTTTCCTGTCCAGGGAGGTGCTGGACCTCCCCAAACAGGCTTTAGTGTATTGGGGCAGGGAGGGCTGCATTCAGTGAATGCTTTCCAGACACTGCCTGGGGCACACAAGGTGCTCCATGCATTTCCCAGTTCAAACCGCGTGCTGGGGCACTCTGCCCTAGCTCTGGCGCGAAACTGGACAAAGGGAAAGGGGTGTAACCACCCCCTTCCCAGGTCCACCCATAGGAGGGACCTTAAAGGTAGTCCAGCCCCTAAACTTAGTATAAGTATAGGAACCCAGTCCCTAGGACTTTAGATTACCCTGGACGAAACTCTGAAACATATATCCTGGACCTTCGACATTCCATTTCGACTGGAAGACGGAAGATATCTCCCTTGTGGTCAAGGAGTGACCACCCTGTTCAAACAGGCACCAACAGCAACTTTGCCAGTCTGTATTTTCGAGGCTACCGCCGGATCCCGAAGAATCTGCGACACAGGACACGGACTTTCAGACATCTCTGACCCCGACCTTCGCTCACAGCAAAGCTGAGACCCGTGGCGGACACGAGACGTGGGACCGTAACTCCTGGACATCCTGCATTTTGCAAGCTGCACCTACTTCACGAGGTATCTCAAAGTTGTGCATTGAGGTGCTTGAAGCCCCAGACCCGAGCACCATTTGCAACGAAGCTCAGAGGCCCCCACTCCACGAGTGTCCCGTGGGCCCCGCTTTTGCATTTCAGCTCAACGCGTCTTCGCGGTTCCTTGCCCGTTGGCTAGTGAGCCCCCGGAAGACTTTTCTTTGAATCTAACTTGCTTTCCTGGTTGCTCCAGGCTTGCTCCAACTTCCCTGCAAAGGAGAAGTTCCTCAGACCTTGCTGGTCTGCACCGAAGCCCATCTCAACTTCCTGCGTGGGTTGCGTTTGCCAAGGCTTGTTGGGTCCAATCCGGATACTGACTCCGCAGTCAACTAGATCCTTGGGACAGCCCGAATCCAGCTCCTGGTCGTCGTCGACGCCTCCTGGTCCTCGTGGGTCAAGAGACTAGCTTCACCTTCTCACCTGAAATCCCCCGACATCTGGTGGCATCTTCCTATCGCCGCCTTGGTCACTGGCAAGTGACCCAGACTCTGTCCCTTCTGCTTTCAGGTTCTACAGATCTTCGATCCAGCCTTGGATCCACCCGAACACTTTTTCTCTGGTCGCCTGCAGCACTTCTTTCCAGATCTCCATTGAAATCGACGACGAAACCCGACACCAAAAGAGACCTATGCACCCGGCTTCCGTGAGTGAGGTAACACGAGTACTCTGGTAGTCTCGAGGGTATTGGCCCTTCTAGTGTCTAAGTCCAAAAGGGTTCCATCGTAGTTTATTTAGAAGTGTCCCTAAATTGTCAATTTGTAACTTTTTTATTTCCCATTGAAAGTCAATGGTAACCCGCGGCTGTGTTGAGTCACTGCACGCGGCTCCTGTGGGCCTCCTACTTCCTAACCTTTGGTTGTTTAGAGTAGCCCCAGCGATTCCACAGGCCCCAGTCCTGCTTTCTAATTCTCATGTGTTTCCTATACAACTATTTTAGTATATGGTTTGTGAGGCCCCTAGGGCAAAACGTATACTGTGCAACTTATCGTATGCAAATCAAGTAACGTTTATTGTACTTTTACCTCAGACCTCTTAAAGAGTGCAGAGGGGTTGTGTTTAGAATAAATACATATATATTTGATATATACCTTGTGTGGTGTGCTTTCATTTGGTACTCAAGGGATTATAATTGGTAAAACAACTCACTTAATTCACTCTCTGAAGTCTTAGCCTGAAGTCTGCTCGTCACTGCTACCCCTAGGATAGCTTTCTATAAGGTTGACATTACAACCACCACCAATAAGGGTCGATTAGACTGGTGCAAGGTGCCCACTAGAACTAGTGAGAAGTAAACGCAGCAGCGTTTGCACTCAATAGTCTTACTTAAGGACAATCTCTGAATGAAACTAAATAATCAAGTTGTTACAATTGCGTGCATTAGGTGAAAAAGCCCTGCTAGACCTTTAGGCTGAAAGCAACGTAAACATCCGGGAAGCTTCCCAGAAACCTGGTGCACTGCTCTGTTTACTCAGGAGAGTATAATCAAATGTTATTTAAACAATGTAGCTGATTGTCAAAGATACCGAATTAAACAACTGTATACCAAATGTCAATCAATTCAACAAAATGTCACTGATTCTGAAGTCGTCAACTGTTGCTCAATGAGTTGTTTATTGAGTGTTCTTAGGAAGTTGTTGGGTTGTCACAAAATCCAGAACTGGAGCAACATCATTCAATTAAAAGTCCCAATGCATTTCGGGCTTATCAGAACGCCCTTCCTCAAGGGAATCTACAAGTGATAAATATACAAATTAATAAACATTTACAGCAGCGGTATTACAACAGCTCATTCATTTAGGCCAGGAAGTGACAAAATTGCCCTGGTGTAATTCTCACAAATCTTAATGGTGGTGAATAGTTACCAAACCACCTAGGAGAAAAAAGAAGAAAATTGTGACTAAAGAGGTGAAAAGATCGAGAAACAGTAGTGGTGACGAAAAGAAACGGACGTAAGTGCTAAAAAACAGGTATGACATGCAGGAATGGAAAAAATAACATGCTGAAAGGTTGGCGCTCACTTTTTTTTTTTTTATAATATATTTTTTATTTTAACAGTAAGACAAGAGCAGGCAATACAGATATCAGGTGTTTCGCAGTAAAATACAGAACAGGGCCAGGCGGGGGAAATATACAAACAATAATCACTGTAAGAAGTAAAAGGCCCATCACGGGTACACATAACGGAAATAGGAAATAAGCAATCTATTAAGCAATCAAAGCAATCCCACCCACGTGACCTCGTCCACAATGTTACAGGATAATAAAGCCAGCGAAGACACCCGGACAATTAAGGATTCGTGAAAAATAAACAGCCCATCTCTCGTAGAAGGAAAAAGAAAAGACAAAAGGGGCCATAGAACAAAAGAAGGCAAAATAAAAAACCCCACCCCTAACCCCCCACCCTGCATCCCTGCAATGGCTACGGCCTAACCCCACTAGCAGCGTGCCTGTCGCCCAAGAACTACCCTAAAGGAAGGGAAAAGAGAAAGCGGGTGAGGAGAAAGCAAACACACTCCCGGTCTCCCGTACCCCCCGCCAACAGCGACCACCCCGAGACATCGTAAAATCAATATTTAGCAATTATACAAACCAGTCAGGGGAGGATAAACAACAACCACCCAATTCTCGTCACAATATAGGCATAACCCCGGCATCGCTAAAAGCTATTTTATCGGAACCCAGCGATAAAGTTCAGCCCTGGCCAGTACGGTCCGTCATAAGAGTCTTTGCCACTCGCGCCGCCATTTTGAAGGAAAAGGCAAAGCGTCCACAAAAGTTCTTGTCAGCACAGGAGGATCGAATACAGGATAAAAGTTCACGGCTCGAACGAGGAAAGGTGTCCAAAAACAGCGAGTATCCCAAACCATCACCAAGGAACTCGTAGCCACATGGAAGACCGTCTATAGATGCGTTAGGCGGCAGCAGGATCAGGCAAGAGACGCTAGCGAGAAGCACGGGCTGGCTTGTCGGTAATAGGGGACCGTCAAGGTTCATGAACTCCGGGTTATGCACGGGGACCTCACCTCTGATGTGCAATGCACCGCTGGTACCATCTCTAGCTGGAAACCAATCGAGGTGTCGTCCTCAGGTTCTAGGATACCGTCCACTTTCACCATCAGTGTCCGGAACACAGCGACTGTGTGCGAATGGAGCGCCCCAATGGCGGCCACAACAGCCTGCAGCGATGGCGCGCCTTCTGTCCGCTCCATCCCCTCTCAATAGGCGACAGAGCTGGACTTGAACCCCGGAGGCCAGCTGCTCCGGAGTCGCAGGCCACGCAAATCTGATATCAAGTAATGGGCGCTCCTCGTCTTACAGAACACACCTTTGCCGTCCGAGAGGGCCCCAGCCCGTCGACCCCGGGAGGGCAGCAAGGTCTCCGGGCACCGGACCCCCACCACAGCAGCCGGCGTGGCACGCTGGTGTGTCCTCGGTGTAGATCGTTCAAAGGATCGTCACAAAAAGGCAACAATTCAGGCACTCTTCGGGAGACCGGGCTCAGTCCAGGTCTCACGGCCGATGTTGTTCAACTCTGACCCGGATAGTCTAGAAATCGAGGCCCCGGCTTCCACACGTTGTTAGGCCGAGAATGGAAACACGGCGTATCTTCGTCAGCCGATGAGGTAGAAATCTCGGGATTGCACCTTTAGAAGCAGTAGACCTTCATAAACAAGGAAATCCGGTGTAAGGTCAGGATTGAAGACAGGATAATCGAGCTGCTGGCGGAGGTCAGCGGAGCCGGGAGCTTACGTGGCCATCTTGATTCGTAGCGTAGCTCCTCCTCCTTGGCGCTCACTTTTATTGTAGAAAACTGCTCATTACTATGGGGTGCAGTCTTAGGTCACTGGATCGTCAGATTTAACCCCTTCCATGCTCATGACGAGCTGAGCTCGTCATGAGTTGCGCCGCTCGCATGCTCATGACGAGCTCAGCTCATCATGTAACGCGGTCATTCGAAAAAAGCCGCACAGCGCAAAAATGACCGCAGCACGCATGCGGTTAAACAACATGTATGTTGTCCTTGTCCATCGGCTGTGCGCGAGCAGCTGTATAAAAGTGAGTAAAATAGCCCTACGTGAATGTACGTGTGACGAAAAATGGTGAGCTAAATAGATAATATGAGAAAACGGGAACTCACCGTAGGCTTCTAACGCGTGTTACGCTGTGAATTGTCAATGGAATATGGCAAGCCCTGTCGAGTGAACAAGTAAATGAGCGTTACTGTTAATAAACTACCTGTACGTTCCCAAAGAGCTCGGCGCGGTGACAGGGTACAAGACTCACCCGTGAATAACGCTCTTCTCCAAACGTATTCCATGTGTCGTTCGGCGAATGGTGGAGTGGGCTGTGTGCGAGTAGACACATATAGAAAAGGGTGATAGAAAGAGGACTGTCGGAACGGTCGCCATCTTAAAGAGGGAAAACCTTTGGCGTGGGGACGAGGTGAACTCAAGCAAACAGGAAGCACCGATGAGTGTGAAAATAATGCATATACTGTATTAAGTTAATGGACATATTCACTCCAGTTGAGGTCCAGCATATCAAGACCATAACTATGCATTAAACAGTAGAAAAAGCATTTTTTGAGCAATCGATGGTTAAAGTAATGTCTTTAACAAATCACATGAACAAAAAGCTGCCACATGACGTGTGCACAATCTTCTGTTAAGATGTTAAAAAAGGCGTTAAAACGAACAACTGTCTAGATACGGAAAAGTCAGATGTATTTACAAAAAAACATGATAACTCGGATTTATCATTTAACCCTGTAGGAGTCAAAGTTTGCATAAACCAAATCCAGAATGTTTCCCGCTGTGAGAGCAACTGTGCTCGATCTCGTTCAGGTCTTGGCTCAATTACCTCAAGAATACCAAATTTTAATTGGGCTATATTATGCCTGCAATTTAACCAATGTTGGGCTAAAGAAGAGTTAACGTTCAGAGTGCGTATGCGACTCTTGTGCTCCGTGATGCGAGTACGCAAGGTGCGCTCAGTTTTGCCTACGTAATAGAGGTCGCAAGGACATTTTATATAGTAGACAACGTAGTTGCTGTTGCATGTGTGTTGGACCCGGCCTCGTGGCGTGGTCCTACCCCTCCCGCATGGCGGGCCCCGGACGATATCGGCCCTCCATCCAGCCCGGGTCGGCCTCGGGCACACCTCTGCACGCCCTCCAAACCACCAGATCCGCCACCCGGCGGCCCACAACCACTGACACGGCACACTCGGGCCGCCCCAGCATTACCGGTCCGGTGCCCACCCCGGACCCTCATTCCAGGCCCGACGCCATCTTGGGCCCATCACGTCACAGACACGTGGTCCCGGGCCAGCCGCGGCCACGGCCCCAGCGAACCCGCCATCGAGGCACCAAGAGCCTCCGGGTGGTAGAGTGGCCACTCAACCAGAGACAAGGAGAGGGGAGTTTCGATGGCTCTCCAACCGTCCCCGGATGCCTGGTTTCGATCGGCCTCCGGCCTCCCTGAGCGCTGGCCCCACCCCCCTGCTGGGTGTCTGGACACCATCACCCCGGCCTCTCTGACCCCCAGGCGAGAGGGTCCAGACATAAAAGGACTCCAGACCTATATCTGGGCCAGCCCCGGAGTAGGACGGCAGTTGTATCCCGGAGTCGAGAAGCCCTGCTGACGCTGTCGCGGCTGACCCTGAGACAAACTCCCCTTGCTGTTCTACCTGGAACCTGCTGGCGCTGCCGCGGTCCATCTTTGCTGTAACCACCTTGGAGCCTGCTGGCGCTGCCGCGGTCCATCTTTGCTGTAACCACCTTGGAGCCTGCTGGCGCTGCTGCGGTCCATCTTTGCTGTAACCACCTTGGAGCCTGCTGGCGCTGCCGCGGTCCATCTTTGCTGTAACCATCTTGGAGCCTGCTGGCGCTGCCGCGGTCCACACTCGCTGAACCATCTTGGAACCTGCTGGCGCTGCCGCGGTCCACACTCGCCGAACCATCTTGGAACCTGCTGGCGCTGCCGCGGTCCACACTCGCTGAATCATCTTGGAGCCTGCTGGCGCTGCCGCGGTCCACACTCGCTGAATCATCTTGGAGCCTGCTGGCGCTGCCGCGGTCCACGCTCGCTGAACCATCTTGGAGCCTGCTGGCGCTGCCGCGGCCCAACCTTCCGGAACCCCCCAGCTCGAGGATTGAGAGTTGTGCGTAGGGTCCCATTGCAACCGACCATCTATAAGACTGTCCCGCTACCTTGCCCCTTGCCACGAGACTTTCCAGATCTCTGGATCTGCTGTATATATTGAAACGATACTTATTGCTAGATAAAGATTGAAAACTCTATCTACGTGTGGTGTATATTTGTAGTGGTGTGGTTACTCTGCTGTACGATTCTAGGAGAGGGCCCTCCCGTCGGAGGCCTCTCGACATCGCTCGGTCCCTTCTCTGAAGGAGGGGTAGACCTAGGGGTGGTCAGTCAGACACCTTCTGCCTCCCCCGGGTTCGCCTTTCTAACAATGTGGCATTATATTTCAAAGAGATGGGTTTGCCTTACCTGGGGTGGTTGACAATTTTGCCAGTGATAGCATTGTTACAGTTTGAACAGTTCATGCATTTAAGCAAACCTCTATATTGTTCTTTAAGTTTGGGAGGAATTTTATTTAGGATTTTCTTGAGATTTCGTGCTCTCTTGTAGGCAAACCGCGGTGGAGAGCTAAACATGCCCCTAAAATCGGGTTCAGATTGAAGTAAGGACCATCGATTAAGTATGATAGATTTCACTAGTTTCGATTGAGTCGAAAATGTAGATACATACACTTCTCTGGAGGAAGTTTTAGGCTCAACTCTTTTCTTTAAAAGTGCTTGACGAGTCACTGTTGAGACTCTGGTGACTGCTTGTTCAAGAATGGTGTCAGGGTAACCTCTTTGTCTGTATTTGTCTTTAAAGACATCAATCGTCTGCATGCCAGTGTCATAGTCTGAATAAATGCGTTTAATTCGCAAGAATTGTGAATATGGAAGAAGACATTTCCCAAATACCACAGGTGACTAAGTCCTCATCCAATATCAGCCTTGGAGAAAGGTCAGCATTGCTTTCACTACAGGCTAACACTTCATTACATTTTACTAAGGCCGACAAAGGTGGAGCCCTGGTAATAATGGACAAGTTAAAATACGTACAAAAGGTCGAAAGCATGATACAGGACACCACAACTTACCTGCCTTTACCTAAAGATCCTACGAATGAATTTTTGGCGGTTCTTGATACTATTCTCACGAACGCTCTTGACATGAAATGGATAAATAAAAAAAAAGAAAGAATACCTGCTTATCAGATTTCCCCGTAGACCAAGGCTTTACATGGTGCCAAAAATCCATAAATCACTACTAGACCCCCCCTTGAGACCTATTGTCTCGGGATGCGGTTCTATTCATGACACCTTAGGACGCTACTTGGACACTTTTCTTCCACCCATTGTCCAATCCAGCACCACGTATATTCAAGACACTACTCATTTACTTAACTTCCTCAGCGAAATCATGATTCCTCCTTGTAGGAAGGTAGATCCCTGACTATGGTTGCCCCCAACTTTTTGCCTGGTGTTTTGCTGGTTTTCTGACTTAGTTGACCTGGGGCCCTGCTATTCAGGACCCCAGGCCTACTGCTCTCTCTGTAAAATGGATTCCATGTACCTTAGGTACATATCTAATTGGATACTGAGTCACCTTATCAGTCCCTGTACAGTGTACCTTAGGTACCCAGGGCATAGGTGTACCCAGGGCCTACCAGGGGCTGCAGCATGTATTATGCCACCCCTGGCTGGTCATCCAAATCTGACACAACTGGCTGCTTGACAGCTGGGGCAAGGTGGTGTAATCACCCTTTGCTTTAGATATAGTATACCTATATCTAACCCTAAAAATGGACACACAGATCTCCTATCAGTCACTCCTATGGCAGGCCTTGACAATCCTGAAGGCAGAGTGCTTGGAATCGTGTGAGATAGTGCTCTGGCATGAGCTGAGCCTGTCTGCGGCTTTCGGGATCCATCCCTTAGCCGTTTCCATGATATCACATACCATATACTCTTAAGTGCATTATAATCCTCGCGGTTATATGCCAACTCTGGTATCGCTTTATCAAAACATGTCGAGTAAGGTGTCATACGAATTGGAATACTAACCCCTCGCCAATTCTGGCGACGGGGTTAGCATTCCACCCTTCTAGAGGGACACGACATGTATGTAACCGGTAACCCCGGTTAAAGTCAGACAGAGCCTTAGCATCCACAAAATGGATGCTGCCACCGAGACACAAGTCTGCCCTCCTGCTGCTGGGAGTCCTCCCAGAGCAGGAGGCAAGGACAAAGGGTTTCCTGCCAGGGGCGGTGCCAGCACCGTCCCAGACAGGGTTTTGTGTATTCCAGGTAGGCAGGGCTACAGAGGAAGGTGACGGCAAGTGGCACCCCGGTGCTCACTGTGCATAGGCCGGCTGAAACCGGTTCCAGGGGCACTCCAGCCCCTGGCCTGGGGAAAGCCCGCCAAAGGAGAGGGGTGTAACCACCCCCCTCCTGGTCCCACCCATAGGGCAGGACTTAGTCACGTGCCAGCCCCCTTTTCCCAGATAAAGGTAGGAACTGGCCCCCTTCAAAATTAGATCATCTTTGGAATCAAGACACGACTTTCTACGAAAGGACATCAAGATTTCTTCTTCAAGATTCTCCCTTGTGGCTAAGGAGTAGTCACCCTGCATCCGCAGGCACCATCTTAAGAACACTGCGGTCTGCTGCAAGTCCTTCCTCCGGAATCCGACTGCCCAGCTCGACGAGAACCGGCTTCCCTGGCACCTCTGACCTCTACCCACCTCTACAGCCAAGCTGAGAACCGTGGGTGCGACGAGACCTCGAGGGACCGGCCATCTTCAAGACTGCACGACTTCTTTCCAGCACGACCGCCGAGGGATCCTCTGGTGAGTGCTTTGGGGACCGAGAAGCCCCGACCCTGAGCAGCTCCAGCACCGAAGTCCAGCCTTCCAGCATCTCCACGATCTGCGTGGGGCCCTTCTGCTTTTTGCTGCTCACCGCGTTGTTTGGCTACTAGCCCGCTGGCTTGTGGCCTTCCTGACGACGCCCGACGACATCACTGCTGCTGGTCTGGTTGCTCCAGACTGGCCCTTGCTCCCTTCCGAAAGAGGAGCACCCCGGACCCTCCTGGTCCACTCCAGACGCCATTTTAGGTCCACCGCGTGGGCTTGAATTTGCCATGACTTGTTGCCCCAATCCTGGGTCCAGCGACGTCGAGAGCATCATCCATCGTGGGACAGCTCGTACCTCCATCCTGGTCGCCGACAACGCCTCCTGGTCCGTGAAACTACAGAGCCCAGCAGCGCCCACTCACCTGACTGCGGTGACTTCGCCCGGTGCCATCCTGGTGCCCACTTAATCACTGGCTAGTGATTCAAGAACTTGGTCCCCTCTGCTTTCAGGTTTCTTCTTCCCTGATCCAGGCTTGGATCTCTTCGAACTTTTCTTCACTGGCCGCCTGCCAGCAACTTCTTCTTCAGGCTCCTGGTTCGTCAACGAGGAATCCCGACGTCTTTTCAGACCTATGCAGCCGCAGCCCCTGGGCTAGGTAACTTCGGCATTTCGGTGCCCCAGCATAGCCTCACTATCCAAGGGTCCAGATCCACTGTCGTTTTCGACCTACCTAGTCGGGTTCGCCCGAGAACAGTAACTTTGTGAGTTCTAGCTTCCATAGGCTTTTTCCCGCCTTACGCGTGAGAGTTCCCACTCTGCATGTGGTGTCCCTAGGCCTCCTGCTCCTAACCTGAGTGTTTAGTATTGTAGGCCTAGCGTTTCTAAAGCCTCTGAGAATTGTTACTTACCTGCTAGTAATTCGCATTCCACTTTTAGATTATATGGTTTTTCGTGCCCCTCGGGCATTTGTGTAAATTGTGCGACTTAAAGTATTTTTATAAGAGTTTTGTTGTGTGCTTAGCTCCCTGTCTCATAAAGAGCCAGGGTAGTCTTGTTATAAATAAATACACTGTTTATTTTCATAACAACTTGTGTGGTGTCCTTTCACTGGGTGTTCAAGGGGTAATGTGATGGTAAAACAGCTGGCTTAACACGCCCTCTAGAGTCTTAGCCTTAGACTGCTCGTATCCATGCTACTAGGATAGCTGGTCTATAAGGTTGACTTACAACCAATCATCAATAAGGGTTGTTTGGACTGATATATAGTGATCACTAGAATAGTGAGCACTGCACATCAGGCCAACTTCTCACACTCCTGATAGACAGATTTGGTTGTGTACTGTTGATGTTGTTGCATTGTACACCTCCATCCCGCATCTGGAGGGGATGGAGGCTATAGAATGGGCCCTTTTGAGAACGGACAACTTGCGAGCCAACCACATCTTCCTAATGGAAATTTTACATTTCTGTTTATTTCACAGTTATTTTGATTGGCAAGGACGTTTTTTTGTCCAGTCCAATGGCACATCCAAGGGCTTTTCGGGAGCCCCCAGCTATGCTAACATCTTCATGATGAAGTTCGAACAGGAACATATCCTCTCACAACCTCAGTGGAGCACTAATCTGCTCGTTTTCAAATGCTATATTGATGATATCCTTATCATATGGCAAGGTGCATCTCATGATCTCGAAAACAACATAGCACAACTTAATTCCATCACCCCACGCATCCAATTTATTCACCACATTGCTGCACAACAAATTCCATTCTTGGACGTCATGATCACTGTATCTAACGGCAGTATTAAGACTTCCATCTTCACCAAACCTACTGACAGGAACAATGCCTTAGCCTACCATAGTTTTCACCCATGGTCGCTGAAGCGCCATCTTCCATATTCACAATTCTTGCGAAGTAAACGCATTAATTCAGACCATGACACTGGCATGCAGACGATTGATGTCTTTAAAGACAAATACAGACAAAGAGGTTACCCTGAAACCATTCTTGAACAAGCAGTCACCAGAGTCTCAACAGTGACTCGTCAAGCACTTTTAAAGAAAAGGGTTGAGCCTAAAACTTCCTCCAGAGAAGTGTATGTATCTACATTTTCGACTCAATCGAAACTAGTGAAATCTATCATACTTAATCGATGGTCCTTACTTCAATCTAAACCTGATTTTAGGGGCATGTTTAGCTCTCCACCGCTGTTTGCCTGCAAGAGAGCACGAAATCTCAAGAAAATCCTAAATAAAATTCCTCCTAAACTTAAGGAACAATATAGAGGTTTGCTTAAATGCATGAACTGTTCAAACTGTAACAATGCTATCACTGGCAAAATTGTCAACCACCCCAGGTAAGGCAAACCCATCTCTTTGAAATATAATGCCACATGCAACAGCAACTACGTTGTCTACTATATAAAATGTCCTTGCGACCTCTATTACATAGGCAAAACTGAGCGCACCTTGCGTACTTGCATCACGGAGCACAAGAGTCACATGCGCACTCTGAACGTTAACTCTCCTTTAGCCCAACATTGGTTAAATTGCAGGCATAATATAGCCCAATTAAAATTTGGTATTCTTGAGGTAATTGGGCCAAGCCCTGAGCGAGATTGAGCACAGTTGCTCTCACAGCGGGAAACATTCTGGATTTGGTTTATGCAAACTTTGACTCCTACACGATTAAATGATAAATCCGAGTTATCATGTTTTTTGTAAATACATCTGACTTTTCCGTATCTAGACAGTTGTTCGTTTTAACGCCTTTTTTAACATCTTAACAGAAGATTGTGCACACGTCATGTGGCAGCTTTTTATTCATGTGATTTGTTAAAGACATTACTTTAACCATCGATTGCTCAAAAAATCCTTTTTCTACTGTTTAATGCATAGTTACGGTCTTGATATGCTGGTCCTCAACTGGAGTGAATATGTCCATTAACTTAATACAATATATGCATTATTTTCACACTCATCGGTGCTTCCTGTTTGCTTGAGTTCACCTCCTCCCCACGCCAAAGGTTTTCCCTCTTTAAGATGGCGACTGTTCCGACAGTCCTCTTCCTATCACCTTTTTCTATATGTGTCTACTCGCACACATCCCACTCCACCATTCACCGAACGACACATGGAATACGTTTGGAGAAGAGCGTTATTCACGGGTGACTCTTGTACCCTGTCACCGCGCCGAGCTCTTTGGGAACGTTCAGGTAGTTTATTAACAGTAACGCTCATTTACTTGTTCACTCGACAGGGCTTGCCATATTCCATTGACAATTCACAGCGTAACACGCGTTAGAAGCCTACGGGTGAGTTCACGTTTTCTCATAATATCTATTTAGCTCACCATTTTTCGTCACACGTACACTCACGTAGTGCTATTTTACTCACTTTTATACAGCTGCTCGCGCAGAGCCGACGAACAAGGACAACATACATGTTGTTTAAATCTCACGATTCAGTGACCTGTGACTGCACCCCATAGTAATGAGCAGTTTTCTACAATAAAAGTGAGCGCCAACATTTCAGCATGCTATTTTTTCCATTCCTGCATGTCATACCCGTTTTTTAGCACTTACGTCCGTTTCTTTTCGTCACCACTACTGTTTCTCGATCTTTTCACCTCTTTAGTCACAATTTTCTTCATTTTTCTCCTCTGTGGTTTGGTGACTATTCACCACCATTAAGATTTGTGAGAATTACACCAGGGCAATTTTGTCACTTCCTGGCCTAAATGAATGAGCTGTTGTAATACCGCTGCTGTAAATGTTTAATTTGTATAATTATCACTTGTAGATTTCCCTGACGAAGGGCGTTCTGATAAGCCCGAAATGCATTGGGACTTTTAATTGAATGATGTTGCTCCAGTTCTGTATTTTGTGACAACCCATCAACTTCCTAAGAACACTCAATAAACAACTCATTGAGCAACAGTAGACGACTTCAGAATCAGTGATATTTTGTTGAATTGATTGACATTTGGTATACAGTTGTTTAATTTAGTATCTTTGACAATCAGCTACATTGTTTAAATAACATTTGATTATACTCTCCTGAGTAAACAGAACAGTGCACCAGGTTTCTGGGAAGCTTCCCGGATGTTTACGTCACTATAACTAGTGGACATCATATGCCAGGCTAACTTCTCACACCAGCATTGCACAGCTTGAAGAATGATGTCCTGCCTACATCCTCTGCATCGTGGGCCTGCATGTCCCCTGCCGCAGCCACATCACCCCCCCACCTGAGAGACCTACACTGGCTCCCCGTCGACAAGACGATCACCTTCAAGCTCCTCACCCACGCACACAAAGCACTCCATAACGCCGGACCAGCCTACCTTCACAGCAGACTCAGCTTCTACACCCCCAGCCGCCAGCTCCGCTCCGCCAGCCTCGCCCTCGCCGATGTCCCCCGCATCCAACGAACAACCTCCGGCGGCAGATCCTTCTACCTCACCGCCAAGGCCTGGAACACCCTCTCTGCCCACCTACGGCAGACCCAGGACCTGCTCGCCTTCAGAAGACTCCTCAAGACCTGGCTCTTCGAGCAGTAGCGGCACCACGTCCCCTCAGCGCCTTGAGACCCTCACGGGTAAGTAGTGTGCTTTACAAGTACTCTGATTGATTGATTGATCTCCTGTGTGCTGCTGAGGCTTCCCTGCGACTCTTCGTGCCAGCTGCCAACGGGTCTAGCAGGGACTCCATCGATTCCTGCTGGCTCTCCTTCGTGCTGCGGGCCAGCATTGACTTACTCTTGCTGGGTTAGTCCCACAGGCCGTGCTGGTCTGCAACACAGCATCTTTTCCCGTAGACTGTTGTTAGCGTTTATCAAGGCTTGTTGGTGGTCCTGCCAGCCACTGACCTTCCTTCACTCGTTGACCGTCGTGGGACATCTCGTGGATAGCACCTGTGTTCCTGCATCGTTACCTGGGCTCCACAGCTACTGATTCAACCTCACCATGCTTCAGCAAGAACCTCTGCCAAGGGCTGGTATTGTGCTTCTGTGCCTCCTGCTCGACTCCAGGTGGTTTGGACTCTGTCCCCTCTGCTTTCAGGTTCTTTTCGTCTGCATTCCATGTCCTGGTTCCAGCAGCCTGGTCCAAGATACTCTGTAGCTTCTGATCCTCCACGATCCTCCATTGGCGTCAACAAGAGGTTCCGACACCTGGGCTGCCTGGTGTAGGTATCCGGGTTCACTCGGTATCCACGGGTGGGATGACTCTCCAACCTTCCCTGATCCAAGTTGTACCTGTCGTGGTCCTTTGGGAAGGGTCCTAGAGCTGTAAAAATCCATCTTCAATTTACCCTGTGTTATCCTATGGACGTCTGACCCGGTGTAACCACTCTGCACCGTGGCGCCTTTGAGTCCTTGGCTACTCACCTTGGGTGGTTCCATGCTTCCTCTATCCTTGGGTATTAGTCCTGTTTTGGTAACCATTTCACATTCCACTATTTTAGTATATGCCCCCCCCCCCTAGCTGCCTTTGTATTTTCCTATGCTACTTACCTGTTTCTGAAGTATTTCTTGTGCGTCTTTGATATCTCTGGGTAGGAGATATACCAAGTAAGTGTCTAGTGTGTTTCAATAAATACTATGTATATTTATACTCACCTGGTGTGGTTCTTTCTTATGTGTAAGCTTGCTGGCTGACTTGTAGTAAATGCACCCGCTTTTCACCCTCCTCAATAAGTCTTAGCTGCTCTCCAAGGCTCTACCCTTTTCGAGCTGTGGTTCTCAGGTACGTAAAAACTATCACTAAGGGTTGCCGGGACTCAGTGCCACACCATAGGTGGGCTCTATATATTGAGGAAGCCTCCTACAACCATCCAACGGATGACAGGTCTAACAGGTCCCCACTCTGGGCATGGACAGTAGTTAGAAAATGTTGATAGTGAGCAGTGCAATGAATGTCAATAGATGATCAATTTATTTAGAATCACATTTTGAATAATTCTAAGTAATGATCGAGGGCTCAGTCAGACCCTTGGGAGCCCATACGGGGCATATTAAAACCAAACTCCATACCCACTCATTTGAAATGAAGTTAAAATTCTCTGCAGGCTATTTCATAAACCTGTCGGGGATACATTTGTAAAAGTGGTTTTAAACAGCAATATAGTTGGAGGGGAGTTGGAGATAAATGATGGTTACTTCTTTTGGCCCATTTGTAGAAAACATGTTTTTTCAATTTGGCTTATTGTATAGGCTCTGAGAAATGTTATTAGTGACACTGTTAAAATGGTCACATGAAAGAAGGACACTTGGGAAGAAGGCTACAAAGACTCCCTTTTAATTTTCTTTACATTTTCATGGATGCTTGACCCAAGAAAAAGCATTACCCCAATATTAGCTTTTGTTTCAAATGACAACTGTGAATCTAATAGTGAGTGTTCTCTCTGGTAACGGATTATTCTAAAAGTTATCATATTTCACTTCTTGAAATATCTAGAGTTTGTCGTACGGCTTGTACTTCGTTTGGTAAAATTGTGCATTTGTTGGATAACATAAACGTCAGGATTGTGCCATAGTGATTTTGTGCACACCCTCTGGAAATGTTGACCCATGTTCTTGCAAGCCCACAGTGCACCATCTGCTACCCTAACCTTACAGGGTGATAAATGTATGTGCAACCTCAGAACATGACAACCCTGATCCTCCAAGAAAATATTGGTAAAAATCTAGAACATTTTTGTTTGGACTTGTGCATACCCTAAGAAACACACTAGAAATACTGAGCAAGACTTTTCAATATTTATTGAAGCATTGTGATTCTTGTATAAAATATGTGCACGGCGATAATCGGTAGAATGAAACAGATTAGCGTAAATAGCATTACAAGAACAGTGAAAAAGATTAACATATCCACCATTATGCTAAGACAGTGAATATATGCTGGCATGTAGGTATTCTGTATAGTGTACTGCTAGCTAGCACTCTCTGACCTAGTTCTGCATAGGCTGAGGTATTTGTCAAGTCACTACCAGAGTGGAATAACTCCCCATTACCTGTGGGTAAGTGTCATTTGGCTGTCAGTCATGGTGTAGAGCTGGACATCCCTGTGTTGGTAAACAGGAATCAGCTGAGCTTGTATTGACCTCAAAATGTCAGCTGAGTGCTCCTCTCCCTAAACAAGGAAGTCGTTCTGAATATATAATAACAGTACCCGTGTGGCCATGTGCAATCCCTGTCGAACCGCAATTGTTTATTCTAGTTAGATAGTGTCATTACCTTACGGACAATAACAATGATGCAATTTTGCGCAGTGAACTTTATTCCTTTTACCGAATATTCAAGGTGTTGTGATAATGTACATATGAAGTAGAAATGAAAGCAATGCCGATTCAAAGAATGTTATCCTGCGTTGTCGCACAGGCAAATGTATGTCAAAAGTCGTCATGCGTAGAAGAGAAGGCAACTTACGAAACATGAGTATGTAAAATAGCAATGTCCCTTGCTAGGCCTATCCTGTGACAAGCGTATGAGATTCTAACAAGATTGTTATGACAGCGGTTTTGCAAAACTGTTCACACATTTCTCAAATATTAGTCTTTCACTACTGATTCTAGAGCCAAATCTTTCCTTAGGAAAAACTAAAAACAGACTTTTCATGCAACACTACAAGACCATTGAGTTCTGTCCTTTACCCCATCAGACTAAATCGGAATCTACAGGCTTTTCATAAAAACTGAAAATGTGCCTCTTTGAAGTAGATCATACAGTCCAATGCCGCTAACTGTTCTCTCGCTCTGTTTTTCAGTAGGTTTTAGTCCTCCCTTAATATGTTACTTGCAAAGTTCTGCGTTGTCCCTGTGGCTGGGTTTGCATGACAGAAATTCCAGAAATAATAAAAAGAAATTAATCTAGATTCGATATGGCTAATGCTTTTTATCCTCAATTTACACGTGTGCTACCATGCACGCTTTTTTACCCGGTGTAAACATTTTCGTTTTTTTGGTTTTGAACTGATTTAATTAATATCATATTTATTGTGTGATATTTATTATATCTGACTGTGGGGCTACACTCTACTTTACTCAAAGTATGTACTAATGAAAGGTGTTTATTGGATAAAAATATTGCAATTACGTTTAACTAAAGGTGGTAGATTCTTTAAGTAAGGTGCAATCCAATCATTAAAAAAAGAGTACTGTGTATTGCTGCCAGAAACTAATTTTAAAAAAAAGTTCATGATGTCTAGGGCTGGTGCTTTTAGGTCTGGCTATTGGCAGCTTTAATTTTTTTGATCCCCCTCCTCACATTTCAGTTATTCAAAACAGTACAGTAACACATACAGAGAGAATGGGCTTTGTGCCACTGACTTTCATGTTTGCCATTGCTTGGATGTGCTTGCTATCAAGGCCATGCAATTAGTGCATAGTCCCATGGTCAGATTGTGTTCACTATACACTTACATTTTATTTTGAGAATATGAGCATTTATTTTGTGTGCTGCATAAATAAATGTATCCTATGCTTCATTTTTTCTCAGAAAAGCATTATCCTGATGGTAGAAAAGAGATAACGTTTCCTGACCAGACTGTTAAGAATTTGTTTCTTGATGGAAGAGAAGAAAGCATATTTCCAGATGGCACTATCATCCGAATGAATTTGTAAGATTTTTGTTTAATATAATTGCTTTTGTGCACTGCAGAACCTAAATAGTATTGTAAAACCATTTTAATGTCATTTTAACATGTTGTAACACTGTCATAGAGAAAACTAGCAGACACTAATTCAAAGCTAATTGGTGGTTACATGCATGGTCTTGCAACAACCACTGGTATGCACCACCAAAGTCAGTACCTTGCCCCAAGCTTAATAGACCTGTAAGTGTTCTGAGGTCATTGTGCTCCTGATCATACCACATTCTGATACATTGAATCACCTAAAGAGAAAAGGTTACCTACATTATTATTTATTTATTTATTTGTAGAGTTTTATATAGCACTGGCTTGACCCAGATGTATCAGAGCGCTTTACATGAGGATCAGGGAGTTGCAGGTTTACTGATCTGCCTTTCTTCTAGTCAAAATAGCCTATTAAGCTTTGTAATATTTTGTTGTAAAAAATAAGAGGCCTTGGGGGCCCTAGAGTTCCCTGCTTCCAGATGGCTGCACTGCTGTGAGGCTCCTTGCGCCAGGCTCATAATCCTGCATCATCCACACACTACATGCGGCATCCATGCATAAAACATATAAAAAATGAAGAGTTGGCAGAGTAAGCTATCGGAGGAAGGCCGGACCCTTCCTTTATCTGCTAGAACAGCAGCTATGCTACTCTTCTGAGCTGTTCGCTTGCCTGGCGGGGCCCAACCAGGCTGTTATGCCACAGAGGTCGATGGGACTGAGGGAGCCTGTATAGCGGTGCCGCCGAGAAGAGGTGAGGTGGGGGGCGTGTGGTGGCCCGGCTGGTACTCAGAGGCCATCTCTGGCTGTGGAAGGCCTGGACAGCGATCGATGAGCCCTACGGCGGCCTGCTCGTGCTACCCGGAGTGCTGCGATCGCTGTGAGGGCGTGGCTACAGCAACCTGAAAGCTGAGGCAGAGGCATGGGGTCTGGTTCGGGCTGCGAGGCTGTTGCTGGAGAAGCAGGCTCCCGTTTGGGCCCAGAATCGGCTCAGGATTGGAACCAGATTAGCATGAAGGCCCATTGCCCCTACATGTACTAGTGAGAAGTAGCAATTGCAGCCGCTACCGTTGAAAGGATCAGGGTATGGCATGGCTGGGGAGGCCGTGGCCGGATTGTGAAATTGGCCTAGTCGTGTGTTGACTGGGTTGCAGTTAGGCTGGTGGGGTATGCTACCTCTGGCACACAGCTGTTGCACTGGGGCATGCCAGCAACACTGCCTGCATTGATTATCGACTGGGAGATGTCCGTGTGCCATCCTGCTCCGACCCAGAGGGTGGGAGGGTCCTTGTGCGGCTTATAGATAGTGGGTTCCTCTGGTGGGCCTTTAAAGGGACACTCCAATATATACATCTACTGCAATTTGTCATCCATAATTGGGAGAACCGATTATAAACAAAATGAGCTTTGAGGCTACGAAAATGTCCAGAGCAATGCCCACTGATCGAGAAGAGGTGCCCACTGAAGTCATTAGACCGGACATCCATTTTTTTCTTTTACAAATGAAATTAAGCCTAAACTCCAAAGACAACAAGATAGACACCCTGACACAGAGAGTCCACACAATGGCCACATTGACAAAGCAAGATAAGCAAATAATTGCAACTGAATCCTGAATATCTGCAATTGAAAACGGCATTTTTTGTACCCTTGAAAAACTGTTGAGTATGCAAAAAATCCTCTAACTAATACAGTCAAAAAATGAAATACAGAGGCCAGGTCCAGGCATAACAATTTGTTGCTTTTAGGACTCCCTGAATACACAAACACTTGCAATATGGCCGACTTCATAAAAGGTCTCCTTAAATGCTTCTTCTGCGCCAATGCTTTTTCATTACTATTTGCAGTGGAACGTACTCATCGTTCATTGGAACCACGATTGCCTCCAGATGCTCCACCTAGACCTGTTATAGCCCATCTGTTTCGCTTCCGAAACCGCGATACCTTCGTCTGCCCGGGGAACAGCAGCCCCATCTCCACGAAGGCACCACTATATCCATCTACCGGGACTTTACCCAAAAAGTGCAGGAGGCAAAGTTTGTTTACATGCGGAACAAGCGCAAACTGTGTCCGAAAGGCATCTACTATGTAATGCTTTACCCGCCGCGCCCCAAGATCACTTATAGGAATAGCTATTTATCTTCTCCGATCTGCAATCTGCCTTGTGATTCCTCTGTAAGTTTAAGCTGGGTAGGCTTGCCTCATCCAGCAGTCAACCGGACCCAGTGTAGATAAGAATGGATAGCTGACACATCTGTTGACAACATGCTCCCCTTGTTCAAAATGCCTGACATACTCCGCTTAGTGTGACTTTATACCAGTATCTGCCCCTATGGACAAATTGTCAGTTTTGGCAGTGGCTGGTATTTCTACTCCAGAGCAACGCATCACACTTCTAAAATACTGAACCAGGATATCCATTTTTTGACTGTATAGACTGGCCGGCCTCCTTGCTCCTGCTGTCTGAGATGCCCAAATGATAGCCCGGCAAGCTCACCCTTGGAAAGGCGGTATTGACGACCAGTACTCTGGTTTCCTCCCAGAAGGAACTTCGCTGAAACAGTTATCCCATGGCTGTTCTCAGTCATTTAGTGTTTAGGGTGGGATTACTTCACTGGCAGGTTAGAGCTACAGAACACCTTCAGACTGATGACCTCGGCGCATAAGCTCACTACACCTGTAAACCTGATATCATGGAACATATGGGACCTTAACAACCCCGCAAATCTAGACAAATACTAGCTTACTTAGACTGCCATAAGATTGACAGTGTTCCTACAGAAGACACATATTGGGGGAAACAAAACCCCCATGTTTACAGCATGATGATGCTGCCACAGGTCATTGTCATGTTACTCTAACACCAGGGGGACAACCATTTTGGTTCACCGGTGGCTGCCCCTTACACTCATTGTTGAAGAAAACGACCCACATGGCAGTTATAATGTTTTACAGGACGGCATAGCCACACAGCATCTTACAATAATAAATACATACAGCCCCAATTCTGACGACCCTGGGTTTATTCGGGTGTGGAGGCGCTGTGACTTGTCAACCTGAAACAATATTGTGTAGTAGCAATTTCAACCTAGTGCTGAATAAACATCTAGATAGTTTGCACCCGCTGACTTGCACACATAATGCTGCAGCTGTGGCTCTTCGCGACATAATGGGGATTCAAGATTTCATCGACCTGTGGCGCAATAGACCTCCAGACAAACGGGAGAACACTCACATGTCGATCGCACGTGAGCTCGGTTATGCAATAATTTACGCTGTTCCAAATCCTTTCAGGAATAGCGATCAATTATGTTGCCCTTTATGCAGGTAGCGAAGAAACAACCGCTTGACTATCCGATCCCATGGTGCCAGACATCTCAAATATCTTGGCATTTGGGTGGGCCAAGACAAGGCCACCATAATAAATGAAAACTATTGCATTATCATAGACAAAATTGAAGACCAGGTAGTGAAGTAGATTAGACTCCCTTTATCCCTGGATGGTAGAATTGCCCTAATGAAAATGATTCTCCCTACCGAAGCTGCTATATTTATTCAACAGCATACCGATCCTGTTGAACAGGCATTTCTTCAACACTCAAGACCCTCATGATTTAATTTGCATGGGCCAATAAACAGCCTTGTGTCAATTGGGAAACTCAGACTTTGCTATGTGAGCAGGGAGGGCTGGCGACGCCAGACTTCGAATGATATTACCACTGCACGTGAGCCCAATATGCCTATTACTGGCAGCACCCTCCACCCTAAATGGTATATCTCACCATCAAGCACGATATTGCCTTCCCATCCCACTCGCCACACTCCTAGGGCAGGTTCCAAAATGCAAGAGTGCTGAAATCCACACGGATATTTTGGGAGGGCCTGTGAAAGCGGTATGGGTGTGGTACACTATGTTCACCACATTAGGCCCTCACAAACTTCCCTTTGTCTTTAAGCACCCAGGGCTCAAATACATTGACCAGACTGTCTACTTGGGGGGTGAAATCCATGGGTGACCTATTTACGAATGGCGAATTCTTGACTGCTTCTATGGTGATGGAGCGTGAAGGGGCCCCAGTTCTCGACACATTTTTTTTAAATTTTGATACGCGCGTCTGTAGGCAGCACTATCCCAACTTCCTAAAGGCCCCCACCGAATGCCAGGCATTGACAGCCTTGCTATTGCTGAGGCCTTGCCAGCACATGTTCACTAGATTACACTTAACACAGGCTATGACCCCACTGATAACACCTGCCGCCAGGGTAGCATGGAAGGCAGATTTAGGAGAAACGGTGACCCATAAGGAAGGAAACTATATCTCTGGCTTATACACTTTCAATGCCTGCACCGGGTGTACCGCAGTCCACTTAAATTATATGCATGGGTGCGGTTAGATTTCAGATGTGCACGCTGTAGTGTAGCCAAAGCAAACTTCATCCATGGTGCTTGGTTGTACCTACTGGACCCAGATATTCCAGGTGCGATCTGACGAGTGGCCTGACCGTGTCACCCAAACTGGCTTTTCTGATGGATACATCTGCCAGTGGATTCCTCACCTTGTGAATATCCCCCTGCTTCAGCAACATTCGCAAATTCTTTTTGTAGTTTCGCGCAGACGTGGATGACGTCACAGAAGAATGGCATCGCGCGCGGCTCCGCTGACGTCACTGACTCCATAATAGGCCCACATCGGCGTGATGACATCAGTTCCCTTTTTTCCGCGCCGTCGACGCCAACGGTTTTCAAGGGATCCTCTGTAGCTTTGACAGTAACTTTGTTACTGTTTGTTGGTTTTCGTGTTTCTTGTATCGCTTTCTCCAGTCGATATGTCATCGAAGACCGGATTCAAGCCGTGTGGTGAATGCGGTAAGATGATGTCGATCACGGACCCTCATGAAGATTGCGTTTGGTGCCTGAGCTCGGACCATGATGTCCAGGGATGTCCATCCTGTAGGAAGATGAATCCCAAGGCCCTTCGTGAGAGAGAGGCAAAGCTCCTGGTTGCCAAGATGAAAGGAAAAAAGGACAGGAAGAGGTCGCGGTCGAGGTGGTCGAGGTCTCGTTCTAAGTCTGACTCGAGGTCGTCTTCGGGTCATGCTTCCAGGTCGACTAAGAAGAAGCATAAGAAGAGGAAGCATGGATCACGACACCATTATGGGAAGGATTCGAAGCCGAAGTCGCCAAGTGGAAGGCATCGAAAGGATAATATATCTCCTTCACCAGAGGCTCTGGATCCGGAAGGTGAGGCTTTGCCCATGGAGTCGCCGGAGCATTCACCGGCTCCGGTGTCGAATCCCTCTCCGGCTCCGTCTCGATCTCCAACTCGAGAGGAAGAAGAGGCTCCATTGCCTGAGGGTTCGACGACTCTGGTACACCAACCCGAGGAAGAGGTCGAGAAGACTCTGGTTCCTCGAGAGCAGCCTCCTTTTCCGGGCCCAGGCCAAGACCCTACACAGTTTTTAAACGCTATGTATGGTGTCTATGCAAGAGCCTTGTACCCCTCTGGAGCACTGACTGGTCCCATGGGTCCGATTGGCATTTAACCTGGGAGTCGCCCAGTCTTATGCTCCGGCGCTGTTCATGCCAATTATGCCGGCTCCGGCACTGCCTTCATCACCGGCGCCGGTTCCGGTCCGACCTCGACAACAGCGGCCTAGTCCTCCGGCTTCGAACTTGACGCCGGCGTCAATTCCGGATCCGCCGACGACGTTCCCGAAGGAGAGGTCGAGGCGTGAGGCTCAGCGACTTCTGGAGGAACAAAGATACCGAGAAGCCGAGATAGAAGTAGGTGAGCTGCAGGAATCTGAGGATTTCTTTGATGACTTAAGGGAGGCTAGTCGACTGGAACTGTCTCCGGATTGGGAGTTAGCTTCTGTCTCTGATGCCCCTTCTAAAGATGTGGCTCCATATCATGTAGTCATCAAGAAGGCGGCGGATCTATTGAATTTAACTCTACCTACTATAGAGTTCAAGTTGAATACTCTCCATATTCTGTTGTAGAGCCCATGCTTCCTTTCAATGATGCTTTGACGGAGCAAATCTTGGAGGTGTGGAATAGACCTCTTACAGCTCCTGCTGTCTCTAGAGCTGTTGCAAGAAGATACAGGGTTGCTCCTGGAGACCCAGACTTTTTATCTTCGCATCCTTTGCCAGAGAGCTTGGTGGTGCAGGCAGCCTGTTCCAAAAAATCTGCAGGTGCTTTCCCTCAGGTGCCTTGGGACAAGGAATCTAAAAAGCAGGACCAAGCCGAAAAGAAAGTCTTCTCATCGGCGAGTATGGCTCTCAAATCAACAAATGCTACATGCCTCTTGGGGCATTAAATCCATGCTTTGATGGATTCTGTGAAACAACTAGCTCCTAAGATTCCAGAGGATGACAGAAAACATTTTAATGAGGTGCCTGTTGACACTCAGGCTGCTGCTCGACAAGTCATCCAGAGTGGGTTGGACACAGCTGACTCGGTGGGGAGAGTCATGGGATCTTCAATTGCCACCAGAAGAGCGGCCTGGTTGAAGTCATCCGAATTCTCTACGAATGTCCAGACTGCCTTAATGGATTTGCCTTTTGATGGCTCGGGCCTTTTTGGAAAAAAGGCTGATGCTGCGTTGGAAAGATTCAAGGACAGCAGAGCTATGGCCAGATCCTTGGGTTTACAAACCAGAGGAACTGTGGGAAAAAGGTATAGGGGATTTGGGAGGTCCTCCTTTCGTCCCTACAAGCCTTCGCAACAGCAGCAACAGCAGCAAAATCCGCTGTATAAGTCATACAGGGGCAAACAAAGAGCTCGTCCTCGAGGACGTCAAGCTTCCTCCTACTCCTCCTCCTCTTCCTCTCCCCACCCCCCTCCAACATGAGCAAAGCAGCCCTAGATCCGCCATTCCAGATTATGCGGGTCCTGTAGGGGGTCGGCTTTCCTATTTTCTACGAGATTGGGAATCGATCACATCGGACCTATGGGTTCTCAATCTCGTGGAGAATGGGTATGCTCTTCCCTTTTGGGAGTTCCCTCCAAATTACCCTCCTTGCCAAGGGTTTTGCTCAGAGGACCACTTGCTACTCCTGCAGGAAGAAGTCCTGGCGTTACTGAGAAAAGGTGCGATAGAGGTGGTTCCGGAGTAGGAAAGGGGACAGGGATGCTACTCCCGGTATTTCCCGATCCCCAAGAAGGATGTCAGACTTCGTCCAATCCTGGATCTCAGGGTCTTGAACTTCTTTCTGTAGCAGGAGAAGTTCAAGATGCTCACCCTTGCGCAGGTTTTTCAAGCGCTGCTGGAAGAAGACTGGATGGTGTTGATCGACTTGCAGGATGCATATTTCCACATCCCCATCCTGAAGTCGCACAGGAAGTATCTCCGTTTTACGGTGGGTTCGCAGCATTACCAGTTTGCGGTCCTTCCTTTTGGTCTTACTACTGCGCTTCGAGTCTTCACCAAGGTGATGGCTGTGGTGGTGGCACATCTCAAAAGATCAGGGATACCAGTTTTCCCTTATCTGGACGACTGGCTGATCAAAGCAGAGTCGCCAGTGAAGGTGCTCCATCATCTGCAAGTCACAACTCAGTTGTTGTTCAGATTGGGTTTTTCGATAAATGTACCCAAATCTCACCTGGTGCCCTCCCAGCGCAACCTGTTCATAGGTGCTGTACTGGATACATATATAATAGAAGGGGGTTTCCCAAAGGGATTTTGTGGTAGTGGACAGGAAATGTCGTTCCAGTCCTGAAGGTCCTCCGTCTGCTCGGTCTGATGGCTTCCTGCATTCTTGGTTAATTGTTGGTTAATTGTTTAATTGGTTAATCATGCACGCTGGCACATAAGGGCACTCCAGTGGTGCCTCCGCAGGCAGTGGTATCAGCACAACAGAGATCTCAGGGAGTCAGTGAGGATCTCCAGAGAAGCTGCGGCGGATCTGTCTTGGTGGAGCGTGGAGGGCAATCTGACTCAAGGAAAGCCCTTCCATCTTCCTCATTCGGTTGCCACGGTAATAACTGATGCATCCACTCTAGGGTGGGGTGCTCATCTGGGGGATATGGAGATCAAGGGTCTTGGGTCCCCAGAGGAAAAAAGGTTACTTCACATCAACCTTTTAGAGTTGCTGGCGATACGTTTGGCGCTCAAGGCCTTCCTCCCTTCCCTTCGCGGTCAGTTGGTTCAAGTCCTGACAGACAACACTACCGCAATGTGGTATGTCAACAAGCAGGGAGCAGTGGGGTCGCGGTGTCTCTGCAGAGAGGCTCTGCGTCTCTGGTCTTGGGTTCAAGACCATCAGATTTGTCTGATGGCAAATCATCTGGCCGGTGTTCTGAACGTACGTGCAGACAGTCCCAGTCGGCAGTTCTCGGCTGACCACGAGTGGAGGCTTCATCCAGAGTTGGTTCATCACGTCTTTCGGTCGTGGTGAATTCCTCGGGTGGACCTGTTTGCCACTCTCGAGAACGCTCACTGCCCGTTATTCTGCAGTCTCCAGTATCGGTTGCAGGGAGCTTTGGGGGACGCGTTTCAGTTGAGCTGAGACTCAAGACTCCTTTACGCGTTTCCTCCTCGGGTTCTAAGGAAGATTCGCCAAGACCGGGCCCAAGTCATCTTGATAGCCCCGGAGTGGCCAAGAAGGGTGTGGCACACAGATCTGCTCCGTCTCCCTCTCAGGACAGATATCCTCTCTCAGATGGAGTGGCAGGTTCTACACCCCCACCTCCAGACCTTACACCTTTATGCCTGGTGATTGAACGGGGCAACCTGAATTCTTTTTCTCTCCCACATGATGTGGTGGATGTCATTATATCGGCCAGACCTGATTCCACCAAGTCTATCTACTTTTATAGATGGTCTAAATTTGTCTCTTGCTTTGGGGAAAAGTCCATTGACCCTTTGAATGCTCGATTGTCTGACATACTTCAGTTTGCGCTTTCTTTGGCTCAGCAAGGGTTTGCTGTAGCTACGGTCAAAGGTTATCTTTCGGCTTTGGCGGCATTTCTCTGTCTGCCGGATCAGCCGTCCTTATTTAAATCTACTATTGTTTTAAGGTTTCTAAAGGGCCTTACAAATAAATTTCCTCCTACTCCCTTTACTGTGCCTCAATGGGACTTGAATCTTGTGCTCACTTTCTTGATGAGTTCACCTTTTGAACCTTTGCACAAGTGTCCCTTGAGACTGTTGTCTTTTAAAACGGTCTTTCTGATTGCAATTACCTCAGCAAGGAGGGTGAGTGAGCTTCAAGCTCTTTGTTCAAAGCCCCCTTTCTTGACCATTCATGCTGAACGAATGGTACTCAGGACCAGGGCTGCATTTCTGCCTTAGGTGGTAACTCCCTTTCATCTAGGGCAGTCCATTACCCTCCTTACCTTCTATCCTTACCCTTCCAAGGAGGAGGAGAGACTTCACCGCTTTGACCCGAAGAGGGCAGTGGGCTTCTACCTGGACAGAACCAGAGAGTTCAGAGTGGATGACCAGCGCTTTGTGGGTTTTGTTGGAGCTAGAAGAGACAAGGCGGTGCACAAGCGCACGCTGTCGAGATGGATTCTCTTGTGTATCAAGATATGCTACTCTCTGGCGGGTAAGGAACCTCCTGAAGGTTTAAGAGCTCATTCCACTAGAGCAAGGTCTGGTACATCTGCTTTGTCTAGGGGTGTACCTGTAGAGGACATTTGTAGAGCTGCGATTTGGGCTTCCTCCACACTTTCGCAAAGCATTACTGCTTAGATTCCCGAAGTGAGGAGGGACGGCCACTTTGTGCGTTCTGTCCTCCAGGATTTTCTGGTATAGGAGAGTGGACACCCTCCTCCGGGAGTGGGGCCTGCTGTGGGACTCTACTCACAAGGTGAGGAATCCACTGGCAGATGTATCCATCAGAAGAACAAGTTACTTACCTTCGGTAACGCTTTTTCTGGTGGATACAGTATCTGCCTGTGGATTCCTCACTGACCCACCCACCTCCCCGTTGTCCGCTCTTCTATATCTGATTTTGTGTAATGTAAATATTTTATTGTCATAGGAAATGTGTTATTGTGATTGCTTTCCTGCATTGACTACACACTGAGTGTGTTATTTTGATGATTTGGTACTGTGTAAATTGTGTATATATCTACTTTTGTTGATCCGTCCGTGTGCCTCAAAGGCATGGATAAAAGGGCGAAACTGATGTCATCACGCCGACGTGGGCCTATTATGGAGTCAGTGACGCCAGCGGAGCCGCGCGCGATGCCGTGCTTCTGTGACGTCGTCCACGCCGGCATGAAGCTACAAAAAGAATTTCCAAATGTTGCTGACGCAGGGGGATATTCACAAGGTGAGGAATCCACAGGCAGATACTGTATCCACCAGAAAAAGCGTTACCAAAGGTAAGTAACTTGTTCTTTTGGGATGCACAATCATTATACCATGGGAGGTACGCCAGCATATGTCTGTTTCACTACTGATGGCAAAGAGGTGGGGTGCCTGCCACTGAGGGAAAGAAACACTCGCCTGCTGTGAAAACGTGGCTTCATGGCCTCATGGCCTCTCATATTGTCAGGAACAACAGGACTCTAATTATCCCTTGCTTCCATTCAAGAGCGAACCAAGAGACCAATGGGACTCCCTGTGCTAAAACCTACTTACACAAGGCCCCCCTGACCTGTTGGGCTCCCTGATTGTCAACAGAGGCATGTTCTAGATTGAACATTAATGCTGTACCTCAGGCTACGAAGGTGCCCGGACATTAGGTTGTGCCAGATTTACATAAAGGTGTACTGTGCTGTTGGGTGCATGCTTCTTGTGAATGGTGCTGTTCCGTGGGGTTGGTTAGTCAGCTTGGATGTTGCTATATCAGGCTGAATCTGTCTCTGCCTACTTAGCCTGAATAATTGTCTATGGGCCTGATGTACAATGTGATTTTGCATGCGCAAACGTATTTGCAAACCAGTTTGCGCATGCAAAATCACTGTTGGCATGTACAATTCCTCAAAAGCGAGTCACAATTTATTTGCGACTCGCTAATAAGGAATTGCGAGTAGCAATTCGGAATGGGCGTTCCCTTCCTAATTGCGTCCGCAATTCAATGTACGAATGTTTTGTGCCCGCAATTGCGATCGCAAAACACTCGCAAATTACCACCCTCTTCAAGAGGGTGGTAATGGGATCGCAAAAGGGAAAGGGTCCCCAGGGGACACCTTCCCCATTGCAAACGCAGGGGACAATATTTTTTAAGGGCAGGCAGTGGTCCCTGGGACTACTGCCTGCCCTTAAAAAATTAAACGAAAACGTTTCATTTATTTTCTTTTTAAATGCATCCTGTTTTCTTTAAGGAAAACGGGCTGCTTTGCAAAAACCCCTGCTTCATTTAAAAGAAGTCCCAGACATGGTCTGCTGAGCCCAGCGGACCACCATGCCTGGGAGGCCCTGCCATTCCCAGTGGGGTCGCAAATTGCGAGAGGCTCATTAATATTCATGAGCCTCTCTATTTGCGACCCCATTGGGAATCGCGAAACCGTGTAATAACACTGTTGTACATGCATAATAGCGCTTCGCAAATTGCGAGTCGCTAAAGACTGACAATTTGCAAAGCGCTATTTTGCGCGTTGTACGTTTGGGTGCTTCTTGTTTTGATTCTCTCCAGACCCAGCCTTTCTAAAAAAAAATACTCTTCACAGCAGGATAGTCCCAAGCCTCGAGCTCCCACAACAGGCACAAATAGCTTTGAGGTTTCTGCACCTGGCTGTCACCAGACACAGAGTGTGACCAGTTTATAAACTGTCTTCACCAAAGGGGATCCTATTCCCTTGACCAACAGAGACTGCAGTCCAACCTCTTATGCCCACCATCTACCAAATGAAGTGCTACTGGAAGACTAATCAGCTCTCCTCTCAACAAAACGCCTATTTGGATGTTTAAAGGAGCCCTTTCTTTTCTGTCCCCACTTTAGTGTCTAGGTCTCCTTCCTTACATTTTCAGGAGTATCAGCAATACACTATAACTGTCTTGGAAAACAACTTCACCTCTACCTTGTGCACAGGACTAGACGAGGGGCATCCAAAGGGAACCCACAGACTTCCATCACTCTTGTTCAATGATACACACAATGATGTACCATACAGGCTATATACACAGACACGCACACCTTAAAATTAAGATATTAGCACCATGATCTGTGTTAGCTGATAGAAGTGGTCCTTTACATCAGTAGGCCAGTAGTCCTCCACTCCAGAGGTCCAGCTAAAAAGTTGTGATCACAGCTATGGATTCACAAAACACTGTAAATTGCCATAGGCCCTCTTTGTGCTAAACCCATGACTGAGACAGTAGTCCACTGTCTGTGAAATGAGTGCAGCTTGGTGCAACCCTCAAGGTCGAGAAGCTCTCTCGTGTTAAGGGACAGGCCTAAGCTTCTGCTCACACACTGGATTAGTGTGAGACAAGGGCCAAAATAAAAAAAATAGGATAACATATACACAGGTTTGGGCACTCACAGTAGGGGAACACGATTGTACAACAGGCATGGGGCATTGTCATCTCAGCACATAGGTAGTTCAATATATCTGTAAGAGACATTAGTTAGTGATAGATTCCTTACCTTAGAATATCCCCAGGTGTCAGACTGGATCCGGAAAATTTTGCACAGCAATACCCCTGCACGCCGGCAGGCATCGTCCGCGGCTCCGCGTCCGTCGTTAGCGCCGGAATGACGTCGTCGGAGTTCTTAGACGCCGCCCATGCGCGCTGACGTCAGTTCTGATACACAGCTTTTCCGCGCCAGAAACGCAGAGCCATGATAGAACCAACACTGGTGCCATGAAACTAGGGCCCTGAAAAGGGATGACCTTAACCCTAGATATCGGTTAGCAGAACTGGGAGGATGGGTGGGTCGGTAAGGAATCTATCACTAACTAATGTCTCTTACAGATATATCGTTACACAAGTAGTAACTTGTGCATCTGAAAGAGACACGTTCGTGATAGATTCCTTACCTTAGAATAGATACCCCAGCAATACCAACCCCGGTGGTGGGTCTGCGAACCAATAATCACACCAGAAAGTCATGGAGGACGGAACGGCCAAAGAAGCCATCCCTCCGGACTTGGCTGTCCAGGCAGTAGTGTCGGGCAAACATGTGCAGCGAGGCCCACGTAGCTGCTTGGCAAATATCCTGCAAGGGCACTCCTCGGCCCAGGGCAGTGGTAGTCGCCGTGGCCCGAGTGGAATGAGCCCGCAAGCCAACAGGGGCCTCCTTCTTAGCCAAGGAGTAACATGCCTGGATACACAAGATGAGCCACCGCGAGATGGTCCTCTTGTGCACTGCTTTCCCCTTCTTAGCGCCCACGTAACCAACGAAGAGTTGGTCATCCACCCGGAACTGGCATGTGCGATCCAAGTAGAATGAGAGCGCACGTTTTGGGTCCAGACGGTGGAGCCGCTCTTCCTCTTTAGAGGGGTGCGGTGGCGGAAAGAACGTTGGCAAAGTGATGGACTGCCCGATGTGGAAGGCTGTGACAACCTTGGGCAGGAAAGATGGCTTAGTACGCAACACAACCTTGTCCGGATGGACAGAAAGGAAAGGAGGAGTACAAGAAAGAGCCTGGAGCTCACTCACTCTCCTGGCAGAGGTGATGGCAACCAGGAAGGCAGTCTTGAAGGTTAGAAGACGAAGAGGACAATTGTGAAGTGGCTCAAAGGGAGCGCACATTAGAAACGTAAGAACAGGTTCAAGTCCCACTGAGGCATCACAAACGGAACAGGAGGGAATGTGTGTGTGATGCCCTTCAGAAATCGATTTACAATAGGGGACTTGAACAAAGAAGGTTGATCAGGCAGCCATGGAAAGGCTGAAAGGGCAGAAAGGTAGCCCCTGACAGTGCCCAGAGCAGAGCCCTGCTGGGCCAGAGAAAGAAGGAAGAGAAGAACCTCAGAAAGAGGGGCAGCAAGAGGATCCGCAGCCTTTGCTGTGCACCATGCCACAAATCTGTTCCACCTGCAGGCGTATACCGACTTAGTGGAGGGACGCCTGGCTGCCAGAATGACATTACAGACTTCAGGAGGCAAGTCAATTGGCCTCAACTGCCGCCGCTCAATCTCCAAGCATGGAGGTGGAGACTGAACAGGTTCGGGTGGAGGACCGTCCCCTGCTGCTGCGACAGAAGGTCCTCCTGAAGAGGCAGACGAACCGGGGGATCGACTGACATACTGAGTAGCTCTGGATACCAGTACCTTCGTGCCCAGTCCGGAGCCACAAGGATGACTTTGGCCCGGTCGCGCTTGATCTTCTTAAGCACTCTGGGCAGAAGTGGTATAGGCGGAAAGGCGTATAACAGACCGCAACTCCACACGTGCCGAAAAGCGTCGCGGAGCGAGTGCCGCCTTGGAAACTGATGACATTGCGCGTTCTCTTCGGTGGCGAATAGATCTAACCAAGGCTCTCCCCATTGCTGAAAGAGGCCTTGCGCCACGTCCGAGTTCAGACGCCATTCGTGATCCATCATGCACCGACGGCTGAGTTCGTCCCCCCTGGCGTTCAGAGAACCTGCCAGGTGTTGAACCTCCAGGGTCATGCCCTGCTGTTCCAGCCACTGCCAGAGGCGCAGAGCCTCCCGGCAAAGGGTCCACGACCCCACCCCGCCCTGTTTGTTGCAGTACCACATGGCGGTGGTGTTGTCCGTGAACACCTGCACTACACTCCCCCGGACAGAGGGGATGAATGCCTTCAGTGCTAGACGAATCGCCCGCAGCTCCAAAAGGTTGATATGGAGCCGGGACTCCGCCGGAGACCAGAGGCCTCTGATCTCCGCCTCTCCCATATGGCCTCCCCAGCCGTGGAGGGACGCGTTCGTCACAACTACGTGCTCCGGCCGGGGAAGGGAGAGGGACCTGCCACTGACCCAATCGCGGTCCGTGAGCCACCACTGCAGCTGTCTCGCAGTGCCCTCCGAGATCAGGACATGGTCGGAAAGGTTGCCCTGATGCTGGGCCCACTGAAACTTCAGGTCTCACTGCAGAGCCCGCATCCGCCACCGGGCGTGATCCACCAGAAGGATGCAGGAGGCCATCAGCCCCAGAAGCCGCAGCGTCAACCTGACCGATACATGGGATAAAGGCTGAAAGAGTGGAATCATAGCCTGAATATCCCGGACCCGCTGCTCGGGAGGATAAACCCGAAACTGCGCAGAGTCGAGAACCGCTCCGATGAAGAGGAGCTTCTGAGAGGGACACAGGTGTGACTTTGGCACATTGATGGAGAACCCCAGCTGATGCAGGAGATCTGCCGTCGTCTGGAGGTGGTTGACGACTGTCTGGGGCGCGCCCGCCTTCAACAACCAGACGTCGATGTAGGGGAAGACAGAAACCCCTACCCTGCGCAGATGAGCTGCGACCACCGCCATCATCTTTGTGAACACCCGTGGAGCGCTGGTAAGGCCGAAGGGGAGCACGGTAAATTGAAAGTGCTCGTGGCCAACCGTGAACCGCAGGTAGCGCCGGTGGGCTGGCAGGACGGGGATGTGGAAATAAGCGTCCTGCAAGTCCAATGCTACCATCCAGTCTTCTGGGTCCAGGGCAGCTAGGACCTGAGCTAGTGTCAGCATTTTGAACTTCTCCTTCCGGAGGAAGCCGTTGACGTTCCGTAGGTCCAAGATAAGGCGTAGGCCCCCTTTGCCCTTCTTGGGTACCAGAAAGTAGTGGGAGTAGCAACCACACCCTACTTCTGGCCCAGGAACGCGCTCGATGGCCCCCTTGGCCAAGAGGGCCGTAACTTCCTCCTGCAGAAGTCGCAAATGATCCCCCGATACTCGGTGGCACTGCGGTGGCATGGCTGGAGGGGTTGCCTCGAAGGGGAGGGAGTAGCCCCTTCGGACAATTTGCAGCACCCACCCGTCCGACGTGACATTGCGCCAGTGGAAGACGTGATGGCGAACCCTGCCACCCACTGGCGTCACATGGGCCTGAAAACACGGACTAGGAAGGTTTTGCGGCAGGTGCTGCGGAGGGAGGTGTGGACTGGCCTCGCCGCAGTCCCCGACCGCCGTTACGGCGGTTTTCACGGTCACCACCGCGCTGCTGAACATTCTGCGGTGCGTGGCTGGCAGCTCGTGTGGGGGCGCCCCTTCCGTGGCCACGAAAGGAGCGAAAGGCACCCGATTGCCGGCGTGGGGCCGAGAGGCCCAAGGACTTGGCCGTAGCCCTGGAGTCCTTGAAACGCTCAAGCGCATGGTCTGCCTTGTCGCCAAAGAGGCGACGGCCATCGAACGGCATGTCCAGAAGAGTGGACTGGACATCGGCCAAAAAGTTGGTGGTCCTCAACCAGGCGTGGCGTCGAACCGCCACCGTCGTTGCCATCGCCCTGCCCAGTGAGTCCGTGGTATCCAGCCCACACCGGATGGAATATCGCGCTGCATCTCGACCCTCCGCAAGGGCTTGGGCGAGTTTAGGCCGGACCTCCTCCGGGCATTGTGGCAGCACGTCCGCGACCGTATCCCACAGGGTGTGGGTGTAGCGGCCCAAGAGGCATGTGGTATTGACAGACCGCAGTCCCAAACTCAGGGACGAGAACACCTTCTTCCCGAACTGTTCATACCTCTTGGATTCCCGATCGGGCGGGGCCGTCGGGAATGCGGTCTGGGAAGTAGAGGCCTGGATGACCAGGCTCTCGGGGTGGAATGGGTGGACAAAAAGCATGGGTCGCCCGGAGCCAGGCGATAGCGTCTGGCCACGTTCCTATCCACAGGCGGACCTGAGGCGGGCTTGGACCAAGTGCCCACAAGAACGTCACACAAGGCCTCATTAAACGGCAGCAGTGGCTCACTGGAGCTTGCCTGCGGTTTAAGGACCTCAGTGAGGAGGTTAGTCCTCACGGCCGCGACGGGGAGCTCAAGGTTTATGGCCTTGGCCGCCCTCGTCAACACTACACTGTAAGCAGCCCCCTCCTCCGTAGCCACGGTGGGAGGGGAGACAAATCCAGTGTCTGGCGAAGTGTCAATACCACTGGCCTCCCCAAGCTCATATGTCCAGTCCTCTTGAGCTTGGCTTTCCTCTGCCAGAGGGTCAGCAGACCCCTCCCAATCACCCTCATCACCCATCTCCTCATAGAAATAAAAATCTCCAAAGGCCGCCGAAAGCGGCGCCCAGCGGCGCCGTTCCGGCGCCAGAGTAGGACCGAAGGGAACATTGGGGACGGCGTCCACAAGGGGCGCCGGCGGTCACACCCGCGGGGCCGGCGCCGGTGAGGTCGTGAGGTCGACCGGCGACGATCCGGAAGCGGATCCGGTGAGGTCCTGCGGCGCTGGGACCGAAGTCGGCGGCAGCGCCGGGGCCGAAGCACCCGACGGCGTCGAGGCCGAAGCACCTGACCCGCTAGGGCCTCCAGCCGGGGCCGCTGGGCCCGAAGGCGCCACGGAACCCGGCTGAGGAGGGAGGGACCTCATGGCCATGAGGTACCGCTTGATCTCCTCCGGCGTCGTGCCATGCCCAGGGACCCGAAGGTGTGGGGCAGGCGGCAACGCCTGTGACTCGGTCGGAGCCGCGTGGGTGGAGTCACCCGAACCCCCGGCCGCATGGCGCGAGCATCGGGGTGGGTCGGAGGAACGATGACGCCTCTCCGACCTCTCATGCCTCTTCCTGAGGACTTGGATCCCGATGACCAATGTCCACTTCCGGAGCTGCGAGGACTCCGACCCCGCGACCGGACCCTCGACCTCCCGTGGGAACGGGACCTGGAGTGGCGCGGGCCGACTGCCGGAGCTCGAGCCGCTTGCGGGACCGCTCCCGCCTAGCTTTCGATGTCAGGGCCCGGCAGTCGGGGCAGGTACGGTCGTCGTGGTCGAGGCCTAAACACTTCAGGCACTGGCGATGGGGGTCGGTAACCAACATCAGTCGGTCGCACTTGGAACAGGGTTTGAACCCGGGCATCCCTACCGGCACCGTCGGAGTCGAAGACTCGAGTAGAAAAATGATCAAAAAGATCGAAAAGTTTAGTCAAAAAAGACTAAGGGGTAGAGCTTCTCCGGATCTGCGCTAGCTGGCGCGGAAAAAAGAAGAACTGACGTCAGCGCGCATGGGCGGCGTCTAAGTACTCCGACGTCATTCCGGCGCTAACGACGACGGACGCGGAGCCGCGGACGACGCCTGCCGCGCGCAGGGGTATTGCTGTGCAAAATTTTCCGGATCCAGTCTGACGCCTGGGGATATTCTAAGGTAAGGAATCTATCACTAACGTGTCTCTTTCAGATAACCTGTTTACGGTGAGCTTCCTTCCCACCTTCCGCTTCAATATACATTGTGTGATTTTAGTCTGAATTCAGACTTGTGAATCTATGAAAGAACCAGTGCTGGAGAAGATGAAGTCACAACCTGCAACTTTGGCTCTCCAGCATTCAATTATTAAACTGCAAAACTTTATTTTTCTTTCAGAGTTTTATGTAGCGCAAACTAGACCCAAAGGTATTGGAGCGCTTTACATGAGTGCCAATTGCGTTACAGACGGATACATTCATTTTGGTAGGCACAGGAGATTCAGTGATTTGCCCTTAATCACAGGATGTTGAGTGTAGGAGAGTGGGGTCTGCAATCCTATGGTCACCCCAGATTTGTGCTTTTTGCTTCACTGGTTTACGACTTTCCCTGGCTGTGGGCCTGCTAATCAGACCCACAGCCTAGCTGTTCTCTCTCTAAATTGACAACCATGTACTTTAGGTGCATTTACCAATTGGTACTGGGCCACCTTATCAGTCCCTGTACACAGGGCATAGGTGTACCCAGGGCCTACCAGGGGCTGAAGCATGTATTATGCCACCCCTGGCTGGCCATCTAAATCTGACACAACTGGCTGCATGACAGCTGGGGCAAGGTGGTGTAAACACCCTTTGCTGTAGATATAGTATACCTATCTCTAACCCTAAAATGGACACATATATTCCTATCAGTCACTCCTATGGAAGGCCTTATCAATCCTGAAGGCAGCGTGCTTGGAATTATGCGAGATGGTGCTCTGGCATGAGCTGAGCCCGTTTGCAGCTTGCGGAACCATGTCCTAATAGCTGTTCCACGATAACGCTATACCATATACTCTTAAGTGCATTATCAACCTCGTGGTTAAATGCCAACTCTGGTATAACATTATCAAAAAATGTCGAGTAAGGTGTCATACGATTGGGAATACTACCCCCTCGCCAATTCTGGCGACGGGGGTAGCATTCCACCCTTCTAGAGGGACACGACATGTATGTAACTGTGAACCCCGGTTAAAGTTAACTCGAGCCTCAGCATCACAAAATGGATGCTGCCACCACAGACACAAGTCTGACCTCCTGCTGCTGGGAGTCCTTCCAGCGAGGATGGCTTGGACAAAGGGATTCCTGCCTTGGGAGGTGCTAGCACCACCCCAGACAGGATTTTGTGTATTGAGGTAGGGAGGCCTGAAAGGAATGAGACATGCCTGGGGCACACAAGGTGCCCTGTGCATACACCGGTTCAAACCAGTTGCTGGGGCATCCCAGCCCCAGCTCTGGCGGGAAACCGAACAAAGAATAGGGGGTGTAGCCACCCCCCTTCCTGGTCCCACCCAGGGGAGGGACCTAGTCAGTAGTGCAGCCCCCTTTAGGAGAATAAAGGTAGGAGCTGGTCCCATTCCAAATTAGATTATCCTGAACTATTCAACAAGAAGAAACTCTGGCCTTCGACGTTCTGCTCCACAGAAGACTGAAGAATCTCCCTTGTGGACAAGGAGTGTCCACCCTGCAACTGCAGGCACCATCAAGCGTCCAGCGGCTTCACTTTGTCGTCTTCCCTCGAGGATCCAGACTTCAGAGCCCGACGAGACCCGGATTCCCAGACCTCTCCGACCTCCACCTACATCTACAGCAAAGCTGAGACCCGTGGGTGCGACGAGACACGTGGGACCGGCCATCTTGAACGAACCTGCACTTCGCTTCCAGCACGACTCCCGAGGTAAACTAGACCAAGTGCTTAGGGGACTGAGAAGCCCCAGCCCCGAGCAGCCCCTGCACCGAAGATCAGCCCTCCAGCATCCACGAGATCTGCGTGGGGCCCTTCTGCTTGTTTGCTGCTCGACGCGTTGTCTGGTCACTTGCCGGCTGACTAGTGGCCTCCTAGACGACGAACCTTTGAATCTTTGCTGCTGGTCTGGTTGCTCCAGACTGGCCCTTGCTCCCTTCCAAAAGAGGGGCACCCCGGACTCTCCTAGTCCGCACCAGACGCTTTCTTCACTCACCGCGTGGGTTGCCTTTGCCAAGGCCTGTTGAGTCCAATCCCGGATCCAACACCACCGACAGCGAGAGCCTGCGTGGGACAGCTCGTGCCTCCATCCTGGTCGTCGAAGACACCTCCTGGTCCACGTGGCTGCAGAGTCAAGCGTCCACTCTTCACCTGATCGCGACGTCGACATCTGGTTCCTTCCTGGTTCCACTCCAGTCACTGGCTAGTGACTGTGAACATTGTCCCCTCTGCTTTCAGGTCTCCTTCTTCACCAATCCACCCTTGGATTGCACCGGACATCTTCCTCCTGGTGGCCTGCAGCATCTTTTCTTTCAGGCGCCATAGACTTCAACGCGAGAACCCGACGCACTTTGACACCTGTGCACCCGCAGTCCGTGGGTGAGGTAACAAGAGCATTTCGGTGCTCAAGGGTAGTTTAACTGTCCTAGTGTCCAGTTCCACAGTCGTTGTTGTCCTACCTAGTCAGGATTGTCCCTACTCACCTTTAACTTGAACTGTACTGTCCATAGACGTTGTTACGCATCTCGCGTGTGAGTTCACACTCTGCACACGCGTTCCGTGGGCCTCCTATTACTTACCTGAAGTCAGTGTAGCGTGGTCCCATCGATCCGACAGCCTCTGGACAGCTCCTTTCCGAATATCGACTTTCACATACCACTTACTTAGTATATGGTTTGTCGTGCCCCTAGGGCACCATTGTAATTTTGTGCGACTTGTAGTATTTTTCGTAAGAGATTGTCATGTGCTTAGCCCTCTGATCTCATAAAGAGTTCAGAGGTGTTGTTATTAATAAATATACTGTTTATTTTCATAACAACCTGTGTGGTGTCCTTTCACTTGGTATTCAAGGGGTTATATTGTGGTAAAACAGCTGGCTTCACATGCCAAAAGAGTTTAGCCTAAGACTGCTCTGTCCATGCTACCATTAGGATAGCTGGTCTATAAGGTTGACTTACAACCAATCACCATAAGGGTTGTTTGGACTGATACAAGGTGATCACTAGAACTAGTGAGCATCATATATCAGGCCAACTTCTCACATTGAGCATCTCTGCTGAGACTCGAACTCGGTTCCCCAGCTCCGAGGTCGACCACTCTGGCCATTAGGCCACATCCTCTCATCCGCCCCATCCTATCTTCTACCCTTTCTGGAGGCTTTACTTTTTACGCTCTTTAAGTGGCGTTGAAAATCTGGCAGTTAGTGCTTTTGGAATGGTGTAGAGTTCGCTGTCTTATTCACCTGATTGGTCAGACTTTAGGCCCTAAAAGGAGCTCGATAGGCTTTATGTATCTATGGCTGTTACCAGTGTTAGCAAAGTGCTCTATTGAAGAGTTCTACATAACATTGCCTACCAAGGGTTCCCAAACTGACAACAGGGAATATTCAAGAATGTGATTCTATTGAAGTTACTAACGCTAGAGAACTTCACTAATAGTTAAGTAACTTTTTCTTGTGCTGCTCATGTTAAAAAAAAAAAACTGCTTGCTTTACTGCAGGCTTGTGCTGCTCACACTCTGGACACGTGATAATGGCCTGTGGTACTGGAACCTTGTGCTTGTCACTCTGGGACACACACAATTTCAAAGCAAATGGCTCTGGCTTTAATGTGCTAGATATGCATCTAGCATGTAGAGGTAGTGAACCCTTAAATAAAATTTTAACAAAAAACTCATTTTTATATTCTATATTGTGATTAATTCGATTAACAAAGACATATGTAATACCTGTATCTAGTGTAGTACTTATGTATATAATGGTTTTACAAATATTTTATGTCTGTATTTTACTGTACTTCTTATGAACTTTCATGATACCTTTTATCGAAATAAAGTTAATTGAATTGAATTGAAATGAAAGGCAGGTGCCTAGCTCTGCTCAGTCCTCATGGACCCACTAACGCCCCAACACTATCCAGACCAGACTCCTCCCTTTTACTGACTGTGAAAACCCACAAACACATTTTCTATTGCCATTTTTGGCAATGGTGGATGCGCCTGTGTTGCAGTATCTTAGAGTTACAGGCTGTGAAAACCATTATTGTGTTAAAGCTCTATAAACTCCCAACATGGAGAGGAAGGGAATGTGCCATTATGTCCAGAACTGCAGACTTTGGTTCCCTAGCTGGGGATCCAGGTTCGAGTCTCTGAATCAGCTTAACATCCTGTGATTCTTGACGAATCATTTAATGTCCCTGTGCTAAAGAAAAGGAATGTAACTGGTGCTCTTGTAAAAGGCTCCAATACTTTCAGTTTTGCACTATATAGAACTGCCCCACATCCCCTCGCAATAAAAAAAGGACAGAGGGCTTTTAAGGGAAATGGTTGGAACAGTAAAGATTTCGAAAGCCATTGTGTATCCCCCTTATCATTATTTTATTTGTACTATTTTATATAGCTTAAACTCGACCTGAAGGCCTTGGAGCGCTATAAATGAGCACGTTGTATTACACAAGATCACGTTTATGTTTTTTAGGCATAGGTAGAAGAAGCGATTTGCCCAGATTCAAAGGAGTTAAACCAAAGCCGAGAGTTGAACCTGGTTCTCCAGGTCCAAAGGCGTCGGCTCTAGCCATCCCGCCACATCCTTTACACAGAGGATATGAGCACAAAGCACTTAGAAATGTGCTCTGGAGCTGCCGTAATGATCCCTGACTGATACGCAAAGTGAAGAAAAACAGAAAGGTCCTGTTCCTAATCAAAACTGTTGTGTGTGTGTGTATGTATATATATATATATATATATATATATATATATATATATATATATATATATATAGCTCGTACTGATCTTAATTTCCAAGTTCTCCCTCCCCCCCCTATCCCCGATGTTGATCACCTTGTAGCCCGTTCGACTTCCCACCAGGCCCCCCTTACTTTTGTCTTAATCTATCGTCCCCCCCAACCCACTCCCTCATTTCTTTCCAATATCCAGACCCTCCTGGCTACTCTGGTAATTAACAACTCATCTGTACTAGTCTTAGGGGACCTCAACTTTTGGCCTAACGATTCTGCCGAAAGCCTTCAATCAAAGGAGTTTACCAGTCTTATGAATAGTCTGAACTTCTTGACGCTCATTCATAGTCCCACCCACATACACGGTCACACGCTAGATCAAATCTGGTCACTGAACGTTCCATCCACATCTCCTACAATATCTCCATGTTCTTGGTCAGATCATTTTACCATCACGTTCTCCCTCGCCCTAGCGCCCCTGGTCAAACCCCCGCTTCCCAAAAACATCTGGGTTCGGAAATGAGGCAAAACAGACATGCCCTCTCTCTGCTCAGCTCTGGCCAAAACCAGCCCCGACCTTTCCGGCCTTGCAGCTACCTCCCAGTTGGCCGCTATTAACAACTGGCTTACTGTGGCGGGTGATGAATTCGCCCCCTTAAGGCGGCTCACAGTCAAACGGGCCCATGCAGCCAATCGCTGGTTTACTCCCGACCTCAAAGCAAAGAAACTAGCTGCAAGGAGGGCCGAGCAAGTCTGGAGAAGAACTTATGGCACTGCACAAAAGTCAACCTATCTGTCTGTCCTACAAACTTACAAAAAGGGCATTCTTGAAGCAAAAACTGAATACTACACCAACAGGATAATGACAGCTGAGTCCCAATCGAAGAAAATTTTCTCCACCGTTCATGAACTAGCATCATCCAGTAGAGCCACGGTCACCATCCCCCCTTCCCAGTCCCTCTGTGACTCGCTCAATGAGTTTTTTATTGACAAGGTTGTCAAAATTAAACATAACATTCCCCTGCCCTCCCCCACATTTGTCAACCCCTCCCCACCCCCCACTACCCTCAAATTGACTAATATTCCCTTACTAACCCTTGACACACTCCTTCCTTTGCTTCATCGGGTCAAATCAGGCTCTCCCCAGGACTTTGCCCCTGCTCGTATCCTCAAGGAAATCTACTTAGCCTGTCCCACACCACCTTTGACCCTTCTTAATGATTCACTTATGCACGGTACTGTTCCCAGTCCATACAAATCGGCGGCTGTCATCCCAATTCTAAAAAAACCTGACGCCGACTCATCCTCCCCCTCCAATTACCGCCCCATTTCCCTCCTGCCCTACCTTGCAAAAGTCCTTGAAACCCATGTTACCACCATTTTGAGCACCCATGTTGAGGCAAATCATTGCCTCTCCCCCTGTCAAGCCGGTTTCCGTCCCCTGCACTCTACCGAGAAAGTGGTCATCTCAGTAATGGACAAATTGCGTGAAGGCATCGACACCAACCTTCCGCAAGCCTTGATACTCCTAGACTTGTCCGCCGCCTTTGACACGGTGGACCACTCCATCCTCCTCAACCGTGTCAGGGCGGCGGGCATAGAAGGCTTGGCCTTCTCATGGCTTGAGTCCTTTCTTGCTGGGAGAACTCAAGCGGTCCGTTTGGCTGGCTTCGCCGCGGCCTCCCGCAAGGTAGAGTGTGGGGTCCCCCAGGGCTCATCACTTTCCCCTCTTTTGTTCAACCTATATATTTTTCCCCTCATTTTTATGTTACAGCAGCTGGAGGTCACCGTGTTCAACTATGCGGATGACCTCCAGCTAATTTTCAACCGGTCTCACTCATCCTCATCCGCCCAGAACGTCCAGACAGTAATGACGTTCATTCAAGATTGGATGAACTGCAACCACCTCAAACTCAACCCAGACAAGACCGAGCTGGTCTTGACCGGAGGTGGCTGCAGTCCATGGTCCCCCTCTTTTTGGCCCCCTTCCCTTGGAACCCCTCCACTCCCTGTACCCAAAGTAAAAACCCTTGGGATTTTTCTTAACTCTCAACTCACTGTTCACTCACATGTTGGTTCCGTGGTTTCCTCCTGTTTTTTCTCCCTTAGAATAATCAGGAAAGTTTCCCGTTTTTTTTCTCCCTCTGCTTTAAAAATAATTGTGCTGGCCATGGTACTGTCTCGTATAGACTATGGTAACATAGTCTATAATGGGGCCCCTGCCTACGCGATCCATCGCTTGCAATTGGTACAGAATCAGGCTGCCCGCCTGATCCATGGCCTACCTAAATACCATCGGGCCACCCCACTGCTTAAAACATTACATTGGCTCCCTGTGAAAGAGCGTGCCCTTTTTAAACTCGGCTGCCTCACCTACCAGGCCAGATCGGGCACTGCTCCCGAATTCATCTGCTCTGCCATTAAGCCCTACCTCCCAGGCAGAGAACTCCGCTCCACTCATTTGGCCCTCTTAACCATCCCCCGTTTTAAAAAACAGAAGGCGGGTGGAGCGAGATTCGCTGTCTTGGGCCCAGCCTTTTGGAACTCCCTCCCGGCTACCCTGCGCACCTCACCTTCTTACCTCCAGTTCCGAAAGGACCTCAAAACCTTCCTCTTTATGCAAGCCTATCTGACTTAGACCCTTTCTTAGCTGTTGCCGTCCACTGCTTCAACACTAGCGCCATGAAACCGCTGGGTAAACGAGCGCTGTATAAATGTTTTTTAATTCAAATTCATATATATATATATATATATATATATATATATATATATAATGACATTTTCTTTAGTTATGGCTAATATTTTTCTTTTGGAAAGGCGGCAACCCATGGAAGTCAGTGTCAATGCAGGGTATCTTTGAATTTTCAATTACCCCCTCTGCACCTGGGCAGTGTGACAATTGTCATTGATGGCCTCAACAGGGCAAATCATTCTTCCTAAAGGAGCGCGCAGACAAAAAATGCTGGCTTTTGTAGAGACTTTTAGCACAGTGGTAAACTTAAGAACGGGGTAAAACCTGCCAATCCCTCCCTTGGCCCCCCCACCATCACCAGCACATTCACAGATGCTGGAATTATGCATTTGATAACCCTCCCAAAGGCGCGCCTGAAATGGGGGGTTGAGATGGAGCCGGGGGGATGGAGAGAAGGGGGCTGGACAAGGCCTGGGATAATGGTGCTCTGAACTCTGCAACACTGTCCGTGTGTGCTTATCCAGAGGGGGGTTAGCACTGCAGCTTCACACACCACCAAGGTAAGTGAATCCTGCCTCCCCCCTCTTTTCTCCTAGTTGCTCTGTAATTTATGGAATGTTCTGGCTGCTGCTGATGTTTTTCCATCCATGTATAGAATGTTAAAAATATCCTGGATGGAATTGTTGTGATGGCCCTTAGATGGTCTGCTCATGGAATTAAGGTTTTGGGAGATCTGTACGGCGCACAAGGGTTTCTAGACTATAATACACTTCAAACTCTGTATAATTTGACGGAAACAATGAGATTTAAATATTTACAAATACATGACTTTCTAATAAGGAAGAACCAAATCTACAACATCTTAGATTGCGATATCTGGCACTGTTTATATTTTACCAAAAACAAATCTTTGATAAGTGAGGCCTACAAACACCTTTGTACCATCAAAACCGACGATTGTCAAAAATTAGCTGAAAATGGAGTAGCAAAACCGGTTTAAACATAACTCCCAAACAAATATCATGCTCCTTATCTAATATTAATAACTTTGTACGATCGTCCAGTTTAAGGTTACAGCAGTTTCGAACAACATGCATGCTATACTTTACACCGGAAAAGATCTCTAAGTGGTCCCTTAATAACATTCAAGGCGATCGTACCAAATGTCCTAAATGCCTAGCTTATGCAGCAGACTTAGGACACATGCTGTTCTCCTGCCCAACTTTAAAAGATTTCTGGGGGGAAATACTCAAAGTTTTGGAAGTCAAGAAAATGTTCTTACCTTCTCTCACAATACCAATAGTCCTACTCGACATCCATCCTGTTTCCCTTCCTCAATCTGCCTTGATAACTATCCTTATCTCCTGCTCCAAACTCACACTGGCTAGAGCCTGGATATGTCCTAAACCCCCTAGCATCTGGGAATGGTGGTCACTAATCAACGAAATTCACTCTACGGAGTTAGGGCTCGCAAAACTTAGAGGAGTTCGCTCATTAAACAAATTCGAGAAAATCTGGGGTAATTTTCTTTCTGATGACTCTTTGGTTATTTAACTTTTTCCTTTTGGTGGATATCTATTTTGTTGCTGCAGATAATTATGTATTTACTGTTTTTGCTCTCAATATGAATAATTGAATTATGTTGCAAATATGGTCCAAGTGGAAAACGAAATATATCTCTGTTAGGGAACAAGCTACATTTATTTTGTAAATAACTTTTTTTTTTAAATTTTTAAATTTTATTTTATTATATGTACACAGTCATGTCTTCCTAACTAAATAAAAAAAAGAGATGAACATTTTTTAAAAAAAAAAATGTTATGAGCTTTCAGTGGGTGTTAGTTTCACATCAGGTTGTTTTGTGGTGGACATCTGTCTGGTGTGCAGAACACTAGTGTCCAGGCTCAGTGTCCTCCTTCATAGATGCAGCGCTGCGGCCACAGATCTGAGGGGATGAAATTCGGACATAGGTGAATCCTACCGCTCGAACACAACAGTGTGTTTTTTCACTTTTAATGTTTCCTTTTCTTTCTGTTTTGTCTGGCAGAGATGGAAGTAAAATTATTGAATTTAATAACGGACAACGAGAAGTGCATACCTCTTCGTATAAGAGGCGCGAATATCCAGATGGAACTGTGAAAACGGTGTACAGTAATGGACATCAAGAAACGAAATATACCTCCGGGAGAGTCCGAGTCAAGGACCGAGAGGGCAATGTCATCATGGACACCAAATAGTTTACTTTTCTAAAATGCTGTGAAGTTTGTCGTCATTCTATTTATTGTTATGCCGTGCCTTGCAGTTTCATCGATGAAACTCACATATCAAACTCTGGTGGTGTGTGCATTTGAAATCTAAAAACATATCAATGCATTTGTATAAATATATGAAATGTTTAACATAAAATGTACATATTGTGTGTATATATAACGTATAAAATCTATGATGCAGAGTTTTTGTACTGTAAACTTAAATAAAATATATTTCATAATCATGCAGCATTTGTAATGCGTTAATAGGATTGAGACCAGATTCGTGTCTGTATTTTTCATTCAAAACATCAAGTTATGAAAGTGTATTTCAGTACAGCAGGGGTGAATGCATCAGAGATATCTCAAACTAAACACAGACAAAACGGAGGTCGTGGGATTTGGGACAGGGCCTCCACTTTGGGATCAATCTTGGTGGCTGGCAGAAGCAGGTCACTGCCCAAATCCCTGGGTAAAGGTTAGGAACTTAGGTTGCCCCAGTATTGGAACTTTCATAGATTCCCATGCTTTTGTATCATTCCCCGTCGTCGGAATGGGAGTCTCGGTAACAAAAATAACATAGCAGTAGGTACAAAAGAGAAATAAAAAGGCCTAGGCCTCATTCCCTTTTGTAGCATATCACCCTCTTTTTGTAAAAGAGACCAAACTCTAGTGCGTCAGCCAATCAGACGTGCCTCACCCCTTAGAACCCTCCAGAAGGAACCTCAGAGCCTCAGATTTTCTACCGCACGTTGTGCTAGGGAGTCTCCATTGAGCTCTGCTCTATTCAACTCTTTAAAAAGGATTTCTACAGTTTTTTCTCTTCAGAATTTCTTCAGGATCTCTTACATTTGACTTCAGGATGGAGGACAAGGAGAAGAAGCCTCTTTTCATGCCCTGTTCGACCTGTGGCAGGAAAAGGTTGTTTGTTGAAGACAAACACAAGAACTGCATCTACTGCTTGTACCCAGATCATAAGGCAGAAGACTGCAAGATTTGCCGCACGCTTTCTACCAAGACACTACGAGATCGTGCTGGTAGGCTGTTGACCTGGCTGCAGAGGCAAAAGGAAAGGAAGCATGGAGTTTCCAGTGACAGTGAGGAGTCTTCTTCAGCTGTTTCCTCAAAAAGGTCAGTGAAAAGGGGTAGAGGTTCTCCATCTTCCTCTGTGGAACACCCCTCTAAGGCTTCTAAAAAGACCCCCAGAGAGTCTAAAAGCCTAAGTCCGGAAAAATCTCCTCACCACGGTGTACAGGAAAAGGCAGGACGAGCTGCGGCTTTTAAGGGTGAGAAGACAGACCCAGCCTTCAAAAAACCCTCTTCACAATCTTCAGAGAGGAGTTCTAAATCCTCTACGACGAAGACGTCGTCGACGGGGGTCCCGTCGACGAAGAAAATGAAGCCGGGATTAAAATTGGTCCCGTCGACGGGCTCGTCGACGGGAGAGTCGTCGACGAAGATATCGTCGTCGAAGACGAAAGCGTCGACGGAACACTCTTCAACGTCGACGGGAGGTATGCCGACGACATCGTCGACGAAGGCTTTGTCGACGGGTACAATGACATCGTCGACGACGAAGACATCACCGTCGACGATGGTGACGACGACGACGCCGTCGTCGACGATTTCGACGACGGTAGTCTCGTCGACGAGCGCGTCGACGACGACGGCAGGTTGGACTGCGGTTTCATTGTCGACGTCAACCACACCAATCTCATCGACGAGAGTAATACCATCGTCGACGGAGCCGTCGACGGTGATTGCTACGGAAAGAAGAGTGACAGTTTCACTTACTATGATAACTCCAGAGATTACGTCTCCAGGAAGAGTGACTTCTTTACCTCCAACTTTACTGTTTGAACAGGGGGAGTCAGAGGAGGATGGCCAGGACTTTTTTGAATATGCAAATAGTCCATCCCAACTTATGGTCAAGTGTCAGGACACAGATTCGGAGGGGGCATATGACCAAGGCGAAGTAGAACATCGTCAAGGGGCCCACTCACAGGGATTTACAGAGCAGGAGATGGTTTCAGTACCAACTTCATTCCTGCAGGACCTCCATAAGATGTTGCAGGACTACAAATCCAAGGCAGCTGGGTCAATTCAACGTCCAGCGACACCTACGGATCCTGCTTCTACAGCTATTCCGGTGATACCGGTCCAGGCATCCCCTCAACAGCAGCCTTCAGTTCCACAAGCTCCTGCAAGGCCGGCAGATAACCAGGATGTGGACGAATCCTCGGATGAGGATCAAGAATCAGACAATTACACTGATGAATATAATGACTACGTCATCCCGGACCCGGCATCTCCAGTTGCGGACCCGGTGGACTCTCCTCCTGCAGACATAGGGGGTTTTCACCAGTTGATGGAGAGGGCAGCAGGAAGATTCAAGTTGGCAATGCCTGCGCAGACAACAGATTGTTTTCTTTATGATTTTAAAGAAACTCACCGAAAAACGACAAGATCTATACCGATTGTGGACCACTTATGGGAGGAAGGCGTTAAGGCGATGAAGAATCCAGCGACGGTGGTCCCGGTGCTACCGCGTCTGGATAAAAAATACAAGGCACCGGATGACGGACCAGCTGCCTTAACGGGCCATCCTAAACCAGATTCGGTCATTTCGCAGGCGGCGCAGAGGAAGTCACGAAATCCCTCTGCTTCATTGACGGCTCCTCCGGATAAGGAAGGACGGAGACTGGATAACGCTGGTAAACGGTTCTCGTCAATGGCTAGCCTTTTAGTGCGAGCTGCCAATGCTGTGGCAATATTGGGGAGATACGACCGCCAGCTCTGGTGTGATCTAGCCCCGTTCCTGGAACAGCTTCCTCCAGAATCCACAGGGGAGGCAAAGAAAATCTTGCAGGAAGAGGAGGCAACTTCCATGGAGATAATAGACTGCGCCATGGACATCGCGACTGTGAGAAGTTGGCCTGATGTGCAGTGTTCACTATTCTAGTGATCACTATATATCAGTCCAAACAACCCTTATTGATGATTGGTTGTAAGTCAACCTTATAGACCAGCTATCCTAGTAGCATGAATACGAGCAGTCTAAGGCTAAGACTCTAGGGGGCGTGTTAAGCCAGCTGTTTTACCATCACATTACCCCTTGAACACCCAGTGAAAGGACACCACACAAGTTGTTATGAAAATAAACAGTGTATTTATTTATAACAAGACTACCCTGGCTCTTTATGAGACAGGGAGCTAAGCACACAACAAAACTCTTATAAAAATACTTCAAGTCGCACAATTTACACAAATGCCCGAGGGGCACGAAAAACCATATACTACAAAAGTGGAATGCGAATTACTAGCAGGTAAGTAACGATTCTCAGAGGCTTTAGAAACGCTAGGCCTACAATACTGAACACTTAGGTTAGGAGCAGGAGGCCTAGGGACGCCACGTGCAGAGTGGGAACTCTCACGCGTAAGGCGGGAAAAAGTCTATGGAAGCTAGAACTCACAAAGTTACTGTTCTCGGGCGAACCCGACTAGCTGGGACGAAAACGGGAGTGGATCCGAACACTTGGAGTGTTGGACTATGCTGGGGCACCGGAGTGCTGGATTTACCTAGCCCAGGGGCTGCGGCTGCATAGGGTTCAAGTTGCGTCGGAAACCCACGTTGACGGACCAGGAGCCTGAAGAAAAAGTTGCTGGCAGGCGGCCAGTGAAGAACAGTTCGAAGAGATCCAAGCCTGGATCAGGGAGGAAGAAAACCTGAAAGCAGAGGGGACCAAGTTCTGAATCACTAGCCAGTGATTAAGTGGGCACCAGGATGGCACCGGGCGAAGTCACCGCAGTCAGGTGAGTGGGCGCTGCTGGGCTCTGCAGTCTCTCGGACCAGGAGGCGTCGTCGGCGACCAGGATGGAGGTGCGAGCTGTCCCACGAAGGTACTTGCTGTCGACGTCGCTGGACCCAGGATTGGGCAACAAGTCTTGGCAAATGCAAGGCCCACGCGGTGGACCTAAAATGGCGTCTTGAGTGGACCAGGAGGGTCCAGGGTGCTTCTCTGGAGCAGGGAAGCAAGGGCCAGTCTGGAGCAACCAGACCAGCAGTGTTAGTTGTCGTGGAGCGTTGTGAAGGGGCCACTAGCCAACGGGCAAGCGACCTGGACAACGCGGTGAGCAGCAAAGAGCAGAAGGGCCCCACGCCGATCTCGTGGATGCAGGGGGACTGAACTTCGGTGCTGGAGCTGCTCAGGGTCGGGGCTTCTCTTACCCCAAGGCACTCAGTCGAGGGTCACTCAGGCGTCGTGCTGGACAAGCGTCGTGCAGTTCTGAAGATGGCCGGTCCCTCGAGGTCTCGTCACACCCACGGATCACAGCTGGGCTGATGATGCAGGTTGAGGTCAGAGGTGCCAGGGAAGCCGGTTCTCGTCGTGCTGGAGCAGTCTTGATCCGAAGGAGAGACTGGCAACAAACCGCGAAGCTTGGTTGGTGCCTGCTGCTGCAGGGTGACTACTCCTTAGTCACAAGGGCGAAATCTTGGGAAGAGTCTTGAGTTCTTCTTGAAGAAGGTCGGTTCAGGATTCAAAGATTGATCTGATTTGGAAGGGGGCCAGTTCCTACCTTTATCCTGCAAAAAGGGGCTGGCACGCGACTAAGTCCTGCCCTATGGGTGGGACTAGGAGGGGGGTGGTTACACCCCTCTCCTTTGGCGGGCTTTCCCCAGGCCAGGGACTGGAGTGCCCCTGGAACTGGTTTCAGCCGGCCTATGCACAGTGAGCACCGGGGTGCCACTTGCAGTCACCTTCCTCTAAAGCCCTGCCTACCTAGGATACACAAAATCCTGTCTGGGACGGTGCTGGCACCGCCCCTGACAGGAAACCCTTTGTCCTTGCCTCCTGCTCTGGGAGGACTCCCAGCAGCAGGAGGGCAGACTTGTGTCTCGGTGGCAGCATCCATTTTGTGGAGCTAAGGCTATGTCTGACTTTAACCAGGGTTACAGGTTACATACATGTCGTGTCCCTCTAGAAGGGTGGAATGCTAACCCCGTCGCCAGAATTGGCGAGGGGTTAGTATTCCAATTCGTATGACACCTTACTCGACATGTTTTGATAAAGCGATACCAGAGTTGGCATATAACCGCGAGGATTATAATGCACTTAAGAGTATATGGTATGCGATATCATGGAAACGGCTAAGGGATGGATCCCGAAAGCCGCAGACAGGCTCAGCTCATGCCAGAGCACTATCTCACACGATCCCAAGCACTCTGCCTTCAGGATTGTTAAGGCCTGCCATAGGAGTGACTGATAGATCTGTGTGTCCATTTAGGTTTAGATATAGGAATACTATATCTACAACAAAGGGTGGGTACACCACTCTGCCCCAGCTGTCAAGCAGCCAGTTGTGTCTGATTTAGTTAGTCAGCCCAGGGGTGGCATAATACATGCTGCAGCCCCTGGGAGACTTCTGGGTGCACCTCAGCCCTGGGTACAGGGACTTGAGAGGGCCCAGTGCCAATTCAGTACCTGAGTACAATTTGGATAGAGAGAACAGCTAGGCTGTGGGTCTGATTAGCAGGCCCACAGCCAGGGAAAGTCGTAAACCAGTGAAGCAAAAAGCAAAAATCTGGGTGATCATAGGATTGCAGACCCTACTCCTACACTCTCCAAGAAATTAAAAAGGACACGGAGACAGCCAAGTCCTTGGGCACTCTCCAGTACCGCAAGTTCCCCTTTAAGGGCTCAAGAGGCAGAGGAAATAGTTACAGGGGTTCTTACCAGCAACAACGCTATTCCTCAAATGGATCTGGTTATCAGCAGAACCGCCAGTCATACCAGCAAAGACAAGGCCAGTCTTCAAATTACTCTAGGCCCTACAACAGGGGCAAACAGGCTCAACGAGGATGGTATACGTCCAAACGCCAATAGCGGCCTCTTGGCTCTGCCTACTGTTCCCTCCTCCAGGAAATCATCTGTTGGAGGCAGGGTAACCAAATACCTTTAAAATTGGTCCAAAATTACATCGGACCGTTGGGTGATCAACATCATAAAGCGAGGACATACTTTGGAGTTTACGGAAGTCCCACCACCCAGGCCCCCGGCAGCCATTCCATCAAAAAACCTGAGTCTCCTGAGGCTCGAAGTTCAACAGATGCTCCGGAAGGGAGCAATAGAGCCGATCCCCACCAATCAAAGGGGACAAGGATTTTATTCCAGGTTTTTACTGGTAAAGAAGACGCTGGAAACATGGCGCCCCATTTTAGACCTGAGGGAGCTAAACACCTATCTTGTCTCCCTGTCCTTCCGGATGGTATCCCTTCAGGACATATTATGGTTGATCAGCCCGGGGGATTTTATGGCCACGCTCGATCTGGAGGACGCGTACTTCCATGTTCCGATCCACCCAGCACACAGAAGGTTTCTACGATTCACAGTAGCCAAGAGCCATTTTCAATTCAGGGTTCTACCCTTTGGACTTCGCTCTGCGCCAAGAATTTTCACAAAGGTGCTGGCACCGGTGGCAGCGTTTCTGCGAAGACACAATTACCAAGTTTTCCCCTACCTGGACGACTGGTTACTGAAGGCCCCGTCCAAAGGAGAGGCGCAGGACGCGGTTCGGGCTTGCACCAATTTGTTTTGGAATCTGGGGCTCACTCTGAACAGAGAGAAGTCCTCCCTGGTTCCCTCCAGAAGGGCTCTGTTCCTAGGGGCTGTTTTGGATTCAAAGCTCTCAAAAGCTTTTCCGACCCGGGAAAGGAGGGAGAAACTGGAAAGACTAGCTCGAAACTTTCAAGGAAAAAGGTGTCTTTCAGTACGCCACTACAAATCTCTGCTGGGGGTAATGTCATCTTGTATTCCCCTAATTCCTCACTGCAGGCTCCGGATGCGTCCTCTGCAGGAGCAGCTAGACCTCCAATGGAAGCAAGTTCACGGATCCTTCGAGGACAAAGTGACCGTCACTCCAAGGATGAAAGAAGCAGCATCATGGTGGACACATCAAGCGCTTCTGAAAATGGTGGCACTGCCGCGGTTGCTTTATTATTTCCGCACCTTGCCGGTATGGATCCCTCGGAGGATCTTTAGAGAGCTGCGTTCAATGGTAGTTGCCTTCCTTTGGGGCCACGGAAGACGCAGAGTGGCGTTGCATCCTTTGCATAGGCCCAAGCTTGAGGGGGGGATGGCGGTCCCCGATTTTGAGTTGTACTACCTAGCGGCCCAGCTCCAGATCTTGACGCAGAACGTCGCGAGAGAGTTCAGGGGCCCCAACCAGGGACGAGGGAAGGGGATTCAGCGGCACATCCTGTCCTACATTGTACTGCAGCAAAAGCTGAGATTGGGCGATCTCACGATTGAAGAGAAAACCCTCAGGTCGTGCTGGCTTAGGAGCCTGAAGAGAGCGGGTTCTGCTCGCCCATATGCACCAGAGATCCCCCTGGGAATGCTGACGGCACTGCCTCATGGAGGTGATTGGTCTCCGTTGGCGGAATGGGAGGGCCTGGGATTGCAGATGGTGGGAGATCTTTATGCGGACGGGGTGCTAGTACCCTATCGGGTGTTGCAGGACCAATTTGGGCTTGCGGATGGGAGCTACCTCTTGCATGCCGCTGTGACTACGGCGATACAAAAACACTGGCAGGGGGGACTAGGCGAACCAGAAACGACTATGGCCTGCCAGTACGTTGTGATGGCTGCAGGTACGGTAAAGGCGGTGACCTGTCTTCATTCGAGAATGCTGAACGAGGGTCTGGCGCCGTTGTCCGAGCTGAAGGAGAAATGGGAGGACAGTATAGGTAGGCCCATACCGGACCCGGAGTGGGGCCACATTTGGAAGAGAGCGTGGAAGGGTTGTAGGAACGCTCGCTTCCAACAGGTCCATTTCTTCATATTACATAGAGCATACCTGACGCCAGGGAAAATCAGACGGTACTTTCAGGTACAGGATGCAGCGTGCCCGAGATGCTTGGTACCTGCAGTTGAGTTAGACCATATGCTGTGGGGTTGCCCGCGGTTGGGGTCGTACTGGGCAGAGGTGGGGGAGCTTTTGAATGCTGTCACGGACAGGGAGGTGGACTTTGACATGGCCGCATGTATATTGCTGTGGTTCCCACACACGGCGAAGACCAAAAACACGAGCAAGTTTATCGACTTAGGACTTATCCTGGCGCAGAGGGAGATTACCTGGCACTGGAAGTCCGGGGAGGGCCCGTCTGTCCGGAGATGGTCGAATGAGCTGCGTAAATGGTCCCAATGCGAGAGTGTGCTCAGAATGCGGCAGGCTACGCGGACCGGTAATGAGAAGAGCTTAGAGCTTGCGAGAGCGTGGGAGATGATTGTGCAGGCCCTGAACGACTACTTGACCAGGGAGGAAGAGGAGGGGAGCCTGGACGGGGAGGTTCCATGAGGCTAGGGAGACCACAGCTTGACCCCGATGGGCGTATTGACGCAGTTTCTGGGACACATAGATACCACCCACATCTATGGCGGCAGGGGGGGGGTCGGGGGGGGATAGATACTGGGACACTGCTGACACACTGAAGGGGGCTTCCAAGTCAGGGGATCCCACCAGTTCACCTGCAGTCGGTGGTAGGGAGACACGTAGGGGTCGATGAGGAGGGAATGGTATTAGACGCGATCGGGCGACTGATCTAGTGGAGGACTAAGGTGGACATGCTGGGGTGGATACTGGGGGCCTGGACATAGCATACAGGAAAATGTGGGAAGTATCAGCGTTGGGGGGGAGTTTGTTAGGTGATAAAAAAGCAGATACATGATCGTGCTGTTGGCCGGATGTCCTTTTGGCCGCTATGTGGACCGGACGGAAAGAGATGATTGGTGCGCCGCCCGGCCTCCGGGATGTGGGCTAAATGGCTGTGTACTATTTTGTCACGTTATGGTGCCTCGAGTTGTAGGAGGTTGTCTGGTCGTTTGACCTTGAAGTTTGTCTATAATTCTGCAATAAAAACAAATAAAAAAAAAAAAAAATGGTGGACACATCAAAACAATTTGTCCCAAGGTCTATTCTTCGCAGACGTTCCATCTCCTCAAGTGGTGATGACGGATGCATCATTGGAGGGTTGGGGAGCAGTGATGCAAGATCTGCATGTCAGCGACCATTGGTCTCCTCGCGAGCAGAAGCTCCATATCAACCTTTTGGAGTTAAGAGCGATCAGGCTAGCTCTGCAAGCCTTCCTTCCGCGACTTCAAGGTTCACGAGTGCTGGTCAGGACAGACAACACCACGGCCATGCATTATGTGAACAAGGAGGGAGGAACCAGATCTCTTGTATTATCGCAGGAAGCGCAGCAGATCTGGGAATGGGCAATTCATCACGATATCTCACTGAAAGCAGAGCACTTACCAGGAGTGATGAACGAACACGCAGACAAACTGAGCAGGTCATCTTCAGTAAGCCACGAGTGGGAGTTAAACCAACAGGTTTTGGAACAGCTCTTCTGCAAATGGGGCAGACCGGAAGTGGATCTCTTTGCCACACCGACCAACAAGAAATGCCGGTCTTACGCCAGCAGATGTCACCACCAAGGGTCGATGGGGAATGCCCTTTCGATAGCCTGGTCGAGGACATTTGTTTACGCTATTCCTCCCATTCCTCTGATCCCGCGCCTCATCAAGAAGATGAAGATCGAGCCATGCAGAATGATCTTGGTAGCCCGGCTTGGCCGAGACAATTCTGGTACACAGAACTCCATCGGATGTCGCTAGTTCCTCCTTTGCTGCTGGAGGATATTCCGGATCTTCTCACAATGTCCGAAGGACAAGTTTGGCACCCAGATCCACAATCGTTACACCTGACAGCATGGCTCCTGAGCAGCGAGAGTTCATGAATCTTCCCCTTTCCAGGGAGATCAAGGACGTTCTCTCCCAAGCAAGAGCCCCTTCTACAAACAAAACTTACAGATTGAAATGGAAAAGGTTTTGTGTTTGGTGTAGGAAGGAAAAGATAGACCCTTTTACTTCAAAGCCTCATCAACTTCTGCCTTATCTGTTGTCACTGGCTAAATCAAATCTGGCCTATTCATCGATTAAAGTTCATTTAGCAGCCATTTCAAGGTACAGGAGGTCTGGATCTGGACCTTCATTATGGTCGTCCAGGATAGTCAAGCAATTTCTTAAAGGCTTGTTCAGAATCTACCCACCAGTGAGGCCTCCTCCACCGACTTGGCATTTGAATCTAGTCCTTTCTCAGCTCATGAAAGCTCCATTTGAGCCGATTCATCGTTCTGACTTGAAGTTCATATCTTGGAAGTTGGCTCTCCTCTTGGCTCTTACATCAGCTAGGAGAATTGGAGAATTACAGGCCCTCATTATCCAGGAGCCATTCTTACAATTCAAAAGGAACACTGTAATCTTGAGAATGAACCCAAAATTCATTCCCAAAGTACCATCAGACTTTCACTTAAACGAGCCGGTGATTCTGAAAACGTTTTTTCCTAACCCAGTTACTCCGGCGGAGAAAACACTTCACACTCTTGATGTGCAACGGTGCTTGAAATTTTACTTGGATCGCACCAAGGGGTTTAGGAGATCTTCACAGTTGTTGGTTGCCTTTGGTGGTCCAGGCAAGGGTCTTCCACTGTCTAAACAGGGAATCGCAAGATGGATCACAGGTGCCATTCTTCATTGCCACTCTGCAGCAGGGAAACCTCTAGCTGGCAGGATTCGTGCTCATTCGACGAGATCAGTAGCATCTTCAACGGCCCTCTTTGCGGGGGTGCAAATTAAAGACATTTGCAGGGCTGCTACCTGGAGCAGGGTGCACACCTTTACTAAGCATTACTGCTTGGAGTCTTTACAGCAAGACGATGCGGCTGTGGGCCAGGCTGTCCTAAGGAACCTCTTCCAGTGATTGGTGAGCTTTCCCTTCTATCCCACCTTCCGTTGATTGCACAGTTGTATTTCTTGTATCGTATTGACTGTTGCAATGTATTATTATTATTATACAAAATGTATTTGTGGTCTAACTGCTTGCTATTCTGATACAAAAGCATGGGAATCTATGAAAGTTCCAATACTGGGGCAAGAAAACAAGTTACTTACCTGTAACTTTGGTTCCCCAGTATTGGTAACTTTCATAGATTCCCATGCGCCCACCCACCTCCCCAAGGAAAGCTCAGCCTTTAGCAGATATGGTGTCGGATATACAACGGCTACGAAAATCTGAGGCTCTGAGGTTCCTTCTGGAGGGTTCTAAGTGGTGAGGCACGTCTGATTGGCTGACGCCTAGAGTTTGGTCTCTTTTACAAAAAGAGGGTGATATGCTACAAAAGGGAATGAGGCCTAGGCCTTTTTCTTTCTCTTTTGTACCTACTGCTATGTTATTTTTGTTACCGAGACTCCCATTCCGACGACGGGGAATGATACAAAAGCATGGGAATCTATGAAAGTTACCAATACTGGGGAACCAAAGTTACAGGTAAGTAACTTGTTTTCATTCGGTTTGATGTCCAACTAAACTTTGCGGGACTGATCAATCAGATGACACCATCTTGCTTTTATCTGTTGAAAACCCTGCGTAAAGTCCTACCTTGTATCCCCTTTAGACCTCAGAAAAGTGGTTATAGTAGCGCTATCCCGTATCGACAACAGTAATGCACTTTTTCTTGGCATTGACAAACGCCAATTGTCAAAACTTGAATCAGTGCAAAATGCAGCAGATCGAGTGCTGCCCATTATTCCCAAATATCATCATATCTTCAGTAGCATTAGGGAGCTTCATTGGCTACTGATCAAGCAGAGCATTGAGTTTAAGGCTTTATGCCTGGTGCATAAAGCACTTTATGGTGGAGGGTCTAGGGACCTACAGGAACTTTTTCAGTGGTATTTACCAAACCGGGAGCTTAGATCGGCCAATAAAAGATTAGCGCAGGTCCCCGAGATCTATAAGGCCTGATGGGGAGGTAGAAGTCTCATTCAGAGCATCGAAGCTCTGGAATGAACTACCTGCCAGCATTAGGTGTCAAAACTACTACCACCCCGGTTCAGGAAAATTCTTAAGACCTGTTTTTTTCCCTGCAAGGGAATGAAGCCGTTAGCACCCGACTCTTATTTGCTTCCCTGCTACACATAGCGCCAAGACGCCTCAGTATTCATGCGCTCTACACGTTGTCAATGTACAACTCTAGACGAGCATAATTCCCACAAACTGAGCACTCATTGGTCGTCAATCTACAAATATTTCTGTCAGCTCTGCGATTTAATTTAACGTCTTGGGCTTCGAGTGCCTCAACACGCGACTATCCTTCTACACCCCCTCCCGCCAACTACGATCGTCCATTCAAGCCCTCGCAGCAATTCCGCGAATTCACAGATCCACCATGGGAGGGAGATCCTTCTCCTACTTGGCGGCCAAAACCTGGAACTCTCTCCCCACTCACCTCCGCCTTACACAGAACCACCTCTCCTTCAGAAAACAACTAAAAACGTGGTTATTCGATATGTAATACACCTCCCTCCCTCAAGCGCCTTGAGACCCTCTGGGTGAGTAGTGCGCTATACAAATGCTTGAACTTGAACTTGAACTTGAGTGTATGTATTTTTTGTTTGCTGTATTTCCACTGAATTCCAAAGCATGGAAAACTAAGAAGCAATTGGCAATGCCAGCAGATCTGGCTTTATTGTGCAAACATAGTCGAAAGCTTGATTGAAGAGGAGGTTAAAAAGAGCACAATGAGATGCGGCTGTGAAGAAATATGTTATTTACTGTCATGCTTTTACATGGATAACTGCGCTAAAGCCAGGCCTGTAACTCGAAGTAACGGGTACGGTCTTCCTACTGTGTCTTTGATCCAACTTTTCAGACGCACGATTATCCACCGCCTCTCAGATACTTATAAGTTGTGCTCCAACATGACAGAAGCTGGCAGGATAATCGGCGGTCGAAAATTTAAGGCTGAAATGTGGAGCAATCTGCAAAATACACGTTCTTGTCGAGAGGGTGGTGTGTTGCCTCACTCCGATTCTGATGATTTTGTTTAGGGTTCACATACGCGCTTTACATCCATGCCCATTGGTCAGCGGCCATCTTGTCGTTCTATTCTGGTGTTTCATTCTGAGCTCTTCCATTAAAGTTCTTAAATCACTGCTTTAAAAATTAACCCTTTACGTGCTGATGACGGCCCCCATCCATCATGCACTACGGCGCTCGTGTGCTGATGACGGCTGGGGGCCGTCATAAACCCGCCCACTTGCGATTCTGCCGCACAGGCGCAGAATCGCGGCAGCATGCAAGGGGTTAAAGGGGGGGCCACTGTCTGCTCATACCATGCCCGGGGTACCATATTTGGCCAACAGCCTTTCAGATTTATGTCGGACCAGTTCAAAGAGTTCACAATATCTACTAAGGAGAATATAGGGCCAGGTGGACAAATCCATTTAGCATTTCTTATCGGGCCAAATCGCTATTTTGGCTTGTTAAGAAATGCTAAATGGCCTTTTCAGGTGCACAAAGGCCCTTTTGCGGTCGGAATTTTCTACCCTGTAGAAATTACAAATTGAGACCGCGATGTAGGAATCGGAAATAGGGATTCCCTATTTGTGATTCCTTACGCACATGTACATAGCATTTCCTAAAGGCGAATTTGGCATTTACGAAATGCTTTTACCATCAACTTGAAGTTGATGGTAACCATGTGCAAAATTAAACGGTGCATTTAAAAATGCATTTTTTAATTTAACATGAATCGGGCATATGTGCACTTACATGTGCACAACATATTTCAGGGGGGCCTTACGGCCAGAGGCACCGTTGGGTTTGGATTTGCTAAATTGTGATTTCCTATTAGGAAATCGCAATGCAAGAAGCACAAGTTACTTACCTTCGGTAACGATATATCTGTAAGAAACAGTAGTTAGTATTAGATTCCTTACCTTAGAATATCCCCAGGCGTCAGACTGGATCCGGAAACTTTTGCGTAGCAGTACCCCTGCGCATCGGTAGGCATCGTCTGCGGCTCCGCGTCCGTATGACGTCGCTGGAGTACTCAGACGCCGCCCACGCGTGCTGACGTCCGTTCTTATACACAGCTTTTCCGCGCCAGAAACGCAGAGCCATGATAAAAATCAACACTGGTGCCAATATAGCCCTGAAAGGGGATGACCTTAACCCTAGATATCGGTTCGCAGAACGGGGGGGATGGGTGGGGCGGTAGGGAATCTAATACTAACTACTGTTTATTACAGATATGTCGTTACCTTCGGTAAGTAACTTGTGCATCTGAAAGAAACAGGTTAGTATTAGATTCCTTACCTTAGAATAGATACCCCAGCAATACCAACCCCGCAGGTGGGTCTGCGAACCAATGATCACACCAGAAAGTCTTGCAGAATGGAACGGCTGAAAAAGCGATCGCTCCGGACTTGGCTGTCCAGGCAGTAGTGTCTTGTGAACGTGTGCAGCGAGGCCCACGTAGCTGCCTGACAGATGTCCTGCAAGGGGACTCCCCGACCCAGGGCAGTAGTAGCCGCCGTGGCCCGAGTGGAATGGGCCCTCAGCCCAACAGGAGGCTCCTTTTTAGCCAAAGAATAGCACGCCTTGCTGCACAAGATGACCCAACGAGAGATGGTAGGTTAGTGCACCGCCCGACCTTTCTTAGCGCCCACGTACCCAACAAAAAGTTGGTCATCCACCCGGAACTGGCGTGTGCGATCCAGATAGTATGAGAGCGCACGTTTTGGGTCCAGACGATGGAGCCTCTCTTCCTCTTTCGAGGGATGCGGAGGCGGAAAGAAGGTGGGCAAGAGGATGGACTGCCCGATGTGGAAGGCTGTGACTACCTTGGGCAGGAAAGCGGGTCGACTCCGCAACACAACTTTGTCCGGATGGACAGAAAGGAAAGGAGGTTTAGAGGAAAGAGCCTGGAGCTCACTCACTCTACTGGCAGAGGTAATGGCAACCAGGAATACAGTCTTGAGATTAAGGAGACGAAGAGGACAGTTATGAAGTGGCTCGAAAGGAGCGCACATCAGATATGTCAGAACAAGGCTCAAGTCCCACTGAGGCATCACGAAAGGAACAGGAGGAAACGTATGAGTGATGCCCTTCAAAAATCTATTTACAACTGGGGACTTGAACAAAGAGGGCTGATCAGGGAGCCTTAAGAAGGCGGAAATGGCAGATAGGTAGCGCTTTAGCCTGCCCGGAGCAGAGCCCTGCTGGGCAAGAGAAAGAAGAAAGAGGAGAACCTCTGAAAGAGGGGCAGAAAGGGGATTCACAGCCTTTGCTGTGCACCATGCCCTAAATTTGTTCCACCTGCAGGCGTATACCGATTTTGTGGAGGGACGCCTGGCTGCCAGAATCACATTACAGACTTCAGGAGGCAAGTCAAATGGCCTCAACTGCCGCCGCTCAATCTCCACGCATGTAAGTGGAGACTGGACAGGTTCGGGTGGAGGACCGTCCCCTGCTGCTGCGACAGAAGGTCCTCCTGAAGAGGCAGACGAATCGGGGGATCAAAAGACATGCTGAGTAGCTCGGGATACCAGTATCTTCGTGCCCAGTCCGGAGCCACAAGGATGACTTGGGCCCCGTCACGCCTGATCTTCTTCAGCACTCTGGGCAGAAGTGGTATAGGCGAAAAGGCGTACAACAGACCGCAGCTCCACTCGCGACGAAAAGCGTCTCCGAGCGAGTGCCGCCTTGAAAATTCCAACACGCAGAACTGATGACATTGCGTGTTCTCTTTTGTGGCGAATAGATCTAACCAAGGGTCTCCCCACTGCTGAAAGAGGACTTGCGCCACGTCCGAGTTCAGACGCCATTCGTGATCCATCATGCACCGACGGCTGAGTTTGTCCGCCCTGGCGTTCAGGGAACCTGCCAGGTGTTGAACCACTAGGGTCACGCCCTGATGTTCCAGCTACTGCCAGAGGCGCAGAGCCTCCCGCCATAGGGTCCACGACCCCACCCCGCCCTGTTTGTTGCAGTACCACATGGCGGTGGTGTTGTCCGTGAACACCTGCACTACGCTCCCCCGGACAGAGGGGAGGAATGCTTTCAGTGCAAGCCGGATTGCCCGCAGCTCCAGAAGGTTGATGTGGAGCCGGGACTCCGCCGGAGACCAGAGGCCTCTGATCTCAGCCTCTCCCATGTGGCCCTCCCAGCCCTGGAGGGACGCGTCCGTCACAACTACGTGCTCCGGTTGGGGTAGGGAGAGGGATCTGCCGCTGACCCAATCGCGGTCCGTGAGCCACCACTGCAACTGTCTTGCAGTGCCCTCCGAGATCAAGACATGGTCGGACAAGTTGCCCTGATGCTGGGCCAACTGAAACTTCAGGTCCCACTGCAGAGCCCGCATCCGCCACCTGGCGTGATGCACCAGAAGGATGTAGGAGGCCATCAGCACCAAAAGATCTAACCAAGGCTCTCCCCATCGTTGATAGAGGCTTTGCGCCACGTCCGAGTTCAGACGCCATTCGTGATCCATCATGCACCGACGGCTGAGCTCGTCCGCCCTGGCGTTCAGAGAACCTGCCAGGTGTTGAGCCACCAGGGTCACGCCCTGGCGTTCCAGCCATTGCCAAAGGCGAAGAGCCTCTTGACAAAGGATCCACGACCCCACCCCGCCTTGTTTGTTGCAGTACCACATGGCGGTGGTGTTGTCCGTGAACACCTGCACTACACTCCTCCGGACAGAGGGGAGGAATGCCTTTTGTGCCAGACGAATCGCCCTGAGCTCCAACAGGTTGATGTGGAGCCGGGTCTCCGCCGGAGACCTGAGGCCTCTGATCTCCGCCTCTCCCATGTGGCCACCCCAGCCCTGGAAGGACGCGTCCGTCACAACTACGTGCTCCGGTTGGGGAAGGGAGAGGGATCTGCCGCTGACCCAATCGCGGTCCGTAAGCCACCACTGCAGCTGTCTCGCAGTGCCCTACGAGATCAGGACGTGGTCGGATAGGTTGCCCTGATGCTGGGCCCACTGAAACTTCAGGTCCCACTGCAGAGCCCGCATCCGCCACCTGGCGTGATGCACCAGAAGGATGTAGGAGGCCATCAGCCCCAAAAGCCGCAGCGTCAACCTGACCGAGACTCGGGATAGCGGCTGAAAGATCGTAATAAACCAGAAACTGCGCCGAGTCTAGAACCGCTCCGATGAAGAGGAGCTTCTGAGAGGGACACAGGTGCGACTTCGGCACATTGATGGAGAACCCCAGCAGGTGCAGGAGGTCGGCCTTAGTTTGGAGGTGGCTGACAACTGTCTGGGGCGAGCCCGCCTTCAACAACCAGTCGTCAAGGTTGGGGAAGACTGAAACCCCTAACTTGCGCAGATGAGCTGCGACCACCGCCATCACTTCGTGAACACCCGTGGGGCGCTGGTAAGGCCGAAGGGGAGCATGGTAAACTGAAAGTGCTTGTGTCCTACCGTGAACCCGCAGGTAGCGTCGATGGGCCGGCAGGACGGGGATGTGAAAATAAGCGTCCTGCAAGTCCAACGCTACCATCCAGTCTCCCGGGTCCAGGGCATCTAAGACCTGAGCCAGTGTCAGCACCTTGAACTTCTCCTTCCGGAGGAAGCCGTTGACGTTCCGCAGGTCCAAGATAGGGCGTAGGCCCCCTTTGCCCTTCTTGGGAACCAGAAAGTAGTGGGAGTAACAACCACACACTACTTATGGCCCAGGAACGCGCTCGATGGCCCCCTTGGCTGCCGAAAAGTTGTTGGACCTCAGCCAGGCGTGGTGACGAATCGGCACCGTCGTTGCCATCGCTCTGCCTAGCGAGTCCGTTGTATCCAGCCCACATCGGATGGAATACCGTGCCGCATCACGACCCTCCGCAAGGGCTTTGGCGAGTTTAGTCCGGGCCTCCTCCAGACATTGTGGCAGCATGTCCGCGACCGTGTCCCACAGAGAGTGGGAATAATGGCCCAAATGGGAAGGCACGCAGTGTTAACTGACCGCAACCCCAAACTCAGTGAGGAGAACATCTTCTTACCATACTGTTCGTACCTCTTGGATTCCCGGTTGGGGGGAGCTGTCGGGAATGCGGTCTGCGAATTAGATGCCTGTATGACCAGGCTCTCGGGAGTGGGGTGGGTGGACAGGAAGCAAGGGTCGCCCGGAGCCGGGCGGTGGCGTCTGGCCACAATCCTATCTACAGGGGAACCTGTAGCGGGCCTGGACCAAGTGCCAACAAGAACGTCAGACAAGGCCTCATTAAACGGCAACAGAGGCTCCGAAGAGCTTGCTTGTGGTTTAAGGACCTCAGTGAGAAGGTTCGTCCTCATGGCCGCGACGGGGAGTGTGAGAAGTTGGCCTGGTATATGATGTCCACTATTCTAGTGGGCACCTGGCACCAGTCCAAACAACCCTCATGGTGATGGTTGTAAAGTCAACTTTATGGACCAGCTATCCTAGTGGGAGCATGGACAAAGCAGTTTTAGGCTAAAACTTCAGAGAGCATGTGAAGCCAGCTGTTTTACCAATAATAGTCCCTTGAATATCAAATATAAGGACACCACACAAGGTATATATCAAATATATATGTATTTATTACTAACACAACCCCTCTGCACTCTTTATGAGGTCAGAGTTCGAGATACAGTACAAGTTAGTCAATAAGCATACTATAAGTTGCACAAATACAATTCTGCACTAGGGGCCTCACGAACCATATAATAAGTAAGTGGTATAAGAACCACTCCAGGAAAGGTGAGTAGGCCTAGGACCTAGGAAATCGCTGGGGCTACACTGGACAACCAAAGGTTAGGAAGTAGGAGTCCCTCAGGATGCGTGTGTAGTGTCTAAACACACACGCGAGTTACCATAGAGTTTCAATGGTTTCAAAGTAGTAGATTTCGGACACTTCCAGGTGGACTACGGGGAAACCCAGTTAAACTAGGACACTTGGATAGTTATTACCCACGGGAGCACCGGAGTACTCTAGTTACCTCACCCAGGGAAGCTGGGTGCATAGGTGTCTTTTCGTGTCGGGTTTCGTCGCTGAATCCTATGGAGAGCTGCAAGAAAGTGCTGCAGGCGACCAGGAGAAAAGTGTCCAGATCAATCCAAGGGTGGATCGGAGCAGTGAAGAACCTGAAAGCAGAGGGGACAGAGTCTGTGTCACTAGCCAGTGACCAGGAAGGAACCAGGCGATGTCGAGATGCAATCAGGTGAAAAGGTGAATCTTGTCTCCGCAGCTACGAGGCCCAGGAGGCGTCGACGACGACCAGGAGCTGGAGTCGAGCTCTCCCATGACGGATCTAGCTGTTGGCAGTGTCGGTATCCGCATTGGACCCAACAAACCTTGGCAAATGCAATCCACGCAGGACTAGAAGATTGGCTTCTGTTCAGACCAGCAAGGTCTGGGGCGCTTCTCCTTTGCAGGGAAGCAGGAGCAAGCCCGGAGCAACCAGGCAAGCGGAGTTGTTTCAAAAGGATGTCTTCAGAGGGGCCACTAGCCAACGGGCTCGCAACCGCGAAGACGCGTTGAGCTGAAATGCGGGCACAGGCCCCACGCGGCACTCGTGGAGTGTGGAGGGCTGTACTTTGGTGCAAAAGGTGCTCAGGTCTGGGGCTTCTCAAACCCCAATGCACAACTTCGAGGGTGCCTCAGAAGCTGCACAGGTAACAAAAGGCAGGTAGTCCAGGATGTCCGGTCCCATGTCTCTCGTGTCCCCCAAGGGTCTCAGCTTTGCTGTGGATGTGGGTCGGAGTCAGAGAAGTCTGGAAGTCCAGATTCTGTGTGGCTAAGTCTTCGGGTTCCGGCGGGAGCGTCAACAAAGCAAACCGGCAAGTTACTGGTGGTGCCTGTTTGCACAGGGTGGTCACTCCTTGACCACAAGGGAGATGTCTTCAGTCTTCCAGTCGAAATGGAACGTCGAAGGTCCAAGAGTTCGTTTCAGAGTTTCTTCCAGGATAATCTAATGTCTCTAGCCACAGCCCCTAATATACCAAACTAAGGGGCTGGATTACCTGCTAGGTCCCTCCTGTGGGTGGGACCTGAGAAGGGGGTGGTTACACCCCTTTCTCTTTGTCAAGTTTCGCGGCAGAGCTGGGACTGGAGTTCCCCAGCAACTGGTTTGAACCGGGCTATGCATGGAGCACCTTATGTGCCCCAGGCAGTGTCTGGAAACAGCAGTTTCCATTGAACCCACCCTGCTCCAACCACTACAGGCTGTCTGGGGAGGTGCCAGCACCTCCCTTGACAGGAAACCTATTGTCCAGGCCTCCCCTGCCGGAGTTTCGTCCAGCAGCAGGAGGTCAGACTCGCGTCTGTAGCAGCAGCATCCATTTTGTGATGCTGAGGCTCTGTTTAACTTTAACCGGGTAAAGCAGTAACTACATGTCTTCACCCTCTAGAAGGACTGGCGGGGGGGAGGGGGCGGGGGCGGGTAGTATTCCAAAGTGTTTGGCACCTTACACGACATGTTTTGATAAAGCCAAACCAAAGTTAGCATTAACAGCACGGATTATAATGCACTTAAGAGTATATGGTATGGCTATATCATAGAACAGCTATAAGGACATGGTTCCGAAAGCTGCAGACAGGCTCAGCTCATGCTAGAGCACCATCTCACATAAAACCAAGCACTCTGCCTTCAGGATTCTCAAGGAGTGACTTATAGGTATATATGTGTCTATATATAAGGGTAGATATAGGAATACCCTATCTAAGCAAGGGGTGATTACACCACCTTGCCCAAGCTGAGTGTTCAGCCTGTGGTGTCAGCTTGGATGGCCAGCCAGGGGTGGCATAACACATGCTGCAGCCCCTGGTAGGCCTTGGATGCACCTATGCCCTGGGTACCTATGGTACACTATAGAGGGGCTCACAAAGGTGACCCAATACCCAATTAGGTATGTACCGAAGGTACATGATATGAATTTAGAGAGAGAACAGCTGGGCTGTGGGTCTGATTAGCAGACCACAGCCACACTAAAGTCGAAAAATCAGAGTATCACAGCAAAAGGTGGGGGTGACCATAGGAAGCAGACTCTACTCTCCTACAGGGAGCTCAAGAGCCAAGGCCTTGGCCGCCCGCGTCAACACCACACTATAGTCAACCCCCTCCTCCGTAGCCACGGTAGGAGGGGAGACAAAACCAGTGTCTGGCGAAGTGTCCAGACCACTGGCATCCCCTAGCTCACCTGCCCATTCCTGATAAGACTGGCACTCACGTGCCAGATGGTCCTCAGACCCCTCCCAATCCGCCTCGCCACCCATCTCCTGGTACTCAGGGTCAAATGATGGGGCCGGATCATAGAAGAAAAAGTCTCCTACCGGCGTCAAATGCGGCGTCGAGCGGTGCCGCTTCGGCGTACGAACCGGGCTGAGGGGAGGACCGGGGACGACATCAACCTGGGACGGCGCCGGGGGCGACACCCTAGGGGCCGGCGAGGTCGTAAGGTTGACCAGCAACGACCCAGATCTGGAACCGGATCCTGCTGCGTCGGGACCGAAGTCGCCAGGGCGGAAGCACCCGACGGCGCCGGGGCTGAAGCACCCGGCCCGCTTGGGCTCCCAGTCGGGGCCGTCTGGCCCGAAGGTGCCGCGGAACCCGACGGAGGAGTGAGCGACCTCATTGCCGTGAGGAAGGCATCGATCTCCTCCGGCGTCGCGTTCTGCCCAGGGACCAGCCGCCCGAAGCCCCGGCCGCGTCGCTCGAGCGTCGGGGGTGGGGGGGAGTCAGAAGAGCGATGTCGCCTCTTTGACTTCTTGTGCCTCTTACCTGAGGACTTGGAGCCCGAGGAGTGGTGTCGACTCTCCGAGCGGTGATGACTTCGGGCCCGCGACCGGTCCCTCAACCTCCTTCGGGACCGGGACCTCGAACGGCGCGGGCCAACTGCTGGAGCTCGAGGCGCTTGCAGGACCGCTCCCACCTAGCCTTCGACGTCAAGGCCCGGCAGTCGGAGCACGACTTGTCATCGTGGTCGGGCCCCAGGCAATGTAGACACCGGCGATGGGGGTCGGTAACCGACATCAGTCGGTTGCGGTCGACGCAGGGTTTGAACCCGGGCATCTCTACCGGCACCGTCAGAGTCGTTCGACTTAGAAAATGTATCAAAAATGATCGAAAAAGTTTAGTCAAAAAATGACTAAGGGTACCACTTTTTCCGAATCGGCGCTTGCTGGCGCGGAAAAAAGAAGAACTGACGTCAGCGCACGAGGGCGGCGTCTAAGTACTCCGGCGACGTCATGCCGTCGCCAACGACGACCGACGCGGAGCCGCAGACGACGCCTACCGACGCGCAGGGGTACTGCTATGCAAAAGTTTCCGGATCCAGTCTGACGCTTGGGGATATTCTAAGGTAAGGAATCTAATACTAACCTGTTTCTTTCAGATATGTAAAACATTTTGTATTTGGCTTATTGGTGGAAATGCAATGGCATTTCCAACTTGCTATTCCTACTTTGTTGGAACCGCTATTAGGAAATTGCAAAATTAGTACATATTATTTTGCATTTTCTAAATAGTGATTCATAAGGAATCGCTATTTCGAAAATGCAAAATACCATCTCCGTACATCTGGCTCTTAGTATTTGCACCCATTAGGACCAGCAACTGCCTCAGCCATGCCAAGTATCACGTATCCAGTGTTAAACTAATGCGAATTAGTCATTATCCCGCATTACTACCTTCATGTCATGATGTGCCAGCACTCATAAAGTTATTATTGCATTAAGTGCTGCAGAAAAGGGGCTTGTCTGCTAGCTTCATTTTGCTGCTGATGGCTTGGCTCGTCAGGTACATGGCTCAATGGATGATTTTTCTCCACACAAACTCCTTTGCAATTCTCTCTGTTTTGTGATTGGGTCTTGCTGTTGCCTCAAAACAAGACCCACCCACTGGTTATAGGCCTCTGTAGTTATCAGATGCGGTGCTGGATTTACACGGGCATATTGCAGCTCCAGCAGGAAGTTCTGATACCAGACTCTGCAGTGCAGTGGTTTGAACTTGGATTTGGGAGCCGTGAATGTACATTTGGGGAGACTTGCAATAAGCCACACTCGTCATTTCTGTGTAGAGGAAGAATCTGGACCAGACGTACGTAATTGTGAGTTTGCAATTTCCTAATAGCGAATTTTAGAGATTTGCTATTAGGAAATTGCAAACTGCGATATACAACAGTGTGCCTGACACTGATTGTGATTTGCAGTAGGTTGCCAATGGACCTGTCTCCTCAATATTCATGAGGCAGGTGGCAATTTGAGACCCATTGTGAATGGCTACAATCAAAGGGACGATGGCCTGCTGGTGTCAGCAGACCACTGTGTCTGTGATTGCTTTTTAAATAAAGCAATATATATATATTTTATGCAGCAAGTTTCCTTAAAAGAAAAGGGGATGCATTTCAAAAGCCAAAATTAAAAGCTACCTTTTCATTTTTTAAAGAGTAGGCAGTGTGTCCGTGGGAAAAATGCCTGCTCTTAAAAGATGTGCCCACATTCACAAAGGAGAAGGGGTCCCTTGGGGACTCCTTCTTTTTGGGAATGTGTTAACTCCAACTTCAAGTTGTTGATAACGGCAAATGTTTTGTGACTGTATTCCTAGTCGCAAAACATTCATACATACTGTGAGAAGTTGGCCTGATATATAATGTCCACTATTCTAGTGAACCCTTTGTATCAGTCCAAACAACCCTTATTGATGTTTGGTTGTAAGTCAACCTGATAGACCAGCTATCCTAGTAGCATGGACACGTGCAGTCTTTAGGCTAAACTCTAGAGGGCGTGTTAAGCCAGCTGTTTTACCATCGCATTTACCCCTTGAACACCAAGTGAAAGGACACCACACAAGTTCTCCACCTCCAAGAGAAGACTGTGACCGCCTGGACCTCGTCCCGAACGGTTGCTCCCCCACACTCCCTGGCTCCTGCTTGCAATCCTCTTTCCAGCGCCCACAGCTGAAGCGATTTCAATCAGCCCTCGTGTGTGGTATCGTAGCTCTTGTGACTCTTTGGCTTCACTGACTCATAGCGCTCTGTGCTTTGCTCATTGTAGTGGCGCTTTAACGTAACTGCATTTGCCCACAGCTGAGGCACCTTCAATCAGCCCTCGTGTGGAATTTCATAGCGCTTTGTGCTTGGCTCATTTGGGTAGCGCTTGAACATAACTGCATTTGGTAGCGCTTTTTACATATTCGCAGCAGTATTCAGTCCTTTGCGCTTTCACTGCTTACAGTGCATTCCTTCATAGCTGGCATTGTACTGTGTTGGTTTCGATTCCTATCCCTCCCACCATTTTGTTGTTGTGCTTTCCCCTGGCCCGCCTCCCCGCTACCGCCTCCCAGCTGACCCGCCCACCCACGAACAGAGAGTCCTCCACCTCCAAGAGAAGACTGTGACCGCCTGGACCTCGTCCCGAACGGTTGCTCCCCCACGCTCCCTGGCTCCTGCTTGCAATCCTCTTTCCAGCGCCCACAGCTGAAGCGATTTCAATCAGCCCTCGTGTGTGGTATCGTAGCTCTTGTGACTCTTTGGCTTCACTGACTCATAGCGCTCTGTGCTTTGCTCATTGTAGTGGCGCTTTAACGTAACTGCATTTGCCCACAGCTGAGGCACCTTCAATCAGCCCTCGTGTGGAATTTCATAGCGCTCTGTGCTTTGCTCATTGTAGTGGCGCTTTAACGTAACAGCATTTGCCCACAGCTGAGGCACCTTCAATCAGCCCTCGTGTGGAATTTCATAGCGCTTTGTGCTTGGCTCATTTGGGTAGCGCTTTAACGTAACTGCATTTGCCCACAGCTGAGGCACCTTCAATCAGCCCTCGTGTGGAATTTCATAGCGCTCTGTGCTTTGCTCACTGTAGTGGCGCTTTAACGTAACTGCATTTGCCCACAGCTGAGGCACCTTCAATCAGCCCTCGTGTGGAATTTCATAGCGCTTTGTGCTTGGCTCATTTGGGTAGCGCTTGAACATAACTGCATTTGGTAGCGCTTTTTACATATTCGCAGCAGTATAAAGTCCTTTGCGCTTTCACTGCTTACAGTGCATTCCTTCATAGCTGGCATTGTACTGTGTTGGTTTCGATTCCTATCCCTCCCACCATTTTGTTGTTGTGCTTTCCCCTGGCCCGCCTCCCAGCTGACCCGCCCACGCTCCGCCCCCTCCACTATCCATTTAAAGCAGATGTCCCAACGCGCAGCGTCCACGCGCTACGGCCTCGCCGAAGGTGCGCCAAAGGTAAGCCCGTCTGCGCCCGTCCGCGCCTGGACCGCGACCAGCGCCAGACCCCCTGCCCTATGCCGCTCCCAACCCCCCAGAGTAACTTATGATGCCGCTACTCTCCTCGCCTTCAACGCAGGACGCACCCCACTATGCTGCGTAGCTACCCCAGGACGTACCCACGGCCCATTCTCCTGCCACTCCTGTAAGTTCAACTGCCTCAGGACCCTCACCAAACACACTTCCTCCACACTCAGCTCCGAACCCAACGACTAGAAATGCATCCTACTGAACACCCGCTCGGTCCACAGACACGCAACCGAACTCTGGGACCTAATCGACACTGTGTCACCTGACATCGCCTTCCTCACTGAAACTTGGATGAACGCATCTTCTGCCCCCGACATCGCCATAGCCATACCGGACACTTACAAGATCATTCGAAAAGACCGCACCATTAAAAAAACTGGAGGAGGCATCGCCATCGTCCATAGAAACACCATCAAAATTACAACCAGCTCTGACGACAATCTTGCAACCGCCAAACACCTCCACTTTCAGATCCACACCGACCCCAGGACCACCCTTAGAGGAACCCTCATCTACAGGCCCCCAGGCACCCGATCTCAATTCAGCGACGACATCACTGACTTCGTCAGCCCGCACGCCCTCGCCTCCGAGAACTACATTCTTCTAGGAGACTTCAACTACCACCTTGACAACATTCTCGACAACAACACCACCACCCTCCTGGACAACCTGTCCAATCTCGGACTCAAACAACTTGTTGACACCCCCACTCACACAGCCGGACACACGCTCGACCCTATCTTCACCTCCAGCAAGCACATCTCCTTCGATCACACTACAGCTCTCTACTGGACGGATCACAGCTGTGTTCACTTCAGCTACAAAACAACCCTGACCCACAACCGTCCACAACCCATTCCCCGAAGAAATTGGAACAAAATCATCACCGACCAACTCCTCGCATCCCTCAGCCAAAACACTCCCACCCTAACAACGGACCCAGACCAAGCGGCCACAAACCTCAGGCAATGGATTACACACAGTGCGGACGAACTAGCACCCCTGAAAAAACACCAGTTGAAATCATTCAGCAAAAAGGCTCCCTGGTTCAATGATGACCTTAAAAAATCCAAGAAGACATGCCGCACCCTGGAGAAGAATTGGAGAAAAGAACCAACCTCAGACAACATGACCTCCCTCAAGACAGCCACCCGCAAACACCATCAACTGATTCGATCCGCCAAGAAATCAGCATTTAAGGACCGTCTCGACAACAATTCTCATAACAGCAAGGAACTCTTCAATATCGTCAAAGAATTCACCAACCCTCCCGCAGCATCCAACGACATCACTAACTCCCAAGACCTCTGCAATGCGCTATCCTCCTTCTTCTACAACAAAATTGCCGACATCCACAACAGCTTCAAGAACACTCCCAATGACCAACTCACCCCACCCCCTTCTGATCCCACCCCTCCAACTAACTACCTCAATTCCTGGAACCCAATCACCATTGAAGATACCATTCGCCTCATGAACTCAATCCACTCTGGCTCACCTTCTGACCCCTGCCCCCACTACATCTTCAACAAAGCTGACTCCATCATCGCTCCCCAACTCCGCGATGTCATCAACTGCTCCTTCAGCTCAGCCACCTTTCCAGAAATATGGAAACACGCCGAACTCAGCGCCCTTCTGAAAAAACCAACAGCAGACCCATCAGAACTAAAAAACTACCGACCCATCTCCCTCCTCCCTTTCCCGGCCAAAGTCATCGAGAAAGCCGTCAACAGCCAACTCGCAGCCTTCCTTGAATCCAACAACTCCCTGGATCCCTCACAGAACGGCTTTCGAGCCAAACACAGCACCGAGACCGCCCTCATTGCGGCGACCGACGACATCCGAGCACTCCTGGACAACGGTGAAACAGTGGCCCTCATTCTTCTCGACCTCTCCGCCGCCTTCGACACTGTCTGTCACAACACCCTCATACAACGCCTCAACAACATCGGCATACAAGGAAAAGCCTTGGACTGGATCATCTCGTTCCTAACCGGGAGAACACAGAGAGTCCGACTCCCCCCTTTCTACTCAGAGCCCACCGAAGTCATCTGCGGCGTACCTCAAGGCTCCTTACTCAGTCCCACCCTCTTCAACGTCTACATGAGTCCCCTCGCCCCCATCGCACGTCGACACAACCTCAACATCATCTCCTACGCCGACGACACCCAGCTGATACTTTCCCTCACCAAAGACCCCAACACCGCCAAGGACAACCTTCACGAAGGTATGAAAGAAGTAGCCGAATGGATGAAACAGAGCCGCTTAAAACTCAACTCAGACAAAACTGAGGTGCTCATCCTTGGATCCTCCCCCTCAGCTTGGGACGACTCTTGGTGGCCTTCCGCTCTGGGATCAGCGCCCACACCCACTGACCATGCACGTAACCTTGGCTTCATTCTAGACTCCTCTCTCTCAATGTCCAGACAAGTCAACGCCGTATCGTCCTCCTGCTTCAACGTCCTTCGCATTCTCAAAAAGATCTTCCGCTGGATCCCCCTCGAAACAAGAAAGACTGTCACCCATGCACTGGTCACGAGTCGACTGGACTATGGCAACACTCTCTACGCCGGAATTACAACAAAATTGCAGAAAAAGCTCCAGCGCATCCAAAACGCATCAGCGAGACTCATATTAGACATCCCGCGCCGAGAGCACATCACCGGTCACTTAAAAAACCTCCACTGGCTTCCCGTCTACAAAAGAATTACTTTCCGCCTTCTTACCCACGCACACAAGGCCCTTTATAATCTAGGACCAGAATGCCTCAACTCCCGACTATCCTTCTACTATCCCACCCGCCAACTAAGATCATCCATTCAAGCCCTCGCCGCAGTCCCGCGCATCCGAAAAACCACCATGGGTGGCAGATCCTTCTCCTTCCTGGCTGCCAAGACCTGGAACTCACTCCCCACCCACCTCCGCCTTACTCAGAATCACATCTCCTTCAGAAAAGAACTGAAAACTTGGCTATTCGATAAACAATGAACCCCTCCCTCTAGCGCCTTGAGACCCTCTGGGTGAGTAGTGCGCTTTATAAATGCCTGAACTTGAACTTGAAGTTGTTATGAAAAATAAAGAATATTTATTTATAACAAGACTACCCTGGCTCTTTATGAGACAGGGAGCTAAGCACACAACAAAACTCTTAAAGAAATACTTAGTCGCACAATTTACACAAATGCCAGAGGGGCACGAAAAACCATATACTACAAAAGTGGAATGTGAATTACTAGCAGGTAAGTAACTATTCTCATAGGCTTTAGGATCGCTAGGACTGGACTACTGAACCTTTAGATTACAAGCAGGAGGCCTAGGGATGTCGTGTGCAGAGTGGGAACTCTCACGCGTAAGGCGGGAAAAAGTCTATGGAGGCTAGTAAAAACTAAGTTAGTGTTCTCGGGCGAACCCGACTAGGTAGAGCTGAAACGACAAAGGATCCTGACGCTTAGATAGTTAACTATGCTGGAGCACCGAAATGCTCAGGTTACTTAGCCCAGGGGCTGCGGCTGCATAGGGCTGAAAAGACGTCGGAGATCCTCGTTGCAGTCTATGGAGCCTGAAGAAAGAAGTTGCTGGCAGGCGACCAGTGAAGAAGTTCGTGGTGATCCAAGCCTGGATCGATGAAGATGGGTACCTGTAAGCAGAGGGGACCAAGTTCTGAATCACTAGCCAGTGATTAGGTGGGCACCAGGATGGCACCGGACGAAGTCACCTCGACCAGGTGAGTGGGCGACGCTGGGCTCTGCAGTCTCTCGGACCAGGAGGCGTTGTCGGCGACCAGGATGGAGGGGCGAGCTGTCCCACGGTGGTATCTGCTGTCGACGTCGCTGGACCCAGGATTGGGGCAACAACTCTTGGCAAATGCAAGCCCACGCGGTGGACTTAAAATGGCATCTGGAGTGGACCAGGAGGGTCCAGGGTGCTCCTCTGTTGGAGGGGAGCAAGGGCCAGTCTGGAGCAACCAGACCAGCGGTGTTGTCGTCGTGGTTCGTCGTCAAAAGGGCCACTAGCCAGCGGGCAAGTGACCTGGACAACGCGGTGAGCAGCAAAGAGCAGAAGGGCCCCACGCAGATCTCGTGGATGCAAGGGGGCTGGACTTCGGTGCTGGAGCTGCTCAGGGTTGGGGCTTCTCGGACCCCAAAGCACTTAGGCGAGGGTCACTCGGTGGTCGTGCTGGACAAGCGTCGTGCAGTCTTGAAGATGGCCGGTCCCTCGAGGTCTCGTCACACCCACGAATCTCAGCTGGGCTGATGATGCAGGTAGAGGTCAGAGGTGCCAGGGAAGCCGGTTCTCGTCGAGCTGGGCAGTCTTGATCCGGAGGAGAGACTTACAGCAGACCGCGATGCTTGGGTGGTGCCTGCTGCTGCAGGGTGACTACTCCTTAGTCACAAGGGAGAAATCTTGAGAAGTGTCTTGAGTTCCTTTCGTGGAAAGTCGGTTCAGGATTCAAAGATGATCTAATTTGGAAGGGGGCCTGCTCCTACCTTTATCCTGGGAAAGGGGGCTGGCACGCGACTAAGTCCTACCCTATGGGTGGGACTAGGAGGGGGGTGGTTACACCCCTCTCCTTTGGCGGGCTTTTCCCCAGATCAGGGCTGGAGTGCCCCTGGAACTGGTTCAAGCCGGCCTATGCACAGTGAGCACCGGGATGCCACTTGCAGTCACCTTCCTCTAAAGCCCTGCCTACCTGGGATACACAAACCCCTGTCTGGGATGGTGCTGGCACCGCCCCTGACAGGAAACCCTTTGTCCAGGCCATCCTCGCTGGAAGGACTCCCAGCAGCAGGAGGGCAGACTTGTGTCTCGGTGGCAGCATCCATTTTGTGGAGCTGAGGCTTGAGTTAACTTTAACCGGGGTTACAGCTACATACATGTCGTGTCCCTCTGGAAGGGTGGAATGCTAACCCCGTCGCCAGAATTGGCGAGGGGTTAGTATTCCAATTCGTATGACACCTTACTCGACATGTTTTGATAAAGCGATACCAGAGTTGGCATATAACCGCGAGGATTATAATGCACTTGAGTATATGGTATGCGTTATCATGGAACAGCTATTAGGACTTGGTTCCGCAAGCTGCAAACGGGCTCAGCTCATGCCAGGGCACCATCTCACATTATTCCAAGCACTCTGCCTTCAGGATTGATAAGGCCTGCCATAGGAGTGACTGATAGGAATATAGGTGTCCATTTTAGGGTTAGATATAGGAATACTATATCTAAAGCAAAGGGTGATTACACCACCTTGCCCCAGCTGTCGTGCAGCCAGTTGTGTCAGATTTGGATGGCCAGCCAGGGGTGGCATAATACATGCTGCAGCCCCTGGTAGGCCCTAGGTACACCTATGCCCTGGGTACCTAAGGTACACTGTACAGGGACTGATAGGGTGACTCAGTATCCAATTAGATATGTACCTAAGGTACATGGAATCCATTTTACAGAGAGAGCAGTAGGCCTGGGGTCCTGAATAGCAGGGCCCCAGGTCAACTAAGTCAGAAAACCAGCAAAACACCAGGCAAAAAGTTGGGGGCAACCATAGTCAGGGATCTACCTTCCTACACATACCAGTGCTATTCAGTATCAGGATGGGACGACTTAAACACGCCCCTTCCTAATACCGAAACGCAAAAGTAAAATGCGATTTGATAACAAGTTACTGAGTAGCATTTTGCCTTCCGTACATGGCAAAATGCATTTTAACGGTCGCAAATGGCTCACTGGTAAAATGCTTCGTACATCTGACCTCTGGTTCCTGTGTCTAGAGCAGGTTCCCTGCCCCCTCCCAAGCTGACCTTCCAACCCACTGTGAACAGATGTGATTTTGATGACGCGTGTCGGTCATAAACCATTTACCTAGTTTAATAATACTGAAGCTTATAAAGCGCGACAGCTACCCCAGACAGGGGTGTCCCGGCGCTGAAGCAGCAGGTAATATGCGTCCAGAAACGAGCACCAGTATAACCACCCATATTAGTCTGCCCTAAAGAGCCACGTCTTCAAGGCCTTTCTAAAACAGGTTTCTGACTTAGCCTGCCGTAGGGACCCTGGTAGGGCATTCCACAGTATAGCAGGTCTGACTGTGAAAGTTCTGCCGCCCAAGCGAAATTTCGCAAAGCGTGGGGTGCGCAGCAGATTATAAGAATTTGATCGCCATGCCCGATTTTGCTTATAGAGACACAGTCTTTCCTTCAGATAACCAGGGCAATTTTCATTAAGAGCCCGATAAGCCAAAGTCAAGGCCTTAAATTGAATTCTTTTCTCCACTGGGAGCCAGTGAAGCTCCTGCAGATGCGGAGAGACATGGTGTCGGAATGTTATGCGACAAACCAGTCTCGCAGCTGCATTCTGTATCATCTGGAGGCGGCAAATGGCGTATTTGGGAAGGTCCAGATATAGGCCATTTGCGTAATCTAGCCTAGATGTAACTGTGGCATGTATTACTGATTTACGGCAGTCTTCCAGTAGGAAATGTAAAACTTTCCGGAGGTTTTTTAATTTAATAAAGCAAGTTGCAGAGACCTGCTGTATTTGGGCTGAAAGAGAGAGGTCTGCCTCCCATCTCACCCCTAAATTTCGAATACGTGTGGCGGGGGTTGGTGGTGGGTCCATTTCTGGTGGCCATCATAGAGCTGAATCTGAGACTGTGCCCTTGCCAAAGAACAAAACCTCAGTCTTCCCAGCGTTAAGTTTTAGTTTATTACTTCATCCACCGTGCTATATCACACATACAACCTTTAAAATTTTTAAAGGCATCTACCATCCGTCCCTTAAACGGTAAAACCAACTGGGTGTCATCAGCGTAGGAAATCGCCTTCACACCCCAGTTGGCAATCAGGCAAAACAGTGGAGCTAGGTAGAGATTAAAGAGTAATGGCTCAACGCTGAACCCTGGGGGACACCACACCATAGCTGTTTTGGCTTAGATTCAAAAGGTTGAAGGGCAACTCTCTGAGTACGACCACTTAGATAGGATGTCAGCCAAATCAGCACTTTCCCTCCAAAGCTCGCCCCTTGTAGTCTCTGGACCAGAATGGTGTGGTTGACAGTGTCGAATGCCGCAGACAGATCCAGGAGCACCAGCAATGCTGATGCCCCTGAATCCAGCGACCATCTAACCGACTCTGCTACTTCGAGGAGAGCGGTCTCTGTGCTGAATCCCACCCGGAAACCAGATTGTGTGTCATGCAGAGCGCCATTCTGCTCAATAAAAGTGGTCAGTTGGCGCTAGACCAACTTCTCCAGCATTTTTCCTGGGGCGGGAAGCAGAGAGATAGGTCTACGGTTGCTACGGTCTCCCGGGTCCCCATTTTGTTTCTTTCTCAGGGGGAGAAGTGTTGCATGTTTCCATTTGTCAGGAAAGACGCCCGTGTCCAGAGAGGAGTTCCAAATGTGAAGTAGCTCGTCCATCAGGGAGCGGGATAGCATTTTCCACAGTTTGGGAGGGCAAGGATCATCTTGGGCATCTGAACGGCATTTTTGAATTTCAGCTAAAGCATCCTGGGGCGAAATCGGTGTGAAGTTGGTCAGCAGAGGATCCTCCCTCGCGACCGTGTACCTATCCGCTTTCTCAGGAGTCGTAAAAGAGTCGTAGACCTATAAGATTTTATTAGCAAAATAACTAGCAATTTTTTCACACAAAGCTAGGGACGGTATCACTTCAGACTCTTATTGCCTTGGGTTTGAAAAAGGTTTGGACTACTTTAAAAACCTCTCTACTGGAGTGGTCTGTGTTATGGATGCGCGACACAATATAGTCCTGCCTGGCTGCTTTTAGAGCAGAGTGGTCTGCGTTATGGATGCGCAACACAATATAGTCCCGCCTGGCTGCTTTTAGAGCCTTATGAAAATCTTTTAGTGCTTTTTTGTAAATTCCCGTAGCTAGAGCGCAATAACCCAACCTCCACTGGCGTTCCAATTTTTTGCGCCTACTTTTTGTTTCTTTGAGGGCATTTGAAGAGCAGAGGGAGACGATCTAATAGATTTCACTACTCTGATCGGCGCGACTGACTCCACAGCCGAGGCAATCCACTGATGTAAAGCCGCTGCATCTGCATTGGGGTCAAAAAATAAACGAGTTTTAGACTCCAGCTGCTGTGTTCTGGCTGGACACACTGTACCATGTGACTGCAGTGCAGAGTACCACTGTGATCGGGGTAGTGCCCTTCTAGAGAGGAGAAAGAACACCTTACGCTGCTGCCATAGTGACCAGCGGAAGAAGCTCTTGTTGCTATATTTAAAGTGAGTAAAGCCACTTGTTCAAATGAGGCCGGAAGCACAATGACTCAGAGTGGTGGCAGGTTCACCGGTAGTGACGGGGGTAATTGACCCGTCCCCCCCCCATCCCTCAGCATCCACTTCCGGGTCGTATGTCCTTTAATAATCTTCCTTCCTTGCGGTGAGCACAGCACTACTGGTAGCCCGCCCCAGTCACCCTCGGTCAGCGCTCCGCATTGATTAAATGGTGGCAGTAAACAACGTAAAGCAGAATGTTCTCAAAATATGACTACATTAAAACTTGTATGTTTTAGATGTTTTAAAACTCAATAATTGAATGTTCTATAACAGTCTGCCCACAAGACTGTTAGTATATGTGTCCACAAAGCATTCCGATTGCTGACAGAGGAGCAATTCCAATATATTCTAAATCATGCTGTGTGCCCTTTACTTCAAATAGGGATTCACCTTGTAGTGTAAGGGTGACCTCGTCAGCTTGCCTGTTTTTTTGCCATCACCAAGTTATGCAACATTGAAAAGTGAACCTCTGAGTCTCAAAAACTGCTGTTTGCTATTCTAGTTGCTTAAACCCCAGTTCTGGCCGAAGGTAGCTCACACCATGTCTGTAGTTATTCCGCCCACCGAGCCCTCCCATATGGCGCTGCACAGCCTACCAGGCCGTCGGTGTTGGAGCTTCACTTCTGTGCAGTGCAGGTGAGGTGTCCCACGTCATCACGGGCAGTCCTTCAAAGGATCGGCTATGCTGAGAAAAGACGTTTGACAGCAGTGGTATTTTTCATTTATTTGCAGCTGGTAGTGTTCGCCAGATAGAACTACTGAAATAAATGAAACATTTCTCAATATTTGTTCTTTCTGAGAATGGGAACATCACTATACAATTCTCCATCATACAACACAAATCCAGTCTCCATCAGTGTGTGTATCACTGTGTGAGGGGTTTTTAGAAGTCGTGGGCTGGCAGTGTCTTGTCTAGTTGGAACACCCAGCTAGTCTTCACTTGTTAGCAAAGACCACCTGGCTCTCAGGGTAATGGGTTAGTAATGTTGCCTTAACATATCTAGACCGCTATGGTACACAGAAAGGGTACTTTCTCACATCGGTGCTTTGTTCAGCCTGCAAGAGTGTCACTCAAAGGGTCCCACGCGATGCATAGAATGTCACACATAAGCACGCAAAAAACTGCAGGTGTCACACATCAGCAAACTGAAAACTTGGCGGCAGTGCTGCCTGCCTGGGAGAGCATCGAATCTGGCACCCACACAGTCCCACCGGATGTCATTTCGTGCATCAGTAAGGTTAGCTCACCCAGTGGCAGAACATAGTACGTTTTCTGCTATGACGTCATTCACATGCCAGCGAACCACACTTATTCCCTCATTCCTGCTTTAATATTAACAAAGGCCTTCATGCGCCAATTTACTGTTCTGTTTCTCAGCTGGTCTGCGCTTTTTAAATCATTCAGGGACTTGTGTCCTCCCATCACCGGATGACCCATGTTAGTTGTGTAGTCTCCACAGGACGATGTTTTTTGTTGAGCCTCAGCGTGCATGTTCTTGCTTTGAGCTAGGACAGTTCTCCGTGACTTATCTTAAGTGGCTCAGATTCCTCCTCAGTGGTTTTTACCATTTCCGATTTTGCAATAGCCCTTGGCTGTGCTCTCCGCTGTCAGATTGATGTGTTCGTCATTGTCAGCTGTCTGTTCTTGCCGTGTGTGGCGTTGCAGCCTGGTTGGTATAATATTGTGAATGGTTTTTTTTGTATTTGCGCAATCCATTTTTAGGTCTCACCTGAGACAGCGCATGCTGTCTCTTCAAGACATTTAGTAAGTGGCTTTTAAAAGTACCACCAGAGGCTTTTGCTGGCCTCCAGTTTGCGTTCACAAGCGTGTGCACAGCTGCCTTCTGTGTTTTTATTGCTGTAATCCGGGTCCTCTGCTCGCACTCCCTCCTCCCTTCTCCCCCTCCCTCTTCGTCAGTTTCATTTGTGTCTTCTATCGCTTTGAATGCTCCTGTTTACACCAGGCACACACACCATCAGTCAGTGCACGCTTTCCCACCAGGCACACACACACACACCACTAGCCGTCAGTGCACGCTTTTCCACCAGGCACACACCAACCGCCATCAGTGCACGCTTTCACCAGGCACACACCCCACTAGCCATCAGTGCAGCAGGCAGGCTCTTCTCAGAGTTTCTTGGTAAATATGTGTTCGATGCCTGGGAGGAAGTGGGTCGAATTTCCTTAAACCAAGCGGAGTATTCAGGTGCAGTACATGAACTCCTGTGCGAGTGAGTCATGGTGTCTGGGGCTCAGTCACTCCACACTGTGGAGAAGTGTGGCTCACCGATTAGAGCGGCAGACCCTGAGGCAGAGGTCTGGCCCGGGACCAGGGTTCAATTCCCGACGCGGCAGGGTCTTGGGCTCAATGTCCACGGACTCGATAATTCTCGCCTAGGTGCCTACTCTAATCATGGGTCCCACGCTGCAACTCTGGGCAATAGCTTGCTTAATCTCCACAACGGCCCCGAAAGCGCTACGATGCCTGGCCTCACCTTGGAGGTGCCCAGTAAGGGGGCATCTCACAGGGAAAGCCAGGAAGGGTTCCACAGCGGTATACAGCGCCAAGATACCTTTCAGGTGATAGTGCACTTTACAAGTATACACACACACACACACACACTTGTAAATTGCGCCTGCACCAGGCTTTTTTTCATTAGCAAAGTTCGGCGCATGCACACAGCTAGGCAGCCCCTACACCCCCTGGAATGACTGCTTCCTATAACCAGAATGGAAACAACATTCAGAGCAATGAAAATAAGTTCATTTGATGCAAAGAACTGTTAAAAAAACCCATGTCCAGCTATTGTAGATCTGGCAACTTAAACAAAACAGCAACAAAAGACAAACAAGCATTGGGATAGCCAATAGGTCTCGCTTTTTGGACCTTATAAGTATTTAGTTATGCAGCAGAATACCCTTGGTGCAACAACACCAACTGTTGCATGGCTAAACACTTATAAGGTCCCAAATGCGAGACCTATTGGCTATGCCAATGCTTGTTCCATGTGTGGCGGTGGCAAAGAAGACATGACTGGGCGGGTTGTGATCCGTTACATACAGGTGAGAGGGAGCACATCCCCAGCAGATTGCTGTAGAAACGAAAGTAGGCACAAGCATAGTGGGTCCTACTTGCTAATGCTGCCATTGCCCAGCATTCATCTGTCTTCAGTTGTTGTAGTACCACCCCTACACCAGCTATCTGCAGGCCAGGTCGCCCCCCTACTGCCAAACAGCTCCACCTGTTTGTCAGCACACCGCTGCTCTGAGCGCGAGTTCAATCCTTCTGTGCCCTGATTGCTTCTGCTCGCTGCTGCGCCATTTGGACTGCATTGTAATTTTGTGTCTTTTCCTCCTTGTATTTTGTTGCCTTTTTTGTACTGTTTTGCTTTCCAGCTCATCTCGTTTCCCCCCACCTGTCTTCTTGTTCTGCACCCTGTTTTTCCCCGCCGCTGCCCCCTACGGCGTCGCCCCGCTCCTGCCTCCCCGCTTTAAATGGCGGCCGCGCAGAAGGCGCGCCAAAGGTAAGTCCGTCTGCGCACGTTCGCGCCCAGCGCCGAACCCCTGGACCAGACAACCGCCACGCCACGCCACCAGACTCCACTACGACACCAGCACCCTCCACGCTGGCTGAAACCACACCTGCTTCCAGGCAGCCCTGAAACTGACCCAGGGACCATTCTCCTGCTGCACCTGCAGCTTCACCTGCGACAGAACCACCAAACCTCCAAGGACTGGACCCAACCACCTCCGCTACATACTCCTCAACACTCGATCCGCACGCAAACACGCTGTCGAGCTCTGGGATCTGATCAACACCTTCGCCCCAGGCGGGACCTTCCTGATCGAGACCTGGTGGAACGACTCCACGGTGCCCGACATCACCATAGCCATCCCGGACGGCTATAAGATCACCCGCAGGGATCGGGTCAAAGGAGTCGGAGGAGGAATAGCCTTCGTCCACAGGTCCACCCTAAAGGTCGCCACCCACGCAGACAACACCCTCAACACAGCTGAACACCTGCACTTCCGGATCCACACTGACCCCAACACCACCCTCAGAGGAACACTCATCTACAGACCGCCCGGACCCCGGGCTCAGTTCAGCGACTTCATTGTCGACTTCGCAAGCACCCACGGACTACATCCTCCTCAGGGGACCTGAACTTCCACCTCGAGAACAACGACGACGCCAACTCCGCCACTCTGATCGACAACCTCGGCCACAGACAACTCGTCACCGCACCCACCCACACCGCCGGCCACAGGCTGGACCCCGTCTTCTCCACAGGCTCCCACGTCACCTTCGACCACACCACAGAACTCCACTGGACCGACCACCGCTGCATCCATTTCACCTTCAAGAAACCAACCACATACCATCGCACCCAACAGCTACCTCGCTGCTGCTGGAGCAAAGTCACCGACGACCTGCTGATCACCACCTTCGCCCAGATCCCACCCACCGACCCAGGCACCGCAGCCCGCAACCTCAGACAGTGGATCAACGAATGCGCCAACACCCTCCCCCGCTCAAGAAACCCTCCAACAACCATGCCAGCAAGATAGCCACCTGGTTCACCGACGAGCTCCAGACCTCCAAACGCGCATGCCAGAAACTGGAGAAGACATGGCTACACCAACGCACACCGGACAACCACGCAGCCCACAAGGATGCCACACGCAGACTTCACCACCTCATCAGACTAGCCAAGAGATCCTCCTTCAAAAACTGCTTGGACAACAACGCACACGACAGCAAAGAGCTCTTCAGCATCGAAAAGGAACTCTCCAACCCCAGCGCCAACACCAACGACATCCCGCCCTCACAAGAACTGTGCGACTCACTAGCCATCTTCTTCCACCGCAAGATCGCTGACATCCACGACAGCTTCAACACCACGACCTTCCCGACTACGCCAGATGCCACCTCCCCTGTGAACACCACCAGCGCCAACCGCCTGACCTCCTGGTCCAACGTCAATGACGACAAGACACGCAAGGTCATGAACTCCATCCACTCAGGATCTCCGTCAGACCCGTGCCCACACCACGTATTCAACAGCGCAGACGCAGCCATCGCACCCCGACTACGGAAGGTCATCAACATTTTCTTCGACCAGCGACATTCCCGGAAAGCTGGAAGCATGCTGAAATCAACACCCTCCTCAAGAAGCCCAAAGCAGACCCCAAGGACCTCAAGAACTTCCGGCCCATCTCCCTGCTCCCGTTCCGGGCAAAGGTCATCGAGAAAATCGTCAACATGCAAATGGCCAGCCACCTGGAAGGCAACAACATCCCAGTCCGGATTCAGACGCAACCACAGCACAGAGACAGCCCTCATTGCCACCACAGACATCAGGCGCCAACTAGACAACGGCGAAACATCAGTTCTCATCTTCCTGGACCTGTCAGCCGCCTTCGACACGGTATGCCAACGCACTCTAAAGACACGCCTCCTAGAAGCCGGAATCCAAGAGAAGGTCCTTGACTGGGCCCGTCCTTCCTCTCAGGCTGAACCCAGCGAGTCCGCCTTCCGATGCGAAGCCACCGACATAATCTGCGGCGTCCCCCAGGGCTCAGCCCGACGCTGTTCCACGTCTACATGGCCCCCCTCACACAAGTGGCCCGCCATCACGACGTCAACATCATCTCCTACGCCGACGACACCCAGCTCATCCTCTCCCTCACCAAGGACCCAAGCACCGCCAAAACCAACCTCCACGAGGGAATGAAGGCCATCGCCGACTGGATGAGGAGCAGCCGTCTGAAGCTGAACTCGGACAAGACGGAGGTCCTCATCCTCGGACCCACCCCCTCAGCCTGGGACGACTCCTGGTGGCCGACCACAATGGGAACAGCACCAACACCCACGACCATGCACGCAACCTAGGATTCATCCTCGATTCCTCCCTCTCCATGTCTAAACAGGTCAACGCCATCTCCTCCTCCTGCTACAACACCCTCCGCATGCTCCGCAGGATCTACAAGTGGACCCCAACCGAAACAAGAAGATTGGTGACACATGCCCTCGTCAGCAGCAGACTGGACTACGGCAACGCACTCTACGCAGGAATCCCAGCCAAACACCTACGACGACTACAACGCATCCAAAACGCCTCCGCCAGACTGATCGTTAACGTCCCCCGCCACAGCCACATCACCCCCACCTTAGAAACCTACACTGGCTCCCCGTCTACAAGAGGATTGTGAGAATTTGGCCTGGTATATGATGAGCACTATTCTAGTGATTACCTTGCACCAGTCCAAACAACCCTTATGGTGATGGTTGTAAGTCAACCTTATAGACCAGCTATCCTAGTGGTAGCGTGGACAGAACAGTCTTAGGCTAAAAGACTCTTGAGGGCGTGTAAAGCCAGCTGTTTTACCATATGTAACCCCTTAAATATCAAATGAAAGGACACCACACAGGATATATATATAAAATATATATGTATTTATTTACTAACACACTCCTCTGAGCTCTTTATGAGATCAGAGGCCAAAGCACATAACAAGACACTTAGTTATTATACGTTAAGTTGCACAATTTACGGTTAGGCCCTAGGGGCGAAGCAAACCATATATTAAGAAAGTGGTATAAGTACCACGTCACGAGAAAAGGAAAGGGCTGGGGCTACACTATCTGAACAATAGTTTAGGAGTAGGAGGCCCACAGGCGGCGCGTGCAGTGTCTTTACACACACGCGTAAGTCAATGCAAAGTCAATGGGTACTTAGAAGTTAGATTTAGAAGGATTTGGGACACTTCCGGTTTAGCTAGGAGGAAACAACTAAAGACCTAGACACTTGATAGTCAATACCCTTGGGAGCACCGAAGTACTCGCGTTACCTCACACACGGACGGCGGGTGCATAGGTGTGAAGATGTGTCGGGTTTCGTCGTTGAATCCTATGGAACCTTGAAGAAAGATGCTGCAGGCGACCAGGAGGAAGATGTCCGGGTGGATCCAAGGGTGGATCGAAGATGAAGACGACCTGAAAGCAGAGGGGACAGAGTCTGGGTCACTAGCCAGTGACCGGGTGGAACCAGGAAGGAACCAGACGACGTCGAGGAGCAATCAGGTGCTGTCTTGAAGCTTGTCTTTGCAGCCACACGGACCAGGAGATGTCGACGACGACCAGGTGCTGGAGAGGAGCTGTCTCACGAAGGTTATCGCAGATGGAGGAGTCGACTTCCGGATTGGAGTCAACAAGCCTTGGCAAAGGCAACCCACACAGGATACAACAAAGGCTTCTGGTGCAGACCAGCAAGGTCTGAGGTGCTTCACCTTTGCAGGGAAGCAAGGGCCAGTCTGGAGCAACCAGACCAGCGATGTAGACAAAAAGGATTGTCGTCACAGATGTCGAAGGTCCAGAGTTTCGTTTCAAGTTTCAATTCAGGATTAATCTAAAGTCCCAGGACTCCGCTCTTACCTTTATACAACTAAATGGGGCTGGATTACTTTCTAGGTCCCTCCTATGGGTGGGACCAGGAAGGGGGGTGGTTACACCCCCTCTCCTTTGTCCAGTTTCGCGCCAGAGCTGGGGCTGGAGTGCCCCAGCAACCGGTTTGAACTGGGGTATGCATGAAGCACCTAGTGTACCTCACGCAGTGTCTCAATCTATGCAGCCCTCCCTGTCCCTATATACAAAATCCTGTCTGGGGTGGTGCTCGCACCTCCCCAGGCAGGAAACCTATTGTCCAAACCTCCGTGACTGGAAGGACTCCCAGCATCAGGAGGTCAGACTTGTGTCGGTGGCAGCAGCGTCCATTTTGTGACCGGGTGGAACCAGGAAGGAACCAGACGACGTCGAGGAGCGATCAGGTGCTGTCTTGAAGCTTGTCTTGGCAGCCACGTGGACCAGGAGGTGTCGACGGCGACCAGGTGCTGGAGACGAGCTGTCCAAGAAGGTTCTCGCAGATGGAGGAGTCGACTTCCCGATTGAAGTCAACAAGCCTTGGCAAAGGCAACCCAAGGTCTGGGATGCCTCACCTTTGCAGGGAAGCAAGGGCCAGTCTGGAGCAACCAGACCAGCGAGGTGGTTCAAAAGGATTGTCGTCACAGAGGCGACTAGCCAACGGGCCAGCAACCGGACAACGTGTCGAGCAGAACACAAGCAGAAGGGCCCCACGCAGAACTCGTGGAGTGTGGAGGGCTGATCTTCGGTGCAGGTGGAGCTCGGGTTCGGGGTTTCTCAATCCCCAGTGCACAGCTTCGAGGATCCCTCAGGAGCTGCACAGTTAGCAAGTTGCAGGCTTTCCCAGATGTCCGGTCCCACGTGTCTCGTCGCCTCCACGGATCTCAGCTATGCTGCAGTCGTGAAGAGAGGGTCAGAGAGGTCTGGAAGTCTGGGTCTTGTCAGGCTCTGTGCTCTGGTTCCAGCGGGAACGTCGACAAAGCAAGCCGTTGATTTGCTGGATGGTGCCTGGTTGCCCAGGGTGGTCACTCCTTGGCCACAAGGGAGATTCTTCAGTCTTCAGCTTCAGCAGAATGTCGAAGGTCCAGAGTTTCGTTTCAAGTTTACAGTTCAGGATTAATCTAAAGTCTCAGGACTCAGCTCCTACCTTTATACAACTAAAAGTGGCTGGATTACTTTCTAGGTCCCTCCTATGGGTGGGACCAGGAAGGGGGGTGGTTACACCCCCTTTCCTTTGTCCAGTTTCGCGCCAGAGCTGGGGCTGGAGTGCCCCAGCAACCGGTCTGACCTGGGGTATGCAAGGAGCACCTAGTGTGCCCCAGGCAGTGTCTCATTCGATTCAGCCCTCCCTGTCCCAATACACAAAGTCCTGTCTGGGGTGGAGCTCGCACCTCCCCAGGCAGGTAACCTATTGTCCAAACCTCCGTGACTGGAAGGACTCCCGGCAGGCAGGAGGTCAGACTTGTGTCGGTGGCAGCAGCGTCCATTTTGTGACACTGGGGCTCTGGTTAACTTTAACCGGGATAGTCAGCAACAACATGTCTTCTCCCTCTAGAAGGGTGGAAATGCTACCCCCATCGCCAGAATTAGCGAGGGGGTAGTATTCCAAAGCTTATGACACCTTACACAACATGTTTGGATAAAGCCAATCCAAAGTTAGCATTTAACCGCAAGGATTATAATGCACTTAAGAGTGTATGGTATGGCGATATCATAGAACAGCTATAAGGACTGTGAGAAGTTGGCCTGATACAAGGTGATCACTAGAACTAGTGAGCATCATATATCAGGCCAAACAACCCTTATGGTGATTGGTTGTAAGTCAACCTTATAGACCAGCTATCCTAATGGTAGCATGGACAAAGCAGTCTTAGGCTAAACTCTTTTGGCATATGAAGCCAGCTGTTTTATCACAATATAACCCCTTGAATACCAAGTGAAAGGACACCACACAGGTTGTTATGAAAATGAACAGTACATTTATTAATAACAACACCTCTGAACTCTTTAGGCGGTCAGAGGGCTAAGCACATGACAATCTCTTACGAAAAATACTACAAGTCGCACAAAATTACAATGGTGCCCTAGGGGCACGACAAACCATATACTAAGTAAGTGGAATGTGAGAGTCAGTAAAAAGAATAGAGCTGTCCAGAGGCTGTAGGATCGATGGGACCACGCTACACTAACTTCAGGTAAGTAATAGGAGGCCCACGGAACGCGTGTGCAGAGTGTGAACTCACACACGAGGTGCGGAACAACGTCTATGGACAGTACAGTTCAAGTTAAAGGGGAGTACGGACAATCCTGACTAGGTAGGACTAAAACGACTGTGGAACTCGACACTAGGGCAGTTAAACTACCCTTGAGCACCGAAATGCTCGTGTTACCTCACCCACGGGTGCATAGGTGTCAAAGTGCGTCGGGTTCTCGCGTTGAAGTCAATGGAGCCTGAAAGAAAAGATGCTGCAGGCGACCAGGAGGAAGATGTCCGGTGCAATCCAAGGGTGGATTGTTGAAGAAGGAGACCTGAAAGCAGAGGGAACAATGTTCACAGTCACTAGCCAGTGACTGGAGTGGAACCAGAAAGGAACCAGATGTCGTCGTCGCGATCAGGTGAAGAGTGGACGCTTGACTCTGCAGCTACGTGGACCAGGAGGTGTCTTCGACGACCAGGATGGAGGCACAAGCTGTCCCACGCAGGCTCTCGCTGTCGGATCCGGGCTGGGACTCAACAGGCCTTGGCAAAGGCAACCCACGCGGTGAGTGAAGAAAGCGCCTGGTGCGGACTAGGAGAGTCCGGGGTGCCCCTCTTTTGGAAGGGAGCAAGGGCCAATCTGGAGCAACCAGACCAGCAGTGAAGATTCAAAGGTTCGTCGTCTAGGAGGCCACTAGCCAGCAGGCAAGTGAACGGACAACGCGTCGAGCTGGAACCAAGCAGAAGGGCCCCCCGCAGATCTCGTGGATGTTGGAGGGCTGATCTTGGGTGCAGGGGCTGCTCGGGGTTGGGCCTTCTCAGTCCCCAAAGCACTTGGTCGAGTTTACCTCGGGAGTCGTGCTGGAAGCGAAGTGCAGGTTCATTCAAGATGGCCGGTCCCACGTGTCTCGTCGCACCCACGGGTCTCAGCTTTGCTGCAGATGTAGGTAGAGGTCGGAGAGGTCTGGGAATCCGGGTCTCGTCGGGCTCTGAAGTCTGGATCCTCGAGGGAAGACGACAAAGTGAAGCCGCTGGACGCTTGATGGTGCCTGCAGTTGCAGGGTGGACACTCCTGTGAGAAGTTGGCCTGATATATAGTGCTCACTATTCTAGTGATCACTCTGTATCATTCCAAACGACCCTTATTGATGATTGATTGTAAGTCAACCTTATTAGACCAGCTATCCCAGTAGCGTGGACAAGAGCAGTCTTTAGGCTAAACTCTAGAGGGCGTGTTAAGCCAGCTGTTTTACCATCACATATACCCCTTGAACACCAAGTGAAAGGACACCACACAAGTTGTTATAAAAATAAAGGATATTTATTAATAACAAGTCTACCCTGAAATCTTTATGAGTCAGGGAGCTAAGCACAATACAAAACTCTTACGAAAATACTGCAAGTTACACAATTTACACAAATGCCCGAGGGGCACGAAAAACCATATACTCTAAAAGTGGAATGCGAAATACTAGCAGGTAAGTAACACGATCCAGAGGCTTCAGGAGCGCTAGGACTACCTTACTGAACCCTCAGGTTAGGAGCAGGAGGCCTAGGGAACCCGGGTGCAGAGTGGGAACTCTTACGCGGGATGCGGGACAAAGTCTATGGAGGCTAGTATTTTTAAAGTTACTGTTTCCGGACGAATCCGACTAGGTAGACTAAAAACGAAAAAGGATCTGGACACTAGGATAGTGAACCTGTGCTGGAGCACCGAAATGCTCGAGTTACCTAGCCTAGGGGCTGCGGCTGCATAGGGTTCAAATGACGTCGGGAATCCTCGTTGTAGTCTATGGAGCCTGAAAGAAGATGTTGCTGGCAGGCGACCAGTGAAGATGTTCGGTGTGATCCAAGGCTGGATCAGTGAAGGAGACGACCTGAAAGCAGAGGGGACTCAGTTCTCAATCACTAGCCAGTGATTGTGTGGGCACCAGGATGGCACCGGATGAAGTCACCGCGATCAGGTGAGTGGGTGACGCTGGACTCTGCAGTCACACAGGCCAGGAGGCGTTGTCGGCATCCAGGCTGGAGGTGCGAGCTGTCCCACAATGGTGTCTGCTGTCGGCGATGCTGGATCCAAGATTGGAGCAGCAAGCCCACGCGGTGGAGTCAAAATGGCGTCTGGGGTGGACCAGGAGGGCCCAGGGCACTTCTTGTTGGACAAGGAGCAAGGGCCAGTCTAGAGGACCTAGACCAGCGGTGAAAACGTCGTGGTACGTCGTCAGGAGGGCCACTAGCCAACGGGCAAGTGACCGGACAACGTGGCAAGCAGCAAAGGAGCAGAATGGCCCCACGCAGATCTCTTGGATGCTGGGGGGCTGGACTTCGGTGCTGGAGCTGCTTAGGGTTGGGGCTTCTCAAACCCCAGTGCACTCACTCAAGGATCCCTCGGTGGTCGTGCTGGGCAAGCGTCGTGCAGTCTTGAAGATGGCCGGTCCCTCGAGGTCTCGTCACACTCACAAATCTCAGCTGGGCTGATGATGCAGGTAGAGGTCAGAGGTGCCAGGGAAGCCGGTTCTCGTCGAGCTGGTCAGTCTTGATCCGGAGGAGAGACTTACAGCAAACCGCGATGCTTGGTTGGTGCCTGCGGGTGCAGGGTGACTACTCCTTAGTCACAAGGGAGAAATCTTAGGAAGAAGTCTTGAGTTCCTTTCGTAGAAAGTAGTTTCAGGATTCAAAGATGATCTGATTTGGAAGGGGGCCTGCTCCTACCTTTATCCTGAGAAAAGGGGCTGGCACGCGACTAAGTCCTGCCCTATGGGTGGGACTAGGAGGGGGGTGGTTACACCCCTCTCCTTTGTCCGGTCTCTCCCCAGCTCAGGGGCTGGTGTGCCCCAGGAACTGGTGTGAGCCGGCATATGCACAGTGAGCACCGGGGTGCCACTTGCAGTCACCTTCCTCTATAGCCCTGCCTACCTGGGATACACAAAACCCTGTCAGGGATGGTGCTAGCACCGCCCCTGTCAGGAAACCCTTTGTCCAAGCACTCCTCGCTGGAAGGACTCCCAGCAGCAGGAGGTCAAACTTGTGTCTCGGTGCCAGCATCCATTTTGTGGAGCTGAGGCTATGTTCGACTTTAACCGGGGTTACAGGCTACCAACATGTCTTCTCCCTCTAGAGGGGTGGAATGCTACCCCCGTCGCCAGAACTGGCGAGGGGGTAGTATTCCAAAGCGTATGACACCTTACACGACATGTTTAGATATTGTCAGACCAAAGTTACCATAACCGCGAGGATTATAAGGCACCTAAGAGTATGTGGTCTGACGCTATCATGGAAACGGCTAAGGGATAGATCCCGAAAGCCGCAGACAGGCTCAGCTCATGCCAGAGCACCATCTCACACGATTCCAAGCACTCTGTCTTCAGGATTGTTAAGGCCTGCCATAGGAGTGACTGATAGGAGATCTGTGTGCCCATTTTCAGTTTAGATATAGGTATACTATATCTAGAGCAGGGGTGATTACACCTCCTTGCCCCCAGCTGTCAAGCAGCCAGTTGTGTCTGTTTTAGTTAGTCAGCCCAGGGGTGGCATAATGCATGCTGCAGCCCCTGGGAGACTTCTGGGTGCACCTCTGCCCTGGGTACAGGGACTTGGAGAGGGCCCAGTGCCAATTCAGTACCTGGGTACAATTTGGAATAGAGAGAACAGCTAGGCTGTGGGTCTGATTAGCAGGCCCACAGCCAGGGAAAGTCGTAAACCAGTGAAGCAAAAATCTGGGTGATCATAGGATTGCAGACCCTACTCTCCTACAAACAACACCTCTGAACTCTTTATGAGGTCAGAGGGCTAAGCACATGACAATCTCCTACGAAAAATACTACAAGTCGCACAAAATTACAATGGTGCCCTAGGGGCACGACAAACCATATACTAAGTAAGTGGAATGTGAGAGTCAGTAAAAGGAATGGAGCTGTCCAGAGGCTGTAGGATCGATGGGACCACGCTACACTAACTTCAGGTAAGTAATAGGAGGCCCACGGAACGCGTGTGCAGAGTGTGAACTCACACGCGAGATGCGTAACAACGTCTATGGACAGTACAGTTCAAGTTAAAGGTGAGTACGGACAATCCTGACTAGGTAGGACTAAAACGACTGTGGAACTCGACACTAGGACAGTTAAACTACCCTTGAGCACCGAAATGCTCGTGTTACCTCACCCACGGGCCGCGGGTGCATAGGTGTCAAAGTGCGTCGGGTTCTCGCGTTGAAGTCAATGGAGCCTGAAAGAAAAGATGCTGCAGGCAACCAGAAGGAAGATGTCCGGTGCAATCCAAGGGTGGATTGTTGAAGAAGGAGACCTGAAAGCAGAGGGGACAATGTTCACAGTCACTAGCCAGTGACTGGAGTGGAACCAGGAAGGAACCAGATGTCGTCGTCGCGATCAGGTGAAGAGTGGACGCTTGACTCTGCAGCCACGTGGACCAGGAGGTGTCTTCGACGACCAGGATGGAGGCACGAGCTGTCCCACGCAGGCTCTCGCTGTCGGCGGTGTCGGATCTGAGGTACTGGGTTTTTAAGAACCGGCACAGAACCGGTAACCCAGCGGTGTCAGGGAATACACACCCAGAGACCTCGGGTTCTTCCTGATCCAGACCACAGAAACTCAGAGTCTTCTAGGTGAAGTCAAAGATTGGTTTATTGGTTGCAACCAAGGTAACAAGTGTCCTAGAAGTACAACACGGGTATATTCTCAGGAGACTGCTCGCCTTTACAAAGTCAGGCTTCTCTTCTTATACACAATTTTAGGCTTCGGGCAAAACACTCTTGGTTGTAAAGTAAATCGTTAACATATTTCTAAGACAAAGAAAAAGCAGAGTCATGATGACATGTCCATATTTCACTTCGTGCTGCCTACAACAAATCATTTGGCAAGGCCCAACATTTCATCAGATATCACTGGACCCCTAATAAAAACGGGCACCTCCCCACCATAAAGTAAGTGAAGCAAAAGAGTGGAGATAGATGTGAGCGAGATATGGCAGGTGTGCGCGCTGAAATGGTTTTATGGTTTGTTGAGCCTAGATGCTATCTTGCTCGGCCACTGGGAGGGGAACTGACTTAACGAGTTCGGCCTGGGGCAATGGTTCCAACTTGTACAGGTCATGGAAAAGTCGATTAAGGAGTATGTGTCCTTGTGGAATCGAATTCAGCTGGATTAAGGCCTATGTAGAGGGCAACACATAAATGGAAGGCAAGGGTTTAGAACTCAAATGACTATTTCGGGGTGAAATCGTCACTCGAATGTGCTGAAAATATATGTACATGATGTACTCGTCATTCTCGATCTTTCGATACCAAACTCGTCATGTTTCGACGAAGTTTTAATTCTCGAGTCCAGAATAATTACACGAATCCAGATTTTCAGAACCTCAATCCCTCCTTTTGCCCTTACATAGGCAATTAATCTATCCTCATGTTAGTCTGAGTCCAGGTCTATATTCCTAAAGTCATTGAGATGTTGCTGTAACATCATTCTAGTACTTAGTTCATCTTTTGACACAGGCTTCCTTACACATGATGTAACACAGAGGCCACATATTGCAGGAGCACACTGTATGCACAGACAGAACAGGAAAAGAATGGCTAAGACCATCCCAATGACCATCAGAATTTTCCATCCCCAGGCAGATATCAGTTCCCAGAACCATCCCATTAACGACCAATCTCCTTTATCCACATGAATAGATTCGGAAATCTTATGTAGTTTGCAGATGGCCCTGTACACGGTTGGAGCATTATCTGGGATGAAAATGCAACAACTAGATTGGATCAATTTGCATACTCCACCTGGGTCTGCAAGTATAACATCCAAAGCGACCCGGTTCTGAAGGGTCATAAGTCGATCCGACTGGAGCTCAGCAGTCAAGTTACTAAGGGCACCAGCAGTTTCAGTCACGGTAGACTCAACTACCCTTGTTAATTGCCTTATGTTTCTACTGTTAGCCATGGATCCCCAGAACGGCAGGAAACCCTTTGCAAAGTCCCCAAATTCTTGACCTGCAGTGTCTTCTTTACTCAAGACACCTCTAACTACCCTTGTCCGGTGGTAATCCGCCGCTGCTGTGTAGGTGGGAGGTAACAGGAATGAAACAAAACATGAGCCCGAGAAGTCAGGGGGCAACCATGTATAGGCTCTATCATGGCAGATTAAATAAGTACCCTTAGCGGCTAAAAACGCAGGGGAAGTCTGAGATCCAAAAACATACGTTTCTGTACAGATACTCTTCCCTAGCTGAGCTCTGGGATTCTTGCCAACACCTTGCAGAGACAGGTGACCCTGATGGGGTACGATCCAGATAGGGGACGATCTTTTGACTTGCTGTTTCTCACTTAAAGTAGTGCCATATCCGGTCACGTTCCAACCTACATATGCAAGTATCTCATCATCCGGAGTATCTTCATAAGAAGTTACTTCCTTGATCATGTCAACTATACCTTTGACTAGGGCGCTAGTCTTGAGGTTGTCTTTTACAGAACGTAGGGGTTGGACTTCTCGTGCATATATGAACATTGTCCTATATGCCCATACTGAACCATTGTGACTAAATGGCAGGACCAAATAGGGGATACCTTTATCTGTTGTGTGAGGCATGAGACCGCACACCCAACAGTTAGTTGTGTTCATTACAAGTTGGTGTTGGTGTAATAACTGAACAAAGGAGTTATTAACGAACTCTAATCTCCTATTTGATTCGTGGTCAGGCAGAGGGTGGAAAGAGTGAGAGGAAACAGTAGGAGGAGGTATGGGTGGTGCAGTGGGCGCAAATGTTACATGGAAAGAGAATAAAACATAACTTATCAAAAAGATCATTACGCTGGATAGCATAAGAATACACAATATTATAAAACTTTTCTTTGTCATCGTGTTACACAGTCTCTGCTTAAAGTTCATTGGTTTGGCAGGTCTCTCCACATCAGGAAACTCCATCCTCTCTAAAGTGCTGCCCGCGGTGGGAGGTTGCCTCTGCTAAAGGATGCTTCCGTCAGTCTAGGGCAACTCCCTTGGACTGACCAGAACTACCGACCTAATGTCGTCAGCTGCACCCAAAAGACTTTAATCAACCGCGGCCCTAGCAGCGGAACCCGGATGGCGGTTCGAAAAACAAAAATAAGCAAGTTTCCTAAATGGGAGAGCTGCACTCTCAAAAAGAGTATTTGGGGGGGAAAAAGATATATTTATTTGTCCATAGGTCTTGGTCTCAAATCATAAAAAGGAATCACTTTTGTTAGTTCGTTTTTCTCGGTCGCAAATTGTAGCGTCTTTTTCCTGGTACTGTCTGGTCCTGAAACAGGAGTTCAGGCTCAAAAAAGTTCAATCGCTCTGATGGTGGCACAGTCTCTTGAGAAATGTCCTCGCTTTCACATTCAGGGTTAGTTTCTTTTACACGGTCATTGCTGACAGGTATGACACGTGGCACAGTTATAAGCTCTGAGTCAGTGACCCCTTCTGGACCCACTGGTCATGTGGCGGAGGTGAAGGTATTCTTTTGCAGTGGATCCCGTGGATCCAGTTGGCCTTCCCCTCCACTCGAACGGCTGACCTTGTGGAAAGAAGGACGAGATGTGGCCCGGTCCACCTGGGCTGGTCGTTCTTTGTTCTCTGGAAGTTTTTCACGAGTATCCAGGAACCAGGGACAATGGAGTGACCTGGAGTCTCAGAGACCGGAGGCAGGGTGTTGTGGACCTGTTGATGCAAAGCACGCAATTTAGCCGTCAATTCATACAAGTAATCAAGCAAAATAGGGTGTTCTAGCTCGCTGAACTTCGTGTATCTAGGCACTCCCCATATGTTGGCAGGCCGTCCAAAGACAATTTCATAAGGGCTGAGTTTCACTCGCGAATGCACAGTCATTCTGGTGGATAGGAGTGCTAAGGGTAGAGCGTCAGGCCATTTAAGACCTGTGCTCACTTGGATTTTGGCCAATTTAAGTTTTAAAGTGCCATTGTAACATTCTACTAATCCAGCCGATTGGGGGTGATTTGCAGCGTGGAACTTCTGCCTAATGCCTAGCCCTTCACACACTCTTTTCATCACACGACCCACAAATTCACTTCCGTTGTCAGACCAGACCATTCTAGGCATTCCAAACCTGGGGAAGTACTCTTTCACAAGGGCTTTTGCTGTGGACAAGGCAGTATTGTCTTTTAGGGGATAGGCCTCTACCCATCTTGAGAAAGCACAAACAACAACGAGAACGTATTTTAAGTTGTTGCACCTCTCCATGTGTATGAAATCTAGCTGCAAAACCTCGAACGGATACGTAGGAGGTGCAAAATGACCAGCTGGAGTTGGGGTTCCCTTACCAGGATTGTGCTTCAGACATACCATGCAATTCTTGACAACATTCTCTGCACACTTGGGAATCCCTGAATTCTTCCACACTGGGGCCAACAACTCGCAAATCCCTTTCACGCTGATATGAGCCATTCCATGAGCCATTGTAACCACTGCAAGCACATATGCATCGGGTAACAACCATCTCTGATGCTCTGTCAATTCAATCCAACAACCATTTGCATCCATTCTACCTGTACTCTCTCTCCACGTGCTCAACTCTTTCTCTGTGGCCTCAGCTTGGATGGACTTCACACTCTCTATCGTGTCCTCACATATTCCAACCTCACCAGTCCATCTTTCAGGGCCTGCAACATACATTCGGCTCATCACATTCTTTGCTGTCTCTCTCGCGATTTCATCAGCAAATGCATTTCCACGACCTACATCATCAGTCACCTTCTTGTGAGCACTACATTTCACAATCGCCATTTGCAGAGGCAAGGTCAGTGATTCAAGAAGCTCATTCACCAACTGACCATGCTGAATCTTAGCTCCATGCGAAGTCAGGAACCCACGTTCTCTCCACAATCGTCCGAAACTGTGAGCCACGCCAAAAGCATACTGGCTGTCGGTGTAGACATTCACTTTCATTCCTTTGGACAATACACATGCTCTCGTGAGTGCAACTAATTCTGCAGCTTGAGCTGAACCATGCGGTACTCGTGCAGTTTCAACAACTGTGTGCAAAGTTGTGACAGCATATGCTGCAGTCACGTTCCCATTTGGGAGCTTAAAGCATGAACCATCCACCCATAACGTACCATCACATTCAGCAAGAGGAGTGTCAAATAAATCCACTCTCCCTTTTGTCTCTTCCTCTGTTGTGAGGAAACAATCGTGCTCTTCTAAAGCATCTGATTCCTCTGGAATTGGTAACAACGTGGCTAGATTTAAGGTACTGCACCTTTTTATGTGCACATGGCTCGCTAGCAGCGTCAATTCGTAACTGGACAGTCGAGCACTAGTTAAGTGCTGTGTCTTGGTCCTATTTAACAATGTGTCTACTGCATGCGGGACCATCACGATTAGTGTATTATTCATTACTAGACCAGCAGACTGTCGAATAGAAACAGCTGCTGCTGCTGTGGCCCTTAAACAACTTGGCAATGCTTTAACTTCTCAAAACATGGATTTTTAACCTCTCAGACGACTGGACCAAAGCAGCTATCTAGCCCCTCCCTCCCCACCCCTCGTTCTGGTTTTAAGGATTTTCAGCGCCATGATGCTCCCTCCGGAGCGACCGCCGCGCTTTAGAAATACTCCTTCAAATATCAAATATCAAAAAATTAGCTACCAGATCCAAAGTTAACGAAAAATAGGCGCATGGCCGCTGTCTACCTCCAAATAACTGAGTCAACACAGACAATGCACAGCCCTCCTTCTCGTGGACATACAATGTGAAAGGCTTACTGTAGTTGGGGGTACCTAACATAGGAGCCGAACATAATGATGTGCGTAATTCGAGAAAACTTTTCTGACACTCTTCAGACCAAGGAATGGGATTGGGTGTATTTTTACATGTCAATGCCACCAAGGGTTTGGCCAATAACGAAAAATTTGGAATACACTGTCTACAGTACGATGTAATGCCCAAGAAAGCACGCACTTCTCTCTGTGTTCTTGGCACACTCAATTTCGCTATTGCCTGAATTCTTTCTGGGGTCAGTTTCCTTCCCTCCTTCGATAAGAGGTGACCTAAGTAGGTCACTTCTTGTCGGCAATATTGAAGCTTGGAAAGTGACACCTTGTGATGCAGATCACACAGATGACGCAATAATGTCAACGTGGCATTTTTACAAATTTTCTTAGTATCTGCAGCAATGAGCAAATCGTCCACATACTGTACAAGAGTGGCACCTTTAGGCAAAACAATCGTGTCAAGCTGTGTTTTCAGAGCTTGACTGTATATTGATGGGCTTTCACAGTAGCCTTGAGGAGCGCGTTTAAAGCGGAAACTGCGACCTCCTAAACTGAAGGAAAAGGTATCCCTGCTCTCCTCAGCAATTGGGATGCTGAAGAAAGCATTCTTTAGATCAATCACCGAAAACCATGAAGCAGAAGCTGGAATCATAGTCAATAATGTGGTAATGTCGGGGACCACTGGGAATTGTGGCACAACTATCTTATTCACTTCTCGAAGATCAATCACGAATCTGTACACAGGTGGCTCAGAAGGGTCAGTTCGTTTTAAAACAGGCAGAACAGGACTATTGCAAACGTTGCCTCGTGTTTCTTCAATCACATCCTTTTCAATCAATTCGTAAACAATCGCTAGCAAAGCTTTTTCACCCTCATTAGATATTTTGTATTGGGGAATTCGTGGCATTTTGACATTGGACTTCAATGTTACAACATATGGTGGAATTTCTAAAAGACCTACATCATTAGGACCAGTGGCCCAAAGAATATCCGGGAGAAATGACAATTCTGCTGGAAGTGCATCTCTCGACAAATACATGGGAGAAACTACTTTCTTACCTAAAGTAAGTTGTACTCCTGAAGGAGAACAGTACAAAGTCGCATACAATCTTTTTAACAAATCCAATCCTAGCAAATTTTCACCACAACCTGTTGTCAGGATAAGGGGTGCTTCGAATTCACAAGGACCAACAGAAAGAGATAAAGGATCAGAAATCGGATTTCTAACTGGGGCGCCAGAAAAACCTACAGAAACGTTCATTTCGCCAGACAAAGGTGCGCCAGGGAGTTTGGAGTGCATAATAGAACTCTTTGTAGCACCAGTATCCAACAGAAAAGGTTCTGACACACCTGATGTAATCACCTCAACGTAAGGTCCATTCTGATCTACTGGAACTGAAACAACTCCCTCTCTTTGTCTATGGCTGTCCTAGCAATCATTATTCTCCAAATACTCATCTTCGGTATAGTAATCATCAACGTAGTATTGAGCTGTCCTGTCAGATACGTTATTTTGCTGATCAAACCTGTTCATAGAGTTTTGTGGTGGAAGGGGACGTGTGTTCTGAGGGGCGTTTCCCCGCCCTCTACCTCTAGGTGCTTGCTGACTGCCACGACCTCTAACACCAGAAACTCCATTTGCACGTTGTAATAGAATAGGACAATTATACTTGAAATGACCCTCTTGTTTGCAATATAAACACTGGTTGGGGCCTACAGGTACACGGGGTTGAGTATACTCGATTCTTTGCGAGTTTCTCTGATAATGTTGAGGCTGCTGAAACGTATTTTGGTAGTGATTCTGACCATTATTATTTTGATTACCACCACCACGTGGCGGATAGGCCTGCTGTAGCAAAACCTTCGTTTTCAGTTCTCTAGTTTTCTTTTCTACTCTATCTTTCTCATCTTTGTCTCTATTCTCGTAATATTGTGCAGTAGCCAATATCTGGGCTGAAGATGAGACTGCCCAAGAACTTTCTGAATCTTTTAATTTTTTACACAATTCTGGAAGCAGATTGTGCACGAATTTATCGACAAACAATCTCTGACCACCTTCTGTGGTCATATCTTGACCGCTGTGGTCGACAAATGTTTCTTCAAATCTGGTGAAGAAGTCTGAGACTGTTTCTTCTTTCTTCTGCTTGCATGCAGACAACTTATCCCAATTTACACGTATTGCAGGCATTATCGTTTTCATGTAATCTACTATTTTACCAGGGAGTTCTGCTATCAAAGGCTCAGGCTTGGCACCACCAACTTGTCGGGCATCTGCAGCAGTAATATTAGCCCATGTGTCACCTAATTCCTGGTCATGATCTATATGACGAATTTTACCCCATAAAGGCTGTGGAACAACATTCCCAAATAACATATCGATGTCGGCTAAATTCATTATACATGACCCAGCAGTTTGCGACAACTCTTTATAGTACCCTGCAGGATTTTTACGCGGATCTGGTAATGTTTGTTTGAGTGCTAAAACTTCAGCTCGCTTCCATGGGACATGTACCCATACACGCTGAAAGTGTGGCAGAATAGGTGGGACAGCAGTCGTGTCACCCTCTCTCCATTGTGGGGGAACTTCTCTCATAGGGTATTGTCGCGCCTTTTTCCTACTGGATGTATTATGCTCAGATTGTGACTCAGAGCTGCTCCCCTTACTCCGATATGATAACAACATTTCAACTGCTTTCTCCACATCTGGACCTACAATCATACCCTCTCCGAACTTAAACCGTACACGACATCTCTTGTGGGATGCATTCCTGATCATTGTCTTCTAAATCCTCACAAAGGAAAACACACATCTGTTCGAAAACATATCTCTGTGTCGCTGCTTCCCATTGATGGAAGACTTCCATGACAGACTGTACATCATATTTTACGGTGTCCATGACCCATTTCCGTGCTAAACTATTCAGTGAATCTCTCTCTTGATAATCAGGTAGTTGACTTCGCAACTGTCTTCTTCCCATGTTAGGGGTCGTAGTAGGCGACCCGAAAAGAGGTAAAAGGAGGTTAGTAACAGTGCTGGCCATTTTCTGCCGAATGGAAGGTGAAACTGAAGGACAAACAGATGGAAAAACGGGGTGAGATAAGGCAGGGGCAGAGATAGCAGAAGAGGTATCAGGGGAAATAGAGGGGGCACTAGGCAAAATCGTAGAGGGAGCATTAGGAGACGTAAAAAGTACAGTAGGCAAAATCGTAGAAAACACAGGCGAAACAGAGGTGGTCGGTGGGCCTGGAGGAGGCTGCCCGAAGAAGTAGGAGCCAGCTGAAGAACAGCTGGTGGGTGCTGTGGAGGAGCAGGAGGCGTAGTTTGCGCAACTAAAGGTTGCGGGGGTGCTGTGGCATTCTGCGCATAGGGGGGTGGTGAATTTAGTAAATGCGACATTAATGGGTCTTTTTCACGCTCTTTTGCTGCCTCTTGCTGAAGAGACGGCAAAACTGGATAGCATTTATCTACTGCCATTTTACGTTGCCTGTGCAACTGCTCATTCATCTGCTCCTCTTCATTATCTTTAAACTGCACAGCAGCTTGCATTACTGATAGTCCCCCTTCTCTCTTATTTTTCTTAGCTAATTTAATTTCTTTTTGTTTGGCTTCTTTACGCCATAAGCAGAAAGAGTCCAACATCGCCGGCCGGGCTTTCTTTTTAAAGAGTTTAACTTCGAGGTTGTCTAAGATTTCAGAATCAAAGCTACCATATTGGGGCCATTTTAGAACACCATCTTTCCTGGTGTATTTAATCCATACTTCGTTGTAGGTGATGGGGCCTACCCCATGTTTCACATATAGTTCGTAAGTTGGAGTTCCAACTGGAGGAACCGGACATGAGTCCTCCAATCGGGAGTCCCTATTATTACCACCAAGACAAAACAAATTTCCAAGTCTAAGACTAGGCATCTTCGCTCTCTAGTCTAGTTCCAAACTTCAAAGGATTATCGATTACGATATTTCTCGTGAATACACGAGTCCTTTGGTTTTGGTGCTTGCAAGTACCAATACAAAACTTTTTATCCCAAGGATACCAAAACTAAGACCAACTAAGGACTGGGAGACGCTCCACTTATACTTAACTGAAATATCGATGACGTCACCAGAAGACTCGTCTTAGTGTTTCGCTCTACCAAACTTCAAGGGTCCAAATCAGGGCGATAGCCAGGGCAGCAGTCCTTGTAGCCGTCGGGAAGCGGGGAACCTCGCAGCAAAGACCTTCGGACCACGTCGACATGCAGGGGTCGATGAGGTGGTTGGCCGTCCTCTGGAATTTCCACACAAAGCTCCTCACGATCTTCAGGCTGACTGGTACCACTGGAATCGCCCCACGTTGGGCGCCAGCTGAGGTACTGGGTTTTTAAGAACCGGCACAGAACCGGTAACCCAGCGGTGTCAGGGAATACACACCCAGAGACCTTGGGTTCTTCCTGATCCAGACCACAGAAACTCAGAGTCTTCTAGGTGAAGTCAAAGATTGGTTTATTGGTTGCAACCAAGGTAACAAGTGTCCTAGAAGTACAACACAGGTATATTCTCAGGAGACTGCTCGCCTTTACAAAGTCAGGCTTCTCTTCTTATACACAATTTTAGGCTTCGGGCAAAACACTCTTGGTTGTAAAGTAAATCGTTAACATATTTCTAAGACAAAGGAAAAGCAGAGTCATGATGACATGTCCATATTTCACTTCGTGCTGCCTACAACAAATCATTTGGCAAGGCCCAACATTTCATCAGATATCACTGGACCCCTAATAAAAACGGGCACCGCCACACCATAAAGTATGTGAAGCAAAAGAGTGGAGATAGATGTGAGCGAGATATGGCAGGTGTGCGCGCTGAAATGGTTTTATGGTTTGTTGAGCCTAGATGCTATCTTGCTCGGCCACTGGGAGGGGAACTGACTTAACGAGTTTGGCCTGGGGCAATGGTTCCAACTTGTACAGGTCATGGAAAAGTCGATTAAGGAGTATGTGTCCTTGTGGAATCGAATTCAGCTGGATTAAGGCCTATGTAGAGGGCAACACATAAATGGAAGGCAAGGGTTTACAACTCAAATGACGATTTCGAGGTGAAATCGTCACTCGAATGTGCTGAAAATATATGTACATGATGTACTCGTCATTCTCGATCTTTCGATACCAAACTCGTCATGTTTCGACGAAGTTTTAATTCTCGAGTCCAGAATAATTACACGAATCCAGATTTTCAGAACCTCAGATCCGGGCTGGGACTCAACAGGCCTTGGCAAAGGCAACCCACGCGGTGAGTGAAGAAAGCGTCTGGTGCGGACTAGGAGAGTCCGGGGTGCCCCTCTTTTGGAAGGGAGCAAGGGCCAGTCTGGAGCAACCAGACCAGCAGTGAAGATTCAAAGGTTCGTCGTCTAGGAGGCCACTAGCCAGCCGGCAAGTGACCAGACAACGTGTCGAGCAGGAACCAAGCAGAAGGGCCCCACGCAGATCTCGTGGATGCTGGAGGGCTGATCTTCGGTGCAGGGGCTGCTCGGGATTGGGGCTTCTCAGTCCCCAAAGCACTTGGTCGAGTTTACCTCGGGAGTCGTGCTGGAAGCGAAGTGCAGGTTCGTTCAAGATGGCCAGTCCCACGTGTCTCGTCGCACCCACGGATCTCAGCTTTGCTGCAGATGTAGGTAGAGGTCGGAGAGGTCTGGGAATCCGGGTCTCGTCGGGCTCTGAAGTCTGGATCCTCGAGGGAAGACGACAAAGTGAAGCCGCTGGACGCTTGATGGTGCCTGCAGTTGCAGGGTGGACACTCCTTGTCCACAAGGGAGATTCTTCAGTCTTCTGTGGAGCAGAACATCGAAGGCCAGAGTTTCTTCTTGTTGAATAGTTCAGGATAATCTGATTTGGAATGGGACCAGCTCCTACCTTTATTCTCCTAAAGGGGGCTGCACTACTGACTAGGTCCCTCCCCTGGGTGGGACCAGGAAGGGGGGTGGCTACACCCCCTATCCTTTGTCCGGTTTCCCGCCAGAGCTGGGGCAGGGATGCCCCAGCAACTGGTTTGAACCGGTGTATGCACAGGGCACCTTGTGTGCCCCAGGCATGTCTCATTCCTTTCAGGCCTCCCTACCTCAAAACACAAAATCCTGTCTGGGGTGGTGCTAGCACCTCCCAAGGCAGGAAACCCTTTGTCCAAGCCATCCTCGCTGGAAGGACTCCCAGCAGCAGGAGGTCAGACTTGTGTCTGTGGTGGCAGCATCCATTTTGTGATGCTGAGGCTCGAGTTAACTTTAACTGGGGTTCACAGTTACATACATGTCGTGTCCCTGTAGAAGGGTGGAATGCTACCCCCATCGCCAGAATTGGCAAGGGGGTAGTATTCCAAATCGTATGACACCTTACTCGACATGTTTTGATAATGTTATACCAGAGTTAGCATTTAACCGCGAGGTTGATAATGCACTTAAGATTATATGGTATAGCGTTATCATGGAACAGCTATTAGGACTTGGTTCCGCAAGCTGCAGACGGGCTCAGCTCATGCCAGAGCACCATCTCACATAATTCCAAGCACTCTGCCTTCAGGATTGATAAGGCCTTCCAAAGGAGTGACTGATAGGAATATATGTGTCCATTTTAGGGTTAGATATAGGTATACTATATCTACAGCAAAGGGTGTTTACACCACCTTGCCCCAGCTGTCATGCAGCCAGTTGTGTCAGATTTAGATGGCCAGCCAGGGGTGGCATAATACATGCTTCAGCCCCTGGTAGGCCCTGGGTACACCTATGCCCTGGGTACAGGGACTGATAAGGTGGCCCAGTACCAATTAGATATGTACCTAAGGTACATGGAATCCATTTTAACAGAGAGAGCAGGAAGCCTGGGGTCCTGAATAGCAGGATCCCAGGCCAACTAAGTCAAAAACCAGCAAAACACCAGGCAAAAAGTTGGGGGCAACCATAGTCAGATATCCACCTTCCTACACCACCGGCGTCACATGGGCCTGAAAGCACGGACTAGGAGGGTTTTGAGGCGGATGCTGCGGGGGAAGGTGTGGACTGACCTCGCCGTTGTCCCCGACCGCCGGTTCCCACGGCCGCCACCGCGTTGGGTATTACCTTGCGGAGCGTAGCTGGCAGCACGTGTGGGTACACCCCTTCCGTGGCCACGAAAGGAGTGAAAGGCAGCCGATTGCTGGCGCGGGGCCGAGAGGCCCAAGGACTTGGCCGTAGCCCTGGAGTCCTTAAAGCGCTCAAGCGCATGGTCTGCCTTGTCACCAAAGAGGCGACGGCCATCAAACGGCATGTCCATCAGAGTGTTTTGGACATCGGCCGAAAAGTTGGCGGACCTCAACCAGGCGTGGCGTCTGACCGCCACCGTCGTTGCCATCGCTCTACCTAGCGAGTCGGTGGTATCCAGCCCACACCGGATAGAATATTTGGCTGCATCCCGGCCCTCCACAAGGGCTTGGCCGAGTTTGGCCCGTACCTCCAACGGACACTCTGGCAGCACTTCCGCAACCGTATCCCACAGAGAGTGGGTGTAGCGGCCCAAGAGGCATGCGGTATTAGAAGACCGCAGACCCAGACTAAGGGACGAGAAGATCTTTTTACCGTACTGCTCGTACCTCTTGGATTCCCTGTCCGGCGGCGCCGACAGGAATGCGGTCTGGGAATTGGAGGCCTGGATGACCAGGCTCTCGGGGGTGGGATGGGTGGACAGGAAACATGGGTCGCCCGGGGCTGGGCGGTGGCGTCTGGCCACGTTCCTATCTACAGGCGAACCCGTAGCGGGCTTGGACCAAGTGCCCAGAAGAACGTCGGTCAAGGCCTCATTAAAGGGCAGCAGAGGCTCGGCCGAGCTTGACTGCGGTTTAAGGACCTCAGTGAGGAGGTTAGTCCTCACGGCCGCGACGGGGAGCTCAAGGCCCAAGGCCTTGCCAGCCCTCATCAACACCACACTGTAGGTTGCCCCCTCCTCCGAAGCCACGGAAGGAGGGGAGACAAAACCAGTGTCTGGAGAGGTGTCCAGACCCCTGGCCTCCCCAAGGTCTCCTGCCCAGTCCTCATGAGACTGACACTTTCGGGTCAGAGGGTCCTCGGACCCCTCCCAATCCCCTTCATCACCCATCTCCTGATACTCAGGGTTTTCAACCAATGGGGCCTGTTCATAGAAGTGAAACTCTCCAAAGGACGGCGCCGGAGGCGACACCTGATGGTCCGACGCCGGGAGGTCGTAAGGTCCACCGGCGATGATCCAGATCCCGAAGAAGGTCTAGGGGGGTCCCGCGGCACCGGGCCCGAAGCCGGCGGCGGCGCCGGGACCGCTGGACGCTGCGGCGCCGGGCCCGAAGGCACTGGCGGCGTCGGGATTGGGGGGCCCTGCGGCACCGGGCCCGAAGGCGGCGTCGGGGCTGAAGCGCCCGACGGCGTCGGGGCCGAAGCCCCCGACCCGCTAGAGGCCCCAGACGGGTCCGCTGGGCCCGAAGGCGCCGCGGAGCCCGTCGGAGGAGAGAGTTTCCTCATGGCCATGAGGAAGCGCTCGATCTCCTCCGGCGTCGGGTCTAGCCCAGGGACCGTAGGGTGTGGAGCTGGACGCGGCGCCCGCGACTCCGACGGAGCCGCGTGCGTGGTGTCACCCGAACCCCCGGCCGCATCGCGCGAGCGTCGGGGGGAGTCCGAAGAGCGATGACGCCTCTTGGACTTCTTGTGCTTCTTACCTGACGACTTCGAGCCGGAGGAGTGCGGCCTACTCTCGGAACTGTGGTGGCTCCGAACCCGCGACCTGTTCCTCGACCTCCCGTGGGACCGAGACCTCTCGCGGCGCGGGACCGACTACCGGAGTTCGAGTCGCCTGCGGGACCGCTCCCGCCTGGCTTTCGAAGAGAGGGCCCGGCAGTCGGAGCAGGCCTTGTCGTCGTGGTCGACGCCTAGACAAGTTAGACACAGGTGGTGAGGATCCGTGACCGTCAAATGATAAAAAATGATCCAAAAAGTTAGTCAAAATTGACTATGGGTTACTGCTTTTTCCAGATCTGCGCTTGCTGGCGCGGAAAAAAGAAGAACTGACGTCAGCACGCGGAGGCGGCGTCTAAGTACTCCGATGACGTCATCACGGCGCCGACGACGGACGTGGAGCTGCAGACGACGACTACCGACGCGCAAGGGTACTGCTACGCAAAAGTTTCCGGATCCAGTCTGACGCCTGGGGCTATTCTAAGGTAAGGAATCTAATACTAAAGTGTCTCTTTCAGATCTTATGGGCAGGACTGCTCTATTTAAGATGATGATACTCCCTTGGTTGCTATACACCGTTAAAACAAATCCCCTTCACATTTTGGAGACCTCGTTTAACACCCTGCCTTCTCTCGTAAGACTGTTTCTGTGGGCTAATAAGCCCCCCAGAGTCGCATTTGGTAAATGTGTCCGCACCACCTATGACAGAGGACTCGCCATGGTGGACATCCGTCTATATTACTGGGCAGCACCCATCCTGATGGTAATTGATTGGTTACACAGGGCTGGGAGGACATGGCATACCAGGGAGAAATAGCTCAAGTTGGTCTGGAGAAAGTAACACATTTTATATGGGGCGCAAGTCCCTGAACTTCCCCCGGAACCAACCATGGAGGTGATTGAGGTTTGGACAAGTTGGGACCGAAAACATACACTGAAGACCCCATTGTGGGTGGGCTGCTGGATGGGGTGAGTTGTGAACCTCTATGGATTCTGTGGATGGGACTTAGTTGGCATCTCACGTAGCTGGCGGACACTCCACGGCCTATAGGCAAAAATCCCACATTAGGATTGTCTCGATCTTCTTTCTTGTCCTTTTTGTTATTTATTTTATTCTCTTAACTGATCTCCGTTGTCACTAAATTTTGGATCACTGGTCTTACAAATGCTTATGCTCCTTTTCCTGATTCTTTACTAATATAACATATTTTATCTGTCAACGTATATTATGCTCTGTCTTTATCTATTTCTTTCGTTTTTCTTGTCCTTCCCGTCAATTCTCGCATCTTACTCATCCATTACCACTCTACACATTTATACTTATATTATGTTTTTTCTTGTCAGTTCGCTCTTTGTGCTGTTCTCCACTGTATATATTTTTATTATGGCTTTCTTTGTTTAAAACAGATGGTCATATGTCCAATATTTAGAACTGTATCTGTATTGTATGTCTTGTTGATAATTTATTAATGTTTTATCTTTGCTATGTGATTGTTTTTTATTGTGTGATCTGTTTTTCTTTTTGATGTTGGGTCATCTCAAATGTATTGTCTTGCTTTTGTTCTTTACAACTTTAAGAATATTGTCTATCTACATGTTGTATATGTATATTTATGTTATGATTATTACAGCCCTGACGAAGTTCTAGCGGCACTAGGGAACGAAACGCGTTGGCTGTGTGCCTGTTTTAAAAAACAAACTACACTAATAAAAGAAGACTTTTTTGGATAACGTATGTCTCCTGACTGACTTCAATCTGAGTGCACCTTCCTTTCTTGTGGACTTTACCTATTGACTGACATTCTTCAGCAGCGGATGCCGGAAGTAGCTGCACTCGTATGTGATACGTGGAACTGGTGGAATTTAAGTGCTTGACCTTGGTCAGCTGCTGTGTGTGTTTCTGTCTTTTGTAATCTGCAAATACATGGCATCCACACAACTCCAACCAGCGAGACTCCCAAGTGGGAGGGCGTAAGGGAGGAGGGGCAGAAGGCAGCGAGACTGAAGTCGCTTGAATTACCAACCCTTGAGCGCTAGGATGGAGGGACAAACATACAGGGTCATCTGGAGCAGGGCGATGTACATGTGCAATAGCATGATCCACCGGGTCCCCCGAAGAGGGACTCGCCCAAGTCCCAAAAAGAGTGTTGTATAACGAATCGCCAGAAGTCAACAAGGGTGCCACTTCTATGGTGCCCTGGTGGAGAAAATCCTTCAAGGTATCAGAGAGCAGAGAGACTAAGGGTAGCTGCACTTGTAGAATGTCCATAGCCCTGCAAACCACCCTTGCAAAAGACACTTGCCAACGTGGCCATCCGAGGTGGCGACAACAGGTCATGCGTAGGGGACGGCATGAGGCTAATCCAGCCACTGAAACATGGGGGCTCTACAGCCCGAGGACATCCAAGGCCCTGCCAGTGCATGGGTTCCTGCCCAGAGGGTCAGCGAAACAATGCTGGGGGTGGCAAACCCACAGGGGCCTCCTCAGTTTCGGCCTCAACATCCTCCACCAATCGATGAACCGTCGGGGTGGCACCGGCATCGAGACGGCATTGTCTCGACGATAATCCCCGAAGGAGCCATGTCCGTTCGGCATCGACGCACCCTCCACCGAGATGGGAACCTGCGGAGAGGAATGGAGTCGACTCGGAGTCGAGAACTGGGCTACAGCTTCAGCCGGGGTCGGCGCAAGGAGCCTCACCGGCCTGTGTGGAGACGACTTAGATGTGCGAGCAGGATGCCCCTCTGGGCCGTGTCCCGACGTCGCAGCGACTCTGGAACCGGAGTCAGGGTGCTCGACTGGCACCAAGGGCGAACCTGCCGGTGAAATCCCTAACTGAGCACCTACCCCCTCTTTGGGGCCCGAATGCGCACCAGGGAGACGGGGTGACTCAAAGATGGCTAGTAAGTCCCAGGAATAGGCCTCCACCTGGGACCTAGTCGACCCAGCCCCAGGAAATGGCGGTTAAATGGGGGTCGACTCCTGAGGGCCTGTGTCCGGTGGAGACCGGGAGCACCGGCCCCACCATCGCGTGAGGTTGGCAACCTCTGCGACTTCTTTTTCTTGTGCTTACCTGCGACAGGAGTGCGACATCCGCGGAAACGACTCCGCAACCTGTTCCGAACTGACCCTCCCAGCACGAGAAGTAGCCCGGCGGTTTGAGTACTTCGAACGGGACATCCGGGAAGACAGCAGTTTCATGCGGCGTTCTTGGCAGGGACTTCGGCTTCAGCCATCGGCAGGTGTCGCACTCCTCAGCGTCGTGGTGCTCTCTCAAGCACCATATACAGATCGTTTGTGGATTTGTCGCTGCCATCTGCTGCATACAGGATTCACACGCCTTGAAGCCCGATGGCTTCACTCACTGTTCCCGGATGACGAAGGCTTTGAGAAGGCCTGAAAAACAAAAACAGGCCAGAGGTAGCCGCTTCTCAGGATCCACGTTGGGACGCGGAAAAGAAGGAAAACTGACATCAGCTCATTGGGAGGGACTTATATGCCTCCATTGATGTCATATCCATGGACGACGTCAGGACGGAGCCATGCGACGCCGTCGCCCAGCACCCAGAGGTACTGCTGAAGATTTTTTCCGGATCCAGTTTGACGCTGTGAGAAGTTGGCCTGATATGCAGTGCTCACTATTCTAGTGATCACATGTATCAGTCCAAACGACCCTTATTGATGATTGGTTATAAGTCAACCTGATGGACCAGCTATCCTAGTAGCATGGACAAGAGCAGTTTTTAGGCTAAACTCTAGAGGGCGTGTTAAGCCAGCTGTTTTACCATCACATTTACCCTTTGAACACCAAGTGAAAGGACACCACACAAGTTGTTATGAAAAATAAAGTATATTTATTTATAACAAGACTACCCTGAACTCTTTATGAGTCAGGGAGCTAAGCACAATACAAAACTCTTGAAGAAATACTGAAAGTCGCACAATTTACACAAATGCCCGAGGGGCACGAAAAACCATATACTACAAAAGTGGAATGCGAAATTACTAGCAGGTAAGTACTACTCTCATCGGCTTTAGGGACGCTGGGCCTACAATGCTGAACCCTTGGATTAGAAGCAGGAGGCCTAGGGACGTTGTGTGCAGAGTGGAAACTCTCACGCGTAATGCGGGACAAAGTCTATGGATACTAGTAAATGCAAAACTTAGTGTTCTCGGGCGAACCCGACTAGGTAGGTCAAAAACGAAAGTGGATCTAGACACTTAGAGAGTGGATCTACGCTGGAGCACCGTGGTACTCGGTTTACCTAGCCCAGGGGCTGCGGCTGCATAGGGTTCAAGTGTCGTCGGGAAACCTCGTTGACGAACCAGGAGCCTGAAGTAAGAGTTGCTGGCAGGCGACCAGTGAAGATGTTCCGGGCTGATCCAAGGACTGGATCAGTTGAAGAAGAGTACCTGTAAGCAGATGGGACCAAGTTCTGAATCACTAGCCAGTGATTAGGAGGGCACCAGGATGGCACCGGACGAGGTCACTCAGCCAGGCGAAGAGGTGACACTGGATTCTGCTGCTGCACGGACCAGGGCGCTGATGTCGACCAGGCTGGAGGTCTGCGAGCTGTCCCACGTCGGATGTCTGCTGCTGGCGATGCTGGATCCGTTGAAGGAGGCAACAAGCCTTGGCTAAGGCAAGCCTACGTGGCAACACAAAATGGCGTCTGGGGTGGACCAGGAGGGTCCGAGGAAGTCCCCCTTCAAGAGGAGACAAGGGCCAGTCCAGAGGAGCTAGACCAGCGGTGAAACAAACGTAGGACGTCGTCTGGAGGGTCACTAGCCAACGGGCAAGTGACCGGACAACGTGGCAAGCAACACAGAAGCAAAAGGGCCCCACGCAGATCTGGTGGATGCTGGGGGGCTGGACTTCGGTGCTCGTGCTGCTTGGGGTTGGGGCTTCTCTTACCCCAGTGCACCCACTCGAGGGTCCCTCGGTGGTCGTGCTGGTTCAGTGTCGTGCTGGTTCTGATGGTCGCCGGGTCCTCTGGTCTCGTCGCACCCACGGTTCTCAGCTGTGCTGTAGAGGCAGGTTGAGGTCAGAGAGGGCAGGGAGTCCGGGTCTCGTCGTGCTGGCAGTCTGGTTCCGGAGGAAGGACGTCTTAGCAAACCGCAAGATACTTAGTTGGTGCCTGCTGCTGCAGGGTGACTACTCCTTAGTCACAAGGGAGAAATCTTGAGAAGAAGTCTTGAGTTCCTTTCGTAGAAAGTAGTTTCAGGATTCAAAGATGATCTGATTTGGAACGGGGCCTGCTCCTACCTTTATCCTGAGAAAAGGGGCTGGCACGCGACTAAGTCCTGCCCTATGGGTGGGACTAGGAGGGGGGTGGTTACACCCCTCTCCTTTGTCCGGTCTCTCCCCAGCTCAGGGGCTGGTGTGCCCCAAGAACTGGTTTGAGCCGGCATATGCACAGTGAGCACCGGGGTGCCACTTGCAGTCACCTTCCTCTATAGCCCTGCCTACCTGGGATACACATAACCCTGTCTGGGATGGTGCTAGCACCGCCCCTGACAGGAAACCCTTTATCCAAGCCTCCGGCGCTGGAAGGACTCCCAGCAGCAGGAGGGCAGACTTGTGCCTCGGTGGCAGCATCCATCTTGTGGAGCTGAGGCTATGTTCAACTTTAACCGGGGTTACAGGTTACCAACATGTCTTCTCCCTCTAGAGGGGTGGAATGCTACCCCCGTCGCCAGAACTGGCGAGGGGGTAGTATTCCAAAGCGTATGACACCTTACACGACATGTTTAGATAATGTCAGACCAAAGTTAACATAAACGCGAGGATTATAAGGCACTTAAAAGTATATGGTCTGACGCTATCATGGAAACGGCTAAGGGATTGATCCCGAAAGCCGCAGACAGGCTTAGCTCATGCCAGAGCACCATCTCACACGATTCCAAGCACTCTGCCTTCAGGATTGTTATGGCCTGCCATAGGAGTGACTGATAGGAGATCTGTGGGCCCATTTTCAGTTTAGATATAGGTATACTATATCTAGAGCAGGGGTGATTACACCTCCTTGCCCCCAGCTGTCAAGCAGCCAGTTGTGTCTGTTTTAGTTAGTCAGCCCAGGGGTGGCATAATACATGCTGCAGCCCCTGGGAGACTTCTGGGTGCACCTCTGCCCTGGGTACAGGGACTTGGAGAGGGCCCAGTGCCAATTCAGTACCTGGGTACAATTTGGAATAGAGAGAACAGCTAGGCTGTGGGTCTGATTAGCAGGCCCACAGCCAGGGAAAGTCGTAAACCAGTGAAGCAAAAAGCACAAATCTGGGTGATCATAGGATTGCAGACCCTACTCTCCTACAGACGCCTTAAGATATTCTAAGTTAAGGAATTTGCGGCTAGATGTCTCTATCAGATAGACTTATTTTTGCTAAACACTAAATTACACTACAGATTAAACTGGTAAAACAAGCTGCTTAACACTCTTTCAAGATAAGCCTGAAGGCTGCTCTCCACAGCTACCCTTTTGAGAGCTTTCTACGGTTATCACAGACCACTAAAATCACCGGGTTGCCTGGATTCGTGCTGGTGCACGACTTGAATTAGTGCGAACCATATACGGAGTGTGATGCATGTAGAGGAATGCATTTAGTATGGCTGGTCATTTTACTGTCTCACTAACCTGCAGAAAACACTTTCAAAATATTGAAAAAAGTCTCCACTAACATCTCATAACCAAACACACAACCAACATGACGGATATCACTCCCAGTTTGGCATGAAATTATGGCCATTTTGTGACCTACAGTGTTTTAGACAATTATCTCACACTATATGGTTGAATACTTGAGGCTTTTATTGCTGTTTTAGAATTAAGAAATTAACAATTTATGAAAATGTAAGTATTTTGCAGCAGACAAGTGACTAACTTTGACATTATTTTAATACCACAACACATAAATGTTTAGCCTCATACATGCTTTTGTAGAGATATGCTGTAAAATCAAAACACTGGTTTATATCACATACTAGAAAGCAATCAAATTAACTAAACCTGTCCATTTTAAGCACAGGAATACTATAAACTAATCACACTTGTGTTTCAGTTTTAATGTATATTGAAAACAAACAAGTTAACTCGGAATCATAATAACAAACATTCACTGTACTATTTCTGTAAAGAGAATGCCCACAACTAAAACACATTAGTACACACAAATATGCTAGGCGAACAGTGCCACTGCACCCAATGAAAAGCTTTCTCCTTGTGAAATCACTGCTGTAGACACCACCTGCAATATAGAATTAAACATGTTCAGCTACAAGAAATATTTCAGAATGTCTTAATTTTGAGCAAAATGATTTTAACCTTTAAAATAACATGATGGTACCTTTCTGATGACTCAATCATCACTAGTCTGTCATCCTAACTTTTCTTTTGCAAAAAAACATAAAAGAGGATGACTAAAATGCAGATATAAACATTGATAACAAAATGCAATTTTAAGATAAAGAATTAAACGGTCTGTGGCTGCCTAAAAAGAAAAAGAAACACACATCATGTACAAATAGCGCCCTTCTCAAAGGAACAGCAGAAGATAATAAAAGAGCTTAATTAAATCAGGTAAACACATCCTGTAATAACATTAAGTAATATAGCCCAGGGCGCACTTGTTAAAAATGCTTATCTGTTAACAATGGCAGGATTAAAGACCTTCTCAGGCTCCTGTAAAAAGTGCAAATCATGATAAAAATGAATCATATCCTGGGCTGAGTGATTATCACAACTGCAAGAGCTGCAGGTACAACAGTAAGAGCTACCACAAAGTACTGCTAAAAGACCATGTATTATATTTTTTAGGAAAATCCCCCTTTTTGCATGGCTGCCCCCCATTTGTTGCCTGACACTTGATGCAACTTTACGTGCTCTGGGTCCCTCCCAATAAAGTTCCCATGGCCTGTGTTCTTTACCAAACCTGTACCTTTGTACCCACAATTGGCACATATCTGGCCAAAGTTAAACCTCTTGTAAAAGGTACCATGGGTACCAAGGGTACTGTGGCCAGGGAAGGCCTCTAAGGGTTGCAGCTCCTATTGTGCCACCCTTAGAGACCCCGTACCATAACATACCATATCAAGGCTGCGTGTTTTGGTGCAGATAAACGTGAAGAGTCGACATGGCACACATCCCTGGGTGCACTGCCTACAACCCACTGCCTGGGGCCTAGGTAAGTCACTCCACTAGCAGGGTGCACTAGCCCACAGGTGAGTGTACAGTGCGGGTACAGAGGCATGAGCACTGTACCTCTACAGTATCCAAGTCCATTCTTAGACATTGTAAGGGCAATAAAGCCATAAAGAGTATATAGTCTGGGAGTTGGTCATTACGAACTCCACAGCTCCATAATGGCTTTACGGAAACTTGGGAGGTTTGGTAGCAAACCTCTCAGTACATTAAACCCACACTGATGCCAGTGAAGGATTTCATGTAAAATACACTCAGAGGGCATCTTAGAGTTACCCCCTGAAAAACAAGCAGAGCTGGTGTGGTTCCTGAATGGCTGCCCACCATTTGCTACTACCGAACAGATTTGTGGACCCCTGGGTAGAGAGCCTCCGCTCTCTGGGTCCAGAAACAAAGTTCACCCTGGGCAGGCAGAGGTGTCATGCCTCCTCCCCCAGGATCCGCTGGGTAAATGAAGATTCAAAATTCTGACGCCTTTGTAAGCTGTCCCTGCCTTTTGCTGCCCCCAGCAAACTGACTCCCACCAGTTCAGACCCCCACTTTGGGCAGGAGAATTGGCAGGAAAGCCAAGTTAGGAGGAGAGGTGTGCCCAACTTTGCCAACCCCTCCCCTCAGGTGGGGGAGGCAAGGTGAAGCACACATCTCAGTCCCCTCCATCTTGAAGATGAGGGGACCCAGGCAATTAAGGGGAGGTCATGCCCCCGCCCACTGAAAGGGTGGTATACCAGGGGTAGTACCCACCCCAAGGAGGGGACCCATTGGTCCTGACCGACACACCCCTTTAATGCCCCTAAATTTAGTATTTTGGGGGAACCCGAATCTTGCATCTTAAAATTCAAGGAAGAAAGAAGGACCGAAGAGCTGCGACGACCCAGGAAGTAGAGGACTCCTACTGCTTTGGCCCCAGTCTACTGGCCTGTCTCGACTTCGACCTGCCTACAGTGAAGAAATCAGTGTAGCCAGCAGCCCCCCAGAGCCACGAGGAACGCCCAGCACTCACCTTAAAGACTCTCCCGCCCTTGAGCACAGGTTTTGCTGCACAGACTCCCAGACCAGAACCCAGACGCAGGAGGCTCCGCAAATCTGCACCTGATGCCCCCGCCGGAGTTGGTGTCTCCCAACATGACTAGGAGATCTCCCAGCGATCCTGACCTGGGATCTGGTGATTTTCAACTTACCTCAAGCTACAACCAGATGCCTGAAGTCTCAATCTGAAGGGTCCCTCTGACCACGACTGGAGCTGTTAAGTAGACCCGACGCACAAGTTACTTACCTTCGGTAACAATATATCTGTAAGAAACAGTAGTTAGTATTAGATTCCTTACCTTAGAATATCCCCAGGCGTCAGACTGGATCCGGAAACTTTTGCGTAGCAGTACCCTTGCGCGTCGGTAGGCGTTGTCTGCGGCTCCGCGTCCGTCGTCGGGATAACGTCGCCGGAGTACTTAGACGCCGCCCTCGCGCGCTGACGTCAGTTCTTATACACAGCTTTTCCGCACCAGAAACGCAGAGCCATGATAAAAACCAACACTGGTGCCATGAAACTTGGACACTGAAAGGGGATGACCTTCACCCTAGATATCGGTTCGCAGAACGGGGAGTGTAGGAGAGTAGGGTCTGCTTTCCTATGGCCACCCCATTTTTTTGCTTTTTGCTTCACTGGTTTTCGACTTAATGTGGCGGTGGGCCTGCTAATCAGACCCACATCCCTGCTGTTCTCTCTCTAAATTCACACCATGTACTTTAGGTACATCACCAATTGGGATTTGGGCCACTCTTATGAATCCCTGTACAGTGTACTATAGGTACCCAGGGCATAGGTGCACCCAAGGCCTACCAGGGGCTGCAGCATATCTTTTGCCACCCCTTTCTGGCCATCCAAACTGACACAACTGGCTGATCACTCAGCTGGGGCAAGGTTGTGTAATCACCCCTTGCTTAGATATAGTATTCTTATGTCTAACCTTATATCTAGACACATACACACCTATAAGTCACTCCTATGGCAGGCCTTAACAATCCTGAAGGCAGAGTGCTTGGTTTTATGTGAGATGGTGCTCTAGCATGAGCTGAGTCTGTCTGCAGCTTTCGGAACCATGTCCTTATAGCTGTTCCAGGATATTGCCATACCATATACGCTTAAGTGCATTATGAACCTCGCGGTCAGATGCTAACTCTGGTTTGGCTTTATCAAAACATGTCGTGTAAGGTGTCATACGCTTCGGAATACTACCCCATCGCCAGTTCTGGCGACGGGGGTAGCATTCCACCCTTCTAGAGGGAAAAGACATGTTACTTCCATTAATCCCGGTTAAAGTTAACCAGAGCCTCAGCATCACAAAATGGATGCTGCTGCCACAGACACAAGTCTGACCTCCTGCTGCTGGGAGTCCTTCCAGCGAGGGAGGCTTGGACAATAGGTTTCCTGTCACAGGGAGGTGCTAGCACCACCCCAAACAGGCTTTAGAATTTTGGGGAAGGGAGGGCTGAATGAAATGAGACACTGCCTGGGGCACACAAGGTGTCCCGTGCATAGTCCAGTTCAAACCGGTGCTGGGGCACTCCAGCCCCAGCTCTGGCACGAAACTGGACAAAGGGAAAGGGGTGTAACCACCCCCTTCCTGGGTCCCACCCATAGGTGAGACCTAGCAGGTAATCCAGCCCCTAGATTTGGTATATAGGTAGGAGCTGAGTCCCAAGACTTTAGATTCATCCTGACTGAAACTGATACGAAACTATGGACCTTCGACATCCTCCTCGACGTAGAAGACTGAAGAATCTCCCTTGTGGTCAAGGAGTGACCACCCTGTGCAAGCAGGCACCATCATGCGCTCAACGGTTTGCTTTGTCTTTGCTCCTGCCGGAGCCCGAACACAGAGCCTGACAAGACCCGGACTTCCAGACTTCCCTCAGCCCTATCCACAGCCACAGCAAAGCTGAGACCCGTGGAGGCGGCGCGAGACGTGGGACTGGCCATCTTGGAAAGCCAGCGAAACGCTTTCCGTGCAGCTTCTGAGGCACCCTCGAAGTTGTGCATTGGGGATTGAGAAGCCCCAGCCCCGAGCATCAACTGCACCAAAGATCACCTCTCCACACTCATCGAGTGCTGCGTGGGGCCCTTTTGCATTTTCCTGCTCGACGCGTCTGTGAGAAGTTGGCCTGATATATGATGCTCACTAATTCTAGTGATCACCTTGTATCAGTCCAAACAACCCTTATGGTGATTGGTTGTAAAGTCAACCGTATAGACCAGCTATCCTAGTAGCGTGGACAATTGCAGTCTTTTAGGCTAATCTCTTTTGGCATGTGAAGCCAGCTGTTTTACCATAGTATAACCCCTTGAATACCAAATGAAAGGACACCACACAGGTTGTTATGAAAATAAACAGTCTATTTATTAATAACAACACCTCTGAACTCTTTATGAGATCAGAGGGCTAAGCACATGACAATACTAAAAAGGAAATACGAGTTCGCACAATATTTACACAAGTGCCTTAGGGGCACGACAAACCATATACTCAAAACAATGGAATGCGAGGAAAGAAAATACTGTAAGGAGATCCAGAGGCTGGAGGATCGGTGGGACTACGCTACAAACTAGGTAAGTAAGGAGCAGGAGGCCCACGGGACTCACGTGCAGAGTGGGAACTCTCACGCGGGATGCGTACCAACGTCTATGGATCTAACAGTTTACAAAGTTACGGATTCTGGACGAACCCGGCTGGATGGAGGGAAAACAACAGTGGACCTGGACACTAGGATAGTGGACACAGACTTCAGGACCTAGAAGCTTTAGTTACCTAACCCACAGGCTGCGGGTGCATAGGGCTGAAGTAGTGTCGGGTTTGCTGCGTTGATCCCGGTGATGCCTGAAACAAGAATTTGCTGGCAGGCAGCCAGATGGAGGAGTCCGGTGGTTCCAAGGATGGAACTAGGAAGAAGGAAGTCCTGAAAAGGAAGGGGACAGAGTCTTAGTCACTAGCCATTGATGGTGCTGGAACCAGGAGGGAACCAGGGGCTGTCGCCGCGTTCAGGTGAAGGAATGGTCGCTTCTCTCTGTAGCTGCGCGGACCAGGGCTGTTCTTCACGACCAGGCTGGAGGCACGAGCTGTCCCACGTAGTCTGCTGCTGTTGGCGGTGTCGGATCGTCGATCTGGACAACAGGCCTTGGCTAATGCAAGCCACGCGGTGAAACAAAGATGGCGTCTTGTGTGGACCAGGAGGGTCCGGGGTGCTTCTCTTTTACAAGGAAGCAGGGGCCAGTCTGGGGGACCAGACTAGCAGAGTCGAATTCTTCGGGTCGTCGTCTCAGAGGGCACAAGCCAGCCGGCAAGTGACCAGACAACAGGAAGGGCAGCAACCAGGCAAAAGGGCCCCACGCAGATCACGGGGATGCTGGGGGGCTGGGGCTGGTCTTTGGTGCAGGAGCTGCGTCGGTGTGGGGCTTCTCAGTCCCAAATGCACTCACTTGAGGAACCCTCAGGGGTCGTGCAGGAAGCGCTGTGCAGGTTTCTTCAAGATGGCCGTCTCCACGTTGCTCGTCGCACCCACGGGTCCCAGCTGTGCTGTGGATGTAGGTAGAGGTCAGAGAGGTCTGGAGGTCCGGGTCTTGTCGAGCTGGGTCGTCGGATTCCGGGATGGAAGGACTCTGCAGCAAACCGCACAGGAGCTTGATGGTGCCTGCGAAGCAGGATGGTCACTCCCTGACCATAGGGGAGATTCTTCAGTCTTCTGGTGTCCAGGAGGTCGAAGGTCAAGAGTTTCTTCGTGGAAGGTTGTCAAGATTAATCTAACTTGGAATGGGACCAGCTCCTACCTTTATCCGGCTAAAGGGGGCTGCACTACGACTAGGTCCCTCCCCTGGGTGGGACCAGGAAGGGGGGTGGCTACACCCCCTTTCCTTTGTCCAGTTTCCCGCCAGAGCTGGGGCTGGAGTGCCCCAGCAACTGGTTGGAACCGGTGTATGCACAGGGCACCTTGTGTGCCCCAGGCATGTCTCATTCCTTTCAGCCTAAGCCTACCCAATACACAAAATCCTGTCTGGGGTGGTGCTAGCACCTCCCAAGGCAGGAAACCCTTTGTCCAAGCCACCCTCGCTGGAAGGACTCCCAGCAGCAGGAGGTCAGACTTGTGTCTGTGGTGGCAGCATCCATTTTGTGATGCTGAGGCTTGAGTTAACTTTAACCGGGGTTTACAGTTACATACATGTCGTGTCCCTCTAGAAGGGTGGAATGATAACCCCGTCGCCAGAATTGGCGAGGGGTTAGTATTCCAATTCGTATGACACCTTACTCGACATGTTTTGATAATGCTATGCCAAAGTTAACATTTAACCGCGAGGATTATAATGCACTTAAGAGTATATGGTATAGCGTTATCATGGAACAGCTATTAGGACTTGGTTCCGCAAGCTGCAAACGGGCTCAGCTCATGCCAGAGCACCATCTCACATAATTCCAAGCACTCTGCCTTCAGGATTGATAAGGCCTGCCATAGGAGTGACTGATAGGAATATATGTGTCCATTTTAGGGTTAGATATAGGAATACTATATCTAAAGCAAAGGGTGTTTACACCACCTTGCCCCAGCTGTCGTGCAGCCAGTTGTGTCAGATTTGGGTGGCCAGCCAGGGGTGGCATAATACATGCAGCAGCCCCTGGTAGGCCCTGGGTACACCTATGCCCTGGATACCTAAGGTATACTGTACAGGGACTGATAAGGTGGCCCAGTACCAATTGGTAAATGCACCTAAGGTACATGCTTGTCAATTTAGAGAGAGAACAGCTAGGCTGTGGTACTGATTAGCAGGCCCACAGCCAGGGAAAGTGTAAACCAGTGAAGCAAAAAGCAAAAATCTGGGGTGGCCATGGGATTGCAGACCCCACTCTCCAACATAACCCCCCCCCCAAACTTAGGGACATTAAACTAACCTTGACCAGGTGAGTCTTCTTGCTCTAAGTGGAAGTACCTGGAGAGACCATCTGCATTACCATGGTCAGTCCCTGGGCGGTGCTCCACTGTAAAGTCCATCCCCTGTAGGGAAATGGACCACCTAAGAAGTTTGGGGTTTTCACCCTTCATTTGATTTAGCCATAAGAGGGGCTTATGGTCGGTCTGAACTTTGAAGTGAGTACCAAACAAGTATGGCCTCAACTTCTTCAGGGCCCAAACCACAGCAAAGGCCTCCCTCTCAATAGCTGGCCAACGTTTCTCTCTAGGGGTCAGCCTTCTACTTATAAAAGCAATGGGCTGGTCATGACCATCAATATTCAGCTGAGATAGAACAGCTCCCACACCCAACTCAGAAGCATCTGTTTGGACAATGAAAGGTTTGGAGTAGTCTGGACTCTTGAGAATAGGTGCAGTGCACATGGCCTGCTTTAGGTCATCGAATGCCTTCTGACAGCTAACTGTCCACTGAACTTTCTTTGGCATTTTCTTACTTGTCAGGTCATTAAGTGGAGTCACAATGGTTCCATAATTTCTGACAAATTTCCTGTAATAACCAGACAGGCCCAAGAAAGCTCTGACCTGTGTCTGGGTGGTTGGATGAGTCCAGTCCTTTATGGCCTGTATCTTGCTCTCCAGAGGTTGAACTTGGCCTCCACCTACAAGGTGACCCAAGTATACAACTTGACTCTGCCCTATCTGGCACTTAGTAGCCTTGATAGTGAGGCCTGCCTTTTGCAGGGCCTCTAAAACTTTCCTCGGGTGGATCAGGTGGTCCTCCCAGGTGGAGCTAAAGACAGCAATATCATCTAGATATGCTGCACAAAAGTCATCCAACCCAGTGAGAACTTGGTTCACCAACCTTTGAAAAGTGGCAGGGGCATTTTTCAAACCAAAGGGCATCACCACAAATTGGTAATGACCTCCTGGGGTAGAAAATGCTGTCTTGGCCTTGGCATCCTCAGCTAACCTGATTTGCCAATAGCCAGCTGTCAGGTCAAATGTACTCAAGAACTTGGCAGAAGCCAACCTGTCAATGAGTTCATCTGCTCTTGGTATTGGATGGGCATCTGTCTTAGTGACAGCATTGAGACCCCTGTAGTCTACACAAAACCTCATCTCTCTCTTACCATCCTGGGTGAGGTTTAGGCACTAGAACTACAGGACTAGCCCAAGGGCCCTCTGAGGGTTCAATGACTCCCAATTCCAACATCTTTTGTACTTCAGTTTTTATGCAGTCCCTGACGTGGTCAGGTTGCCTGTAGATTTTACTCTTTATAGGCAGACTGTCTCCAGTGTCCACCTCATGTGTGCACCAGTTTGTCTGACTGGGGGTCAGAGAAAACATTTGTCTGAAGGATTGAAGGACTTGCTTACAATCCTGTTGCTGATGCTCAGAGAGGCTGTCAGAAAAGACTACACCACCTACTGACCCATCATCAGGGTTCTGAGTGAGCAGGTCTGGGAGAGGGTCACTCTCTTCCTCCTGTCCCTCATCTGTGGCCATGAGCAAGCCCATGTCCTCCCTTGTCGACAAATGCTTTGAGCCTATTCACATGAAGTACTCTGTGAGGGCTCCTGGGAGTTCCCATGTCCACCAAATAGGTGACTTCTCCCTTTTGTTCAATGATGATGTGGGGTCCAGACCATTTGTCTTGGAGAGCTGCTGGGGCCACTGGCTCCAACACCCACACCTTCTGTCCTGCATGGTAAACAGTTAGGACAGCCTTTTGGTCATGCCAAGCTTTTTGAAGTTCTTGGCTGGCCTCCAGGTTTTTAGATGCCTTCTCCATGTACTCTGCCATCCTGGAGCGGAGACCAAGTACATAGTCCACTATGTCAAGTTTAGGCTTTTTGAGAGGTAACTCCCATCCTTCCTTCACAAGACATAGGGGTCCTCTTACAGGATGTCCAAACAAAAGCTCAAAAGGGCTGTAACCAACCCCCTTCTGTGGGAACTCTCTGTAAGCCAGCAGAAGGCAGGGTAAAAGGATGTCCCATCTTCGCCTAAGCTTTTCAGGTAACCCTTTTATCATCCCTTTGAGGGTCTTGTTGAACCTTTCAACAAGCCCATTGCATTGTGGGTGATAGGGTGTGGTGAATTTGTAATTGACACCACATTCCTAGCAAAAATCTGGGTGATCGTAGGATTGCAGACCCTACTCTCCTACAGGGTGTGGTGAATTTGTAATTGACACCACATTCCTTCCACATAGCAGTCAAGTATCCTGACATGAAGTTTGCACCTCTGTCAGAGATCGCCTCCTTAGGGAACCCCACTCTGGAGAAAACTCCAACCAGGGCCCGTGCCACAACAAGAGCTGTAGTGGTTCTAAGGGGAATAGCTTCTGGATACCTGGTGGCATGATCCACTACCACCAGTATAAATCTGTGCCCAGATGCTGTTGGGGGGTCCATTGGTCCAACAATGTCAATCCCCACTCTCTCAAAGGGAACCCCCACCACAGGTAGTGGTATAAGGGGGGCCTTTGTTGTGCCACCTGATTGGCCACTGGCTTGGCAGGTGATACATGAACGACAAAAGTCCTTAGTGTCCTCAGACATGTGAGGTCAGTGAAAGTGTGGGGCAAGCCTGTCTCAAGTCTTGTTCTGGCCTAAGTGACCTGCAAGGGGAATTTCATGGGCTACGGTGAGAAGGAAACCTCTAAGAGACAAGGGGATGACCATCCTCTTGGTAGCACCAGGCTTGGGGTCTCTTGCCTCAGAGTATAGGAGTCCATCGTCCCAATATACCTTATGGGCACCTGTAGCATTCCCTGCAGCCTCAGCAGCAGCCTGCTGTCTGAGGGGTTCAAGAGATGGGCAGTCTAACTGTGCCTGCCTCAAGTCTGCCCTGGAAGGTCCCCCCGTCCCAAGAAACTCAACCTGTTCAGGCTCAAGCTCTTCTAGGACAGTTCCTTCTGGGGTCTTGGGATCAGTCTCCTGAGAGAGCTGATCCTCCACCTGAGGCAGGGGGGAAGAGTCAACCTTACCCCTACTGCTCTTTCTCTTGGTTAGTGTCTGGTCCATTCTTCCAGGATCCAGCACTAGTTCAGCTGGGCATTTCTTGGCCTGTGACCTAGTCACAGCAAGGACATGTGCTGACAAACTTAACATTTCCACATGAGTCCTATACTCCACATCTGACCATAAGGAGGATTCCAAATCATTGCCCAAAAGACAGTCCACTGGGATGTCTGAACTAACAACAACCCTTTTGAGGCCATTTACCCCTCCCCAGGAGAAATTAACAAGTGCCATACTATGGGAGGTAGTGGCATTGCTAGCATTGGTCACCAGGTAGTCTGAACCCAGTATTAACTGGTCAGGGTCCACAAAGTTTGGTGTCACCATAGTGACACTGGCACAAGTGTCCCTGTAGGCCTGAGCCATTTTCCATTAATCAAAGGCGTTTGCCTGTACTTGCCCAGAGTACTGGGACTTATTGTAGGGGTCATATCCATGTCCCCAGTACAAACAAGAACAGCCTGAGTAGGTGTTCTGACTAAGTCAGAGCCCGCCTCAGTTCCCAGGGTTAACCCCACTATAGCCTTAGGAGGATTACTACCACTACTTACTGTACTAGGGGGTGCAGGTGCCTTAGGGGCAGTAGTGGTAGGAGTTGGGCCTTTCTTGGTGCACTCACTAAACCAGTGAGTATTACTTTTACAGTACTGGCACCATGGTTTCTTCTGACCATTATTCTTCTTCTTCTGGGAATTCTGGGACCCACCCTCTTTAGATTGTTGGGGCCCTGTTGAAGACTTCTGGTCATTTTGCTTATTCTCATTACCCTTGGGATCTGCTTTCTTTTGGCCACCACCCTGGTTCTGGTTCTGCTGCTTGACCCTTGTCCTGACCCATCTGTCTGCCTTCTTTCCCAATTCTTGGGGAGAGGTCAGATCTGAGTCAATAAGGTGCTGATGCAACAACTGATTTTGACAATTACTTAAGATTTGTTCTCTCATAATTAGATTATACAATCCTGTGTAATCAGTAACTTTACTTCCCAGTAACCAGCCTCCAAAAGCCTTAGTGGCACAATCAACAAAGTCAGCCCAATCTTGAGACTCAATTTTCTGGGTGTCTCTGAACAGCAACCTGTACTGCTCAGTGGTTAAGCCAAACCCATCAATCAGTGTTTTCTTCAAGACTTGGTAATTGTTAGCGGTTGCAACCATGTTGCCCTCCGAAAAGTGAAGGGTATTCAACATGGCAGACAACCTTGGATTGAGTTACTCAACAGAAGAAATTGAAGAGATACTCGCTCGACCTCTGTTACTATTGGATAAGGACCTCTCACAGACTTTGGCAAACAATAATGAATGGGATGAACTTTCCGAACTCAAAAAAGAACAGGTGAGAACAGCGGTACATGGAATAATAATGACGGAATACCTTAGGGATAACACAGCACCCAAAGGTCTCTGGGTAACGAATGCACCGAGAATCTTTCTGAAAGACCTAGCCTTCCGTAAGGATTGGTCAGCAATCTCCTGGAAGTGTACCAGAGACTACTTAGTGTTGATAATAAAAACTGCCACAAAAATCACAAATGAATTGACAATAAAAATACAAATCATAGAGACTAAACTTAACAATATGGTACACGTAACTGTATATAAACAACGACTCGAAGAAATAAATAAAGAGATGAGCCAGACCCAAGAGTACCTAACCCAACAGAAGTTGCAGAAGTTAGGAAAAGAACTAAATAAATTTTCTATGGAAAAAAATCATCCTTATAGCAGTAAGGACTTTAATCCTAATGACAATGGATCAAATCGCAGCTCTAACAGTGGCTCATCAACAGATGGTTCTGACTGGAGTGGGGACGATTTCTCCATGAACCAAAGAGGGAGAAATCGTAATAGGAGAGGTAATCGACGAGGTAGGAATTACTGGCGGACTCCCTAATATCCACCAAACCTAGCAATGATGCCTTTTCCACCCTTCAACCCCCATTTCCAAGGATGGGTAGACCCTTACTTCCAAGGTCCCCCTCCGATGAATGCACAGATGCAACAACCAAATTACCAACAAGGGCCTTCTTTTTTAGGGAGAGGCCAGAACAACCGAGGACCGAGACTCAAAGGTGTAACCTGGCAGGACCAAGCCCGACAGGTGCAAACAAGGAGTGTGACCAGAGGGAATGCAGGATCGAACACAACAACCTTGTAGTAAATCTTACAAACAAAGTCTTAACTGAAGACCAGGAAAGAATACTCAATAAAGGCCTTGGGTATGTCCCAACACCGAACCTTGACATCTTTAAAATGAAATGCGAAGTAGCTGAATTCTGCCGAAAACTAAAGTTGAAGTCGTTCTTCAGCAACCAGACTCCCCAACCACCTGATGGTGATACCACCCTAAGAAGAAATCCACCTTCTGTCCTCTTAACTCGCAGGTACCCATCGAAATACTGACTTTCGAGCAAGCAGTTATGAAAGACATTGATGGCTTGAAAGACACTACGAACAAACCATTTCAGAATCTCTCAAGAGCGGAACAACAGGCGCTGAGTGAACTTAAGAAGGATGGAGATATCATCATAAAACAAGCAGACAAGGGGGGTGGTGTAGTCCTCCTTACCAAGGAGGGCTACAAGCAACAATGTTTAGACCTTCTGTCAGATCAAAAATTCTACAGAGAGATCAACATTGACCCAACACCAAGACTGCAGAGAAGGATAACACTAATGGTTAATGAAGCAGAAACCAATAACTGGATTTCGAAAAAGGAGGCAGAATTCCTAGAAACCACCAACCCCCGAATACCCTACTTCTACTCCTTGCCCAAGACACACAAGGAACGTGTTCCCCCACCAGGGAGACCCATAGTCTCTGGTATTGGTTCGGTTTTAGAACCATTGTCGCAATTTGCAGACCAATACCGTAAACCGATAGTTCAAAGAACACCAACATACCTTAAGGACACCAGGGACCTCCTGAACCTCCTCAAAGACGTCCATTACTCAGAAGAGACTATGATTTTGGTGGGACTTGATGTTGAAAGTTTATACACGAGTCTGCCACAGCAAGAGACTCTAGAAACTTTAGAGAATATCCTTTTCGACAGAGACTGGGATTACAAGACACCGAGACATTTTGTTTTGGAATACTGCAAAATGGCCCTGACAGAGAATTATTTCAAGTACAATGACACCATGTACCAACAATGCCATGGAACATCCATGGGAAGCACATTTGCTCCAAGTGTAGCAGGCCTGTATGTGAGCAATTTTGAGATCAAACATATCAACAACCCTGTTAATCCCTACCACGAACAGATTTTGTTCTGGCGCCGTTATATCGACGACGTCATCTTAATCTGGAAAGGGGACTTGGAAAGCCTAGTGAACTTCCACAATTGGATCAACACACGAGACCAATGGCTGAAATTTACCTATACAGCCAACAAAAAACATCTGGACTTCCTAGACATCACCATTTATGTAGAAGGAGAAACCTTACAAAGACTTTTTACAAACCTACATCCAAGAACAGCCTACTTTCTTACCAGAGTTACCACCCGAGACCGCTAAGGGAGAATCTCCCTTAAAGTCAGTTCCTGAGATTACGTCGGAATTGTAGCAATACCAATGACTATAAAAAACAAGCACGCGACCTTGGGAGAAAATTGGGAGATGGGAATTATCCAAAAATAATTATCGATAGATGTCAGAAAAGAGCCAGGAATCAGAACAGAGAGGGGCTCCTCGAACCAATACTACGAGAACAAGAACCTGACATTTTGACATGTGTACCAACTTATGGGCCTGCAAGCAATAAACTCAAGAAGAGTGTGAATAAGAATTGGAAAATTCTAACTTCAGCGGATATACAATGGCCGAAACCGAGGTTTGCTAACAAAAGAACGAGGAATCTAAAAGATATACTGGTTCACACCAGACCTGCCCCCAAACAACCTCCAGCAATCACGAATTCACCATGGGACACGCGTCCAGTCATGGGACACTACCCCTGCGGCTCCTGTTCTGTATGTCCACTGACTAAGGTCACAAAAGAAATACAACTGCTGCCTGACTTTAGATGGAAACTGTTGAATCACACCAACTGTAACACGAGTCATGTGATCTACATGATAACATGTCCATGCAAAAAACTCTATATTGGCATGACTTGCAGAAAAATAAAACAACGGATGTGTGAACATAGGAGTAATGTCAAATTGAAAAAGATCACTACCAAGATGTCAGCACATTACCTGGAAGCAGGACACACAACGAAGGATCTAGAATGGGTTGTTCTAGAAACACTGCCAAACAGAGACCATAATGCGGAAAGAATCCTTTTCGAGAAGGAGCAAAGATGGGTACACAGGTTGGGCACTGACCGGGAAGGATTGAACGATAATATCCCATGGGGGAGCGTTTATAAGTAATCAATAAGAGCGTCACCACCCCGATGGAAATATAAGGCCTATCCATCATCCATTGATCAATTCCACAATCATAAATGAGAAACGAACTTTAAAACCACGAGGGAGTCGCCTTAATATAAGGATTTGTGGGAAGTGAAGAAGGAATAATGAATATCTGTAGGTAAATTTATATCTTTAATCAAGGACACTGCCAGAAAACGAACACGTGATTAGCCTTGAGTAACATCTGTAAATAGAAATAGGACAAAATTGCGTGTCTCCACTCCCCAAAAAAAGTATTGACATGGAATAACAACATATTTAAAAAAACGAATACATTAATGACATTGTGAATCTGTAAATTCAGGACGCAACTCTAGCCATTAGAAGAAAGACTATTGGCAAGATAAAAGTCTTTCCACACTGTCACACACCTGTAAATACACGAACTCGGAAACAGTGCGGTTTCCGGGACCATCAGTGGCAGAGTCAGAACAAGTCTGATTACGGAGGAACCGCAGGTAGCAGGAGACACGACGGCAACAAAAACGTAACGTATGAGAAATGTGTAATGAAAACTAAAATTCTACCTATCCTCATAGCAGGTCCCGCTGACCCACGTGGATCCTGATGAGGTAGTAATGAAACTACTTTGAAGGTACGTGAACTGAGTGTTTGAATGTGTGAGCAGAGCGTTACCGCACCACTCGAATGAACGATACATTCTAGCAGCTCCACTTACTAACCTTGCCCAATATCGAGCTAGTATGTATGTTACCCAAACCGAATGAGAAGGTAAATGAAATGCGCCTCCGTCGGTTTTGGGTTAGTTCTGTTTTGGTTTTGGTTTTGTTTGTGATTGTACTTTCGGAATGACTGTCCAAGAAGGTATATGAAATGCGCCTTCGATAAAGTGAGAGTACTGTAATACATCTTGCTAACCTCTAAATCTCTTGTTTTGAGTGAATGAAAAAAACGTAACGCTGAGAATGAAGACTAACGAAGGTACATGAAATTCGCCTCCGTTAGCATACACCAGCATAGAGTAGTCACATGTTGATTATCCAGATATGTAGATACTATCTCTCTTCTAGAAACTGGATATTGTTTGCTAATTATGAGAGAGTCGACCCTATCTGAGACATAGGGAGTAGAGTTAGAAGTAACTATATTCACTTTAAATTGATACCAAAGTGTCTTTTTTAAGTAAATGTCCTTAGGAGATTCTGAAGTATGAATAGCCAAAAAAAAACCTCCATCTTGATTGTTTTTTCACAGGTACCTTAGGACCTGAGGAACCGCATTAACAGCAGTTCCCTCGCACAGTTACACTAAGAAACTCTTAGCAGTACCTTTCACACAGAACACCCCCTGGTCCTGAAGAAAGCCCACCCGACCAACTGGCGATTGAGGGCTGAAACATGTCGACCTACACCGCTTTTCCAGTGTGATTGAGTCATAATAACTCAAACTCACCCACATTGCTTTTAATGCCTCTAGAACCCAGAGAGAATAAATAATAATGTCTGGACTATAGAGACTTTTAATTTCCCTCACAAATTCACAAACACCATTTCTGGTCACTACTGTTTTAACAAAAGGGTATTTCCTCCTGGTGGAGGTGCATAACCACTAAACCCAATGATTGTGCCAACACGTGTAAAACAAAGCGGAGAACCAAGATATACCGCTTAACGCTACCAACAAACAACACGTGTATGAGGGTTTTTTATTGGGACTTACAAGAATCCGTTTCCGCATACCCGTTGTTATGCAGGACAAGTGATCCATCTCCTTTGATCAGATTAATTGTTAGCATCCTCAGCTCTAGTAGTGAGGAGCTTATCTCTACCTTTACCTTCAAAGGAGAGCCACAATATAGCTGCCCACTGACTCTGGGGGATGCACTGGACAGTGCAGGCCCTCTCCAAAGCAGTCATCCATTTGTGGATGTCATCCCCTTGTTTAAAGGGGGGCACTATTTTACTCGGGTGTCTAGTATCAAAACTCCTGTCTTTATCCTTAGGGATATTGCTGCCACCAGTGGGGACTACCCCACTTAACTGTTGCTCTCTAGCAAAGGCAAGCTTCTCCTTGGCAAAGGCAAGTTCTTCCCTCTGAATCCTCAGATTAGCCTGTTTCATCCTTGCTTCATGTTCTCTTCTCTGAGGGGAAGTCATTCTCCTCTGGGGAGACGTCATTCTCCTCTGAGCAGAGGCATGAGAGTGCACAGATCTATTGGAGTCCCTAGAATGAGACCTATCTCTTCTAACTCCAAAGTTAGGCCTGCTTAGGGTCAGTACTGGGGGTCCCCCAGATCCTTCCCTATGTAGGTCTAAGTTGGCCCTAGTAAGTCTGCTGACTAGCTCAGGACCATTGTCTGCCTCATCCTCAGAAAGAACCTATTCATCCTCCTCCTCCTCTACTTCTTCAGTTTCAGGGAGGTCAGGATCACCAAGGGTCCCTTCTAAGGCTGGCATGCTCCCATCTGTATGAGTAGCTTTTCTAGCATCATATGTCTCTAAGAGACCTAACAGAAAAGGAGTGGTAGGGTTAGAACCCTGTTTCAATTTCCTGGAGGTACACAATTGTCTCATCTCCTGGAAACTGAGAGCTGCATATCTGGAAAGGACCTGTGGAGGGTCACTAGCCACTAGGGGAGTCTCTGCAGACTCTCCATGGGTAGACATGCTTCTAGTGTGGTGTAAGTGATGCACCTACCTACACTATGGGTTTACCTACTGATCCCTTGCTAGAGTTGTAGTCAGGGTGTGCTAAGACCTGTTACACTACAACAGCTGGTTCAGTAGAACTCAGAGTATTTCTAAGCTTGTTATATGTACCTAGGTACCTTATGTGATCTTTCAAATGATATCTCAAGATTATACGTGGTAAAACAACAGCAAGCTCAAATCCCAACCGCTGCACACCAATGTGAGAAGTTGGCCTGATATATGATGCTCACTAATTCTAGTGATCACCTTGTATCAGTCCAAACAACCCTTATGGTGATTGGTTGTAAAGTCAACCGTATAGACCTGCTATCCTAGTAGCGTGGACAAAAGCAGTCTTTTAGGCTAATCTCTTTTGGCATGTGAAGCAAGCTGTTTTACCATAGTGTAACCCCTTGAATACCAAATGAAAGGACACCACACAGGTTGTTATGAAAATAAACAGTCTATTTATGAATAACAACACCTCTGAACTCTTTATGAGATCAGAGGGCTAAGCACATGACAATACTAAAAAGGAAATACGAGTTCGCACAATATTTACACAAGTGCCTTAGGGGCACGACAAACCATATACTCAAAACAATGGAATGCGAGGAAAGAAAATACTGTAAGGAGATCCAGAGGTTGGAGGATCGGTGGGACTACGCTACAAACTAGGTAAGTAAGGAGCAGGAGGCCCACGGGACTCACGTGCAGAGTGGGAACTCTCACGCGGGATGCGTACCAACGTCTATGGATCTAACAGTTTACAAAGTTACGGATTCTGGACGAACCCGGCTGGATGGAGGGAAAACAACAGTGGAACTGGACACTAGGATAGTGGACACAGACTTCAGGACCTAGAAGCTTTAGTTACCTAACCCACAGGCTGCGGGTGCATAGGGCTGAAGTAGTGTCGGGTTTGCTGCGTTGATCCCGGTGATGCCTGAAACAAGAATTTGCTGGCAGGCAGCCAGATGGAGGAGTCCGGTGGTTCCAAGGATGGAACTAGGAAGAAGGAAGTCCTGAAAAGGAAGGGGACAGAGTCTTAGTCACTAGCCAGTGATGGTGCTGGAACCAGGAGGGAACCAGGGGCTGTCGCCGCGTTCAGGTGAAGGAAGGGTCGCTTCTCTCTGTAGCTGCGCGGACCAGGGCTGTTCTTCACGACCAGGCTGGAGGCACGAGCTGTCCCACGTAGTCTGCTGCTGTTGGCGGTGTCGGATCGTCGATCTGGACAACAGGCCTTGGCTAATGCAAGCCACGCGGTGAAACAAAGATGGCGTCTTGTGTGGACCAGGAGGGTCCGGGGTGCTTCTCTTTTACAAGGAAGCAGGGGCCAGTCTGGGGGACCAGACTAGCAGAGTCGAATTCTTCGGGTCGTCGTCTCAGAGGGCACAAGCCAGCCGGCAAGTGACCAGACAACAGGAAGGGCAGCAACCAGGCAAAAGGGCCCCACGCAGATCACGGGGATGCTGGGGGGCTGGTCTTTGGTGCAGGAGCTGCGTCGGTGTGGGGCTTCTCAGTCCCCAATGCACTCACTTGAGGAACCCTCAGGGGTCGTGCAGGAAGCGCTGTGCAGGTTTCTTCAAGATGGCCGTCTCCACGTTGCTCGTCGCACCCACGGGTCCCAGCTGTGCAGTGGATGTGGGTAGAGGTCAGAGAGGTCTGGAGGTCCGGGTCTTGTCGAGCTGGGTCGTCGGATTCCGGGATGGAAGGACTCTGCAGCAAACCGCACAGAAGCTTGATGGTGCCTGCGAAGCAGGATGGTCACTCCCTGACCATAGGGGAGATTCTTCAGTCTTCTGGTGTCCAGGAGGTCGAAGGTCAAGAGTTTCTTCGTGGAAGGTTGTCAAGATTAATCTAACTTGGAATGGGACCAGCTCCTACCTTTATCCGGCTAAAGGGGGCTGCACTACGACTAGGTCCCTCCCCTGGGTGGGACCAGGAAGGGGGGTGGCTACACCCCCTTTCCTTTGTCCAGTTTCCCGCTGGGGCTGGAGTGCCCCAGCAACTGGTTGGAACTGGTGTATGCACAGGGCACCTTGTGTGCCCCAGGCATGTCTCATTCCTTTCAGCCTAAGCCTACCCAATACGCAAAATCCTGTCTTGGGTGGTGCTAGCACCTCCCAAGGCAGGAAACCCTTTGTCCAAGCCACCCTCGCTGGAAGGACTCCCAGCAGCAGGAGGTCAGACTTGTGTCTGTGGTGGCAGCATCCATTTTGTGATGCTGAGGCTTGAGTTAACTTTAACCGGGGTTTACAGTTACATACATGTTGTGTCCCTCTAGAAGGGTGGAATGCTAACCCAGTCGCCAGAATTGGCGAGGGGTTAGTATTCCAATTCGTATGACACCTTACTCGACATGTTTTGATAATGCTATGCCAAAGTTAGCATTTAACCGCGAGTGTGAGAAGTTGGCCTGATGTGCAGTGCTCACTGTTCTAGTGATCACTATATATCAGTCCAAACAACCCTTATTGATGATTGGTTGTAAGTCAACCTTATAGACCAGCTATCCTAGTAGCATGGATACGAGCAGTCTAAGGCTAAGACTCTAGAGGGCGTGTTAAGCCAGCTGTTTTACCATCACATTACCCCTTGAACACCAAGTGAAAGGACACCACACAAGTTATGAAAATAAACGTATATTTATTTATAACAAGTCTACCCTGAACTCTTTATGAGTCAGGGAGCTAAGCACACAACAAAACTCTTACGAAAATACTTAAGTTAGCACAGTATACACAAATGCCCGAGGGGCACGAAAAACCATATACTCTGAAAGTGGAATGCGAAATTACTAGCAGGTAAGTACAGTACTAATAGGCTTTGGAATCGCTAGGACTTGACTATAGAATCGTTAGATTACTTCTAGGAGGCCCAGGGGACTCGGGTGCAGAGTGTGCACTCTCACGCGGGATGCGGGACAAAGTCTATGATAGCTAGTAAAGTTAAAGTTAGTGTTCACGGGCGAACCCGACCTGGTAGGGAGAAAACGACAGTGGATCCTGACCCTTGGATAGTGAGGCTATGCTGGGGCACCGAAATGCCGAAGTTACCTAGCCCAGGGGCTGCAGCTGCATAGGTCTCAAAAGACGTCGGGAATCCTCGTAGACGAACCAGGAGCCTGGAAGAAAGATGCTGGCAGGCGACCAGTGAAGAGAGTTCGAGTTGATCCAAGCCTGGATATTGAAGATGGATGACACCTGAAAGCAGAGGGGACCAAGTTCGTGACTACTAGCCAGTAGTCACGTGGCACCAGGAGGGCACCGGATGGTAGTCACCTCGGCTAGGTGAGTGGGCGACGCTGGGCTCTGCAGATCTCACGGACCAGGAGGCGTTGTCGGCGACCAGGATGGAGGGGCGAGCTGTCCCACGATGGATGAAGCTGTCGGCGTCGAAGAACCCAGGATTGGGCAACAAAGCCTTGGCTAATTCAAGCCCACGCGGTGGACTCAAAAGGGCGTCTTGAGTGGACCAGGAGGGTCCGGGGTGCTCCTCTTCTGGAAGGGAGCAAGAGCCAGTCTGGAGCAACCAGACCAGCAGCAGTGAAGTCGTCGGGCGTCGTTCAGAAGGCCACAAGCCAGCGGGCTAGTAGCCAAACAACGCGGTGAGCAGCAAAAAGCAGAAGGGCCCCACGCAGATCTCGTGGATGCAGGGGGGCTGAACTTCGGTGCTGGAGCTGCTCAGGGTCGGGGCTTCTCTTACCCCAAAGCACTCGGTCGAGGGTCACTCAGTGGTCGTGCTGGACAAGCGTCGTGCAGTTCTGAAGATGGCCGGTCCCTCGAGGTCTCGTCACACCCACGGATCACAGCTGGGCTGATGATGTAGTTTGAGGTCAGAGGTGCCAAGGAAGCCGGTTCTCGTCGTGCTGGAGCAGTCTTGATCCGAAGGAGAGACTGGCAACAAACCGCGATGCTTGGTTGGTGCCTGCTGCTGCAGGGTGACTACTCCTTAGTCACAAGGGAGAATCTTGGGAAGAAGTCTTGAGTTCCTTTCGTGGAAAGTAGTTTCAGGATTCAAAGATGATCTGATTTGGAAGGGGGCCAGTTCCTACCTTTATCCTGCAAAAAGGGGCTGGCACGCGACTAAGTCCTGCCCTATGGGTGGGACTAGGAGGGGGGTGGTTACACCCCTCTCCTTTGGCGGGCTTTCCCCAGGCCAGGGGCTGGAGTGCCCCTGGAACTGGTTCCAGCCGGCCTATGCACAGTGAGCACCGGGGTGCCACTTGCAGTCACCTTCCTCTAAAGCCCTGCCTACCTAGAATACACAAAATCCTGTCTGGGACGGTGCTGGCACCGCCCCTGGCAGGACACCCTTTGTCCTTGCCTCCTGGGCTGGGAGGACTCCCAGCAGCAGGAGGGCAGACTTGTGTCTCGGTGGCAGCATCCATTTTGTGGAGCTACGGCTCTGTCTAACTTTAACCGGGGTTACAGGTTACATACATGTCGTGTCCATCTAGAAGGGTGGAATGCTAACCCCGTCGCCAGAATTGGCGAGGGGTTAGTATTCCAATTCGTATGACACCTTACTCGACATGTTTTGATAAAGCGATACCAGAGTTGGCACATAACCGCGAGGATTATAATGCACTTAAGAGTATATGGTATGCGATATCATGGAAACGGCTAAGGGATAGATCCCGGAAGCCGCAGACAGGCTGAGCTCATGCCAGAGCACTATCTCACACGATTCCAAGCACTCTGCCTTCAGGATTGTTAAGGCCTGCCATAGGAGTGACTGATAGGAGATCTGTGTGTCCATTTAGGTTTAGATATAGGGATACTATATCTATAGCAGAGGGTGAGTACACCACTCTGCCCCAGCTGTCAAGCAGCCAGTTGTGTCTGATTTAGTTAGTCAGTCCAGGGGTGGCATAATACATGCTGCAGCCCCTGGGAGACTTCTGGGTGCACCTCAGCCCTGGGTACAGGGACTTGAGAGGGCCCAGTGCCAATTCAGTACCTGAGTACAATTTGGAGTAGAGAGAACAGCTAGGCTGTGGGTCTGATTAGCAGGCCCACAGCCAGGGAAAGTCGTAAACCAGTGAAGCAAAAAGCAAAAAATCTGGGTGATCATAGGATTGCAGACCCTACTCTCCTACAGTGGCGAACCATGCCCCCCACTGGCGTCACATGGGCTTGAAAGCTCGAACTAGGAGGGTTTTGAGGCGGATGCTGCAGGGGTAGGTGTGGACTTGCCTCGCCGTTGTTCCCGACCGCCGCCACGGCGGTTTCCACGTCCGCCACCGCGCTGGATGGTAGTCTGCGGCCCGTGGCTGGCAGGACGTGTGAGGCCCCCCTTCCTTGGCCACGAAAGGGATGAAAGGCAGCCGTTTGCTGGCAGCGGTGCCGAGAGGCCCAAGGACTTGGCCGTAGCCCTGGAGACCTTAAAGCGCTCAAGCGCATGGTCTGCCTTGTCACCAAAGAGGCGACGGCCATCAAACGGCATGTCCATAAGTGTGTTTTGGACATCAGCCGAAAAGTTGGCAGACCTCAACCAGGCGTGGCGACGAATCGCCACCGTCGTTGCCATCGCTCTGCCTAGTGAGTCAGTAGTGTCCAGCCGACACCGGATGGAATAACGCGCCACATCTCGACCCTCCACAAGGGCTTGGCCGAGTTTAGCCCGGACCTCCACCGGGCATTCTGGCAGCATGTCCGCGACCGTATCCCACAGAGAGTGGGTGTAGCGGCCCAAGAGGCATGCGGTGTTTACTGACCGCAATCCTAAACTTAGGGAGGAGAATACCTTCTTCCGGTATTGCTCGTACCTCTTGGATTCCCGGTCGGGGGGAGCCGACGGGAATGCAGTCTGGGAATTAGAGGCCTGGATAACCAGGCTCTCGGGGGTGGGGTGGGTAGACAGAAAGCAAGGGTCGCCGGGAGCCGGGCGGTGGCGCCTGGCCACGTTCCTATCCACAGGCTGACCTGTGGCGGGCTTGGACCAAGTGCCCAGAAGAACGTCTGATAAGGCCTCATTAAACGGCAGCAGAGGCTCGGCCGAGCTTGCCTGCGGTTTAAGAACCTCAGAGAGGAGGTTAGTCCTCACGGCCGCGACGGGGAGCTCAAGGCCCAAGGCCTTGGCCGCCCTCATCAGCACCATGCAATAGGCAGCCCCCTCCTCCGTAGCCACGCTAGGAGGGGAGACAAAACCAGTGTCGGGCGAAGTGTCCAGACCACTGGCCTCCCCAAGCTCTCCTGTCCAGTCCACAGAAGACTGACACTCATGTGCCAGAGGGTCCTCAGACCCCTCCCAATCCCCCTTGTCACCCATCGCCTGGTACTAAGGCTCAAAGGGTGGGGCCGGGTCGTAGAAGTAAAAGTCTCCTAGCGGCGTCGAATACGGCGCCCCGACGCCGGACCCGAATCGAGGGCAGGACCCGGGACGGCGTCGTCCTGGGACGGGGCCGGGGGCGACACCCTGGGGGCCGGCACCAGCGAGGATCTGGAGTCGGATCCAGTGGGGCCCTGCGGCGTCGGGACCCAAGTCGCCGACGGCGCCGGGACCGAAGCAACCGACAGCGCCGGGGCCGAAGCACCCGACGGCGCCGAGGCCGAAGCACCCGGTCCGCGTGGGGACCCAGTCGGGGCCGCTTGGCCCAAAGGCCCGGCGGAACCCGACGGGGAAGGGAGCGACCTCATGGCCATGAGGAAGTCATCAATCTCCCCCGGCGTCGCGTTCTGCCCAGGGACTGGCGGGTATGGAGCAGGCCGCGACACCTGCGGCTCCGAAGGAGCAGCGTGGGCTGTGTCGCCTGAACCCCCGGCCGCATCGGGGGGAATCAGAAGAGCGATGTCGCCTCTTCGACTTCTTGTGCCTCTTACCTGAGGACTTGGAGCCCGAAGACCGATGACGACTCCCGGAACTGTGGTGACTCCGGCCCCGCGACCGGTCCCTTGACCTCCTTCCGGACCGGGACCTCGAGCGGCGCGGGGCGGACTACCGAAGCTCGAGTCGCTTACGGGACCGCTCCCATCTAGCTTTAGATGCCAGGGCCCGGCAGTCGGAGCAGGACTTGTCGTCGTGGTCCGGCCCTAGACAGTGCAGGCACCCGCGTTGGGGGTCGGTAACCGACATCATTCGGTTGCAGTCGGCGCAAGGCTTGAACCTGGGCATCCCTACCGGCACCGTCGGAGTCGAGAGACTTCGAAAGTAGATCAAAAAGGATCGTAAAAAGTTAGTAAAAATTGACTAGGGTACAACTTTTTCCAGATCTGCGCTTGCTGGCGTGGAAAAAAGAAGAACTGACGTCCGAGCGCGGAGGCGGCGTCTAAGTACTCCGACATCATCACGGTGCCCACGACGCCGACGACAGACGCGGAGCCGCGGACGCCTACCGACGCGCATGGGTACTGCTACGCAAAAATTTCCGGATCCAGTCTGACACCTGGGGATATTGTAAGGTAAGGAATCTAATACTAACCTGTTTCTTTCAGATAGACACCTATGCACCCGGCTTCCCTGGGTGAGGTAACTCGAGTACTCCGGTGCTCCCGTGGGTATTGACTATCCAAGTGTCCTAGTTTAAAGTGGTTTTGTCATAGTCCATCCGGAAGTGCCCTTAAACAGTAACTTTGTAACTTTTTCGTTCTCCATTATAAGTCAATATTAACTCGCAACTGTGTTTAAACATTGCACGCGTCTCCCATGGATCTCCTACTTCCTAACCTTTTGGTTGTCTAGTGTAGCCCCAGCGATTCCCTAGGCCCTAGGCCTATTCACTATTTCTGGAGTGGTTCTTATACGGTTTGTGAGGCCCCCAGGGCAAAACTGTATTTGTGCAACTTATCGTCTGCTAATTGAGTAACTTGTGATGTACTTCGATCTCTGACCTCATAAAGAGTTCAGAGGGGTTGTGTTAGAAATAAAGACATATATATTTGATATATACCTTGTGTGGTGTACTTTCATTTGGTATTCAAGGGATTGTAATTGGTAAAACAGCTTGCTTCACATGCTCTCTGAAGTTTTAGCCTAAGACTGCTGGTCCATGCTACCACTAGTATAGCTTGTGTATAAGGTTGACTTTACAACCACCATCAATAAGGGTCGTTTATACTGGTGCAAGGTGCCCACTAGAATAGTGGGCATCATATGCCAGGCTAACTTCTCACACTACCTACACCCCTGTAGGTGGTAGTAGCACTGTAGAGCTAGCTGGTCTAATGGCTGACATATCCTGAGGGGGTGTCCGGACACAGTTGGAACACCAAGCCCTCGGTTTAGGTCATCCAAAACGCAAAGGTCCTGTGGATTCCTAGGAACTACACCACAAGGCATTGACAAAGACAATAGCTATAGGTCACTGCACCTGCTTGGAGGGGCTCCGTGGCGTGTACCTGTATACAATTTGCCAAATTGGGCTGACGGCCACAGTGCACCAGATCGAGGAGGCGTGTCCGTTTTTCGTAGTTAGTGTAGGATCTGCTATCCTATGGTCACCCCAATTTTTGCTTTTTGCTTCACTGGTTTTCGACTTAATGTGGTTGTGGGCCTGCCAATCAGACCCACAGCATGCTGTTCGCTCTCTAAATTTATGCCAATGCACTTTAGGTGCATTACCAATTGGAACATGGATCACCTTGTGAGCCCCTGTACAGTGTACCCTAGGTACCCAGGGCATAGGTGCATCCAAGGCCTACCAGGGGCTGCAGCACGTATTGTGCCACCCCTGGCCTGGCCTTACTATTTGACACAACTGGCTGATCACTCAGCTGGGGCAAGGTGGTGTAATCACCCTTTGCTTTAGGTATAGTATCTCTATATCTAACATATACAAGGAAACACAGTAACCTATAAGTCACTCCTATGGCAGGCCTTATCGATCCTGGAGGCAGAGTGCTTGGTCATGTGTGAGATGGTGCTCTAGCACGAGCTGAGCCTGTCTGCAGCTTTCGGAACAATGTCCTTTAGCTGTTTCCTGATAGCGTCATACCATATACTCTTAAGTGCATTATGAACCTCGCGGTTAAATGCTAACTCTGGTTTGACATTATCAAAACATGTCGAGTAAGGTGTCATACGAATTGGAATACTACCCCCTCGCCAATTCTGGCGACAGGGGTAGCATTCCACCCTTCTAGAGGGACACGACATGTACAGAACCTGAACCCCGGTTAAAGTTAAACGGAGCCTCAGCATCACAAAATGGATGCTGCCACCACAGACACAAGTCTGACCTCCTGCTGCTGGGAGTCCATCCAGCAAGGGAGGCTTGGACAAAGGGTTTCCTGCCTTGGGAGGTGCTAGCACCACCCCAGACAGGATTCTGTGTATCTGGTTAGGTAGGGCTGAATAGAATCAGACATGCCCGGGGCACACAAGGTGTCCCCGTGCATAGGCCAGTTCAAACCGGTGCTGGGGCACTCCAGCCCCAGCTCTGGCGCGAAACTGGACAAAGGAAAGGGGGTGTAACCACCCCCCTTCCTGGTCCCACCGATAGGAGGGACCTAGTAGGTAGTCCAACCCCTAGAATTGGTTTAAAAGTAGGAGCTGAGTCCCAAGACTGCAGATTACACTGAAATTCGACTAAACAAGAAGAAACTCTGGACCTTCGACGTTCTGCTGCTCAGAAGACTGAAGAATCTCCCTTGTGGCCAAGGAGTGGCCACCCTGTGAACACAGGTACCATCCAGCGATCAACGACTTGCTTTGCCGCCGCCTCCCGCCGGAGCCCGAGCCCAGAGCCTGACAAGAACCAGACTCCCAGACATCTAACAGCCCGATCCTGCAAAGCTGAGACGAGTGGAGGCGACCTGAGACGTGGGACCGGACCTCTTGAAAAGTCCACGAGAAGCTGACTGCGCAGCACCTGAGGCACCCTCATCGCTGTGCTTGGGGTCTTGAGAAGCCCCACCACCGAGCTACATTTGCACCAAGGACCAGCCCTCCAGCTCTCACGAGATCTGCGTGGGGCCCTTTTGCTTTGTTCCACTCGACGCGCCTATCCGGTTACTAGTCCGTTGGCTAGTGGCCAACTTGGCGACCAAACGACATCTTTACACTGCTGGTCTGGTTGCTCCAGACTGGCCCTTACTGCTCCCAAAAGCAGTAACCCCTCTGACCTTGCTGGTTAGAGTGAGAAGCCTTCTTTGTTTCCTGTTTGGCTTGCTTTAGCCAAGGCCTGTTTGCTCCGATCAAGAAGCCGTCTCCGCCATTAACTAGAGCCTACGTGGGACAGCTCGTGAGTGACTCCTGGTCGTCGTCATCGTCGCCTAGTCCACGCTGCTGAAGAAGACAAGCTTCACGACTTCACCTGTTGGCACCCGATAACGCCTGGTTCCTTCCTGGTTCCACACCGGTCACTGGCTACTGACTTTGAACATTGTCCCCTCTGCTTTCAGGTCTTCATCACTTCAGATCCTCCCTTGGATCCACCGGAACTCTTCACATCAGGTCGCCTGCAGCATCAACACTCCAAGGCTCCATCTGAACTCCTGCTGAATCCTGACACACTTTGGCACCACTGCACCCGCTTCCTGTGGGTGAGGTAACGCTGGCACTCCGGTGCCCCCGAGTAGTTTAACACTCCTAGTATCCAGATTCCAAAGGGTTAAGTTCTAGACTGACCGGAAGACTTCCTACCTTTATCTTTTTAACTTTTACGCATCCATTGACTCCAATGTAAATTGCGTCTAACTTTGCGCACTGCAAACCAGATCCCGTGGGCCTCCTAGTTCCTAACTGGCATTAGTACAGCACAGGCCCAGCGATTCCCCAGCCCCTAGGCCTTACTTCCTTTCGACTCGTGGTACTTATACCACTTCTTTAGTATATGGTTTTAGGGGCCACCAGGGCCTATCCATAATTGTGCAACTATTGTATACTTATCAATTGTATTGTTTTAACGTGTTTGCTCTTGTGCTCATAAAGAGTTCAGGGGACTATTTGTAGTAATAAATACATATATATTTTGAATATATATCCTGTGTGGTGTCCTTTCACTTGGTGTTCAAGGGGTTACATATGGTAATACAGCCGGCTTCACATGCCAAAAGAGTTTAGCCTAAGACTGCTTTGTCCACGCTACCATTAGGATAGCTGGTCTATAAGGTTGACTTACAACCAAATCACCATAATGGTTGCTTGGACTGATACAAGGTGGTCACTAGAACTAGTGAACATCATATATCAGGCCAACTTCTCGCAGTTAGTCTACTTAAATCCACATAGTTCCAAGACCTGCGCTCGAGGTAGAAAACAGGATCAAAACAGTCTGGAACACCTTTGTACGTATTTATTCAAATCCGGTTTGCCAATGAACGGGTTTTGGCCGCGAAGCCGGGCTTTTTCAACATAATGAGCGCCTTATTGGTACCACAATTTATACACTTTTGCAAAACACGTGATGACATAAAATACTTAAAACATTTAAATATATATCTCTGTCTCAGAAAGAACAGGTAAGTGCATGCAAACGTGAAAGCAAGAGTGCAGGTTGTTTTTTGACTCAAGCACGTATGAGCGCAACCATTGTGGATGCTATGACTTTACAGTTTTTGTAGGAGTTTCCTGTCTACTTACCAAGTGGCAGGTGATCCACTAAGAAGAATCAGGAAAGGGCCATGATATTAGAGGAAAACATATTTGCTATGGGATCAAAGTATTTTTAATGTAATTTCGCAGTTTTATATAGCGCAGACTCTGACCAAGAGCATTGTAGCTCTTTACATGAGCACCAGATTACATTACACAAAGACAGATTCATTATTTTACATACAAGAAGACTAAGTGATTAGCCCAGAATCACAGGACGTTGAGCTTACACCAGGGCCTAAACCTGGCCCCTCAGTTCCAAAGCCGGCAGCTCTGACTGTTACATCACATACCCGGTTGCAGATTCCGTTTTCTTTGCAGGAACTTGCAATACAGATGTACAAGACTGTACTTTGAATGCCTGAGGTGTATGGGGTAAGTATAGAATACTAAGGTTCAAGTAGCAGCATTGTAGAAAATAATTAACACTGTTTAACAGTAAAATACTTACATTAGTCATTTAACTCTGCTAATCCTTTTTTTATCAATGGCAGATGAACAAGCTCATTATCAGCTTCATACAAAAATATAGACGGCTCTGGGAAACGACTCTAAAAAACAAAAACAAAAAATGTTTTATTGGCGCATCTCCAGCTTGCATTTTGTTTTAACACACTATCTCGTGCTAATGGAACAGTTGTTGCGATGGATTGAAAAGTGACAAAGAACTGGTTACTTACCTTGGGTAACACCATATCTGGTTGAGACTCCATGTAGCCACTGACTCCTTACCTTAGAATATTTCCTGTGTGTCAATCAATCCGAAAATCTGGAGCAGTACCTTTGCTCACTGATAGGTGGCGTTGATCGGCTTCACATCTGTGTCCTCTACGCTGGAAGTGTTGCACAAGTTACTACTTGTGTAACGATATATCTGTAAGAGACATTAGTTAGTGATAGATTCCTTACCTTAGAATATCCCCAGGCGTCAGACTGGATCCAGAATTTTTTTGCGTAGAAGTACCCTTGCGCGTCGGTAGGCGTCGTCTGCGGCTCCGCGTCCGTGTCGTGATGACGTCGTTGGAGTACTTCGACGCCGCCTCCGCGTGCTGACGTCAGTTCTTAGACACAGCTTTTCCGCGCCAGAAACGCAGAGCCATGTTAAAAACCAACACTGGTGCCATTGAAACTAGGGCCCTGAAAGTGGATGACCGTAACCCTAGATATTGGTTCGCAGAACGGGAAGGATGGGTGGGTCGGTAAGGAATCTATCACTAACTAATGTCTCTTACAGATATATCGTTACACAGGTAGTAACTTGTGCATCTGAAAGAGACACGTTAGTGATAGATGTGAGAAGTTGGCCTGATATATAGTGCTCACTATTCTAGTGATCACTTTGTATCATACCAAACAACCCTTATTGATGATTGGTTGTAAGTCAACCTTTCAGACCAGCTATCGTAGCATGGACACGAGCAGTCTTCAGGCTAAACTCTAGAGGGCGTGTTAAGCCAGCTGTTTTACCATCACATATACCCCTTGAACACCAAGTGAAAGGACACCACACAAGTTGTTATAAAAATATAGGATATTTATTAATAACAGTTCTACCCTGAACTCTGAGTCAGGGAGCTGAGCACAATACAAAACTCTTACGAAAATACTTTAAGTTGCACAATTTACACAAATGCCCGAGGGGCCCGAAAAACCATATACTACAAAAGTGGAATGCGAAATACTAGCAGGTAAGTAACAAGATCCAGAGGCTTCAGGATCGCTAGGACTACACTACTGAACCCTAAGGTTAGGAGCAGGAGGCCTAGGGAGATCGGGTGCAGAGTGTGCACTCTCACGCGGGATGCGGGACAAAGTCTATGGAGGCTAGATTTCGTAAAGTTAGTGTTATCGGACGAATCTGACTAGTTAGGCTGAAAACGAAAAAGGATCTGGACACTTAGATAGTGAACCTACGTTGGAGCACCGAAATGCTCGAGTTACCTAGCCCAGGGGCTGCGGCTGCATAGGGTTCAAAAGACGTCGGGAATCCTCGTTACAGTCTATGGAGCCTGAAAGAAGAAGTTGCTGGCAGGCGACCAGTGATGAAATTTGATGGGATCCAAGCCTGGATCGGAGTTGAAGATGACCTGAAAGCAGAGGGGACTCAGTTCTTGATCAATAGCCAGTGATCAGATGGGCACCAAGATGGCACCGGATGAAGTCACCTCGACCAGGTGAGTGGGCGACGCTGGGCTCTGCAGTCTCTCGGACCAGGAGGCGTTGTCGGCGACCAGGATGGAGGGGCGAGCTGTCCCACGAAGGTGTCTGCTGTCGGCGCTGCTAAAACCAGGATTGGAGCAACAAGCCTTGGCAAAGGCAAGCCACCGCGGTGGACTCAAGATGGCGTCTGGAGTGGACCAGGAGGGTCCGGGGTGCTCCTCTGTTGGAGGGGAGCTAGGGCCAGTCTGGAGCAACCAGACCAGTGATGGAAGTGTCGTGGTTCGTCGTCAGGAGGGCTACAAGCCAGCAGGCAAGTGGCCGGACAACGCGGTGAGCAGCAAAGAGCAGAAGGGCCCCACGCAGATCTCGTGGACTTCAGGGCTGGAGCTGCTCAGGGTTAGGGCTTCTCAAACCCCAATGCACTTACTCGAGGGTCTCTCGGGGGTCGTGCTGGTGAAGCGTCGTGCAGGTCTTGAAGATGGCCGGTCCCACGGGTCTCGTCACACCCACGAATCTCAGCTGGGCTGGATGATGTAGGTAGAGGTCAGAGATGGCAGGGAATCCGGGTCTCGTCGAGCTGGGCAGTCTTGATCCGGAGGATGGACTTACAGCAAACCGCAAGAGCTTCGATGGTGCCTGCTGGTGCAGGGTGGCTACTCCTTAGCCACAAGGGAGAGTCTTCAGAAGAGTCAAGAGTTCCTTTCGTGGAAAGTAGTTTCAAGATTCAAGATTATCTAATTTGGGAAGGGGGCCTGCTCCTACCTTTATCCTAAGAAAAGGGGCTGGCACGCGACTAAGTCCTGCCCTCTGGATGGGACTAGGAGGGGGGTGGTTACACCCCTCTCCTTTGTCTGGTCTCTCCCCAGCTCAGGGGCTGGTGTGCCCCAGTGTGAGAAGTTGGCCTGATGTGCAGTGTTCACTATTCTAGTGATCACTATATATCAGTCCAAACAACCCTTATTGATGATTGGTTGTAAGTCAACCTTATAGACCAGCTATCCTAGTAGCATGGATACGAGCAGTCTAAGGCTAAGACTCTAGAGGGCGTGTTAAGCCAGCTGTTTTACCATCACATTACCCCTTGAACACCCAGTGAAAGGACACCACACAAGTTGTTATGAAAATAAACAGTGTATTTATTTATAACAAGACTACCCTGGCTCTTTATGAGACAGGGAGCTAAGCACACAACAAAACTCTTACGAAAATACTTAAGTTAGCACGTTATACACAAATGCCCGAGGGGCACGAAAAACCATATACTCTAAAAGTGGAATGCGAATTACTAGCAGGTAAGTAACAGTTCTAATAGGCTTTGGAATCGCTGGGACTGGACTAGGGAATCGTTAGATTACTACTAGGAGGCCCAGGGGACTCGGGTGCAGAGTGTGCACTCTCACGCGGGATGCGGGACAAAGTCTATGGAAGCTAGAATTCACAAAGTTAGTGTTCACGGGCGAACCCGACCTGGTAGGGAGAAAACGACAGTGGATCCTGACCCTTGGATAGTGAGGCTATGCTGGGACACCGGAGTGCCGAAGTTACCTAGCCCAGGGGCTGCAGCTGCATAGGTCTGAAAAGACGTCGGGGATCTCGTTGCCGGACCAGGAGCCTGGAAGGAAGAAGTTGCTGGCAGGCGACCAGTGAAGAAAAGTTTGTTGCATCCAAGCCTGGATCAAGGAAGAAGAAAACCTGAAAGCAGAGGGGACCAAGTTCTTGAATCACTAGCCAGTGATTAAGTGGGCACCAGGATGGCACCGGGCGAAGTCACCGCAGTCAGGTGAGTGGGCGCTGCTGGGCTCTGCAGTCTCTCGGACCAGGAGGCGTTGTCGGCGACCAGGATGGAGGTGCGAGCTGTCCCACGAAGGTTCTTGCTGTCGACGTCGCTGGACCCAGGATTGGGCAACAAGTCTTGGCAAATGCAAGGCCCACGCGGTGGACCTAAAATGGCGTCTTGGGCGGACCAGGAGGGTCCAGGGTACTTCTCCGATGGAGGGAAGCAAGGGCCAGTCTGGAGCAACCAGACCAGCAGCAGAAATGTCGTCGGGCGTCGTCAGGAAGGCCACAAGCCAGCGGGCTAGTAGCCAAACAACGCGGTGAGCAGCAAAAAGCAGAAGGGCCCCACGCAGATCGTGGAGATGCTGGGGGGCTGCTCTTCGGTGCTGGAGCTGCTCAGGGTGGGGGCTTCTCGGACCCCAAAGCACTCACCAGGAAATTACTCGGCGAGCTTGCTGGAAAGAAGTCGTGCAGTCTTGAAGATGGCCGGTCCCTCGAGGTCTCGTCACACCCACGAATCTCAGCGTGACTGATGATGCAGGTAGAGGTCAGAGGTGCCAGGGAAGCCGGTTCTCGTCGAGCTGGGCAGTCTTGATCCGGAGGAGAGACTTGCAGCAGACCGCAGTGTTCTTAAGATGGTGCCTGCGGATGCAGGGTGACTACTCCTTAGTCACAAGGGAGAAATCTTAGGAAGAAGTCTTGAGTTCCTTTCGTGGAAAGTAGTTTCAGGATTCAAAGATGATCTGATTTGGAAGGGGGCCAGTCTCTACCTTTATCTGGGAAAAGGGGGCTGGCACGCGACTAAGTCCTGCCCTATGGGTGGGACCAGGAGGGGGGTGGTTACACCCACTTCCTTGGCGGGCTTTTCCCCAGCACAGGGTCTGGAGTGTCCCTGGAACTGGTTCCAGCCAGCCTATGCACAGTGAGCACCGGGGTGCCACGTGCAGTCACCTTCCTCTAAAGCCCTGCCTACCTACAATACACAAACCCCTGTCTGGGACGGTGCTGGCACCGCCCCTGGCAGGAAACCCTTTGTCCTTATCTCCTGCTCTGGGAGGACTCCCAGCAGCAGGAGGGCAGACTTGTGTCTCGGTGGCAGCATCCATTTTGTGGAGCTGAGGCTCTGTTTGACTTTAACCGGGGTTAGGGGTTACATACATGTCGTGTCCCTCTAGAAGGGTGGAATGCTAACCCCGTCGCCAGAATTGGCGAGGGGTTAGTATTCCAATTCGTATGACACCTTACTCGACATGTTTTGATAAAGCGATACCAGAGTTGGCACATAACCGCGAGGATTATAATGCACTTAAGAGTATATGGTATGCGATATCATGGAAACGGCTAAGGGATGGATCCCGAAAGCCGCAGACAGGCTCAGCTCATGCCAGAGCACCATCTCACACGATTCCAAGCACTCTGCCTTCAGGATTGTTAAGGCCTGCCATAGGAGTGACTGATAGGAGATCTGTGTGTCCATTTAGGGTTAGATATAGGTATACTATATCTAAAGCAAAGGGTGAGTACACCACCTTGCCCCAGCTGTCGTGCAGCCAGTTGTGTCAGTTTTAGTTAGTCAGCCCAGGGGTGGCATAATACATGCTTCAGCCCCTGGGAGACTTCTGGGTACACCTCAGCCCTGGGTACAGGGACTTGGAGAGGGCCCAGTGCCAATTCAGTACCTGAGTACAATTTGGATAGAGAGAACAGCTAGGCTGTGGGTCTGATTAGCAGGCCCACAGCCAGGGAAAGTCGTAAACCAGTGCAGCAAAAAGCAAAAATCTGGGTGATCATAGGATTGCAGACCCTACTCTTCTACATGACCCCCCCCCAAACTTTGGGACAATAAACTAACCTTGACCAGGTGAGTCTTCTTGCTCTAAGTGGAAATACCTGGAAAGCCCATCAGCATTGCTGTGATCAGTCCCAGGTCTATGCTCCACTGTAAAATCCATCCCCTGTAGGGAAATGGACCACCTAAGCAGTTTGGGGTTTTCACCCTCCATCTGATTTAGCCACAAGAGGGGCTTATGGTCTGTCTGAATGGTGAAGTGAGTGCCAAACAAGTAGGCCCTCAGCTTCTTCAGGGCCCAGACCACAGCAAAGGCCTCCCTCTCAATAGCTGACCAATTTTTCTCTCTGGGTGTCAACCTTCTACTAATGAAAGCAATAGGCTGATCATTACCATCAAAATTCAGTTGAGACAGAACAGCTCCCACACCCAACTCAGAAGCATCTGTTTGGACAATGAATGGCTTGGAGTAATCTGGACTCTTGAGGATAGGTGCTGTGCACATGGCCTGCTTTAGGTCATTGAATGCTTTCTGACAGCTTGCTGTCCACTGAACTTTCTTTGGCATCTTCTTGCTTGTCAGGTCATTAAGGGGGGTCACTATGGACCCATAATTTCTGACAAACTTCCTATAGTACCCAGTCAGGCCCAAGAAAGCTCGAACCTGAGTCTGGGTGATTGGAGGAGTCCAGTCCTTGATGGCCTGTATCTTACTCTCCAGTGGCTGAACCTGGCCTCCACCTACAAGGTGGCCCAGGTATACAACCTGTGTCTGCCCTATCTGGCACTTTGTGGCCTTGATAGTGAGGCCTGCCTTTTGCAGGGCCTCTAACACTTTCCTCAGGTGGACCAGGTGATCCTCCCAGGTGGAGCTAAAGACAGCAATATCGTCCAGATATGCTGCACAGAAGTCATCCAGCCCAGTGAGGACTTGATTCACCAACCTTTGGAAGGTGGCAGGTGCATTTTTCAGTCCAAAGGGCATTACCACAAATTGATAATGCCCTCCAGGGGTAGAAAATGCTGTCTTGGGTTTGGCTTCCTCAGCTAACCTGATTTGCCAATACCCAGCTGTCAAATCAAATGTGCTTAAGAAGTTGGCAGAAGCCAATCTATCTATAAGCTCATCTGCTCTTGGTATTGGGTGGGCATCAGTCTTAGTGACTGCATTGAGGCCTCTGTAGTCTACGCAAAACCTCATCTCTCTCTTACCACCCTGGGTGTGAGGCTTTGGCACTAGAACTACTGGGCTAGCCCAAGGGCTATCTGAGGGCTCAATGACTCCCAGTTCCAACATTTTCTGCACTTCAGTTTTGATGCAGTCTCTAACATGATCAGGCTGTCTGTAGATTTTACTCTTGACAGGCAGACTGTCTCCAGTGTCAACATCATGGGTACACCAATCAGTTTGGCTGGGTGTCAGAGAGAACATATGTCTGAAGGATTGCAGAACTTGCCTGCAATCCTGTTGCTGATGTTCAGTGAGGCTGCCACAAAAGACAACACCATCAACTGACCCATCATCAGGATTCTGAGTGAGCAGGTCTGGGAGAGGGTCACTCTCTTCCTCCTGTCCCTCATCTGTGGCCATGAGCAAGCTCATGTCCTTCCTGTCAACATATGCCTTGAGCCTGTTAACATGGAGCACTCTGAGAGGGCTCCTGGGAGTTCCAAGGTCCACCAAGTAGGTAACCTCTCCCTTTTGCTCAATGATGGTGTGGGGCCCAGACCATTTGTCTTTCAGAGCTGCTGGGGCCACTGGCTCCAGCACCCACACCTTCTGTCCTGGCTGGTACACAGTCAGAACAGCCTTTTGGTCATGCCAAGCTTTTTGAAGTTCTTGGCTGGCCTCAAGGTTTTTGGATGCCTTTTCCATGTACTCAGCCATCCTGGAGCGGAGACCAAGTACATAGTCCACTATGTTGGTTGCAGGCTTTTTGAGAGGTCTCTCCCATCCTTCCTTCACCAAACACAGGGGTCCTCTTACAGGATGCCCATACAGAAGCTCAAAAGGGCTGTAGCCAACCCCCTTCTGTGGGACCTCTCTGTAAGCAAACAAGAGGCAGGGGATCAGGACATCCCATCTTCTCCTAAGAGGTTCAGGTAGTCCATGAATCATCCCTTTCAGGGTCCTGTTGAATCTCTCAACAAGCCCATTGCACTGTGGATGATAGGGTGTGGTGAACTTGTAGTTCACACCACACTCTTTCCACATAGCAGTCAGATATCCTGACATGAAGTTTGTACCTCTGTCAGAAACGACCTCCTTAGGGAAACCCACTCTGGAGAACACTCCAACTAGGGCTCTTGCCACTACAGGGGCTGTAGTGGTCCTAAGGGGAATAGCTTCAGGATACCTGGTGGCATGGTCCACCACCACCAGTATAAACTTGTGCCCTGATGCTGTCTGGGGTTCCATTGGACCAACAATGTCAATCCCCACTCTTTCAAAGGGAACCCCCACCACAGGTAGTGGTATGAGGGGGGCCTTTGTTGTGCCACCTGACTTACCACTGGCTTGGCAAGTGACACATGAGCGACAAAACTCCTTGGTATTCTCATTCATATGGGGCCAGTGAAAGTGTGAGACAAGCCTGTCCCAAGTCTTTGTCTGACCTAAATGACCTGCAAGGGGAATCTCATGGGCCAAGGTGAGAAGGAAACCTCTCAGAGACAAGGGGATGACCAGCCTCCTGGTTGCACCAGGCTTGGGGTCTCTTGACTCAGAGTACAGGAGTCCATCTTCCCAGTATACCCTGTGGGCACCTGTGGCATTCCCTGCAGCCTCAGCAGCAGCCTGCTGTCTGAGGGGTTCAAGGGAAGGGCAGCTCAACTGTTCCTTCCCCAGGTCTGCTCTGGAGGGTCCCCCTGAGCCCAGAAACTCAACTTGATCAAGTTCAAGCTCTTTAGGCTCAGTTTCCCTCAGTTCTTCTAGATCAGCCTCCTCAGAGACTTGATCCTCAACCTGGGGCAAGGGGGAAGGCAAAGCCTTACCCTTACTGCTCTTCTTCTTGGAAGGTGTCTGGTCCATAATTTCAGGATCCAGCACCTGTTCAGTGGGGCATCTTCTGGCCTGTGACCTAGTCACAGCAAGCACATGTGCTGGCAAGCCTAACATCTCCATGTGAGTCCTCTGCTCCACTTCTGACCATTGTGATGACTCCAAATCATTGCCCAACAAACAATCAACTGGGAGGTCTGAACTGACTACAACTTTCTTTTGTCCCTTCACTCCACCCCAGGAGAAAGCTACAATTGCCACACTATGACTAGTAGTGACATTGCTGGCATTGGTCACCAGGAAATCAGTACCTGGCATGATCTGTCCAGGGTCCACAAAGTTAGGTGTCACCATGGTGACACTGGCACAAGTGTCCCTATAGGCCTGAGCCATTTTGCCATTTATCAAAGGTGTCTGCCTGTATTTGCCCAAAGTATTGGGACTTATTTCAGGGGACATATCCATATCCCCTGTACAGACAAGGACAGCCTGAGTGAGTGTGCCAACTAAGTTGTCAGACCCCTCAGTACCCAAGGTTAACCCAACTAATGCCTTGGGAGGTACACTACCACTACTGACTGTACTAGGGGGTGCAGTTGCTTTAGGAGCTGTAGTGGCAGGAGTTTGTCCTCCTCTTTTGGTGCACTCACTAAACCAGTGAGATTTACTTTTGCAGTACTGGCACCACCTTTTTGACTGGCCTTCTTGAGTCTTCTTCTTCTGGGAAGCCTGACCCCCACCCTCTTTGGTTTGTTGGGGACCTGGTGAAGACTTCTGGTCATTTTGCTCATTCTTAACATTACCCTTCTGGTCTGCTTTCTTCTGACCACCCTGGTTCTGGTTCTGGTTCTGCTTGATCCTTGTCCTGACCCATTTGTCTGCCTTCTTTCCCAATTCTTGGGGAGAGGTCAGATCTGAATCAACAAGGTGCTGGTGCAGCAACTGGTTCTGACAATTGTTTAAAATTTGTTCTCTCATCATTAGATTATACAATCCTGTGTAATCTGTAACCTTGCTACCCAGCAACCAGCCCTCCAAAGCCTTAGTGGCACAATCCACAAAATCAGACCAGTCCTGAGACTGAGTTTTCTGGGTGTCTCTGAACAGCAACCTGTACTGCTCAGTGGTTAAACCAAACCCATCAACCAGTGTATTCTTCAGGACCTGGTAATTGTAGTGAGGAGCTTATCTCTACCTTTACCATCAAAGGAGAGCCACAGTATAGCTGCCCACTGACTCTGGGGAATGCACTGCACAGTGCAGGCCCTCTCCAGAGCAGCCATCCATTTCTGGATATCATCCCCTTGCTTAAAGGGGGGCACTATTTTAGTCAGGTGTTTAGTATCTAAACCCTTCTCTCTATCTCTTGGGAGATTGCTGCCACCAGTGGGTGCTAACCCACTCATCTGCTGCTCTCTAGCAAAGGCAAGCTTCTCTTTGGCCAGGGCAAGTTCTTCCCTTTCAATCCTTAGTTCAGCTTGTCTCATCCTAGCTTCATGCTCTCTTCTCTGAGGGGAAGTAAATCTCCTCTGTGGAGGATTCCTTCTCCCCTGGGAAGAGGCATTAGAGTGCAGAGATCTATTGGAGTCCCTAGAAAGAGATCTATCTCTCCTAACTCCAAGGTTAGGCCCACTTCGGGTTAGTACTGGGGGGCCCCCAGATCCTAGCCCAAGTAAGTCTAAGTTGGTCCTAGTTAGCCTTCTGACTACCTCAAGACCTTTGTCTACCTCATCCCCAGAGAGTTCCTCCTGATCCTCCTCCTCCTCAACTGCAGTAGCAGTGTTGGGGAGGTCTGGATCCCCAGAGGTTCCCTCTAAGGCTGGCATGTTCTCATGTAACTGAGAAAGCTTTCTGGCATCATATGTCTCTAAGAGACCTATCAGAAAGGGAATGGTGGGGTTAGACCCCTGCTTCAGTTTTCTGGAGACACAGATCTGTCTCATCTCCTGGAAACTGAGAGCTGCATATCTTGAAGTGACCTGTGGAGGGTCAACACTGACCAGGGGAGTCTCAGTAGAATCTCCCTGGGTAGACATGCTTTTCTAGTGAGGTGTAAGTGGTGCACTTACCTACACTATATGTTTGCCTACTGATCCCTTGCTAGAGTTGTAGTTTAGGGTGTGCTAGGCCCTAGGAGCTACAACAGCTGGTTCAGTAGAACTCAGAGTATTCTAAGCTAAGTTATATGTACCTTTAGTACTTATGTGATCTTTCACAAGATATTCTTAGGGCATGTGTGGTAAAACAACAGCAAGCTCAAATCAGACCGCTGCCACCAATGTGAGAAGTTGGCCTGATGTGCAGTGTTCACTATTCTAGTGATCACTATATATCAGTCCAAACAACCCTTATTGATGATTGGTTGTAAGTCAACCTTATAGACCAGCTATCCTAGTAGCATGGATACGAGCAGTCTAAGGCTAAGACTCTAGAGGGCGTGTTAAGCCAGCTGTTTTACCATCACATTACCCCTTGAACACCCAGTGAAAGGACACCACACAAGTTGTTATGAAAATAAACAGTGTATTTATTTATAACAAGACTACCCTGGCTCTTTATGAGACAGGGAGCTAAGCACACAACAAAACTCTTACGAAAATACTTAAGTTAGCACGTTATACACAAATGCCCGAGGGGCACGAAAAACCATATACTCTAAAAGTGGAATGCGAATTACTAGCAGGTAAGTAACAGTTCTAATAGGCTTTGGAATCGCTGGGACTGGACTAGGGAATCGTTTGATTACTACTAGGAGGCCCAGGGGACTCGGGTGCAGAGTGTGCACTCTCACGCGGGATGCGGGACAAAGTCTATGGAAGCTAGAATTCACAAAGTTAGTGTTCACGGGCGAACCCGACCTGGTAGGGAGAAAACGACAGTGGATCCTGACCCTTGGATAGTGAGGCTATGCTGGGACACCGGAGTGCCGAAGTTACCTAGCCCAGGGGCTGCAGCTGCATGGGTCTGAAAAGACGTCGGGGATCTCGTTGCCGGACCAGGAGCCTGGAAGGAAGAAGTTGCTGGCAGGCGACCAGTGAAGAAAAGTTCGTTGGATCCAAGCCTGGATCAAGGAAGAAGAAAACCTGAAAGCAGAGGGGACCAAGTTCTTGAATCACTAGCCAGTGATTAAGTGGGCACCAGGATGGCACCGGGCGAAGTCACCTCAGTCAGGTGAGTGGGCGCTGCTGGGCTCTGCAGTCTCTCGGACCAGGAGGCGTTGTCGGCGACCAGGATGGAGGTGCGAGCTGTCCCACGAAGGTTCTTGCTGTCGACGTCGCTGGACCCAGGATTGGGCAACAAGTCTTGGCAAATGCAAGGCCCACGCGGTGGACCTAAAATGGCGTCTTGGGCGGACCAGGAGGGTCCAGGGTACTTCTCCGATGGAGGGAAGCAAGGGCCAGTCTGGAGCAACCAGACCAGCAGCAGAAATGTCGTCGGGCGTCGTCAGGAAGGCCACAAGCCAGCGGGCTAGTAGCCAAACAACGCGGTGAGCAGCAAAAAGCAGAAGGGCCCCACGCAGATCGTGGAGATGCTGGGGGGCTGCTCTTCGGTGCTGGAGCTGCTCAGGGTGGGGGCTTCTCGGACCCCAAAGCACTCACCAGGAAATTACTCGGCGGGCTTGCTGGAAAGAAGTCGTGCAGTCTTGAAGATGGCCGGTCCCTCGAGGTCTCGTCACACCCACGAATCTCAGCGTGACTGATGATGCAGGTAGAGGTCAGAGGTGCCAGGGAAGCCGGTTCTCGTCGAGCTGGGCAGTCTTGATCCGGAGGAGAGACTTGCAGCAGACCGCAGTGTTCTTAAGATGGTGCCTGCGGATGCAGGGTGACTACTCCTTAGTCACAAGGGAGAAATCTTAGGAAGAAGTCTTGAGTTCCTCTCGTGGAAAGTAGTTTCAGGATTCAAAGATGATCTGATTTGGAAGGGGGCCAGTCTCTACCTTTATCTGGGAAAAGGGGGCTGGCACGCGACTAAGTCCTGCCCTATGGGTGGGACCAGGAGGGGGGTGGTTACACCCACTTCCTTAGCGGGCTTTTCCCCAGCACAGGGTCTGGAGTGTCCCTGGAACTGGTTCCAGCCAGCCTATGCACAGTGAGCACCGGGGTGCCACGTGCAGTCACCTTCCTCTAAAGCCCTGCCTACCTACAATACACAAACCCCTGTCTGGGACGGTGCTGGCACCGCCCCTGGCAGGAAACCCTTTGTCCTTATCTCCTGCTCTGGGAGGACTCCCAGCAGCAGGAGGGCAGACTTGTGTCTCGGTGGCAGCATCCATTTTGTGGAGCTGAGGCTCTGTTTGACTTTAACCGGGGTTAGGGGTTACATACATGTCGTGTCCCTCTAGAAGGGTGGAATGCTAACCCCGTCGCCAGAATTGGCGAGGGGTTAGTATTCCAATTCGTATGACACCTTACTCGACATGTTTTGATAAAGCGATACCAGAGTTGGCATATAACCGCGAGGATTATAATGCACTTAAGAGTATATGGTATGCGATATCATGGAAACGGCTAAGGGATGGATCCCGAAAGCCGCAGACAGGCTCAGCTCATGCCAGAGCACCATCTCACACGATTCCAAGCACTCTGCCTTCAGGATTGTTAAGGCCTGCCATAGGAGTGACTGATAGGAGATCTGTGTGTCCATTTAGGGTTAGATATAGGTATACTATATCTAAAGCAAAGGGTGAGTACACCACCTTGCCCCAGCTGTCGTGCAGCCAGTTGTGTCAGTTTTAGTTAGTCAGCCCAGGGGTGGCATAATACATGCTTCAGCCCCTGGGAGACTTCTGGGTACACCTCAGCCCTGGGTACAGGGACTTGGAGAGGGCCCAGTGCCAATTCAGTACCTGAGTACAATTTGGATAGAGAGAACAGCTAGGCTGTGGGTCTGATTAGCAGGCCCACAGCCAGGGAAAGTCGTAAACCAGTGCAGCAAAAAGCAAAAATCTGGGTGATCATAGGATTGCAGACCCTACTCTCCTACACCCAGGAACTGGTTTGAGCCGGCATATGCACAGTGAGCACCGGGGTGCCACTTGCAGTCACCTTCCTTTCAGCCCTGCCTACCTGGAATACACAAAATCCTGTCTGGGATGGTGCTGGCACCGCCCCTGACAGGAAACCCTTTGTCCATGCCTCCGTTGCTGGAAGGACACCCAGCAGCAGGAGGGCAGACTTGTGTCTCGTGGCAGCATCCATTTTGTGGAGCTGAGGCTATGTCTGACTTTAACCGGGGTTCACAGTTACATACATGTCGTGTCCCTCTAGAAGGGTAGAATGCTAACCCCGTCGCCAGAATTGACGAGGGGTTAGTATTCCAATTCGTATGACACCTTACTCGACATGTTTTGATAATGCTATACCAAAGTTAGCATTTAACCGCGAGGATTATAATGCACTTAAGAGTATATGGTATAGCGTTATCATGGAACAGCTATTTTGGACTTGGTTCCGCAAGCTGCAAACGGGCTCAGCTCATGCCAGAGCACCATCTCACATAATTCCAAGCACTCTGCCTTCAGGATTGATAAGGCCTGCCATAGGAGTGACTGATAGGAATATATGTGTCCATTTTAGGGTTAGATATAGGAATACTATATCTAAAGCAAAGGGTGTTTACACCACCTTGCCCCAGCTGTCGTGCAGCCAGTTGTGTCTGTTTGGGTGGCCAGCCAGGGGTGGCATAATACATGCTTCAGCCCCTGGTAGGCCCTGGGTACACCTATGCCCTGGATACCTAAGGTATGCTGTACAGGGACTGATAAGGTGGCCCAGTACCAATTGGTAAAATGCACCTAAGGTACATGGTTGTAATTTAGAGAGAGAACAGCTAGGCTGTGGGTCTGATTAGCAGGCCCACAGCCAGGGAAAGTCGTAAATCAGTGAAGCAAAAAAAGCAAAAATCTGGGGTGGCCATGGGATTGCAGACCCCACTCTCCTACAATAGATTCCTTACCTTAGAATAGATACCCCAGCAATACCAACCCCGGTGGCGGGTCTGCGAACCAATAATCACACCAGAAAGTCCTGGAGGACAGAACGGCCAAAGAAGCCATCCCTCCGGACTTGGCTGTCCAGGCAGTAGTGCCTTGCAAACGTGTGCAGCGAGGCCCACGCAGCTGCCTGACAGATGTCCTGCAAGGGGACTCCCCGGCCCAGGGCAGTAGTAGTCGCCATGGCCCGAGTGGAATGGGCCCTCAGTCCAACAGGAGGTTCCTTTTTAGCCAAGGAGTAGCATGCCTGGATACACAACACGATCCACCGAGAGATGGTCCGCTTGTGCACCGCCCGTCCCTTCTTAGCGCCCGCGTAACCAACAAAGAGTTGGTCATCCACCCAAAACTGGCGTGTGCAATCCAGATAGAATGAGAGCGCACGTTTTGGGTCCAGACGGTGGAGCCTCTCTTCCTCTTTCGAGGGATGAGGAGGCGGAAAGAAGGTGGGCAAGGTGATGGACTGCCCGATGTGGAAGGCTGTGACTACCTTGGGCAGGAAAGAGGTTCTTGTCCGCAACACAACCTTGTCCGGATGGACAGAAAGGAATGGAGGTTTGGGATAAAGAGCCTGGAGCTCACTCACTCTCCTGGCAGAGGTGATGGCAACCAGGAAAGCAGTCTTAAGAGTAAGAAGACGGAGAGGACAGTTATGGAGCGGCTCAAAGGGAGCACACATTAGGTAAGTAAGTACAAGGTTCAAGTCCCACTGGGGCATCACAAACGGAACAGGAGGAAACATGTGTGTGATGCCCTTCAGAAAACGAGTTACAATAGGGGACTTGAACGAAGAAGGTTGATCAGGCAGCCTTAGAAAGGCTGAAAGGGCAGAAAGGTAGCCCTTGATAGTGCCCAGAGCAGAGCCCTGCTGGGCAAGAGAAAGAAGGAAGAGAAGAACCTCAGAAAGAGGGGCAGAGAGGATCCAAAGCCTTTGCTGTGCACTGTGAGAAGTTGGCCTGATATATGATGCTCACTAGTTCTAGTGATCACCTTGTATCAGTCCAAACAACCCTTATGGTGATTGGTTGTAAGTCAACCTTATAGACCAGCTATCCTAATGGTAGCATGGACAAAGCAGTCTTAGGCTAAACTCTTTTGGCATGTGAAGCCAGCTGTTTTACCACAATATAACCCCTTGAATACCAGATGAAAGGACACCACACAGGTTGTTATGAAAATAAACAGTATATTTATTAATAACAACACCTCTGAACTCTTTATGAGGTCAGAGGGCTAAGCACATGACAATCTCTTAAGAAAAATACGACAAGTTGCACAAATTTACAATGGTGCCCTAGGGGCACGACAAACTATATACTAAGTAAGTGGAATGTGAAAGTCGATAAAAGGAATGGAGCTGTCCAGAGGCTGTAGGATCGATGGGACCACACTACACTAACTTTAGGTAAGTAATAGGAGGCCCACGGGACGCGGGTGCAGAGTGTGAACTCACACGCGAGATGCGTAACAACGTCTATGGACAGTACAGTTCAAGTAAAAGGTGAGTACGGACAATCCTGACTAGTTAGGACTAAAGCGACTGTGGAACTGGACACTAGGACAGTTAAAATACCCTTGAGCACCGAAATGCTCTCGTCACCTCACCCACGGGCTGCGGGTGCATAGGTGCCAAAGTGTGTCGGGTTCTCGCGTTGAAGTCAATGGAGCCTAAAAGAAAAGATGCTGCAGGCGACCAGGAAGAAGATGTCCGGTGCGATCCAGGGGTGGATCGGTGAAGAAGAGGACCTGAAAGCAGAGGGGACAGTGTTCAAAGTTACTAGCCAGTGACCGGTGTGGAACCAGGAAGGAACCAGGTGCTGTCATCGCGATCAGGTGAAGAGTGGACGCTTGACTCTGCAGCCACGTGGTCCAGGAGGTGTCTTCGACGACCAGGATGGAGGCACGAGCTGTCCCACGCAGGCTCTCGCTGTCGGCGGTGTCGGATCCGGAATTGGAGTCAACAGGCATTGGCAAAGGCAACCCACGCGGTGAGTGGAAAAGGTGTCTGGTGCGGACTAGGAGAGTCCGGGGTGCCCCTCTTTTGGAAGGGAGCAAGGGCCAGTCTGGAGCAACCAGACCAGCAGCAAAGATTCAAAGGTTCGTCGTCTAGGAGGCCACTAGCCAGCAGGCAAGTGACCAGACAACGCGTCGAGCAGCAGACAAGCAGAAGGGCCCCACGCAGATCTCGTGGATGCTGGAGGGCTGATCTTCGGTGCAGGGGCTGCTCAGGGCTGGGGCTTCTCAGTCTCCAAAGCACTTGGTTGAGTTTACCTCGGGAGTCGTGCTGAAAGCGAAGTGCAGGTTCTTTCAAGATGGCCGGTCCCACGTGTCTCGTCACACCCACGGATCTCAGCTGTGCTGCAGATGTAGGGAGAGGTCTGGGAATCCGGGTCTCGTCGGGCTCTGAAGTCTGGATCCTTGAGGGAAGACGACAAAGGGAAGCCGCTGGACGCTTGATGGTGCCTGCAGTTGCAGGGTGGACACTCCTTGCCCACAAGGGAGATTTCTTCAGTCTTCTGTGGAGCAGAACGTCGAAGTCCAGAGTTTCTTCTTGTAGAGTAGTTCAAGATTAATCTAATTTGGAATGGGACCAGCTCCTACCTTTATCCTGCTAAAGGGGGCTGCACTACTGACTAGGTTCCTCCCCTGGGTGGGACCAGGAAGGGGGGTGGTTACACCACCTATTCTTTGTCCGGTTTCCCGCCAGAGCTGGGGCTGGAGTGCCCCAGGAACTGGTTTGAACCGGTGTATGCACAGGGCACCTTGTGTGCCCCAGGCATGTCTCATTCCTTTCAGGCCTATCCTACCCAGTACACAAAATCCTGTCTGGGGTGGTGCTAGCACCTCCCAAGGCAGGAAACCCTTTGTCCAAGCCGCCCTCGCTGGAAGGACTCCCAGTAGCTGGAGGTCAGACTTGTATCTGTGGTGGCAGCATCCATTTTGTGATGCCAAGGCTCGAGTTAACTTTAACCGGGGTTCACAGTTACATACATGTCATGTCCCTCTAGAAGGGTGGAATTCTACCCCCGTCGCCAGAATTGGTTCTGACAATTATGTGTGGAAGGGTATGCTCAGATGTGAGTCCCTTGCTCACTGCACCATCAGGATTCAAGCAAGCCGGGCCGAAGACGGCTGTAATGCCAGAAACCGGTCCCCGGAAGCTTGTTTCCTTTCCAGTAAAGAATTGGCTTGGTAGTTTGGTCTGCCCTGTTCCCATGATGCACTGGGCCAGGGTCAGACTAATTTGCATGTAGCCAGGTTCTGAACTGGGATGGTGCAGTGAGCTAAAAAACGGTGATGGATCAAGCCCTGATCCTTTGACTGGGTAGGAGTGTTCTGCTTAATTCAGATACTCTGTCCATCCCCACCCCTTTTGAATCGTTTAGGCCACCACAAGTGTGGAAGGGTATGCTCAGATGTGAGTCCCTTGCTCACTGCACCATCAGGATTCAAGCAAGCCTGGCCGAAGACGGCTGTAATGCCAGAAACCGGTCCCCGGAAGCTTGTTTCCTTTCCAGTAAAGAATTGGCTTGGTAGTTTGGTCTGCCCTGTTCCCATGATGCACTGGGCCAGGGTCAGACTAATTTGCATGTAGCCAGGTTCTGAACTGGGATGGTGCAGTGAGCTAAAAAACGGTGATGGATCAAGCCCTGATCCTTTGATTGGGTAGGAGTGTTCTGCTTAATTCAGATACTCTGTCCATCACCACCCCCTTTTGAATCGTTTTGGCCACCACAAGTGTGGAAGGGTATGCTCAGATGTGAGTCCCTTGCTCACTGCACCATCAGGATTCAAGCAAGCCGGGCCGAAGACGGCTGTAATGCCAGAAACCGGTCCCCGGAAGCTTGTTTCCTTTCCAGTAAAGAATTGGCTTGGTAGTTTGGTCTGCCCTGTTCCCATGATGCACTGGGCCAGGGTCAGACTAATTTGCATGTAGCCAGGTTCTGAACTGGGATGGTGCAGTGAGCTAAAAAACGGTGATGGATCAAGCCCTGATCCTTTGACTGGGTAGGAGTGTTCTGCTTAATTCAGATACTCTGTCCATCACCACCCCCTTTTGAATCGTTTTGGCCACCACAAGTGTGGAAGGGTATGCTCAGATGTGAGTCCCTTGCTCACTGCACCATCAGGATTCAAGCAAGCCGGGCCGAAGACGGCTGTAATGCCAGAAACCGGTCCCCGGAAGCTTGTTTCCTTTACAGTAAAGAATTGGCTTGGTAGTTTGGTCTGCCCTGTTCCCATGATGCACTGGGCCAGGGTCAGACTAATTTGCATGTAGCCAGGTTCTGAACTGGGATGGTGCAGTGAGCTAAAAAACGGTGATCCTTTGACTGGGTAGGAGTGTTCTGCTTAATTCAGATACTCTGTCCATCACCACCCCCTTTTGAATCGCCAAGGCTCGAGTTAACTTTAACCGGGGTTCACAGTTACATACATGTCGTGTCCCTCTAGAAGGGTGGAATGCTACCCCCGTCGCCAGAATTGGCTAGGGGGTAGTATTCCAATTCGTATGACACCTTACCCGACATGTTTTGATAATGTTATACCAGAGTTAGCATTTAACCGCGAGGTTGATAATGCACTTAAGAGTATATGGTATAGCGTTATCATGGAAACAGCTAAAGGACTTGGTTCCGAAAGCTGTAGACAGGCTCAGCTCATGCTAGAGCACCATCTCACATAATTCCAAGCACTCTGCCTTCAGGATTGATAAGGCCTTCTATAGGAGTGACTGATAGGAATATATGTGTCCATTTTAGGGTTAGATATAGGTATACTATATCTACAGCAAAGGGTGATTACACCACCTTGCCCCAGCTGTCATGCAGCCAGTTGTGTCAGTTTTAGATGGCCAGCCAGGGGTGGCATAATACATTCTTCAGCCCCTGGTAGGCCCTGGGTACACCTACGCCCTGGATACCTAAGGTACACTGTACAGGGACTGATAAGGTGGCCCAGTACCAATTTGTAAATGCAACTAAAGTACATGGTTGTCAATTTAGAGAGAGAACAGCTAGGCTGTGGGTCTGATTAGCAGGCCCACAGCCAGGAAAAGTCGTAAACCAGTGAAGCAAAAAGCAAAAAATCTGGGGTGACCATAGGATTGCAGACCCCACTCTCCTACATGCACCATGCCACACATATGTTCCACCTGCAGGCGTATACCGACTTTGTGGAGGGACGCTTGGCTGCCAGACTCACATTACAAACTTCAGGAGGCAAGTCAAATGGCCTCAACTGTCGCCGCTCAATCTCCAAGCATGGAGGTGGAGACTGGACAGGTTCGGGTGGAAGACCGTCCCCTGCTGCTGCGACAGAAGGTCCTCCTGAAGAGGCAGACGAACCGGGGGATCGACTGACATACTGAGTAGCTCGGGATACCAGTACCTTCGTGCCTAGTCCGGAGCCACAAGGATGACTTGGGCCCGGTCGCGTTTGATCTTCTTCAGCACTCTGGGCAGAAGTGGTATAGGCGGAAAGGCGTACAATAGACCGCAACTCCACTCGCGACGAAAAGTGTCGCCGAGCGAGTGCCGCCTTGGAAATTCCAACACGCAGAACCGATGACATTGCACGTTCTCTTCTGTGGCGAACATATCTAACCAAGGCTCTCCCCACTGCTGAAAGAGGCCTTGTGCCAGGTCCGAGTTCAGACGCCATTCGTTATCCATCATGCACCGACGGCTGAGTTTGTCCGCCCTGGCGTTCAGAGAACCTGCCAGGTGTTGAACCACCAGGGTCACGCCCTGATGTTCCAGCCACTGCCAGAGGCGCAGAGCCTCCTGGCATAGGGTCCACGACCCCACCTCGCCCTGTTTGTTGCAGTACCACATGGCGGTGGTGTTGTCCGTGAACTCCCCCGGACAGAGGGCAGGAATGCCTTCAGTGCTAGAACAATCGCCTGCAGCTCCAAAAGGTTGATATGGAGCCGGGACTCCGCCGGAGACCAGAGGCCTCTGATCTCCGCCTCTCCCATGTGGCCTCCCCAGCACTGGAGGGACGCATCCGTCACAACCACGTGCTCCGGTTGGGGAAGGGAGAGGCATCTGCTGCTGACCCAATCGCGGTCCGTGAGCCATGTGAGAAGTTGGCCTGATATATGATGCTCACTAGTTCTAGTGATCACCCTGTATCAGTCCAAACAACCCTTATGGTGATTGGTTGTAAGTCAACCTTATAGACCATCTATCCTAATGGTAGCATGGACAAAGCAGTCTTAGGCTAAACTCTTTTGGCATGTGAAGCCAGCTGTTTTACCACAATATAACCCCTTGAATACCAGATGAAAAGACACCACACAGGTTGTTATGAAAATAAACAATATATTTATTAATAACAAACACCTCTGAACTCTTTATGAGGTCAGAGGGCTAAGCACATGATATCTCTTGGAAAAATACGACAAGTTGCACAAAATTACAATGGTGCCCTAAGGGCACGGCAAACGATATACTAAGTAAATGGAATGTGAAAGTTGATAGAAGAATTGGAGCTGTCCAGAGGCTGCAGGACCGCTGGGACTACGCTATCCTAACCTTAGGTAAGTAATAGGAGGCCCACGGGACGCGGGTGCAGAGTGTGAACTCACACGCGGGATGCGTAACAACATCTATGGACAGTACAGTTCAAGAAAAAGGGAAGTACGGACAATCCTGACTAGTTAGGACTAAAACGACTGTGGAACTGGACACTAGGAGAGTCAAGCTACCCTTGAGCACCGAAATGCTCTCGTTACCTCACCCACGGGCTGCGGGTGCATAGGTGCGAAGTTGTGTCGGGTTTCTGCGTTGAAGTCAATGGAGCCTGAAAGAAAAGATGCTGCAGGCGACCAGGAGGAAGATGTCCGGTGCGATCCAAGGGTGGATCGGTGAAGAAGAGGACCTGAAAGCAGAGCGGACAATGTTCAAAGTCACTAGCCAGTGACTGGAGTGGAACCAGGAAGGAACCAGATGTCGTCGTCGCGATCAGGTGAAGAGTGGACGCTTGACTCTGCAGCCACGTGGACCAGGAGGTTTCTTCGACGACCAGGATGGAGGCACGAGCTGTCCCACGCAGGCTCTCGCTGTCGGCGGTGTCTGTTCCTGAATGGGCGTCAACAGGCCTTGGCAAAGGCAACCCACGCGGTGAGTGGAAAAAGCGTCTGGTGCGGACTAGGAGAGTCCGGGGTGCTCCTCTTTTGGAAGGGAGCAAGGGCCAGTCTGGAGCAACCAGATCAGCAGCAAAGATTTCAAAGTTCATCGTCTAGGAGGTCACTATCCAGCCAGCAAGTGACCAGACAACGCGTCGAGCAGCAGACAAGCAGAAGGGCCCCACGCAGATCTCGTGGATGCTGGAGGGCTGATCTTCGGTGCAGGGGCTGCTCGGGGCTGGGGCTTCTCAGTCTCCAAAGCACTTGGTCGAGTTTACCTCGGGAGTCGTGCTGAAAGCGAAGTGCAGGTTCTTTCAAGATGGCCGGTCCCACGTGTCTCGTCACACCCACGGATCTCAGCTGTGCTGCAGATGTAGGTAGAGGTCGGAGAGGTCTGGGAATCCGGGTCTCGTCGGGCTCTGAAGTCTGAATCCTCGAGGGAAGACGACAAAGGGAAGCCGCTGGACGCTTGATGGTGTCTGCAGTTGCAGGGTGGACACTCCTTGCCCAGAAGGGAGATTCTTCAGTCTTCTGTGGAGCAGAACGTCGAAGTCCAGAGTTTCTTCTTGTAGAGTAGTTCAGGATTAATCTAACTTGGAATGGGACAAGCTCCTACCTTTATCCTGCTAAAGGGGGCTGCACTACTGACTAGGTCCCTCCCCTGGGTGGGACCTGGAAGGGGGGTGGTTACACCCCCTATCCTTTGTCCGGTTTTCGCGCCAGAGCTAGGGCAGGGATGCCCCAGCAACTGGTTTGAACCGGTGTATGCACAGGGCACCTTGTGTGCCCCAGGCATGTCTCATTCCTTTCAGGCCTATCCTACCCAATACACAAAATCCTGTCTGGGGTGGTGCTAGGACCTCCCAAGGCAGGAAACCCTTTGTCCAAGCCTCCCTCGCTGGAAGGACTCCCAGCAGCAGGAGGTCAAACTTGTGTCTGTGGTGGCAGCATCCATTTTGTGATGCCAAGGCTCGAGTTAACTTTAACCGGGGTTCACAGTTACATACATGTCGTGTCCCTCTAGAAGGGTGGAATGCTACCCCCGACGCCAGAATTGGCGAGGGGGTAGTATTCCAATTCGTATGACACCTTACTCGACATGTTTTGATAATGTTATACCAGAGTTAGCATTTAACCTCGAGGTTGATAATGCACTTAAGAGTATATGGTATAGCGTTATCATTGAACAGCTATTAGGACTTGGTTCGGCAAGCTGCAGACGGGCTCAGCTCATGCCAGAGCACCATCTCACATAATTCCAAGCACTCTGCCTTCAGGATTGATAAGGCCTGCCATAGGAGTGACTGATAGGCATATATGTGTCCATTTTAGGGTTAGATATAGGTATACTATATCTATAGCAAAGGGTGATTACACCACCTTGCCCCAGCTGTCTTGCAGCCAGTTGTGTCAGTTTTAGGTGGCCAGCCAGGGGTGGCATAATACATGCTTCAGCCCCTGGTAGGCCCTGGGTACACCTATGCCCTGGATACCTAAGGTATACTGTACAGGGACTGAAAAGGTGGCCCAGTACCAATGGTAAATGCACCTAAAGTACATGGTTGTCAATTTAGAGAGAGAACAGCTAGGCTGTGGGTCTGATTAGCAGGCCCACAGCCAGGAAAAGTCGTAAACCAGTGAAGCAAAAAGCAAAAATCTGGAATGACCATAGGATTGCAGACCCCACTCTCCTACAAGCCACCACTGCAGCTGTCTCGCAGTGCCCTCCGAGATCAGGAGATGGTCGGACAGGTTGCCTTGATGATGGGCCCACTGAAACTTCAGATCCCACTGCAGAGCCCGCATCCGCCACCGGCCGTGATGCACCAGAAGGATGCAGGAGGCCATCAGCCCCAGAAGCCGCAGCGTCAACCTGACCGAGACCCGGGATAACGGCTAAAAGATAGGAATCAGAGCCTGAATATCCCGGACCCTCTGTTCGGGTGGATAAACCCGAAACTGCGCCGAGTCGAGAACCGCTCTGATGAAGAGGATCTTCTGATAGGGGCACAGGTGTGACTTTGGCACATTGATGGAAAACCCCAGCTGGTGCAGGAGGTCTGCCGTTGTCTGGAGGTGGCTGATGACTGTCTGGGGCGAGCCCGCCTTCAACAACCAGTCGTCGAGGTAGGGGAAGACTGAAACCCCTAACCTGCGCAGATGAGCTGCGACCACCGCCATCACCTTCGTGAACACCCGTGGGGCGCTGGTAAGGCCGAAGGGAAGCACGGTAAACTGAAAGTGCTCGTGGCCTACCGTGAACCCCAGGTAGCGCCGGTGGGCGGCAGGACGGGGATGTGGAAATAAGCGTCCTCCAAGTCCAACGCTACCATCCAGTCTCCTGGGTCGAGGGCAGCTAAGACCTGAGTCAGTGTCAGCATTTTGAACTTCTCCTTCCGGAGGAAGCCGTTGACGTTCCGTAGGTCCAAGATAGGGCGTAGGCCCCCTTTGCCCTTCTTGGATACCAGAAAGTAGTGGGAGTAACAACCACACCCTACTTTTGGCCCAGGAACGCGCTTGATGGCCCCCTTGGCCAGGAGGGCCATAACTTCCTCCTGCAGAAGTCGCAAATGATCCCCCGATACGCGGTGGTATTGCGGTGGCATGGCTGGAGGGGTCGCCTCAAAGGGGAGGGAGTAGCCCCTTCGGACGATTTGCAGCACCCACCTGTCCGATGTGACAGTGCGCCAGTGTAAGAGGTGATGGCGAACCCTGCCCCCCACTGGCATCACATGGGCCTGAAAGCACGGACTAGGAGGGTTTTGAGGCGGATGCTGCGGGAGACGGTGTGAACTGACCTCGCCGTTGTCCCCGACCGCCTCCACGGCGGTTTCCACGGCCGCCACCGCGTTGGATGTTAGTCTGCGGTGCGTGGCTGGCAGCACGTGTGGGGGCGCCCCTTCCTTGGCCACCAAAGGAACCCGTCTGCTGGCACGGGCCGAGAGGCCCAAGGACCTGGCCGTAGCCCTGGAGTCCTTAAAGCGCTCAAGCACATGGTCTGCCTTGTCGCCAAAAAGGCGGCGGCCATCAAACGGCATGTCCATGAATGTATTCTGGACATCAGCCGAGAAGTTGGCGGACCTCAACCAGGCGTGGCGACGAATCGCCACCGCCGTTGCAATCGCTCTGCCCAGTGAGTCGGTGGTATCCAGCCCACACCGTATTGAATACCGTGCTGCATCCCGGCCTTCCACAAGGGCATGGCCGAGTTTAGCCCGTACCTCCAACGGGCATTCTGACAGCACTTCCGCGACCGTGTCCCACAGAGAGTGGGTGTAGCGGCCCAAGAGGCATGCGGTGTTGGAAGACCGCAGTCCCAGACTCAAGGAGGAGAATACCTTCTTGTCGTACTGCTCATACCTCTTGGATTCCCTGTCTCGCGGAGCCGACGGGAATGCGGACTGGGAATTTGAAGCCTGGATGACCAGGCTCTCAGGGGTGGGGTGGGTGGACAGGAAACATGGGGCGGGGCGGTGGCGTCTGGCCACGTTCCTATCTACAGGCGAACCTGCAGCGGGCCTGGACCAAGTGCCCAAAAGAACGTCAGTCAAGGCCTCATTAAACGGCAGCAGAGGGTCAGTCGAGCATGACTTCGGTTTAAGGACCTCAGTGAGGAGGTTAGTCCTCACGGCCGCGACGGGAAGCTCAAGGGCCAAGGCCTTGGCCGCCCGCGTCAACACCACACTGTAGGTTGCCCCCTCCTCCGTAGCCACGGTAGGAGGTGAGACAAAACCAGTGTCTGGCGAGGTGTGCAGACCACTGGCATCCCCAAGTCCACCTGTCCAGTCCTCCTGGGACTGACACTCCCGTGTCAGAGGGTCCTCAGACCCCTACCAATAAACCTCATCACCCATCTCCTGTTACTCCGGGTTGTCAATGGATGGGGCCGGTTCGTTGAAGTAAAACTCCCCAATAGACATCGAGAGCGGCGCCCAGCGGCGCCGCTTCGGCGCCAGAACCGGATCGAGGTAGGTATCGGGGATGGCGCCGCCCGAAGACGGCGTCGGAGGTGACACCTGAGGGGCCGGTGAGGTCGCCAGGTCAACCGGCGACGACCCGGATCCAGAAGCGGATCCAGCAGGGCCCTGCGGCGCCGGGCCCGAAGCCGTCGGGGCCGAAGCACCCGCCGGCGTCGGGGCCGAAGCCCCCGACCCACTAGGGCCCCCAGACGGGTCCGCTGGGCCAGAAGACGCCGCGGAGCCCGCAGGAGGAGTGAGGGACCTCATGGCCATGAGGAAGCGCTCGATCTCTTCCGGCGTCGTGTGCTGCCCAGGGACCGGAGGGTATGGGGCAGTCGGCGACTCCGACGGAGCCGCGTGGGCGGTGTCACCCAAACCCCCGGCCGCGTCGCGAGAGCGTCGGGGGGGGAGTCGGAAGAGCGATTATGTCTCTTCGACCTCTTGTGCTTACCTGACGACTTTGAACCTGAGGAGTGATGTCGACTCCCGGAGCTATGGTGGCTCCGACCCCGCGACCGGTCCCTCGACCTCCGTCCGGACCGGGACCTCGCACGGCCGACTGCCGGAGTTCGAGACGCTTGCGGGACCGCTCCCGCCTAGCTTTCGTAGTCAGGGCCCGGCAGTCGGAGCAGGTCTTGTCGTCGTGGTTGACGCTGAGACAGTGGTGACACAGACGGTGAGGGTCGGTGACAGACATCAGTCGGTCGCAGTCCTCACAGGGTTTAAAACCTGGAATCCCTATCGGCACCGTTCGGAGTCGAAGACTCGAAAAATTATCAAAAAGGATCGTAAAAAGTTTAGTCAAAAAATGACTAAGGTACCACTTTTTCCGGATCTGCGCTGCTGGCGCGGAAAAAAGAAGAACTGACGTCAGCACGCGGAGGCGGCGTCTACGTACTCCGACAACGTCATCACGGCTCCGACGACGGACGCGGAGCCGCAGACGATGCCTACCGACGCGCAAGGGTACTGCTACGCAAAAAAAAATTCCGGATCCAGTCTGACGCCTGGGGATATTATAAGGTAAGGAATCTATCACTAACGTGTCTCTTTCAGACATGTGAAGTCTATTTAGGAGCCACCCCAGGGTACTGACATTAGATTTATTTAGTGACATTTCCATGCCAGAAGTACAGAGCCACGCCAGAAGTACAGAGCCACGCCAGAAAGCTGATGGACCAGTGTCAAGATAATTAGGACCTACAAGGATCTTGCTAATCAGAAAAAAACAGTTTGCAGAACGGGGAGGTTGCAAGGGTTGGTATGCAATCTGCAGCTAGATAGTCTCTCTACCAGATACAGCGTCACCAATTGTTAGTAACGTGCTCATCTGATAGTCTTCCGATTCCTGATTCCTTACCTTAGAAAAGACAGCCAAGCAATACCTCCTCAGAGGTGATTCTGCGAACAGGCTCGGACCAAATGGGCAAATACCAGTCACGACAGACCTGACTGTCAAGGCAGTAGCGTTCTGTAAATCTGTGCACAGATGCCCAGTTTGCAGCCTGACAGATGTCCAGGACATGGACTCATGAGCTCATGTAGTGGTTGCAGTCTTAGCTCTGGTGGAGTTAGCTTGCAGACCCTCAGGGACCTGCTTCTTGGCTATTGCGAAGTAGATCTTAATGAAGGGCACAATCCCTTTGGAGATGGTCTGTTTCTGCACAGCTTTCTCTTTCTTTGCTCCAGCAAACCCAATGAAAAGTTGATCATCCACCTGGTGTTATCTGGTGCAACTGATGTAGAACATATTTAGGGACCAGGCAATGGAGTCTTGACCCCGCTTTAGAAGGGTAAGGCAGAGCGAAGAAGGTTGGTAGCATGATGATTCAGCTGATGTAGACACGCGTCATGACCTTTAATAGAAAAGAAGAAAGGATGTGGATAACCATTTCCCAGGGAAGAAGTAGGTGTATGGGGAGGGGGTGGTGCAGAGTGCACCTGTAGCTTTCTGAATCTCCGGGCACATGTATTGTTCACAAGAAGACTATTTTGATCATCAAGACAGAGAGAATTTATGCTTGGGCTCGAATGGTGAACACATTAGGAAGGTTCAGACCAAATTAAGGTCCCACTGGGGCATAATGAAGGATTTAGGGGGAAACTTGCTGAAGTCCTTAAAAAAATTATTTTAAAAAGTCACACATGTAACCTAAACAAGGTCAGCTGATCCGGCAACCGTAAGCAGGCAGATAAGCTTGAAACATACTCTTAAGCTGTGTCGGGGTACGATAAAACAAACAATACCTTGATAATGGTGCAGAAAGAAGACCAACGCACAAGTTACTACTTGTGTAACAATATATCTGTAAGAGAAATTAGTTAGTGATAGATTCCTTACCTTAGAATATCCCCAGACGTCAGACTGGATCCGAAAATTTTTGCGTAGCAGTACCCTTGCGCGTCGGTAGGCGTCGTCTGCGGCTCCGCGTCCGTCGTCGGCGTCGTGGGCGCCGTGATGACGTCGTCGGAGTACTTAGACGCCGCCTCCGCGTGCTGACGTCAGTTCTTAGACACAGCTTTTCTGCGCCAGAAACGCAGAGCTATGCTAAAAACCAACACTGGTGCCTTGAAACTAGGGCCCTGAAAGGGGATGTCCTTAACCCTAGATATCCGTTCGCAGAACGGGGAGGATGGGTGTGTCGGTAAGGAATCTATCACTAACTAATGTCTCTTACAGATATATCGTTACACAAGTAGTAACTTGTGCATCTGAAAGAGACACGTTAGTGATAGATCCCTTACCTTAGAATAGATAGCCCAGCAATACCAACCCCGGTGGTGGGTCTGCGAACCAATAATCACACCAGAAAGTCCTGGAGGACGGAACGGCCAAAGAAGCCACCCCTCCGGACTTGACTGTCCAGGCAGTAGTGTCTTGCAAACGTGTGCAGCGAGGCCCACGTAGCTGCCTGGCAAATGTCCTGCAAGGGCACTCCCCGGCCCAGGGCAGTTGTAGTCGCCGCGGCTCGGGTGGAGTGAGCCCGCAATCCAACAGGGGGCTCCTTTTTCACCAAGGAGTAACATGCCTGGATACACAAGATGATCCACCGAGAGATGGTCCTCTTGTGCACGCTTTCCCCTTCTTAGCGCCCATGTAACCAACAAAGAGTTGGTCATCCACCCGGAACTGGCGTGTGCTATCCAAATAGAATGAAAGCGCACGTTTTGGGTCCAGACGGTGGAGCCGCTCTTCCTCTTTAGAGGGATGCGGTGGCGGGAAGAAGGTGGGCAAGGTGATAGACTGCCCGATGTGGAAGGCCGTGACAACCTTGGGCAGGAAAGATGGCTTAGTACGCAATACAACCTTGTCCGGATGGACAGAAAGGAAGGGAGGCGTACAAGAAAGGGCCTGGGGCTCACTCACTGGCAGAGGTGATGGCAACCAGGAAAGCAGTCTTCAGAGTAAGAAGACGGAGAGGACAGTTGTGAAGTGGCTCAAAGGGAGCGCACATCAGAAATGTAAGAACAAGGTTTAAGTCCCACTGAGGCATCACAAACGAAACAGGAGGAAATGTGTGTGTGATGCCTTTCAGAAAGTGATTAACAATAGGGGACTTGAACAAAGAAGGTTGATCAGGCAGCCTCAGAAAGGCTGAAAGGGCAGAAAGGTAGCCCTTGATAGTGCCCAGAGCAGAGCCCTGCTCGGCAAGAGAAAGAAGGAAGAGAAGAACCTCAGAGAGAGGGGCAGCAAGAGGATCCACAGCCTTTGCTGTGCACCATGCCACAAATCTGTTCCACCTGCAGGCGTATACCGACTTTGTGGAGGGACGCCTGGCTGCCAGAATGACGTTACAGACTTCAGGAGGCAAGTCAAATGGCCTCAACTGTCGCCGCTCAATCTCCAAGCATGGAGGTGGAGACTGGACAGGTTCGGGTGGAGGACCGTCCCCGGCTGCTGCGACAAAAGGTCCTCCCGAAGAGGCAGATGAACCGGGGGATCGACTGACATACTGAGTAGCTCTGGATACCAGTACCTTCGTGCCCAGTCCGGAGCCACAAGGATGACTTGGGCCCGGACGCGCTTGATCTTCTTCAGCACTCTGGGCAGAAGTGGTATAGGCGGAAAGGCGTACAACAGACCCCAACTCCACTCGCGACGAAAAGCATCTCCGAGCGAGTACCGCCTTGGAAATTCCAACGCTCAGAACTGATGACATTGCGCGTCCTCTTCTGTGGCGAATAGATCTAACCAAGGCTCTCCCCATCGCTGAAAGAGGCCTTGCGCCACGTCCGAGTTCAGACGCCATTCGTGATCCATCATGCACCGACGGCTGAGCTCGTCCGCCCTGGCGTTCAGAGAACCTGCCAGGTGTTGAGCCACCAGGGTCACACCCTGACGTTCTAGCCATTGCCAGAGGCGCAGAGCCTCCTGGCAAAGGGTCCACGACCCCACTGTGAGAAGTTGGCCTGATATATGATGCTCACTAGTTCTAGTGATCACCTTGTATCAGTCCAAACAACCCTTATGGTGATTGGTTGTAAGTCAACCTTATAGACCAGCTATCCTAATGGTAGCATGGACAAAGCAGTCGTAGGCTAAACTCTTTTGGCATGTGAAGCCAGCTGTTTTACCACAATACAACCCCTTGAATACCAGATGAAAGGACACCACACAGGTTGTTATGAAAATAAACAGTATATTTATTAATAACAACACCTCTGAACTCTTTATGAGGTCAGAGGGCTAAGCACATGACAATCTCCTACGAAAAATACTACAAGTTGCACAAAATTACAATGGTGCCCTAGGGGCACGACAAACCATATACTAAGTATGTGGAATGTGAGAGTCGATAAAAGGAATGGAGCTGTCCAGAGGCTGTAGGATCGATGGGACCACGCTACACTAACTTCAGGTAAGTAATAGGAGGCCCACGGAACGCGTGTGCAGAGTGTCAACTCACACGCGAGATGCGTAACAGCGTCTATGGACAGTACAGTTCAAGTTTAAAGGTAAATACGGACAATCCTGACTAGGTAGGACAACAACGACTGTGGAACTGGACACTAGGACAGTTAAACTACCCTTGAGCACCAAATATGCTCTTGTTACCTCACCCACGGACTGCGGGTGCACAGGTGTCAAAGTGCTTCGGGTTCTCGCGTTGAAGTTTATGGAGCCTGAAAGAAAAGATGCTGCAGGCGACCAGGAGGAAGATGTCCGGTGCGATCCAAGGGTGGATCGGTGAAGAAGAAGACCTGAAAGCAGAGGGGACAATGTTCACAGTCACTAGCCAGTGACTGGAGTGGAACCAGGAAGGACCCAGATGTCGTCGTCGCGATCAGGTGAAGAGTGGACGCTTGACTCTGCAGCCACGTGGACCAGGAGGTGTCTTCGACGACCAGGATGGAGGCACGAGCTGTCCCACGCAGGCTCTCACTGTCGGCGGTGTTGAATCTGGAATCGGCGTAAACAGGCCTTGGCAAAGGCAACCCACGCGGTGAGTGGAGAAAGCGTCTGGTGCGGACTAGGAGAGTCCGGGGTGCCCCTCTTTTGGAAGGGAGCAAGGGCCAGTCTGGAGCAACCAGACCAGCAGCAAAGATTCAAAGGGTCGTCGTCTAGGAGGCCACTAGCCAGCCGGCAAGTGACCAGACAACGCGTCGAGCAGCAGACAAGCAGAAGGGCCCCACGCAGATCTCGTGGATGCTGGAGGGCGGATCTTCGGTGCAGGGGCTGCTCGGGGTTGGGGCTTCTCAGTCTCCAAAGCACTTGGTCGAGTTTACCTCGGGAGTCGTGCTGGAAGCAAAGTGCAGGTTCGTTCAAGATGGCCTGTCCCACGTGTCTCGTCGCACCCACGGGTCTCAGCTTTGCTGCAGATGTGAGTTGAGGTCGGAGAGGTCTGGGAATCCGGGTCTCGTCGGGCTCTGAAGTCTGGATCCTCGAGGGAAGACGACAAAGTGAAGCCGCTGGACGCTTGATGGTGCCTGCAGTTGCAGGGTGGACACTCCTTGTCCACAAGGGAGATTCTTCAGTCTTCTGTGGAGCAGAACGTCGAAGGCCAGAGTTTTTTCTTGTTGAATAGTTCAGGATAATCTAATTTGGAATGGGACCAGCTCCTACCTTTATTCTCCTAAAGGGGGCTGCACTACTGACTAGGTCCCTCCCTTGGGTGGGACCAGGAAGGGGGGTGGCTACACCCCCTATCCTTTGTCCGGTTTCCTGCCAGAGCTGGGGCAGGGATGCCCCAGCAACTGGTTTGAACCGGTGTATGCACAGGGCACCTTGTGTGCCCCAGGCATGTCTCATTGCTTTCAGGCCTATCCTCCCTAATACACAAAGTCCTGTCTGGGGTGGTGCTAGCACCTCCCAAGGCAGGAAACCCTTTGTCCAACCCATCCTCGCTGGAAGGACTCCCAGCAGCAGGAGGTCAGACTTGTGTCTGTGGTGGCAGCATCCATTTTGTGATGCTGAGGCTCGAGTTAACTTTAACCGGGGTTCACAGTTACATACATGTCGTGTCCTTCTAGAAGGGTGGAATGCTACCCCCGTCACCAGAATTGGCGAGGGGGTAGTATTCCAAATCGTATGACACCTTACTCGACATGTTTTGATAATGTTATACCAGAGTTAGCATTTAACCGCGAGGTTGATAATGCACTTAAGAGTATATGGTATAGCGTTATCATGGAACAGCTATTAGGACTTGGTTCCGCAAGCTGCAAACGGGCTCAGCTCATGCCAGAGCACCATCTCACATAATTCCAAGCACTCTGCCTTCAGGATTGATAAAGCCTTCCATAGGAGTGACTGATAGGAATATATGTGTCCATTTTAGGGTTAGATATAGGTATACTATATCTACAGCAAAGGGTGTTTACACCCCCTTGCCCCAGCTGTCATGCAGCCAGTAGTGTCAGATTTATATGGCCAGCCAGGGGTGGCATAATACATGCTTCTGCCCCTGGTAGGCCCTGGGTACACCTATGCCCTGGGTACAGAGACTGATAAGGTGGCCCAGTACCAATTGGTAAATGCACCTAAAGTACATTGTTGTCAATTTAGAGAGAGAACAGCTAGGCTGTGGGTCTGATTAGCAGGCCCACAGCCAGGGAAAGTCGTAAACCAGTGAAGCAAAAAGCAAAAATCTGGGGTGACAATAGGATTGCAGACCCCACTCTCCTACACCCACCCCGCCCTGTTTGTTGCAGTACCACATGGCGGTGGTGTTGTCCGTGAACACCGGCACTACACTCCCCCTGACAGAGGGGAGGAATGCCTTCAGCGCTAGACGAATTGCCCGTAACTCCAACAGGTTGATGTGGAGCCGGGCCTCCGCCGGAGACCAGAGGCCTCTGATCTCCGCCTCTCCCATGTGGCCACCCCATCCCTGGAGGGACGCGTCTGTCACAACTACGTGCTCCGGTTGGGGAAGGGAGAGGGATCTGCCGCTGACCCAATCGCGGTCCGTGAGCCACCACTGCAGCTGTCTCGCAGTGCCCTCCGAGATCAGGACGTGGTCGGAAAGGTTGCCCTGATGCTGAGCCCACTGAAACTTCAGGTCCCACTGCAGAGCCCGCATCCGCCACCTGGCGTGATGCACCAGTAGGCTGCAGGAGGCCATCAGCCCCAGAAGCCGCAGCGTCAACCTGACCGAGACCCGGGATAACGGCTGAAAGATGGGAATTAGAGCCTGAATATCCCGGACCCGCTGTTCGGGTGGATAAACGGGAAACCGCGCCGAGTCGAGAACCACTCTGATGAAAAGGAGCTTCTGAGAGGGGCACAGGTGTGACTTCGGCACATTGATGGAGAACCCCAGCCTGTGCAGGAGATCTGCCGTAGTCTGGAGGTGGCTGACGACTGTCTGGGGCGAGCCCGCCTTCAACAACCAGTCGTCGAGGTAGGGGAAGACTGAAACCCCTAACCTGCGCAGATGAGCTGCGACCACCGCCATCACCTTTGTGAACACCCGTGGGGCGCTGGTTGTAGGAGAGTGGGGTCTGCAATCCCATGGCCACCCAGATTTTTGTTTTTTGCTTCACTGGTTTACGACTTCCCCTGGCGGTGGGCCAGCTAATCAGACCCACAGCCTAGCTGTTCTCTCTCTAAATTACAACCATGTACCTTAGGTGCATTTTACCAATTGGTACTGGGCCACCTTATCAGTCCCAGTACAGCATACCTTAGGTATCCAGGGCATAGGTGTACCCAGGGCCTACCAGGGGCTGAAGCATGTATTATGCCACCCCTTGCTGGCCACCCAAACAGACACAACTGGCTGCACGACAGCTGGGGCAAGGTGGTGTAAACACCCTTTGCTTTAGATATAGTATTTCTATATCTAACCCTAAAATGGACACATATATTCCTATCAGTCACTCCTATGGCAGGCCTTAACAATCCTGAAGGCAGAGTGCATGGAATCATGTGAAATGGTGCTCTGGCATGAGCTGAGCCCGTTTGCAGCTTGCGGAACCAAGTCCTAATAGCTGTTCCATGATAACGCTATACCATATACTCTTAAGTGCATTATGTACCTCGCGGTCATATGCTAACTTTGGTATAACATTATCAAAACATGTCGAGTAAGGTGTCATACGAATTGGAATACTAACCCCTCGCCAATTCTGGCGACGGGGTTAGCATTCCACCCTTCTAGAGGGACACGACATGTTGGTAACCTGTAACCCCGGTTAAAGTCAGACATAGCCTCAGCTCCACAAGATGGATGCTGCCACCGAGACACAAGTCTGCCCTCCTGCTGCTGGGAGTCCTCCCAGCCCAGGAGGCAAGGACAAAGGGTTTCCTGCCAGGGGCGGTGCCAGCACCGTCCCAGACAGGATTTTGTGGATCCTAGGTAGGCAGGGCTTTAGAGGAAGGTGACTGCAAGTGGCACCCCGGTGCTCACTATGCATAGGCCGGCTTGAACCAGTTCCAGGGGCACTCCAGCCCCTGATCTGGGGAAAGCCCGCCAAAGGAGAGGGGTGTAACCACCCCCCTCCTAGTCCCACCCATAGGGCAGGACTTAGTCGCGTGCCAGCCCCTTTTAGCAGGATAAAGGTAGGAACTGGCCCGCTTCCAAATTAGATGAATCTTTGAATCCTGAACCGACTTTCTACGAGAGGAACTCAAGACTCTTCCTAAGATTTCTCCCTTGTGACTAAGGAGTAGTCACCCTGCAGCAGCAGGCACCAACCAAGCATCGCGGTCTGCTGTAAGTCTCTCCTCCGGATCAAGACTGCCCAGCACGACGAGAACCGGCTTCCCTGGCACCTCTGACCTCAACCTACATCATCAGCCCAGCTGTGATCCGTGGGTGTGACGAGACCTCGAGGGACCGGCCATCTTTGAAGACTGCACGACGCTTGTCCAGCACGACCACGAGTGACCCTCGACTGAGTGCTTTGGGGTAAGAGAAGCCCCGACCCTGAGCAGCTCCAGCACCGAAGTTCAGCCCCCCTACATCCACGAGATCTGCGTGGGGCCCTTTTGCTCTTTGCTGCTCACCGCGTTGTCCAGGTCACTTGCCCGTTGGCTAGTGGCCCTCTCACGACGCTTCACGACGACAAACACCGCTGGTCTGGTTGCTCCAGACTAGCCCTTGCTCCCCTCCAAAAGAGGAGCACCCTGGACCCTCCTGGTCCACTCCAGACTCCATTTTAAGTCCACCGCGTGGGCTTGCATTTGCCAAGACTTGTTGCCCCAATCCTGGGTCCAGCGACGTCGACAGCAGAGACCTTCGTGGGACAGCTCGCACCTCCATCCTGGTCGCCGACAACGCCTCCTGATCCGAGAGACTGCAGAGCCCAGCAGCGCCCACTCACCTGGTCGAGGTGACTTTGTCCGGTGCCATCCTGGTGCCCACCTAAATCACTGGCTAGTGATTCAGAACTTGGTCCCCTCTGCTTACAGGTCTTCTTCTTCCCTGATCCAGGCTTGGATCACCACGAACTTCTTCACTGGCCCCCTGCCAGCAACTTCTTTCTTCAGGCTCCTGGTTCTTCAACAAGGGTTTCCGACGCAACTTGAACCCTATGCAGCCGCAGCCCCTGGGCTAGGTAAACTGAGTACTCCGGTGCTCCAGCATAGTCCAACACCCTAAGTGTTCGGATCCACTCTTGTTTTCGACCCACCTAGTCAGGTTCGCCCGAGAACAGTAACTTTGTGATTGCTAGTATCCATAGACTTGTTCCCGCATTACGCGTGAGAGTTCCCACTCTGCACACGGCGTCCCTAGGCCTCCTGCTTCTAATCCAAGGGTTCAGCATTGTAGGCCTAGCGTTTCTACAGTCTAGAAAAGTAGTACTTACCTGCTAGTAATTTCGCATTCCACTTCTTGTGTATATGGTTTTTCGTGCCCCTCGGGCATTTGTGTAAATTGTGCGACTTAAAGTATTTTCGTAAGAGTTTTGTTGTGTGCTTAGCTCCCTGTCTCATAAAGAGCCAGGGTAGTCTTGTTATAAATAAATATCTGTTTATTTTCATAACAACTTGTGTGGTGTCCTTTCACTTGGTGTTCAAGGGGTATATGTGATGGTAAAACAGCTGGCTTAACACGCCCTCTAGAGTTTAGCCTAAAGACTGCACGTGTCCATGCTACTAGGATAGCTGGTCTATCAGGTTGACTTACAACCAAACATCAATAAGGGTTGTTTGGACTGATACAAAGTGTTCACTAGAATAGTGAACATTATATATCAGGCCAACTTCTCACAGCAACCACATCCTACTTCTGGCCCAGGAACGCGCTCGATGGCCCCCTTGGCCAAGAGGGCCGTAATTTCCTAATGCAGAAGTCGCAAATGATCCCCCGATACACGGTGGTTCTGCGGTGGCATGGCTGGAGGAGTCGCCTCGAAGGGGAGGGAGTAGCCCCTTCGGACGATTTGCAGCACCCACCTGTCCGAAGTGACAGTGCGCCAGTGGAGGTGGTGATGGCAAACCCTGCCCCCCACTGGTGTCACATGGGCCTGAAAGCACAGACTAGGAGGATTTTGAGGCGGACGCTGCGGGGGAAGGTGTGGACTGACCTCGCCGTTGACCCTGACCGCCGGGAAGGCGGTTCCCACGGCCGCCACCGCGTTGGGTATTACCATGCGGAGCATGGCTGGCAGCACGTGTGGGTACACCCCTTCCGTGGCCACGAAAGGAGTGAAAGGCAGCCGATTGCTGGCGCGGGGCCGAGAGGCCCAAGGACTTGGCTGTAGCCCTGGAGTCCTTAAAGCGCTCAAGCGCATGGTCTGCCTTGTCGCCAAAGAGGCGACGGCCATCAAACGGCATGTCCATCAGAGTGTTTTGGACATCGGCCGAAAAGTTGGGGGACCTCAACCAGGCGTGGCGTCTGAACGCCACCGTCGTTGCCATCGCTCTACCTAGCGAGTCGGTGGTATCCAGCCCACACCGGATAGAATATTTGGCTGCATCCCGGTCCTCCACAAGGGCTTGGCCGAGTTTGGCCCGTACCTCCAACGGACACTCTGGCAGCACTTCCGCAACCATATCCCACAGAGAGTGGGTGTAGCGGCCCAAGAGGCATGCAGTATTGGAAGACCGCAGACCCAGACTAAGGGACGAGAGGACTTTTTACCGTACTGCTCGTACCTCTTGGATTCCCTGTCCGGCGGCGCCGACGGGAATGAGGTCTGGGAATTGGAGGCCTGGATGACCAGGCTCTTGGGGGTGGGATGGGTGGACAGGAAACATGGGTCGCCCGGGGCTGGGCGGTGGCGTCTGGCCACATTCCTATCTACGGGCGAACCCGTAGCGGGCTTGGACCAAGTGCCCAGAAGAACGTCGGTCAAGGCCTCATTAAAGGGCAGCAGAGGCTCGGCCGAGCTTGACTGCGGTTTAAGGACCTCAGTGAGGAGGTTAGTCCTCACGGCCGCGACGGGGAGCTCAAGGCCCAAGGCCTTGGCAGCCCTCATCAACACCACACTGTACGTTGCCCCGTCCTCCGAAGCCACGGAAGGAGGGGAGACAAAACCAGTGTCTGGAGAGGTGTCCAGGCCACTGGCATCCCCAAGGTCCCCTGCCCAGTCCTCATGAGACTGACACTCTCGGGTCAGAGGGTCCTCAGACCCCTCCCAAACCCCTTCATCACCCATCTCCTGATACTCAGGGTTTTCAACCAATGGGGCCTGTTCATGGAAGTGAAACTCTCCAAACGACGTCTGGAGCGGCACCCATCGGGGCCGTCCCGACGTCGGAACAGGAACGAAGGAGATATCGGGGACGGCGCCGCCCAAGGACGGCGCCGGAGGCGACACCTAATGGTCCGACGCCGGAGAGGTCGTAAGGTCCACCGGCGACGATCCAGATCCCGAAGAAGGTCTAGGGTGGTCCCGCGGTGCCGGGCCCGAAGGCACCGGGACCGCTGGACCCTGTGGCGCCGAGCCCGAAGGCGCCGGCGGCGTCGCGATGGGGGGGCCCTGCGGCGCCGGGCCCGAAGGCGTCGGCGGCGAAGCACCCGACGGCGTCGGAGCCGAAGCCCCCGACCCGCTAGTGGCCCCAGACGGGTCCGATGGGCCCGAAGGCGCCGAGGAGCCCGTCGGAGGAGAAAGTTTCCTCATGGCCATGAGGAAGCGCTCGATCTCCTCCGGCGTCGTGTCTAGCCCAGGGACCGTAGGGTGTGGAGCTGGACGCGGCGCCCGCGACTCTGACGGAGCCGCGTGGGTGGTGTCAACCGAACTCCCGGCCGCATCGCGCGAGCGTCGGGGGGAGTCCGAAGAGCGATGACGCCTCTTGGACTTCTTGTGCTTCTTACCTGACGACGACTTCGACCCGGAGGAGTGGGGCCTACTCTCGGAACTGTGGTGGCTCCGAGACCGCGACCTGTCGCTCGACCTCCCGTGGGACCGAGACCTCTCGCGGCGCGGGACCGACTGCCGGAGTTCGAGTCGCCTGCGGGACCGCTCCCGCCTGGCTTTCGAAGAGAGGGCCCGGCAGTCGGAGCAGGCCTTGTCGTCGTGGTCGATGCCTAGACAAGTTAGACACAGGTGGTGAGTGTAGGAGAGTGGGGCTGCAATCCTATGGTCACCCCAGATTTTTGCTTTTTGCTTCACTGGTTTACGACTTTCCCTGGCTGTGGGCCTGCTAATCAGACCCACAGCCTAGCTGTTCTCTCTCTAAATTGACAACCATGTACTTTAGGTGCATTTACCAATTGGTACTGGCCCACCTTATCAGTCCCTGTACAGTGTACCTTAGGTATCCAGGGCATAGGTGTACCCAGGGCCTACCACGGGCTGAAGCATGTATTATGCCACCCCTGGCTGGCCACCTAAAACTGACACAACTGGCTGCAAGACAGCTGGGGCAAGGTGGTGTAATCACCCTTTGCTATAGATATAGTATACCTATATCTAACCCTAAAATGGACACATATCCTCCTATCAGTCACTCCTATGGCAGGCCTTAACAATCCTGAAGGCAGAGTGCTTGGAATTATGTGAGATGGTGCTCTAGCATGAGCTAAGCCTGTCTGCAGCTTTCGGAACCAAGTCCTTTAGCTGTTTCCATGATAACGCTATACCATATACTCTTAAGTGCATTATCGACCTCGTGGTTGAATGCTAACTCTGGTATAACATTATCAAAACATGTCGAGTAAGGTGTCATACGAATTGGAATACTACCCCCTCGCCAATTCTGGCGACGGGGGTAGCATTCCACCCTTCTAGAGGGACACAACATGTATGTAACTGTGAACCCCGGTTAAAGTTAACTCGAGCCTTGGCATCACAAAATGGATGCTGCCACCACAGACACAAGTCTGACCTCCTGCTGCTGGGAGTCATTCCAGCGAGGGAGGCTTGGACAAAGGGTTTCCTGCCTTGGGAGGTGCTAGCACCACCCCAGACAGGATTTTGTGTATTGGGTAGGATAGGCTTGAAAGGAATGAGACATGCCTGGGGCACACAAGGTGCCCTGTGCATACACCGGTTCAAACCAGTTGCTGGGGCATCCCTGCCCCAGCTCTGGTGCGAAAACCGGACAAAGGATAGGGGGTGTAACCACCTCCCTTCCTGGTCCCACCCAGGGGAGGGACCTAGTCAGTAGTGCAGCCCCCTTTAGCAGGATAAAGGTAGGAGCTGGTCCCATTCCAAATTAGATTAATCCTGAACTACTCTACAAGAAGAAACTCTGGACTTCGACGTTCTGCTCCACAGAAGACTGAAGAAATCTCCCTTGTGGGCAAGGAGTGTCCACCCTGCATCTGCAGGCACCATCAAGCGTCCAGCGGCTTCACTTTGTCGTCTTCCCTCGAGGATCCAGACTTCAGAGCCTGACGAGGCCCGGATTCCCAGACCTCTCCGACCTCAACCTACATCTGCAGCACCTGAGATCCGTGGGTGCGACGAGACACGTGGGACCGGCCATCTTGAATGAACCTGCACTTCGCTTCCAGCACGACTTCCGAGGTAAACTCGATCAAGTGCTTTGGGGACTGAGAAGCCCTAGCCCCGAGCAGCCCCTGCACCGAAGATCAGCCCTCCGGCATCCACGAGATCTGCGTGGGGCCCTTCTGCTTGTTTGCTGCTAGACGCGTTGTCTGGTCACTTGCCGGCTGGCTAGTGGCCTCCTAGACGACGACCCTTGAAATCTTCACTGCTGGTCTGGTCGCTCCAGACTGGCCCTTGCTCCCTCCCAAAAGAGGGGCACCCCGGACTCTCCTAGTCTGCACCAGACGCTTTCTCCACTCACCGCGTGGGTCGCCTTTGCCAAGGCCTGTTGACGCCGATTCCGGATCCAACACCGCCGACAGCGAGAGCCTGATCGCAACGACGACATCTGGTTCCTTCCTGGTTCCACTCCAGTCACTGGCTAGTGACTGTGAACATTGTCCCCTCTGCTTTCAGGTCTTCTTCTTCACCGATCCGCCCTTGGATCGCACCGGACATCTTCCTCCTGGTCGCCTGCAGCATCTTTTCTTTCAGGCTCTATTGACTTCAACGCGAGAACCCGACATGACTTCGCACCTATGCACCCGCAGCCCGTGGGTGAGGTAACGAGAGCATTTCGGTGCTCAAGGGTAGCTTGACTCTCCTAGTGTCCAGTTCCACAGTCGTTTCAGTCCTACCTAGTCAGGATTGTCCGTACTTACCTTTTCTTTGAACTGTACTGTCCATAGATGTTGTTACGCATCCCGCGTGTGAGTTCACACTCTGCACCCGCGTCCCGTGGGCCTCCTATTACTTACCTAAGGTTAGGATAGCGTAGTCCCAGCGGTCCTGCAGCCTCTGGACAGCTCCTTTTCTTCCATTGACTCTCACATTCCATTTACTTAGTATATGATTTGCCGTGCCCCTAGGGCACCATTGTAATTTTGTGCAACTTGTCGTATTTTTGTGCAACTTGTCGTTTTTTTCTTAAGAGATTGTCATGTGCTTAGCCCTCTGACCTCATAAAGAGTTCAGAGGTGTTGTTATTAATAAATATACTGTTTATTTTCATAACAACCTGTGTGGTGTCCTTTCATCTGGTATTCAAGGGGTTATATTGTGGTAAAACAGCTGGCTTCACATGCCAAAAGAGTTTAGCCTAAGACTGCTTTGTCCATGCTACCATTAGGATAGCTGGTCTATAAGGTTGACTTACAACCAATCACCATAAGGGTTGTTTGGACCGATACAAGGTGGTCACTAGAACTAGTGAACATCATATATCAGGCCAACTTCTCACAGTGAGGATCCGTGACCGACATCGTGTGGTCGCAATCCTCGCAGTGTTTAAAGCCAGGCATCCCTACGGCACCGATCGGAGTCGTAGACTTCGAGAAATGATCAAAAAATGATCCAAAAAGTTAGTAAAAAATGGACTATGGGTTACTGCTTTTTCCAGATCGGCGCTTGCTGGCGCGGAAAAAAGAAGAACTGACGTCAGCACGCGGAGGCGGCGTCTAAGTACTCCGACGACTTCATCACGGCGCCGACGACGGACGCGGAGCCGCAGACGACGCCTACCGACGCCCAAGGGTACTGCTACGCAAAAGTTTCCGGATCCAGTCTGACGCCTGGGGATATTCTAAGGTAAGGAATCTAATACTAACGTGTCTCTTTCAGATCGTTCACTACATACACCCTCCAGAGATTGAATGACTGTAGCACCAAAGAGAACCCAACCCAAGGGACTGCCATAGAAAGAAGAAGGCACAGGCGTGGGTGGGAATAAAAAACAGAATAACTCCACAAGTGAAGAACTAAGGTGGAGCAACATGAGAAGGCAGTAAAAAGTATAGAACTTAACCACCCAAAAACGTGGACGGAGTGGAGAGCCAAAGGGATTGAAAGCCTAACAACACCCCTGCGCCAAAGGAAGGTGCGAGAACATGCCACCAACCAAACACTATAACGGAGGGGAGGGTGGAAGGCCCCACGCAGAAGAACACACCTTACCCCAGAGTGAGGTGCGAGAGCACAACTCCGGAAGACCAAGGCCACCAGAAAAGGCGTGGGGGGGGAGGACTAGGTGGAAAAACACCATATGAAAAGGCTTTCGCAGAGCAGGGAGGATAGGCGGGCGTTAAGGAATCTGCGGCTAGACTGTGTCCCTACCAGATATATTGTTACCGAAGGTAAGTAACTCTTCCATCTGATTGAGACATCTATCCGGAGATTCCTTAACTTGGAATAGATACCAAAGCCATACCTCATAGGAGGAGGGTATTTGAAACAACCACCAAGTTCCAGGAGAACATATTTGTCAAAAAGCGGACTAAACACGGTGGGAACCGCAATGCTAGGGCAACTGACATTAGACCCAGGAAACTCTGTCAGGGACATTTTCAGAGGACGGCAAAGAAACCAAAATCCGACAATGGACGGTGTGAGACCTCTCTTGCCAAGACACAGACAAAAGGAAATACAGAACTAGAAAGATCAGTGCCAACGTAAGAAAAAATGCAGTGACTCCTTCAAAGAAGGATCCAAGCACCGGGCCCTATGATTCATGAGGAACGAAGCCCCTAAGGGGCAAAACAACATGACAACAGTAGAGCATACTGCCTGAACATACACCACAGTAGATGCCGGAATGAAACAGAGGAAAGTCCGAAGACTGTCGGGCCAAGAACATGAGCCGCAACAGGAGGCCGGTGTGTGTAAGAAAAAACACACATCGAATGTGTAGCCCCCTAGGACATGTGACGACAGTGGCAGGGCCAAACCCAGAGTCTAGTGCCAAGAGAGACAGAAGAGCCACCATTGAGCAAAAGCTCAGTGGGTAGACATGCTGCCAAATGTACCAAAAGGTACCACTGTGAGGGGATATCCTGCAAAGTCAGGAACACATAGAGGACTTTATCCCGATGGAGAGAGTGAGCAAGAAGGCCTGATACTAGGGCAAAAAGAACCTAGTATGCGAGCACCCCTGTGGTGTGTAGAACCTACGACATATACACAAAGAGACAGGAACGTTGCCACCCATACGTGAAGTGACGAAACCCTAAACAGGGGAGTCGCTCAATCGGTACAAATGTACCGGTGTGCGGCATAACAGGCACAGAATGCAGAAAAAAAAACATTTCCCCGAGGGGGAAGAAACCTGGTCTCCCGTGAGACAGGCAGAAACATAGACCACGATACTGCCAGTAAAGGATTGAGAGTAGGCACAGACAGAAGCCTGTCGCCAAAAAACATACACCGCCATAGACCGACACCATCTACCAAAAAGGAGAATGCCGAGAAGAATATAAACACAGCAATGCTACCTAAAGAAGAAACTGTGCCAGAATGGGAGTAAGAACTCACACTCAGAAAAACAGCTGGTGTGGAACTCATCACCAGTGCTACAAATGTAAGAGCCCACACCTCGAGAAACCGCTGGCGTGGAGCACAGATCCTGTGGCAGAAAGTCATAGACCAGAGCCACTTCTTGAAGAACTAAGAAATATGCACAGGGCAGGAAGGGACAAACCGGACACCCTGTCCTGCAAGAAGCAAGGGACCGGAGACCCTGCTAGGGAAGTGGGGTAGGAGGCAACACAGCCGAGACAGAGCCGGCGGAAACTCCCCTTGCCTTAGGCAAGAACCCAGACAGTGCTTGAGCCACAAGAAAAGACGTAGAGCACAACCTGTATGCACCAATACAGCAAGTATTCACAGAATACAGAAGAGACTTCCGGAATGGAACAGAGGAACCTGCCCCCCAGGGGAGCATGTCCACCTATAGACAGGCAAGACGGGTACAGCAATGCTGCAAGAACACGCCAGGAAAAAACAGGCATGACAAAACCCCAACGAAACAGCAGGGAAGGACACCCCTACGGAGGCAGGGATGTATTACGGACCAACCGTAGACAACCAATTGTAACCCTCGGAGAGAAACCAACCCCATGGATCTCACCGGAGGAGACATCCTACAACAGTAGGAAGAGTCAACCTGCGGCAAAAGTTCCTGGGTAAGGAAGAGTAGCAATATAACAGCCAACATATACCCCACATAGGGTAAGGCACAACCCTACAAAAGAAGTGTCCCCCTTGAGACAAGCTCGTCGGCAGAGGCTAAAAAGAAAGGTAAACACAGCTTAACCAGCTGTACCAGAATAAGGAAATAAAACGGCTGAACAGCCACACAACCCAGAACATCTGTATCCCACAACGGGTAACAGAAAAAAAAATGTGACGGCACCGTCACGAAACCAAAAATCCTCTACAAGCATTAAAACCTAAAAAGACAATCAAACATAGACAGGAGGCGCCTGACCGCCGAATCAGCATGGGTGTCAAAAAGAGTGACCCCATCAAATGGAAGATCTCTTAGCTGCTCCTGAACATGCTCTGGGAAAACGTCATCGCACAACCACACATGGCGGCATATGACAATCGACCTGGCCATAGCACGACCCACAGAGTCAGTGGTGTCCATGGCAGACCAAATCAAAAATTGCACCACATCATGGCCATCACAGATTAGGTGGGCCAGATTGGCACAAGAGCTCTCCGGCAAGGAGGGGAGGAGCTGCTCAACAGTCCCGAGCTGGTGGATGCAAACACATCGCGGCCACATGACTCCAACCACCGAGACTCCCGAGTGGGAGGACGCAACGGAACAGGAGTGATAGAAAAAGCTGCCTGAAGCACAAGTCCTCCTGTCCCAGGATGGAGGGTCAAACAGGCGGGAGCCAGGTGATGTGCCACAGCACGATGCACTGGGTGCCCCCGAAGAGGGCCTCACCCACTTCCTGAGAAGGATGTCAAATAATGACTCTGCAAATGGCAACAATGGCTCCAAGTCACCCCGCGCCCTGGTGAAGAAGATCCAGCAAAGGCTCCGAAGGTCTATAGACTGAGGGTGGCTGCATCCTCGAAATGTCTGCAGCCCTGCAAGCAGCCCTGACAAACGTCCCACTAGCCTCCGTGGCCCCGCGAGGCGGTGACAGCAAGTCATCAGTATGTGACGGACACAAGCTAATCCGGCCACCTAACAGAGGCTCAGAAAAAGGATGAGTACTCAGGGGGTGGGGAATCCACTGGGACCACATCCCCCCGAACGGCATCGAGGCGATGTCGGGCAGACAATGGCAACCTCCGAAAAGGCCTTCGACTGGCTGAGTGGAGCAAGCATCGGCGACCTCCGAAAAGGCCTTGACCGTCCGAGTCGAGCCGGCGACCTCCGAAAAGGCCTCGACCGGCCGAAGTCAGACCGGCGTCGACAACATCCCCCGAGGTGGAAACCTACGGGGAGAGAGTGTGACGAAGCGGTGTCGTGCACCGCGCCGCGGCCACCTCCAGGGACGCCGCAGGTAGCCTTGGAAGGCTGTGCGACGGCGCTGTGGAAGGGCTAAACGTCGTGGGATGCCCCTCCGGGCTGGGTCTTGATGTTGCGGCGACTCCGGAGTCAGGGCACTCGGTCGGAGACGAGGGTAAACCCGCCGGCAGAGTCCCGACCTGAGTCCCTACTTCCCCAGTGGGGCCCGAAGGCGCACAAGGGAGGGGGGGCAAAGCAAGAAAGGACTGCAGGGCACTGCCGTAGTCCTCCATCTGAGCTCTAATCGTCCCAGCACCCGGAAACGGGGGTTATGCCGGGTCCAACTCCTTAGGGCCTAAGTCCGGCAAAGAACGGGAGCCGCTGCCCCGACGTGATGTCAACACAAAGCTGACAACTTCTGCGACTTCCGTTTGTGCTTACCTGAGGTAGGCGAATGACGGCGACGGTCCTGGGACCTACCCTGAACAGGAACGTCCTGTGAGGATTGGCGCCGCGTGGACTTCTCCGCTGGAGAAGGAGACCTGTGTCGCGAGGGGTCCGTTCGGGACTTCCGGGCAGACAGCAGCTTCATGCGGCGTTCCCGCAGGGATTTCGGCCGCAGCTGGCGGCAAGCGTCGCACTCCACTGAGTCATGGTGCTCACCCGAGCACCACATACAGATTTCGTGAGGGTCCGTTGCTGACATCTGTCGCGAGCAGGACCGGCACGGCTTGAAGCCCGCAAAAAGGCGTCCAAAAGGCCGGAAGATAACAAAAACAGGCCGGAGTTATCACTTTCCCGGATTTGCGTTAGGACGCGGAAAAGAAGAAAACTGAAGTCAACACGCTGGGAGGGGCTTTTATGGCTCCATTGACGTCACTTCTGTGGATGACGTCAGGACGGAGCCAGGCGACGCCACCTCCCAGCATGCAGGGGTATTGCTGGGGCAAAAAGAATTTTCCAGATCCAGTCTGACGCCTGGGGAGATATTCTAAATTAAGGCATCGGCGGCTAGATGTCTCTATCAGATACTTTGATACGGACTTCATCCAGGAAAGGATGAGTTTCTTACTTTAACTGATACGACTTGGTGAGTCACCACATGGCCGTCTCCTTGATCATACAATAAACTATTAAGTATTTGTTCGAGTGGACACACCTTATTCACTCTTGACTTTTTTCACTTAGGGTGTTAATGTTTTTTTACCTGTCTTGAGGAAGAAGCACTGTGATGCCCATCTATTAACACACACACACCTGGATCGACACATTGATGCTTAATAAGTTCACGTCCCGGGTCACTCTGACCCTAAAATAAATGACAAAGTCTAAAAAAGGCCTTCATTGATCTCCACTGACTAAAAGAGGATGGAGATCTTTGTACATGCATTATGGATGTTTTTGATGCAATTTGTGTCAGCCTGTAATCTGTACACAACATTGTTACACTGTTTGTCACATTAGTCACTGATGAACAAGTTACTTACCTTTGGTAACGATATATCTGTAAGAGACAGATTAGTTATGGATTTCTCACCTTAGAATTACCCCAGGCGTCAGACTGGATCCGGAGAATTTTTTCCTCAGCAGTACCTCGGTGCATCGATAGGTGCCGTTGGTCGAATCCGTGTTAGTCGTCGGCGGTGTGGTCGCAGGAATGACGTCATTCCACCCTCGTGGGCAGACGTCCGTTACTTACACAACATTCCACGCCAGTAGCGCAGAGCCATGCAAGGCACTGACCACTAGTGCACGAATAGAAGGGCCCTGAAAGGGAGTCCCTCACCCTAGAAGTCAGTACACAGAATGGGAAGGATGGGTGTGGGTTGGTGAGGAATCCATAACTAATCTATCTCTCTAACAGATATATCGTTACAGAAGGTAGGTAACCAAGTATCCATGTTGTCTGCTTCTGATCCTTGCCTCCTTTTACCTTGTGAACAAACACCCTTGAGTAAAAGATTAAACATTGGATCATCTTCAGTCCCATGGGCAGTTGGCTTTTCCAAGTCTCCAATGACGATTGCACCACACTTTCTGTGAGAAGAAATTAATGAGGTCTTTAATTAATTTTACATCCATGGCAGCAAATGGAGGGAATATTGCTAACTTACCATTTGTGTATTTGGGGTAGATAGTTCTTTCTCACAACACAGTGCACTGGATATGGTACCTATGTAACACAAGGCACTGGATACAGTGCCCTACGAAAGGAGTTCCCCAGGCCATGTTTCAAGGCTACAGGCCAGGTCCATGCTCACTGGTCAGGTCACACTTGGATTTGCTGGAACTCGTTCAGCTTCAGCCACCTTCAATAAAAGGCCCATCTCTGGATAATCATTCAAAGCCAGATAATGCACTTGGCTTTAGATTGCAATCCAGTGGGTGGTATTTAATGAGCAGTGCAAGGAATTGTGGAGGGGAAGACAGGTTACAGCTAAATGAGTGCCACTAACCTGAGAGCACCTTACAACTTTCAGGGTACAAATATATAGGGGAGACAGCAACAGTGGCAGCAAATGTAACTAGAGGCAATGAGGTGGTGCAGTCATAACATACTATAAGAATAACCCCGGGAAAGCTAATTGGCAGTCTCCTCACTGGGGTTCAGTTCAATGTTTTTATAGCATGCACAGGTGCCATCCGGTCGGGAGAGGGAATGTGCTGCTTTAAATAAAGAGGTGCATTTTCAACTGCTTCCTTAAACTTAGTAAGCTTTTGTTTGGTTTCAGATGAATAGGCAGGAAGTGCCAAAGCTTGGGAACCAAGTAGGCAAATGAAAAACTCCCCAACTTGCTCTCGAGTCTAGGGACGACAAGAAAGAAGAGTTTGTTCTAGCTCAGCCCTCTGCAGGCACTGTATGGAGATATGAGGTACCAAAGGGGATGAGGGCTGGGCAAATGCCTTAATCTATGGGAAATGCATACAGCTTTGAATTGTATTCTTTTGTTAATTGGAAGCCAATGAAGATGGGCTAAAGACACCTGTGCTGATTGCATTATTGACAAGCCCCGCAGGGCCCAAGCTGCAGCATTCTGGGTGACCTGCAGCTGCCTGATAATATACGAGGGGCTTCCTTGATAGAGTTGCCTTAGTCGAGGCAGGACAATACCAAGCCTTGGACCACAATCCTCCGACAGTCCGTAGGGACCACTTAGGTGTCTTCCTAAGTGATCTTAGGAGGCCAAAGGACTTTCTTTGCCTGAGAGCTCCTAGTTAAGTCTTTATCCAGGATAACTCAAAGGCTCTTTCCTTCATTTATTTTTATTTATTTTGTATACTTATATAGCGCGAGCCTGTCGCCCAAAGGGCATCCTGGCGCTTGAGATCCGGTCAACAACGCTTCCACTGCTCAGCCAGTCCTAGGGAAAAGATAGGTTTTTAGGGCTTTCCTAAACGGGAAGTAGTCCCTATGACTTCTCAAAGGGAGTGGCAGGGAGTTCCAGAGTTTGGCCGCTGCGACACTAAACGAGCGGCCACTTCAGGTCTGGGGCCAGGCTTTCCTCAAGCATGGGGGCCAGAGGAATTGATCCCAAAGCAAGGGATTGTTTCTAACCACCATAATCTTGGTGTTCTCCCTGTTCAGCTTGAGGCAACTTATTACCATCCAACTGGTCACCTGCTCCAAACAGGCAGTGAGTCTTTCAAAGGTTAAGTCTGTGTTTGGGTGAGAGGGAGATGACAATCTGAGTGTCATCTGTATATGACACTGTCGGAAATTGACCCTTTTTGCATGGTTTCCCCCCACCTTTTGCCTGAAACATGATGCACTTTTTACTTGGTATGCCCTGGGACCCTGCCATTCAGGGTCCCAATGCCTGTGTTCTTTCCCAAAGCTGTACTTTTGTACCCCCAATTGGTACATCTATGACCTTAGGTAAGCCCCTTGTAAAATGTACTCTGAGTACCAAGGGCACTGTGACCAGTGAAGGCCTCTAAGGGCTGCAGCACCTATTGTGCCTCCGTTGGAGGCCCTGCCCCTTAACACCCACACACTGCCATTGCAGACTGCATATTGTGGTGCAGGGAAACGTGAAGAGTCAATATGGCACACATCCCTGTGTGCCATGCCTACAACCCACTGCCCAAGGTTTAGGTAAGCCACCTCTCTAGCAGGGGGCCCTAGGCCTCAGGTGAGGGTACAGCGGCATGATCCCCATAACCCTACAGTGTCTAAGTCCATTCTCATCTAATCAGAAGTGGGGGAGATGGAATATTGATCCATTCATTTTCCAAAGGATATAGTATAATCAAAGGAGAAAGGATCACTTGTCCTGATCAACCTTAGGTCTGCAGGATGGGGGGGGGGGGGGGGGTTTCGTCCCAATATTAAGACCCTCAGGCACGTGATGGGTATGGTGGTGTCTTTAAGCGGTATATCTTGATTCTCCGCTTATATTTCACGTGTGTGCATAATCATTAGGTCTATTAGGTTATGCAGCCTCCACCAGGAGGTTATTACCCAAGGTTGGTGCAGTAGTGAGCCAGAGATAAAAAGACCGAAAAGCCAGGAAGACAAAAATGTTATTAGGTCTGGTTTTGGGTCTGGTAAACTCAATTGTAGTGCATCCGGTTTTACTGGTTTATGAGTTACGGTTGCACTTTGAGTATTAAAAAGGTTAAAAAATTGGTCGACATGTTTCTGCCACAATTGCCTTTGTTCTAGGACTTACCGGCATTCATCAGGACCGTGAAGTAACGTGCAAAAAAATATTAAATACAGTGTTAAAAAGTGAAAAGGAAAAAGGTTATTGACCTGTTCCTATGTCTTGGAGGTCTTATGGTACCTGTAATGAGTAAACACATAATTGTAACACACACACACGGGGTAGGGGAGGGGAGGGACACACACCCACAGCAGAATACTGCTGTAAATTTTACCAATAAACAACTACAAAATGGCAATACTTTTTAGACCGTTTTCGTTCATTTAAGTGTCAACTCTCTCTTATCCTTTCCATACTCAGGCACCGTCCTATAGCATGCTTGCAAAGGGACAGTGTATGTTTTAAATAGTATTGTGCATTCTTATTCATTGTGAACTCTAGTGATGCTGATGGTAGTGAATGTGTCTGCTAATCAATTTCTATCAGGGCGAGTGCGGTGTTGATTCGACCTGTGGTCGTGGCATGCAAGGCATATTGAGCGTTTTTGTGAGCTGAAACGCCGTTCTCTTAGGGGGCGTCATGAAACATGCATACGCTGTTTTTGGTGTTGCTAGCGTTTACCTCGCGCATTATTTGTGCACACTTCCTTCAGCCGGTAGAGATATTGGAGCGGGCTAAAGGGAAGGTAAATGTAGGCATTAATATCAAGGCGGCTATCTTATACTTGCGGTTTTGAAGACGTGGTAAAGTCTTTCTCCTCGCTACCTATTGCGCCTCGTCCTCAGCTTGCTGTTGTGCGCGCTGCTCTGCTCGTACCGAACCGGAAGTGGTTCGTCTTGTTTCCGGGTTACTTTTGAGGATCTGCCTGGAGGGCGGTGCTAACGTCCTCATCGCGTTCCTATTGGGCTGATAGTGTTTACTACGATGTTGTTGACATTCATGGCTATACTTTTGCTAAATTGTGAGCCTCTCTTTTGTGTAACACTTGTTTTGATAGTTTTAAATCTTGCAAAACACTTGTTTTAATTTTTGCAAAACGGATTGGTGACGGTAATGTTTTCCCATGAACGAAGTGGTTTAAGTCCTCGTGAGTACTAAGGGGTAGTTTGCAGATAATGACTACGTGTGGTTCAGCGTTTAATTTGTGCAGATCTTCACTGATAGATTCATATTGATATCTTTTGTTTCTTACAGGGTAGGGTGGATACGGGGTTGGGGTCTCTCATTCATTGATGAGAATGTTTCTGCTATGTATTATGTACAAATTAGCCTTTTAGGGATAGAAAAACGAGAATGGGCTGTGTTCTCTTTATGGAAGGTATACCAGTATCATCTTACTGTGTATATTGTTGGGGCGGACTGTTATTTTCAGGGGGCATTAATATTGAGATGGCCCTCTGTTGGTTTCAATCTGTAATGGGGCCTTATTTTTGGGGGTTTGTTACCGGGTTACATTATTAACTCGTGGGGTGCTCCTAGGGTACTCATTTTCTTGCCACCGTGAGCCAAGGTATATTATCGTTCAGCCCTTCGGTATCTGTCTTGAGTCTGTGTACCCATCTTTGCTCTTTTTCAAAGAGAATTTTTTCAGCATTGTGGTCTTTGTGTGGTAATGTTTCCAGGATTACCCATTGTAAGTCTGATATTGTATGGCCCTTCTCTAGGTAATGGGTAGCCATCTTCGTGGTGCTCTTTTTGCATTTGACATTGCTCTTATGTTCGCATAGTCTTTGCTTTGCTTTTCTGCATGTCATTCCGATGTAGTTCATTTTACATGGGCATGTAATCATATAGACCACGTGGGTGGTGTTGCAGTTTGTGTGGCTGTTCAGAGTCCATTTGAAATTCGGTAAGAGTTGCAGTTCTTTGGTTGCTTTCGTGAGGTTGCAGACTGAGCATGAGCCACATGGGTAGTGACCTTTCACTTGTGGATTGCCCCATAGGTTTAGATTCTCTTTTGGTTTCTTTGGGGGTGGCCTCGTATGGACCAAGATGTCTTTTAGGTTCCTGCTCCTCTTATTTGCGAATCTTGGTTTCTGCCAGGTCAGATCCCCCGATGTGAGTATCCGCCAATTCTTATTGACCATCTTCTTTAGATTGTTTGTCATTGGGCTATACGTGGTGACACACGTAAGTATTTCTTCAACAGGTTTCTTTGGTATGGTCTCAAGGAGTGCTTCTCTGTTCTGATTTCTAGCACGTTTTTTGCAATTGTTGATGATCTTTTTTGGATAATCTCGACTCTCTAGTTTCTTACAGAGGTCATTTGCTTGTGCTTTGTATTCTCCGGTGTTGCTGCAATTGCGCCGCAGCCTGAGGAACTGGCTGTAAGGTAAGTTCTCTCATAGCGGGCGTGGATGAAAACTGTTAAAAGATAAAAGGCTGTTTTTTGCAGTCGTCTTGAAGAAGGTGCGCGTTTGGAGAGTGTTCTCCGCAGCATAGATGGTTATGTCTAAGAAGTCAATGCTCTTGTTATCTGCACAGTGAGTAAACTGTAGACATTCATCCTTTTGGTTCAACCAGGTGTGGAATTCTGACAGACTTTGATGATCACCTTCCCAGATCACAAAGATATCATCAATGTATCGTTTCCAGAATCGTATACAATGATGATAAGGGTTATTGGTTTCATTGAGGATGTGTGTCTCCTCAAAGGAGCTCACGTATAGCCCTGCCACGCTCGGGGCAAATGTACTGCCCATCGAGGTCCCATGGCACTGTAGGTATAGTGTGTCTCTGTATTGGAAAAAGTTTTCCATCAGGGCCAGCCGGCAACATTCTAGAACGAAATGTCTGGGGGTTTTATGTGACCATGTGGTGTTAAACAGTGTGTCTTCTAGAGTCGCCATGGTCTTCTCCTGGGGTAGGCTGGTGTATAGACTTTCAACATCGAAACCCACCAGAAGCATGGTCTCTGGTGAGTATTCAATGTTTTTTAATTGGTTTAGGAGGTCCCTTGTGTCCCTCAGATATGTTGGAGTACTTTGAACAAGTGGTCGCAGATACTGGTCAGCGAACTGGGAAAGAGGTTCAAGAATTGAACCAATCCCCGATACAATGGGGCGTCCTGGTGGCGGTATCCGTCCTTTGTGTGTCTTGGGAAGTGAATAGAAGTATGGGGTTCTTGGTGTTGTAGTTCTCAGGTAATCCCCTTCTTTTTTGGAGATCCAGTTATTGGTCTCCCCTTCTTCTATCATCATGGCTATTGTTGTTTGTAGTCTTGGTGTCGGGTCTGTTGATAAGATTTTGTAGAATTTGTCATTAGACAAAAGGTCCATACACTGTTGGTTGTATCCCGTACTGGTTAGGAGGACCACCCCTCCGCCTTTGTCGGCTGGCTTGATGACTATGTTGTTGTCACTTGTCAGTGCATTCAATGCTAGTTGTTCTGATCTCGTGATATTCTGGAATGGTTTCTGTATATCTCGAGCCAGATCGTCAATCCCCTTGAAAATAGCCTGTTCAAAAGTCTGGATTTCGATTGGGACCTGAGAGTTTAGAGGGCAGAAGGATGATTTCTTTTTTAAGGTTGTATCTCCTTCTTCGTTTCTGGGTCCATCTCCCTTGAAAAAGGCTTTCAATTTCAGTTTCCGGCAGAATTCTGCCATTTCGCATTTAGTTTTGAATACGTCCAATTTTGGTGTGGGAACATATCCCAATCCCTTGTTGAGTATGCTTTCTTCATCTTTGGTTAAGGTTCTGTCTGTGAGATTCACGATGAGGGATTCGTTGGTGTTCCCGTTTGGGCCTTTGTTACGCTCCTTGTTTGTACCTGTCTGGTCTGGTCGGACCAGGTCACTCCTCTTCTCCGTGTTCTCTCGGACGTGCGGCCATTCCCTAAAAAAGGAATGCGCGGTTGGAAATTTTGTCCACCATGAGGTTGCATCTGATGATTCATCATCTGTGGGCCTTGGAAATATGGATTCATCCAACCTTGAAAATGGGGATTGAACGGCTGGAAGGGCATCCCTTGGTTGTCCATTTGAAAGAAAGGGGGGCGCCAGGAATTCCGTCCACGGCGGTTACCTCTTTTGTTCTGTTGGTAGTGTCTTGGGTTGTTATGATTGTTGCCTCTTTGGTCAGAACTGGTACTTGATGCACTGCTGTTTGACCCATTATTGGAAGCATTGTCATCTACCTTGTAGTCCTTGCTGCTATAGGGGTGCACTTTTTCCATAGAGAACTTCTTGAGTTCCTTTGCTAGTTTCTGTAGCTTGGTCTGTATCAAGTATTCATGAGAATCACTCATTTCTTTGTTAATTTCATCTAATTTTGTTTTGTATATGGTGATGTCGACCGTGTTGTTTAGACTCGTTTCCAGTATACGGATTTTTATTGTTAATTCATCCGCCAATCTTGTGGCTGTTTTTATAATCAGGACTAGATAGTCTCTTGTACATTTCCATGAAATGGCGGACCAATCTTTTCTAAATGCTAGATCCTTCAGGAAAATTCTTGGAGCTGTGGTGACCCAGAGGCCTCTGGGTGCCGCATTCACTCTCAAGTACTCCGTCATAATTATGCCATGTACGGCGGTCCTGACTCTTTCTTTTTTTACTTCGGTCAGTTCATCCCATTCAGTTGAGCTAGAAAGGGTTGCTGAGAGGTCACTGTTCATGAACGGTGCTGGTCTTGCGAGTATTGCGTCAATCTCTTCTATGGAGTAACTTAATCCTAGATTCTCTGCCATCCTGGAATGTCTTCGGCAGTCAATAGGATTTCTTGATCCAATTTTCGTAGAGACTCCCACAGCTGTGCGCTGCTAATAATCTTCTAATCAGAAGTGGGGGAGATGGAATATTGATCCATTCATTTTCCAAAGGATATAGTATAATCAAAGGAGAAAGGATCACTTGTCCTGATCAACCTTAGGTCTGCAGGATGGTGGGTGGGGGGGGGGGGGGTTTCGTCCCAATATTAAGACCCTCAGGCACGTGATGGGTATGGTGGTGTCTTTAAGCGGTATATCTTGATTCTCCGCTTATATTTCACGTGTGTGCATAATCATTAGGTCTATTAGGTTATGCAGCCTCCACCAGGAGGTTATTACCCAAGGTTGGTGCAGTAGTGAGCCAGAGATAAAAAGACCGAAAAGCCAGGGGGACAAAAATTTTATTAGGTCTGGTTTTGGGTCTGGTAAACTCAATTGTAGTGCATCCGGTTTTACTGGTTTATGAGTTACGGTTGCACTTTGAGTATTAAAAAGGTTAAAAAATTGGTCGACATGTTTCTGCCACAATTGCCTTTGTTCTAGGACTTACGGGCATTCATCAGGACCGTGAAGTAACATGCAAAAAAATATTAAATACAGTGTTAAAAAGTGAAAAGGAAAAAGGTTATTGACCTGTTCCTATGTCTTGGAGGTCTTATGGTACCTGTAATGAGTAAACACATAATTGTAACACACACACACGGGGGAGGGGAGGGACACACACCCACAGCAGAATACTGCTGTAAATTTTACCAATAAACAACTACAAAATGGCAATACTTTTTAGACCGTTTTCGTTCATTTAAGTGTCAACTCTCTCTTATCCTTTCCATACTCAGGCACCGTCCTATAGCATGCTTGCAAAGGGACAGTGTATGTTTTAAATAGTATCGTGCATTCTTATTCATTGTGAACTCTAGTGATGCTGATGGTAGTGAATGTGTCTGCTAATCAATTTCTATCAGGGCGAGTGCGGTGTTGATTCGACCTGTGGTCGTGGCATGCAAGGCATATTGAGCGTTTTTGTGAGCTGAAACGCCGTTCTCTTAGGGGGCGTCATGAAACATGCATACGCTGTTTTTGGTGTTGCTAGCGTTTACCTCGCGCATTATTTGTGCACACTTCCTTCAGCCGGTAGAAGGGAGGGACACAAGGGACCTCCTAAACCAATTAAAAAACATCGAATACTCACCAGAGACCATGCTTCTGGTGGGTTTCGATGTTGAAAGTCTATACACCAGCCTACCCCAGGAGAAGACCATGGCGACTCTAGAAGACACACTGTTTAACACCACATGGTCACATAAAACCCCCAGACATTTCGTTCTAGAATGTTGCCGGCTGGCCCTGATGGAAAACTTTTTCCAATACAGAGACACACTATACCTACAGTGCCACGGGACCTCGATGGGCAGTACATTTGCCCCGAGCGTGGCAGGGCTATACGTGAGCTCCTTTGAGGAGACACACATCCTCAATGAAACCAATAACCCTTATCATCATTGTATACGATTCTGGAAACGATACATTGATGATATCTTTGTGATCTGGGAAGGTGATCATCAAAGTCTGTCAGAATTCCACACCTGGTTGAACCAAAAGGATGAATGTCTACAATTTACTCACTGTGCAGATAACAAGAGCATTGACTTCTTAGACATAACCATCTATGCTGCGGAGAACACTCTCCAAACGCGCACCTTCTTCAAGACGACTGCAAAAACCAGCCTTTTATCTTTTTACAGTTTTCATCCACGCCCGCTACGAGAGAACTTACCTTACAGCCAGTTCCTCAGGCTGCGGCGCAATTGCAGCAACACCGGAGAATACAAAGCACAAGCAAATGACCTCTGTAAGAAACTAGAGAGTCGAGATTATCCAAAAAAGATCATCAACAATTGCAAAAAACGTGCTAGAAATCAGAACAGAGAAGCACTCCTTGAGACCATACCAAAGAAACCTGTTGAAGAAATACTTACGTGTGTCACCACGTATAGCCCAATGACAAACAATCTAAAGAAGATGGTCAATAAGAATTGGCGGATACTCGGGGAAGGACCGGATCTAGGCCAGATCCGGTCCTTCCTGGAGAACTGGTCACGGGGGCAAGATGGCGGAGTGAGGATCTGTGCTAGCGGCTCGTCCGGAGGGCTCTGACCCTCTCCTATCCTCGCCTACCGTGAGCAATGACCCTGTGACTGTGACGGGCTCTATCGTGCATCTACGCCGGAGTTAGATGGTGAAGTGCTGCTGAGAGCGTCTGGGCGGATGTCCGCATTGGCACGGCGGTGATTACAGTCTACATTAGGTACAGCGAAAGGAGTCCGCAATAAAACAGGAGAGCCCTTTATTACCTCAGGAGGCTCCGGCTCCGTCTTTAAGAAGGTCCCAAGGAACAAAAACTCCAAGTACAAACGCAAAGTGGTGGAGTGCAGCAAGGACGCCGATCCTTAGCCGATGCTAAACCTTTCAGACTCGGCAAGCCTCATCCGACGCGTGCTCCGCGTCTGGATCAGTGGCTCGAATTTCAACTGGTTTGGACTGAGTCTCCACTCGGCGTCTACCGGCGGCTGGCGGTGGCGGAGCAAGATGTCACCCAAGGGGCCGAACTTTCCTCGCTCAACTAGGAGCAGCAAGCAAGCCACCTCGACTCTCCCTGCAGCAGCGGCAGCCCCTACAGTAAATTTACTGATTCCAACCATCGATGAGGTGGCTGCAGAAAGTCACGATGTCGAGGAGGCGGGCGCTGCTCACAGTGCCGCTCACGATACTGTTCTCAGCGGCAGCAGCAGGGAAAGCAACATCGCAAGAGGTATGGGGCAGCCACCTGTGCAATTAATCACGACTCTATCCACTGAAAATCAGAGTCAAGACGGAACTCAGGCGCCCGACAAAGGAAAAGGCAAACAGGTACTGAAGCCCTCAATATTGGGAAAAGACACTAAAAATGTATCTTCTAAGTCAGTTAAGGCTGGGGGGAAGCAGGCTGCTAAGACTGGGCACATGCAATCTACGTCTCAAACTGCTCCTGAAGTACAAGCCACCTTGATGGCACAAGGGGCAGAGCGCCACGATCAGCTGACCTCGGGGCCAAATCTAGATTATCTGGGTCAAACTCCATGCAAAGGAACCAATCCATTCACGGCACAGGATACAGACCCAGGTAGTGTTCCCCTACCCCTGAATGAGACTGATGAGGCCCCCTCGCCAAAGACTAAGGTGGCTACCCCTCCTGATAAACATCTAGGGACTGACACCGATGCAGACATTGATTTGGATTCTTATGAAGATTATGAGGTGGAATCCGACGATGACGAGGTTCCTAATGATAAAAGATCCAATCCACCAATGGGAGTGGGGGTAAGCAAACTCAAAAACAAGCAAAAAACCAAAAGGGGGGGCAAAGGGCACAGAACACCAACCAAACTTAAAAGCAATAATAGACAAATGCATAGAAAACCCCTACAAGCCAAGAGCCCTCTGAGGAAATGGATAGAAGCAAAGGGCTTAGTAAAAACGATGGCACTAAGATTATCAGGGGCTAGCCCCCCGGACCCTATGGCTGTTCCTATGGCTATCGGATCCTTTTCTTCAACTGAAACAACTCCAATAAATATCTTGTCCAACACTATTAGCCCCCAGCCACCTGAGCAGTTACCGGAACCAACTGCAAAGGGATTAGAGGAGCTTATTATTCCTAGCTCACCTCTGGCAACGCTAGCATCCTCTGGAGGCCCTGTCTATGCGGACTTACCGGCCACTACCAGCAATCATTCGCTGTCATCTACTGAATCCAGAACAGCTTTACTATCAGAATCAACCCCTAACGGCATCCATTTAGTAACGTCTGGACCAGTCTCCGGTTTCGCAATAATTAATCCATCTCCTCTGGATGAAATACTTCAAGTACTAAACAGCCAACGGGCGGAGGCGCAAGAATACTATCTTCAACTGAGGGAAGATAATAACAAGATGCAGTCTTCTCTCGTTGAACTTGCGGCAAAAATCGGTGATATCTCACAGGAAACAATTGAGCTGCAGCAACGGATGGTGGAAGTGGAAGAGACGACCTCTAAGGTGGCGGCCGTATCCGAGAAACATGATGATCAGATCTCAGGGCTACAAAAGAAAGTTGAAGATTTGGAAAATAGACAAAGACGCTCTAATCTGAGACAATTTGGGGTCCCGGAAAAATCGGAAGGCTCAGATCCGAGGGCATATGTGGTCGGGATACTTCAAAAAGCCTTCCCTGATCTGGCCGACTGGGACTGGGACTCACAGATCCAACGGGCCCACCGTCTGCCACTAGTCCAGAGAAACAAAAATTTACAGTTCCCTCGACCATTCTTAATATATTTTGGGAATTTTCTTCTGCGTCAGGCAGTCTGGCAGAGAGCACGTCCTAACTCTCCAATCTTGGTTGGTGAGATGTCGCTCTTTACTCGCTCAGATTTAAGTAAAGAAACTATGGATAGGCGTTGGCAACTCCGAAAATTGATAGATCCCATCAAAGCCTGTGGCGCTCAGATATTCCTACAAGAACCCGCACGTCTTAAAGTTATTAGGAGTGGGCGCACCTATTTCTTTAATGATACTAAGGAGGCTGAAGCTTTTTTAGCCAACATTAAATCTGACAAAAATTAGAGACTGATCTATAGAGAGATTAATAGTTAAGTCTCCCTTCCTTTTTTTTTTAGGGAGTCGATAAAAGATGAGGTGACTGGGAAGCTTAAGATTTTTCTGTCAGGAGGGTCAATAGTGACTTGTTGACGATCGTGGCTATTGGGGCCTTTTATTTTTTGTTTTTTCTCTTTTTGCTGCTCCTGCGTAGTACTGCACATAGGTTTTTTTTTTGCTTCACGATGGGGGAGGAGGGGTCTGAGGGGACGATCCCATTATGGAGCTGCCTCTCCAACGGCAGCCAAAGCTGAAGGGTGGTGCTTCCCCGGCCGGGGGAGTCACCAGGGGGGGTAGGGGGGAGGGGACCTTCTCCGCAGGTCAAGGTGGGTGGGGGGTGGTTGAGGGGGAAATAGTTAAAACAAGCTTACAGGCTGACAAGGATTTGTTTGAAGATGGACCAGATACGGACATTTTAATTCTAAACATGGAGTACATCAGATGTAGCATTACTTGTTTGGCAAGTCGAGTTTCTATGATGCTCTTGCTGTTTTTTGTTCCTTCTCTTTTTCTTTTTTCTTTTTGGAATATAATACTACCACCGGCTACGGATAAGTGGGAGCTGGGACCGACGTCTTTACTGTTTAAATGTATGAAATAAAATGCTTAGCTTGGAATGTAGCGGGATTGAATAGCAAAGGCAAAAGAGCTTTGGTTTCTGAAGAGCTAAAATTATATAAACCGCATTTCTGTTTACTATCAGAAACACATCTTATTTGGAAAGATAGGAAATTAATGAATCAGTTAGGCTATGAAACCATGGTTTGCTCTTCTGCTGGGACATCTGTTAGAGGGGTTGCCATACTTAAGGACCGGCGAGTCAAGATCGAAATGATGCGATCAGCTCATGACAGGGATGGCAGATGGGCAGTAGCCCAGTTCAAGTATGAAAATAGTATATTTGTATTATGTGCAGTGTATGGCTCTAATAGAGATGAGCCAATACTCTTTGATCTATTGAACATGAAACTTCTGGATTGGACGGGGGAAACTATCATTATGGGCGATTTTAATTGCATCATGGATTACAAACTAGACACGACCAGACATAATAGCCATCAACGTATGCACAAGACCAGGGCAGCCATTTTAGATATATGTCGTCTACATAACATCAAAGATGTCTGGCGACAATTATACCCAAAACGACCTGGGTACACCTATTACTCTGCACCTCATCAGCTATGCTCTAGACTAGACATGGCTCTAGCTAGCGACAATCTATTAAAGACCTGCTCTATGACCCTTTGCCCTCGTATCTCCTCCGATCACAATCCCATAATTATATCATTCTCTACCCCACATAGTACATCCCCCTCTAGAATGTTTTCTTTTCCCAGATATCTCATATCAGATCCATCCTATATCTCGCAGCTGAAAGCTCATCTTGCTGAGTTTATAGACGTTAATAGGAACTCGGCCTCATGTGATGTAGTTTGGGATGCCTGTAAGGCTAGTATAAGGGGATTTACACAGGCTTTTGTGTTTAGACAAAATGCCGAACATAAACAAAATCGAGCTTTGATGACATCACAAATAATTAACCAAGAAGAGGAATTAGCCCTAGCTCTTCAATACAATAAGCCGAATGCTACGGATATTAAACTTAAACTTAGTGCATTAAAAAACGAGATAAAGAAAAGCTTCCACCAGAGACATAGTGCCACCATCCACAAATATAAAATAACTCAATATGAGGGGGCGGACAAAATTGGCCGTATCCTGGCTTACAAAGTTGCTGAATCTAGAGCAGGCTCCTCAATATCCAACATACGGGGCTCAGATAATAATGTATATAATAAACCGCAGGAAGTATTAGAGCAATTTGCCAGTTTCTACAGGACTCTACATACCCCTGAGAATCAGCCAGATCCAGATCTTATACGGGATTATATTGATGAATATGCTTCGTGCTATGTCGATAGTTCAGACCTGAGTTCTTTGTCCGAAGATATAACCCTGCTAGAGTTACATCAGGCTATTAATTCTCTGCCTGTGGGCAAAGCAACCGGGGAAGACACTATCCCGCTAGCACTCTACAAGGCCTGCTTACCCGAATTAGACCTGCTACTATTAGAAGTTATGCAATCTGTTGGGGCTAATGGGAAGGCACCTAAATCATGGAATAGGGCGAAAATTATATTTTTTTAAAAAAAAGGCAAACCAAAGGAAGAGAGAGGGTCTTATCGACCGATCTCATTAATAAATACAGACGCTAAATTATTTGCCAAAACTCTTGCAAACAGATTAGTACCCATTATGTCTCAACTTGTAAATTTACAACAACACGGTTTTATTTCAGGTAGAGACACTACTTCACACGTAAATACGGCCATTACCGCCTTCGATGTCGCAGAGATAGATTCCACCCCACTAGGCATGATCTTATTAGATGCAGAAAAAGCATTTGACCGTGTGGGGTGGAACTATCTCTGGTGTATGCTGTCCAAAATTGGGTTTAGGGGGAAGTTTCTGAGGGGTATACAGGCCTTGTACGATAATCCTATTGCCTGCACTAGCTATAACGGCCTAGACTCCTCGGACTTCCCAATCTTGCGTGGCACGCGCCAAGGCTGCCCTCTCTCACCCCTTTTATTTGCCCTTTCTTTGGAACCTTTTCTAATGGCTCTCAATTCTCAAAATTTGATCGTCCCCTTTCGCTCTGGCTCCCAAGAGCTTAAATTAACCGCTTATGCGGACGATATTGCAGTTTATACACAAGATATAAATGAAGCTCTAAAAGGAATTAAACTTGAGGCTATTAAATTTGGGAAAGTGTCTGGCTACAGGCTTAATATACAGAAGACGCAAGTTATTGCCAACCATTCCCCCCCCTGTGGCTATTCCAGAGATTTGCAAGACAGCTACCTATCTTGGAGTTAAAATTTCGATCCAAGTACAAGACATAAATCATATTAATTACGATGGGCTAATTAAGTCCACGGCTTTACTCTTAAAGAAATGGCATAGGCTGCCTTTGAATATTATCGGCAGAATTAATCTTATAAAAATGAAGATTTTACCTAAGTTTCTATATCTATTCAGATGTATTCCGTTGGCACTGAATAACCGATTTTTTCAACAGCTGGATGGTGTCTTAAATAGTTTTATTTGGGGCTATAAAAAATCAAGAAGATCGCTGAAACATCTGAAAAACCCCACGAACGAGGGAGGGCTTAATTTTCCGGATTTTAAGTTGTACTATTTGTCTTCATTTGTTTTACGTCTACGTTCTTTACTATATAGGGAAGAAACCACATTTTTTTATTATCTCATGCTAAAGGAAGACTCAAATATGTTTTTGTTCAGAACAAACGATCCGAACTATTTTAAGAGGGTAAGGTTTAAGACGGCTAGGGATATAATCAAGATATGGAGGAACCTATTGACACACTGCAGGACGTCTTTTTTTCACCCTAAGCTCCCATTATGGGGTAATCCTGGTCTTCCAGGAGTATTCGCCGATAACACTAACAACATATGGGCTGCGAAGGGAATTAATAATCTATCTGATCTATATGGCCCACAAGGATTTGCAGACTTTAATTTGCTCAAATCAACATATGACTTACCGGAAAATGCTAGATATAAGTATCTTCAGATTCATGACTTTTTAATTAACAAAAAAAAGATTCGAAATGTTACAGACTGTGACATCTGGACCTGCTTATATGCCAAAAAAAGCAAATCAGTGATCAGCATAGCTTATAAACTACTATTAAAACACCAAACAAATGATTTGCTTAAAATAAAGGAAAAATGGGGGATACAACTCGGTTCAAACGTTACTCTAAAACAAATAGAGAACTCTCTGACTAATATCAACAAACTAGTCAGATCCTCAAGTCTTAGGCTACAGCAGTTTAGAACAACCTGCATGCTTTATTATACCCCGGCAAGAATCTCAAGGTGGTCCCCTAATTCAGATTTTACAGATCGTACTAAATGTCCTAAATGCTCAGAGGTTGCCGCAAATTTGGTTCATATGTTATTTTCTTGTCCTAAGCTTAAAACCTTTTGGGAAGAGATTCAAAATATTTGTAAAATTAAAAGGATCGTTCTCCCTACTCTTTCCGCTCCCTTAATTTTATTAGATTGTCATCCCTCTTCAACTCCACAGTCCTCCCTGGTAACCATACTATTATCTTGCGCTAAACTAAGCATCGCAAGAGCTTGGATCGCTATAGATCCACCCACCGCTTGGGACTGGTGGGCTTTAGTAATGGAAATACATTCTATGGAATTCGCATTAGCAAACATTAGAGGTGGAAGAGCCCTGGCTAAACTTGATAGAATTTGGGGGACTCTTTGCTCAACTTAATTTGATGAGAGGGAAACAGGAAAAGAAGGGAAGGGAGGAAGAAGGGGAGAATCAATGTGGAACATTTTAATGTGGAACATTCTATTAGCTGCTTGTTGTTTACGTTGGAAGATATCCAAATATGTATGTACTTGATTTTTCTGTTGCTTTGGAAGATTTTTTCTGTGGTTTTTTTTTTTTGGTCTTATATGTATTTTTCTTTGGCTTTATGTGTCAGCCTGTCTGCAATAAAAAAAAAAAGAAAAAAAAAAAAAAGAATTGGCGGATACTCACATCGGGGGATCTGACCTGGCAGAAACCAAGATTCGCAAATAAGAGGAGCAGGAACCTAAAAGACATCTTGGTCCATACGAGGCCACCCCCAAAGAAACCAAAAGAGAATCTAAACCTATGGGGCAATCCACAAGTGAAAGGTCACTACCCATGTGGCTCATGCTCAGTCTGCAACCTCACGAAAGCAACCAAAGAACTGCAACTCTTACCGAATTTCAAATGGACTCTGAACAGCCACACAAACTGCAACACCACCCACGTGGTCTATATGATTACATGCCCATGTAAAATGAACTACATCGGAATGACATGCAGAAAAGCAAAGCAAAGACTATGCGAACATAAGAGCAATGTCAAATGCAAAAAGAGCACCACGAAGATGGCTACCCATTACCTAGAGAAGGGCCATACAATATCAGACTTACAATGGGTAATCCTGGAAACATTACCACACAAAGACCACAATGCTGAAAAAATTCTCTTTGAAAAAGAGCAAAGATGGGTACACAGACTCAAGACAGATACCGAAGGGCTGAACGATAATATACCTTGGCTCACGGTGGCAAGAAAATGAGTACCCTAGGAGCACCCCACGAGTTAATAATGTAACCCGGTAACAAACCCCCAAAAATAAGGCCCCATTACAGATTAAAACCAACAGAGGGCCATCTCAATATTAATGCCCCCTGAAAATAACAGTCCGCCCCAACAATATACACAGTAAGATGATACTGGTATACCTTCCATAAAGAGAACACAGCCCATTCTCGTTTTTCTATCCCTAAAAGGCTAATTTGTACATAATACATAGCAGAAATATTCTCATCAATGAATGAGAGACCCCAACCCCGTATCCACCCTACCCTGTAAGAAACAAAAGATATCAATATGAATCTATCAGTGAAGATCTGCACAAATTAAACGCTGAACCACACGTAGTCATTATCTGCAAACTACCCCTTAGTACTCACGAGGACTTAAACCACTTCGTTCATGGGAAAACATTACCGTCACCAATCCGTTTTGCAAAAATTAAAACAAGTGTTTTGCAAGATTTAAAACTATCAAAACAAGTGTTACACAAAAGAGAGGCTCACAATTTAGCAAAAGTATAGCCATGAATGTCAACAACATCGTAGTAAACACTATCAGCCCAATAGGAACGCGATGAGGACGTTAGCACCGCCCTCCAGGCAGATCCTCAAAAGTAACCCGGAAACAAGACGAACCACTTCCGGTTCGGTACGAGCAGAGCAGCGCGCACAACAGCAAGCTGAGGACGAGGCGCAATAGGTAGCGAGGAGAAAGACTTTACCACGTCTTCAAAACCGCAAGTATAAGATAGCCGCCTTGATATTAATGCCTACATTTACCTTCCCTTTAGCCCGCTCCAATATCTCTACCGGCTGAAGGAAGTGTGCACAAATAATGCGCGAGGTAAACGCTAGCAACACCAAAAACAGCGTATGCATGTTTCATGACGCCCCCTAAGAGAACGGCGTTTCAGCTCACAAAAACGCTCAATATGCCTTGCATGCCACGACCACAGGTCGAATCAACACCGCACTCGCCCTGATAGAAATTGATTAGCAGACACATTCACTACCATCAGCATCACTAGAGTTCACAATGAATAAGAATGCACGATACTATTTAAAACATACACTGTCCCTTTGCAAGCATGCTATAGGACGGTGCCTGAGTATGGAAAGGATAAGAGAGAGTTGACACTTAAATGAACGAAAACGGTCTAAAAAGTATTGCCATTTTGTAGTTGTTTATTGGTAAAATTTACAGCAGTATTCTGCTGTGGGTGTGTGTCCCTCCCCTCCCCTCCCCTACCCCGTGTGTGTGTGTTACAATTATGTGTTTACTCATTACAGGTACCATAAGACCTCCAAGACATAGGAACAGGTCAATAACCTTTTTCCTTTTCACTTTTTAACACTGTATTTAATATTTTTTTGCACGTTACTTCACGGTCCTGATGAATGCCCGTAAGTCCTAGAACAAAGGCAATTGTGGCAGAAACATGTCGACCAATTTTTTAACCTTTTTAATACTCAAAGTGCAACCGTAACTCATAAACCAGTAAAACCGGATGCACTACAATTGAGTTTACCAGACCCAAAACCAGACCTAATAAAATGTTTGTCTTCCTGGCTTTTCGGTCTTTTTATCTCTGGCTCACTACTGCACCAACCTTGGGTAATAACCTCCTGGTGGAGGCTGCATAACCTAATAGACCTAATGATTATGCACACACGTGAAATATAAGCGGAGAATCAAGATATACCGCTTAAAGACACCACCATACCCATCACGTGCCTGAGGGTCTTAATATTGGGACGAAACCCCCCCCCCCCCCCCCATCCTGCAGACCTAAGGTTGATCAGGACAAGTGATCCTTTCTCCTTTGATTATACTAAGTCCATTCTCAGACATTGTAAGTGCAGTAAAGCCATAAAGAGTATATGGTCTGGGAGTTGGTTATTAGAACTCCACAGCTCCATAGTGACTTAACTAAAAACCTGGGAAGATTACTAGCAAACTTCTCAGAACATTAAACCCACACTGATGCCAGGTGTGGGATTTAAGGTAAAATGCATTCAGAGGGCATCTTAGAGATGCCCTCTGAAAAAGGACCAGTTCCTGAATGGTTGCCTGCCATTTGCTACCGCCAGACAGGTTTCTGGACCACTGGGAAGAGAGCCTCTGCTCTCTGGTTCCAGAAACAAAGGCCATCCAGGGCAGAGGTGTCATGCCACCTCCACTAGGATGGGCTGGGTCCACGAGGGGAAAGCTTTAAAGGCCTGCAGCCTTTGTGAGATGTCCCTGCCTTTTGCTCCCCCCGGCAAAAGGCTCCCAAAGGTTCTGCCCCCCCACTTTGGGTTGGAGAATCGGCAGGAAAACCAAGCTAGAAGGAGGGGTGTGCCCACCTTTGCCAACCCCACCTGTGGGAAACTATGTGATGCACACATCTCAATTCCCTCCATCTTGAAGATGAGGGGGCCGAACCAATCTTGAAGAGGCTCATGGCCACCTCCATATGGAGGGTGGCATACTAGGGGGTGTACCCAACCCCAAGGAAGGGACCCATTGGTCTCAACCTGCACACCCCTGTTATCACTACTAAATGTAGTATTTAGGGGAGACACTTAACCTTGCCTTTTCAGATTCAAGGAAGAAAGACAGAACAGCCGTGCTGACACAGGAAGAAGAGGACACCTACTGCTTTGGCCCCAGCCCTACTGGTCTGTCTGCCTACAGCAAAGAAACCGGCATGTCCAGCTGCCCTTCAGAGCCGCAGGACCTGCCCTGCAACAATCTTAAAGACTCGGTATCCCATGAGCAGCAGATTAAAAGACCCGCCCACAGAATCCAGATCCAAGCTGCTCAGCGATTCTGCACCATTTTGCTCCATCCCCCCCACGGGCCGAGTTGCCAAACGCCATGAAGAGGTCTCCCCAGCGATCCTGGCCTGGAATCTGGTGATCTCTGACTTCCCTTGAACTTCAAGACGCTTGCAGCCTCAACCCACTGACCTCAACTGGAGCTGGTAAGAAGAGCATATGCCAAAAGACACCCTGTAACTGACGCCCCATTGCCTTGGGTGGCCCAACTCACTGTGTCCCGACATCCCCCAAGAATTCAACTTACCTCTCCAGCCGGTGGTCACCTTCAGTAAATCTCCCTGTAGTGCAGACCTTAACCCCTCCCATGCTCATGACGATCTGAGCTCGTCATGAGCACACGGCCACCGCAGCTGAGTACGTCATAACGTCCGCAACGCTCGCACGCAGGGCTAATTCCGCCGCTGTGCTGAGCGTTCCAAAGAAACGGGTGTGGCCCTGACGAGCTGAGCTCGTCATGAGCACAGCGCCACCATGCTGCGTGACGAGCTGAGCTCGTCACGAGCACCGGGGCATTGTGCGCGCCCCCGCCTCCCAGCACAGCTGGGGAATTAGCCCCGCAGGGAAGGGGTTAAACCCAGGAGCTTTTCTCCCATACCCCCATTGGCGAGCTCCTAAGCAGTACCTAACTGAAGGCACTGTTAGCCTCATTGGCTAATATTGGGCCCCTGAACTTTTCACCCAGCCGCCCCAGAGCTGCTGGTGGTGCAACTTGAGTTCCTACCTAAGCCTTGGGGAACCTTGGTACTAACACCAAAAACTCCCACTTGTAAGACGTTTACTTACCTGTGAAACCAATAACCTCTTTTCCCCATAGGAACCCATGTTGTGAGATTTTGGACCTAAAGTGTTTTAAGTCTTTCACTGTTGTTTTGTATGGAGGAAAAAGTAACTATACCTGAAGCCAAGGAAAGTCTTACTGACCATGTATTGTGAGATCTTTAAGTGTCGTATCTAGGCATACCACCCCCAGTAGTCAATGTAATCTGGAAGTAATCAAAAAGTATTCTAAAAGTAATTACTGTGTAATTTAAACTGCTTTTTGAAACCATACCAACCTGTAACATTTGCAAATGCATTCCCAATTGCATTTCTGTGTAAAGGTTCAACAATTGCAAATACATTTTACCTACCTTTACTAAGTCTTGCTTGGTTCTAGAAATACAATACACGTATACATTTTTTTATACTTACCCAATTGGTCTGGATTCTGTCGCTGAGTGTGTGCAATCTGTCTTGGGTGAAGGAATACAATAAATGCTTAACATACCCTCTGGATGAGCCTAACTGCTAGCCCACACTACCACAAAGAGAGCTGTTAATACTTACCTAATTTAGCCTCTGCTACACATCTGGTTACTCCCTGGACTCTGTGCATATTATACCTTACTTTGGTATAGTATATACTGAGGAGCCAGCTTCCTAGAGACACCATAGTAAATCCAGAGGCTCATTTGATGTCTGATAAAGGCCGAACATACACATTGTAGAGCGTAGGGCTCACAGACAAGCCTTGCGGCACTCCACACTAAAGCCAATCCTATAGGAAGGGTCCTTCAAAGACTTGTAAGCTCTTGTTAGCTAGAAAGGAGGTTAGCCATTTTAGCGCCATACCTGTGATTCCTAATTCTTTGATCCTCCGACAGAGAGTTGAGTGGGAGACTGTCAAAAGCTGCGCTCAAGTCCAAAAGAATGAGTGCAGGTGACCCCACCCTGGTCCAGAGTTTTTTTTGCATTCAATAAGAAAGGTGCCTCTGTACTACACCCAGGACAAAAAATCAGTCTGTAGCTGGTGCAGTAGGTTGTTGGAGTCTAAAAAACCAGAAAGGACACTGACTAACAGCTTTTCCAGGATTTTACCAATCCCCGGAAGCAATGAGATGGGTCTATAATTATCCGCCTTGTCAGGAGCCAAAGAAGGTGTCTTTAACAGTGGGCAATTGATCAGGTGTGTCCATGCATCAGGAAAACACCCACTTTAATTAGAAACACTGTAGAGGACGGTTGGAGGGGATATAATGGCCTCTCCCCCTTTAACAGGATATCTAAGGGAGCCGGTCCAAAGGAGAAGGTCACTTGACTATACTTGCTGCCATTACAATTCCCCCTTGCTCAGACCTAGGAAATGTTGAAAGTTCCACTGCTGGCTTTCCAACTGTAACCTTATTGTGGGCTTTGAAGACTGGGTCTGATGTTTTAGATAAAGAGTCATAAATTAGCCTGCAGGTTCCCAAAAAATGATTGCTAACTGCTCACACCGTTCCTTAGAGAAGGGGGGACCAGACCTGGCAATGTTAGGTTTTAGAAAAGAATTGACAGTGGTATATATTTCTTTAGAAGGATGCATGGACAGACTGATCTTTTTGGCAAAGTCTTTTAGACTGGCTTTGTGGATTGCGTAGTGATACTTCTTTAGAGCTCTTTATTAGGTTTCCTTGCTATCCTCGTAGTAATGACGTCTCTATTTTTTTTCATGCCTTTTTTGCCTTGTGTATGTATGTATGTATAGGCATTTATATAGCGCACTACTTACCCGTAGGGTCCCAAGGCGCTTCGACCGCTGCGAAACCCTTCCTGGCTTCCCTGAGAGATGGTCCCTTAATGGGTATCTCCAGGGTGAGACCAGGAATCCCCGGCGGTCTGGTGGGGCCGTTAGTGAAGATGAGGCAAGCTAATGCCCAGAGTTGCCGAGTGTGATCGCTGATCAGAGTGGGCACCGAGGCGAGAGAATTATCGAGTCCGCTGACCCTGGTCCAGAAACCTGCCGCGCCGGGAATCGAACCCTGGTCCCGGGCCGTCCTCTGCTCTCGGGTCTGCCGCCTCTAACCAGTGAGCCACACTACTTCACTTGCCTTCTCTCTTCAGTTCCCTAATTTCAGGTGAGAACTATTTAGCGCAGTTAGAACAGCGAATACCACAGCTTTGTCTAGCATTCTGTTGGACAGCCACATGCTGTATCAAGTAGAGATCTAATCAACAGACTTCAGACTCTCTTGCACCAGAAAGCAAAACCGGTTAGATAAACATTAAAATGAGAAGCTGACTGACAAGTTGACACTGCACCAATGTACTTTCGACCTCAAAGCCATTTTAATGCGATTAATTCACAAATTCTATAAAAACAAGCATTTGCAATGCAATAGGTCCCGCAGTTGTGAGAGTTTGAGCTATTGGCATTGTAAATGGCAATGCCTTTTATTTACGTATTGGTTTTTAAAACATAAAAAAAGGCATTGTCATTTATAATCCCAATAGGTTAAACTCTCGCAAATGCGAGACCTATTGCATTGCAAATGCTTGTTTTACTTGTTGCATTTTATGTGCACTTCTATGGTTTTTTATGACAGAATAGAGCACCTTTTGATGATGATGAAGTGTTTAAGCGCATGGACTGTGCTGCGTTTACATTTTGCACCTACAAGACTTAAATTCTGAGACCAATTCTTTTGTCGGGGCGTGGTGATGTTTATTGCATTGTCAAAATAGTTAGAGGTAAATCTCACTAGAGGTAGATATTAAAGGGCTTGGCATCCATCTTGGGCATGGCTATGGTATTCAAGCCACACCAAAACTCACTCCCATCCTGGGCATGGCTAAGGTATTTAAGGTATTTAAGCCCCGCTCAAGGCTTCCCTCTCTCTTGTAATCCAGTTTGTGGAGGAGGCAGGAAGCACCTGTCTCCCTGTGTGCAGCGCCCTGCAGGCTCCAGCAGTGAACACCCGACCCCACTGACCTGCAAAAGCAGAATATTAAAAGCAAACAATAAGACTTAAGAGCAAAATCAAGCCTGAAGGTAAGATGTCGATGCAGAGTAAATAAAACACGGGTAGACTTTATACTCCGATCCCGTCGAGCTGTGAAAGTAAAAATAAAAAGTCATGAAACGGTTGCAGCGCATTGCGATGCAGAGTAAATAAAACACGGGTAGACTTTATACTCCGATCCCGTTGAGCTGTGAAAGTAAAAATAAAAAGTCATGAAACGGTTGCAGCGAATTGCGATGCAGAGTAAATAAAACACGGGTAGACTTTATACTCCGATCCCGTCGAGCTGAGAAAGTAAAAATAAAAAGTCATGAAACGGTTGCAGCGCATTGCAGAAAACAAGTTATGACTGAATTTTAATGAGAGGAATTTCTGCAGAACAAAAGGACATTGCTACAGTGTAATTTTATGTTAATTTTAACTTATCAGAGTGAAATACATTTATGGTAAAGTTAAGTGAAAATGCAGAAGGGATATGCAGACAAGACGTGCGCGTGCACTGACCAAAACGAAACCTATCGTGGGGCGGGACTTCTGTCTTGTGAAGCCCGCGCCCATGGAGAGCCTGGCCAGAGGAGCAGAGGTGACGCGGGGCTCCCATGCCTGAGGGAGAGCCCCGCGGAGGCTGCAGAAGTACAGAGTGCCGGTGAGTGGGGCTTAGTTGCAGGGGGGAGGGGGTGCGGCGGGGGGGGTCTTGGTGCGCTTGTGTGTGTGTGTGCGCGTGCGCGTGTGTGTATGTGTGCTGCGGGGGGTGGGGGCGTGTGTGTATGCGTGGTGGTTCTCTATGTGTGTGTGTGCGCAGCGGAAGCGTTCTCTATGTGTGTGTGCGTATGCGCAGCGGCTGGGGGTTCTGTATGTGTGTGTGTGCGGCGGCGGGTGTTCTGTATGTGTGTGTGCGTGCGTGCGTGTGTGTGTGTCTGCTTCCAAGGAGCCATGGGAGACAGGAAGCGCGTGCGACCTGATCCCAGTTCGCAAGGTTGCACGTGCACATCACTTGTCTCCTGTCTCCCTTGACTCCTTGAAAGCAGAAACGATTGCAATAGAGTCTTGCAGCGACGATCGCTTCGCGATCGGTTCGCAGTGCGAGACCTAATGATTTACAAAAAAACAGATAAACACTTACCACAGTTGATGCATATAGCTGTTTTCCATCAAGGTAATCCATCATTACATACAGTGCTTCCATGCTCCACGCTGGACGATAAGGAATTCTTTTAGTCTCTCCGTCATCCAGAGGAGCTTTAAATCCTTTCAATTTGACTTTTAAGGCTCGGGTAGGATACTGCATAAGACTGATAGGAATTTGAAAGATTCTAAACAAACAAATTATTAAGTATACCGTTAAAAATATACAAGGCATTTCAACTGCACAACAAGTTAAAAGCTGCCACAGAAAATATTAAAACAATTATAAGACAACTTACATTTTGAAACCATATTTTTGGTGTAGGACTACATCTTTCCACATATTTCTCACTAAATATCCAAAGTACTAGACAGGATCTAGAGAACATTACTCAATAAATGGTTTTCCAACACAATAAGGTAGTGCCACGCAGCTTTCTACAAGACTTTGCCCTTCCAAGAAATGACAACACCTGAATAAATACACAACGTTGCCTAGCTGTGTTCCTTACATTTGCACGAACCAAAGCAAGGCATGTGGTAAAGAAAAAACAGAGCTTAAAAGCATAAAATAAAAAACACAATAGCAACAAGTTGAATACTCATGAAGGGGAGGCTAGATAGGAATTTGTGGGAAGATATAGTATCCACAAGTGTAGGAAATTAGGATCTGCTTTCATGGTTACCCCCACTTTTTGCTGGTGTCAATGTTTTTTTTAACTACTCTGATTGGGAATCTGCTAATCAGGAGCCCAGTCACTGTGCTTCCTCCCTAAAGTGACTGTTGTAAGTACCTCTGTAACTCCACAATTGGTTACTGCTGTACCCTTGTAAGTCCCTAGTGAACAAGATACTTACCATCAGTAATTATATATTTGTAAGAAACATAGGTTAGTTATAGATTCCTTACCTTAGCATTCCCTCCAGGCATCAGACTGGATCTGGAAAGTTTTTCGTCAGCAGTAACCTTGCACATCGGAAGGTGGCATTGGTCAATTCCGCATCCGTCGTTGCTGTTGCCGGGATCACGTCGCAGTAGCTACATAGACGCCGCCCTTGCGGGCTGTTGTACGTTCTGTACACGACGAACAAGTTACTTACCTTCGGTAACGATATATCTGTAAGAAACAGTAGTTAGTATTAGATTCCTTACCTTAGAATATCCCCAGGCGTCAGTCTGGATCCGGAAACTTTTGCGTAGCAGTACCCCTGCGCGTCGGTAGGCGTCGTCTGCAGGCGTCCCCTGCGGCTCCGCGTCGTCGGCGTCGTGCGCCGTGATGACGTCGCTGGAGTATATAGACGCCGCCTCCGCGCGCTGACGTCAGTTCTTTGCACACAGCTTTTCCGCGCCAGAACACGCAGAGCCATGTGAGAACCAACACTGGTGCCATTTGAAACTAGGGCCCTGAAAGGGATGTCCTTAACCCTAGGTATCAGTTCGCAGAACGGGGAGGATGGGCGGGGCGGTAAGGAATCTAATACTAACTACTGTTTCTTACAGATATATCGTTACCGAAGGTAAGTAACTTGTTCATCTGAAAGAAACAGGTTAGTATTAGATTCCTTACCTTAGAATAGATACCCCAGCAATACCAACCCCGGTGGTGGGTCTGCGAACCAATACAACCTACACCAGAAAGTCCTGGAGGACCGAACGGCCAAAGAAGCCATCCCTCCGGACTTGACTGTCCAGGCAGTAGTGCCTCGCAAAGGTGTGCAGCGAGGCCCACGTGGCCGCCTGGCAAATGTCCTGCAAAGGGACTCCCCGGCCCAGGGCAGTAGTAGCCGCTGTGGCCCGAGTGGAATGGGCCCTCAGCCCAACAGGAGGCTCCTTCCGAGCCAAAGAGTAGCATGCTTTGATGCACAGGACGACCCACCGAGAGATGGTCCGTTTCTGTACCGCCCTTCCCTTCTTCTCACCCACGTAGCCAACAAACAGTTGGTCATCCACCCGGAACTGGCGTGTGCGATCCATATAGAATGAAAGCGCACGTTTTGGGTCCAGACGATGGAGCCGCTCTTCATCCTTTGAAGGATGCGGAGGCGGGAAGAAGGAGGGCAAGGTGATGGACTGCCCAATGTGAAAAGCAGAGACTACCTTGGGCAGGAAAGAAGGTCTAGTCCGAAGAACCACCTTATCAGGATGAACAGACAAGAAAGGAGGTTGAATAGAAAGAGCCTGGAGCTCACTCACTCTCCTGGCAGAGGTGATGGCTACCAGGAAGGCCGTCTTTAAGGTGAGAAGACGGAGAGGACAGGAATGAAGGGGCTCAAAGGGAGCGCACATCAGGAAAGTCAAAACCAGGTTCAAGTCCCACTGAGGCATCACGAACGGAGTTGGAGGATACATGTGCGTGATGCCCTTTAAGAATCTTAACACAATAGGGGACTTGAACAAAGATGGCTGATCAGGTAGCCTCAAGAAGGCGGAAAGGGCAGAAAGATAGCCCTTGATAGTGCCCAGAGCAGAGCCCTGCTGGGCAAGGGAAAGGAGGAAGAGGAGAACCTCAGACAGAGGGGCAGAAAGGGGATCCACAGCCTTTGCTGTGCACCATGCCACAAATCTGTTCCACCGGCAGGCGTATACCGACTTTGTGGAGGGACGCCTGGCTGCCAGAATGACATCACAGACTTCAGGAGGCAAGTCAAATGGCCTCAACTGTCGCCGCTCAATCTCCACGCATGGAGGTGGAGACTGGACAGGTTCGGGTGGAGGACCGTCCCCTGCTGCTGCGACAGAAGGTCCTCCTGAAGGGGCAGGCGGATCGAGGGACCGACTGTCATGCTGAGTAGCTCGGGATACCAGTACCTTCAAGCCCAGTCCGGAGCCACAAGGATAACTTGGGCCCGGTCGCGCCTGATCTTCTTCAGCACTCTGGGCAGAAGTGGTATAGGCGGAAAGGCGTACAACAGACTGCAACTCCACTCGCGCCGAAAGGCGTCGCCGAGCGAGTGCCGTCTTGGAAACTCCAACGCGCAGAACTGATGACATTGCGCGTTCTCTTCTGTGGCGAATAGATCTAACCAAGGCTCTCCCCATTGCTGAAAGAGGCCTCTCGCCACATCTGAGTTCAGACGCCATTCGTGATCCACCGAGCACCGACGGCTGAGTTCGTCCGCCCTGGCGTTCAGAGAACCTGCCAGGTGTTGAACCGTCAGAGTCACGCCCTGACGTGCCAGCCATTGCCAGAGGCGCAGAGCCTCCTGGCAAAGGGTCCACGACCCCACACCGCCCTGTTTGTTGCAGTACCACATGGCGGTGGTGTTGTCCGTGAACACCTGCACTACACTCCCGTTGACAAAGGGGAGGAATGCCTTCAGTGCTAGGCGAATCGCCCGCAGCTCCAACATGTTGATATGGAGCCGGGACTCCGCCGGAGACCAGAGGCCTCTGATCTCCGCCTCTCCCAAGTGGCCACCCCAGCCTTGGAGGGACGCGTCCGTCACAACCACGTGCTCCGGTTGGGGAAGGGAGAGGGATCTGCCCCTGACCCAATCGCGGTCCGTAAGCCACCACTGCAACTGTCTCGCAGTGCCCTCCGAGATCAGGACATGGTCGGATAGGTTGCCCTGATGCTGGGCCCACTGAAACTTCAGGTCCCACTGCAGAGCCCGCATCCGCCATCGGGCGTGATGCACCAGAAGGATGCAGGAGGCCATCAGCCCCAGAAGCCGCAGCGTCAACCTGACCGAAACCCGGGATAACGGCTGAAAGATGGGAATCAGAGCCTGAATATCCCGGACCCGCCGTTCCGGAGGATAAACCCGAAACTGCGCCGAGTCGAGAACCGCTCCGATGAAAAGGAGCTTTTGAGAGGGACACAGGTGTGATTTCGGCACATTGATGGAAAACCCCAGCTCGTGCAGGAGGTCTGCCGTCATCTGAAGGTGGTGGACGACTGTCTGGGGCGAGCCCGCCTTCAACAGCCAGTCGTCGAGGTAGGGGAAGACTGAAACCCCTAACCGGCGCAGATGAGCTGCGACCACCGCCATCACTTTCGTGAACACCCGTGGGGCGCTGGTAAGGCCGAATGGGAGCACGATAAACTGAAAGTGCTCGTGGCCTACCGTGAACCGCAGGTAACGCCGGTGGGCCGGCAGGACGGGGATGTGAAAATACGCATCCTGCAAGTCCAACGCTACCATCCAGTCTTGTGGGTCTAGAGCAGCCAAGACCTGAGCCAAAGTCAACATCTTGAACTTCTCCTTCCGGAGGAAGCCGTTGACGTTCCGTAGATCCAAGATAGGACGCAGGCCTCCCTTGTCCTTCTTGGGTACCAGAAAGTAGTGGGAGTAGCAACCACACCCTACTTCTGGCCCAGGAACGCGCTCGATGGCCCCCTTGGCCAAGAGGGCCGTAACTTCCTCCTGCAGAAGTGTCAAGTGGTCCCCCGACACACGGTGGTTCTGCGGTGGCATGGCTGGAGGAGTGGACTCGAAGGGGAGGGCATAGCCCCTTCGGACAAGCTGCAGCACCCACCTGTCCGATGTTATCGCGCGCCAGCGGGAGTGGTGATGGCGAACCCTGCCACCCACTGGCGTCACGTGAGCCCGAAAGCTCGGACTAGGAAGGCTTGGATGCAGCAGCGGAGGGAGGCGTGGACTGACCACGCCGCTGGCCTCTACCGCCACCACGGCGGAAACCACGGCCGCCACCGCGCTGGGGAGCGTTCTGCGTCGCGTGGCTGGCAGCACGTGTGGGACCTCCCCTCCCTTGGCCACGAAAGGGCCGAAACGAACCCGTCTGCTGGCGCTGGGTCGAAAGACCCAAGGACTTGGCCGTGACCCTGGAGTCCTTGAAGCGCTCCAGCGAGTGGTCCGCTTTGTCACCAAACAGGCGACTGCCATCAAATGGCATGTCCATGAGTGAATTTTGGACGTCTGGCGAGAAGTTGGCAGATCTCAGCCAAGCATGGCGACGAATCGCCACCGTCGTGGACATCGCCCGTCCCAACGAGTCGGTCGTGTCGAGACCACAACGGATCGAGTACCGCGCCGCATCCCGGCCTTCAACTAAGGCCCGGGTGAGCTTGTCCCGCACCTCCTGGGGACATTGCGGCAGACACTCCTCGACCGTATCCCACAGGGAGTGGGTGTAGCGGCCCAAGAGGCACGCGGTATTACAAGACCGCAGTCCAGCGCTCAAAGAGGAAAAGACCTTTTTACCAAATTGGTCATACCGCTTTGATTCCCTATCGGGCGGAGCCGACGGAAATGCGGACTGCGAAGTGGAGGCCTGGATCACCAGACTCTCCGGGGAGGGATGGGTGGATAAAAAGGCAGGGTCGTCCGAGCATGGACGGTGACGCCTTGCGACATTCCGGTCAACCTGGCGCACCAGAAGCGGGCCTGGACCAGGTGCCCAAAAGGACATCCGACAGGGCCTCATTAAACGGCAGCAGAGGCTCCTGGGGGCATGACTGCGGTTTAAACACTTCGGTCAGAATGTTCGGTTTGACCTTCGCGACGGGGAGCTCAAGGTGCAAGGCCTTGGCAGCCCTCATCAGGACCACCGAATAGGCAGCACCTGCCTCAGACGCCACAGGGGACGGAGAGACAAACCCAGGGTTGGGCGACTCGTCCAGGCCACTGGCATCACCCAGATCACCTACCCAGTCCACATCATACTGGCAGGCACGGGATAAAGGGTCCTCAGACCCCTCCCAACCCTCTCCATACTCATCGTTATCATACCCATATTCTGGGTCGACGATATAGACATCGGGGTCAACGGGCCCCATCGGCGTCGGATCCGGCGTCGGCCGACGCCGGTCCGACTCCGCGTCCGGAGTCGGGGAGGAAAGGGGGGTGGCGCCGCGCGGCGCCGGTGCCGGGGACCCGACGCCGGCCGGAGCCGACGGCGGAGTCGCTGCACCACGCGGGGCGGTACCACGGGTTGGCCCACAGGAACCGACGCCGGAGAGGCCGGGAGACCAGCCGGCGACGAACCAGAGGGAACCAGCGGCGCCGGGGCCGGAGCCACCGGCGGCGCCGGGGCAGGAGCACCCGAACCGCTCGGGCCCCCAGACGGGACCGACGGGCCCGCAGGCGCCGAAGGCCCCGCCGAAGGAGACCTCGCCCTCATAGCAATGAGGAAGGCCTCGATCTCCTCACGCGACGCGCCTTCCCCAGGGACCGACGGGTATGGGGTAGACGGCGTCGGCGACCCACGCGGGGCCGCGGGGGTGGGGCCACCCGAGCCCCCGGCCGCATCACGCGGGCGTCGGGGGGAGTCGGGGGTGCGATGGCGACACCCCGACTTCTTGTGCTTACCTGATGAGCCGGAGGAATGGTGGCGACTCCCGGAGCGCCCATGGCGGCTCCGCGAACGTTCCCTCGACCGCTCCCTCGACCTCCGACCGGACCGGGACCGCTCTCGACGCGGGGCCGACACCCGGAGCTCGAGAAGCTTGCGGGACCGCTCCCGCCTAGCTTTTCCAGTCAAGGCCCGACAGTCGACGCAGGACTCCACGTCGTGGTCCGCGCCCAGACACCGGAGGCAGAGTCGATGGTGGTCGGTGACCGACATCATGCGGTCGCACTCGTCGCAGCTCTTAAACCCAGGCATCCTACCGGCACCGTAGAAAGAATTAGTTTTACAAACACTTGGTCAAAAGACCGGAGTACTGCTCTTCGGATCTGCGCTAACTGGCGCGGAAAAAAGAAGAACTGACGTCAGCGCGCGGAGGCGGCGTCTATATACTCCAGCGACGTCATCACGGCGCACGACGCCGACGACGCGGAGCCGCAGGGGACGCCTGCAGACGACGCCTACCGACGCGCAGGGGTACTGCTACGCAAAAGTTTCCGGATCCAGACTGACGCCTGGGGATATTCTAAGGTAAGGAATCTAATACTAACCTGTTTCTTTCAGATCTTCCTCGCCAGAAGCGCAGAGCCATGCAAGACACTGACCACTGGTGAACAAAACTAGGGCCCTAAAAGGATGTCATTAACCATAGAAGTCAGCTTGCAGAACAGGGAGGATGGGTGGGGCGGTAAGGAATCTATAACTAAACTACGTTTCTCACAGATCTATCGTTACCGAAGTTAAGTAACTTGTTCATCTGATCTATCGTTACCGAAGTTAAGTAACTTGTTCATCTGAAAGAAACAGTTATAGATTCCTTACCTTAGAATAGATAATCCAACAATACCAACCCCGGAGGTGGGTCTGCAAACCAAGTTCACACCAGAGAGTCCTGGAGAGCAGAACAGCCAAAGAAGCCGTCTCTCCGGACTTAACTGTCCAGGCAGCAGTGCTTGGTGAACGTGAGAAGAGATGCCCGTGTAGATGCCTGACAGATGTCATTAAGGGGGATTTCCCGTCCCAAAGCAGGGGTAGCTGCCGTCGCCCTGGTGGAATGGGCGCCCAGTCCCACTGGAGGCTCCTTCTTAGCCAAAGAATAGCAGGCTTTGATGCAAAGAACGACCCACCTGGAGATGGTCAGTTTGCGCACGGCCCAACCTTTCTTAGCGCCCACGTAACCAACAAAGAGCTGGTTGTACACCCGGAATTGTTTGGTGCGATCCAAGTAGAAATACTCACTTTGCCACTGGATTCAAGCAAGCCTGGCTGAAGACGGCTGTAATGCCAGAAACCGGTCCTAGGAAGCTTGAATATGGTCCAGGGAAGGCATGGCTTGGCATCGGGCTGGACTGTTCCCTTGAGGCACAGGGTCAGACTGATTTGCATATGGCCATGTCTAACCTGGGGTGACAGAGTGGGCTAAAGAACGGTGATGGATTAAACCCAGATCTGTTGACTGGGTGTGAGTGTTTGATTGGTTCAGATGCTCCGTCCATCACCACCCCCTTTTGTACCAAATCCCAACCGCTGTACACCAATGTGAGAAGTTCGCCTGGTATATGATGTTCACTATTCTAGTGAGCACCTTGCACCAGTCCAAACAACCCTTATGGTGATGGTTGTAAAGTCAACCTTATAGACCAGCTATCCTAGGGGTAGCATGGACAAAAGCAGTCTTAGGCTAAACTCAAGAGGGCATGTGAGGCCAGCTGTTTTACCATATGCAATCCTTTTAATACCAAATGAAAGGACACCACACAGGTTATATATTCAAAATATATATGTATTTATTTCTAAACAACCCCCTGAACTCTTTATGAGCACAGGAGCACAAGCGCATAACAAGTAACTTAATATAACATACAAAAGGTGCACAAATATAGATAGGCCCTGGTGGCCCGTAAAACCATATACTAAAATAGTGGTATAAGAACCACGTCACGAACAATGGTAAGGCCTAGGGCCTTGGGAATCGCTGGGGCTACACTGGACTAACAGTAGTTAGGGAGCAGGAGGCCCACGGGATGCGGGTGCAGTGTCTAAATGCACACGCGTGCACACATAGAAGTCAATGGGTGCGTAAAGTTAGAAAGTTAAAGGTTTAGGAGTCTTCCGACTGGACTAGAAGCTAACCACTTGAAACTAGGACACTAGGAGAGTTACTCTTTACAGGAGCACCGCAATACTCGTGTTACCTCACCCACAGGAAGCGGGTGCATAGGTGTCAAAGTGTGTCGGGTTTCGTCGTGGAGTTCTATGGAGCCTTGGAGAAAAGATGCTACAGGCGACCAGGAGAGAAGAGTCCGGTTGGATCCAAGGGCGGATCGAGGATGAAGAGTACCTGAAAGCAGAGGGGACAGAGTCTGGGTCACTAGCCAGTGACCAGGATGGAAACCAGGAAGGAACCAGGCGATGTCGGGATGCGATCAGGTGCTGTCGTGAAGCTCGTCTCCGCTGCCACGTGGACCAGGAGGTGTCGACGACGACCAGGAGCTGGGCACAGACTGTCCCACAAAGGCTCTCGCTGTTGGCGGTGTTGGTTCTCGATTCGGAATCAACAGGTCTTGGCAAATGCAACCCACGCAGGAATCGAAGATGGCTTCTGGTTCAGACCAGCAAGGTCTGATGGGCTGCTCCTTTTCAGGGGAGCAAGGGTCAGTCTGGAGCAACCAGACCAGCGTTGGAAATTCAAAGATTCGTCGTCACAGAGGCCACTAGCCAACGGGCAAGTGACTGGACAGACGCTTCGAGCAGGAAAATACAAAAGGGCCCCACGCAGCACTCGGTGAGTGTGGAGAGGTGATCTTCGGTGCAATGGATGCTCGGGGCTGGGGCTTCTCAATCCCCAATGCACAACTTCGAGGGTGCCTCGGAAGCTGCACGGAAAGCGATTTCAAGATGGCCGGTCCCACGTCTCCGGTCGCCTCCACGGGTCTCGGCTTGGCTGTGGCTGTGGATCGGGCTGTTGGATGTCTGTAAGTCTGGGTCTTGTCAGGCTCTGTGTTCAATCTCTGGCGGAAGCAATGACAAAGCAAACCGTTGAGCGCTTGATGGTGCCTGCTTGCACAGGGTGGTCACTCCTTGACCACAAGGGAGATTCTTCAGTCTTCTACGTTGAGTAGGATGTCGTAGGGTCCAGAGTTTCAGTCAGGATTATCTAAAGTCTTGGGACTCAGCTCCTACCTATATACCAAATCTAGGGGCTGGATTACCAGCTAGGTCCCTCCTATGGGTGGGACCTAGGAAGGGGGTGGTTACACCCCTTTCCCGTTGTCCAGTTTCGCGCCAGAGCTGGGGCTGGAGTGCCCCAGCACCGGTTTGAACTGGCCTATACATGGGACACCTTGTGTGCACCAGGCAGTGTCTCCTTTCATTCAGCCCTCCCTGCCCCAATACACTATCTCCTGTCTGGGGTGGTGCTAGCACCTCCCTGTGACAGGAAACCTCGCTGTAAGGACTCCCAGCAGCAGGAGGTCAGACTTGTGTCTGTGGCAGCAGCATCCATTTTGTGATGCTGAGGCTCTGGTTAACTTTAACCGGGATTAATGGAAGTAACATGTCTTCTCCCTCTAGAAGGGTGGAATGCTACATCCGTCGCCAGAATTGGCGAGGGGGTAGTATTCCAAAGCGTATGACACCTTACACGACATGTTTTGATAAAGCCAAACCAAAGTTAGCATCTGACCGCGAGGTACATAATGCACTTAAGAGTATATGGTATGGCAATATCCTAGAACAGCGATAAGGACATGGTTCCGAAAGCTGTAGACAGGCTCAGCTCATGCTAGAGCACCATCTCACATAAAACCAAGCACTCTGCCTTCAGGATTGTTAAGGCCTGCCATAGGAGTGACTTATCGGTGTATATGTGTCGAGATATAATGTTAGACATAGGTATACTATATCTAAGCAAGGGGTGATTACACGACCTTGCCCCAGCTGAGTGATCAGCCAGTTGTCTCAGTTTGGATGGCCAGCCAGGGGTGGCAAAAGATATGCTGCAGCCCCTTGTAGGCCTTGGGTGCACCTATGCCCTGGGTACCTATGGTGCACTGTACAGGGACTCCTAGGAGTGACCCAAATCCCAATTGGTGATGTACCTAAAGTACATGGTGTGAAATTTAGAGAGAACAGCAGGGCTGTGGGTCTGATTAGCAGACCCACAGCCACATTAAGTCAAAAACCAGTGAAGCAAAAAGCAAAAAAATGAGTGACCATAAGAAAGCAGACCCTACTCTCCTACACTGACTAAGTATCTTGTGATGTGCTTTGGCCTCTGATCTCATAAAGAATTCAGAGGAGTGTGTTAGTAAATAAATACATATATATTTTCTTCATATCCTGTGTGGTGTCCTTTCATTTGGTATTCAGGGGGTTACATATGGTAAAACAGCTGGCTTTACACGCCCTCAAGAGTCTTTTAGCCTAAGACTGTTCTGTCCACGCTACCACTAGGATAGCTGGTCTATAAGGTTGACTTACAACCATCACCATAAGGGTTGTTTGGACTGGTGCAAGGTGATCACTAGAATAGTGAACATCATATACCAGGCCAACTTCTCACATAGGGCAGCTAGGAACTGAGATACCGTCAGCATCTTGAACTTCTCCTTTCCAGAGGAAGCCATTGACGCTCCAGAGGTCTAAGATAGGGCGTAGGCCTCCTTTGCCCTTCTTGGGTACCAGAAAGTAGTGGGAGTAGCAATCACGTCCTACTGCTGGCCCAGGAACGCGCTCAATGGCCCCCTTGGCCAAGGGGGCTATAACTTCCTCCTGCAGAAGTTGCAAGTGATCCCCTGACATGCGGTGGTACTGCGGTGGCATGGTTGGAGGGGTCACCTCGAGGGGAGGGAGTAGCCCCTTCAGACGATTTGCAGCACCCACCTGTCCGATGTGATGGTGCGCCAGTGGAGTAGGTGATGGCGAACCCTGCCTGTAGGAGAGTAGGGTCTACTTCCTATGGTCACCCCCACTTTTTGCTTTTGCTTTACTGGTTTTCGACTTAGATGTGTGTCAACTAGTCAGGAAGGGGGGGGCTTTGTGAGGCAACAAACGGAGGTACTACTCGTGAATTTCGCTGGTGCTTTTTATTAGCAGTCAGTCAAATGAAAAGCAACCCTCGTTCTAGAGGGGAAACACCACTTTAACGTGAACAGTCTCCTTCTGTGGAGGGGCGAAAGTAAACAGTGGCCGTGGTCCGATGTCCTTCCCGGTTCGGGTGTCGCGCTCTCAGGGGTCCGTGCAACCGACCATCAGGAGTTCCCCGGTTAGGCCATGTAAGAGAAAAGAAGAACAAAAAAAACCAGAGGTTACTGTGAGAAGTTGGCCTGATATATGATGCTCACTAGTTCTAGTGATCACCTTGTATCAGTCCAAACAACCCTTATGGTGATTGGTTGTAAGTCAACCTTATAGACCAGCTATCCTAATGGTAGCATGGACAAAGCAGTCTTAGGCTAAACTCTTTTGGCATGTGAAGCCAGCTGTTTTACCACAATATAACCCCTTGAATACCAGATGAAAGGACACCACACAGGTTGTTATGAAAAGAAACAATATATTTATTAATAACAAACACCTCTGAACTCTTTATGAAGTCAGAGGGCTAAGCACATGACAATCTATTAAGAAAAATACGACAAGTTGCACAAAATTACAATGGTGCCCTAGGGGCACGGCAAACCATATACTAAGTAAATGGAATGTGAGAGTCGATAGAAGAAATGGAGCTGTCCAGAGGCTGCAGGACCGCTGGGACTACGCTATCCTAACCTTATGTGAGTAATAGGAGGCCCACGGGACGAGGGTGCAGAGTGTGAACTCGCACGCGAGATGCGTAACAACGTCTATGGACAGTACAGTTCAAGAAAAAGGTAAGTACGGACAATCCTGACTAGTTAAGACTAAAACGACTGTGGAACTGGACACTAGGAGAGTCAAGCTACCCTTGAGCACCGAAATGCTCTCGCTACCTCACCCACGGGTGCATAGGTGCGAAGTCGTGTCGGGTTCTTGCGTTGCAGTCAATGGAGCCTGAAAAGAAAGATGCTGCAGGCGACCAGGAGGAAGATTACGGTGCGATCCAAGGGTGGATCGGTGAAGAAGTAGACCTGAAAGCAGAGGGGACAATGTTCACAGTCACTAGCCAGTGACTGGAGTGGAACCAGGAAGGAACCAGATGTCGTCGTCGCGATCAGGTGAAGAGTGGACGCTTGACTCTGCAGCCACGTGGACCAGGAGGTGTCTTCGACGACCAGGATGGAGGCACGAGCTGTCCCACGCAGGCTCTTGCTGTCGGCGGTGTTGGATCTGGAATCAGCGTCAACAGGCCTTGGCAAAGGCAACCCACGCGGTGAGTAGAAAAAGCATCTGGTGCGGACTAGGAGAGTCCGGGGTGCCCCTCTTTTGGAAGGGAGCAAGGGCCAGTCTGGAGCAACCAGACCAGCAGTGAAGATTTCAAGGTTCGTCGTCTAGGAGGCCACTAGCCAGCCAGCAAGTGACCAGACAACGCGTCGAGCAGCAAACAAGCAGAAGGGCCCCACGCAGATCTCGTGGATGCTGGAGGGCTGGTCTTCGGTGAAGGGGCTGCTCGGGGCTGGGGCTTCTCAGTCCCCAAAGCACATGGTCGAGTTTACCTCGGGAGTCGTGCTGAAAGCGAAGTGCAGGTTCGTTCAAGATGGCCTTTCCCACGTGTCTCGTCGCACCCACGGATCTCAGATGTGCTGTAGATGTAGGTTGAGGTCGGAGAGGTCTGGGAATCCGGGTCTCGTCGGGCTCTGAAGTCTGGATCCTCGAGGGAAGACGACAAAGTGAAGACGCTGGACGCTTGATGGTGCCTGCAGATGCAGGGTGGACACTCCTTGCCCACAAGGGAGATTCCTTCAGTCTTCTGTGGAGCAGAACGTCGAAGTCCAGAGTTTCTTCTTGTAGAGTAGTTCAGGATTAATATAATTTGGAATGGGACCAGCTCCTACCTTTATCCTTCTAAAGGGGGCTGTACTGCTGACTAGGTCCCTCCCCTGGGTGGGACCAGGAAGGGGGGTGGTTACACCCCCTATCCTTTGTCCGGATTTCGCGCCATAGCTGGGGCAGGGATGCCCCAGCAACTGGTTTGAACCGGTGTATGCACAGGGCACCTTGTGTGCCCCAGGCATGTCTCATTCCTTTCAGGCCTCCCTACCTCAATACACAAAATCCTGTCTGGGGTGGTTGGAGTTCTGGACTTTTTGGTTCCGTCCAGAGGTGTCAGGGATAACACCCGAAGACCCCGGAGTTCCACCTGTCTCGGTGCACAAAACAAACAGAAACACGGGCTTCTCGATGGTGGCGTCAAAGACCAAAGGTTTATTACTGCAGGGACACAGAAGTCACAGAAACTACACATGGGCAGTATCTAGGAGCCTGTTCAATTTGTACAAAGAGGGTTGCTCCTTATATACTAAATATTGGGCTTCAGGCAAATTCTTTACATGTTACCACAGTTCTAAACATTCGTGTCTTAAACAATAAATATTTGGCGTTGCACAGGAATCGTCAACAGTATCTGATGTCAAAACATTACGAATGAGGGGTTCCCACTAGTCCATCATAATCCCATGTCAATTCTTCATTCAAGACCCGGACCGCCTCATCGTAAATTTCGTTACCTCCCCCTAATAAAGGCCCAGAAGGAAAGGAGCAGAGCCAGGTGCAGAAGATAGAAAGACAGGATAAGAAATGTTTGTGGGTCGTAAATGGGCACGGTTACCAGCTTCGGCCGCCTAATCATGATCAGGCCAACGAACACAAGAACCAGTATAGCAGGACTGGCCTCAGGCTGGGGAGGCAGTTCTTGCCGAGTCATGCTGCTACAGCGTTGCTGGCCTAAGGTGCACGTGTCACTCGCAAGGTGAATCGCCGGTTAAGGCCTACGTGTCCTTAAATAAAAAGAGGTCATTGCGTGTCCATTGACTATGTGAGGGCAAGGAATACAAAATGGCTTCCGTGTTCTAAGATGGATGTCATGGGTAAATCACAAATGTGTTGGTAACAGGAGTGCTCTTGCTCGTAGCATAGCGAAAACACCAGGATATACTAAATGGATCATTTGCGGTTCACTGATACCGAAATTATGTATTTACGACAATGTTTACAAACACGAGTAAAATCGTCACGGAACCTCAGACCCTCCTTTTGCCCTTACATAGGCAATTACTCAGTCTATATCAGAGTCAGAGTCTAATTCTATGCTCATTAGGTCAGTGACATGTTGTTGTATCATCATCCTGTCTCGTGCCTTTTCTCCTAATGCAGGTGGTTTTCTGAAACAGGTTGCAGCACAGAGACTACACAGAGCGGGACCACATTGGATAATAAGACAGCACGAGAACAGAAATACTAGGATGACACCAATGACCATCAGAACCTTCCATCCCCACGCTGATACCAGAGTCCAAAACCACTCCATGAAGGACCAGTTTCCCTTATCTACGTGTATAGAGTCGGAAATCTTGTGTAGCTTAGAGATTGCTTCATAGACTGTTGGAGCATTATTTGGAATAAAGACACAGCAGCTCGATTGGATCATTCTGCATACCCCACCTCGATCTGCAAGTATTACGTCTAGAACCATACGGTTCTGCAACGTCATGAGACGATCCGCCTGAAGCTCAGCTGTTAAGTTACTAAGGGCACCAGCAGTTTCTGTAATAGTAGATTCAACTACCCGTGTTAGTTGACGTAGATTTCTACTATTGGCCATAGGCCCCCAAAACGGAAGGAAACCTTTGAAAAAGTCTCCAGCTTCTTGACCAGCGGTATCTTCCTTGCTGAAGACACCTCTTGCTACTCTGGTTTTGTGATAATCTGAAGAAGCAGTGTATGTCGGGGGTAACAATCGAGCAATATAACATGAACCTGAAAAGTCAGCAGGCAGCCATGTATATGCTCTGTCCTGACAGATGAAGTAGGTACCCCTAGCAGTCAGAAAGGCAGGGGAGGAGTTAGACGGAAATACGTAAGTCTCAACGCACTCACTCCTCCCTAGCTGAGCTCTCAGATTTCTCCCATTTCCTTGCAAACAGACCTGACCTCGGTGAGGCACGACCCAAACTGAAGTGGAGCTTTTACGCTTGCTTTCTCCCAAACTAAGGCGATACTCTGTAGAGTTCCAACTCAAATACACCCGTAATTCATCTCTAGGATAAGATGGAGTATTATTGACGTCTTTAATCATGTCAATAATTCCCTGGACTAAAGCTTTGTTGGCTGAGTTGTATTTAGTGGACCGTGGTGGACGCGGAGGATAGGTCTCAAGGGCATATGAAAAAATGGTCTGAAAGGCCTGAAATGATCCATTGTAGCTAAAAGGCAAGACTAGATAGGGAATGCCTTTATCCATAGTGTGAGGTATCAAGCCACACACCCAGCAGTCTGTAGTATTAACTACCAGTTGGTGTTGATGCAAGAGCTGTACAAATGTATTGTTAATAAATTCTGAGCGTCGAGCTTGTTCGTGTTCAGGAAATGAGTGAAAAGAATGCATAGAAGAAACCGTAGAAGTAGTAGGATCAAGGGAAGGTACTGTAGTTACTGGCATAAAAATCAAATGTACACCAAAGACGATTCCACCCACCAACGTTATCAAAACAATTAAAAATGTAACTGCACATTGCATTAGAAAGCATTTGCTGTGAAGTATTCTGTACAGTCTATTTCTGCGAACATAAATTACATTTTCTCGTTGTAGCTCAGGAAGCTCCATCTTCTACGACCGTTCGCGACCACTGATGATGTGTACGTAGATGAAAATGCCTCTATCAGCCCTGGGAGTTCCCAGAACTAACAGAAAGATCGACCTTGTGTCTGACCCCCGCAGATTCAACTAGGCACACAGCCACGACCCTACGGCTACCCAGACGGCAAGGCAATTTTAAAACAAAAAGAAAGTATTAGCAAACTTCCTGGCTGGAGGCAATGTATAGCAAATTCAAATCTGAAAATAGGCAGTTTCCTGCTTTATTTGTCCATATTGCGAGAACGTAAGTTGTATCTCAGTTTTGCAGGAGCTGTCTGATCTGGAAACAATGTATTTTCAGCTGACGTTGCAATGTTCACGTTCGCAGATGGCAAATGTTCTTTTGGTGCAGATGGCAAATGTTCATTGGGTGTGGATGACAAATGTTCAGGGTTCAAAAGAGCAGTTTCAGGAGGAGAGTCAGAATTTGGTGAATCCGTGATCAGTTCTGCATCGCTGAAAGGTATGAACCTGGGGATTTGTTCCGTTTCAGAGGTACCGATTCCTTTCTTTACCCAGTTGTCGTAAGGAAGTGGCAGAGGCACACGTTTAGCATGTGTCGTATGGATCCAGTTTTTCCTTCCGGCCACACGAATAGCAGTTCTCGTTGCTAGCAGGACTTGGAAAGGGCCAATGAATCTGGGCTGAAGATTTTTTGTTCTTGCAAAATTTTTGATGACCACCTGATCACCCGGTTTCAGCTGATGGCCTGGACTCTCCGGTGGCTTTGGCAATGCATCGAAAACCTGTTGGTGAATAAGACTCAATTTAGCAGTCAAGTCGAAAAGGTAATCAATTAACATTGGGTATTCCAGCTGCTTAAATTCTTTCGGTCTAGGTACCCCCCAAACATTTGCAGGACGGCCAAAAACTATTTCATAAGGACTAAGCCCTACTCTAGAATGTACGGTTGCTCTTGTTGATAGCAAAGCCAAAGGCAATGCGTCTGGCCAGGACAAACCCGTGGATGCTTGTATCTTAGCAAGTTTCAGTTTAAGGGTGCCATTGTAACCCTCGACTAAACCCGCGGACTGGGGATGATTCGCACTATGAAACTTCTGTCTAATCCCTAGGCCGGCACACACACTCTGCATAACTTTCCCTACGAACTCACTTCCGTTATCTGACCATACAATCCGTGGCATTCCGTATCTGGGGAAGTATTCTTTAAGAAGAATTTTGGCAGTGGATAAGGCAGTATTGTCCTTCAGTGGGTATGCTTCGATCCATCTGGAGAAAGCACAAACTACCACTAGGACGTATTTCAGATTATTGCAACGATCCATGTGAATGAAGTCTAGCTGGATCACTTCAAAGGGGCAGGAAGGAGGAGCGAAGTGACCTGCAGGTGTGGGGATTCCCTTGCCAGGATTATGCATCAAGCATACCATACAATTTCTTACCACTCTCTCTGCACACTTACTAATCCCATCATTCTTCCAGACCGGAGCCAACATCTTACAAATCCCTTTTGAACTGATGTGCGCTGTTCCATGTGCCATCGTTACTACTGCAAGCACATACGCATCAGGCAACATCCAACGCTGTTGTTCCGACAAGTCAATCCAACACCCACTCGAGTCCAATTTACCCGTGCTCTCTCTCCATGCAAGCTTTTCCTCCTCAGTCGCCTCTTTCTGAATTTCCTTCACGCTTTCCACTGTGTCCTCACACATTCCAGACTCAGAAATCCATCTTGCAGACGTTGCAACATACATTCTACTCATCATATTTCTAGCTGTCTGTTTTGCAGTCTCATCAGCAAAAGCATTCCCACGACCAACATCATCCGTGATTGCTTTATGAGCACTGCATTTCACAATCGCAACTTCAGTCGGTAAGGTTAGAGATTCCAACAAGTCATTAACTAGCTGACCATGTTGAATCTTAGTCCCATGGGACGTAATGAAACCTCTCTCTTTCCACAAACGGCCAAAACTATGGGCCACGCCGAACGCGTACTGACTATCTGTGAACACATTCACTCTCTTTCCCTTAGCTAAAACGCACGCTCTTGTTAGCGCGATCAATTCTGCAGCCTGGGCAGAATTCTGACTCACTCTTGCAGTCTCCACAATCGTACTCAAGGTCGTTACTGCATAAGCAGCAGTCACATCACCATTCTCCAATTTGAAGCAAGACCCATCAACATACAACGTGCCATCTGGATCTGACAACGGAGTGTTTTTTAGATCAATTCGTCCTTTTGTTTCTTCCTCAGTTTTGAAACAACAGTCGTGTGGTTCGGAATCACTCGACTCTTGGCTAGTCGGCAACAATGTTGCTGGAGTCAATACATTGCATCTTTTGATCTGAATATGACTAGCTAATAGTGTCAGTTCATAACCTGATAATCTAGCACTGGTAAGGTGTTGCGTCTTGGTTCGGTTCATGAGTGTATCCACAGCATGAGGAACCATAACTACTAGCATGTTGTTCATTACTAAACCAGCAGATTGTCGAATGGAAGCTGCAGCTGCGGCTGTAGCTCTCAAGCAACTAGGCAATGCTCTAGCTACTGGATCTAATGTTGATGAAAAATACGCACAAGGGCGTTGTTTATCACCAAATTTCTGCGTCAAAACACTCAATGCACAACCTTCTCTCTCGTGGACATAGAGCGTGAATGGCTTACTGTAGTCGGGTGTACCCAATACAGGTGCTGAACACAGTGCATTTCGTAACTCAGAAAAACTCTGCTGACATTCAGCAGGCCATGGCACCGGACTCGGAACACCTTTCCCAGTCAAGGCTACCAATGGTTTTGCTAGAAGAGAAAAATTCGGGATCCATTGCCTACAATATGAGGTAATACCTAAAAAGGCACGTACTTCTCTCTGCGTGCTAGGAACATTCATCTGTGTAATTGCTTTTATTCTCTCTGGGGTCAACTTCCTTCCCTCCTTTGACAAGAGATGACCTAGGTAGGTCACTTCTTGGCAGCAGTATTGCATTTTTGAAGGTGACACCTTGTGATTCAAATCTGACAAGTGATGCAATAAAGAAATCGTAGCTGTTTTGCAAGTTTCCTTGTCATCGGCAGCCACTAGAAGATCATCGACATACTGTACTAAAGCAGAACCACGAGGAAGTACGAAGGAATCTAACTGGTTTTTTAATGCTTGACTGTAAATGGATGGGCTTTCACAATAGCCTTGTGGAGCGCGTTTAAACCTAAAGCTTCGTCCTCCTAGAGAGAAACCGAAGATATCTCTGCTTTCCTCGGCTATCGGAATGCTGAAAAAGGCATTTTTCAAGTCGACAACTGAAAACCATGCTGCTGTAGCAGGAATCAACGTTAACAATGCAGTAATGTCTGGAACCACAGGAAACTGTGGGATCACAATTTTATTAACCTCTCTAAGATCAATTACGAACCTATATACTGGAGGCTTTGTTGGGTCAGTTCGTTTCAAAATAGGCAGTACAGGACTATTACAGACATTTCCTCTAGTCTCTTCTACAACATCTTTCTTGATCAGGTCTTGTACTATCAGTAGGAGCGCACGCTCACCTTCACTAGAGATTCTATATTGTGGAATTCGTGGAAGTTTGACATTTGCTTTCAAAGTTACTACATAGGGTGGAATTTCCAATAGACCTACATCATTAGGACCAGTCGCCCAAAGAGTATCAGGGAGTGAACGCAGCTCTGGTGGGAGCGCATCCATCGACAAGTACATCGGAGAGATTATTCTTTTACCCAACGTAAGTTGTACTCCTGCTGGAGAACAGTACAATGTCGCGTACAGGCGTTTTAACAAGTCTAAACCAAGCAGATTTTCGTTACAACCTGTCGTCAAAATCAGGGGTGCTTTCAATTGACGGGGTCCAACAGAAATAGACAAAGGACCAGAAACAGGGTTGTGAACAGGGGCGCCCGAAAAACCTACTGAAACGTTTGTTGAGCCAGACAAAGGTGCGCCAGGGAGTTTCGCATGTATGATAGAACTTTTTGCTGCACCAGTATCCAACAGAAACGGTTCGACTATACCTGATGTTGCTACTGCGACATAAGGCCCACTCTGATCTACTGGTACTGATACTACTCCCTCTCTTTGTCCATGGCTGTCCTAGTACTCGCTTTGCTGACCTTCCTCACTAGCTTCATAATAGTCTTCCACATGATATTGTGGAGACCTATTCTGTTGGGCAGATTGTCCATTTCGCTGGTCGAAATAATTAGAGGGGCGATCACTTGTCTGTGGAGGCATAGCACCTCGTCCTCGACCTCTAGAGTTTTGCATAGAACTACCACGACCTCTCTGAGCTGCCGCAGCATTATTTTGTGCCCGAACTGGACACTCATTTTTGTAATGACCTTCCACTTTGCAATAAGCACATTGATTCCATTGGTATTGTGGTCTTTGAAAATTATATTCCGTTCTTTGATATGACCCTTGCTGCATATTAGTCTGATTCGTGCGAGGCGGATAAGCTTGCTGTAAAAGTACTTTAGTTTTTAAATCTTTCGTCTTTTTATCTGATTTTTCCTTCTCTTCTTTATCCCTATTTTCATAGTACTGGGCAGTCGCAAGTATTTGCGCAGTCGTAGAGACAGCCCACGCACTTTCAGAATTCTTTAATTTACTACTAAGTTCTGGCAACAGATTGTGCACGAATTTATCAACAAATAATCTCTGGCCTCCTTCTGTGCTCATATCCTGACCACTATGATCCACAAAAGTCTCTTCGAATCTTGTGAAAAAGTCGGAGACGCTTTCGTCTTTCTTTTGTTTGCACGCGGACAATTTGTCCCAGTTAACGCGCAATGCTGGCATCAAGGTTTTCATTAAATCGATTATTCTACCAGGCAAATTAGCAATTAAAGGTTCAGGTTTGGAACCACCTATTTGTTGACCATCCGCTGCAATTATAGCTGCCCAGTCACCACCTAGGGCAACTGGATGATTCTCTTTACGAATTTTAGCCCAAATTGGTTGCGGTACTACATTACCAAATAGCAGATCTATGTCAGCAAGATTCAATACACAAGCGTCAACCGTTTGAGCCAACTCTTTGTAGTACCCTGCAGGATTTTTACGCGGATCTGGCAAGGCCTGTTTTACTGCTAACACTTCAGCTCGCTTCCATGGAATATGTATCCATACTCTCTGGAATTGGGCCGGAGCGGCTGCAATACCAAGGTTTACATTAGCTTGCACAGCTTCACGCCAAATTGGTGGAACCTCTCTCATTGGATATTGACGATTTTGTTTCGTACTACGTTTCCCTAACTCTCTTGGTGAACGAAGGGATGGGTCATTCCTATAACTTAAAATCAGTTCCATCGTTTCTTTTATATTTTGACCAACTATCATACCTGTAGCAAACTCTTTCTGAACATTAATTAATTCTCCTAGATTTGATTCAGGGTCATCCTCTTCCAATTCCTCACGTAGAAGGAAACACATTTCATCGAACACATATCGTTGTGTCGGTTCGTTCCATTGCATAAATGTATCTAATACATCTTGTACATTATATCTTCCAACTTTCGAAACCCATCTAAGAGCAGTGGAATCTAGTATTCCTCTTTCTTCAGTACTGGGAAGCTGACTACGCCTCTGCACAGAGTCAGAGGTAGGAGTCTTAATCAGAGTTTTATAGAAGGGAGATAGAATATTAGAGACAGAATCAGTGATTCTTCGACGAACAGAAAGCGGAGTCATAATATTAGCAGAGGCAGTAAATAGAGTAGCAGTTGGAACAGATAGATTAGGAACAGTAGGAGTAGCAGGAAAAATAGCTTGTGAAGTAGCAGGTGTGAGCGACACAGGCATAGGTAAAGAAGCCGGCAACCCTAGAAGAGGGGTTGTCGAAGGAACATTAATATTGACCACAGGAGGTACAGGAACTTGATTCAGGGGAGCGGGAACAGGGACACCAGGTTGTCCAGCAACCGGTAATTGAACATTCGGTATAGGTGGAGCCGTAGCACCCTGTGCATACGGTGGGGGTGATCGTAACAAGTAAGACAACAGGGGATCCTTTTCAGGGTCCTCTACTATCTTAGCCGTACTCGATGGCAAAGCAGGATAGCACTTGTCTATCGCTAAATTACGCTCTCTATCGGCCACCTCCATCGCTTTCTCAGACTCGTTGAGTTGCAGCTGCCTAGCAGACTGTTCTAAAGTCAACTCTTGCTCTTTCTGTTCTTTCTTCAACTTTTTAATTTCTCTCTGTTTAGATTCTTTTCGCCAATAACGGAAAGAATCAAACATTGCCGGCCGGGCTTTCTTCTTAAACAACCTTCTTTCTAGATTATCGAGAACTTCTGGTTCAAAACTACCATGTAGTGGCCAACTAAGGACACCATCTTTCTCTGTGAAGCGGATCCATACCTCATTATAAGAGATAGGGCCCACACCAAATTTGCAATATAGATCATAAAGGGGAGTTCCAATCGGAGGAACCAAACACGAGTCCTCCAACTGGGAATCACTGTTGCAACTAAAACAAGACAACATACAATTTTTCCGACTTACCATTTTATAATCCGGAACACAAAACAAACAAGACACAAACAGAAAAGATGCGCACTCGAACCAAGAACTTAGGCCTACCAGAACTGACAAATGTATCGATACCTGAACTGAACAGAATGATTATCGTAACCAGAATAACCAGTGATAATCTTACAGAACTGAACTGAACTGAGAACTAAAAGGATTATCCAAACAGGAGCAACCCTCACAAAATACTTAACTGAGGTACTGAAGACGTCACCAAGGAGAAACCCGTCACGTCTCGCCGTACTAAGGACTGCACCTCGGGTCCAAGACAGGGCGACGGTCAAGGCAACGGACCACTGCAGCCGTCTGAACGGGAACCCTCGTGGAAGAGAACGTCGGGGCCACTTTTGCGATATGCCGGGATCGATGAAGTGGGGCGCCTCCCTCTGAAATCTTCACACGAAGCTCCTCGAACTCTTCAGGCTTTTGGACCGGTACCGAATGACGTCGCCCCACGTTGGGCGCCAATTGGAGTTCTGGACTTTTTGGTTCCGTCCAGAGGTGTCAGGGATAACACCCGAAGACCCCGGAGTTCCACCTGTCTCGGTGCACAAAACAAACAGAAACACGGGCTTCTCGATGGTGGCGTCAAAGACCAAAGGTTTATTACTGCAGGGACACAGAAGTCACAGAAACTACACATGGGCAGTATCTAGGAGCCTGTTCAATTTGTACAAAGAGGGTTGCTCCTTATATACTAAATATTGGGCTTCAGGCAAATTCTTTACATGTTACCACAGTTCTAAACATTCGTGTCTTAAACAATAAATATTTGGCGTTGCACAGGAATCGTCAACAGTATCTGATGTCAAAACATTACGAATGAGGGGTTCCCACTAGTCCATCATAATCCCATGTCAATTCTTCATTCAAGACCCGGACCGCCTCATCGTAAATTTCGTTACCTCCCCCTAATAAAGGCCCAGAAGGAAAGGAGCAGAGCCAGGTGTAGAAGATAGAAAGACAGGATAAGAAATGTTTGTGGGTCGTAAATGGGCACGGTTACCAGCTTCGGCCGCCTAATCATGATCAGGCCAACGAACACAAGAACCAGTATAGCAGGACTGGCCTCAGGCTGGGGAGGCAGTTCTTGCCGAGTCATGCTGCTACAGCGTTGCTGGCCTAAGGTGCACGTGTCACTCGCAAGGTGAATCGCCGGTTAAGGCCTACGTGTCCTTAAATAAAAAGAGGTCATTGCGTGTCCATTGACTATGTGAGGGCAAGGAATACAAAATGGCTTCCGTGTTCTAAGATGGATGTCATGGGTAAATCACAAATGTGTTGGTAACAGGAGTGCTCTTGCTCGTAGCATAGCGAAAACACCAGGATATACTAAATGGATCATTTGCGGTTCACTGATACCGAAATGATGTATTTACGACAATGTTTACAAACACGAGTAAAATCGTCACGGAACCTCATGGTGCTAGCACCTCCCAAGGCAGGAAACCCTTTGTCCAAGCCTCCCGCGCTGGAAGGACTCCCAGCAGCAGGAGGTCAGACTTGTGTCTGTGGTGGCAGCATCCATTTTGTGATGCCAAGGCTCGAGTTAACTTTAACCAGGGTTCACAGTTACATACATGTCGTGTCCCTCTAGAAGGGTGGAATGCTACCCCTGTCGCCAGAATTGGCGAGGGGGTAGTATTCCAATTCGTATGGCACCTTACTCGACATGTTTTGATAATGTTATACCAGAGTTAGCATTCAACCGCGAGGTCGATAATGCACTTAAGAGTATATAGTATAGCGTTATCATGGAACAGCTATTAGGACTTGGTTCCGCAAGCTGCAGACGGGCTCAGCTCATGCCAGAGCACCATCTCACTTAATTCAAAGCAATCTGCCTTCAGGATTGTTAAGGCCTGCCATAGGAGTGACTGATAGGAGGATGTGTGTCCATTTTAGGTTTAGATATAGGTATACTATATCTACAGCAAAGGGTGATTACACCACCTTGCCCCAGCTGTCGTGCAGCCAGTTTTGTCATTTTTAGATGGCCAGCCAGGGGTGGCATAATACATGCTTCAGCCCCTGGTAGGCCCTGGGTACACCTATGCCCTGGATACCTAAGGTATACTGTACAGGGACTGATAAGGTGGCCCAGTACCAATTGGTAAATGCACCTAAAGTACATGGTTGTCAATTTAGAGAGAGAACAGCTAGGCTGTGGGTCTGATTAGCAGGCCCACAGCCAGGGAAAGTCGTAAACCAGTGAAGCAAAAAGCAAAAATCTGGGGTGACCATAGGATTGCAGACCCCACTCTCCTACATAACCCCCCCCCCCCAAACTTAGGGACATTAAACTAACCTTGACCAGGTGAGTCTTCCTGTTCTAAGTGGAAATACCTGGAGAGACCATCTGCATTGCCATGGTCAGTCCCTGGTCTGTGCTCCACTGTAAAGTCCATCCCCTGTAGGGAAATGGACCACCTAAAAAGTTTGGGGTTTTCACCCTTCATTTGATTTAGCCATAAGAGGGGCTTATGGTCGGTCTGAATCTTGAAGTGAGTTCCAAACAAGTAGGGCCTCAACTTCTTCAGGGCCCAAACCACAGCAAAGGCCTCCCTCTCTATAGCTGACCAACGTTTCTCTCTAGGGGTCAGCCTTCTGGTTATAAAAGCAATGGGCTGGTCATGACCATCAATATTCAGTTGAGATAGAACAGCTCCCACACCTAACTCAGATGCATCTGTTTGGACAATGAAGGTTTTGGAGTAGTCAGGACTCTTGAGAATAGGTGCAGTACACATGGCCTGCTTTAGGTCATCGAATGCCTTCTGACAGCTAACTGTCCACTGAACTTTCTTTGGCATTTTCTTGCTTGTCAAGTCATTAAGTGGTGTCACAATGGACCCATAATTTTTGACAAACTTCCTATAGTAACCAGACAGGCCCAAGAAAGCTCTGACCTGTGTCTGGGTGGTTGGAGGAGCCCAGTCCTTTATGGCCTGTATCTTGCTCTCCAATGGTTGAACCTGGCCTCCACCCACAAGTTGGCCCAGGTACACAACCTGACTCTGCCCTATCTGGCACTTAGTAGCCTTGATAGTGAGGCCTGCCTTTTGCAGGGCCTCCAAAACTTTCCTCAGGTGGATCAGGTGATCCTCCCAGGTGGAGCTAAAGACAGCAATATCATCTAGATATGCTGCACAAAAGTCATCCAACCCAGTGAGAACTTGGTTCACCAACATTTGAAAAGTGGCAGGTGCATTTTTCAAACCAAAGGGCATCACCACAAATTGGCAATGACCTCCTAGGGTAGAAAATGCTGTTTTGGCCTTGGCATCCTCAGCTAACCTGATCTGCCAATAACCAGCTGTTAGGTCAAATGTACTTAAGAAAGTTGCAGAAGCCAACTTGTCTATCAGTTCATCTGCCCTAGGTATTGGATGGACATCTGTCTTAGTGACAGAATTGAGACCCCTGTAGTCTACACAAAACCTCATCTCTCTCTTACCATCCTGGGTGTGAGGTTTAGGCACTAGAACTACAGGACTAGCCCAAGGGCGCTCTGAGGGTTCAATGACTCCCAATTCCAACATCTTTTGAACTTCTTTCTTAATGCAGTCCCTGACGTGGTCAGGTTGCCTGTAGATTTTACTCTTGACAGGCAGACTGTCTCCAGTGTCCACCTCATGGGTGCACCAGTTTGTCTGACTGGGGGTCAGTGAAAACATTTGCCTGAAGGATTGAAGAACCTGTTTACAATCCTCTTGTTGATGTTCAGAGAGGCTGTCAGAAAAGACTACACCATCTACTGACCCATCATCAGGGTTCTGAGTGAGCAGGTCTGGGAGAGGGTCACTCTCTTCCTCCTGCCCATCATCTGTGGCCATGAGAAAGCGCATGTCCTCCCTGTAGACAAATGCTTTGAGCCTGTTTACATGAAGCACCCTGTGGGGGCTCCTGGGAGTTCCCATGTCTACCAAGTAGGTGACCTCTCCCTTTTGCTCAATGATGGTATGGAGTCCAGACCATTTGTCTTGGAGAGCTGCTGGGGCCACTGGCTCCAACACCCACACCTTCTGTCCTGCATGATACACAGTTAGGACAGCCTTTTGGTCATGCCAAGCTTTTTGAAGTTCTTGGCTGGCCTCAAGGTTTTTGGGGGACTAAAACGCCACAGTGGGGAACAGGCTGCCACACTCACCTTGCCAACTGGATACTCCTGGGGCCCTGACGCTGTTGGTCTCCGCTACCGCCGCAAGCACCATCGCGCGGCCGCAGAGGAAGGAGACTACAGCTCCCAGGCTCCTTTGCCCGCCCCGCCCACTTCCGCCGGTCAGCGCGCCCGGAGGCGCATAAAGGACAGGAGCTCCCACTGAGGAGCGGGGGACTAAAACGCCACAGTGGGGAACAGGCTGCCACACTCACCTTGCCAACTGGATACTCCTGGGGCCCTGACGCTGTTGGTCTCCGCTGCCGCCGCAAGCACCATCGCGCGGCCGCAGAGGAAGGAGACTACAGCTCCCAGGCTCCTTTGCCCGCCCCGCCCACTTCCGCCGGTCAGCGCGCCCGGAGGCGCATAAAGGACAGGAGCTCCCACTGAGGAGCGGGGGACTAAAACGCCACAGTGGGGAACAGGCTGCCACACTCACCTTGCCAACTGGATACTCCTGGGGCCCTGACGCTGTTGGTCTCCGCTGCCGCCGCAAGCACCATCGCGCGGCCGCAGAGGAAGGAGACTACAGCTCCCAGGCTCCTTTGCCCGCCCCGCCCACTTCCGCCGGTCAGCGCGCCCGGAGGCGCATAAAGGACAGGAGCTCCCACTGAGGAGCGGGGGACTAAAACGCCACAGTGGGGAACAGGCTGCCACACTCACCTTGCCAACTGGATACTCCTGGGGCCCTGACGCTGTTGGTCTCCGGTGCCGCCGCAAGCACCATTGCGCGGCCGCAGAGGAAGGAGACTACAGCTCCCAGGCTCCTTTGCCCGCCCCGCCCACTTCCGCCGGTCAGCACGCCCGGAGGCGCATAAAGGACAGGAGCTTCCTCCGTGTCGCGGACGCGTGCGGGCGGTGCCGGGCGAAGCCCGGGCAAAGGGCGGGCCCTCTGTGGCCCTCAGAGGACAGAGGAGGACGGGACGGGCCACCCCACTTGGTTCCATTGGAGAAGGAGGTACAGAAATTTTTTAACTTTCCTATAATTCCTGCATTCTAACTGTCCATTGTCTCCTACGTAGTCCTGATTTCCACTAGTCATGTCCATTTGGGAGGAGCTGAATGCCCTGTGTGGCACAAAGTATGTCCCGGACGCTTTGACCCCCCTTAAAATGGGTAGAGACGCTGACCAACTAAACTGCACTCTTTTGGACGTACCTTTATCCCCCAAAAAATCCCATGCTCAAGCCAACACTCTATCCCAGGGATCATCGAATAAAAAGAAATATGATGAAGACAAATATAATACAAGTGGTGATAACCTAGCTAATGTTGTTGTGGACAAAATGTGCATTAGCCCCCCATTATGCCCCTCCAACTCAACTATACTAACATCGCCTAAGAACTTACTGGCTCAGATCGAGCATCTGTTAATCTCGGCATTAACACCGCTGATCACAAAACTTAACGATCTAGGAGACAGGTTGACCCGTATTGAAACAACAATAAAAAAGAACTATTCATCAACCGATAAAATTGATACACCTACTTGCCCTACTCCCTCTATCAACTATGAAAAACCTAAGCCCACTACTTGTAGAAAAATTCAAACTCTTGAACCCCCCTCACTACACTCATTCCAAGAGGCCGGAATGCTACTCTTAACCCTGTACTCGCACCTCATAGAGCTCCCAGGACCATACAAGAAAGAAGTCATTGTATTAATTTACCTCCCGAAGCCGCCCCATTCGTGACTGTTCTCTCTGGGGCCCCGGCATTGAGTCATGGAAAATTTGAAACACACCAGGAATTGCTTAATAAAGCCATTTTCTGGCTAAAAAACAACAGACCGTTGCCACCTGCACTAGATGGTGGAATTCTGAGCGTCAGGAGGGTGGGGTGGCTAGGCACGCTGCCCAAAGCCATTCCGGGGGATTTGATTTTAATAAAATTTAAGGATAGGAACATTGTCCCCTACTTACGTTCCACCCAGCAGAAAGAAGAGGATGGCCCCATTTGCATTTGGGACTTGCATGATTTTTATCCCGGCCCCGGTACAATTCGTTACCAAGACTAATGTCATTGAAACATTGAAACATATTTCTTGGTGAAAGGGGATTCCGTGTACCTTGTGCTATTAATTCCGTACTTTTTATTTAGTCTTGACTATGCACGTACTTTGACTAGCTGATTAGTTAAATTGTTTTTCGTTTATTTTATTAGTTGATTTCTTTTAACCTTGTAAATGATACGATGAGTCATCTATGTATTTATGTTTTTTTTTCTTGTTGCTTATATGGTTTTAAACTAAAAACCGAATAAAGCTTATTTGATTTGGATGCCTTCTCCATGTACTCTGCCATCCTGGAGCGGAGACCAAGTACATAGTCCACTATGTCAAGTTTGGGCTTTTTGAGAGGTAACTCCCATCCTTCCTTCACCAGACATAGGGGTCCTCTTACAGGATGCCCAAACAGAAGCTCAAAAGGGCTGTAGCCAACCCCCTTCTGTGGGACCTCTCTGTAAGCAAACAGGAGGCAGGGTAAAAGGATGTCCCATCTTCGCCTAAGCTTTTCAGGTAACCCTTTTATCATCCCTTTGAGGGTCTTGTTGAATCTCTCAACAAGCCCATTGCACTGTGGGTAATAGGGTGTGGTAAACTTGTAGTTTAAACCACACTCCTTCCACATGGCAGTCAAGTATCCTGACATGAAGTTTGCACCTCTGTCAGAGACAACCTCCTTAGGAAAACCCACTCTAGTAAAAACTGCAAGTAGGGCCCTGGCCACAACAGGAGCTGTAGTGGTCCTAAGAGGAATAGCTTCTGGGTACCTGGAGGCATGATCCACTATCACCAGTATAAATCTGTGCCCAGATGCTGTTGGGGGGTCCATTGGTCCAACAATGTCTATCCCCACTCTTTCAAAGGGTACCCCCACCACAGGCAGTGGTATGAGGGGGGCCTTTGTTGTGCCACCTGATTTGCCACTGGCTTGACAGGTGACACATGAGCGACAAAACTCATTAGTGTCTTCAGACATATGAGGCCAGTGAAAGTGTGGGGCAAGCCTGTCCCAAGTCTTGTTCTGGCCTAAGTGACCTGCAAGGGGAATCTCATGGGCTAAGGTGAGAAGGAAACCTCTAAGAGACAAGGGGATGACCAGCCTCCTGGTAGCACCAGGCTTGGGGTCTCTTGCCTCAGAGTATAGTAATCCATCTTCCCAATATACCTTACGGGCACCTGTAGCATTCCCTGCAGCCTCAGCAGCAGCCTGCTGTCTGAGGGGTTCAAGAGAGGCACAGTCTAATTGGGCCTGCCTCAAGTCTGCCCTGGAAGGTCCCCCTGTCCCAAGAAACTCAACCTGATCAGGTTCAAGCTCCTCCAGGACAGTTCCTTCTGAGGTCTCTGGGTCAGCCTCCTGAGAGGGCTGATCCTCAACCTGAGGCAGGGGGGAAGGCTCTGCCTTAACCCTACCATTTCTTCTCTTGGGTAGTGTCTGGCCCATTCTTCCATGATCCAGCACTTGTTCAGCTGGGCATTTCTTGGCCTGTAACCTAATCACAGCAAGGACATGTGAGGAGAGACCTAGCATTTCTACATGAGTCCTGTACTCCACATCTGACCACAGTGAGGATTCCAAATCATTGCCCAAAAGACAATCTACTGGGAGGTCTGAACTAACTACAACCCTTTTGAGGCCAGTTACCCCTCCCCAGGAGAAATTAACAACTGCCATACTGTGATTGGTAGTGACATTGCTAGCATTGGTTACTAGGTAATCTGAACCTAGCATGATCTGGTCAGGGTCCACAAATGTTGGTGTCACCATAGTGACACTGGCACGTGTCCCTGTAGGCCTGAGCCATTTTTCCATTAATTAAAGGCGTTTGTCTGTATTTGCCCAGAGTACTAGAACTTACAGTAGGTGTCATATCCATGTCCCCAGTACAAACAAGAACTGCCTGAGTAGGTATTCTGACTAAGTCAGAACCCACCTCAGTTCCCAGGGTTAACCCAACTATAGCCTTGGGAGGTACACTACCACTACTAACTGTACTAGGGGGTGCAGGTGTCTTAGGGACAGTAGTGGTAGGAGTTTGGCCATTCTTGGTGCACTCACTAAACCAGTGAGTTTTACTTTTACAGTATTGGCACCATGGTTTCGTTGGACCATCATTCTTCTTCTTTTGGGAATTTTGGGACCCACCCTCCTTAGGTTGTTGGGGCCCTGTTGAAGACTTCTGGTCATTTTGCTTATTCTCGTTACCCTTCTGGTCTGCTTTCTTCTGGCCACCACCCTGGTTCTGCTGCTTGACCCTTGTCCTGACCCATCTGTCTGCCTTCTTTCCCAATTCTTGGGGAGAGGTCAGATCTGAGTCAATCAAGTGCTGATGCAACAACTGGTTCTGACAATTATTTAAGATTTGCTCTCTCATAATTAGATTATACAATCCTGTGTAATCAGTAACTTTACTTCCCAGTAACCAGCCTTCCAAAGCCTTAGTGGCACAATCAACAAAGTCAGCCCAATCTTGAGCCTGAGTTTTCTGGGTGTCTCTGAACATTAACCTGTACTGTTCAGTGGTTAAGCCAAACCCATCAATCAGAGCAGTTTTCAAGACTTGGTAATCATTAGCATCCTCATCTCTAAGAGTGAGGAGCTTGTCTCTTCCTTTACCTTCAAAGGAGAGCCACAATATAGCTGCCCACTGACTCTGGGGTACCTGCTGTACTTTGCAGGCTCTCTCCAAAGCAGTTATCCACTTGTGGATATCATCTCCTGTCTTATAGGAGGGCACTATTTTACTCAGGTTTCTAGTATCAAAACCCCTTTCTCTATTCCTAGGGATATTGCTGCCACCAGTGGGGACTACCCCACTCAACGGTTGCTCTCTAGCAAAGGCAAGCTTCTCTTTGGCAAGGGCAAGTTCTTCCCTTTGGATCCTCAGATTAGCTTCCTTCATCTTTGCTTCATGCTCTCTCCTCTGAGGGGAAGTCATTCTCCTCTGAGCAGATGCATGAGTGCGCACAGATCTATTGGAGTCCCTAGAAGATCTATCTCTCCTAACCCCAAAGTTAGGCCTGCCCAGGGTCAGCACTGGGTGTCCCCCAGTTCCTTCCCTATGCATGTCTAAGTTGGCCCTGGTTAGTCTGCTGACTACTACAGAACCTTTGTCTGCCTCATCCCCAGAGGTTTCCTCCTCCTCCTCCTCCTCTTCTACATCTTCTGTTTCAGGGAGGTCAGGATCACCACGAGTACCTTCTAAGGCTGGCATGCTCCCATCTGTGTTAGAAGCCTTTCTAGCATCATATGTCTCTAAGAGACCTAACAGAAAAGGAGTGGTAGGGTTAGAACCCTGTTTCAATTTCCTGGAGGTACACAATTGTCTCATCTCCTGGAAACTGAGAGCTGCATATCTGGAAAGTACCTGTGGAGGGTCACTAACCACTAGGGGAGTCTCTGAAGTCTCTCCATGGGTAGACATGCTTTCTAGTGAGGTGTAAGTGATGCACCTACCTACACTATGGGTTTTCCTACTGATCCCTTGCTAAGAGTTGTAGTCAGGGTGTGCTAGGCCCTTTCTACTACAACAGCTGGTTCAGTAGAACTCAGAGTATTTCTTTGCTTGTTATTGAATATGCTACTTACCAGTATGCATCTGTTCTTGGCATGTAGGGCTGCTAACATTCATATCTATTGCATAGAATACATAGCAGTCCCTCCATTAAGGGCGGTTTCCCGTGCCAGCTGCAGAAGCTTGAAAAAGTGTCTTGAGAACAGCCTGTCCTACAGCTGCTTGCTGTTTGGAATGCACATCGACACAGTAATGTTTGGTAAATGTGTGTGGTGTAGACCATGTGGCTGCTCTACAAATGTCTTCCAAAGGAATGTTCCCCAGGAAAGCCATGGAGGCCCCCAACTTGCGTGTGGAGTGCGCCCTTGGGGGTATTGTTAAAGTACGCTTAGCCTTTTGATAACAGATTTGAATGCACTTAACAATCCATCTGGCTATCCCTGCCTTGGAAATGGGGTTGCCTTTGTGCTGTGCTGAGAAGGCAACAAAAAGTTGTTGTGTTTTCCTAAAGTGTTGTGTTCTGTCAATGTAGTACATCAACGCTCTCCTAACGTCCAATGTATGAAGCATTCTTTCCGCTACTGTTTGTGGGTTTTGGAAGAATGCGGGTAGGTCAATAGTTTGGTTGATATGAAACTGTGACACCACCTTAGGAAGGAATTTGGGGTTAGTGCGGAGCACTACCCTGTTGGAATGTATTTGGATGAATGGTTCTTGGATTGTGAGCGCTTGCAGCTCACTAACGCGTCTGAGCGATGTAATAGCAATGAGAAAAGCCACTTTCCATGTTAGAAATTGAATTTCGCAGGAGTGCAGTGGCTCGAAAGGTGGGCCCATCAGCCTAGTGAGGACCACATTGAGGTTCCACACTGGAGCTGGTGGTGTTCTTGGAGGAATGACTCGCTTCAGTCCCTCTAGGAAGGCTTTAATGGCAGGCACCCTGAAAACCGAGAGATGCTGCCTATTCTGGAGATAAGCCGCTATGGCGGATAAATGTATCCGAATGGAAGTGTACGCCAGATTGCATTTGTAAAGATGCAACAAATAGCAGATGATGTTAGGAATGGATGCATCCAGCGGGTTGATATTGTTGGTTGTACAGTAAATGACAAACCGCTTCCATTTTGCCGCATAGCAAGCTCTGGTAGTGGGCTTTCTTGCCTCCCGGAAGATGTCCATGCATTCCGGAGGTAGGTTTAGGTAGCCAAATTCTAAGACTTCAGGAGCCAGATCGCCAGATTGAGCTGTTGCGGATCCGGATGCTGAATGTCGCCATGGTTCTGCGTCAAGAGCCGGGATGTGAGATGCAGCCTTTGATGCGGTACCACGGACAGTTCTAGAAACGTGGTGTACCACGGTTGGCGTGCCCATGTTGGAGCAACTAGGATGAGAGTCATCGAGTGTTGCTTTAGCTTTCTTGCCACCAGCGGAATGAGAGGCGCTGGGGGAAAAGCGTACGCAAATTTGCCGGACCAGTTCATCCATATCGCATTCCCTTGCGATTCCGGGTGAGGGAACCTGGCGGCAAAGCTTTGGCATTTTGCGTTTTCCCTTGTGGCAAACAGGTCTATCTCTGGATGACCCCACTGCTGGAAGTACGGGTGGAGTACTGATGGATGTATCTCCCACTCGTGCATTTGATGGCTGTATCTGCTGAGCAGATCCGCCATCTGATTGTCCTTGCCCGGGAGGTGTTCCGCCATGAGGAAAATGTTCCTCTGAATGGCCCACTTCCACATGCTCTGAGCCAGATGAGACAGCTGTGGCGAGTGAGTGCCTCCCTGCTTTTGGATGTAGTACATTGCTGTCATGTTGTCCGTCCGGATCAACACGACTTTGTTGCACAGATGTACTTTGAAGGATTTGAGCGCCATGAAGATTGCCATCAATTCTAGGTAATTGATGTGCAACTTCTGTTGCTGAGTGGACCAGAGTCCCTGCACAGTGTAGTGGAGCACATGAGCTCCCCACCCTTGGAGAGATGCGTCCGTTGTTAGGATAATCTGTGGCACTGGCTCTTGGAACGGTCGTCCCTTGCAAAGGTTGTGTGGATTCCACCAATGCAGAGAGTTGTAAGCCCGACCGGTCACCAACACTAGGTCTGTCAGTTGTCCTTGAGCCTGTGTCCACTGATTCGCCAAGCATTCTTGGAGCGGACGCATGTGCAACCTTGCGTGCGGGACTATGAAGATGCAGGAGGCCATCATGCCTATCAACTGCATGAACACTCTCGCTGGTAGGGAGTGTTGCGGTCTGAACCTCCGGATCAGCGATTGAATGTTGTCGATCCTGACTGGGTTTGGCTGAGCCATAGCAGTCAGGGTGTTTATCGTCGCGCCCAGATACTGCCGCACATGGGCTGTCTGAAGGTGCGACTTTGGGTAGTTTAGCGAGAACCCCAGACTGTGAAGGAGGCGAATAGTGTGGGACATGTCCGCGGCGCACTGTTGTGCCGACTTTGCTTGAACAAGCCAGTCGTCTAGGTACGGGTAGACATGTATGTTCTGCCTTCTGAGGTGCGCCGCCACTGTCGCCAGACACTTCGTAAACACTCTGGGGGCAGTAGTCACCCCGAAGGGTAGGACTTTGAACTGATAGTGCCTGTCTTGAATGGTGAACCTGAGGTACCTTCTGTGGGATGGGTGGAGTGGTATGTGGAAATAAGCATCCTTGAGGTCCAAGGTTGCTAGGAAATCCCCTTGGTTTAGCAGGGGAAGAATTTGTTGCAGTGTGAGCATGTGAAAATGTTCTGACAGTATATACAGGTTGAGGGGGCGTAGATCCAGAATGGGTCTGAGGGATCCGTCCTTTTTTGGGATGAGGAAGTACAGGGAATAGACCCCTGTTCCTTCCTCTTCCACTGGTACGAGTTCGATTGCGCCTTTTTGCAGCATCCCAACAACTTCCTGCTGCAATAAGTGCAAGTGCTCTGCTGACATAGGACGGTGTCTTGGGTGAATGTTGGGAGGAGTGGATGTTAACTCCAAACAATAACCGTACTGGATAAGTTTTCTCACCCACCTGTCTGTGGTGATGGACGTCCAGACTGGCAGGAACTGTTGGAGTCTCCCCCCGACAGGTGTTGGATGGTCGGGGGGCAGTGACAGAGAGTCACTGTTTGTTGGCGGCAGAGGAACGGGAGTTGTTGTTCCCTCTGCCCCAGCCCTTGGCACTGTTACCTCTGTAACCCCCTCTACCCTGCTTGGGGTACGAGGATTGTGCACCACCTTTTGCGAATTGTGTTTGTTGACCCAAGTGTCCTCTGGTAACACCACGTGCTCCTGAGCGACGAAAAGTGCTTCCCCTGAATTGTTGAGACTGAAGCGCCCCCATGAACTTAGCAGTCTCATTGTCCTTTTTAATCTTTTCAAGGGTGGTGTCAACATCAGGACCAAACAGTCTGTCAGGATTGACGGGCTGGTTGAGGATTGTTGTTTGAATGTCGGGTTTAAATCCAGATATGCGAAGCCATGCTTGTCGCCTTAACATGACGCTAGTGTTAATTCCCCTAGCCGCTGTATCAGCCACATCAAGTGCGCACTTTATTGCAGCGTTTGAGATGAGCTTTCCCTCTTGTATGAGCATCTCGGCTGCTTCCTTAAATTCATCAGGTAGGTGTTGAAGGAGCTGTTCTAGGGTGTCGTAATGCGCCCTATCGTATCGTGCCAATAGTGCCTGTGTGTTTGCTATACGCCAGATATTGGCAGCCTGCGCCGCCACCCTTTTGCCGGATGCCTCAAGCACTTTCGACTCCTTGTCTGGGGGAGGAGCTTCACCCGTTGTTTGGGAGTTCGCCCTTTTGCGGGCAGGGGCAACTGTCCACTAATATATGCAGGGTCCCCAGGTGCTGGCCTGTATTTCTTCTCGATACGTGGGTTCACCACTCTTGCCCTGGTAGGTTCTTTAAAGATCTCTGGGGCATGTTTAAGGACACCTTTGAGCATAGGAAGTATTTTAACTGTTCTTTCCGAAACAGAGAAAGTGTCAAACAAAAAATCTTCCTCCACTGGGTCAGCATGCATGTCCACATCATGATTTGCAGCTGCCCGCTCTATCAAAGCATTAAATGCTGCAGAATCCTCTGTTGGTGATGTACGTGCCCCAAAACCCTGTGGATCTTGTACCACCTGATGTCCACCTTGGTCCCCAGTGTCGTCATATGAGTCCTGTTGAACATCAGGGTCATTGTCAACTGGGAAATTGTACTGGTCATCTGGGTCCTCATCCTCTCCTCCTGATTGGTTGGGGGAAGGTGATGGGCTCCGTCTTGGTGTTGGGAGAATAGGTTCAACAAGGGCAGGAATGTCCTGTGCCGGCCTTTTCTTCTTTAGTGGAATGACATAGGATTCCAGTGGTTTGGAAGTGATTTTCCTCTTGTAGAGGGTCAACTTCCCCGTTTGGGCATCGATGTAATGCTCAGATTGGTCTTCTGAGGCTTGATGTCGATCCAAGCGGCTTTTTTGCGTTGAAGGGTCTGACGTGGCAGCGATTTTCGGCACCGATTTGGGTGCAAACGCCTTCGGTGCCACCTTAGGTGGCAGAGTGTAGAGAAGCTTGGTCGAGGCCTTTGGAGGTGTGTCCACCGAAGTTGGAGCCGACGGCGTGGGAGCCGTTGACGACAAAGTCTTCTCCCGAATACGTTTGAGGGAGTCGGTGACCTGCTTTGTGAAGGAAGCAGAGGGTTTTGTAACCGACGACCGATGTTCGGTAGTGTCGGAGTCCCTCGGTGTCGACGAGTATTCCGTGGACGAATCTTCGGCTCCAACGGGTCGCGTCTCCGTTGTAGCCTTTGGCACCGACGCCGTTGCTGCAGATCCGGCATCTTTGTGCCGATGCGCAGTGCCTCCGGTCTTCGGGTCGTGGCTTTTAGTCGACTTTGACTCGACCATGCGTTTACTTGAAGGCGCCGCAGTGGATTCCGAAGGCGCGTCAACAGTCTTGGAAGGCCGCGCCGGAGCAACCGTGCTCGACACTTGATGGACGGCCTTCTTAGAGGAAGGTTCCTTGGGCACCTTTTGCGGCGCTGTCGATTCGACAGCCTTTTTCGACTTCTGTGGACCGGAGGTTGACGGAGTCGATGAAGGAGCAGGCTTCAATATTTTTTGTTGGACGTCGGCCATTTTAGGTGTTGTCGAATCCGAAGGTTTCGTTTGGACGTCGGCCATCTTTGGTGCCGTCGAATCCGATGGTTTTGGTTTCGGTTTCGATACGGGCAATGGCGGCTCCGCTTGAGTGTCCGTGGCCGGGCCAGAAGGCGGGGCCGGGGATAGCGGTGCAGGGTCATGGGTAAGGCCGAGTGGCGATCCCGTGACCTGAGCCTGAGTCATGTAGCTTTCGGGGCATAGCTCTTCCTCTGAGCTATCTTCCGCGGCCCCATAAACTTCTTCGTCGTCCCCTACCTCCTCGACGTATTCAAGGTCTTGGGCCTGTCCTCCGACGTGTTCTTCGGGATCGGCCTGGACCTCCGTCGACGGTGGTGAAATCTGAAGATGATGGCTACCGCCTTCTTCTGCGGGGTCGTCTAATATGTTGTCGGGTGCCGGAGTCGCTCGCTGGGCCTCGAGGCGCGCCGCGCGCCGATGCTTGAGCGTCTTCTTTGACATGAACTTAGAGCAGGCCATGCAGTTTTCCTCGTTGTGGTCCGGCGAGAGGCATTTATTACAGACCGGATGCACGTCGATATGTGGATATTTAGATCCACAGACGGGGCAGAACTTGAACGGGCTGCGCTCCATGTTCAGTACGTCGGGGTCTTGCTGCGACGAGAGGGCCTCGATGTCCGAAGAGTTCCTCGACTCCGCAGAATTCCGACTCAGAGAGCCGGACGATGCTCGAGACCGTACGCAAACAATACCGACGCAGGTAACGAAGGCCTTTTGGCCTTAAGAACAAATATACTCGGTTCCGACACGGAGACGTCGAAACCACATCCGAACCCAATGGCGGAAAAAAAACAATCTGGGGATGGAGTCGATGCCCATGCGCACTGTAGTCCAGGGGAGGAGCCACCTATCTCGTGATACTTCGAAGACTCTTCCAGGACAACAAGGTGCAATCATCCGGACCCAACACTAGGCAGCGATCTATGCAATAGATATGAATTTAGCAGCCCACATGCCTCGAACATGTACCTATAGTACCTTATGTGATCTTTCAAATGATATTTCAAGATTATACGTGGTAAAAACAACAGCAAGCTCAAATCCCAACCGCTGCACACCAATGTGAGAAGTTGGCCTGATATATGATGTTCACTAGTTCTAGTGATCACCTTTTATCAGTCCAAACAACCCTTATGGTGATTGGCTGTTAGTCAACCTTATAGACCAGCTATCCTAATGGTAGCATGGACAAAGCAGTCTTAGGCTAAACTCTTTTGGCATGTGAAGCCAGCTGTTTTACCACAATATAACCCCTTGAATATCAGATGAAAGGACACCACACAGGTTGTTATGAAAATAAACGGTATATTTATTAATAACAAACACCTCTGAACTCTTTATGAGGTCAGAGGGCTAAGCACATGACAATCTCTTAAGAAAAATACGACAAGTTGCACAAAATTACAATGGTGCCCTAGGGGCACGACAAACCATATACTAAGTAAATGGAATGTGAGAGTTAATGGAAGAAATGGAGCTGTCCAGAGGCTGCAGGACCGCTGGGACTACGCTATCCTAACCTTGGGTAAGTAATCGGTGGCCCACGGGACGCGGGTGCAGAGTGTGAACTCACACGCGGGATGCGTAACAACGTCTATGGACAGTACAGTTCAAAGAAAAGGTAAGTAAGGACAATCCTGACTAGGTAGGACTAAAACGACTGTGGAACTGGACACTAGGACAGTTAAACTACCCTTGAGCACCGAAATGCTCTCGTTACCTCACCCACGGGCTGCGGGTGCATAGGTGCGAAGTCGTGTCGGGTTCTCGCGTTGAAGTCAATGGAGCCTGAAAGGAAAGATGCTGCAGGCGACCAGGAGGAAGATGTCCGTTGCGATCCAAGGGTGGATCGGTGAAGAAGAAGACCTGAAAGCAAAGGGGACAATGTTCACAGTCACTAGCCAGTGACTGGAGTGGAACCAGGAAGGAACCAGATGTCGTCGTCGCGATCAGGTTAAGAGTGGACGCTTGACTCTGCAGCCACGTGGACCAGGAGGTGTCTTTGACGACCAAGATGGAGGCACGAGCTGTCCCACGCAGGCTCTCGCTGTCGGCGGTGTTGGATCCGGAATCGGCGTCAACAGGCCTTGGCAAAGGCAACCCACGCGGTGAGTAGAAAAAGCGTCTGGTGCGGACTAGGAGAGTCCGGGGTGCCCCTCTTTTGGAAGGGAGCAAGGGCCAGTCCGGAGCAACCAGACCAGCAGCAAAGATTTCAAGGTTCATCGTTTAGGAGGCCACTAGCCAGCCGGCAAGTGACCAGACAACGCGTCGAGCAGCAAACAAGCAGAAGGGCCCCACGCAGATCTCGTGGATGCTGGAGGGCTGGTCTTCGGTGCAGGGGCTGCTCGGGGCTGGGGCTTCTCAGTCCCCAAAGCACTTGGTCGAGTTTACCTCGGGAGTCTGCTGAAAGCGAAGTGCAGGTTCGTTCAAGATGGCCGGTCCCACGTGTCTCGTCGCACCCACGGATCTCGGCTGTGCTGCAGATGTAGGTTGAGGTCGGAGAGGTCTGGGAATCCGGGTCTCGTCGGGCTCTGAAGTCTGGATCCTCAAGTGAAGACGACCAAGTGAAGCCGCTGGACGCTTGATGGTGCCTGCAGATGCAGGGTGGACACTCCTTGCCCACAAGGGAGATTCCTTCAGTCTTCTGTGGAGCAGAAGGTCGAAGTCCAGAGTTTCTTCTTGTAGAGTAGTTCAGGATTAATCTAATTTGGAATGGGACCAGCTCCTACCTTTATCCTGCTAAAGGGGGCTGTACTGCTGACTAGGTCCCTCCCCTGGGTGGGACCAGGAAGGGGGGTGGTTACACCCCCTATCCTTTGTCCGGATTTCGCGCCAGAGCTGGGGCAGGGATGCCCCAGCAACGGGTTTGAACCGGTGTATGCACAGGGCACCTTGTGTGCCCCAGGCATGTCTCATTCCTTTCAGGCCTCCCTACCTCAATACACAAAATCCTGTCTGGGGTGGTGCTAGCACCTCCCAAGGCAGGAAACCCTTTGTCCAAGCCTCCCGCGCTGGAAGGACTCCCAGCAGCAGGAGGTCAGACTTGTGTCTGTGGTGGCAGCATCCATTTTGTGATGCCAAGGCTCGAGTTAACTTTAACCGGGGTTCACAGTTACATACATGTCGTGTCCCTCTAGAAGGGTGGAATGCTACCCCCGTCGCGAGAAATGGCGAGGGGGTAGTATTCCAATTAGTATGACACCTTACTCGACATGTTTTGATAATGTTATACCAGAGTTAGCATTTAACTGTGAGGTTGATAATGCACTTAAGAGTATATGGTATAGCGTTATCATGGAACAGCTATTAGGACTTGGTTCCGCAAGCTGCAGACGGGCTCAGCTCATGCCAGAGCACCATCTCACATAATTCCAAGCACTCTGCCGTCAGGATTGTTAAGGCCTGCCATAGGAGTGACTGATAGGAGGATATGTGTCCATTTTAAGTTTAGATATAGGTATACTATATCTACAGCAAAGGGTGATTACACCACCTTGCCCCAGCTGTCGTGCAGCCAGTTGTGTCAGTTTTAGATGGCCAGCCAGGGGTGGCATAATACATGCTTCAGCCCCTGGTAGGCCCTGGGTACACCTATGCCCTGGATACCTAAGGTATACTGTACAGGGACTGATAAGGTGGCCCAGTACCAATTGGTAAATGCACCTAAAGTACATGGTTGTCAATTTAGAGAGAGAACAGCTAGGCTGTGGGTCTGATTAGCAGGCCCACAGCCAGGGAAAGTCGTAAACCAGTGAAGCAAAAAGCAAAAATCTGGGGTGACCATAGGATTGCAGACCCCACTCTCCTACACCATCCATCTCGTTTTCATGGACTTGTCCTCAGCTTTCGACTGCGTGAACAGGCGGAAGCTGTGGCAGTCCATGAGGACGAAGGGGGTGGACAGTGGTATTGTTGACTTCCTAGTAGACCTCCATAACAATACTAGAGCCAATGTTAGATTTTCCCAAGATCTGAGTGTGACAAATAATTTTAACATCAGAAGAGGAGTCCGACAAGGATGTATTTTGGCTCCTTTTCTTTTTAATTTTTACATTAATGACCTGGATAGCGTTTTACAGGAGGTGGCGGCTGACTGTCCTAGAGTCGGTCGCCGGGGTATTCCAGTCCTATTATATGCAGATGATGCAGTCCTTATATCTAGGACCGAAAGAGGCCTCCAAGCTCTTTTAAATGCTTTTAAGTCCTTCATGATAGATAGGGATTTAACGATCAATAATTCTAAATCATTTCTCATGCAAGTAGGTCAACAACCCAGAAGGAACTTTTTATTTAAAGTAGATGATGCAGTAATCCCCATATCTAAGACGTTCTCCTATCTTGGGGTCCTCTTTGATACTAAATTAAATTGGGGCCCGCATGTTCTTAAAAAGAAAGGGGAGCTCGCCAGGGTGAACGCATCTATTTTTAATTTTGCATCCAAACTGGGGAAAAAATCTACTGGTGCCATGCTGCAATTATATAAATCAGTGGCCACGGCTGTATATGGCAGTAAAATATGGGGTTATGTCACGGGAGAGCAGCTCCAGATCGCGGAGAACTCTTTCTTGAAACATCTTCTGTGTGTCCCCTCGGGCACGTCCAATCTAGCAGTCCATGAAGAATTAGGGACACAATATGTAAGCGATATCTTCTCCCTACGTCGACTGACCTGTTGGTTAAAACTTTGGCTGAATCCTGATATTCCATCAACGCACTTAATTGTGAAAGACTGCTTGTCTCAGGATAATGCATTGGCCATTCCATGGTTGAAATACTTGAAGTCTAGTTTTCTCACATTGGGGCGTTCTGAGTTGTTTGAGAACCCTAGCAGCATTATTAAGAGGGACCTGGAGGCAACGAAACTGGCTTACCTCATGGATAGGAAGATCCAGAGGGAAGCTATTGAGATCCAGAAGCAGAGTGTCTGAAAATATGTTATGCTAAAACATCTGCATCTATCGAGCCTTATTTAATGGGCTCTCTGACCTCTCATGAAAATGTTTTACTGACTAGATTCAGGCTGAATCTCTTTCATGTTTTGCTTGTTAGGCCAAGAACTGCTATTTTTAGTAAAGTTGCAGCTCCCTGCGGCTGCGACGGAAAGTCTCCGCAGGATATGCTGCATTTTATGTTTTTATGTAGCTTTTATGAATATCCTCGTAAACGCTATCTGGTGACACTTTTAAGAAATCTTAATTTCCCCCAGATCAGACCAGCTATGATGTATCTACAACTTTTGCACAGTGACAGTATTCTCCACGTACTTGAATTTTTAAAATCAACTGTTAAGTACGGGAAATGCATGGATTTGTAATGGTTTTTATTCAATGAAATTCCTGTATGAAATAGTATGTACAATTTGGAAAAACGTATGAACTTTCCTTCTTTCTGAAATGCTGATTTTATATTTTGCACCTTCTGTATCCTGATATGGCATGTATTTTTAAGAACAATTAATTTTTGTACTATTGCATGTGTATTTTTATGGTTTTCGAACAAAACCGAAATAAAGTTTTATTGATGATGATGATGATGATGAAGAAAGAAATTAGAAGAAGCCCGTTCAGTCTCAACAGAGGAGGCAAGGTCAGAGAGGCCGATGCACCCCACGCCCCTACAAGGTAACAGAGCTTCCATCCAATGCCAGGACAAGGAAGAGGAGGAAGAAAGCCTAGAGGGCCCAAGGAAACGAAGGAAAGAAGGCAAATCCACTATAGACGGAAGGTAACAGACCAGCTGCACCAGCAGTAACAAGCCGCCGTAAGCAGGGAGAACCGCCCGTGGCCCCAGGAAGACCGGGCAGGCTACGTCTGACAAAGGGAGAACACAGAACCATCCCAGCCTCCAGGACCGGAGCATGAAGGCGAGGAAATGCCCGGCCACACTACCACGAGGGGTCCGTGCACACAACCCAAAGAAGCATCAGCAACATACATAAACGCTATGGAGAGCAGAGGCCCAAAGGCGACCAGAACTCCCTAGCAGAGCGCAAGCTATATAACAACTTACCCTATGTGGGGTAGTGGTAGCTAAGTCCCAAGACATGGAAACCCTCTTTGGAAGGAACTTCCGCAGCAGAGGAAAGAACGAAAGAGCCACAGGGGAAAAAAATCCAGCGGTAGGCTTATCAAGCATCCCAAGAGAAAACAGAAGGCTTAATCTCAGGGCCAAGTCTGTGCGGATGTATGACGTTATAACGCATGCATTTACAACGCATGCCATCACAACGCAATTTTTACATCGCAGGTGCCATTACAACGCATGGCATTACAACGCAGGTATTTACAACGCAGGGGCTATTACAACGCATGCCATTACAACGTAAGTATAGGTAAGTATATAATTTAAATTACAAATGTAAATAATTCTAATTTAATTAATTTAATTTAATTTAATGTAATTTAATTTAATTTATTTAATTTTACTTTATTTTTACCCTGTACCCTTTTACTCAAAAACCCAAAACTGACTCTGAACCCTAAAAATACCCCTTTACCCAAAAACCCAAAACTGACCCTGAACCCTAAAAATACCCCTTTACCCAAAAACCCATAACTGACCCTAAACCCTTAAAATACCCCTTTACCCAAAAACCCAAAACTGACCCTGAACCCTAAAAATACCCCTTTACCCAAAAACCCAAAACTGACCCTGAACCCTAAAAATGCCCCTTTACCCAAAAACCCAAAACTGACCCTGAACCCTAAAAATGCCCCTTTACCCAAAAACTGAAAACTGACCCTGAACCCTAAAAATACCCTTTACCCAAAAACTGAAAACTGACCCTGAACCCTAAAAATACCCCTTTACCCGAAAACTGACCCTGAACCCTAAAAATACCCCTTTACCCAAAAACTGAAAACTGACCCTGAACCCTAAAAATACCCCTTTACCCAAAAACTGAAAACTGACCCTGAACCCTAAAAATACCCCTTTACCCAAAAACTGAAAACTGACCCTGAACCCTAAAAATACCCCTTTACCCAAAAACTGAAAACTGACCCTGAACCCTAAAAATACCCCTTTACCCAATAACTAAAAACAGACCCTGAACCCTAAAAATACCCCTTTGCCCAAAAACCCAAATCTCACCCTGAACCCTAAAAATGCCCCTTTACCCTAAAACCCAAAACTGACCCTTAACCCAAAAAATACCCCATTTAAAAAACAAACATATAACATTTTAAATATAATTATATACTTACCAGTACTTACGTTGTAATGGTATGCGTTGTAATAGCACCTGCGTTGTAAATACCTGCGTTGTAAATACCTACGTTGTAATGGTTTTTGCGTTGTAAAAGTTTCGTTGTAATGGTAGTGCGTTGTAAAAGTTGCGATGTAATGGTTGTTTCCCAGTCTGTGCAGATAACTCAAGCAACACACAGTCAACAAATCGCCTGTCCAGCAGCCAACAAAGCCACCGTCCCAGGAAAGAGGACTTAAGTTGCAAAAACACACACCCCACAGCAAGGGCAACCGGCTCAAAAAAGATACAGAACCAGATCAACTCCGCAGTGACTGAGGAGGGGAAGGAGGAGGAGGATGAGGAGGGGAAGGAGGAGGAGGATGAGGAGGGGAAGGAGGAGGAGGAGTATAAGGCGGAGGAGGACGGAGTCCTGCCAAAAACCTTTGGATGGAGGAGTCAGTCGGGGCATGAAATAACAGGGCGCATCAAATGGAAGATCAATCAGCCGGTCCCGAACATTTTCAGGGAACACGCCGTCCCAAAGCCAAGCATGGCGATGGAGGGTGACTGAGGAAGCCATGGCCCAGCCCAGCACCTCCGTGATGTCCAGGGCAGAGGGGAGAATAAACGCCGCCAGCTCCCAGCCATCCAGCGCATGATGCCGCAAGTCCACTTGAACCGTTTTCTGTGAAGAGGCAGATCCCAAAGACTCAGCAGAGTCCCACAAACAAGAGGTGGCCCTAGCCAACACACAGAAGGTGTTAAGGGCCTACAGGGCAGCGCTGGTCGAGGCAAACATGTTACGCCCCCAAGAGCCCAGCCAGCGGGCATCTCGGGATGGTGGAGTCAAGAGTGGCGACAGGGAGGGAAAAGCAGTCCGCAAAAGCGGACTTGAGGTAGAGGGGTGGAGGGAAAGACATGCTAGGTCACGTAGCGCCGGAAGGTGCCAGTGCAGAAGGGGATGAGGCACCGGATCCCCCGAGGTGGGCGCCTCCAAGCCCCCATCAGTGAAGAAAGGAGTGAACCCTAAAAGGGCAGCAATAGCTCCCTCTCACCAGAGCCCTGGTGGAGAACCTCCAAGAGATGGTCCGCGGGGAAATGAGCAACCGGGTCACCCATGCGCAGAATACCCACAGCCATGGACAATGCGTGGGCGAAGGCCGCACCAGCCGCTGTAGGGCCCCGCGGCAGAGAAAGCAGCTCCTCCGTGGGCGACGGCTGTAAACTGAGGCGGCCGTCCCCTAAGCCAAGCGGGGCAGGCAAGGGCCAAACCTGGAAGTCAGAAGGGACACAAGAGTGGGAGACCTATCACACCTCCGGCGAACACCCCGGCCTTGGGAATGGCGGGGAGCGGCCCTTCGATGAAGCCGGCGAAAAAGCAACTACGCTGCGGCCTGTCTCTGGGGAGGATGACACCTGTAGGCACCCAACCTCTGGAGAAGAGGGAGCGTCGGAAGACAAATCTGCAGACTGACGCCTGGCCGGGGCCGTAGAGTCCGCCGCCTGAGGAAGGACGGCATCACCATCCGGCGCCAAGGGAGGCGCCGGATAAGACTCCTCCAAGCCACACCGCGCCGGGGAACGGAGCAGAGCTGGAGCTGAAGTGGCCAAGGGGCGGTGCCGGAACGACGCCGACTCGACCTCCGATAAGGCAGCCGCCCGACAGAACCAGGGGAGTGACACGAAGCACTCCACCAGCCTTGGCCCAGAATGTGACGGAGGCAGCCTGGCGACACCAGCCCCCGGGGACAAGTTGCGGCACTTACCCACCGGGAAGCATTGCTCCCTTGACATCGGAGCGGGATGAGGACGTCGATGACGGCCGTTTCTGAAACCGTCTGCTGAGGCTGAACAAGGGGAAAACTCCAACCTTGAAAGACACGCCGAGAGTAGTTTCATCCTGCACTCCCGCCGCGACTTCGGCTTCAACTGTTGGCATGCCTCACAATCAGTGGTGCCTCGCTCTTCCACCAAAACACCACATGCAAAAGAGGTGAGGGTCCGTCGCCGACATAAGACGCCCACACGACATGCAAGTTTTGAAGCCCGAAGGCATTTGCACACTGTTCCACCAAAGATATCAAAATGAGGAAAAAAAGGGGGCCCAAACAGAGACTGGATCCGCGTTGCACGTGGAAAAAGAAAAAACTGACCTTGGCGTGCCAGGGTGGGACTTGTGTGACCTCGCTGACATCACGTACGCGGACGACGCATGGGCGGAGTCACGTGATGCTGTCCCCCAGGCGTGCAGGGATGCTGTGGCAAAAAGATTTCCGGATCCAGTCTCACCTGGGGATAATTCTGCGTTAAGGAATCTGCAGCTAGTAGTCTCTATCAGATATAAAGGTATTGTGTTTACATATAAAATCACATTTTGAAATATACAATGTTATGTTTCTAAATGTACAAATTACATAAAAAGTAAATAACATCACTTTACCTGTCAGTTGTCAAAGTTGCAGATGAGCCATAGTCAACATGTTGAACAATGATTTTAACAGGGTCGTACTGCACAATCGAGATTAATTTTGCTCTATATAACTGCTCATCGGTGTACTGTGCAAGACAAGGCATTTCTACATCAAGAAAAAAAGATAAGCCACTAACTAGAACGAATGGAGCATTTTAAGTTTCTGATTTAAAGGAAGAGGAGTCTGAGTTATTTACTACCTATACATTGCAAAGTTAAAAAGTGCTGTATCACTGATTTTTATAACTATCTGACTGAGAACATTCTATTACAAATGTTACAATAGATGTGCCCAAATATTTTAGATTTAACGAACAAGTTACTTACCTTCGGTAACGATAAATCTGTAATAAACATTAGTAGTGATAGATTCCTTACCTTAGGATTACCTCCAGGCGTCAGACTGGATCCGGAAACTTTTCATCAGCAGTACCCCTGCGTGTCGGAAGGTGGCGTAGAGCAGTTCCGCGTACGTCGTGGTCGCCAAGATGACGTCACGGCAGCTACTTAGACGCCGCCCTTGCGCGCGAACATCAGTTCTGTACACGACTTTCCGTGCCAGGAACGCAGAGCCATGCAAGATACTGACCACTGGTGCCTTGAAACTAGGGCACAGAAAGGGATGACCTTAACCCTAGAAATCAGTTCGCAAAATTGGGAGGATGGGTGGGGCGGTAAGGAATCTATCACTACTAATGTTTCCTACAGATATATCGTTACCGAAAGTAAGTAACTTGTTCATCTGAAAGAAACATGTAGAGATAGATTCCTTACCTTAGAATAGATACCCCAGCAAAACCAACTCTCCGGGCTTGGCTGTCCAGGCAATAATCCTTAGTAAAAGTGTGCAGCGAGGCCCACGTAGCTGCCTGACAGATGTTTTACAGGGGGACACCACATCCCAATGCTGTAGTGGCTACCGTCGCCAGGGTGGAATAGGCGCCCAGTGGAGTTTCCTTTTTAGCCAAAGAATAACAGCCTTTGATACACAAGATGACCCACCGGGAAATGGTCAGCTTGTGTACGGCCCGACCTTTCTTGGCACCTACGTAGCCAACAAAGAGCTGGTCATCCAACCGGAACTGTTGAGGGTGGTTCAAGTAAAACGAGAGCGCACGTTTTGAGTTCAGACGGTCGAGCCTCTCTTACTCTCTGGAAGGAGGCGGAAAGAAGGTGGGCAAAGTGATGGTTTGCCCGTTGTGAAAAAAAGTGACAACTTTTGGCAGAAAGGATGGACGGGTTCTGAGCACAACCTTGTTTGGATAGACAGATAGAAAAGGAAGTTTACAAGACCTCAGGGGACTTGAAAAGAGAGGGTTGATCAGGGAGCCTGAGAAAGGCCGAAATAGCAGAAGGGTAGCCCTTGATAGTACCCAGAGCAGAGCCCTGCTGGGCCAAAGACAGAAGAAACTAAAGGACTTCTGAAAGAGGGGCAGAAAGGGGATCCACAGCCTTTGCTGTGCACCATACCACAAACTTCAGGAGGCAATTTGAAGGGAATCAACTGCCACCGCTCAATCTGCATGCAAGGAGGTGGAGACTGGACAGGTTGGGGTGGAGGACCGTACCCTGCCTCCCGAAGAGGCAGTCGGATCAAGGGATCGATGGTCATACTGAGTAGCTAGGGATATCATACTCTTCAAGCCCAGTCCGGAGCCACAAGAATGACTTGGGCCCGGTCGCCCCTGATCTTCTTCAGCACTCTGGGTAGTAGTGGTATAGGCGGAAAGGCGTACAACAGACAGCAATTCCACTTGCGACGAAAAGCATCACCTAGAGAGTGCCGCCTTGGAAATTCCAACGTTCAGAACTGCTGACGTTCCGCGTTCTCTTCTGTGGTGAATAAATCTAACCAAAGCTCTCCCCACTGTTGAAAGAGACCTTGCGCCGCGTCTGAGTGAACATGCCATTCGTGATCCATCATGCAACTGCAGCTGAGTTCGTCCGCCCTGGCGTTCTGTGAACCTCCCATGTGTTGAACCACCAGCGAAATACCCTGATGTTCCAGCCACGTCTGGAGGCACAGAGCCTCCTGACATAGGGTACAGGACACCACCCCGCCCTGTTTGTTGCAGTACCACATGGGGGTGGTGTTGTCCGTGAACAGCTGCACTACTCTTTCCCGGACAGAGGGAAGGAATGTCTGCAGTGCAAGTCGGATCGCCTGAAGCTCCAGAAGGTTGATATGGAGCCGGGACTCCACCGGAGACCAGAGGCCTCTGATCTCCGCCTCTTCCTTGTGACCGCCCCATCCCGGTGGGGGAAGGGAGCGGAATCTGCCATTGACCCAATGCCTATTTGTGAGCCACCACTGCAACGGTCTTGCAGTGTCCTCTGAGATCTGGACAGACTCGGACAGGTTCCCCATGTGCTGCGCACTCTTTAACTTCAGTTCCCACTCTAGAGCCCGCATATGCCATCTGGCATGATCGACCAGCAGGATGCAGGAAGCCATGAGGCCCAGCAGCCTCAGGGTCAGCCTGACCAAAACCCAGGATAGAGGCCGAAAGATCGGAATCAGAGCCTGAATATCCTAGACTTGCCGTTCGGGAGGAAAGACCTGAAAAAGCATTGAATTCAGAACCGCTTCGATAAAAGGGATCTTCTGAGAGGGAATCCGGTGCGACTTCGGCACATTGATGGAGAACCCCAGCAAATGCAGGAGGTCGGCCGTAGTCAGGAGGTGGGAGACGATTGTCAGGGACGATCCCGCCTTCAACAGCCAGTCGTCAAGATAGGGGAAGACTGGAACCCCTGATCTGCGCAGATGAGCTGCGACCACCGCCATCACTTTCGTGAACACCCGAGGGCCGCTGGTAAGGCCAAAGGGGAGCACGAAAAACTAAAAGTGCTTGTGGCCTACTGTAAACCGCAGGTATCGCCGGCAGGACGGGAATATAAAAATATGCGTTCTGCAGATCCAACGCTACCATATAGTCTCCAGGGTTGAGGGCAGACAAGACCTGAGCCAGAGTTAACATCTTGAACTTCTTATTCTGGAGGAAACGATTGACGTTCCGGAGGTCTAAGATAGGACGCAGACCCGTGTCCTTTTTAGGCACCAGAAAGTAGTGGGAATAACAAACAGGACCTAGTTCCAGCGCTGGAACGCGCTCGAGGGCCGCAAATTCCTGTTGGGGAAGAGCCAAGTGATCCCCCGACATACGGTGGTACTAGTGTGGTATGGCTGGAGGGGTAGTCTCGAAGGGGAGGGAGTAGCCCCTTCGGACTACCAGTGTTGCAAAGCCGCTGCCCCGAAGGTGAATTATGTACACAGGACACCCCCCACACGACACGGAGCAAATGCACACGTCATGTGACGTGCAGTTATGTGTGAAGTGTGTGATGTACTGCGTTTGTGGGCCCCAGGGCCGTCAATCTTGTAGCGCCAAAGCGCTACCAATGACGGCCCTGGGCATAATTCTTGGCCAGCCCCCGTGCTGAAAATACAGCAGTGACGAATCACGTGCGTCACAGGGCCGCTTCCCCAATCCTCGTTATGGCCCCGCTCAGGAGCGGGTGCTTCGGCACACCTTTCCCGGGGGTTCTCTCCCCTCAGTAGGAGGAACAGTCTAGCGCCTGGATTTGCGCAGCTCAGGACCTGCTGCTGGGGAGCTTGGATGCATAAGGAATTGCCGCTGTACGTGGAGCCACTGTCTGTTGGGTTCCTGAGCAACCAGTTCCGCCTGTTTCACTCGGATTTGATGTTGACTGCCTATTACTGCATCTCAACAGACCTGTAAGCAAATGGATAAGGTAAGATGCGTTCCGGCACATATCTCAACATGAAATGGCACCACCAAGTGCAAATTTGAGGCGCAGTGATAAATTAACAAGCTCATTCCAAAATGGACAGTAATGTGGGGTCCGGTGTTGCCAATTCCAGCTCGTATCACCATCCCCATTTAGTGGCTTATTGCGAGTTTTTGAGTAAGACTGGGGATTAACGTGGTTTTCAGCAACAAACCTACTCAAAACAGCAAAAGGTAAAGGAAATCAGTGGGTCACAGTAAAAAAGATCTGATAATTAGGGGCAGAATCGATAAAGGAATAACTTAAAGAGAAAGAATACTTTAGGAGTATTTAACCGAGGTCTTTCTATGCATAAATAAAAACTCAGCAGTTGTTACTCTGTGCTATTCCACTTCAAACCCACCAGACCACCATCGAGGACATGTATACAACTGTCCATGGTGTTTATATTGGTGTAATAGAGGTTATGGAAGGGGTGATGACGAGGACCAGGCCTCGGAATTAAGCAGGTACATGGATGTAGAGTTCAGAGATATACCAAAGCTAAGCATGTGATGTTTCTAACACATAACATAGCTCAGGGAGCAGAGTACTCCTTGTTTCTGTGTGTGGCCTGCAGGTCGCCATTTCGAATCACGGTCAAGTCGAAGACATACATATTATGCATTCATTCAGTCATTTCGTTCGGCTAAAACATCCATAAACCATTTAACTGATATTTGAATATACAGGATTAACCAGCTACGTTCTAGAACATAATAAAAAGAAAATGCTTCAATTTTAAAGCTGTTTATTGACCCATAAAAAAGAATCTTCACCTCCTCTTTGTTGTCAGAACCCTGGCACCATCTCGGTTTCTAAAATACTAAATAAAAGTGTATAAAAATGATAACGCAACAGCTAAATGGTTGATGACAAACGGTTGCTCATTAATCCCCATGCCCTCCGTATGAAATGTGTTGTGTATTATTGGATTAACAGGTTGGGTGAAGCTCTACACAGTAAAACAATCTTATACACACCTCTTATAACAAATCAATTCCGAGATGGTGCAGCCACTGGCCCGTACATTATGGCAGCAGGAGGGAATGAGGTCCTCCTTGTTCACAGCCAGGCAATGCTCTGTGGCAGTTATGAGAGTCCCTTACAAGCACCGCACCAGACAGAACATGCATAAGAATGATGAAAATGTCACTCAGCTGCAGGGCCACTTTTAGCATTGGTGGCAGGTGGTAATGGTATGCAGGCCAGTAAGATCATCTGCCGGAAGCAGCAGAGCAGCATTCTGAAGCAGTTCGTGGTGTGGGCCCTACTTCTGGTGAGTAGCATAAATCGGACATGCAGTGATGAATACATTACCCTGGATGCGGACTCTTCATTTCCATTAGTGCTGGTCCTGAACCTCTTGCATTCCTGGAAACACATTTGTGTGTTTTAAATTGGCGCGAGGAGCCGGTGCTGCACACCACACCTCATTGCTGCTTGGAGTTGGTGTACGAGTTACTTACCTTCGGTAACGATGTAGCTGGTAGAGACGATTCTAGCCGCAGATTCCTTAAAGTAGAATTATCCCCAGGCGTGAAACATTTTTGCCACAGCATCCCCGCGCGCCGGGGGGACAGCATCATGCGACTCCGCCCAGGCATTGTCTGCGTACGTGACGTCAGCGAGGTCACATGAAATGAAATGAAAAATTGCATTTGTATAGCGCATAACTGCCCTAGGGCCTCGCAGCGCAGCGACATAAGTCCCACCCCGGTGCGCATACGTCAGTTTTCTTCAGAGAACTTTTCTGCGCCACAGCACGGAGCCATCAGACAAAACTGAATAGGAACAGTGTGCGAAAGAGCAGAAAAATTGGAAAAAGGGATGGTGCGGAACAACACCATAAAGAGCAGTGCCAGGCACTACAGTACCCAAAGGCAGGGAAAAGAATAAAGAACAAAGCCCAGCCCTGAGCAGCAATCCCGCCAGTACGGAGATAGCCCCCCTTGGAGACAAAGAACATATGGAAAATCGTCATAACACGTAGCAGAACTTCAACCCCAACCTGTAACACTAAAGGGGAACCAGTCCGGGACAAACAAGGAACGACAAAACTCCAAGACAGCCCCATCACAGAGTGTGATAACTCCTACAAGGAACAAAGGGTAGAGGCACAGCCAAAAGACCCCAACCTAGAGAATAGTAGTGGGCCCGGAAGCCTAGTAATAAAGGGGGAAAGGGGGGGAGGGGGCAGGGTGGAAGGTAGGCCCCAACCTGGAGCAACAAGAGCATAAGGGCACAGAACCACAAGTTACTTACCTTTGGTAATGATATATCTGTAAGAAACATTAATCAGTGTTAGATTGCTTACCTTAGAATATCCCCAGGCCTCAGACTGGATCCAGAAAGTTTTCGTCAACAGTACCCCTGTGCGTCGGTAGGCGTCGTCTGCGGCTCCGCGTCCGTCGTCGTGATCGCCGGGATGACGTCAGAGTACTTAGACACTTAGACACCACCCTCGAACGCTGATGTCGATTCTGTACATAGCTTTCAGCACCAGAAACGCAGAGCCATGCAAAACACCGACACTGGTGCCATCAAACTACGGCCCTCAAAGTGAGATACCGAAGGTAAGTAACTTGTGCATCTAAAAGAAACACGTTAGTGTTAGATTCCTTACCTTATAGATACCCCAGCAATACCAACCCCGGTGGTGGGTCTGCGAACCAAGATCACACCTGGAAGTCTTGGAGAACGGAACGGTCAAAAAAGCCATCTCTCTGGACTTGACTGTCCAGGCAGAAGTGCTTGGCATACGTGTGCAGCGAGGCCCACGTAGCTGCCTGACAAATGTCCTGCAATGGGACTCCCCGACCCAGGGCAGTAGTAGCTGCCGTTGCCAGAGTGGAATGGGTGCGCAGCCCCACAGGAGGCTCCTTTTTAGCCAAGGAATAACAGACCTTGATGCAAGACACGACCCATCGCGAGATGGTCTGCTTGTGCACTGCCCATCCCTTCTTAGCGCCCACATAGCCAACAAAGAGTTGGTCGTTGTAGGAAGGTGGATATCTGACTATGGTTACCCCCAAACTTTTTGCCTACTGTTTAGCTGGCTTTTGACTTAGTTGGCCTGGGATCCTGCTATTCAGGGCCCCAGGCTAATTGCTCTCTCCTTAAAATGGACTCCATGTACCTTAGGTACATACACAATTGGAACTGGTTCACCTTAAAGGCCCCTGTAACAGTGTAACCTAGGTACCCAGGGCATAGGTGTAACCAAGGCCTACCAGGGGCTGCAGCATGTATTATGGCACCCCTGGCCTGGCCTCCATATTTGACACAACTGGCTGATCAATCAGCTGGGGTAAGTTGGTGTAATCACCTCTTACTTAGATATAGTATATCTATATCTAACATATATGGACACATGGTAACCTATAAGTCACTCCTATGGCAGGCCTTAACAATCCTGGAGGCAGAGTGCTTGGTTTCATGTGAGATGGTGCTCTGGCATGAGCTGAGCCGGTCTGCAGCTTTCGGAACAATGTCCTTCAGCTGTTTCATGATATTGCCATACCATATACACTTAAGTGCATTAAGAACCTTGCGGTTAAATGCTATCTTTGGTTTGGCTTTATCGAAACATGTCGAGTAAGGTGTCATACGAATTGGAATACTACCCCCTCGCCAGTTCTGGCGACGGGGGTAGCATTCCACCCTTCTAGAGGGACACGACATGTACCTAACCTGAAACCCGGGTAAAGTTAAACATGAGCCTCAGCATCACAAAATGGATGCTGCCTCCACAGACACGAGTCTGACCTCCTGCTGCTGGGAGTCCTTCCAGCATGGGAGGCTTGGACAAAGGGTTTCCTGTCAGGGGAGGTGCTTGCACCACTCCAGACAGGATTTTGTGTAGTGGGTTGGGGAGGGCTGAAAAGAATGAGACATGCCTGGGGCACACAAGGTGTCACTGTGCATATGCCAGTTCAAACCGGTCCTGGGGCTCTCCAGCTCCAGTCCTGGCGCGAAACCGGACAAAGGAAAGGGGGTGTAACCACCCCCCTTCCTGGTCCCACACAGAGGAGGGACCTAGTAGATGATCCGGCCCCTTGATTTGGTTTAAGAGTAGGAGCTGTGTCCTAAGACTTTAGATTATCCTGAACAACTTTACAAGAAGAAACTCTGGACTTCGACGTTCTGCTCCATAGAAGACTGAAGAATCTCCCTTGTGGGCAAGGAGTGTCCACCCTGCAACTGCAGGCACCATCAAGCGTCCTAGTGGTCCACTTTGTCGTCCTTTCTGCCGGATCCAGACTTCAGAGCCCGACGAGACCCAGACTCCCAGACCTCTCCGACCTCTACCCACATCTGCAGCACAGCTGAGACCCGTGGGTGCGACGAGACCCGTGGGACCGGCCACCTTGAAGAGACGGCACTTCGCTTCCAGCACGACTTCTGAGGTATCCTCGAGAAAGTGCTTTGGGGACTGAGAAGCCCCAGCCCCGAGCAGCTCCTGCACCGAAGACCAGCCCTCCAGCATCCACGAGATCTGCGTGGGGCCCTTTTGCTTGGTTGCTGCTCGACGCGTTGTCTGGTCACTTGCCGGCTGGCTAGTGACCTCCTAGACGACGATCCTTGAAATCTTCACTGCTGGTCTGGTTGCTCCGGACTGGCCCTTGCTTCCTTCCAAAAGAGAAGCACCGCGGACTCTCCTAGTCTGCACCAGACGCCTTTGCCAAGGCCTGTTGACGCCGAATCCGGAACAGACACCGCCGACTGCGAGAGCCTGCGTGGGACAGCTCGTGCCTCAATCCTGGTCGTCGAAGACACCTCCTGGTCCACGTGGCTGCAGTCAAGCGTCCACTCTTCACCTGATGGCGACAACGACATCTGGTTCCTTCCTGGTTCCACACCGGTCACTGGCTAGTGACTTTGAACATTGTCCCCTCTGCTTTCAGGTCTCCATCTTCCTCGATCCACCCGTGGATCGCACCGGACATCTTCCTCCTGGTCGCCTGCAGTATCTTTCTCCAAGGCTCCATTGACTTCGACGCGGAAACCCGACACACTTTGACACCTATGCACCCGCAGCCCGTGGGTGAGGTAACAAGAGCATTTCGGTGCTCAAGGGTAGATTAACTCTCCTAGTGTCCAGATTCCCAGTCGTTTTAGTCCTAGATAGTGAAGACCGTCCGTACTTACCTTTTTCGTAAAGTTAAACATGAGCCTCAGCATCACAAAATGGATGCTGCCTCCACAGACACGAGTCTGACCTCCTGCTGCTGGGAGTCATTCCAGCATGGGAGGCTTGGACAAAGGGTTTCCTGTCAGGGGAGGTGCTTGCACCACTCCAGACAGGATTTTGTGTAGTGGGTTGGGGAGGGCTGAAAAGAATGAGACATGCCTGGGGCACACAAGGTGTCACTGTGCATATGCCAGTTCAAACCGGTCCTGGGGCTCTCCAGCTCCAGTCCTGGCGCGAAACCGGACAAAGGAAAGGGGCTGTAACCACCCCCCTTCCTGGTCCCACACAGAGGAGGGACCTAGTAGATGATCCGGCCCCTTGATTTGGTTTAAGTGTAGGAGCTGTGTCCTAAGACTTTAGATTATCCTGAACAACTTTACAAGAAGAAACTCTGGACTTCGACGTTCTGCTCCACAGAAGACTGAAGAATCTCCCTTGTGGGCAAGGAGTGTCCACCCTGCAACTGCAGGCACCATCAAGCGTCCTAGTGGTCCACTTTGTCGTCCTTCCTGCCGGATCCAGACTTCAGAGCCCGACGAGACTTGAACTCCCAGACCTCTCCGACCTCTACCCACATATGCAGCACAGCTGAGACCCGTGGGTGCGACGAGACCCGTGGGACCGGCCACCTTGAAGAGACGGCACTTCGCTTCCAGCACGACTTCTGAGGTATCCTCGAGAAAGTGCTTTGGGGACTGAGAAGCCCCAGCCCCGAGCAGCTCCTGCACCGAAGACCAGCCCTCCAGCATCCACGAGATCTGCGTGGGGCCCTTTTGCTTGGTTGCTGCTCGACGCGTTGTCTGGTCACTTGCCGGCGGGCTAGTGACCTCCTAGACGACGATCCTTGAAATCTTCACTGCTGGTCTGGTTGCTCCAGACTGGCCCTTGCTTCCTTCCAAAAGAGAAGCACCCCGGACTCTCCTAGTCTGCACCAGACGCCTTTGCCAAGGCCTGTTGACGCCGAATCCAGAACAGACACCGCCGACTGCGAGAGCCTGCGTGGGACAGCCCGTGCCTCAATCCTGGTCGTCGAAGACACCTCCTGGTCCACGTGGCTGCAGTCAAGCGTCCACTCTTCACCTGATCGCGACAACGACATCTGGTTCCTTCCTGGTTCCACACCGGTCACTGGCTAGTGACTTTGAACATTGTCCCCTCTGCTTTCAGGTCTCCATCTTCCTCGATCCACCCGTGGATCGCACCGGACATCTTCCTCCTGGTCGCCTGCAGTATCTTTCTCCAAGGCTCCATTGACTTCGACGCGGAAACCCGACACACTTTGACACCTATGCACCCGCAGCCCGTGGGTGAGGTAACAAGAGCATTTCGGTGCTCAAGGGTAGATTAACTCTCCTAGTGTCCAGATTCCCAGTCGTTTTAGTCCTAGATAGTGAAGACCGTCCGTACTTACCTTTTTCGTAAAGTTAAACATGAGCCTCAGCATCACAAAATGGATGCTGCCACCACAGACACGAGTCTGACCTCCTGCTGCTGGGAGTCCTTCCAGCATGGGAGGCTTGGACAAAGGGTTACCTGTCAGGGGAGGTGCTTGCACCACTCCAGACAGGATTTTGTGTAGTGGGTTGGGGAGGGCTGAAAAGAATGAGACATGCCTGGGGCACACAAGGTGTCACTGTGCATATGCCAGTTCAAACCGGTCCTGGGGCTCTCCAGCCCCAGTCCTGGCGCGAAACCGGACAAAGGAAAGGGGGTGTAACCACCCCCCTTCCTGGTCCCACACAGAGGAGGGACCTAGTAGATGATCCGGCCCCTTGATTTGGTTTAAGAGTAGGAGCTGTGTCCTAAGACTTTAGATTATCCTGAACAAATTTACAAGAAGAAACTCTGGACTTCGACGTTCTGCTCCACAGAAGACTGAAGAATCTCCCTTGTGGGCAAGGAGTGTCCACCCTGCAACTGCAGGCACCAACAAGCGTCCAGCGGTTTCACTTGGTTGTCTTCCCTCGAGGATCCAGACTTCAGAGCCCGACGAGACCCGGATTCCCAGACCTCTCCGACCTCAACCTACATCTGCAGCACAGCTGAGATCCGTGGGTGCGACGAGACACGTGGGACCGGCCATCTTGAACGAACCTGCACTTCGCTTTCAGCACGACTCCCGAGGTAAACTCGACCAAGTGCTTTGGGGACTGAGAAGCCCCAGCCCCGAGCAGCCCCTGCACCGAAGACCAGCCCTCCAGCATCCACGAGATCTGCGTGGGGCCCTTCTGCTTGTTTGCTGCTCGACGCGTTGTCTGGTCACTTGCCGGCTGGCTAGTGGCCGCCTAGACGACGAACCTTGAAATCTTTGCTGCTGGTCTGGTTGCTCCAGAGTGGCCCTTGCTCCCTTCCAAAAGAGGAGCACCCCGGACTCTCCTAGTCCGCACCAGACGCCTTTTCCACTCACCGCATGGGTTGCCTTTGCCAAGGCCTGCTGACGCCGAATACGGAACAGACACCGCCGACAGCGAGAACCTGCGTGGGACAGCTCGTGCCTCCATCCTGGTCGTCAAAGACACCTCCTGGTCCACGTGGCTGCAGAGTCAAGCGTCCACTCTTCACCTGATCGCGACGACGACATCTGGTTTCTTCCTAGTTCCACACCGGTCACTGGCTAGTGACTTTGAACATTGTCCCCTCTGCTTTCAGGTCTCCATCTTCCTCGATCCACCCGTGGATCGCACCGGACATCTTCCTCCTGGTCGCCTGCAGCATCTTTCTCCAAGGCTCCATTGACTTCGACGCGGAAACCCGACACACTTTGACACCTATGCACCCGCAGCCCGTGGGTGAGGTAACAAGAGCATTTCGGTGCTCAAGGGTAGATTAACTCTCCTAGTGTCCAGATTCCCAGTCGTTTTAGTCCTAGATAGTGAAGACCGTCCGTACTTACCTTTTTCGTAAACTGTACTGTCCATTGACTTTGTTACGCATCTCGCGTGTGAGTTCACACTCTGCACACGCGTCCCGTGGGCCTCCTATTACTTACCTAAGGCTAAGATAGTGTAGTCCCAGCGATCCTACAGCCTCTGGACAGCTCCATTCCTTCCATCGATTTCCTTATACCATTTACTTAGTATATGGTTTGTCGTGCCCCTAGGGCACCATTGTAATTTTGTGCAACTTATCGTATTTTTCTTAAGAGATTGTCATGTGCTTAGCCCTCTGATCTCATAAAGAGTTCAGAGGTGTTAGTTATAAATAAATATACTGTTTATTTTCATAACAACCTGTGTGGTGTCCTTTCATCTGGTATTCAAGGGGTTATATGTGGTAAAACAGCTGGCTTCACATGCCAAAAGAGTTTAGCCTAAGACTGCTACGTCCATGCTAAAATTAGGATAGCTGGTCTATAAGGTTGACTTACAACCAATCACCATAAGGGTTGTTTGGACTGATATATGATGCTCACTAGTTCTAGTGATCACCTTGTATCAGGCCAACTTCTCACATTGGTGTGCAGCGGTTGGGATTTGAGCTTGCTGTTTTACCATTGCAATCTTTGAAAATATAATTTGAAAGATCATACAGGTACCTGTTAGGTACATATAAAACAAGACTAGTATACTTAAGTTCTACTGAACTTAGTTGTTGTAGAGGATAGGGAGTAGCACACCCTGACTACAACTACTAGATAGGTTTAGTAGGTAAACAGCAGTGTAGGTAGATTGCAACATATCCACCCACACTAGAGCAATGTCTGGAGCAGAGGGGTCCAATGGACCTGTCCCTGTAGAGAGTGACCCTCCAAAGGCACCATCCAAATTTGCTATGTTAAACTTTAAAGAAATGAGGCAGCTGTGTACCTTAAGAGGTCTCAAGACGGGTCAGAACCCTACCACAGCACACCTCAAAGAGCTTTTAGACCAGTCTGAAGCTCTAAAGACCTCCAATCCCAACCCCAAAGGGTCTAGAGAAGGAGGCTCTCCCTCTGAAGATGATAACACTGATGCCCCTGTCCCTGTCGTCCAGGTAGGTGAGGAAAACCAGAACACTGGGGATACTCAGCCTGAGGATGAGGAGGAGGAAGAAGAAAGTCATTCTGATGATGAGAGACTTAGTCAGGTGCAAGTCAGGAGACTTAGCCAGGCTAACTTAAGCCAATTTGGGACTGAGACAGGGTCAAACCCACTCAGACCCCCAAGTGGACTTAACCAGGAGTCTAGGAGGAGAAGGAATCACTCAGGTGAATCTGACACTTCCCATGCTTCTAGAGGTTCTCATGGTCACTCCAGAAGGAGAATGACAACCCCTCAGACAAAGGAACATGAGGCCAACATGAGAGAGGCTGAGCTTAGGATCCAGAAGAGAGAGCTAGAAGTAGCCCTGATCCAAGAGAAGCTTGCTAGAGCAAGACAGCCTAGAGAGAGTGGATTAGGATCCACTGGTGGCAGCACTATCCCTAAGGATAAAGACAGGTCCTATGACAATAGACACCTGAGTAAGATTGTGCCCCCCTACAAAGCTGGGGATGACATCCACAAATGTATAACTGCACTTGAGAGAGCCTGCAGAGTACAGCAGATCCCTCAGGAGCAGTGGGCAGCAATCTTGTGGCTCTCCTTTGAAGGTAGAGGCCGAGACAGACTCCTCACAGTTAATGATGAGGATTCTAGAAACTACCTGGTCCTGAAGAATGCTCTGGTTGATGGGTTAGGCTTAACCACTGAACAGTACAGGTTGATGTTCAGAGAGACCCAGAAGACACAGACTCAGGACTGGTCTGAATTTGTTGAATGTGCCACTAAGGCTCTGGAGGGCTGGTTGCTGGGAAGTAAGGTTACAGACTATACAGGATTGTACAATTTACTTATGAGAGAACACATTTTAAATAATTGTCAAAACAGCTACTACATCGGCACCTGGTGGACTCTGATCTGACCTCTCCACAAGATTTGAGTAAGAGGGCAGACAAATGGGTCAGAACCAGGATTAGGCCTAAGAACCAGGGGGGTGATCAAAAGAAAGAGACTACCAAGCCTCAAGAGAAAGGTGGGGATAAATCCAAAGAGAAGACTTCCCCAGGGCCCCAAAACTCCAATGAGGGGGGTGGGTCTCAAAACACTTCCTCTAACCAGAAGAAACCTTATTGCCATAACTGCAAGCAGGTAGGCCATTGGAAAACTGACAGCAATTGCCCAAAGGCCAACAATAAGGAGAACATAGCCCCCAGTAATACTCCCAAACGCACAAGTTACTACTTGTGTAACGATATATCTGTAAGAGACATTAGTTAGTGATAGATTCCTTACCTTAGAATATCCCCAGGCGTCAGACTGGATCCGGAAATTTTTGCGTAGCAATACCCCTGCGCGTCGGTAGGTGTCGTCTGCGGCTCCGCGTCCGTCGTCGGCGTCGTTAGCGCCGGAATGACGTCGTCGGAGTACTTAGCCGCCGCCCATGCGCGCTGACGTCAGTTCTGATACACAGCTTTTCCGCACCAGATACGCAGAGCCATGATAGAACCAACACTGGTGCCAAGAAACTAGGGCCCTGAAAGGGGATGACCTTAACCCTAGATATCGGTTCGCAGAACGGGGAGGATGGGTGGGTCGGTAAGGAATCTATCACTAACTAATGTCTCTTACAGATATATCGTTACACAAGTAGTAACTTATGCATCTGAAAGAGACACGTTAGTGATAGATTCCTTACCTTAGAATAGATACCCCAGCAATACCAACCCCGGTGGTGGGTCTGTGAACCAATAATCACACCAGAAAGTCCTGGAGGACGGAACGGCCAAAGAAGCCATCCCTCCGGACTTGACTGTCCAGGCAGTAGTGTCGTGCGAACGTGTGCAGCGAGGCCCACGTAGCTGCCTGGCAAATGTCCTGTAAGGGCACTCCCCGGCCCAGGGCAGTAGTAGTTGCCGTGGCCCGAGTGGAATAAGCCCTCAATCCAACAGGGGGCTCCTTCTTAGCCATGGAGTAACATGCCTGGATACACAAGATGATCCACCGGGAGATGGTCCGCCTGTGTACCGCCTTCCCCTTCTTAGCACCCACGTAGCCAACAAAGAGTTGGTCGTCCACCCGGAACTGGCGTGTGCGATCCAAATAGAAAGAGAGCGCACGTTTTGGGTCCAGATGGTGGAGCCGCTCTTCCTCTTTAGAGGGATGCGGAGGCGTAAAGAAGGTTGGCAAGGTGATGGACTGCCCGATGTGGAAGGCTGAGACTACCTTGGGCAGGAAAGATGGCTTACAGTGGCTTTAAGGTGGAGTACAAGAAAGGGCCTGGAGCTCACTCACTCTCCTGGGAGAGGTGATGGCAACCAGGAAAGCAGTCTTTAGAGTCAGAAGACGAAGAGGACAGTTGTGAAGTGGCTCAAAGGGAGCGCACATCAGGAAGGTAAGAACAAGGTTCAAGTCCCACTGGGGCATCACAAAGGGAACAGGAGGGAACATGTGCGTGATGCCCTTAAGAAAACGATTAACAATAGGGGACTTGAACAAAGAAGGCTGATCAGGGAGCCTCAAGAAGGCAGAAAGGGCAGAAAGGTAGCCCTTGACGGTGCCCAGAGCAGAGCCCTGCTGGGCAAGAGAAAGAAGGAAGAGGAGAACCTCAGAAAGGGGGGCAGAGAGTGGTTCCACAGCCTTTGCTGTGCACCATGCCACAAATCTGTTCCACCTGCAGGCGTATACTGACTTTGTGGAGGGACGCCTGGCTGCCAGAATGACATTACAGACCTCGGGAGGCAAGTCAAATGGCCTCAACTGGCGCCGCTAAATCTCCAAGCTTGTAGGTGGAGACTGGACAGGTTCAGGTGGAGGACCGTCCCCTGCTGCTGCGACAGAAGGTCCTCCCAAAGGGGCAGACGAATCGGGGGATCGACTGACATGCTGAGTAGCTCGGGATACCAGTATCTTCGTGCCCAGTCCAGAGCCACAAGGATAACCTGGGCCCGGTCGCGCCTGATCTTCTTCAGCATTCTGGGCAGAAGTGGTATAGGCGGAAAGGCGTACAACAGACCGCAACTCCACTCGCAACGAAAAGCGTCTCCGAGCGAGTGCCGCCTTGGAAATTCCAACGCGCAGAACCGATGACATTGCGCGTTCTCTTCGGTGGCGAATAGATCTAACCAAGGCTCTCCCCATTGCTGAAAGAGGCCTTGCGCCACGTGTGATTGCAGACGCCATTCGTGATCCATCATGCACCGACGGCTGAGTTCGTCTGCCCTGGCATTCAGAGAACCTGCCAGGTGTTGAACTACCAGGGTCACACCCTGACTTTCCAGCCACTGCCAGAGGCGCAGAGCCTCCTGGCATAGGGTCCACGACCCCACCCCGCCCTGTTTGTTGCAGTACCACATGGCGGTGGTGTTGTCCGTGAACACCTGCACCACACTCCCCCGGACAAAGGGGAGGAATGCCTTCAGCGCTAGACGAATCGCCCGTAACTCCAACAGGTTGATGTGGAGCCGGGCCTCCGCCGGAGACCAGAGTCCTCTGATCTCCGCCTCTCCCATGTGGCCACCCTAGCCCTGGAGGGACGCGTCCGTCACAACTACGTGCTCTGGGTGGGGTAGGGAGAGGGACCTGCCACTGACCCAATCGCGGTCCGTGAGCCACCACTGCAACTGTCTTGCAGTGCCCTCCGAGATCAAGACGTGATCGGACAAGTTGCTCTGATGCTGGGCCCACTGAAACTTCAGGTCCCACTGCAGAGCCGCCTGCATCCGCCACCGGGCGTGACGCACCAGTAGGATGCAGGAGGCCATCAGCCCCAGAAGCCGCAGCGTCAACCTGACCGAGACTCGGGATAAAGGCTGAAAGATGGGAATCAGAGCCTGAATATCCCAAACCCGCCGTTCGGGAGGGTAAACCCGAAACTGCGCCGAGTCTAGAACCGCTCCGATGAAGAGGAGCTTCTGAGAGGGACACAGGTGCGACTTCGGCACATTGATGGAGAACCCCAGCAAATGCAGGAGGTCGGCCGTAGTCTGGAGGTGGCTGACGACTGTCTGGGGCGGGCCCGCCTTCAACAACCAGTCGTAGAGGTAGGGGAAGACTGACACCCCTAACCTGCGCAGATGAGCTGCGACCACCGCCATCACCTTTGTGAACACCCGTGGGGCGCTGGTAAGGCCAAAGGGGAGCACGGTAAACTGAAAGTGCTCGTGGCCTACCGTGAACCGCAGGTAACGCCGGTGGGCCGGCAGGACGGGGATGTGAAAATTAGCGTCCTGCAAGTCCAACGCTACCATCCAGTCTCCTGGGGGCCAGGGCAGCTAAGACCTGAGCCAAAGTCAGCATCTTGAACTTCTCTTGACGGAGGAAGCCGTTGACGTTCCGTAGGTCCAAGATCAGGCGCAGGCCCCCCTTGCCCTTCTTGGGCACCAGAAAGTAGTGGGAGTAGCATCCACACCCTACTTCTGGCCCAGGAACGCGCTTGATGGCCCCATTGGCCAAGAGGGCCGTGACTTCCTCTTGCAGAAGTTGCAAGTGATCCCCCGACACGCGGTGGAATTGCGGTGGCATGGCTGGAGGGGTCGCCTCGAAGGGGAGGGAGTAGCCCCTTCGGACGATTTGCAGCACCCACCTGTCCGATGTGACAGTGTGCCAGTGGAAGTGGTGATGGCGAACCCTGCCTCCCACAGGCGTCACATGGGCCTGAAAGCTCGGACTAGGAAGGTTTGGAGGCAGGTGCTGCGGAGGGAGGTGTGGACTGGCCTCGCCGCTGACCCCGACCGCCGCCGGCTCGGCGGTTTCCACGGCCGCCACCGCGCTGCTGGGTATTCTGCGGTGCGTGGCTGGCAGCACGTGTGGGGACGCCCCTTCCGTGGCCACGAAAGGAGCGAAAGGCATCCGATTGCTGGCGCGTGGCCGAGAGGCCTAAGGACTTGGCCGTAGCCCAGGAGTCCTTAAAGCGCTCCAGTGCATGGTCTGCCTTGTCGCCAAAAAGGCGACGGCCATCGAACGGCATATCCAGGAGGGTGGCCTGGACATCGGCCGAGAAATTGGCGGACCTCAACGAGGCGTGGCGGCGAACCGCCACCGTCGTTCCCATCGCCCTGCCGAGTGAGTCCGTGGTATCCAGCCCACACCGGATAGAGTATCGTGCCGCATCTCGACCCTCCACAAGGGCTTGGGCGAGTTTAGCCCGGACCTCCTCCGGGCATTGTGGCAGCACGTCCGCGACCGTGTCCCACAGGGTGTGGGTGTAGCGGCCCAAGAGACACGCGGTATTGACAGACTGCAGTCCCAAACTCAGGGACGAGAACACTTTCTTCCCGAACTGTTCGTATCTCTTGGATTCCCGATCGGGCGGGGCCGTCGGGAATGCGGCCTGGGAAGTGGAGGCCTGGATAACCAGGCTCTCGGGGGTGGGATGGGTGGACAAAAAGCAAGGGTCGCCCGGAGCCGGGCGGTAGCGTCTGGCCACGTTCCTATCCACAGGCAGACCCGTGGCGGGCTTGGACCAAGCGCACACAAGAACGTCACATAAGGCTTCATTAAACGGCAGCAGAGGCTCACTGGAGCTTGCCTGCGGTTTAAGAACCTCAGTGAGGAGGTTAGTCCTCACGGCCGCAACGGGGAGCTCAAGGCCCAAGGCCTTGGCTGCCCTCGTTAACACTACACTATAAGCAGCCACCTCCTCCGTAGCCACTGTGGGAGGGGAGACAAATCCAGTGTCTGGCGAGGTGTCAATACCACTGGCCTCCCCAAGCTCATATGTCCAGTCCTCTTGAGACTGGCACTCCTGTGCCAGAGGGTTCACAGACCCCTCCCAATCACCTCCGTCACCAGTCTCCTGTAACTCAGGGTCAACAGACTGGGCCTCCTCATGGAAATAAAAATCTCCGAAGGCCCAACAGCGCCGTTGCGGCGCCAGAGTCGGACCGAAGGGAAGATTGGGGACGGCATCCACAACGGGCGCCGTGGGCGACACCCTCGGGGCCGGCGCCGGCGAGGTCGTGAGGTCGACCGGCGACGAACCGGAAACGGGTCCGGTGAGGTCCTGCGGCGCCGGGACCGAAGTCGCCGGCGGTGCCGGGGCCAAAGCGCCCGACCCGCTAGGGCCTCCAGCCGGGACCGCTGGGCCCGAAGGTGCCGTGGGACCCGGCTGAGGAGGGAGGGACCTCACGGCCATGAGGTACCGCTCGACCTCCTCCGGCGTCGCGCCGTGCCCAGGGACCCGAAGGTGTGGGGCCGGCAGCGACGCCTGCGACGCTCTTGGAGCCGCTTGGGCGGTGTCGCCCGAAACCCCGGCCGCATCGTGCGAGCGTCTGGGTGGGTCGGAGGAGCGGTGATGCCGCTCCGACCTCTCATGCCTCTTACCTGAGGACTTGGATCCCGACGACCGATGTCCACTCCCGGAGCTGCGGGGACTCCGACCCCGCGACCGGTCCCTCGACCTCCCGTGGGACCGGGACCTGGAACGGCACGGGGCCGACTGCCGGAGCTCGAGCCGCTTGCGGGACCGCTCCCGCCTAGCCTTCGACGTCAGGGCCCGGCAGTCGGAGCAGGTGCGGTCGTGGTGGTCGAGGCCTAAGCACTTCAGGCACCGGCGATGGGGGTCCGTGACCGACATCAGTCGGTCGCACTTCGAACAGGGCTTGAACCCGGGCATCCCTACCGGCACCGTTGGAGTCGAAGACTCGAGTAGAAAAATTATCTAAAGATCAAAAAGTTTAGTCAAAAAATGACTAGGGGTAGAGCTTCTCCGAAAAAAAGAAGAACTGACGTCAGCGCGCATGGGCGGCGTCTAAGTACTCCGACGACGTCATTCCGGCGCTGCCGACGACGGACGCGGAGCCGCAGACGACGCCTACCGACGCGCAGGGGTATTGCTACGCAAAAATTTCTGGATCCAGTCTGACGCCTGGGGATATTCTAAGGTAAGGAATCTATCACTAACGTGTCTCTTTCAGATAGTTGAGGCATACAGAGACACAGGGGCTAGTGTCACCATGGTGATTGACCACCTAGTCCCCTCTGCTCAACTTATACCTGGATTCACTTACCAGGTGACCAACATTGATGAAGTGCAGAGAAGTCATCCCATCGCAGTAGTCCATCTTAGTTGGGGAGATGTCACTGGCCCCAAGAGAGTGGCAGTGTCTAACAACCTACCTGTAGATTGCTTACTGGTGAATGGCTTAGAAATCTCAGCCTGGGCTGAGGTGGAGCAGGAAACCCATTCTAGAATGATAGGCCTTCCCAGAAAGGTTAGTGGGGCTGTAACAGTTGCAGCCCCAGTCCAAGCAGATTTCCTCCCTGAGAAAGTTGGAAGGGCTGTGGTAGCCACAGCCCAGACTCAGACAGATTTTAGTGTTGTGAAGCCTGAAACTATGGATCACTCCACTCAGACAGAGAGCATTGGGGAGGAAGAAAAGTCTCCCTCCCACCAGACATTAGGTGAGAGTCAGCCTCCTCAGGGAACTGACCCTACCCCTTGTGAAGGAACTGCCCCAGAGGAAGTTAGGCCTAGCCTGGCAGAACCTCTGATGTCAGTGGACCCTTCCAAGGTGGAACCCAGTCTGGAGCAGGTAACCTGGCCCTCTCTACCCTGCCTCACTCAGCCCAGGGCTGTGGAGGACAGGGAGGCCAGTGGACCCCAAAGGGCCCACTGTCCCCAGGAACCTCCCCATCAGCAGATTAGGGGCACCAAAACTAGCAGCCCTAGCCAGGTGAAAATTCCTGAAAGTCCTGAGGGATCCCCATTAAAATTAATTAGGGACCTCCCCCAGAGGGACTCTGTTGGGCACAGCCAAACCTGGGACTTAACAACCCCAAATCTGACCTGTCCCTCCAGTAAGCCCACAAAAGAGACCCAGCCTCCAGCTTTAGGTAGCCAGAGGTTGACCCTGAGAGCACAGTGCAACTCAGTCAAGGAAAGAAAGGCCTACATGGTGGAGAGTGATTGGAGGAAGCTGAGTCCTACAGAGGAATCTCACTTCAGTACTCCATCTCAACACCAGCCTTTGACTTTGCCAAAACACACCACAGGTAGAGATTCCCTATGGTGGAGACCCTCAGATACCCTTAGGGTGAGGGATTGCTTAGTGGATCATGAGACAGGGGGTAACCAAGCCAGTGCTGGTACTTCCTTATATGGCCACTTAGGCAATATAGGCTTACCTGGTCAAGGATAGCCTTATCTCCTTTCGTTTGGGGGGGGGGGGGGGGGGGGGGTTGTGTAGGAAGGTGGATATCTGACTATGGTTACCCCCAAACTTTTTGCCTAGTGTTTAGCTGGTTTTTTACTTAGTTGGCCTGGGATCCTGCTATTCAGGGCCCCAGGCTAATTGCTCTCTCGTTAAAATGGACTCCATGTACCTTAGGTACATACACTATTGGAACTGGTTCACCTTTTAGGCCCCTGTAACAGTGTACACTAGGTACCCAGGGCATAGGTGTAACTAAGGCCTACCAGGGGTGCAGCATGTATTATGCCACCCCTGGCCTGGCCTCCATATTTGACACAACTGGCTGATCAATCAGCTGGGGTAAGTTGGTGTAATCACCTCTTACTTAGATATAGTATATCTATAGCTAACATATATGGACACATGGTAACCTATAAGTCACTCCTATGGCAGGCCTTAACAATCCTGGAGGCAGAGTGCTTGGTTTCATGTGAGATGGTGCTCTGGCATGAGCTGAGCCTGTCTGCAGCTTTCGGAACAATGTCCTTCAGCTGTTTCATGATATTGCCATACCATATACTCTTAAGTGCATTAAGAACCTCGCGGTTAAATGCTATCTTTGGTTTGGCTTTATCAAAACATGTCGATTAAGGTGTCATACGAATTGGAATACTATCCCCTCGCCAGTTCTGGCGACGGGGGTAGCATTCCCCCCTTCTAGAGGGACACGACATGTACCTAACCTGAAACCCGGGTAAAGTTAAACATGAGCCTCAGCATCACAAAATGGATGCTGCCACCACAGACACGAGTCTGACCTCCTGCTGCTGGGAGTCCTTCCAGCTTGGGAGACTTGGACAAAGGGTTTCCTGTCAGGGGAGGTGCTTGCACCACTCCAGACAGGATTTTGTGTAGTGGGTTGGGAAGGGCTGAAAAGAATGAGACGTGCCTGGGGCACACAAGGTGTCACTGTGCATATGCCAGTTCAAACCGGTCCTGGGGCTCTCCAGCCACAGTCCTGGCGCGAAACTGGACAAAGGAAAGGGGGTGTAACCAACCCCCTTCCTGGTCCCACCCAGAGGAGGGACCTAGTAGATGATCCGGCCCCTAGATTTGGTTTAAGAGTCGGAGCTGTGTCCTCAGACTTTAGATTATCCTGAACAACTTTACAAGAAGAAACTCTGGACTTCGACGTTCTGCTCCACAGAAGACTGAAGAATCTCCCTTGTGGGCAAGGAGTGTCCACCCTGCAACTGCAGGTACCATCAAGCGTCCTAGTGGTCCACTTTGTCGACCTTCCTGCCGGATCCAGACTTCAGAGCCCGACGAGACCCAGACTTCCAGACCTCTCCGACCTCTACCCACATCTGCAGCACAGCTGAGACCCGTGGGTGCGACGAGACACGTGGGACCGGCCATCTTGAAGAGATGGCACTTCACTTCCAGCACGACTTCTGAGGTATCCTCGAGAAAGTGCTTTGGGGACTGAGAAGCCCCAGCCCCGAGCAGCTCCTGCACCAAAGACCAGCCCTCCAGCATCCACGAGATCTGCGTGGGGCCCTTTTGCTTGGTTGCTGCTCGACGCGCTGTCTGGTCACTTGTCGGCTGGCTAGTGACCTCCTAGACGACGATCCTTGAAATCTTCACTGCTGGTCTGGTTGCTCCAGACTGGCCCTTGCTTCCTTCCAAAAGAGAAGCACCCCGGACTCTCCTAGTCCGCACCAGACGCCTTTTCCACTCACCGCGTGGGTTGCCTTTGCCAAGGCCTGCTGACGCCGAATACGGAACAGACACCGCCGACAGCGAGAACCTGCGTGGGACAGCTCGTGCCTCCATCCTGGTCGTCAAAGACACCTCCTGGTCCACGTGGCTGCACAGTCAAGCGTCCACTCTTCACCTGATCGCGACGACGACATCTGGTTTCTTCCTGGTTCCACACCGGTCACTGGCTAGTGACTTTGAACATTGTCCCCTCTGCTTTCAGGTCTCCATCTTCCTTGATCCACCCGTGGATCGCACCGGACATCTTCCTCCTGGTCGCCTGCAGCATCTTTCTCCAAGGCTCCATTGACTTTGTCGTGGAAACCCGACACACTTTGACACCTATGCACCCGCAGCCCGTGGGTGAGGTAACAAGAGCATTTCGGTGCTCAAGGGTAGATTAAGTCTCCTAGTGTCCAGATTCCCAGTCGTTTTAGTCCTAGATAGTGAAGACCGTCCATACTTACCTTTTTCGTAAACAGTACTGTCCATTGACTTTGTTCTGCATCTCGCGTGGGAGTTCACACTCTGCACACGCGTCCCGTGGGCCTCCTATTACTTACCTAAGGCTAAATTAGTGTAGTCCCAGCAATCCTACAGCCTCTGGACAGCTCCATTCCTTCCATCGATTTCCTTATACCATTTACTTAGTATATGGTTTGTCGTGCCCCTAGGGCACCATTGTAATTTTGTGCAACTCATCGTATTTTTCTTAAGAGATTGTCATGTGCTTAGCCCTCTGATCTCAAAGAGTTCAGAGGTGTTTGTTATAAATAAATATATTGTTTATTTTCATAACAACCTGTGTGGTGTCCTTTCATCTGGTATTCATGTGGTTATATGTGGTAAAACAGCTGGCTTCACATGCCAAAAGAGTTTAGCCTAAGACTGCTTCGTCCATGCTACCATTAGTATAGCTGGTCTATAAGGTTGACTTACAACCAATCACCATAAGGGTTGTTTGGACTGTTACAAGGTGATCACTAGAACTAGTGAGCATCATATATCAGGCCAACTTCTCACAGTCGTTAACCCGGAACTGTTGTGTGCGGTTCAGGTGAAAGCAAAGCGCACGTTTTGGGTCCAGACGGTGGAGCCTCTCTTCCTCTTTCGATGGATGCGGAGGCAGAAAAAAGATGGGCAAGGTACTGGACTGGCTGGTGTGAAAGGCAGTAATGACCTTGGGCAGAAAAGAAGGACGAGTCCTCAGAACAGCTTTGTCCGGATGGGCGAAGAGGAAAGGAGGCTTAGATGAAAGAGCCTGGAGCTTACTCACTCTTCTGGCAGAGGTCAAGGCAATCAGGAAAGCGGTTTTGAGAGTCAGAAGATGAAGAGGGCAATTATAAAGTGGCTCAAAGGGAGCACACATCAGATAAGTAAGAACCAGGTTTAAGTCCCACTGAGGCATCACGAAAGGAAAAGGAAGGAACATGTGCGTGATGCCTTTCAAGAATGTATCCACAACAGGGGACTTGAACAGAGAAGGCTGATCAGGAAGCCTCAAGAAGGCTGAAATGGCCGAGAGATAGCCCTTGATAGTGCCCAGAGCAGAGCCCTGCTGGGCAAGAGAGAGAAGAAAGAGGAGAACCTCTGCAAGAGGGTCAGAGAGTGGATCGACAGCCTTTGATGTGCAGCATGCCACAAATTTGCTCCACCTGCAGGCGTATACCATTTTTGTGGAGGGACGCCTGGTTGCCAGAATGACATCACAGACTTCAGGAGGCAAGTCAAATGGCCTCAACTGTCACCACTCAATCTCCACGCATGTAGGTGGAGACTGGACGGGATCGGGTGGAGGTCCCCTGTTGCTGCAACAGAAGGTCGTCCTGAAGAGGCAGACGAGTCGGGGGATCGACTAACATACTGAGTAGCTCGGGATACCAGTACCTTTGACCTCAATGCGGAGCCACAAGGATGACTTGGGCCTGATCGCGCCTGATCTTCTTCAGCACTCTGGGCAGAAGTGGTATAGGCGGAAAAGCGCACAACAGACCGCAACTCCACTCGCCACGAAAAGCGACGCCGAGCGAGTGCCGCCTTGGAAATTCTAACATGCAGAACTGATGACATTGTGCATTCTCTTCGGTGGCGAATAGATCTAACCAAGGCTCTCCCCACTGCTGAAAGAGACCTTGCACCACGTCCGAGTTCAGATGCCATTCGTGATCGTTCATGCACCGGCGGCTGAGTTCGTCTGCCCTGGCATTCAGGGAAGCTGCAAGGTGTTGAACCACCAGGATGATGCTCTGGTGTACCAGCCATGTCTGGAGGTGCAGAGCCTCCTGACAAAGGGTCCACAACCCCAGCCCGCCCTATTTGCTGAAGTACCATATGGCGGTGGTGTTGTCCGTGAACACCTGCACTACACTTCCCCGGACAGAGGAAAGGAATGCCTTCAGTGTAAGCCGGATCGCCCGCAGCTCCAGAAGGTTGATATGGAGCCGGGACTCGCCGGAGACCAGAGGCCTCGGATCTCCGCCTCTCCCAAGTGGCCTCCCCATCCCAGGAGGGACGCGTCCGTCACCACTGTGTGTGTGCTCCAGTTGGGGAAGGGAGAGGGATCTGCCACTGACCCAATCGTGATTCGTGAGCCACCACTGCAACTGTCGTGCAGTGTCCTTTGAGATCTGAACATGGCCAGACAGGTTGCCCTGATTTTGCGCCCACTGGAACTTCAGGCCCCACTGCAGAGCCCGCATATGCCATCTAGTATGTGTCACCAGCAGGATGCAGGAGGCCATCAGCCCCAGGAGCCGCAGCGCCAGCCTGACGGAAACTTGGGATAAAGGCTGAAAGATCGGAATCAGAGCCTGAATATCCCGAACCCGCTGCTCAGGAGGAAAAACTCGAAACTGCGCCAAGTCCAGAACCGCTCTGATGAAGAGGAACTTCTGAGAGGGACACAGGTGTGACTTTGGCACGTTGATGGAGAACCCCAGCGAGTGCAAGAGAATGGCCTTTAACAACCAGTCGTTGAGGTAGGGGGAGACTGGAACCCCTAATCTGCGCAGATGGGCTGCGACCACCGCCATCACTTTCGTGAACACCCGAGGGGCACTGGTGAGGCCGAAGGGGAGCACGGTAAACTTAAAGTGCTCGTGGCCTACCAAGAACTGCAGGTAGCGCTGGTGGGCCGGCAGGACGGGAATATGGAAAAAAGCGTCCTGCAAGTCCAAAAGCACCATCCAGTCTCTAGGGTCTAGGGCAGCCAGGACCTGAGCTAACGTCAGTATCTTGAACTTCTCCTTCAGGAGGAAGCCGTTGACGCTCCTGAAGTCCAACATACGGTGCAGGCCCCCTTTGCCCTTCTTGGTAACCAGAAAGTAGTGGGAATACCAACCACGTCCTACTTCTGGCCCAGGAACGCGCTCGATTGCCCCCTTGGCCAAGAGGGCCGTAGCTTCCTTCTGCAGAAGTCGCAAGTGATCCCCCGACATGCGGTGGTACTGTGGTGGCATGGCTGGAGGGGTCGCCTCGAAGGGGAGGGAGTAGACCCTTCGGACGATTTGCAGCACCCACCTGTCCGAAGTGATGGTACGCCAGTGGAGAAGGTGATGGGAAACCCTGCATCTTACTGGCGTTGAATGGGCCTGAAAGCTTGGACTAGGAAGGCTTTGAGGCGGATGCTGCGGGAGCGGATGTGGACTGACCAGGACTCTGTCTGCCCGCACTGCCACGGCAGTTACCACGTCCGCGAACGCGTTGAGGTTGGGTCTGCGGCCTGTGGCTGGATGAACGTGTGGGGGCGCCCCTTCACGCTCAAGCGCACTGTCTACTTTGTCCCCAAAAAGGCGACGGCCATCAAAAGGCATGTCCACGAGAGTGTTCTGGACATCCCCATAAAAATTGGTGGACCTCGGCCAGGCGTGGTGACGGATCGCCACCGTCGCACAAGTTACTACTTGTGTAATGATATATTCGTAAGAGACATTAGTTAGTGATAGATTCCTTACCTTAGAATATCCCCAGGCGTCAGACTGGATGTGGAAACTTTTGCGTAGAAATACCCTGCGCGTCGATAGGCGTCGTCCGCGGCTCCGCGTCCGTCGTCGGCGCAGTTAGCGCCGGAATGACGTCACCGGAGTACTTAGACGCCGCCCTCGCGCGCTGACGTCCGTTCTTATACACAGCTTTTCCGCGCCAGATACGCAGAGCCATGATAGAACTAACACTGGTGCCTTGAAACTAGGGCCCTGAAAGGGGATGACCTTAACCCTAGATATCGGTTCGCATAACGGGGAGGATGGGTGGGTCGGTAAGGAATCTATCACCAACTAATGTCTCTTACAGATATATCGTTACACAAGTAGTAACTTGTGCATCTGAAAGAGACACGTTAGTGATAGATTCCTTACCTTAGAATAGATACCCCAGCAATACCAACCCCGGTGGTGGGTCTGCAAACCAATAATCACACCAGAAAGTCCTGGAGGACGGTGTGAGAAGTTGGCCTGGTATATGATGATCACTATTCTAGTGATCACCTTGCACCAGTCCAAACAACCCTTATGGTGATGGTTGTAAGTCAACCTTATAGACCAGCTATCCTAGTGGTAGCGTGGACAGAACAGTCTTAGGCTAAAAGACACTTGAGGGCGTGTAAAGCAAGCTGTTTTACCATATGCAACCCCTTGAATATCAAACGAAAGGACACCACACAGGATATTTATAAAATATATATGTATTTATTTACTAACACACTCCTCTGAACTCTTTATGAGATCAGAGGCCAAAGCACATAACAAGACACTTAGTTATTATACGTTAAGTTGCACAATTTACGGTTTGGCCCTAGGGGCGAAGCAAACCATATATTAAGAAAGTGGTATAAGTACCACGTCCCGGGAAAAGGAAAGGCCTAGGGCCTAGGGAATCGCTGGGGCTACACTATCTTAACAATAGTTTAGAAGTAGGAGGCCCACAGGCGGCGCGTGCAGTGTCTTTACACACACACGTGAGTCAATGCAAAGTCAATGGGTACTTAGAAGTTAGATTTAGAAGGATTTGGGACACTTCCGGTTTAGCTAGGAGGAAACAACTAAAGACCTAGACACTTGATAGTCAATACCCTTGGGAGCACCGAAGTACTCGCGTTACCTCACACACGGACGGCGGGTGCATAGGTGTGAAGATGTGTCGGGTTTCGTCGTTGAATCCTATGGAACCTTGAAGAAAGATGCTGCAGGCGACCAGGAGGAAGATGTCCGGGTGGATCCAAGGGTGGATCGAAGATGAAGACGACCTGAAAGCAGAGGGGACAGAGTCTGGGTCACTAGCCAGTGACCGGGTGGAACCAGGAAGGAACCAGACGACGTCGAGGAGCAATCAGGTGCTGTCTTGAAGCTTGTCTTTGCAGCCACACGGACCAGGAGATGTCGACGACGACCAGGTGCTGGAGAGGAGCTGTCTCACGAAGGTTATCGCAGATGGAGGAGTCGACTTCCGGATTGGAGTCAACAAGCCTTGGCAAAGGCAACCCACACAGGATACAACAAAGGCTTCTGGTGCAGACCAGCAAGGTCTGAGGTGCTTCACCTTTGCAGGGAAGCAAGGGCCAGTCTGGAGCAACCAGACCAGCGATGTAGACAAAAAGGATTGTCGTCACAGAGCTTCAGCAGAATGTCGAAGGTCCAGAGTTTCGTTTCAAGTTTCAATTCAGGATTAATCTAAAGTCTCAGGACTCCGCTCTTACCTTTATACAACTAAATGGGGCTGGATTACTTTCTAGGTCCCTCCTATGGGTGGGACCAGGAAGGGGGGTGGTTACACCCCCTCTCCTTTGTCCAGTTTCGCGCCAGAGCTGGGGCTGGAGTGCCCCAGCAACCGGTTTGAACTGGGGTATGCATGAAGCACCTAGTGTACCTCACGCAGTGTCTCAATCTATGCAGCCCTCCCTGTCCCTATATACAAAATCCTGTCTGGGGTGGTGCTCGCACCTCCCCAGGCAGGAAACCTATTGTCCAAACCTCCGTGACTGGAAGGACTCCCAGCATTAGGAGGTCAGACTTGTGTCGGTGGCAGCAGCGTCCATTTTGTGACGCTGGGGCTCTGGTTAACTTTAACCGGGATAGTCAGCAATAACATATCTTCTCCCTCTAGAAGGGTGGGATGCTACCCCCGTCGCCAGAATTGGTGAGGGGGTAGTATTCCAAAGCGTATGGCACCTTACACGACATGTTTGAATAAAGCCAAACCAAAGTTAGCATTTAACCGCGAGGATTATAATGCACTTAAGAGTATATGGTATGGCGATATCATAGAACAGCTATAAGGACATGGTTACGAAAGCTGCAGACAGGCTTAGCTCATGCTGGATCCGGGTACCAGAAAGAAGTGGGAGTAACAACCACACCCTACTTCTGGCCCAGGAACGTGCTCGATGGCCCCCTTGGCCAAGAGGGCCATAACTTCCTCTTGCAGAAGTTGCAAGTGATCCCCCGACACGCGGTGGCATGGCTGGAGGGGTCGCCTCGAAGGGGAGGGAGTAGCCCCTTCGGACGATTTGCAGCACCCACACGTCCGGCGTGACAGTGCACCAGTGGAAGTGGTGATGGCAAACCCTGCCCCCCACTGGCGTCACATGGGCCTGAAAGCACGGACTAGGAGGGTTTTGAGGCGGATGCTGCAGGGGAAGGTGTGGACGGGCCTCGCCGTTGACCCAGACCGCCTCCACGGCGGTTGTAGGAGAGTAGGGTCTACTATCCTATGGTCACATCATTTTTTGCTTTTTGCTTCACTGGTTTTCGACTTTATGTGGCTGTGGGCCTGCTATTCAGACCCACAGCCCTGCTGTTCTCTCTCTAAATTCACAACCATGTACTTTAGGTACATCACCAATTGGGATTGGGTCACCTTATGAGCCCCTGTACAGAGTACTATAGGTACCCAGGGCATAGGTGCATCCAAGGCCTACCAGGGGCTGCAGCATATCTTTTGCCACCCCTGGCTGGCCAGCCAAACTGACACAACTGGCAGATCACTCAGCTGGGGCAAGGTTGTGTAATCACCCCTTGCTTAGATATAGTATACCTATGTCTAACCTTATATCTGGACACATATACACCTATAAGTCACTCCTATGGCAGGCCTTAACAATCCTGAAGGCAGAGTGCTTGGTTTTATGTGAGATGGTGCTCTAGCATGAGCTGAGCCTGTGTGCAGCTTTCGGAACCATGTCCTTATAGCTGTTCTAGGATATTGCCATACCATATACTCTTAAGTGCATTATGTACCTCGCGGTCAGATGCTAACTTTGGTTTGGCTTTATCTAAACATGTCGTGTAAGATGTCATACGTTTTGGAATACTACCCCCTCGCCAATTCTGGTGACGGGGGTAGCATTCCACCCTTCTAGAGGGAGAAGACATGTTACTTCCATTAATCCCGGTTAAAGTTAACCTCCTAGACCCCACGCAACACGGATTCAGGGCATGCCATTCCACCGAATCCGCCTTAATCATAGCAACAGAAGACATCTGTAGGACCATGGACAACGGGGGAAGAGCGGCTTTGATCCTACTGGATCTAACGGCGGCTTTCGACACCGTTAACCATGGGGTTCTACTGAACAGACTGAGGACGCTGGGCATCACTGGCACTGCCTTAGCTCTTCTTGAATCTTTTCTGGATGCCCGCATACGGTTGAATGCTAACTTTGGTTTGGCTTTATCAAAACATGTCGTGTAAGGTGTCATACGCTTTGGAATACTACCCCTTCGCCAATTCTGGCGACGGGGGTAACATTCCACCTTTCTAGAGGGAGAAGACATGTTACTTACATTAATCCTGGTTAAAGTTAATCAGAGTCTCAGCATCACAAAATGGATGCTGCTGCCACAGACACAAGACTGGCCTCCTACTGCTGAACGAAACTCCGGCAGGGGAAGCCTGGACAATAGGTTTCCTGTCACAGGGAGGTGCTAGCACCACCCCAGACAGGAGATAGTGGATTGGGACAGGGAGGGTTGAATGAAACTAGACACTGCCTGGGGCACACAAGGTGTCCCATGCATAGGCCAGTTCAAACCGGTGCTGGGGCACTCCAGCCCCAGCTCTGGCGCGAAACTGGACAAAGGGAAAGGGGTGTAACCACCCCCTTCCTGAGTCCCACCCATAGGAGGGACCTAGCAGGTAATCCAGCCCCTGGATTTGGTATATAGGTAGGAGCGGAGTCCCAAGACTTTAGATAATCCTGACTGAAACTCTGATACGAAACTCTGGACCCTTCGACGTCCTACTCGACGTAGAAGACTGAAGAATCTCCCTTGTGGTCAAGGAGTGACCACCCTGTGCAAGCAGGCACCACCAAGCGGTCAACGGTTTGCTTTATCGTTGCTCCCGCCGGAGCTCGTACGACAGAGCCTGACAAAACCCGGACTTCCAGACATCCAACAGCCCGATCCACAGCCACAGCAAAGCTGAGACCTGTGGAGGCGACGAGAGACGTGGGACCGGCCATCTTGGAAAGCCAGCGAAGTGCTTTCTGTGCAGCTCCTGAGGCACCCTCGAAGCAGTCCATTGGGGATTGAGAAGCCCCAGCCCCGAGCATCCTTTGCACCGAAGATCACCTCTCCACACTCACCGAGTGCTGCGTGGGGCCCTTTTGCATTTTCCTGCTCGACGCGTCTGTCCGGTCACTTGCCCGTTGGCTAGTGGCCTCTGGGACGACGAACCTTTGATTTTCCAGCGCTGGTCTGGTTGCTCCAGACTGGCCCTTGCTCCCCTGAATAGGAGCAGTCCATCATACCTTGCTGGTCTGATCCAGAAGCCATCTTCGATTCCTGCGTGGGTTGTATTTGCCGAGGCCTGTTGACTCCGAATCGAGAACCGACACCGCCGACAGCGAGAGCCTTTGTGGGACAGTCCGTGTCCATCACCTGGTCGTCGTCGACACCTACTGGTCCACGTGGCAGCGGAGACAAACTTCACGACAGCACCTGATCGCATCCAGACATCGGCTGGTTCCTTCCTGGTTCCATCCTGGTCACTGGCTAGTGACCCAGACTCTGTCCCCTCTGCTTTCAGGTACTCTTCATCCTCGATCCACCCTTGGATCCAACCGGACTCTTCTCTCCTGGTCGCCTGCAGCATCTTTTCTCCAAGGCTCCATAGAACTCCACGACGAAACCCGGCGCACATTGACACTTATGCACCCGCTTCCTGTGGGTGAGGTAACACGAGTACTGCGGTGCTCATGTAGAGATTTACACCCCTAGTGTCCTAGTCTCAAGTGGTTAAGTTCTAGTCCAGTCGGAAGACTCCTAACTCTTTAACTTTCAATCTTTACGCACCCATTAACTTCTATGTGGGCACGCGTGTGCATTTAGACACTGCACCCGCATCCCGTGGGGCTCCTGCTCCCTAACTACTGTTAGTCCAGTGTATGCCCAGCGATTCCCAAGGCCCTAGGCCTTACCATTGTTCGTGACGTGGTTCTTATACCACTATTTTAGTATATGGTTTTACAGGCCACCAGGGCCTATCCATATTTGTGCAACTTTTGTATGTTATATTAAGTTACTTGTTATGCACTTGTGCTCCTGTGCTCATAAAGAGTTCAGGGGGTTGTTTTAGAAATAAATACATATATATTTTGAATATTGTAGGAGAGTAGGGTCTGCAATCCTATGATCACCCAGATTTTTGCTTTTTGCTGCACTGGTTTACGACTTTCCCTGGCTGTGGGCCTGCTAATCAGACCCACAGCCTAGCTGTTCTCTCTATCCAAATTGTACTCAGGTACTGAATTGGCACTGGGCCCTCTCCAAGTCCCTGTACCCAGGGCTGAGGTGTACCCAGAAGTCTCCCAGGGGCTGAAGCATGTATTATGCCACCCCTGGGCTGACTAACTAAACTGACACAACTGGCTGCACGACAGCTGGGGCAAGGTGGTGTACTCACCCTTTGCTTTAGATATAGTATACCTATATCTAACCCTAAAATGGACACACAGATCTCCTATCAGTCACTCCTATGGCAGGCCTTAACAATCCTGAAGGCAGAGTGCTTGGAATCGTGTGAGATGGTGCTCTGGCATGAGCTGAGCCTGTCTGCGGCTTTCGGGATCCATCCCTTAGCCGTTTCCATGATATCGCATACCATATACTCTTAAGTGCATTATAATCCTCGCGGTTATATGCCAACTCTGGTATCGCTTTATCAAAACATGTCGAGTAAGGTGTCATACGAATTGGAATACTAACCCCTCGCCAATTCTGGCGACGGGGTTAGCATTCCACCCTTCTAGAGGGACACGACATGTATGTAACCCCTAACCCCGGTTAAAGTCAAACAGAGCCTCAGCTCCACAAAATGGATGCTGCCACCGAGACACAAGTCTGCCCTCCTGCTGCTGGGAGTCCTCCCAGAGCAGGAGATAAGGACAAAGGGTTTCCTGCCAGGGGCGGTGCCAGCACCGTCCCAGACAGGGTTTTGTGTATTGTAGGTAGGCAGGGCTTTAGAGGAAGGTGACTGCACGTGGCACCCCGGTGCTCACTGTGCATAGGCTGGCTGGAACCAGTTCCAGGGTCACTCCAGACCCTGTGCTGGGGAAAAGCCCGCCAAGGAAGTGGGTGTAACCACCCCCCTCCTAGTCCCACCCCTAGGGCAGGACTTAGTCGCGTGCCAGCCCCTTTTTACAGGATAAAGGTAGGAACCGGCCCCCTTCCAAATCAGATCATCTTTGAATCCTGAAACTACTTTCCACGAAAGGAACTCAAGACTTCTTCCTAAGATTTCTCCCTTGTGACTAAGGAGTAGTCACCCTGCATCCGCAGGCACCATCTTAAGAACACTGCGGTCTGCTGCAAGTCTCTCCTCCGGATCAAGACTGCCCAGCTCGACGAGAACCGGCTTCCCTGGCATCTCTGACCTCTACCTACATCATCAGTCACGCTGAGATTCGTGGGTGTGACGAGACCTCGAGGGACCGGCCATCTTCAAGACTGCACGACTTCTGCACAGCAAGCCCGCCGAGTAATTTCCTGGTGAGTGCTTTGGGGTCCGAGAAGCCCCGACCCTGAGCAGCTCCAGCACCGAAGTGCAGCCTCCCAGCATCTCCACGATCTGCGTGGGGCCCTTCTGCTTTTTGCTGCTCACCGCGTTGTTTGGCTACTAGCCCGCTGGCTTGTGGCCTTCTGAACGACGCCCGACGACATCACTGCTGCTAGTCTGGTTGCTCCAGACTGGCCCTTGCTTCCCTCCATCGGAGAAGTACCCTGGACCCTCCTGGTCCGGCTAAGACGCCATTTTAGGTCCACCGCGTGGGCCTTGCATTTGCCAAGACTTGTTGCCCAATCCTGGGTCCAGCGACGTCGACAGCAAGAACCTTCGTGGGACAGCTCGCACCTCCATCCTGGTCGCCGACAACGCCTCCTGGTCCGAGAGACTGCAGAGCCCAGCAGCGCCCACTCACCTGACTGCGGTGACTTCGCCCGGTGCCATCCTGGTGCCCACTTAATCACTGGCTAGTGATTCAAGAACTTGGTCCCCTCTGCTTTCAGGTTTTCTTCTTCCTTGATCCAGGCTTGGATCCATCAAACTTTTCTTCACTGGTCGCCTGCCAGCAACTTCCTTCTTCCAGGCTCCTGGTCCGGCAACGAGATTCCCGACGTCTTTTCAGACCTATGCAGCTGCAGCCCCTGGGCTAGGTAACTTCGGCACTTCGGTGTCCCAGCATAGCCTCACTATCCTAGGGTCAGGGTCCACTGTCGTTTTCTTCCTACCAGGTCGGGTTCGCCCGTGAACACTAACTTTGCCTTTACTAGCTTCCATAGACTTTGTCCCGCATCCCGCGTGAGAGTGCACACTCTGCACCCGAGTCCCCTAGGCCTCCTAGAAGTAATCTAACGATTCTATAGTCAAGTCCTAGCGATTCCAAAGCCTATTAGTACTGTACTTACCTGCTAGTAATTTCGCATTCCACTTTTAGAGTATATGGTTTTTCGTGCCCCTCGGGCATTTGTGTATAACGTGCTAACTTAAGTATTTTCGTAAGAGTTTTGTTGTGTGCCTAGCACCCTGTCCTCATAAAGAGTACAGGGTTGTTGTGATTCTAATAAATACATTGTTTATTTTCATAACACTTGTGTGGTGTCCTTTCACTGGGTGTTCAAGGGGTAATGTGATGGTAAAACAGCTGGCTTAACACGCCCTCTAGAGTCTTAGCCTTAGACTGCTCGTATCCATGCTACTAGGATAGCTGGTCTATAAGGTTGACTTACAACCAATCATCAATAAGGGTTGTTTGGACTGATATATAGTGATCACTAGAATAGTGAACACTGCACATCAGGCCAACTTCTCACAAATATATAACCTGTGCGGTGTCCTTTCATTTGGTATTAAAAGGTTTGCATATGGTAAAACAGCTGGCTTCACATGCCCTCTTGAGTTTAGCCTAAGACTGCTTTGTCCATGCTACCACTAGGATAGCTGGTCTATAAGGTTGACTTTACAACCATCACCATAAGGGTTGTTTGGACTGGTGCAAGGTGCTCACTGTAGGAGAGTGGGGTCTGCAATCCCATGGCCACCCCAGATTTTTGCTTTTTGCTTCACTGGTTTACGACTTTCCCTGGCTGTGGGCCTGCCAATCAGACCCACAGCCTAGCTGTTCTCTCTCTAAATTGACAAGCATGTACCTTAATCAATCAATCAATCATAGGCATTTATACCGCGCACTACTCACCCGGAGGGTCTCAAGGCGCTTTGGGGGGGAGGGGGGGGGGTCCGCTACTGCTCGAACAGCCAGGTCTTGAGCTTCTTCCTGAAGGAGAGGTGGTCTTGGGTCAGGCGTAGGGAGGGAGGGAGGGAGTTCCAAGTCTTGGCGGCCAGGTGGGAGAAGGACCTTCCTCCTGTTGTCGCTCTGCGGATGCGGGGGACGGCGGCGAGGGCATGATTGGTCGAGCGGAGATGGCGTTTGGGAGCGTAGAAGTTGAGGCGGCTGTTGAGGTAGGTCGGGCCTTGGTTGTGTAGGGCTTTGTGTGCGTGGGTGAGGAGCCGGAAGGTGATTCTTTTGTTGATCGGGAGCCAGTGCAGGTCTCTCAGGTGTCTGGAGATGTGGCTTCGTCTGGGGACGTCGAGGATGAGTCCCGCCCAGGCGTTCTGGATCCGCTGGAGTCTCTTCTGGAGCTTGGCGGTGGTTCCGGCGTAGAGGGCGTTGCCGTAGTCCAGTCGGCTGGTGACTAGGGCCTGGGTGACCGTCTTCGTGGTCTCGGTGGGGATCCACCGGAAGATCTTACGTAGCATGCGCAGGATGTTGAAACAGGACGAGGAGGTGGCGTTGACTTGTCTGGTCATGGAGAGGGAGGAGTCCAGGATGAAGCCCAGGTTGCGTGCGTGGTCTGTCGGTTTGGGTGCGTTGCCCAGGGCGGGGGGCCACCAGGAGTCGTCCCAGGCGGAGGGTGAGGAGCCCAGGATGAGGACTTCCGTCTTGTCTGTGTTCAGATTCAGGCGGCTGGTCGTCATCCACTCGGCCACGTCTTTCATCCCTTCGTGTAGGTTGGCTCTGGCGGTGGCGGGGTCGTTGGTCAGGGAGAGGATCAGCTGGGTGTCATCGGCGTAGGAGATGATGTTCAGGTTGTGTTGGCGTGCGATGGCTGCAAGGGGGCTCATGTAGACGTTGAAGAGGGTGGGGCTGAGCGAGGAGCCTTGGGGAACGCCGCAGATGACTTCAGTGGCTTCTGATCTGAATGGGGGCAGGCGGACTCTCTGTGTCCTTCCGGCAAGGAAGGAGGTGATCCATTCCAGTGCTTTCTCCTCGATTCCTGTAGTGTAGTTCCTATCTTCCCAATAGGCTCTGCGCATTGGAATAATACCTACAGCAGTAAAGGCCTAGGCCAGACGTTAACTAGGTCTACTACTGTCGATACTAGACTTAAAGTTTTGGGTTTGCCAGCGTAGCTCAGAGTTCGCTAGAAACTTTCTCGAATGTTCAAGGAGGAATTAACTTCCCTGATTAGACAAGAAGGGATTTAGTTTCTGACAACCATAGAACATGACAACTTTGCTCTCCCCTAATCAAGAGTCAATCTCGAGAGTCGTGTGAACAAAAGGCAAATTATTTTACTCAGTCAGTACGTGCATTCTTAGTCTCATCAGAATGTAGAGAAAAGGAAGAGACAGGCGTGTTCAATAAAAGATGTTATTTATTGATCAGTCTCTTTTCTCATACAAGAGAAATGGATCGATATTATTGCAATACTTATAGCTAAGTAAAGTGCATACATTAAAAGCAATAGTATAAAATAATACTGTAAAAACATTGATATGGTTTCTAAGCCATATGATGTTTTAAAATGAATAAAATATATTTACATACACATATACATTTGACTAAACGTACTCAACTGGTGTTTCTAGATACGCCTACCCCGTGTACCTGACCTAAGCCTAATACGTGGGCGGGAATAGAAAGTTACAGTTTAAGTTAAGTTTGTTTTTGCCAAGTGAATAACTTAAGAATTCTCTGTGAGGGGTTATTCAGTTCTGTACCTGGAAGTTTGGATGAATGAGGAATGGTATCTCTCTCTCTGGTCTCGATATTCCAGGCTGCCTGCGAGGGCTACCCAGAAACGCCGGTGCTGGATTCTCGGCAGGAGAAAGCAGCGCGTCTCTCAGCGCGTCAGGAAGGCGGGGCTGCTGCCAGCGGGGTCTGCTCTGCTCTTGGCTTCGGCAAGTATGGCTGCTCCGTCTCGTCACCACGCGTGTGTTTGCATATGGCAAGATCGGTAATATTTATACCTTTAAGGTGCCGAGATTGACGTAAGGATGGACATAGATACGTCAATAAAGATGTCATACGATTTGCTCGTTAGCACATTCTTTTACTAAAGTTCTCGGTGAAATCAAAACAATGGCCGCAGGGTTTTGCCCAGGTTGTCATAGGTTTGATTTGTTATGAGAACTCCGTATGCCTTATCAGGGGCTGGAGGAATATCGCTTGTCTAATTAGATCGCAAGCGTTATGACCTAATCAGATAACACGTTCCTGTGCCGTAGTGTGACTGCGTCAGATAACGGTATCTGCATCATGGGGGTTTTCTGCCTCATGGGCTGACTGCTAGTTAACTTGTTGGTTTGTTTAACTAGAATAGGGTCAGGAATAGGGGGATCGATTCAGAACCTATAGGAATACATGACACCCACTCCACGCTAACTATGGACATATTTACTAATCTAGGCATAGTATAACATAGTACAACATACTATAGAGTAGTGTGTATACCTTACCACCCCAAAATACATAAATGCATTTTGAAATTTTCAAATATACTGAAAAATTGCAGACATATATATATGGTATGCACTCAAGCTGTAGAAAAATGCCAAAGTAATCGCATTTGTATACATTATTGCTTATTTGGTATATTAGAATTACACATGAAATGGTTTCTTACAGAAAAAAGTTTCGAGACCATTCCATCACAGAATAAAATATCTTTATGAACATGCCAGCGGGCAGCTAATGTCTATAAGCTATCTAAAATTTAGAAACCTTAGTTCTCTAAGAATAGTTCTTACTTTAAGCAGAAGATAGTGTCCCGAAAAATATGCAAAAATATTTGGGGCTGCTGAAAAAACTGCTGTCCGTGAACTGGAGCGAAAATGTTCATGTGACTTTATTTTTAAAGTTGAAGGCCGAATTCAGGGAACGCCGTGTGCGAGCTTGCTCAAAAGAACAAGTTACTTACCTTCGGTAACGATATATCTGTAAGAAACAGTAGTTAGTATTAGATTCCTTACCTTAGAATATCCCCAGGCGTCAGTCTGGATCCGGAAACTTTTGCGTAGCAGTACCCCTGCGCGTCGGTAGGCGTCGTCTGCAGGCGTCCCCTGCGGCTCCGCGTCGTCGGCGTCGTGCGCCGTGATGACGTCGCTGGAGTATATAGACGCCGCCTCCGCGCGCTGACGTCAGTTCTTTGCACACAGCTTTTCCGCGCCAGAACACGCAGAGCCATGTGAGAACTAACACTGGTGCCATTTGAAACTAGGGCCCTGAAAGGGATGTCCTTAACCCTAGGTATCAGTTCGCAGAACGGGGAGGATGGGTGGGGCGGTAAGGAATCTAATACTAACTACTGTTTCTTACAGATATATCGTTACCGAAGGTAAGTAACTTGTTCATCTGAAAGAAACAGGTTAGTATTAGATTCCTTACCTTAGAATAGATACCCCAGCAATACCAACCCCGGAGGTGGGTCTGCGAACCAATACAACCTACACCAGAAAGTCCTGGAGGACCGAACGGCCAAAGAAGCCGTCCCTCCGGACTTGACTGTCCAGGCAGTAGTGCCTCGCAAAGGTGTGCAGCGAAGCCCACGTAGCCGCCTGGCAAATGTCCTGCAAGGGGACTCCCCGGCCCAGGGCAGTAGAAGCCGCCGTAGCCCGAGTGGAATGGGCCCTCAGCCCAACAGGAGGCTCCTTCCAAGCCAAAGAGTAGCATGCTTTGATGCACAGGACGACCCACCGAGAGATGGTTCGTTTCTGTACCGCCCTTCCCTTCTTCTCACCCACGTAGCCAACAAACAGTTGGTCATCCACCCGGAACTGGCGTGTGCGATCCATGTAAAATGAAAGCGCACGTTTTGGGTCCAGACGATGGAGCCGCTCTTCATCCTTTGAAGGATGCGGAGGCGGGAAGAAGGAGGGCAAGGTGATGGACTGCCCAATGTGAAAAGCAGAGACTACCTTGGGCAGGAAAGAAGGTCTAGTCCGAAGAACCACCTTGTCAGGATGAACAGACAGGAAAGGAGGTTTAACCGAAAGAGCCTGGAACTCACTCACTCTCCTGGCAGAGGTGATGGCAACCAGGAAGGCCATCTTTAAAGTGAGAAGACGGAGAGGACAGGAATGAAGGGGCTCAAAGGGAGCGCACATCAGGAAAGTCAGAACCAGGTTCAAGTCCCACTGAGGCATCACGAACGGAGTTGGAGGATACATGTGCGTGATGCCCTTCAAGAATCTTAACACAATAGGGGACTTGAATAAAGATGGCTGATCAGGTAGCCTCAAGAAGGCGGAAAGGGCAGAAAGATAGCCCTTGATAGTGCCCAGAGCAGAGCCCTGCTGGGCAAGGGAAAGAAGGAAGAGGAGAACCTCAGACAGAGGGGCAGAAAGGGGATCCACAGCCTTTGCTGTGCACCATGCCACAAATCTGTTCCACCGGCAGGCGTATACCGACTTTGTGGAGGGACGCCTGGCTGCCAGAATTACATCACAGACTTCAGGAGGCAAGTCAAATGGCCTCAACTGTCGCCGCTCAATCTCCAAGCATGGAGGTGGAGACTGGACAGGTTCGGGTGGAGGACCGTCCCCTGCTGCTGCGACAGAAGGTCCTCCTGAAGGGGCAGGCGGATCGAGGGACCGACTGTCATGCTGAGTAGCTCGGGATACCAGTATCTTCGAGCCCAGTCCGGAGCCACAAGGATAACTTGGGCCCGGTCGCGCCTGATCTTCAGCACTCTGGGCAGAAGTGGTATAGGCGGAAAGGCGTACAACAGACCGCAACTCCACTCGCGCCGAAAGGCGTCGCCGAGCGAGTGCCGTCTTGGAAACTCCAACGCGCAGAACTGATGACATTGCGCGTTCTCTTCTGTGGCGAATAGATCTAACCAAGGCTCTCCCCATTGCTGAAAGAGGCCTCTCGCCACGTCCGAGTTCAGACGCCATTCGTGATCCACCGAGCACCGACGGCTGAGTTCGTCCGCCCTGGCGTTCAGAGAACCTGCCAGGTGTTGAACCGTCAGAGTCACGCCCTGACGTTCCAGCCATTGCCAGAGACGCAGAGCCTCCTGGCAAAGGGTCCACGACCCCACACCGCCCTGTTTGTTGCAGTACCACATGGCGGTGGTGTTGTCCGTGAACACCTGCACTACACTCCCGTTGACAAAGGGGAGGAATGCCTTCAGTGCTAGGCGAATCGCCCGCAGCTCCAACAGGTTGATATGGAGCCGGGATTCCGCCGGAGACCAGATGCCTCTGATCTCCGCCTCTCCCAAGTGGCCACCCCAGCCCTGGAGGGACGCGTCCGTCACAACCACGTGCTCCGGTTGGGGAAGGGAGAGGGATCTGCCTCTGACCCAATCGCGGTCCGTAAGCCACCACTGCAACTGTCTCGCAGTGCCCTCCGAGATCAGGACATGGTCGGAAAGGTTGCCCTGATGCTGGGCCCACTGAAACTTCAGGTCCCACTGCAGAGCCCGCATCCGCCACCTGGCGTGATGCACCAGTAGGATGCAGGAGGCCATCAGTCCCAGAAGCCGCAGCGTCAACCTGACCGAAACCCGGGATAACGGCTGAAAGATGGGAATCAGAGCCTGAATATCCCGGACCCGCCGTTCCGGAGGATAAACCCGAAACTGCGCCGAGTCGAGAACCGCTCCGATGAAAAGGAGCTTTTGAGAGGGACACAGGTGTGATTTCGGCACATTGATGGAAAACCCCAGCTCGTGCAGGAGGTCTGCCGTCATCTGAAGGTGGCGGACGACTGTTTGGGGCGAGCCCGCCTTCAACAACCAGTCGTCGAGGTAGGGGAAGACTGAAACCCCTAACCAGCGCAGATGAGCTGCGACCACCGCCATCACTTTCGTGAACACCCGTGGGGCGCTGGTAAGGCCGAATGGGAGCACGATAAACTGAAAGTGCTCCTGGCCTACCGTGAACCGCAGGTAACGCCGGTGGGCCGGCAGGACGGGGATGTGAAAATACGCATCCTGCAAGTCCAACGCTACCATCCAGTCTTGTGGGTCTAGAGCAGCCAAGACCTGAGCCAAAGTCAACATCTTGAACTTCTCCTTCCGGAGGAAGCCGTTGACGTTCCGTAGGTCCAAGATAGGACGCAGGCCTCCTTTGTCCTTCTTGGGCACCAGAAAGTAGTGGGATTAACAACCACACCCTACTTCTGGCCCAGGAACGCGCTCGATGGCCCCCTTGGCCAAGAGGGCCGTAACTTCCTCCTGCAGAAGTGTCAAGTGGTCCCCCGACACACGGTGGTTCTGCGGTGGCATGGCTGGAGGAGTGGACTCGAAGGGGAGGGAGTAGCCCCTTCGGACGAGCTGCAGCACCCACCTGTCCGATGTAATCGCGCGCCAGCGGGAGTGGTGATGGCGAACCCTGCCACCCACTGGCGTCACGTGAGCCCGAAAGCTCGGACTAGGAAGGCTTGGATGCAGCAGCGGGGGGAGGTGTGGACTGACCTCGCCGCTGCCCTCTACCGCCACCACGGCGGAAACCACGGCCGCCACCGCGCTGGGGAGCGTTGGCGGCGCGTGGCTGGCAGCACGTGTGGGACCGCCCCTTCCTTGGCCACGAAAGGGGCGAAACGAACCCGTCTGCTGGCGCTGGGTCGAAAGACCCAAGGACTTGGCCGTGACCCTGGAGTCCTTGAAGCGCTCCAGCGCTTGGTCCGCCTTGTCACCAAACAGGCGACTGCCATCAAATGGCATGTCCATGAGGGCATTCTGTACGTCCGGTGAGAAGTTGGCAGATCTCAGTCAAGCATGGCGCCGAATCGCCACAGTCGTGGACATAGCCCGTCCCAGCGAGTCGGTCGTGTCAAGACCACACCGGATCGAGTACCTCGCCGCATCCCGGCCCTCAACCAAAGCCTGGTTGAGCTTGTCCCGCACATCCTGCGGGCACTGCGGCAAACACTCCGCGACCGTATCCCACAGGGAGTGGGTGTAGCGGCCCAAGAGGCATGCGGTATTACAAGACCGCAGTCCAGCGCTCAAAGAGGAAAAGACCTTTTTCCCAAATTGGTCATACCGCTTTGATTCCCGATCGGGCGGGGCCGATGGAAATGCGGACTGCGAAGTGGAGGCCTGAATCACCAGACTCTCCGGGGAGGGATGGGTGGAGAGGAAGGCAGGGTCGTCCGAGCACGGACGGTGACGCCTGGCAACGTTCCGGTCAACCGGTGCACCGGAAGCGGGCCTAGACCAGGTGCCCAAAAGGACATCCGTCAGAGCCTCATTAAACGGCAGCAGAGGCTCCTGAGGGCATGACTGCGGTTTAAACACTTCCGTCAGAATGTTTGGCTTGACCTTAGCGACGGGGAGCTCAAGGCCCAAGGTCTTGGCCGCCCTCAGCAGGACCACCGAATAGGCAGCTCCCGCCTCAGACGCCACAGGGGTCGGGGAGACAAACCCAGGGTTGGGCGACTCGTCCAGACCACTGGCATCACCCAGGTCACCTACCCAGTCCACATCATACTGGCAGGCACGGGATAAAGGGTCCTCAGACCCCTCCCAACCCTCTCCATACTCGTCCTCATCGCCGTATTCGGGGTCGACGATATAGACGTCGGGGTCAATGGGCCCCATCGGCGCCGGATCCGGCGTCGGACGACGCCGGTCCGACTCCGTGTCAGGAGTCAGAGGGGGGATGGGGGTGGCGCCTCGCGGCGCCGGCGCCGGGGACCCGACGCCGGCCGGAACCGACGGCGGAGTCACTGCGCCGCGCGGAGGCGGTACCACGGGTTGGCCCAAAGGAACCGACGCCGGAGAGGCCGGTAGACCAGCCGGCGACGAACCTGAGGGGCCCAGCGGGGCCGGAGCCACCGGCGGCGTCGAGGCAGGAGCACCCGAACCGCTCGGGCCCCCAGACGGGACCGACGGGCCCGCAGGCGCCGTAGGCCCCGCCGGAGGAGACCTCGCCCTCATAGCCATGAGGAACGCCTCAATCTCCTCGCGCGACGCGCCTTCCCCAGGGACCGACGGGTATGGGGCAGACGGCGTCGGCGACCCACGCGGGGCCGGGGCCACCCGAACCCCCGGCCGCATCACGCGGGCGTCGGGGGGAGTCGGGGGTGCGATGACGACGCCCCGACTTCTTACGCTTACCTGACGAACCGGAGGAATGGTGGCGACTCCCGGAGCGCTCATGGCGGCTCCACGATCGTTCCCTCGACCGCTCCCTCGACCTCCGACCGGACCGGGACCGCTCTCGACGCGGGGCCGACACTCGGAACTCGAGAAGCTTGCGGGACCGCTCCCGCCTAGCTTTACCAGTCAAGGCCCGACAGTCGACGCAGGACTCCACGTCGTGGTCCGCGCCCAGACACCGGAGGCAGAGTCGATGGTGGTCGGTGACCGACATCATGCGGTCGCAATTGTCGCAACTCTTGAAACCGGGCATCCTACCGGCACCGTAGAAGATTTATTCACAAAAAACTTGGTCAAAAGACCGGAGTACTGCTCTTCGGATCTGCGCTAACTGGCGTGGAAAAAAGAAGAACTGACGTCAGCGCGCGGAGGCGGCGTCTATATACTCCAGCGACGTCATCACGGCGCACGACGCCGACGACGCGGAGCCGCAGGGGACGCCTGCAGACGACGCCTACCGACGCGCAGGGGTACTGCTACGCAAAAGTTTCCGGATCCAGACTGACGCCTGGGGATATTCTAAGGTAAGGAATCTAATACTAACCTGTTTCTTTCAGATGTCTCTATTTCTGTTCGGGTGAGAACATCATATCATTTAGGCTTTCGAAAAAACTGTCAACAGCTTCCTGGGAAAGTTCCACTAACTCGGAAATAGGTGTAATCATGCATTCTTGTGCATGATTGTCTCCATTGACATTCTGATTTGCATTACTGACAGAAGGTCGTACCTGTTCGATGCTGCTTTCATCTTGAACTTCACTACCCATCAATCGTAGTGGTGAAGCTTCCACGAATGCCGTCATCAGGATTGGTAGCCTTTGAGGGCAGCACAAAGCATGAACCTTAATCGGGCTCAACAATGTTTCTGCATCCATCGGCGCATCCGATTGTAGCGTCAGACAGGTGTCTAACACGCATTCTTCTCCGCATAGCAGACACCTCAATACAGGTAAAACACATCTTTGCCACATTGGTCGAAATGATAGAAACCAAGTCATGTTCAGGTCTCTAAGCCGGGAGAGTCCCAGGATTTTTGATATCCGGTCCCGGTATCCAATGGCTAGGATTGTTTCTTCCCTTGTCGCAAGAGTTTTGTCTGTGACATGGGTTGCCATAATGAAAAATAAGGACTAAGAATAGGATTCCTGCAATTAGTCCCAGGATCAGGGGAAGTCCGCCAAAAATCGAATGGACGAAATCTGGAAAAATACCCAGTATGGCTTTGAATGGTGTTAATGCCATCGAAAATACTGTCTTAAATACCCCTGAGATCCCATTGGTATCAGAAATATTTAAGATTTCATTCAGAATTTCCGCGAAATGGATTGGGGAATTAGTTGATAATAATGTATGTATCTCTGCAGTCGTCCTTGCGACTTGTAGATCATACGTTTCTTTTGATGACGAGAGCCTGGTAGGCGTCTGAAGAAGGACTGTTTTCATTCTGCTTAAAGTATCTATTCGAATAGAAGTAATTTTCAAATCGGGCCATGCCCTTGCCTCCCTGTCTGGGAAGGAGCTGGGGAACAATGTGCGTCCACAGCACTTGACCTTCGCAGTAGTAGTTACTAGATAAGGAGTCCCGGGCCTAAGACTACAACATCTGCGGTCTACAATAAGAATGTACCTCCCATTATAGAGTCTTTGAAAGAATGGTTCTATTTCTGTTGCAGGTGCGCCTTGCTGGTGACATGAAAGGTTGTATGAATTCCCTTCACAGGCTCCATGCAAACTAATTCCGTTACACAGAAGCGTGCCGCTTAGTGACATCGCACAATTGTTGCCACTAAGAAACACTTTCTGGCCTTTATTACTGACACATGCATGTGAATAGGGCAGGTTCCATGTTGTTTTAAGGTACCCCTTTCCCAATTTCTCGTACATGCCAGCCTGTATATATTTTTGGCAGTATTGAAACCTGAAGGTTGAGATTGGAATATTTATGATTCCGTGTATTATCCATTCACTGACAGGTCGTTCTGACATTGTCATTGGTAATCTTTCTAGTTTTTCAATGCTCAAGATTGTATAATCAGCACCCTTTTGCGCCATACCGATTTGTCTATCAGTAAGGTTAAAGATTTGGAATAGTGACGTTGTGTTGATTAGACGCCAAGGCACATAGCCTGAACGCAGATTTTGTAACGTCCAGCCAAGCTGTACAATAGAACGCAATTGTGACTGACCATGTTGTAATAACAGTAAGTCTTGCGATAATATATCGATTGCTGAAGACACAATGCTGTCCAATGAAAAAATTCTGGAGGACAGAGTCATTAACCCATTGTCCACTACAGAAAGTGATTTTTCCAAATTGATACGGTCAATTTCCCGTATTCTCTCTGCTGTTTCAATTTGAGTAACCTTCCAGGCCTCATTGTATGCTGCATATACAGAGGCTGCTATGAAACGCTTTTGACGCTGTTTGCGTGGTCCCAAAGTGAAATCACGCAAGTCAGCACCATCAGTAAGTGAAGTTAGGTGTTGCTTTATTTCAGGCAGTGTGGAAGTTTGTAGCCATTGAAGGCATAATTTGCCCACACTGTAGGTGGTAATTATCCCTGGGTGATGTCTTTGGGGATATCTAGGGTCTGGCCTGGTCATTTTGAACCCCTGTGTTTTGTTCAGGAATCTGTCTTGACAGTTATTAGTATCTGTGGGCCAGATCAACCACTGTTTCCAATCAGGATGTGTTCTGTTTTGGTTTAATATATGGTTTACGCCTATCTCTTCACCTGTATCAGAGTTATTGCTAAACATTATTGGCTTTGGAATAGACGGTTTATTTAAATCTTTGATTTTGGCTAAGCCAAGACAGGTGGTCTGTTGAACAGTGTCATTTAAAAATATCATTTGTTCTGGGATCATGCAGGCTCTAAACAAAGCTTCTATACCCTGTACTTGCCATTCTTTTGTACCCCAAACACTTTTTAATTCAACATTTTTGTCCCAATAATCAAATCCAAAAGTATTCATTTGTTCAAAAAATGAGTCTGAATATAACAATTTTGTGTTGGTTATCATTGTTTTCATCCCTGTCTTGTTTGACAATTTAAAATAAAATGTTTCAGCATTACTTGTGTTAAAACCTGAAAAGTATGAATATTTGTCATAAACGGTTCTTGAGCTCCCTTTTGGAGGTGTTGCACAATGTTCCCATTGATTATAATTTAAAACATTTCTCGGTTGTGCAGATCTATGTAAAAAGTGGTTACCATAGTGGTTATAGCAATACATACTGTCATAATTTGTAGAACCCTGCAAATAATCATGTTTGGTAAATTTAGCAGACATTACTAAGTCAGACATCATGTTGTTAATGCTTTCGAAGTCCCAATCATCAGCAAATGAGTTTGGTTTTGCAAAGTCACTCAATGAGATCTTAATTTGGTGTGGATATTTCAGGATCTCGACCGGACCATAAATTTCATAGTCAGTGTTGTCCCAGGCTACCCCACCAGGTATTGGATTGGCTGTGAAGTTGGCTGAAGAAAGTTCTCTTTTCTCGACGTGTGAAGATGTGTGTGGTTTGAGGATCAAGTTGATTTTCTGACTTGCTGTGTCCATTTTAGCATATCTTCCCTCAATGAAGCGTCCCAAAGTAAGTACCATGATGAGCCAAAGTATGAGGATAAATGCACCAAAACCCACCCAAAATTCGATCCATGGAGAAATCAGATATGTTTCTTTTAGTTGTTTCAAAAGTTCTTTTGCTTTATCTTTAAAGGTTTTTGATGATGGCTGTGTCTTTGATTCACTGAAGCCTTCAGAGGAATCATCGAAGTTTATGAAGTAGCCGGATGCAGTTCTGTCAATTGTTCCAATTGGTTCAGGATTTTTGTTTCTTGCATTTTCGCTTGGTACTTCATTATAGATTGGTGTGTCTCTGCTAAATGTTTTTATTTGGGTTTTCAGAGGTCTGAGTTCTATTGCATTGTTGCATAGTCCTTGTTGTTCTTCTGTAGGCGTTTCGAATGTGATTAGCCTCCTCGATAGGACCTCTGTACTGGTAGCAAACCTTGGTGTTCTGCTACTTATTGGGAGTCCACTTGGCCTACTGTTTGTTATCGGCCACATGTTGTGGTTTTACCAGGTCGATGGATACAACTCGGTTCTCCTTTTTACCAGCAAGTGGCGGTAGTACAACTGATCTTGTCCCGTTGACAGACAAGACAGGAACTGCTTTTCTGTAAGAAGGCCCAAATTCCTTCTTTACCGCGATCTTTTCCCTGACTAGATCTTTTCCCTGACTAGATCCCCGACTTTTGGAATCCAGACAGGTCTTGCTGGGACAGGTGGTGGTTCTTCAGTGGTTGTTGGCTGTTGTTTCAACTTAATGTTGCTCAGGTCTTTTCTTGTTTTGTTTAAGTCCTGCAAAATAGCCAGACGGTCTTTGATATCAAAGGTTTTTTCTTTCACCACTGAAGTCTGACTATCAATGTCAGAGATCATCATCCTAGTTCCAAATAATAATTTGTACGCACTGAATCCCTTCAGAGAATTTCTTGGCAAGTTATTGAGACTACGTTGGACACTTATTAGATGTTTGACCCACCCAGCTCCCGAACCTAATATCCTTTCCGCTATAGATTGCTTTATGCCTTGGTTTTTTCTTTACACCGTCCCGTACCCTCAGGAAGGAAGTGAGAAGATTCCCGCTGGACTGTGCTCATTTGACCATGTTTCCCCCCAGGCTGGAGGGCTTGAATGAAAACAATAGTCAAACGTAGCATGCGCTTAGCGTATATGCCATTTAGACTCGCAAATCTTTGTATAACAGTCCGGACGTCAGCCGAGTGCTGGTGATTTACATTATAAGTGTAAACTAGCCTGTATATGTTAATCGCAAGCCATTCTTTTTACTGCTAATATTATCTGCCGTAATACGACGAGGTATCAAACTGTTTCTCTCCCCACTGCGATCTCTGTTGCAGTTTGGGCAGTTTTTTACAAACATGGTATGACGCAGGCTCATGCCTGGCCACCAGTACCTTGATTGTAATTCTTCCAGAGAATCTTTTAGTTTAAGGTGTCTGAGACCCTCGCCCATGTGTGCGTCTGCGATTAACAAGTTTCTCCTGTCCATGTTTGGAATCACCCTATCCCCCACTCCAGGGATTCGAGCAAAAGGGACGGAGTTTGCATCGATTATGTATGTATAATTGAGTGGATAGTTGATCGGTAACGCTGAGCAGTCGCCTTTTGATGACGTTTTCACTGCCAGCACTGTTTCACCGTCAATGTATTTTAATGTACGCTTTTTTCGATCTACGGGAGCCGATTTAGTGGCTGCCGCTGTGGCTGTCTCAGCCAATGAATTCCCTACAACGTGAACGCCATCACGCTGATGACTCAGTGTATGTATCACGTGAGTCTTTGGTAGTTCTTTTTGTAAAAGAACTATTTGTTCCCAGAGCAGTTTCTGCTTTATTGGTGCATCTGTGTCATCTTTGTAACCGTTTTGAATCCATGTCTGCAAATCCTTGTTGTATGATTTGACGCAGTAATATGAATCGGACACTATAAGTGTCGGGAATTCGCGATCCGCATTATCTAGCGCCATTTTTAATGCTATTATTTCAGTTTGTTGTTCTGAATTAGTTTCTACTGAGTGTGATTTTGTTAATAGAGGTCTTAGTTTACCTCCGCGCCACACTTCTTTTGTAATCTCACATGTGGGGTTGTATGCCTGTTCTCCCCAAACGGAGGGTTGAGCATGTCCGTCTGTATAGATTACACAGGCGTAATGTCGTAAAGGCAGAATATCGATTGGCAGAGGATATGTTTTTTCATATTCTAGATTTTTTAATTCTTCTAGTTCTGGATCAAAGTAGTAGTACACTTTGTCCGTTGTGATTGAATTCACCCATTGTATCAATTCCGGATTCAATGTTGTTGTTGGTAAATTCCACGGTGTTGTTAGTGCCTCAAAGGCTGATTTTGCTGTTCTGACTGTGATATGTCTACCGTCCGCTTGATCTTTCTCTCTAGCTATTGCGGTTTGAACTGCATGAACAATTTTTTCTTTGTTGCTGAATTTCTGTTCAGCTTCTGTGTACAAGTGTGATTTGAATGCAATTGGTACCTTTTCCCCCTCATTAGAGGTCAGGTATGTGAATCCGCATCTCCCTGGGATGACTCGAATCACAAGATTGCGTGTGTTATCACGTGTTTCTAATTTTGTTTTAATTAGAATGTCTGTTTGTAAGGATCTCAAAATTTCTGTGTGTATTTGAGTCCAATTGGATCTTTTAAAATCTGGTTTAATTAGATCATAAAGGGGTTTGACCCTTTCTGCGTAATTTGCAATGTATGTTCTTCCGAAATTTAGGAAGCCTAGAATTGACTGTAAGTTTTTTAGTGTTCTAGGTGCTTGGAGTACGGCACATTTCTCTAGGAAATTGTCAGCCAGGCTTTTGCCTTCACTTGATAATTCATATCCTAAGAACAGGACTGTCAGATGGGCAATTCTGGACTTTTTAAAGTTGAATTTGTAACCCTCTGCAGCGAACCCAAGTATTATGGTGTTCACTCTTTTCAAGTGAGTATCCAAGTCATCATCTGTTAAGTAAATGTCATCGACATAAGATAATGCTTCATCATCATATAGTTGAAGTAATTCTGTTACTCTCGCTGAGAATACCCCCGGGCTGTTCTTGTACCCCTGGGCTAACCGACAGAATTGTTTTTGAGTGCCATTTACTGAGAATGCAGTTAAATATCTGCTCTCTGGTGCTATGTTTTGACAAAAGAATCCATTACAGATGTCTAATGTTGTTTTGTATTTTTTGCGCACTATGTTATTCATTAGTGCAGCACTATGTGAGTTTTGCACTGCAAAAGTTTTGCAACATGTGTTAAGGTGTCGGTAATCCAAAACTAGACGATATGAATTGTCTGGTTTGGAGACCGGAAACAAAGGATTGTTCATTTGTGAGGTGCAAGTTTCAATCACCCCCTGGTATTCTAACTGATCTAGTATTTCATTTACCTGTTTTTTAGCTTCTTGCTTAATTGGGTACTGCCTTTGTGCAGTAGGTTGTGATTTTAACTGGATTTTGTGAGGAGGGGAGTCCTCATCCCATCCTACGTGATTTTTATATAAAGCAGGAGCTAGAGCCACTGCCCACTTTCTAGCAAGTGTGTATTTTTTATGAATTGGAATTTGATTTGAGAAGGCAGGCATAATTACTTCTTCGCCATGAGGGCACTCCCTGACAAACTCTGGTGGCCAGTCTTTTTCAGCTAGAAGGATATCATAGCCCTTGGAGAGATTATCCCAAAATAGTCCCCTTATTTTCCTAGTCTTATCTCCCTCTATACGTAATGTTATCTCGTATATCTTGTGGGGTTTGCTAACCCTGGTGTCTGCAGTTTCCACTTGAAGATATTCATTCGTGTCCACTGTCTCCAGATGATTCATAAGGACTTTGCGAGCTATGCTCACTTCTGCTGCACTGTCTAGCATTGTCTGAGCCCACTCTCCGTTTTTCAGTTGTGTCCTCAGTATTCTCGGCATTGTTAACTACCTTGATACTGGCTACCTTCTTTTTTGGAAATTGTAATTTCTTTTTTAGTTGAGCAGGTTCCTTGTCTTTGGACTTGGCGTGCTCTTCTCTTTGTTCTGATCGTCCTCTTCTTTCCGATTTCTGCGAGGAATTCTGAAAAGATTGAGAGGGACGTGTATCAATATCTTGATATCTATCAGGCTTTTTTATATTATCCCTATTTCTAAGGTTATATCTTTTCCCAGAGGGGTCACTCTGGGGTGACCTGTGTCTCTGGTTCGGAGATTTCTCCCTTCGCCTAGGAGACCTTCCTCGGGACTGGAATTTCTTTTCTTTAGGATTGGATTGTTTGTTTCCATCCCAGTTCTTTTTTGGTGAATTATTTTTAAAAAATATTTTTTCTTGACTTTCAGTCAGTTGCGGTTTTACTGGTATTCCACCTAAACTATCTCTACCTAGTTCCTCATAGGATTTTTCTATGATTCTGGCAATTTCAGCTGGTTGGTCTGCTATATCTGTCTCTTTTAACCTCTGGCGGATCGCCACGTTGGCTGCTTCACCTTTTATGTTGGCTAATAATATAGCCGAGACCTGCTTGAAGTCTTTCAGTAATTTCATACCAAGAGTTAAAGCGGGTTCTGGACCGTATTCGTCTTGAATTTGTTTTAGCACATCTGGTATTACCGAAATGGATGGAACACCGTGCGTTTTTGTGTAGATGGAAGCAAAGACTGTACCCCAAGTGTCACAGTCCTCAATGTGTGGTGCGATTCCCATTGGGAGACAGATAGTCAGAATCCTGTGTTTTTCTAATGGGGTGGTGTCAGGAAACACCGCCTCTATTTGGGTAATTTTCTGTGCCAACCAGAATGGTATTTGTTCCCGTTTAGCCGGTACTTTACCTAGGCAGGACTGGATGTTCTGTGGTGTAATTTTATTTGTGTTCCCTTGATGAGGGGTCAGCTGTGGAAGTTTAATCGCTGGCTGAATTGTTGATGTCCGCATCACATACTGAACTAATTGTCTATGAATTTTTATTAATTGTTTTAGCTGTGTTAACAGCTCTGCTGCAGACATCCCATTGATGTCTGGATGTGGTGTGTATCTGGCTAGGACCGGCCACGTTGCTCCTGGTCTACCTAAAGGACCGAGTCTGGTGATGTGATTATTATGTTTTAGGGCGCCATCAAATAAGAGCAAATGCTCTTGGAATTTGATTGGTACTTCCACCTCCTCGAAAGGAGTGTACTCATTAGGAGGTTCCTCTATTTTGTAATAGTGGAAGTACTTTGTTACAGCATTTGCTGCTGGAAAATGTATCCATGAATAATATACCTCTGTCTGCCGATATTCGTGTGCCTCAATTACGAATATGACTGTACCACCTCTAGGTGTCAGTCCATTTTCTATAAGTTTTAAGGTTATAGATTTCCTTTTGATGACCGGGATGAGTATTATATCCGGGTCTGCATTTTGTAGTGCAGTATCAGCTTCTGCTATGTCAGCTGCTAATCTAACTGCCTCTCTTTCTTCTTCATTTTCTGACATTTTACTGTCCTGAAGGTTATTTTGTTTGTTTGCAGATCAGGTTTCTTATGGAAATAAAGATTAGATGCACAATATTTTGGAACTGTTTATCCTTCAACGTTGACTATACCAAGAACCATACATAGGAGTTCCCTCCTGCGAGGTCTGGCGGATATAACCTTTCACCCACTCCAGACGTCTTTGGAGTATGTGGGAAAAGGGGTCTGAGTGAGAAAGCACGACTGAGTTACTCTAAATGTCTTACGTTAGTTTTATCGCCCTTTCCAAACGCGTTGGGCGCCATGTAGTGTAGTTCCTATCTTCCCAATAGGCTCTGCGCATTGGAATAATACCTACAGCAGTAAAGGCCTAGGCCAGACGTTAACTAGGTCTACTACTGTCGATACTAGACTTAAAGTTTTGGGTTTGCCAGCGTAGCTCAGAGTTCGCTAGAAACTTTCTCGAATGTTCAAGGAGGAATTAACTTCCCTGATTAGACAAGAAGGGATTTAGTTTCTGACAACCATAGAACATGACAACTTTGCTCTCCCCTAATCAAGAGTCAATCTCGAGAGTCGTGTGAACAAAAGGCAAATTATTTTACTCAGTCAGTACGTGCATTCTTAGTCTCATCAGAATGTAGAGAAAAGGAAGAGACGGGCGTGTTCAATAAAAGATGTTATTTATTGATCAGTCTCTTTTCTCATACAAGAGAAATGGATCGATATTATTGCAATACTTATAGCTAAGTAAAGTGCATACATTAAAAGCAATAGTATAAAATAATACTGTAAAAACATTGATATGGTTTCTAAGCCATATGATGTTTTAAAATGAATAAAATATATTTACATACACATATACATTTGACTAAACGTACTCAACTGGTGTTTCTAGATACGCCTACCCCGTGTACCTGACCTAAGCCTAATACGTGGGCGGGAATAGAAAGTTACAGTTTAAGTTAAGTTTGTTTTTGCCAAGTGAATAACTTAAGAATTCTCTGTGAGGGGTTATTCAGTTCTGTACCTGGAAGTTTGGATGAATGAGGAATGGTATCTCTCTCTCTGGTCTCGATATTCCAGGCTGCCTGCGAGGGCTACCCAGAAACGCCGGTGCTGGATTCTCGGCAGGAGAAAGCAGCGCGTCTCTCAGCGCGTCAGGAAGGCGGGGCTGCTGCCAGCGGGGTCTGCTCTGCTCTTGGCTTCGGCAAGTATGGCTGCTCCGTCTCGTCACCACGCGTGTTTGCGCATATGGCAAGATCGGTAATATTTATACCTTTAAGGTGCCGAGATTGACGTAAGGATGGACATAGATACGTCAATAAAGATGTCATACGATTTGCTCGTTAGCACATTCTTTTACTAAAGTTCTCGGTGAAATCAAAACAATGGCCGCAGGGTTTTGCCCAGGTTGTCATAGGTTTGATTTGTTATGAGAACTCCGTATGCCTTATCAGGGGCTGGAGGAATATCGCTTGTCTAATTAGATCGCAAGCGTTATGACCTAATCAGATAACACGTTCCTGTGCCGTAGTGTGACTGCGTCAGATAACGGTATCTGCATCATGGGGGTTTTCTGCCTCATGGGCTGACTGCTAGTTAACTTGTTGGTTTGTTTAACTAGAATAGGGTCAGGAATAGGGGGATCGATTCAGAACCTATAGGAATACATGACATTCCGACGTTGCTGAGGCGCTGCACTAGGGTGCGGTGGCAGACAGTGTCGAATGCCGCGGAGAGGTCCAGGAGGATGAGGGTCGCTGTTTCTCCGTTGTCCAGCAGGGTTCGGATGTCGTCGGTGGCAGCAAAGAGGGCGGTCTCGGTGCTGTGGTTGGCCCGGAAGCCTGATTGAGATGGGTCGAGGGATCCAGTCGTCTCGAGGAAGGCTGCCAGTTGCTTGTTGACGGTCTTCTCGATGACTTTGGCTGGAAACGGGAGGAGCGAGATGGGGCGGTAGTTCTTGAGTTCGGTGGGGTCCGCCGTTGGTTTCTTTAGTAGAGCGCTGAGTTCGGCGTGCTTCCAGCTCTCAGGGAAGGTGGCGGTGTCGAAGGAGGTGTTGATGATGTCCCGCAGGTGGGGTGCGATGACAGCGTCGGCCTTGTTGAAGACGTGGTGAGGGCAGGGGTCGGTTGGAGATCCGGAGTGGATGGAGTTCATCGTGCGGATGGTGTCTTCGAGGTTGATCGGTGTCCAGGCGTTGAGGGTGGTGGTGGGGGGCGTTGGTGTGGTCGTGGGGAGCGTTGTTTGTGTGCTGAAGCTGTTGTGTATGTCAGCGATCTTGTTGTGGAAGTAGGAGGCGAGGGAGTTGCAGAGGTCTTGCGACGGGGTGATGTCGTTGATTCCGGCGTTGGGGTTGGAGAGCTCTCTCACGATGTTGAAGAGTTCCTTGCTGTTGTGTGCGTTGTTGTCCAGCCGGTCCTTGAATACTGTTTTCTTGGTGGCGTGGATCAATTGATGGTGCTTTCGGGTGGCGAGCTTGAGGGTGGTCATGTTGTCCGGTGTTGGGTCTCTTCTCCAGGCTTTTTCGAGGGCACGGCAGTTCTTCTTGGAGCTCTTGAGTTCGTCGGTGAACCACGGGGCCTTCTTGCTTCCGGGTCTGTTGGGCGGGGTCCTCAGAGGGGCGAGTTCGTCCGCGCAGGTGCAGATCCATTTCGTGAGGTTGTCGGCGGCTTGGCTGGGGTTCGCTGAGCTGGAGGGAGGGTGCTGGCTCAGGGATGCGGCGAGTTGGTCGGCTGTGATCTTGTTCCAGCTTCTTCGTGCAGCCTGTTGCTGGTGGTGGTGGACCGTGGTTCTTCTGAAGGTGAAGTGGATGCAGCTGTGGTCCGTCCAGTGGAGTCCAGTGGCGTGGCTGAAGGTGATGTCTTTGCTGGACGAGAAGACGGCGTCGAGTGTGTGTCCGGCGAGGTGGGTGGGGGTGGTCACCAGCTGCTTGAGTCCGAGGGTGGCGAGGTTGTCAAACAGGGTGGTGGTGTTGCGGTCGTTGTTGTTCTCCAGGTGGAAGTTGATGTCCCCGAGGAGGATGTAGTCGGCGGAGGGGAGGGCGTGCGGGCTGATGAAGTCGGCGATGTCTTCGCTGAATTGAGTGCGTGGTCCCGGGGGTCGGTAGATCAGGGTGCCCCTGAGGGTGGTCTTGGGGTCGGTGTGGATCTGGAAGTGCAGGTGTTCGGCGGTTGTCAGGGTGTCGTCGGTGTTGGTCGAGATGCGGATGCTGTTCCTGTGGATGATGGCGATACCTCCTCCTGTCTGGTTGACGCGGTCCCTCCGGGCGATCTTGTATCCGTCCGGGATGGCGATGGCGATGTCGGGCGCTGATGATTCGTTCATCCAGGTTTCCGTGAGGAAGGCGACGTCAGGAGCTGTGGTGTCGAGGAGGTTCCAGAGTTGGACGGCGTGTCTGTGGACGGAGCGGGTGTTGAGCAGGATGCACTTGAGGTGGTTGCTGCTGGTGTTCGGCTTAGTGGGCGCTGGTGCAGTGCAGGTCCGGATGCCGGTGAACTTGCAGGACTGGCAGGTGAAGGGTCCGTGGGTGCGTCTTGGGGTGGCTCGGTAGCATCCAGGGGTTCGGCCGGTGTTGAGTGCGTTGAGGGTGGCGGCGTCGTACGTCCGGCGGGTGGGCTGGGGTCTGCGGGGGCCAGGGGTTCTGGCGCTGGGCGCGGGCTAGGCGCGAACGGGAGCAGACGGGCTTACCTTTGGCGCACCTTCGGCGCTCATTCGGTGCTCCCGCTGCGCGGTCGCTGTGGGGGCGTCATAAGAGGGGAGCCGGGAGGGAGGGTCTGCGGGGAGCGCGGGAACCAATCGGCGGGCGGGGGGGGCGGGGTCTCGTGGCAAACCGGCGGGAAAGCCTGGGGGCTCGGCGGCGGCCCTGTGGTGGCTGGGGCGGCACTGGGGCGGCTCAGCGGCGGCCCTGCGGCGGCTGGGGCGACGTGCAGTGCGAGGCTCAGGCAGCAGCTAAGGAGGAGCAGGCGGGGGGTGTGGGGGCGACCAGGCCAAGGGCGCAGTGGTCGCTCGTGACCTTAGGTGCATTTACCAATTAGTACTGGGCCACCTTATCAGTCCCTGTACAGTATACCTTAGGTATCCAGGGCATAGGTGTACCCAGGGCCTACCAGGGGCTGCAGCATGTATTATGCCACCCCTGGCTGGCCACCCAAATCTGACACAACTGGCTGCACGACAGCTGGGGCAAGGTGGTGTAATCACCCTTTGCTTTAGATATAGTATTCCTATATCTAACCCTAAAATGGACACATATATTCCTATCAGTCATTCCTATGGCAGGCCTTATCAATCCTGAAGGCAGAGTGCTTGGAATTATGTGAGATGGTGCTAGGGCATGAGCTGAGCCCGTCTGCAGCTTGCGGAACCAAGTTGTAGGAGAGTAGGGTCTGCAATCCTATGATCACCCAGATTTTTGCTTTTTGCTGCACTGGTTTACGACTTTCCCTGGCTGTGGGCCTGCTAATCAGACCCACAGCCTAGCTGTTCTCTCTATCCAAATTGTACTCAGGTACTGAATTGGCACTGGGCCCTCTCCAAGTCCCTGTACCCAGGGCTGAGGTGTACCCAGAAGTCTCCCAGGGGCTGAAGCATGTATTATGCCACCCCTGGGCTGACTAACTAAAACTGACACAACTGGCTGCACGACAGCTGGGGCAAGGTGGTGTACTCACCCTTTGCTTTAGATATAGTATACCTATATCTAACCCTAAACTGGACACACAGATCTCCTATCAGTCACTCCTATGGCAGGCCTTAACAATCCTGAAGGCAGAGTGCTTGGAATCGTGTGAGATGGTGCTCTGGCATGAGCTGAGCCTGTCTGCGGCTTTCGGGATCCATCCCTTAGCCGTTTCCATGATATCGCATACCATATACTCTTAAGTGCATTATAATCCTCGCGGTTATATGCCAACTCTGGTATCGCTTTATCAAAACATGTCGAGTAAGGTGTCATACGAATTGGAATACTAACCCCTCGCCAATTCTGGCGACGGGGTTAGCATTCCACCCTTCTAGAGGGACACGACATGTATGTAACCCCTAACCCCGGTTAAAGTCAAACAGAGCCTCAGCTCCACAAAATGGATGCTGCCACCGAGACACAAGTCTGCCCTCCTGCTGCTGGGAGTCCTCCCAGAGCAGGAGATAAGGACAAAGGGTTTCCTGCCAGGGGCGGTGCCAGCACCGTCCCAGACAGGGTTTTGTGTATTGTAGGTAGGCAGGGCTTTAGAGGAAGGTGACTGCACGTGGCACCCCGGTGCTCACTGTGCATAGGCTGGCTGGAACCAGTTCCAGGGTCACTCCAGACCCTGTGCTGGGGAAAAGCCCGCCAAGGAAGTGGGTGTAACCACCCCCCTCCTAGTCCCACCCCTAGGGCAGGACTTAGTCGCGTGCCAGCCCCTTTTTACAGGATAAAGGTAGGAACTGGCCCCCTTCCAAATCAGATCATCTTTGAATCCTGAAACTACTTTCCACGAAAGGAACTCAAGACTTCTTCCTAAGATTTCTCCCTTGTGACTAAGGAGTAGTCACCCTGCATCCGCAGGCACCATCTTAAGAACACTGCGGTCTGCTGCAAGTCTCTCCTCCGGATCAAGACTGCCCAGCTCGACGAGAACCGGCTTCCCTGGCACCTCTGACCTCTACCTGCATCATCAGTCACGCTGAGATTCGTGGGTGTGACGAGACCTCGAGGGACCGGCCATCTTCAAGACTGCACGACTTCTTTCCAGCAAGCCCGCCGAGTGAATTCCTGGTGAGTGCTTTGGGGTCCGAGAAGCCCCCACCCTGAGCAGCTCCAGCACCGAAGTGCAGCCCCCCCAGCATCTCCACGATCTGCGTGGGGCCCTTCTGCTTTTTGCTGCTCACCGCGTTGTTTGGCTACTAGCCCGCTGGCTTGTGGCCTTCCTGACGACGCCCGACGACATTTCTGCTGCTGGTCTGGTTGCTCCAGACTGGCCCTTGCTTCCCTCCATCGGAGAAGTACCCTGGACCCTCCTGGTCCGCCCAAGACGCCATTTTAGGTCCACCGCGTGGGCCTTGCATTTGCCAAGACTTGTTGCCCAATCCTGGGTCCAGCGACGTCGACAGCAAGAACCTTCGTGGGACAGCTCGCACCTCCATCCTGGTCGCCGACAACGCCTCCTGGTCCGAGAGACTGCAGAGCCCAGCAGCGCCCACTCACCTGACTGCGGTGACTTCGCCCGGTGCCATCCTGGTGCCCACTTAATCACTGGCTAGTGATTCAAGAACTTGGTCCCCTCTGCTTTCAGGTTTTCTTCTTCCTTGATCCAGGCTTGGATCCATCGAACTTTTCTTCACTGGTCGCCTGCCAGCAACTTCTTCCTTCCAGGCTCCTGGTCCGGCAACGAGATCCCCGACGTCTTTTCAGACCTATGCAGCTGCAGCCCCTGGGCTAGGTAACTTCGGCACTTCGGTGTCCCAGCATAGCCTCACTATCCAAGGGTCAGGATCCACTGTCGTTTTCTCCCTACCAGGTCGGGTTCGCCCGTGAACACTAACTTTGTGAATTCTAGCTTCCATAGACTTTGTCCCGCATCCCGCGTGAGAGTGCACACTCTGCACCCGAGTCCCCTGGGCCTCCTAGTAGTAATCTAACGATTCCCTAGTCCAGTCCTAGCGATTCCAAAGCCTATTAGAACTGTTACTTACCTGCTAGTAATTCGCATTCCACTTTTAGAGTATATGGTTTTTCGTGCCCCTCGGGCATTTGTGTATAACGTGCTAACTTAAGTATTTTCGTAAGAGTTTTGTTGTGTGCCTAGCACCCTGTCCTCATAAAGAGTACAGGGTTGTTGTGATTCTAATAAATACACTGTTTATTTTCATAACACTTGTGTGGTGTCCTTTCACTGGGTGTTCAAGGGGTAATGTGATGGTGAAACAGCTGGCTTAACACGCCCTCTAGAGTCTTAGCCTTAGACTGCTCGTATCCACGCTACTAGGATAGCTGGTCTATAAGGTTGACTTACAACCAATCATCAATAAGGGTTGTTTGGACTGATATATAGTGATCACTAGAATAGTGAACACTGCACATCAGGCCAACTTCTCACACAAGTCCTAATAGCTGTTCCATGATAACGCTATACCATATACTCTTAAGTGCATTATAATCCTCGCGGTTAAATGCTAACTTTGGCATAGCATTATCAAAACATGTCGAGTAAGGTGTCATACGAATTGGAATACTAACCCCTCGCCAATTCTGGCGACGGGGTTAGCATTCCACCCTTCTAGAGGGACTCGACATGTATGTAACTGTAAACCCCGGTTAAAGTTAACTCAAGCCTCAGCATCACAAAATGGATGCTGCCACCACAGACACAAGTCTGACCTCCTGCTGCTGGGAGTCCTTCCAGCAAGGGTGGCTTGGACAAAGGGTTTCCTGCCTTGGGAGGTGCTAGCACCACCCCAGACAGGATTTTGTGTATTAGGTAGGGCCAGGCTGAAAGGAATGAGACATGCCTGGGGCACACAAGGTGCCCTGTGCATACACCGGTTCCAACCAGTTGCTATGGCACTCCAGCCCCAGCTCTGGCGGGAAACTGGACAAAGGAAAGGGGGTGTAGCCACCCCCCTTCCTGGTCCCACCCAGGGGAGGGACCTAGTCGTAGTGCAGCCCCCTTTAGCCGGATAAAGGTAGGAGCTGGTCCCATTCCAAGTTAGATTACTCTTGACAACTTCCACGAAGAACTGTTGACCTCCTGGACACCAGAAGACTGAAGAATCTCTCCTATGGTCAGGGAGTGACCATCCTGCTTCGCAGGCACCATCAAGCTCCTGGGCGGTTTGCTGCAAAGTCCTTCCATCCCGGAATCCGACGACCCAGCTCGACAAGACCCGGACCTCCAGACCTCTCTGACCTCTACCCACATCCACAGCACAGCTGGGACCCGTGGGTGCGACGAGCAACGTGGAGACGGCCATCTTGAAGAAACCTGCACAGCGCTTCCTGCACGACCCCTGAGGGTTCCTCAAGTGAGTGCATTGGGGACTGAGAAGCCCCACACCGACGCAGCTCCTGCACCAAAGACGAGCCCCCCAGCATCCCCGTGATCTGCGTGGGGCCCTTTTGCCTGGTTGCTGCCCTTCCTGTTGTCTGGTCACTTGCCGGCTGGCTTGTGCCCTCTGAGACGACGACCCGAAGATTTCAACACTGCTGGTCTGATCCCCCAGACTGGCCCTTGCTGCCTTGTAAAAGAGGAGCACCCCGGACCCTCCTGGTCCACTCAAGACGCCATCTTTGTTTCACCGCGTGGCTTGCATTAGCCAAGGCCTGTTGTCCAGATCGACGATCCGACACCGCCAACAGCAGCAGACTACGCGGGACAGCTCGTGCCTCCAGCCTGGTCGTGAAGAACAGCTCCTGCTCCGCGCAGCTACAGAGAGAAGCGACCCTTCCTTCACCTGAATGAGGCGACAGCCCCCTGGTTCCCTCCTGGTTCCAGCACCGTCACTGGCTAGTGACCAAGACTCTGTCCCCTTCCTTTTCAGGACTTCCTTCTTCCTAGTTCCATCCTTGGAACCACCGGACTCCTCCATCTGGCTGCCTGCCAGCAACTTCTTGTTTCAGGCATCACCGGGATCAACGCAGCAAACCCGACACTACTTCAGCCCTATGCACCCGCAGCCTGTGGGTTAGGTAACTAAAGCTTCTAGGTCCTGAAGTCTGTGTCCACTATCCTAGTGTCCAGGTCCACTGTTGTTTTCCCTCCATCCAGCCGGGTTCGTCCGGAATCCGTAACATTGTAAACTGCAAGATCCATAGACGTTGGTACGCATCCCGCGTGAGAGTTCCAACTCTGCACGTGAGTCCCATGGGCCTCCTGCTCCTTACTTACCTAGTTTGTAGCGTAGTCCCACCGATCCTCCAGCCTCTGGATCTCCTTACAGTATTTTCTTTTCTCGCATTCCATTGTTTTGAGTATATGGTTTGTCGTGCCCCTAAGGCACTTGTGTAAATATTGTGCGAACTCGTATTTCCTTCGTAGTATTGTCATGTGCTTAGCCCTCTGATCTCATAAAGAGTTCAGAGGTGTTGTTATAAATAAATAGACTGTTTATTTTCATAACAACCTGTGTGGTGTCCTTTCATTTGATATTCAAGGGGTTATACTATGGTAAAACAGCTGGCTTCACATGCCAAAAGAGATTAGCCTAAAAGACTGCTTTTGTCCACGCTACTAGGATAGCTGGTCTATACGGTTGACTTTACAACCAATCACCATAAGGGTTGTTTGGACTGATACAAGGTGATCACTAGAATTAGTGAGCATCATATATCAGGCCAACTTCTCACACTCACTAGAATAGTGAAGATCATATAGCAGGCCAACTTCTCACATGGTGTGCAGCGGTTGGGATTTGAGCTTGCTGTTGTTTTAACAATTGTAATCTTTGATATCATTTGAAAGATCACATTAGGTACCCTAGGTACATATAACAAAGACTTTAAATACATAAGTTCTACTGAACTTAGTTGTTGTAGAGGAAAGGGCCTAGCACACCCTGACTACAACTCCTAGAGAGGTTCTAGTAGTAGGTAAACACATAGTGTAGGTAGGTGCACACACCACACCTCACTAGAAATCATGTCTACCACAGGAGAGCCAAGTGTGATTCTTCCTGGGGCAGGTGACCCTCCCAGGGCACCATCTAGATATGAAATGCTCAATGTCCAAGAGATGAGGCACTTGTGCACCTCAAGGAGATTGAAACAGGGGTCCAACCCTACCATTCCCCATCTGATAGAAGTCCTAGAAAGGGCTGATGCTGAGAAGGCTGCTAGACAGGGCCTCTCAGTTCCGGTAGAAGAGGTCTTACCCTCTACAGATGATGCATTTGGTCCCACTATCAGAGAGGAAGAAGAGGAAGAACCAGAGGAAGTCGCTCTGAAGAAGAGATTTTCCAAGACAGCCAGGTCCAAGTAGGTAGACTTAGCCATGCTAACTTAAGCCTACATGGGGATGCCAATGGGGAACACCCATACAGACCCATCAGTAGACTTAAATGGGGTATGAGAGGAGGAGGTCTCACTCAGGTGACTCCCACCACACTAATACCTCAAGGGGATCCAATAACCCTGCTCAGAGAAGGATGGCCTCTCCTGAAAGGAGGAAGCATCAGGCTAGGATGAGGGAAGTTAATCTAAGGATTCAGAGACAAGAGCTAGAAGTAGCCCTTGCCCAAGAAAAACTTGCCCTAGCTAGAGAGCAAACGTTAAGTGGGTCTAGACCCACTGGTGGCAGCAATATCCAAAAGGATAAAGACAGGTCACAAGAGATTTCTAGGCACCTGAGTAAGATAGTGCCCCCCTATAAAGTTGGGGATGACATCCACAAGTGGATAACTGCTCTGGCTGGAAAGGGCCTGCATAGTCCAGCAGGTTCCTCAGAGTCAGTGGGCAGATATCTTGTGGCTCTCCGTTGAAGACAAAGGCAGAGATAAGCTCCTCACAGTTAGTGATGAGGATGCTAATAACTACCCTGTCCTGAAGAGTGCTCTAATTGATGGGTTTGGCCTAACCACTGAACAGTACAGGTTGATGTTCAGAGACACCCAGAAAACACAGACTCAGGACTGGACTGATTTTGTTGATTGTGCCACTAAGGCTCTGGAAGGTTGGTTACTGGGAAGTAAAGTTAAGGACTATACAGGATTGTATAATTTGATAATGAGAGAGAAAATCCTTAAAAATTGTCAGAACCAGTTGGTGCACCAACACCTGATTGACTCAGATCTTACCTCTCCCCAAGAATTGGGAAAGAAGGCAGACAAATGGGCCAGAACCAGTGTTAAGCAGAAGCCCCAGAACCAAGGTGGTGATCAGAAGAAGGCAGACCAAACAGGTGGGGATCAGAAACAAATCGACCAGAAGTCTTCTTCAGGCCTCCAAAATACTTCTAAGGAGGGGGGTCCCACAACTCTAAGAAAAAGAAAGAAGGTCCAAAGAAACCTTGGTGTAACTACTGTAAAACTGCCTCTCACTGGTTTAGTGAGTGCACCAAGAAAGGTACATAGGTCGAAAGGCAGCCCCTAAGGCAACTGCGCCCCCTAGTATAGTCAGCAGTGGTAGTTCCCAACCCAAGGCTATAGTGGGGTTAACCAAGGGTACTGAGGTGGATCCTGGTCTAGTCAGGGTACCAACTCGGGCTGTTCTGATCTGTGATGTGGACATGACTATGTCCACTACTGTGAGTCCCAATACTTTGGGCAAGTACAGACAGACACCTTTAATAAATGACAAAGTGGCTTAGGCCTACAGGGACACATGTGCCAGTGTCACTATGGTGACACCTAACTTTGTGGACCCTGGACAGATTGTACTGGGTGATAATTACCTGGTGACCAATGCTAGCAATGTCACTACTACACATAGTGTGGCAGTTGTTAATTTCTCCTGGGGTGGGGTAACTGGCCCCAAAAGAGTTGTGGTAAGTGCAGACCTCCCAGTTGAATGTCTTTTGGGCAATGATCTAGAAACCTCAGTATGGTCAGAAGTGGAGTATAGGACTCATGCAGAGATGTTGGGTATTTCAGCACATGTCCTTGCTGTGACCAGGTCACAGGCCAAAAAGTGCTTACCTGAACAAGTGCTGGATATTGGAACAATAGACCAGACACTATCCAAGAGGAAGAGCAAGAGGGTTAAGGCAGTGCCTTGCCCCCTGCCTCAGGTTGAGGATCAGCCCTCCCAGGAGGATGATTCTGAGATCCAAGAGGGAACTGTCCTAGACGAGCTTGAGCATGATCAGGTTGAGTTTCCTAGGACAGGGGGACCCTCCAGGGCAGGTCTGAGGCAGGCACAATTAGATTGTTCCTCTCTTGAACCCCTCAGACAGCAGGCTGCTGCTGAGGCTGCTGGGAATGCTCAAGGTAACCATAGAGTATATTGGGATGACGGGCTCTTTTATTCAGAGGCTAAAGACCCCAAGCCTGGTGCTTCCAGGAGGTTGGTTATACCTCTGCAAGTTAGGGGCTTCCTTCTTACCTTGGCCCATGATATTCCTCTAGCAGGACATCTAGGCCAGAACAAGACTTGGGACAGGCTTGTCCCTCACTTTCACTGGCCCCATATGTCAGTAGATACCAAGGAGTTTTGTCGCTCCTGTGTTACCTGCCAAGCCAGTGGCAAATCAGGTGGCACAACAAAGGCCCCCCTCATACCACTACCTGTGGTGGGGGTACCCTTTGACAGAGTGGGGATAGACATTGTTGGACCAATGGTCCCCAAACAGCATCTAGGCACAGATTTATACTGGTGGTAGTGGATCATGCCACCAGGTATCCAGAAGCGATTCCCCTGAGGACCACAACAGCTCCTGTTGTGGCAAGGGCCCTACATGGAGTTTTCTCCAGAGTGGGCTTTCCAAAGGAGGTTGTCTCTGATAGAGGTGCAAACCTCATGTCAGGATATTTGACTGCTATGTGGAAGGAGTGTGGTGTCAATTATAAATTCACTACACCCTACCATCCACAGTGCAATGGGCTTGTTGAAAGATTCAACAAGACCCTCAAAGGGATGATAAAAGGGTAACCTGAAAAGCTTAGGAGAAGATGGGACATCCTTTTACCCTGCCTTCTGTTTGCTTACAGAGAGGTCCCACAAAAGGGGGTTGGCTACAGCCCTTGTGAGCTTTTCTTTGGGCATCCTGTAAGAGGACCCCTATGTCTTGTGAGGGAAGGATGGGAATGACCTCTCAAAAAGCCTAAACTTGACATAGTGGACTATGTACTTGGTCTCCGCTCCAGGATGGCTGAATATATGGAGAAGGCTTCTAAAAACCTTGAGGCTAGCCAAGAACTTCAAAAAGCTTGGCATGACCAAAAGGCTGTGCTGACTTGAGTACCAGCCAGGACAGAAGGTGTGGGTGTTGGAGCCAGTGGCCCCAGCAGCACTCCAGGACAAATGGTCTGGACCCCACAACATTGTTGAGAAAAAGGGAGAGGTCACCTATTTGGTAGACCTTGGCACTCCTAGGAGCCCCCACAGGGTGTTCCATGTCAACAGACTCAAAGCATATGTTGACAGGGCAGACAAGGGCTTGCTCATGGCTACAGATGAGGGACAGGAGGAAGAGAGTGACCCTCTCCCAGACCTGTTGACTCAGAACCCTGATGATGGTTCAGTTGATGGAGTGGCCTTAGCTGGCAGCCTCACTGACCAGCAGCAACATGACTGCAGACAAGTTCTGCAGGCTTTCAGACATATGTTTTCCCTAACACCTAGTCAGACTAACTAGTGCACCCATGAGGTGAACACTGGTGACAGTCTGCCGGTGAAGAGTAAGATCTATAGGCAACCTGACCATGTCAGGGATTGTATAAAGACTGAGGTGCAGAAAATGCTTGAGTTGGGAGTAATTGAGCCATCAGAGAGCCCCTGGGCCAGCCCAGTAGTCCTTGTACCAAAACCTCACACCCAAGATGGCAAGAGAGAGATGAGGTTCTGTGTGGTCTATAGAGGTCTCAATGCTGCCACTAGGACAGATGCTCACTGTAGGAGAGTAGGGTCTGCTTCCTATGGTCACCCCCACTTTTTGCTTTTGCTTCACTGGTTTTCGACTTAGATGTGGCTGTGGGACTGCTAATCAGACCCACAGCCCAGATGCACTCTCTCTAAATTCAAACCATGTACTCTAGGTACATACACAATTGGGAATTGGTTCACCTTGTCAGCCCCTGTAGAAGTGTACCCTAGGTACTCAGGGCATAGGTGTTACCAAGGCCTACCAGGGGCTGCAGCATGTATTATGCCACCCCTGGCTGGCCACTCAAATTGACACAACTGGCTGATCACTCAGCTGGGGCAAGGTCGTGTAATCACCACTTGCTTAGGTATAGTATTCCTATATCTACCCTTATATATAGAGACACAGTAACCTATAAGTCACTCCTATGGCAGGCCTTAACAATCCTGAAGGCAGAGTGCTTGGTTATGTGTGAGATGGGGCTCTAGCATGAGCTGAGCCTGTCTGCAGCTTGCGGAACCATGTCCTTATAGCTGTTCTATGATATTGCCATACCATATACTCTTAAGTGCATTATAATCCTCGCGGTTGAATGCTAACTTTGGTTTGGCTTTATCTAAACATGTCGCGTAAGGTGTCATACGTTTTGGAATACTACCCCCTCGCCAATTCTGGTGACGGGGGTAGCATTCCACACTTCTAGAGGGAGAAGACATGTTACTTCCATTAATCCCGGTTAAAGTTAACCTCCTAGACCCCACGCAACACGGATTCAGGGCATGCCATTCCACCGAATCCACCTTAATCATAGCAACAGAAGACATCCGTAGGACCATGGACAACGGGGGAAGAGCGGCTTTGATCCTACTGGATCTAACGGCGGCTTTCGACACCGTTAACCATGGGGTTCTACTGAACAGACTGAGGACGCTGGGCATCACTGGCACTGCCTTAGCTCTTCTTGAATCTTTTCTGGATGCCCGCATACAGCAAATCCACTGAGGAGGCCTCCAGTCGGAAGAGTTCTCTCTTCCATGTGGTGTGCCCCAGGGGTCGGCCTTATCACCCACACTATTCAATCTGTATGTTACCCCTCTCGCGGCATTAATAAAATCTCACGGCCTGCTTCTTGTGTTCTATGCCGACGACACACAATTAGTAGTGTCACTCTCCCAGACGATGGAAGCCACAGCAGCGGGCTTTAGGAACTGTCTCTTGGATGTCAAAAACTGGATGAACTATCACTCCTTAAAACTTAACACCGAAAAGACGGAAGTGATCGAGTTCGGCCAAAAACCATCAATCTGGGGTCATCTATGGTGGCCTCCAGAGGCCAGCACCTGCCCTGTCCCAGCGAAAAAGGTCAGAAATCTTGGCTTTATGATTGATAAGGACCTCACTTGCACAGCAAAAATAAGTCAGGTAACTTAGGTCTGCTTTTACACAATTAAGGTGCTTCGGAAGATCCTACCTTACATTCCTCTCACTCTTAGGAAAACAGTGGTAGGCGCTCTAATAATGTCAAGGGTAGACTACTGCAATGCACTGTATATAGGAGCGGGGGGAAAAACAGCTTGCTAGGCTCCAGTCAATCCAAAATACAGTGGCTAGAGTTCTACTCAACCTCCCTAAATGACACCCCACATACAAAGCCATACGGGAACTTCACTGGCTCCCAGTTAGGCGCAGAATTCAATTCAAGGCCCTATGTCTGGGCCACAAATCTCTCTATGGGAAAGCACCAGAGGATCTTACTAACCTCTTCCTTCGCTATGTTCCTGCGCGCACATTAAGATCAGGCAGTCAAGATCTAATCCATCTGCCCAGAATAAAGAGAGCCCGATGGGGTGGGAAATCCTTTTCCTACCAAGCATCCAGGCTGTGGAACAGCATGCCCATCGCACTGCGCTCGGAAAAGAACAGAACAAGCTTCAGGAGGGCATTAAAAACTTGGCTTTTTGCCATGCCCTAACCATCATCTGTACCCCTTTCCGTGCTACAGCGCCAAGACGCCTCGGCATAAGAGCGCTTTAAAAATAAGTCAGTCAGTCAGAGCCTCAGCATCACAAAATGGATGCTGCTGCCACAGACACAAGTCTGGCCTCCTGCTGCTGGACGAAACTCCGGCAGGGGAAGTCTGGACAATAGGTTTCCTGTCACAGGGAGGTGCTAGCACTACCCCAGACAGGAGATAGTGGATTGGGTCAGGGAGGGCTGAATGAAACTAGACACTGCCTGGGGCACACAAGGTGTCCCATGCATAGGCCAGTTCAAACCGGTGCTGGGGCACTCCAGCCCCAGCTCTGGCGCGAAACTGGACAAAGGAAAGGGGGTGTAACCACCCCCCTTCCTGGTCCCACCCATAGGAGGGACCTAGAAACCAAACCAGCCCCTTTTAGTTGTATAAAGGTAGGAGCTGGACCCAGGACTTTAGATTAATCCTGGAATCGATTTGAACCGAAACTCTGGACCCTTCGACATTCACCTGAACTGAAGACTGAAGAATCTCCCTTGTGGCCAAGGAGTGACCACCCTGGGCAACCAGGCACCATCCAGCAACTCGACAGCTTGCTTTGTCCCTGTTCCCGCCGGAACCCGAGCACAGAGCCTGACAAGACCTCGACTCCCGGATCCCTCTGACCCCACTGCATGACTCCAGCACAGCTGAGCCCCGTGGAAGGCGTCAGGACCCGTGGAACCAGGCAACTTGGAAAGTCTTCAACTTGCTAACAGCGCAGCTCTTGAGGCCTCCTTGAAGCTGTGCACTGGGGACTGAGACACCCCGACACCGAGCTCCACCTGCACCGAAGACCAGCCCTCCACACTCCACGAGATCTGCGTGGGGCCCTTCTGCTTGTGTTCTGCTCGACGTGTTGTCCCGGTTGCTGGCCAGTTGGCTAGTAGGCCTGTGACGACGACCCTTTTGAAAATCCATCACTGGTCTGGTTGCTCCAGACTGGCACTTGCTTCCCTGAAAAGGTGAAGTACCTCAGACCCTCCTGGTCTGCACCAGAAGCTCTTCGTGTATCCTGCCTGGGTTGCCTTTGCTTAGGCTTGTTGGCTCCGATCTTGAAGTCGACCCCTCCATCTGCGAGAACCTTCGTGGGACAGCTCCTCTCCAGCACCTGGTCGTCCTCGACGCCTCCTGGTCTGCGTGGCTGCAACGACAATCTTCACGACAGCACCTGATAGCTCCTCGGCGACATCTGGTTCCTTCCTGGTTCCACCTGGTCACTGGCTAGTGACCTAGACTCTGTCCGCTCTGCTTTCAGGTCTTCTTCAACTCCGATCCATCCTTGGATCCGCCCAGACATCTTCCTCCTGGTCGCCTGCAGCATCTTCTTCCAAGGCTCCATAGGGATCAAGGAGAAAACCCGACACACTTTGACACCTATGCACCTGCAGCCCGTGGGTGAGGTAACGCGAGTACTTCGGTGCTCCTGTAGGGATTGACTATCCTAGTGTCTAGTTTTGTTAGTTGTATCCTCCTAGTTAGACCGGAAGTGTCCTAAATCTACATTACTTACCTTTCTAAGTTCCCATTGACTTTCTATTGACTCTCGCGTGAGTGTACTGACACTGCACGCGCCCCCTGTGGGCCTCCCACTCCTAACCTAAGGGTCAGATAGTGTAGCCCCAGCGATTCTCCAGGCCCTAGGCCTTTCCCTTTCCCGAGTCGTGGTTCTTATACCACTTACTTAGTATATGGTTTTACGCGCCCCTAGGGCCTAACTGTAAATTGCGCTATTTAAAGTATTTCTAAGTGTAACTTGTTATGTGCTTTTTCCTCTGACCTCATAAAGAGTTCAGAGGAGTGTGTTAGTGAATAAATACATATATATTTTATATATATCCTGTGTGGTGTCCTTTCATTTGATATTCAAGGGGTTACATATGGTAAAACAGCTGGCTTTACACGCCCTCAAGAGTCTTTTAGCCTAAGGCACAAGTTACTATTTGTGTAACGATATATCTGTAAAAGACATTAGTTAGTGATAGATTCCTTACCTTAGAATATCTCCAGGCATCAGACTGGATCCGGAATTTTTTTGCGTAGCAGGACCCTTGCGCATCGGTAGACGTCTGCGGCTCCGCGTCCGTCGTCGGTGTTGTGGGCGCCGTGATGACGTCGTCGGAGTACTTAGACGCCGCCTCCGCGTGCTGACGTCAGTTCTTAGACACAGCTTTTCCGCGCCAGAAACGCATAGCCATGTTAAAAATCAACACTGGTGCCATTGAAACTAGGGCCCTGAAAGGGGATGACCTTAACCCTAGATATCGGTTCGCAGAACGGGGAGGATGGGTGAGTCGGTGTAGGAGAGTAGGGTCTGCAATCCTATGATCACCCAGATTTTTGCTTTTTGCTTCACTGGTTCACGACTTTCCCTGGCTGTGGGCCTGCTAATCAGACCCACAGCCTAGCCGTTCTCTCCATTCCAAATTGTACCCAGGTACTGAATTGGCACTGGGCCCTCTCCAAGTCCCTGTACCCAGGGCAGAGGTGCACCCAGAAGTCTCCCAGAGGCTGCAGCATGTATTATGCCACCCCTGGGCTGGCTAACTAAACAGACACAACTGGCTGCTTGACAGCTGGGGGCAAGGAGGTGTAATCACCCCTGCTCTAGATATAGTATACCTATATCTAAACCTAGAATGGGCACACAGATCTCCTATCAGTCACTCCTATGGCAGGCCCCCTTCCCAAATTAGATAATTCTGAATCTTGACTACTTTCCACGAAAGGACTCTTGAACTACTTCTGAAGACTCTCCCTTGTGGCTAAGGAGTAGCCACCCTGTACCCGCAGGCACCATCCAAGCATCGCGGTTTTCTGTAAGTCTCTCCTCCGGATCAAGACTGCCCAGCTCAACGAGAACCGGCTTCCCTGGCACCTCTGACCTCTACCTGCATCATCAGCCCAGCTGAGATTCGTGGGTGTGACGAGACCTCGAGGGACCGGCCATCTTCAAGACTGCACGACGCTTGCCCAGCACGACCGCCGAGGGATCCTTGAGTGAGTGCTTTGGGGTTTGAGAAGCCCCGACCCTGAGCAGCTCCAACACCGAAGTCCAGCCCTCCAGCATCCACGAGATCTGTGTGGGGCCCTTCTGCTCTTTGCTGCTCACCGCGTTGTCCAGGTCACTTGCCCGTTGGCTAGTGGCCCTTCTGACGACGAACCACGACGACAACACCGCTGGTCTGGTTGCTCCAGACTGGCCCTTGCTCCCCTCCAACAGAGGAGCACCCCGGCCCCTCCTGGTCCACTCCAGACGCCATTTTGAGTCCACCGCGTGGGCTTGCATTTGCCAAGAGTTGTTGCCCCAATCCTGGGTCCAGCGACGTCGACAGCAGATACCTTCGTGGGACAGCTCGCCCCTCCATCCTGGTCGCCGACAACTCCTCCTGGTCCGAGAGACTGCAGAGCCTAGCGTCGCCCACTCACCTGGTCGAGGTGACTTCGCCCGGTGCCATCCTGGTGCCCACCTAATCACTGGCTAGTGATTCAGGACTTGGTCCCCTCTGCTTACAGGTATCCATCTTCATCGATCCAGGCTTGGATCACATCGAACTTCATCACTGGTCGCCTGCCAGCAACTTCTTCTTTCAGGCTCCATAGACTGCAACGAGGATTCCCGACGTCTTTTCAGACCTATGCAGCCGCAGCCCCTGGGCTAGGTAACCTGAGCATTTCGGTGCTCCAGCATAGCTTAACTATCTAAGTGTCCAGATCCTTTTCCGTTTTCAGCCTATCTAGTCGGATTCGTCAGATAACTGTAACTTTGCATTTACTAGCCTCCATAGACTTTGTTCCGCATCCCGCGTGAGAGTGCACACTCTGCACCCGATCTCCCTAGGCCTCCTGCTCGTAATCTAAAGGTTCAGTAGTCTAGTCCTAGCGATCCCAAAGCCTCTGAGAATAGTTACTTACCCGCTAGTAATTCGCATTCCACTTTTATAGTATATGGTTTTTCGTGCCCCTCGGGCATTTGTGTAAATTGTGCAACTTAAAGTGTTTTCTTAAGAGTTTTGTATTGTGCTTAGCTCCCTGACTCATAAAGAGTTCAGGGTAGTGATGTTATAAATAAATATACTTTTATTTTCATAACAACTTGTGTGGTGTCCTTTCACTTGGTGTTCAAAGGGTAAATGTGGTGGTAAAACAGCTGGCTTAACACGCCCTCCAGAGTTTAGCCTAAAGACTGCTCTTGTCCATGCTACTAGGATAGCTGGTCTATCAGGTTGACTTACAACCAATCATGAATAAGGGTCGTTTGGAATGATACATAGTGATCACTAGAATAGTGAGCCCGGCATATCAGGCCAACTTCTCACAGTCGGTAAGGAATCTATCACTAACTAATGTCTCTTACAGATATATCGTTACACAAGTAGTAACTTGTGCATCTGAAAGAGACACGTTAGTGATAGATTCCTTACCTTAGAATAGGTACCCCAGCAATACCAACCCCGGTGGTGGGTCTGCGAACCAATAATCACACCAGAAAGTCCTGGAGGACGGAACGGCCAAAGAAGCTATCCCGGACTTGGCTGTCCAGGCAGTAGTGCCTTGCAAACGTGTGCAGCGAGGCCCACGTAGCTGCCTGACAAATGTCCTGCAAGGGGACTCCCCGGCCCAGGGCAGTAGTAGTCACCGTGGCCCGAGTGGAATGGGCCCTCAGCCGAACAGGAGGTTCCTTTTTAGCCAAGGAGTAGCATGCCTGGATACACAACACGATCCACCGAGAGATGGTCCACTTGTGCACCGCCCGTCCCTTCTTAGCGCCCGCTTAACCAAGCTTAACCAACAAAGAGTTGGTCATCCGCCCGGAACTGGCGTGTGCAATCCAGATAGAATAGGAGCGCACGTTTTAGGTCCAGACGGTGGAGCCTCTCTTCCTCTTTCGAGGGATGCGGAGGCGGAAAGAAGGTGGGCAAGGTGATGGACTGCCCGATGTGGAAGGCTGTGACTACCTTGGGCAGGAAAGAGGGTCTTGTCCGCAACACAACCTTGTCCGGATGGACAGAAAGGAATGGAGGTTTGGAAGAAAGAGCCTGGAGCTCACTCACTCTCCTGGCAGAGGTGATGGCAACCAGGAAAGCAGTCTTCAAAGTAAGAAGACGGAGAGGACAGTTATGGAGCGGCTCAAAGGGAGCACACATTAGGTAAGTAAGTACAAGGTTCAAGTCCCACTGGGGCATCACAAACGGAACAGGAGGAAACATGTGTGATGCCCTTCAGAAAACGAGTTACAATAGGGGACTTGAACAAAGAAGGTTGATCAGGCAGCCTTAGAAAGGCTGAAAGGGCAGAAAGGTAGCCCTTGATAGTGCCCAGAGCAGAGCCCTGCTGGGCAAGAGAAAGAAGGAAGAGAAGAACCTCGGAAAGAGGGGCAGAGAGAGGATCCACAGCCTTTGCTTTGCACCATGCCACAAATCTGTTCCACCTGCAGGCGTATACCGACTTTGTGGAGGGACGCCTGGCTGCCAGAATGACATTACAGACTTCAGGAGGCAAGTCAAATGGCCTCAACTGTCGCCGCTCAATCTCCAAGCTTGGAGGTGGAGACTGGACAGGTTCAGGTGAAGGACCGTCCCCTGCTGCTGCGACAGAAGGTCCTCCTGAAGAGGCAGACGAATCGGGGGATCGACAGACATGCTGAGTAGCTCTGGCTACCAATATCTTCGTGCCCTGTCCGGAGCCACAAGGATAACCTGGGCCCGGTCGCGCCTGATCTTCTTCAGCACTCTGGGCAGAAGTGGTATAGGCGGAAAGGCGTACAACAAACCGCAACTCCACTCGCGACGAAAAGCGTCGCCGAGCGAGTGCCGCCTTGGAAATTCCAACGCGCAGAACCGATTACATTGCGCGTTCTCTTCTGTGGGAAATAGATCTAACCAAGCTCTCCCCACTGCTGAAAGAGGCCTTGTGCCACGTCCGAGTTCAGACGCCATTCGTGATCCATCATGCACAGACGGCTGAGTTCGTCCGCCCTGGCGTTCAGAGAACCTGCCAGGTGTTGAACCACCAGGGTCACGCCCTGATGTTCCAGCCACTGCCAGAGGTGCAGAGCCTCCTGGCATAGGGTCCACGACCCCACCCTTCTCTGTTTGTTGCAGTACCACATGGCGGTGGTGTTGTCCGGGAACACCTGCACTACACTCCCCCCGACAGAGGGGAGGAATGCCTTAAATGCTAGACGAATCGCCTGCAGCTCCAAAAGGTTGATATGGAGCCGGGACTCCGCCGGAGACCAGAGGCCTCTGATCTCCGCCTCTCCCATGTGGCCTCCCCAGCCCTGGAGAGACGCGTCCGTCACAACCACGTGCTCCAGTTGGAGAAGGGAGAGGCATCTGCTGCTGACCCAATCGCGGTCCATGAGCCACCACTGCAGCTGTCTCGCAGTGCCCTCCGAGATCAGGATATGGTCGGACAGGTTGCTTTGATGCTGGGCCCACTGAAACTTCACATCCCACTGCAGAGCCCGCATACGCCACCGGGCGTGATGCACCAGAAGGATGCAGGAGGCCATCAGCCCCAGAAGCAGCAGCGTCAACCTGACCGAGACCGGGGATAAAGGCTGAAAGAGTGGAATCAGAGCCTGAATATCCCGAACCCACTGTTCGGGAGGATAAACCCCAAACTGCGCAGAGTCGAGAACTGCTACGATGAAGAGGAGCTTCTGAGAGGGGCACAAGTGTGACTTCGGCACATTGATGGACAACCCCAGCTGGAGCAGGAGGTCTGCCGTTGTCTGGAGGTGGCTGACGACTGTCTGGGGCGAGCAGCCTTCAACAACCAGTCGTCGAGGTAGGGGAAGACTGAAACCCCTAACCTGCGCAGATGAGCTGCGACCACCGCCATCACCTTCGTGAACACCCGTGGGGCGCTGGTAAGGCCGAAGGGGAGCACGATAAACAAAGTGTTCGTGGCCTACCGTCGACCGCAGGTAGCGCCGGTGGGCCGGCAGGACGTGGATGTGGAAATGAGCGTCCTGCAACTCCAACGCTACCATTCAGTCTCCTGGGTCCAGGGCAGCTAAGACCTGAGCCAGTGTCAGCATTTTGAACTTCTCCTTTCGGAGGAAGCCGTTGAAGTTCCGTAGGTCCAAGATAGGGCGTAGGCCCCCTTTGCCCTTCTTGGGTACCAGAAAGTAGTGGGAGTAGCAACCACACCCTACTTCTGGCCCAGAAACGCGCTCGATGGCCCCCTTGGCCAGGAGGGCCGTAACTTCCTCCTGCAGAAGTCGCAAATGATCCCCTGATACGCGGTGGTATTGCGGTGGCATGGCTGGAGGGGTCGCCTCGAAGGGGAGGGAGTAGCGCCTTCGGACGATTTGCAGCACCCACCTGTCCGATGTGACAGTGCGCCAGTGAAGAGGTGATGGCAAACCCTGCCCCCCACTGGCGTCACATGGGCCTGAAAGCCCGGATTAGGAGGGTTTTGAGGCGGATGCTGCGTGGGAAGGTGTGGACTGACCTCGCCGTTGTCCCCGACCGCCTCCACGGCGGTTTCCATGGCCGCCACCGCCTTCGATGTTAGTCTGCGGTGCTTGACTGGCAGCACGCGTGGGGGTGCCCCTTCCTTGGCCACGAAAGGAGCGAAAGGCACCCGTCTGCTGGCGCGGGGCCGAGAGGCCCAAGGACCTGGCCGTAGCCCTTGAGTCCTCAAGCGCATGGTCTGCCTTCGCGCCAAAAAGGCGACGGCCATCAAACGGCATATCCATGAGTGTATTCTGGACATCAGCCGAGAAGTTGGCGGACCTCAACCAGGAGTGGCGACGAATCGCCACCGTCGTTGCCATCGCTCTGCCCAGTGAGTCGCTGGTATCCAGCTCACACCGTATAGAATACCGCGCTGCATCCCGGCCTTTCACAAGGGCCTGGCCGAGTTTAGCCCGTACCTCCAACGAGCATTCTGGCAGCACTTCCGCGACCGTGTCCCACAGAGAGTGGGTGTAGGGGTCCAAGAGGCATGCGGTGTTGGAAGACCGCAGTCCCGGACTCAGGGAGGAGAATACCTTCTTGCCGTACTGCTCATACCTCTTGGATTCCCTGTCTGGCAGAGCCGACGGGAATGTGGACTGGGAATTTGAAGCCTGGATGACCAGGCTCTCGGGGGTGGGGTGGGTGGACAGGAAACATGGGTCACCCGGAGCCGGGCGGTGGCGTCTGGCCACATTCCTATCTACAGGCGAACCTGTAGCGGGTCAGTCAAGGCCTCATTAAACGGCAGCAGAGGCTCAGTCGAGCACGACTGCGGTTTAAGGACCTCAGTGAGGAGGTTAGTCCTCACGGCCGCGACGGGGAGCTCAAGGGTCAAGGCCTTGGCCGCCCGCGTCAACACCACACTGTAGGTTGCCCCCTCCTCCGTAGCCACGGTAGGAGGTGAGACAAAACCAGTGTCTGGCGAGGTGTCCAGACCGCTGGCATCCCCAAGTCCACCTGTCCAGTCCTCCTGGGACTGACACTCGCGTGTCAGAGGGTCCTCAGACCCCTCCCAATACACCTCATCACCCATCTCCTAATACTCAGTGTTGTCAATGGAAGGGGCCGGTTCGTTGAAGTAAAACTCCCCAATCGACGTCGAGAGCGGCGCCCAGCGGTGCCCGAACCGGATCGAGGTAGGTATCTGGGACGGCGCTGGAGGTGACACCTGAGGGGCGTCGGGGCCGAAGCACCCGCCGGCGTCGGGGGCCGAAGTCCCCGACCCGCTAGGGCCCCCAGACGGGTCCGCTGGGCCCGAAGGCGCCGCGGAGCCCGCAGGAGGAGTGAGGGACCTCATGGCCATGAGGAAGCGCTCGATCTCCTCCGGCGTCGCGTGCTGCCCAGGGACCGGAGGGTATGGGGCAGGCTACGACGCCCGTGACTCCGACAGAGCCGCGTGGGCGGTGTCACCCGAGCGTCGGGGGGAGTCAGAAGAGCGATGACGTCTCTTCGACTTCTTGTGCTTACCTGACGACTTTGAACCTGAGGAGTGATGTCGACTCCCGGAGATACGGTGGCTCCGACCCCGCGACCGGTCCCTCAACCTCCGTCCGGACCGGGACCTCTCACGGCGCGGGGCCGACTGCCGGAGTTCGAGACGGTTGTGGGACCGCTCCCGCCTAGCTTTTGTAGTCAGGGCCCGGCAGTCGGAGCAGGTCTTGACGTCGTCGTTGAAGCCGAGACAGTGGAGACACAGACGGGGAGGGTCGGTGACCAACATCAGTCGGTCGCAGTCCTCACAGGGTTTAAAACCTGGAATCCCTATCGGCACCGTTCGTAGTCGAAGACTCGAAAAATGATCAAAAAGGATCGTAAAAAGTTTAGTCAAAAAATGACTAAGGTACCGCCTTTTCCGGATCTGCGCTGCTGGCGCGGAAAAAAGAAGAAGTGACGTCAGCACGCGGAGGCGGCGTCTAAGTACTCTGACGACGTCATCACGGCGCCCACGACGCCGACGACGGACGCGGAGCCGCAGACGACGCCGACCGACACGCAAGGGTACTGCTACACAAAAAACTTTCCGGATCCAGTCTGACGCCTGGGGATACTCTAAGGTAAGGAATCTATCACTAACGTGTCTCTTTCAGATACTGTTCTGTCCACGCTACCTCTAGGATAGCTGGTCTATAAGGTTGACTTTACAACCATCACCATAAGGGTTGTTTGAACTGGTGCAAGGTGCTCACTAGAATAGTGAACATCATATACCAGGCAAACTTCCCACATTGGTGTGCAGCGGTTGGGATTAGAGCTTGCTGTTGTTTTACCACTTGTAATCTTGAGATACCATTTGAAAGATCACACAGGTACCTATAAAAACAAGTCTTAGTATACTTAAGTTCTACTGAACTTAGCTGTTGTAGAGCCTGGGCCTAGCACATCCTGACTACAACTCCTAGAAAGGTTCTGTAGGAAAACAAATAGTGTAGGTAGGTGCAACACCCACCTCACTAGAAATCATGTATCATCCAGTGAACCCCAGTGGTTCTCTGCCTGAAGAAGTAGATCCCTTGAGGACTGCTTCAAGATATGAAGCCTTAGCCTTCCAAGAATTGAGACAATTGTGTACTTCTAGAAGGCTAAAACAGGGTTCAAACCCTACCCTCAAGTTCCTGGTTGAGCTCTTAGAAGAGTATGATGCTCAAAAGGCACCTGACACAGGTGCTTCAGGTAGTACAGATGAAGTCCTTCCCTCAACAGATGATAATGCTGATACTCCTGTACCAGAGGAGGAAGAGGAGGTAAAAGAAGATGATTCCGATCTTGAGGCAAACAGCCAGGTCCCAGTCAGAAGACTTAGCCAGGCTAACTTAAGCATACATGGAAGCCAGTATGGGCAGCCCTTTTACAGGGCTCCAAGTGGGCTTAACCAGAGGCAGAGAAGAGGAAGATCCCACTCCAGGGACTCTCTCCACTCTCAGGCTTCAAATGGCTCTCGTGGCCTTGCTCAGAGAGGGATGACTTCCCCTCAGAGAAGAGAACATGAGGCAAAGATGAGAGAAGCTGCTCTTAGGATTGAAAGACAGGAACTTGAGGTTGCCCTGGCCAAAGAGAAGCTTGCTCGTGCTAGAGAGCATAGAGAGAGTGGGTTAGAACCCACTGGTGGTAGCAATATCCCTAAGGATAAAGATAGGTCCTATGAAAATAGACACCTAAGCAAGATTGTACCCCCTATAAAGAAGGGGATGACATCCACAAGTGGATTACTGCTTTGGAGAGGGCCTGCAAAGTGCAGCAGGTACCCCAAGGTCAGTGGGCAGCAATCTTATGGCTCTCCTTTTCTGAAAAAGGTAGAGATAAGCTCCTCACAGTTAGTGATGGAGATGCTAACAACTACTCTGTCCTGAAGAGTGCTCTGATTGATGGGTTTGGCCTAACCACTGAACAGTATAGGTTGATGTTCAGAGATACCCAGAAGACAGAGACTCAGGACTGGACTGATTTTGTTGATTGTGCCACTAAGGCTCTGGAAGGCTTGTTATTGGGAAGTCAAGTTAAGGACTATACAGGATTGTATAATTTGATCATGAGAGAGCAAATCCTTAGCAACTGTCAAAACCAGCTATTGCATCAGTACCTGATTGACTCTGATCTGACCTCTCCCCAAGAATTGGGAAAGAAGGCAGACAAATGGGTCAGAACCAGGATCAAGCAGAAAAACCAGAACCAAGGGGGTGATCAGAAAAAGGCAGACCAGAAGGGTAATGAGCAGAAATCAAAAGACCAGAAGTCTTCACCAGGTCCCCAAAAGGCACAGGGGGAGGGTGGCTCCAAAAAGAACAAACAAAAACAAGAAGGTCCAAAGAAGCCCATGTGTGGATACTGCAAGTCAGTCTCTCACTGGTTTAGTGAGTGCACCAAGAAGGGCACAGCACCAACCACCATTGCCCCTAAGGCAGCTGTCCCCCCTAGTCCAGCTGTTAGTGGTGGTTCCCAGCAAAAGGGTGTAGTAGGGTTAACCCTGGGAACTGAGGTGGACTCTGGCCTAGTCAGAGTACCAACTCAGGCTGTTCTTGTCTGTGATGGGGACATAGCAATGTCCTCTACTGTAAGTCCCAGTAATCTGAGCAAGTACAGACAAACACCTTTTTTTAATGACAAGATGGCTCAGGCCTACAGGGACACATGTGCCAGTGTCACTATGGTGACACCTAACTTTGTGAACCCTGATCAGATCATACTAGGTGAAACCTACCTAGTGACCAACGCTAGCAATGCCACTACCTCCCATAGTATGGCAGTTGTTAACTTCTCCTGGGGAGGGGTAATTGGCCTCAAAAGAGTTGTTGTGAGTTCAGACTTCCCAGTAGATTGTCTGTTAGGTAATGATCTTGAAACCTCAGTTTGGTCTGAGGTGGAGTATAGGACCCATGCAGAAATGTTGGGAATATCAGCACACGTCCTTGCTGTGACCAGGTCACAGGCCAAGAAATGCCCAGCTGAACAAGTGCTGGATCCTGGAAGAATGGACCAGACACTACCCAAGAGAAGGAATGGTAGGGTTAAGGCAGAGCCTTCCCCCCTGCCTCAGGTTGAGGATCAGCCCTCTCAGGAGGCTGACCCAGAGACCCCAGAAGGAACTGTCCTAGAAGAGCTTGAACCTGATCAGGTTGAGTTTCTTGGGACAGGGGGACCCTCCAGAGCAGATCTGAGGCAGCACAATTAGATTGTTCCTCTCTTGAACCCCTCAGACAGCAGGCTGCTGCTGAGGCTGCTGGGAATGCTCAAGGTACCCATAAAGTGTATTGGGATGATGGGCTCCTTTATTCAGAGGCTGGGGACCCCAAGCCTGGTGCTTCAAGGAGGTTGGTTATACCTCTGCAATTTAGGGGCTCCCTTCTTACCTTGGCCCATGATATTCCCCTAGCAGGACACCTAGGCCAGAACAAGACTTGGGACAGGCTTGTCCCTCACTTTCACTGGCCCCATATGTCAGAAGATACCAAGGAGTTTTGTCGCTCCTGTGTTACCTGCCAAGCCGGTGGCAAATCAGGTGGCACAACAAAGGCCCCCCTCATACAACTACCTGTGGTGGGGGTACCCTTTGAAAGAGTGGGGATAGACATTGTAGGACCAATGGACCCCCAAACAGCATCTGGGCACAGCTTTATACTGGTGGTAGTGGATCATGCCACTAGGTATCCAGAAGCTATTCCCCTGAGGACCACAACAGCTCCTGTTGTGGCTAGGGCCCTACTTGGAGTATTCTCCAGAGTGGGGTTTCCAAAGGAGGTTGTCTCCGACAGAGGTGCAAACTTCATGTCAGGATATTTAACTGCAATGTGGAAGGAGTGTGGTGTCAACTATAAGTTCACCACCCCCTATCACCCACAGTGTAATGGGCTTGTAGAAAGATTCAACAAGACCTTCAAAGGGATGATAAAAGGGTTACCTGAAAAGCTGAGGCGAACATGGGACATCCTTTTACCCTGCCTTCTGTCTGCTTACAGAGAGGTCCCACATAAGGGGGTTGGCTACAGCCCTTTTGAGCTTTTGTTTGGGCATCCTGTAAGAGGACCCCTATGTCTTGTGAAGGAAGAATGGGAGTTACCTCTCAAAAAGCCTAAACTTGACATAGAGGACTATGTACTTGGTCTCCGCTCCAGGATGGCTGAATACATGGAGAAGGCTTCCAAAAACCTTGAGGCCAGCCAAGAACTTCAGAAAGCTTGGCATGACCAAAAGGCCAGTACACCAGCCAGTACAGAAAGTATGGGTGTTGGAGCCAGTGGCCCCAGCAGCACTCCAGGACAAATGGACTGGACCCCATACAATAGTTGAACAAAAGGGAGATGTCACCTACTTGGTAGACCTTGGGACTCCCAGAAGCCCCCACAGGGTGCTTCATGTCAACAGACTAAAAGCATTTGTCGACAGGGCAGACATGGGCTTGCTCATGGCTACAGATGAGGGGCAGGAGAAAGAGAGTGACCCTCTCCCAGACCTGCTCACTCAGAACCCTGATGATGGGTCAGTAGATGGTGTAGTCTTTGCAGACAGACTCTCTGAGCATCAGCAACAGGACTGCAGACAAGTTCTTCAGTCCTTCAGACATCTGTTTTCCCTGACCCCAAGTCAGACAAGCTGGTGCACCCATATCATTTCCTTGCTTCTCGTAGACTGTTGTGCTTATTATTTCATTGTTTATAAGAGGATAAATTGTAAATCCAGTCAGCAGGCTATTCAAGTTTAAGGATCCTGCAGCAGGCTTATTATGCTTTTGTATTCATGATGTATCACAAATTAGGTTTTTAATTGTAATATAGTTTCGTATAATATGTATATTTTGTATATTTGTTTGTTGTAGCCCTGAAGAAGTCCTTTGGACGAAACGCGTTGGCTACGCTTTGTATGAAGATTTTGAATAAAAGCAAGAAAGAAAACCCTAAGGCTTACTGAATTGATTCCTTCATGCCATTAATCTGATTACTACTGTTACTGTATACTGTATGGTGTGCTGAACCATTGTGTTTTATTGTAAAAGCGCCTTTGGGCATTGCCCTTGGAAGCCTAGGGGTATGTGGCTTCAGGTTTCTGGCACTCACAAAAATAACTAGACCACAAAATATTGGACGTAGTGCAGTCAATTCTTTTGCCCTATACCCCTGTTCTAGTACTGTTAATTGTTAATTTGGGCAGACTTGCACCATCCAGGTCATAATCTGTAATATAATGAATTGTGAAGATAACCGTGAAGAAATGCTGGGTGAGCTTTTTAAAAAACAGCAAGGGCTCACCAAAAATAAAAATCTGAAAAGTGAGGTTTTAAAGGAGAAATGTATTCGCTTGGAAAGACTAAAAAAACAGGAATTAGGAAAATGGTGGGACGGGGCCACTTAAAAAAATATGTGGAAAACAAAAAGATACCCCGTGGCCTAAGAATTTTAATTTTTCCTAATTATGAGGAATTAGATAGTGATTTGTTGGAGGACTGGGAGGAAGGATTGTATGACTCATCATTTCGCATGATGCAAATTTTGATAACTAATGCCGAAAGAAATCTTAAAAATGAATTTGAAAGATAACACAAAAAAACTATGAAATCCTGAAAAAAGAGCTAATGAACTATCAGATTTATCTTAAAGACAAAAAACTGAAAAAAATCCTAAGGGATGAACTAGATTACGAGAGAGGTAGGGTTTTCACATTTGCTAAAAAATATGATGATGTGACCCCTAAACAAATAGCTGTGGATAAAACTGTGACAACACCATTAAATACCTCAACTAGCAATAGTTTCCTATCCTCTACTGAAAGTGATCCAGGAGAGGGTACCAGTAATTCGGCAGCCATTCCTCAAACATCCCATTTTTTACAGGAGGTACAGCGCTACAGGTTAGGGAACCGAAGAAAAAATTAAAACGCGGAACCAGACGGGGTGGGCAGAAACGGAAAAACAGGAGTACAAACACGTTTGCAAAGCAAACTGACAATGTCGAAAAAATATATACTGTGACTGAAGATGTGTGTTCAATTGAAAATGATACCTGTTTTGTTAACGAACTAAACATTGTAAATTTATCATCTAGAAATCTGACTGAAAAGGAAACAAGTATTTTGCAGAAAGGTTTAAACTACTGTATAAGTAAAAATTGCAATTATGTTGACATGCATGCTGACCTGTACAAATTTGTGAGAAAACTAAAATTAAAGAAATACTTTGCAAAACATCAGTCTATTGCTACTAATGATTTGGGAAATGTGAGTGATGCTCATGGTTTAACAATTTGTGATTTAGATGGCATTCATCTGTTAGCCACTTTGGATGAAGATGACCTAAATATTGACATTAGACAAATGGCTGGTCTGCTCAATATTCATGAGGACACCACAATTGACAGTGGCTTGAGAAATAAATCTACATTTATACCATCAGGAGTGCATGATATACATTTAGATGAATTTGTGGAAAAGGTTACATCTGAATTACATCGACTCGAGGACAGTCATGGTAGTTGCTCTCATTGTATACACCATTACAATCTCTCTAAAAAAGATTTGGCCCTTCTAAAAAATCTGCAAGAAGATAGGGATCTTGTCGTGCGGGAAGCCGACAAAGGAGGAAATATTGTCCTAATGGATCTTAAGGACTATCTGGGCGAAATAGACAGGCAATTGAGTGATTCCTCTTGTTACGAACTTCAAAAGGAATGCCCCATCCCTAAAAGTGAAAATGCCATCAATGCTAGACTAAAAGATTGGCATGAAACAGGGTTAATCTCAGATAGAGAGTATAAGTATTTACAGGTCAAGGACAGTAGACACCCATGTATCTATATACTACCCAAATTACATAAGGGAGGGGTTTTCCCTCCAGGTAGACCGATAATTTCGGGAAATGGATGTCCTACAGAGCATCTGTCTGAGTATATAGATAACTTTCTGCAACCGATTGTACGCAACTTACCAGCCTACTTAAAGGATAGCAGGGACGTGTTGAGCAAACTTGATGACTGAGTGGAATAGTGTGAACTAATGTTCGTCACTATGGACGTTGAAAGTCTTTACACTTGTATCCACACTGACTGTGGTTTAAGAGCTCTGAAATACTTCTTGTACAAAAGAAGTGCCTCCCATCTAAACCACTCTATGATGTTATTGGACATGGCTGTAGGAGAGTAGGGTCTGCAATCCTATGATCACCCAGATTTTTGCTTTTTGCTTCACTGGTTTACGACTTTTCCTGGCTGTGGGCCTGCTAATCAGACCCACAGCCTAGCTGTTCTCTCTAATCCAAATTGTACCCAGGTACTGAATTGGCACTGGGCCCTCTCAAGTCCCTGTACCCAGGGCTGAGGTGCACCCAGAAGTCTCCCAGGGGCTGCAGCATGTATTATGCCACCCCTGGGCTGACTAACTAAATCAGACACAACTGGCTGCTTGACAGCTGGGGCAGAGTGGTGTACTCACCCTCTGCTGTAGATATAGTATTCCTATATCTAAACCTATATGGACACACAGATCTCCTATCAGTCACTCCTATGGCAGGCCTTGACAATCCTGAAGGCAGAGTGCTTGGAATCGTGTGAGATGGTGCTCTGGCATGAGCTGAGCCTGTCTGTGGCTTTCGGGATCCATCCCTTAGCCGTTTTCATGATATCGCATACCATATACTCTTAAGTGCAGTATAATCCTCGCGGTTATATGCCAACTCTGGTATCGCTTTATCAAAACATGTCGAGTAAGGTGTCATACGAATTGGAATACTAACCCCTCGCCAATTCTGGCCACGGGGTTAGCATTCCACCCTTCTAGAGGGACACGACATGTATGTAACCTGTAACCCCGGTTAAAGTCAGACAGAGCCTTAGCTCCACAAAATGGATGCTGCCACCGAGACACAAGTCTGCCCTCCTGCTGCTGGGAGTCCTCCCAGCCCAGGAGGCAAGGACAAAGGGTTTCCTGCCAGGGGCGGTGCCAGCACCGTCCCAGACAGGATTTTGTGTATCCTAGGTAGGCAGGGCTTTAGAGGAAAGTGACTGCAAGTGGCACCCCGGTGCTCACTGTGCATAGGCCGGCTGAAACCAGTTCCAGGGGCACTCCAGCCCCTGGCCTGGGGAAAGCCCGCCAAAGGAGAGGGGTGTAACCACCCCCTCCTAGTCCCACCCATAGGGCAGGACTTAGTCGCGTGCCAGCCCCTTTTTGCAGGATAAAGGTAGGACCTGGCCCCCTTCCAAATCAGATCATCTTTGAATCCTGAAACTACTTTCTTCAAAAAGGAACTCAAGACTCTTCTCAAGATTTCTCCCTTGTGACTAAGGAGTAGTCACCCTGCAGCAGCAGGCACCAACCAAGCATCGCGGTTTGTTGCCAGTCTCTCCTTCGGATCAAGACTGCTCCAGCACGACGAGAACCGGCTTCCCTGGCACCTCTGACCTCAACCTACATCATCAGCCCAGCTGTGACCCGTGGGTGTGACGAGACCTCGAGGGACCGGCCATCTTCAGAACTGCACGACGCTTGTCCAGCACGACTCCCGAGTGACCCTCGACCGAGTGCTTTGGGGTAAGAGAAGCCCCGACCCTGAGCAGCTCCAGCACCGAAGTTCAGCCCCCCTGCATCCACGAGATCTGCGTGGGGCCCTTCTGCTTTTTGCTGCTCACCGCGTTGTCCAGGTCGCTTGCCCGTTGGCTAGTGGCCCCCTCACGACGCTCCACGACGACAACTACTGCTGGTCTGGTTGCTCCAGGCTAGCCCTTGCTCCCCGCCAAAAGAGGAGCACCCTGGACCCTCCTGGTCCACTCAAGACGCCATTTTAGGTCCACCGCGTGGGCCTTGCATTTGCCAAGACTTGTTGCCCAATCCTGGGTCCAGCGACATCGACAGCAAGTACCTTCGTGGGACAGCTCGCACCTCCATCCTGGTCGCCGACAACGCCTCCTGGTCCGAGAGACTGCAGAGCCCAGCAGCGCCCACTCACCTGGCTGAGGTGACTTCGTCCGGTGCCATCCTGGTGCCCACCTAAATCACTGGCTAGTGATTCAGAACTTGGTCCCCTCTGCTTACAGGTTTCTTCTTCCCTGATCCAGGCTTGGATCACCACGAACTTTCTTCACTGGCCGCCTGCCAGCAACTCTTTCTTCAGGCTCCTGGATCTTCAACGTGGGTTTCCGACGCAACTTCAAGCCTATGCAGCCGCAGCCCCTGGGCTAGGTAACCTGAGTACTCCGGTGCTCCAGCATAGTCCAACACCCTAAGTGTTCGGATCCACTCCCGTTTTTGATCCACCTAGTCGGGTTCGCCCGAGAACAGTAACTTTGCAACTGCTAGCCTCCATAGACTTTGTCCCGCATTACGCGTGAGAGTTCCCACTCTGCACACGACGTCCACAGGCCTCCTGCATCTAATCCCAGTGTTTAGAATTGTAGGCCTAGCGATTCCTAAGTCTAGAAAAGTATTACTTACCTGCTAGCAAGTTCGCATTCCACTTACTGTGTATATGGTTTTTCGTGCCCCTAGGGCATCTGTGTAAATTGTGCGACTTAAAGTATTTTCTTAAGAGTTTTGTTGTGTGCTTAGCTCCCTGACTCAAAGAGTTCAGGGTAGACTTGTTATAAATAAATATCTGTTTATTTTCATAACAACTTGTGTGGTGTCCTTTCACTTGGTGTTCAAGGGGTAATGTGATGGTAAAACAGCTGGCTTAACACGCCCTCTAGAGTCTTAGCCTTAGACTGCTCGTATCCATGCTACTAGGATAGCTGGTCTATCAGGTTGACTTACAACCAATCATCAATAAGGGTTGTTTGGACTGATACATAGTGATCACTAGAATAGTGAGCACTGCATATCAGGCCAACTTCTCACAATGGCACACATGGTGTTGACCATGAACGTGTTCCTACATAATGGGTCTTGGGTCTTGCAAAAACGCGGAACGGCCATGGGATCCAGGTTTGCTCCGTCTTATGCAAACCTCTTTATTGGTTTGTATGAGACGGAGCATGACTGGGGACCTGGGACCATGCAATGGATGGATAACATAATTTTCTATGCTAGGTACATAGATGACATTCTGCTAATTTGGAATGGAAATGTAGAAGAACTGGTCGCGTTTCAATGTCATTTGAACAACAATAGATTCAATGTGAAATTAACTATGTCATACTCTAGGGAGAGCATAGAGTTCTTGGATCTAAAATTATTTCACAAAGACAAAAAGATACATAGCACTATGTTTATAAAACCCACGTCATGTAATAGCATATTACATGCCGAAAGTGCACACCCAACCAGTACAATCAATGCCATCCCTTACGGGGAAATGATTTGAGCAAGGCGCAATTGCAGCCTTGACGACTCATTTAAGGAAAATGTGAATCAAATAAAGAATAATTTCATGAAAAGAGGCTATTCTAAAGAAAACATAAAAAGAGCTGAACAGAAAATACAAAAAGTGGACAGGCAGAGCACTTTGGTTTCCAAACCAAAGAATAAAATTACGTCCCAAATTGAAAGTGTACCATTCATAACCCAATACAATGTGCAAAGTCATCATGTAAATACCATCCTTAGACGTAACTGGCATCTTTTACAATCAGCAAAGTTGCCCGTAGGGACTATCGCTGTAAAACCTAAGGTAGTGTACCGAAGGGGCAAAACAATAAAAAATATGCTTTGCCCAAGCTACATCCAAAATGTAAAGAAAAAAAGCAGAATAGCTTGGCTTTCTGAGAAACCCAATGGTTTCTTTACATGTGGAAGTTGTAATATGTGCCAATTTGGCCTTCATAGAAAGTCTAAATTCAAACACAACACTGAGAAGGAGTTTTTTATAAACTCATTCATCAACTGCAATACCACCCATACTGTATACATCATTGTTTGTGCATGTAACAAGATATATGTGGGCAGTAGCATCAGAAATCTGAAAATCCGCATACAGGAACATGTCAGAGCCATAAAAAAATAGAGATGAGAAATACCCCGTGTCTGTGCACATTCATGAAAACCACCCGGATTAATCAAAAATTTGGTTTTATGGTATAGATCATGTAAAGCCACCAATAAGAGGTGGGGATAGAACTAAGATGCTCAGACAAAAGGAAGCTGCATGGATTTGTCGACTTCGTAGTATCTCTAATGGGCTTAACGCACAAGTTACTACTTGTGTAACGATATATCTGTAAGAGACATTAGTTAGTGTTAGATTCCTTACCTTAGAATATCCCCAGGCGTCAGACTGGATCCGGAAACTTTTGCGTAGCAGTACCCTTGCGCGTCGGTAGGCGTCGTCTGCGGCTCCGCGTCCGTCGTGGGCGCTGTGATGACGTTGTCGGAGTACTTAGACGCCGCCTCCGCGTGCTGACGACAGTTCTTAGACACAGCTTTTTCGAGCCAGAAACGCAGAGCCATGTTAAAAACCAACACTGGTGCCATTGAAACTAGGGCCCTGAAAGGGGGTAACCCTAACCCTAGATATCGGTTCGCAGAACGGGGAGGATGGGTGGGTCGGTAAGGAATCTAATACTAACTAATGTCTCTTACAGATATATCGTTACACAAGTAGTAACTTGTGCATCTGAAAGAGACACGTTAGTATTAGATTCCTTACCTTAGAATAGATACCCCAGCAATACCAACCCCGGTGGTGGGTCTGCGAACCAATAATCACACCAGAAAGTCCTGGAGGACAGAACGGCCAAAGAAGCCATCCCTCCAGACTTGGCTGTCCAGGCAGTAGTGTCTTGCAAACGTATGCAGTGATGCCCACGTAGCCGCCTGACAGATGTCCTGTAAGGGCACCCCCCGGCCCAGGGCAGTTGTAGTCGCCGTGGCTCGGGTGGAATGAGCCCGTAAGCCAACAGGGGGCTCCTTTCTAGCCAAGGAGTAGCATGCCTGGATACACAAGATGATCCACCGGGAGATGGTCCTCTTGTGCACCGCTTTCCCCTTCGTAGCGCCCACGTAACCAACAAAGAGTTGGTCATCCACCCGGAACTGGCGTGTGCGATCCAAGTAAAATGAGAGCGCACGTTTTGGGTCCAGACGGTGGAGCCCCTCTTCCTCTTTAGAGGGATGCGGTGGCGGGAAGAAGGTTGGAAAGGTGATAGACTGCCCGATGTGGAAGGCCGTGACAACCTTGGGCAGGAAAGATGGCTTAGTACGCAACACCACTTTGTCCGTATGGACAGAAAGGAAAGGTGGAGTACAAGAAAGGGCCTGGAGCTCACTCGCTCTCCTGGCAGAGGTGATGGCAACCAGGAAAGCAGTCTTCAGAGTTAGAAGGCGTAGAGGGCAGTTGTGAAGTGGCTCAAAGGGAGCGCACATCAGAAATGTAAGAACCAGGTTCAAGTCCCACTGAGGCATCACAAACGGAACAGGAGGAAACGTGTGTGTGATGCCCTTAAGAAATCTATTTACAATAGGGGACTTAAACAAAGAAGGCTGATCAGGCAGCCTCAGAAAGGCTGAAAGGGCAGAAAGGTGGCCCTTGATAGTGCCCAGAGCAGAGCCCTGCTGGGCAAGAGAAAGAAGGAAGAGAAGAACCTCAGAGAGAGGGGCAGCAAGGGGATCCACAGCCTTTGCTGTGCACCATGCCACAAATCTGTTCCACCTGCAGGCGTATACCGACTTTGTGGAGGGACGCCTGGCTGCCAGAATGACGTTACAGACTTCAGGAGGCAAGTCAAATGGCCTCAACTGTCGCCGCTCAATCTCCAAGCATGGAGGTGGAGACTGGACAGGTTCGGGTGGAGGACCGTCCCCTGTTGCTGCGACAGAAGGTCCTCCTGAAGAGGCAGACGAACCGGAGGATCGACTGACATACTGAGTAGCTCTGGATACCAGTACCTTCGTGCCCAGTCCGGAGCCACAAGGATGACTTGGGCTCGGTCGCGCTTGATCTTCTTCAGCACTCTGGGCAGAAGTGGTATAGGCGGAAAGGCGTACAACAGACCGCAACTCCACACGCGGCGAAAAGCATCGCCGAGCGAGTGCCGCCTTGGAAATTCCAACGTGCAGAACTGATGACATTGCGCGTTCTCTTCGGTGGCGAATAGATCTAACCAAGGCTCTCCCCATCGCTGAAAGAGGCCTTGCACCACGTCGGAGTTCAGACGCCATTCGTGATCCATCATGCACCGACGGCTGAGCTCGTACGCCCTGGCGTTCAGAGAACCTGCCAGGTGTTGAGCTACCAGGGTCACGCCCTGGCGTTCCAGCCATTGCCAGAGGCGCAGAGCCTCCTGGCAAAGGGTCTGCGACCCCACCCCGCTTTGTTTGTTGCAGTACCACATGGCGGTGGTGTTGTCCATGAACACCTGCACTACACTGCCCCGGACAAAGGGGAGGAATGCCTTCAGTGCTAGATGAATCGCCCGTAACTTCAACAGGTTGATGTGGAGCCAGGCCTCCGCCGGACACCAGAGGCCTCTGATCTCCGCCTCTCCCATGTGGCCACCCCAGCCCTAGAGGGACGCGTCCGTCACAACTACGTGCTCTGGTTGGGGAAGGGAGAGGGATCTGCCGCTGACCCAATCGCGGTCCGTGAGCCACCACTGCAGCTGTCTCGCAGTGCCCTCCGAGATCAGGACGTGGTCGGACAGGTTGCCCTGATGCTGGGCCCACTGAAACTTTAGGTCCCACTACAGAGCCCGCATCCGCCACCTGGTGTGATGCACCAGTAGGATGCAGGAGGCCATCAGCCCCAGAAGCCGCAGCGTCAACCTGACCGAGACCCGGGATAACGGCTGAAAGATGGGAATCAGAGCCTGAATATCCCGGACCCGCTGTTCGGGTGGATAAACCCGAAACCGCGCCGAGTCGAGAACCGCTCCGATGAAAAGGAGCTTCTGAGAGGGGCACAGGTGTGACTTCGGCACATTGATGAAGAACCCCAGCCGGTGCAGGAGATCTGCCGTAGTCTGGAGGTGGCTGACGACTGTCTGGGGCGAGCCCGCCTTCACCAACCAGTCGTCGAGGTAGGGGAAGACTGAAACCCCTAACCTGCACAGATGAGCTGCGACCACCGCCATCACCTTTGTGAACACCAGTGGGGCGCTGGTAAGGCGAAGGGGAGCACGATAAACTGAAAGTGCTCGTGGCCAACCGTGAACCACAGGTAGCGCCGGTGGGCCGGCAGGACGGGGATGTGGAAATAAGCGTCCTGCAAGTCCAACGCTACCATCCAGTCTCCTGGGTCCAGGGCAGCTAGGACCTGAGCCAGTGTCAGCATTTTGAACTTCTCCTTCCGGTGGAAGTCGTTGACGTTCCTTAGGTCCAAGATAGGGCCTTAGGCCCCCTTTGCCCTTCTTGGGTACCAGAAAGTAGTGGGAGTAGCAACCACACAGTACTTCTGGCCCAGGAACGCGCTCGATGGCCCCCTTGGCCAAGAGGGCCGTAACTTCCTCCTGCAGAAGTCGCAAATGATCCCCCGATACACAGTGGTTCTGCGGTGGCATGGCTGGAGGAGTCGCCTCGAAGGGGAGGGAGTATCCCCTTCGGAGGATTTGCAGCACCCACCTGTCCGAAGTGACAGTGCGCCAGTGGAGGTGGTGATGGCGAACCCTGCCCCCCACTGGCGTCACATGGGCCTGAAAGCACGGACTAGGAGGGTTTAGAGGCGGATGCAGCGGGGAAGGTGTGGACTGACCTGGCCGTTGTCCCCGACCGCCGGTTCTCACGGCCGCCACCGCGTTGGGTATTACCCTGCGGAGCGTGACTGGCAGCACGTGTGGGTACACCCCTTCCGTGGCCACGAAAGGAGTGAAAGGCAGCCGATTGCTGACGCGGGGCCGAGAGGCCCAAGGACTTGGCCGTAGCCCTGGAGCCCTTAAAGCGCTCAAGCGCATGGTCTGCCTTGTCGCCAAAGAGGCGACGGCCATCAAACGGCATGTCCATCAGTGTGTTTTGGACATCGGCCGAAAAGTTGGGGGACCTCAACCAGGCGTGGCGTCTGACCACCACCGTCGTTGCCATCGCTCTACCTAGTGAGTCGGTGGTATCCAGCCCACACCGGATAGAATATTTGGCTGCATCCCGGCCCTCCACAAGGGCTTGGCCGAGTTCGGCCCGTACCTCCAACGGACATTCTGGCAGCAATTCCGCAACCGTATCCCACAGAGAGTGGGTGTAGCGGCCCAAGAGGCATGCGGTGTTGGAAGACCGCAGTCCCAGACAAAGGGACGATAAGATCTTTTTACCGTACTGCTCGTACCTCTTGGATTCCCTGTCCGCCGGCGCGGACGGGAATGCGGTCTGGGAATTGGAGGCCTGGATGACCAGGCTCTCGGGGGTGGGATGGGTGGACAGGAAACATGGGTCGCCCGGGGCTGGGCGGTGGCGTCTGGCCACGTTCCTATCTACAGGCGAACCCGTAGCGGGCTTGGACCAGGTGCCCAGAAGAACGTCGGTCAAGGCCTCATTAAAGGGCAGCAGAGGCTCGGCCGAGCTTGACTGCGGTTTAAGGACCTCAGTGAGGAGATTAGTCTTCACGGTCGCGACGGGGAGCTCAAGGCCCAAGGCCTTGGCAGCCCTCATCAACACCACACTGTAGGTTGCCCCCTCCCCCGAAGCCACGGTAGGAGGGAAGACAAAACCAGTGTCTGGAGAGGTGTCCAGGCCACTGGCCTCCCCAAGGTCTCCTGCCCAGTCCTCATGAGACTGACACTCTCGGGTCAGAGGGTCCTCAGACCCCTCCCAATACCCTTCATCACTCATCTCCTGATACTCAGGGTTTTCAATCAATGGGGCCTGTTCATAGAAGTGAAACTCCCCAAACGACGTCTGGAGCGGTGTAGGAGAGTGGGGTCTGCAATCCTATGGTCACCCCAGATTTTTGCTTTTTGCTTCACTGGTTTACGACTTTCCCTGGCTGTGGGCCTGCTAATCAGACCTACAGCCTAGCTATTCTCTCTCTAAATTGACAACCATGTACTTTAGGTGCATTTACCAATTGGTACTGGGCCACGTTATCAGTCCCTGTACAGTATACCTTAGGTATCCAGGGCATAGGTGTACCCAGGGCCTACCAGGGGCTGAAGCATGTATTATGCCACCCCTGGCTGGCCATCTAAAACTGACACAACTGGCTGTACGACAGCTGGGGCAAGGTGGTGTAATCACCCTTTGCTATAGATATAGTATACCTATATCTAACCCAAAAATGGACACATATCCTCCTATCAGTCACTCCTATGGCAGGCCTCAACAATCCTGAAGGCAGAGTGCTTGGAATTATGTGAGATGGTGCTCTGGCATGAGCTGAGCCCGTTTGCAGCTTGCGGAACCAAGTCCTAATAGCTGTTCCATGATAACGCTATACCATATACTCTTAAGTGCATTATCAACCTCGCAGTTAAATGCTAACTCTGGTATAGCATTATCAAAACATGTCGAGTAAGGTGTCATACTAATTGGAATACTACCCCCTCGCCAATTCTGGCGACGGGGGTAGCATTCCACCCTTCTAGAGGGACACGACATGTATGTAACTGTGAACCCCGGTTAAAGTTAACTCGAGCCTCAGCATCACAAAATGGATGCTGCCACCACAGACACAAGTCTGACCTCCTGCTGCTGGGAGTCCTTCCAGCGAGGACGGCTTGGACAAAGGGTTTCCTGCCTTGGGAGGTGCTAGCACCACCCCAGACAGGATTTTGTGTATTGGGTAGGATAGGCCTGAAAGGAATGAGACATGCCTGGGGCACACAAGGTGCCCTGTGCATACACCGGTTCAAACCAGTTGCTGGGGCATCACTGCCCCAGCTCTGGCGGGAAACCGGACAAAGGATAGGGGGTGTAACCACCCCCCTTCCTGTTCCCACCCAGGGGAGGGACCTAGTCAGTAGTGCAGCCCCCTTTAGAAGGATAAAGGTAGGAGCTGGTCCCATTCCAAATTAGATTATCCTGAACTATTCAACAAGAAGAAACTCTGGCCTTCGACGTTCTGCTCCACAGAAGACTGAAGAATCTCCCTTGTGGACAAGGAGTGTCCACCCTGCAACTGCAGGCACCATCAAGTGTCCAGCGGCTTCACTTTGTCGTCTTCCCTCGAGGATCCAGACTTCAGAGCCCGACGAGACCCGGATTCCCAGACCTCTCCGACCTCAACTCACATCTACAGCAAAGCTGAGACCCGTGGGTGCGACGAGACACGTGGGACCAGCCATCTTGAACGAACCTGCACTTAGCTTCCAGCACGACTCCCGAGGTAAACTCGACCAAGTGCTTTGGGAACTGAGAAGCCCCAGCCCCGAGCAGCCCCTGCACCGAAGATCAGCCCTCCAGCATCCATGAGATCTGCGTGGGGCCCTTCTGCTTGTTTTCTGCTCGACGCTTTGTCTGGTCACTTGCCGGCTGGCTAGTGGCCTCCTAGACGACGAACCTTTGAATCTTTGTTGCTGGTCTGGTTGCTCCAGACTGGCCCTTGCTCCCTTCCAAAAGAGGGGCACCCCAGACTCTCCTAGTCTGCACCAGACGCTTTCTCCACTCACCGCGTGGGTTGCCTTTGCCAAGGCCTGTTGACGCCGATTCCGGATCCAACACCGCCGACAGCGAGAGCCTGCGTGGGACAGCTCGTGCCTCCATCCTGGTCGTCGAAGACACCTCCTGGTCCACGTGGCTGCAGAGTCAAGCGTCCACTCTTCACCTGATCGCGACGTCGACATCTGGTTCCTTCCTGGTTCCACACCGGTCACTGGCTAGTGACTTTGAACACTGTCCCCTCTGCTTTCAGGTCCTCTTCTTCCCCGATCCACCCTTGGAACGCACCGGACATCTTCCTCCTGGTCGCCTGCAGCATCTTTTCTTTCAGGCTCCATAGACTTCAACGCGAGAACCCGACACATTTTGGCACCTATGCACCCGCAGCCCGTGGGTGAGGTAACGAGAGCATTTCAGTGCTCAAGGGTAGTCTAACTGTCCTAGTGTCCAATTCCACAGTCGTTGTTGTCCTAACTAGTCAGGATTGTCCGTACTTACCTTCAACTTGAACTGTACTGTCCATTGACGTTGTTACGCATCTCGCGTATGAGTTCACACTCTGCACACGCGTTCCGTGGGCCTCCTATTACCTACCTGAAGTTAGTGTAGTGTGGTCCCATCGATCCTACAGCCTCTTGACAGCTCCATTTCTTTTATTGACTCTCACATTCCACTTACTTAGTATATGGTTTGTCGTGCCCCTAGGGCACCATTGTAATTTTGTGCAACTTGTAGTATTTTTCGTAAGAGATTGTCATGTGCTTAGCCCTCTGACCTCATAAAGAGTTCAGAGGTGTTGTTATTAATAAATATACTGTTTATTTTCTTAACAACCTGTGTGGTGTCCTTTCATCTGGTATTCAAGGGGTTATATTGTGGTAAAACAGCTGGCTTCACATGCCAAAAGAGTTTAGCCTAAGACTGCTTTGTCCATGCTACCATTAGGATAGCTGGTCTATAAGGTTGACTTACAACCAATCACCATAAGGGTTGTTTGGACTGATACAAGGTGATCACTAGAACGAGTGAGCATCATATATCAGGCCAACTTCTCACAAGCGGCGCCCATCGGGGCCGTCCCGACGTCGGAACAGGAATGAAGGGGGCATCGGGGACGGCGCCGCCCGAGGCGACACCTGATGGTCCGACGCCGGGGAGGTCGTAAGGTCCACCGGCGACGACCCAGATCCCGAAGAAGGTCTAGTGGGGTCCCGCGGCGCCGGGCCCGAAGGCGTCGGCGGCGCCAGGACCGCTGGAACCTGCGGCGCCGGGCCCGAAGGCACCGGCGGTGTCGGGGCCGAAGCACCCGACGGCGTCGGGGCCAAAGCCCCCGACCCGCTAGAGGCCCCAGACGGGTCCGCTGGGCCCGAAGGCGCCGCGGAGCCCGTCGGAGGAGGGAGTTTCCTCATGGCCATGAGAAAGCGCTCGATCTCCTCCGGCGTCGCGTCCTGCCCAGGGACCGGAGGGTGTGAAGCAGGACGCGGCGCCCGCGACTCCGACTGAGCCGCGTGGGCGGTGTCACCCGAACCCCCGGCCGCATCGCGCGAGCGTCGGGGGAAGTCCGAAGAGCGATGACGCCTCTTGGACTTCTTGTGCTTCTTACCTGACGACGACTTCGACCCGGAGGAGTGCGGCCTACTCTCGGAACTGTGGTGGCTCCGAGCCCGCGACCTGTTCCTCGACCTCCCGTGGGACCGGGACCTCTCGCGGCGCCTACCGACGCGCAAGGGTACTGCTACGCAAAGGTTTCCGGATCCAGTCTGACACCTGGGGATATTCTAAGGTAAGGAATCTAATACTAACGTGTCTCTTTCAGATATCAACAATGAACTGTATCATTTCCTATAATAATATCTGTTTTCAAGAGAAACAAAAAGAGGAAAAATGCCATTCTTCTATAATGCTGTTAAAATGATTGATTTCTGTTAATGTGTAAATCTATAAGTTATCCATTATAGACAAAAATAGTGTGTAAACAATATCTCAGCGGTGCAGCATGGCTAAAGTTGAGAACTGTTCATTTCATTTAATGTAATCAGCCTTAACACCAGAATCATTCAGGGCAGCACTATGTAATTAATTTAGAATAACAAGCGTACAATCTAATGAATGAGTCTTGTGAGAAACGACTTTGATGGTTATTGCTTTTGTCCAATGCCCAGTAGATCGCAACTAGTAAATGTATTATAGAATCTAGAAGGCTTGAAAATTCAATATATAAATATAGTATGAGCCAATCGAACAAGTTACTTACCTTCGGTAACGATATATCTGTAAGAAACAGTAGTTAGTATTAGATTCCTTACCTTAGAATAACCCCAGGCGTCAGTCTGGATCCGGAAACTTTTGCGTAGCAGTACCCCTGCGCGTCGGTAGGCGTCGTCTGCAGGCATCCCCTGCGGCTCCGCGTCCGTCGTCGGCGTCGTGCGCCGTGATGACGTCGCTGGAGTATATAGACGCCGCCTCCGCGCGCTGACGTCAGTTCTTTGTACACAGCTGTTCCGCGCCAGAACACGCAGAGCCATCTGAGAACCAACACTGGTGCCATTTGAAACTAGGGCCCTGAAAGGGATGTCCTTAACCCTAGGTATCAGTTCGCAGAACGGGGAGGATGGGTGGGGCGGTAAGGAATCTAATACTAACTACTGTTTCTTACAGATATATCGTTACCGAAGGTAAGTAACTTGTTCATCTGAAAGAAACAGGTTAGTATTAGATTCCTTACCTTAGAATAGATACCCCAGCAATACCAACCCCGGAGGTGGGTCTGCGAACCAATACAATCCTACACCAGAAAGTCCTGGAGGACCGAACTGCCAAAGAAGCCATCCCTCCGGACTTGACTGTCCAGGCAGTAGTGCCTCGCAAAGGTGTGCAGCGAGGCCCACGTAGCCGCCTGGCAAATGTCCTGCAAAGGGACTCCCAGGCCCAGGGCAGTAGTAGCCGCCGTGGCCCGAGTGGAATGGGCCCTCAGCCCAACAGGAGGCTCCTTCCGAGCCAAAGAGTAGCACGCTTTGATGCACAGAACGACCCACCGAGAGATGGTCCGTTTATGTACCGCCCGTCCCTTCTTCGCACCCACGTAGCCAACAAATAGTTGATCATCCACCCGGAACTGGCGTGTGCGATCCATATAAAATGAAAGCGCACGTTTTGGGTCCAGACGATGGAGCCGCTCTTCATCCTTTGAAGGATGCGGAGGCGGAAAGAAGGAGGGTAAGGTGATGGACTGCCCGATGTGAAAAGCAGAGACTACTTTGGGCAGGAAAGAAGGTCTAGTTCTCAGAACCACCTTGTCTGGATGAATGGACATGAAAGGAGGTTTGACAGAAAGAGCCTGGAGCTCACTCACCCTCCTGGCAGAGGTGATGGCAACCAGGAAGGCCGTCTTTAAAGTCAGGAGACGGAGAGGACAGGAATGAAGTGGCTCAAAGGGAGCGCACATCAAGAAGGTCAGAACCAGGTTCAAGTCCCACTGAGGCATCACGAACGGAACAGGTGGATACATGTGCGTGATGCCCTTCAAGAATCTCGTTACAATAGGGGACTTGAACAAAGAAGGTTGATCAGGCAGCCTTAGAAAGGCCGAAAGGGCAGAAAGGTAGCCCTTGATAGTGCCCAGAGCAGAGCCCTGCTGGGCAAGAGAGAGAAGAAAGAGGAGAACCTCGGAAAGAGGGGCAGAGAGAGGGTCCACAGCCTTTGCTGTGCACCATGCCACAAATCTGTTCCACCGGCAGGCGTATACCGACTTTGTGGAGGGACGCCTGGCTGCCAGAATCACATCACAAACCTCAGGAGGCAAGTCAAATGGCCTCAACTGTCGCCGCTCAATCTCCACGCAGGTGGAGACTGGACAGGTTCGGGTGGAGGACCGTCCCCTGCTGCTGCGACAGAAGGTCCTCCCGAAGGGGCAGGCGGATCGAGGGACCGACTGACATGCTGAGTAGCTCGGGATACCAGTACCTTCGAGCCCAGTCCGGAGCCACAAGGATAACTTGGGCCCGGTCGCGCCTGATCTTCTTCAGCACTCTGGGCAGAAGTGGTATAGGCGGAAAGGCGTACAACAGACCGCAGCTCCACTCGCGCCGAAAGGCGTCGCCGAGCGAGTGCCGTCTTGGAAACTCCAACGCGCAGAACTGATGACATTGCGCGTTCTCTTCTGTGGCGAATAGATCTAACCAAGGCTCTCCCCATTGCAGAAAGAGGCCTTTCGCCACGTCCGAGTTCAGACGCCATTCGTGATCCACCGAGCACCGACGGCTGAGTTCGTCCGCCCTGGCGTTCAGAGAACCTGCCAGGTGTTGAACCGTCAGAGTCACGCCCTGACGTTCCAGCCATTGCCAGAGACGCAGAGCCTCCTGGCAAAGGGTCCACGACCCCACTCCGCCCTGCTTGTTGCAGTACCACATGGCGGTGGTGTTGTCCGTAAACACCTGCACTACACACCCGTTGACAAAGGGGAGGAATGCCTTCAGTGCTAGGCGAATCGCCCGCAGCTCCAACATGTTGATGTGGAGCCGGGACTCCGCCGGAGACCAGATGCCTCTGATCTCCGCCTCTCCCAAGTGGCCTCCCCAGCCCTGGAGGGACGCGTCCGTCACAACAACGTGCTCCGGTTGGGGAAGGGAGAGGGATCTGCCTCTGACCCAATCGCGGTCCGTAAGCCACCACTGCAACTGTCTCGCAGTGCCCTCCGAGATCAGGACATGGTCGGATAGGTTGCCTTGATGCTGGGCCCACTGAAACTTCAGGTCCCACTGCAGAGCCCGCATCCGCCACCGGGCGTGATGCACCAGAAGGATGCAGGAAGCCATCAGCCCCAGCAGCCGCAGCGTCAACCTGACCGAAACCCGGGATAACGGCTGAAAGATGGGAATCAAAGCCTGTATATCCCGGACCCGCCGTTCCGGAGGATAAACCCGAAACTGCGCCGAGTCGAGAACCGCTCCGATGAAAAGGAGCTTTTGAGAGGGACACAGGTGTGATTTCGGCACATTGATGGAAAACCCCAGCTCGTGCAGGAGGTCTGCCGTCATCTGAAGGTGGTGGACGACTGTCTGGGGCGAGCCCGCCTTCAACAACCAGTCGTCGAGGTAGGGGAAGACTGAAACCCCCAACCGGCGCAGATGAGCTGCGACCACCGCCATCACTTTCGTGAACACCCGTGGGGCGCTGGTAAGGCCGAATGGGAGCACGATAAACTGAAAGTGCTCGTGGCCTACCGTGAACCGCAGGTAACGCCGGTGGGCCGGCAGGACGGGGATGTGAAAATACGCATCCTGCAAGTCCAACGCTACCATCCAGTCTAGCGGGTCTAGAGCAGCCAAGACCTGAGCCAAAGTCAACATCTTGAACTTCTCCTTCCGGAGGAAGCCGTTGACGTTCCGTAGATCCAAGATAGGACGCAGGCCCCCCTTGTCCTTCTTGGGTACCAGAAAGTAGTGGGAGTAGCAACCACACCCTACTTCTGGCCCAGGAACGCGCTCGATGGCCCCCTTGGCCAAGAGGGCCGTAACTTCCTCCTGCAGAAGTGTCAAGTGGTCCCCCGACACACGGTGGTTCTGCGGTGGCATGGCTGGAGGAGTGCTCTCGAAGGGGAGGGAGTAGCCCCTTCGGACGAGCTGCAGCACCCACCTGTCCGATGTGATGGTGCGCCAGCGGGAGTGGTGATGGCGAACCCTGCCACCCACTGTCGTCACATGGGCCTGAAAGCTCGGACTAGGAGGATTTGGAGGCCGATGCTGCGGGGGGAGGTGTGGCCTGACCTCGCCGTTGTCCCCGGTAGCCTCCACGGCGGAACCCACGGCCGCCACCGCGTTGAGAAGTATTCTGCGGTGCGTGGCTGGCAGCACGTGTGGGACCGCCCCTTCCGTGGCCACGAAAGGAGCGAAACGAACCCGTTTGCTGGCGCTGGGTCGAGAGTGTAGGAGAGTAGGGTCTGCAATCCTATGATCACCCAGATTTTTGCTTTTTGCTTCACTGGTTTACGACTTTCCCTGGCTGTGGGCCTGCTAATCAGACCCACAGCCTAGCTGTTCTCTCTAATCCAAATTGTACCCAGGTACTGAATTGGCACTGGGCCCTCTCAAGTCCCTGTACTCAGGGCTGAGGTGCACCCAGAAGTCTCCCAGGGGCTGCAGCATGTATTATGCCACCCCTGGGCTGACTAACTAAATCAGACACAACTGGCTGCTTGACAGCTGGGGCAGAGTGGTGTACTCACCCTCTGCTGTAGATATAGTATTCCTATATCTAAACCTAAATGGACACACAGATCTCCTATCAGTCACTCCTATGGCAGGCCTTGACAATCCTGAAGGCAGAGTGCTTGGAATCGTGTGAGATGGTGCTCTGGCATGAGCTGAGCCTGTCTGCGGCTTTCGGGATCCATCCCTTAGCCGTTTCCATGATATCGCATACCATATACTCTTAAGTGCATTATAATCCTCGCGGTTATATGCCAACTCTGGTATCGCTTTATCAAAACATGTCGAGTAAGGTGTCATACGAATTGGAATACTAACCCCTCGCCAATTCTGGTGACGGGGTTAGCATTCCACCCTTCTAGAGGGACACGACATGTATGTAGCCTGTAACCCCGGTTAAAGTTAAACAGAGCCTTAGCTCCACAAAATGGATGCTGCCACCGAGACACAAGTCTGCCCTCCTGCTGCTGGGAGTCCTCCCAGCCCAGGAGGCAAGGACAAAGGGTTTCCTGCCAGGGGCGGTGCCAGCACCGTCCCAGACAGGATTTTGTGTATCCTAGGTAGGCAGGGCTTTAGAGGAAGGTGACTGCAAGTGGCACCCTGGTGCTCACTGTGCATAGGCCGGCTGAAACCAGTTCCAGGGGCACTCCAGCCCCTGGCCTGGGGAAAGCCTGCCAAAGGAGAGGGGTGTAACCACCCCCCTCCTAGTCCCACCCATAGGGCAGGACTTAGTCGCGTGCCAGCCCCTTTTTGCAGGATAAAGGTAGGAACTGGCCCCCTTCCAAATCAGATCATCTTTGAATCCTGAAACTACTTTCCACAAAAGGAACTCAAGACTCTTCCCAAGATTCTCCCTTGTGACTAAGGAGTAGTCACCCTGCAGCAGCAGGCACCAACCAAGCATCGTGGTTTGTTGCCAGTCTCTCCTTCGGATCAAGACTGCTCCAGCACGACGAGAACCGGCTTCCCTGGCACCTCTGACCTCAACCTACATCATCAGCCCAGCTGTGATCCGTGGGTGCGACGAGACCTCGAGGGACCGGCCATCTTCAGAACTGCACGACGCTTGTCCAGCACGACTCCCGAGTGACCCTCGACTGAGTGCTTTGGGGTAAAAGAAGCCCTGACCCTGAGCAGCTCCAGCACCGAAGTTCAGCCCCCCTGCATCCACGAGATCGGCGTGGAGCCCTTCTGCTTTTTGCTGCTCACCGCGTTGTCCAGGTCGCTTGCCCGTTGGCTAGTGGCCCCCTCACGACGCTCCACGACGACAACTACTGCTGGTCTGGTTGCTCCAGACTAGCCCTTGCTACCCTCCAAAAGAGGAGCACCCTGGACCCTCCTGGTCCACTCAAGACGCCATTTTAGGTCCACCGCGTGGGCCTTACATTTGCCAAGACTTGTTGCCCAATCCTGGGTCCAGCGACGTCGACAGCAAGTACCTTCGTGGGACAGCTCGCACCTCCATCCTGGTCGCCGACAACGCCTCCTGGTCCGAGAGACTGCAGAGCCCAGCAGCGCCCACTCACCTGGCTGAGGTGACTTCGTCCGGTGCCATCCTGGTGCCCACTCAAATCACTGGCTAGTGATTCAGAACTTGGTCCCCTCTGCTTACAGGTTTCTTCTTTTCTGATCCAGGCTTGGATCACCACGAACTTCTTCACTGGCCGCCTGCCAGCAACTTCTTTCTTCAGGCTCCTGGATCTTCAACGTGGGTTTCCGACGCAACTTCAACCCTATGCAGCCGCAGCCCCTGGGCTAGGTAACCGGAGTACTCCGGTGCTCCAGCATAGTCCAACACCCTAAGTGTTCGGATCCACTCCCGTTTTCGACCCACCTAGTCGGGTTCGCCCGAGAACAGTAACTTTGCCTTTACTAGCCTCCATAGACTTTTTACCGCCTTACGCGTGAGAGTTCCCACTCTGCACACGACGTCCACAGGCCTCCTGCAACTAATCTAAGTGTTTAGCATTGTAGGACTAGCGTTTCTAAAGTCTATGAGAATAGTTACTTACCTGCTAGTAATTCGCATTCCACTTTTGTAATATATGGTTTTTCGTGCCCCTCGGGCATTTGTGTAAATTGTGCGACTTAAAGTATTTTCTTAAGAGTTTTGTATTGTGCTTAGCTCCCTGACTCATAAAGAGTTCAGGGTAGACTTGTTAGAAATAAATATACATTTATTTTCATAACAACTTGTGTGGTGTCCTTTCACTTGGTGTTCAAGGGGTAATGTGATGGTAAAACAGCTGGCTTAACACGCCCTCTAGAGTCTTAGCCTTAGACTGCTCGTATCCATGCTACTAGGATAGCTGGTCTATCAGGTTGACTTACAACCAATCATCAATAAGGGTTGTTTGGACTGATACATAGTGTTCACTAGAATAGTGAGCACTGCATATCAGGCCAACTTCTCACATTGGTGAGCAGCGGTTGGGATTTGAGCTTGCTGTTTGTTTTACCACACATATCCTAAGAATATCTTGTGAAAGATCACATAAGTACTAAGGTACATATAACTTAGCTTAGAATACTCTGAGTTCTACTGAACCCGCTGTTGTAGCTCCTAGGGCCTAGCACACCCTAAACTACAACTCTAGCAAGGGATCAGTAGGTAAACATATAGTGTAGGTAAGTGCACCACTTACACCTCACTAGAAAAGCATGTCTACCCAGGGAGAGTCCTCAGAGACCCCCCTTGTGGTGATTGACCCTCCACAGGTCAGCTCAAGATATGCAGCTCTCAATTTCCAGGAGTTGAGACACTTGTGTACCTCCAGGAAATTGAAACAGGGGTCTAACCCCACCACTCCCTTTCTGTTAGGTCTCTTAGAGACTTATGATGCTAGGAAAGCATCTCAGGGAGATGGGAATATGCCAGCCTTAGAAGGGCACCTTGGTGATCCAGACCTCCACAACACTGTAAATTCAGTTGAGGAGGAGGAGCCTGAGGAACCCTCTGGGGATGAGGCAGACAAAGGTCTTGAGGTAGTCAGAAGGCTAACTAGGGCCAACATAGACTTGCTTGGGCTAGGATCTGGGGGACCCCCAATACTGACCCTAAGTAGGCCTAACCTTGGAGTTAGGAGAGATAGATCTCTTTCTAGGGACTCCAATAGATCTCTGCACTCTAATGCCTCTTCTCAGAGGAGAAGGAACTCTCCCCAGAGGAGATTGACTTCCCCTCAGAGAAGGGAGCATGAAGCTAGGATGAGACAGGCTACTCTGAGGATTGAAAGGGAAGAACTTGCCCTGGCCAAAGAAAAGCTTGCTTTTGCTAGAGAGCAGCAGATGAGTGGGTTAGCTCCCACTGGTGGCAGCAATCTCCCAAGAGATAGAGAGAAGGGTTTAGACACTAAACACCTGACAAAAATAGTGCCCCCCTTTAAGCAAGGGGATGACATCCAGAAATGGATGGCTGCTTTGGAGAGGGCCTGCACTGTGCAGGGCATTCCCCAAAGTCAGTGGGCAGCTATACTGTGGCTCTCCTTTGATGGCAAAGGTAGAGATAAGCTCCTCACTACAAGAGTGGAGGATGCTAACAATTACCAGGTCCTGAAGAACACACTGGTTGATGGGTTTGGTTTAACCACTGAGCAGTACAGGTTGCTGTTCAGAGACACCCAGAAAACTCAGTCTCAGGACTGGTCTGACTATGTGGATAGTGCCACTAAGGCTTTGGAGGGCTGGTTGCTGGGTAGCAAGGTTACTGATTACACAGGATTGTATAATCTGATGATGAGAGAACAAATTTTAAATAATTGTCAGAACCAGTTGTTGCACCAGCACCTTGTTGATTCAGATCTGACCTCTCCCCAAGAATTGGGAAAGAAGGCAGACAAATGGGTCAGAACAAGGATCAAGCAGAACCAGAACCAGAACCAGGGTGGTCAGAAGAAAGCAGACCAGAAGGGTAATGCTAAGAGTGAACAAAATGACCAGAAGTCTTCGACAGGTCCCCAACAAACCAAAGAGGGTGGGGGTCAGGCTTCACAGCAGAAGAAGAAGACTCACGAAGGCCAGTCAAAAAGGTGGTGCCAGTACTGTAAAAGTAAGTCTCACTGGTTTAGTGAGTGCACCAAAAGAGGAGGGCAAACCTCTACCACTACAGCCCCTAAGGCAACTGCACCCCCTAGTACAGTCAGTAGTGGTAGTGCACCTCCCAAGGGATTAGTTGGGTTAACCTTGGGAACTGAGGAGTCTGACAACTTAGTTGGCACACTCACTCAGGCTGTCCTTGTCTGTACAGGGGATATGGATATGTCCCCTGATGTAAGTCCCAATACTTTGGGCAAATACAGGCAGACATCTTTGATTAATGGCAAAATGGCTCAGGCCTATAGGGAAACTTGTGCCAGTGTCACCATGGTGACACCTAACTTTGTGGACCCTGGACAGATCATGCCAGGTACAGATTTCCTGGTGACCAATGCCAGCAACGTCACTACCAGTCATAGTATGGCGATTGTTGCTTTCTCCTGGGGAGGGGTAAGTGGCCAAAAGAAAGTTGTGGTTAGTTCAGACCTCCCAGTGGATTGTTTGTTGGGCAATGATTTGGAGTCATCCCTATGGTCAGAAGTGGAGCAGAGGACTCACATGGAAATGTTAGGCTTGCCAGCACATGTGCTTGCTGTGACTAGGTCACAGGCCAGAAGATGCCCCACTGAACAGGTGCTGGATCCTGGAAGAAAGGACCAGACACCTTCCAAGAAGAAGAGCAGTAAGGGTAAGGCTTTGCCTTTCCCCTTGCCCCAGGTTGAGGATCAAGTCTCTGAGGAGGCTGATCTGAGAGAGCTGAGGGAAACTGATCCTAAAGAGCTTGAACTTGATCAAGTTGAGTTTCTGGGCTCAGGGGGACCCTCTAGAGAAGACCTGGGGAAGGCACAGTTAGACTGCCCTTCCCTTGAACCCCTCAGACAGCAGGCTGCTGCTGAGGCTGCAGGGAATGCCACAGGTGCCCACAGGGTATACTGGGAAGATGGACTCCTGTACTCTGAGTCAAGAGACCCCAAGCCTGGTGCAACCAGGAGGCTGGTCATCCCCTTGTCTCTGAGAGGTTTCCTTCTCACCTTGGCCCATGAGATTCCCCTTGCAGGTCACTTAGGTCAGACAAAGACTTGGGACAGGCTTGTCTCACACTTTCACTGGCCCCACATGAATGAGAATACCAAGGAGTTTTGTCGCTCCTGTGTCACTTGCCAAGCCAGTGGTAAGTCAGGTGGCACAACAAAGGCCCCCCTCATACCACTACCTGTGGTGGGGGTTCCCTTTGAAAGAGTGGGGATTGACATTGTTGGTCCAATGGAACCCCAGACAACATCAGGGCACAAGTTTATACTGGTGGTGGTGGACCATGCCACCAGGTATCCTGAAGCTATTCCACTTAGGACCACTACAGCACCTGTAGTGGCAAGGGCCCTAGTTGAAGTGTTCTCCAGAGTGGGCTTCCCTAAGGAGGTTGTTTCTGACAGAGGTGCAAACTTCATGTCAGGATATCTGACTGCAATGTGGAAGGAATGTGGTGTTAACTACAAGTTCACCACACCCTATCATCCACAGTGCAATGGGCTTGTTGAGAGATTCAACAGGACCCTCAAAGGGATGATTCATGGACTACCTGAAAAGCTCAGGCGTAGATGGGATGTCCTGATACCCTGCCTCCTGTTTGCTTACAGAGAGGTCCCACAGAAGGGGGTTGGCTACAGCCCTTTTGAACTTCTGTATGGGCATCCTGTAAGAGGACCCCTGTGTTTGGTGAAGGAAGGATGGGAGAGACCTCTCAAAAAGCCTGCAACCAACATAGTGGACTATGTACTTGGTCTCCGCTCCAGGATGGCTGAATACATGGAGAAGGCATCCAAAAACCTAGAGGCCAGCCAAGAACTCCAAAAAGCTTGGCATGACCAAAAGGCTGTCCTGACTGTATACCAGCCTGGACAGAAGGTGTGGGTACTGGAGCCAGTGGCCCCAGCAGCCCTCTAAGACAAATGGTCTGGGCCCCACACCATCATTGAGCAAAAGGGAGAGGTCACCTACCTGGTGGACCTTGGAACCCCCAGGAGCCCCCTCAGGGTGCTCCATGTGAACAGGCTCAAGGCATATGTCGACGGGAAGGACATGAGCTTGCTCATGGCCACAGATGAGGGACAGGAGGAAGAGAGTGACCCTCTCCCAGACCTGCTCACTCAGAATCCTGATGATGGGTCAGTAGATGGTGTTGTCTTTTGTGGCAGCCTCTCTGAACATCAGCAACAGGATTGCAGACAAGTTCTGCAATCCTTCAGACATATGTTCTCTCTGACACCCAGTCAAACTGATTGGTGTACCCATGAAGTGGACACTGGAGACAGTCTGCCTGTCAAGAGTAAAATCTACAGACAGCCTGATCATGTCAGAGACTGCATCAAAACAGAAGTGCAGAAAATGTTGGAGCTGGGAGTCATTGAGCCCTCAGATAGCCCTTGGGCTAGCCCAGTAGTTCTAGTGCCAAAGCCTCACACCCAGGGTGGTAAGAGAGAGATGAGGTTTTGCGTAGACTACAGAGGCCTCAATGCAGTCACTAAGACTGATGCCCACCCAATACCAAGGGCAGATGAACTTATAGATAGATTGGCTTCTGCCAACTACTTAAGCACATTTGACCTGACAGCTGGGTACTGGCAAATCAGGTTAGCTGAGGAAGCCAGGCCCAAGACAGCATTTTCTACCCCTGGTGGTCATTATCAGTTTGTGGTAATGCCCTTTGGGTTGAAGAATGCACCTGCCACCTTCCAAAGGCTGGTGAATCAAGTTCTCACTGGGATGGATGACTTCTGTGCAGCATATCTGGACGATATTGCTGTCTTTAGCTCCACCTGGGAGGATCACCTGGTCCACCTGAGGAAAGTGTTAGAGGCCCTGCAAAAGGCAGGCCTCACTATCAAGGCCACTAAGTGCCAGATAGGGCAGACACAGGTTGTATACCTGGGCCACCTTGTAGGTGGAGGCCAGGTTCAGCCCTTGGAGAGTAAGATACAGGCCATCAAGGACTGGGCTCCTCCAATCACCCAGACTCAGGTTCGAGCTTTCTTGGGCCTGACTGGGTACTATAGGAAGTTTGTCAGAAATTATGGGTCCATAGTGACCCCCCTTAATGACCTGACAAGCAAGAAGATGCCAAAGAAAGTTCAGTGGACAGAAAGCTGTCAGAAAGCATTCGATGACCTAAAGCAGGCCATGTGCACAGCACCTATCCTAAAGAGTCCAGACTTCTCCAAACCATTCATTGTCCAAACAGATGCTTCTGAGTTGGGTGTGGGAGCTGTTCTATCTCAGCTGAATTTTGATGGCAACAACCAGCCAATTGCTTTCATTAGCAGAAGGCTGACCCCCAGAGAGAAAAATTGGTCAGCTATTGAGAGGGAGGCCTTTGCTGTGGTATGGGCCCTGAAGAAGTTGAGGTCCTACTTGTTTGGAACTCACTTCACAGTTCAGACCGACCATAAGCCCCTCTTATGGTTAAGTCAGATGAAGGGTGAAAACCCCAAACTACTTAGGTGGTCCATTTCCCTACAGGGGATGGATTTTACAGTGGAGCACAGACCTGGTACTGATCATGGCAATGCTGATGGGCTCTCCAGGTATTTCCACTTAGAGCAAGAAGACTCACCTGGTCAAGGTTAGTTTATTGTCCCAAAGTTTGGGGGGGGGTCATGTAGGAGAGTAGGGTCTGCAATCCTATGATCACCCAGATTTTTGCTTTTTGCTTCACTGGTTTACGACTTTCCCTGGCTGTGGGCCTGCTAATCAGACCCACAGCCTAGCTGTTCTCTCTAATCCAAATTGTACCCAGGTACTGAATTGGCACTGGGCCCTCTCAAGTCCCTGTACTCAGGGCTGAGGTGCACCCAGAAGTCTCCCAGGGGCTGCAGCATGTATTATGCCACCCCTGGGCTGACTAACTAAATCAGACACAACTGGCTGCTTGACAGCTGGGGCAGAGTGGTGTACTCAACCTCTGCTGTAGATATAGTATTCCTATATCTAAACCTAAATGGACACACAGATCTCCTATCAGTCACTCCTATGGCAGGCCTTGACAATCCTGAAGGCAGAGTGCTTGGAATCGTGTGAGATGGTGCTCTGGCATGAGCTGAGCCTGTCTGCGGCTTTCGGGATCCATCCCTTAGCTGTTTCCATGATATCGCATACCATATACTCTTAAGTGCATTATAATCCTCGCGGTTAAATGCCAACTCTGGTATCGCTTTATCAAAACATGTCGAGTAAGGTGTCATACGAATTGGAATACTAACCCCTCGCCAATTCTGGCGACGGGGTTAGCATTCCACCCTTCTAGAGGGACACGACATGTATGTAGCCTGTAACCCCGGTTAAAGTCAAACAGAGCCGTAGCTCCACAAAATGGATGCTGCCACCGAGACACAAGTCTGCCCTCCTGCTGCTGGGAGTCCTCCCAGCCCAGGAGGCAAGGACAAAGGGTTTCCTGCCAGGGGCGGTGCCAGCACTGTCCCAGACAGGATTTTGTGTATCCTAGGTAGGCAGGGCTTTAGAGGAAGGTGACTGCAAGTGGCACCCTGGTGCTCACTGTGCATAGGCCGGCTGAAACCAGTTCGAGGGCACTCCAGCCCCTGGCCTGGGGAAAGCCCGCCAAAGGAGAGGGGTGTAACCACCCCCCTCCTAGTCCCACCCATAGGGCAGGACTTAGTCGCGTGCCAGCCCCTTTTTGCAGGATAAAGGTAGGAACTGGCCCCCTTCCAAATCAGATCATCTTTGAATCCTGAAACTACTTTCCACGAAAGGAACTCAAGACTCTTCCCAAGATTCTCCCTTGTGACTAAGGAGTAGTCACCCTGCAGCAGCAGGCACCAACCAAGCATCGCGGTTTGTTGCCAGTCTCTCCTTCGGATCAAGACTGCTCCAGCACGACGAGAACCGGCTTCCCTGGCACCTCTGACCTCAACCTACATCATCAGCCCAGCTGTGATCCGTGGGTGCGACGAGACCTCGAGGGACCGGCCATCTTCAGAACTGCACGACGCTTGTCCAGCACGACTCCTGAGTGACCCTCGACTGAGTGCTTTGGGGTAAGAGAAGCCCCGACCCTGAGCAGCTCCAGCACCGAAGTTCAGCCCCCCTGCATCCACGAGATCGGCGTGGGGCCCTTCTGCTTTTTGCTGCTCACCGCGTTGTCCAGGTCGCTTGCCCGTTGGCTAGTGGCCCCCTCACGACGCTCCACGACGACAACTACTGCTGGTCTGGTTGCTCCAGACTAGCCCTTGCTCCCCTCCAAAAGAGGAGCACCCTGGACCCTCCTGGTCCACTCAAGACGCCATTTTAGGTCCACCGCGTTGGCCTTACATTTGCCAAGACTTGTTGCCCAATCCTGGGTCCAGCGACGTCGACAGCAAGTACCTTCGTGGGACAGCTCGCACCTCCATCCTGGTCGCCGACAACGCCTCCTGGTCCGAGAGACTGCAGAGCCAGCAGCGCCCACTCACCTGGCTGAGGTGACTTCGTCCGGTGCCATCCTGGTGCCCACTCAAATCACTGGCTAGTGATTCAGAACTTGGTCCCCTCTGCTTACAGGTTTCTTCTTCCCTGATCCAGGCTTGGATCACCACGAACTTCTTCAATTGCCGCCTGCCAGCAACTTCTTTCTTCAGGCTCCTGGATCTTCAACGTGGGTTTCCGACGCAACTTCAACCCTATGCAGCCGCAGCCCCTGGGCTAGGTAACCTGAGTACTCCGGTGCTCCAGCATAGTCCAACACCCTAAGTGTTCGGATCCACTCCCGTTTTCGACCCACCTAGTCGGGTTCGCCCGAGAACAGTAACTTTGCCTTTACTAGCCTCCATAGACTTTTTCCCGCCTTACGCGTGAGAGTTCCCACTCTGCACACGACGTCCACAGGCCTCCTGCAACTAATCTAAGTGTTTAGCATTGTAGGACTAGCGTTTCTAAAGTCTATGAGAATAGTTACTTACCTGCTAGTAATTCGCATTCCACTTTTGTAATATATGGTTTTTCGTGCCCCTCGGGCATTTGTGTAAATTGTGCGACTTAAAGTATTTTCTTAAGAGTTTTGTATTGTGCTTAGCTCCCTGACTCAAAGAGTTCAGGGTAGACTTGTTAGAAATAAATATACATTTATTTTCATAACAACTTGTGTGGTGTCCTTTCACTTGGTGTTCAAGGGGTAATGTGATGGTAAAACAGCTGGCTTAACACGCCCTCTAGAGTCTGCTAGAGGGCGTGTTCGATACTGCTCGTATCCATGCTACTAGGATAGCTGGTCTATCAGGTTGACTTACAACCAATCATCAATAAGGGTTGTTTGGACTGATACATAGTGTTCACTAGAATAGTGAGCACTGCATATCAGGCCAACTTCTCACAGAGAGACCCAAGGACTTGGCTGTGACCCTGGAGTCCTTGAAGCGCTCCAGCGCGTGGTCCGCTTTGTCGCCAAACAAGCGTTTGCCATCGAACGGCATGTCCATCAAAGTATTTTGGACATCCGCCGAAAAGTTGGCGGATCTCAGCCAGGCGTGGCGACGAATCGCCACTGTCGTGGACATCGCTCTGCCCAGCGAGTCGGTCGTATCAAGACCACACCGGATGGAATATTGTTGCTGCGTCTCGGCCTTCAATCATAGTTTTGCCGAGCTTCGCCCGTACCTCCTGCGGGCATTCCGGCAGACACTCCGCGACCGTATCCCACAGAGAGTGGGTGTAGCGGCCCAAGAGGCACGCGGTGTTGCAAGACCGCAGTCCCAAACTCAGGGACGAGAAGACCTTCTTCCCATACTGGTCGTACCTCTTTGATTCCCGGTCGGGCGGGGCCGACGGAAATGCGGTCTGGGAAGTAGAGGCCTGGATCACCAGACTCTCAGGGGTGGGATGGGTGGACAGGAACTTGGGGTCGTCCGGACACGGACGGTGGCGTCTGGCCACGTTCCTATCAACAGGCGAACCTGAAGCGGGCCTGGACCACGTGCCCAAAAGAACGTCTGTCAAGGCTTCATTGAACGGCAGCAGTGGCTCCTGTGGGCATGACTGCGGTTTGAAGACCTCAGTGAGGATGTTAGGCCTCACGACCGCGACGGGGAGCTCAATGTGTAAAGCCTTGGCAGCCCTCATCAACACCACTGAATAAGCAGCCCCAGCCTCCGAAGCCACAGTAGGAGGCGAGACAAAGCCAGGGTTAGGAGAGTCGTCCAGACCACTGGCGTCACCCAAGTCACCTGTCCAGTCCACGTCGTACTGGCACTCGCGTGACAGAGGGTCCTCAGACCCCTCCCAACCCTCTCCATAATCTGCATCCTCACCATATTCAGAGTCAATGATGTAGACCGGCTCCTCGGGGTCCATGGGCCCCATCGGCGCCGGACTCGGCGTCGGACGACGCCGGTCCGACTCCGTGTCCGGAGTAGGAGAGGGAATGGGGATGGCGCCGCCCGGAGCCGGCGCCGGAGCCCCGACGCCGGCCGGAGCCGGGGTCGGAGTCCCGGCGCCGCGCGGAGGTGGCACCATGGGTTGCCCCGATGGAATCGGCGCCGGAGAGGCCGGCGGACCAGCCGGCGTCGACCCTGAAGGGCCCAGCGGCGCCGGGGCCGGAGCCGCCGGCGGCGTCGGGGCCGGAGCACCCGACGGCATCGGGGCAGGAGCACCCGAACCGCTCGGGCCCCCGGACGGGACCACCGGGCCCGCAGGCGCCGTAGGCCCCGTCGGAGGAGACAGTGCCCTCATGGCCATAAGGAACTCCTCCACCTCCTCGCGCGACGCGCCTTGCCCAGGGACCGTCGGGTATGGAGCAGGCAGCGCCGGCGACCCACGCGGACCAGAGGAATGGTGACGGCTTCCGGAACGCTCGTGGTGGCTCCGCGACCGAGCCCTCGACCGCTCCCTCGACCTCCGGCCGGACCGGGACCGCTCTCGACGCGGGTCCGACACCCGGAGCTCGAGTAGCTTGCGGGACCGCTCCCGTCTAGCCTTACTCGTCAAGGCCCGGCAGTCGACGCAGGAGTCCACGTCGTGGTCCGCGCCCAGGCACCGGAGGCAGAGTCGGTGGTGGTCCGTGACCGACATCGTGCGGTCACACCCGTCGCAATTCTTAAAACCGGGCATCCTACCGGCACCTTAAGAGTTAGATAGAAATTCAACAACTTTGGTCAAAAGACCGGAGTACTGCTCTTCGGATCTGCGCTAACTGGCGCGGAAAAAAGAAGAACTGACGTCAGCGCGCGGAGGCGGCGTCTATATACTCCAGCGACGTCATCACGGCGCACGACGCCGACGACGGACGCGGAGCCGCAGGGGACGCCTGCAGACGACGCCTACCGACGCGCAGGGGTACTGCTACGCAAAAGTTTCCGGATCCAGACTGACACCTGGGGTTATTCTAAGGTAAGGAATCTAATACTAACCTGTTTCTTTCAGATTAATTTTTACAAATAGCTCCAACTAAACCGAAATATTGCATTAGACTATGCTGATCACTGTAAATCTACTAGCTGGCACATGATTATTCCCATTTCTATAAGAATTACTTTCTAATATACAATATAATATTAGTAAGATCTGTAACTAACCATGGACTTAGAAAAATCGTATCGACAGATGTCCTTGACGCATAAACCCGCCAAATCCTTATATCGGGTTAAGTAGTCACATTTTACTCCCCCGTTCCAAAATGGTGCTAAATAACGGAACAGGCGATTCACTGGTTTTCTTGTTTGTCGGTTTGATAAGACACATCGCTAGTATCCCGTCTTAATATGGCGCTGTATAATAGGATAAATCTGCTCGTATCTCGCATTTTGTAAATCATAGCTGACTCAAGATTAAAAAAAGATACTTGTTCCATTATTACAGCTCTTTTTGCATTCGTACTAAATTCATAATTACATTTTGCTGAATGTGTCTCGCATTAAAGTCACAAATAATAATAATACACAATTTATAGTACATTTATCCTTGATCAATATATTACATGCAGAATCCTCGGACACAATTACAACCCTAATGGTTGTTGAGAATACGGTTTATACTCTATAATATATACACAGCCGGTCTAAGAAATCTACCCATTCTAAGATGGCTGCCGTGTTTGTATGTTCCTTTGCGTCCTCTGATACAAATTGTGAACAGTTGATACCAATTTGCGGGCTATTTAAACTCGTCCTTTCCGGTCAAGTCTCGAACCACTAACTCGAGGCCGTGACCGAGGGAGAACGAACACGCCACAAACATTCAAGTAAGTAAAGACTGGGGGGCTGCTAAACGTCTAGCAGTCTGGGTGTTATTCCGTTATCTCGGGTTAAAGCTTTGACCAGATGTTATAATAAGGGCTGGGGGGCTTTTTCTCGACTCACATAATACTTCTTGCCTGGATGGTTATAGTCAGCACACTAGGACTGCCTACACACTGTGGTTTCCGGTTTTTATAATCTTATCAAAGGGCAAGACTGCGTCGGGGTGTCCTTTGTTTTTAAAAAATATAAAAAAAAATCAACAAAATAAATTACTTTTGATAACAAAATGTCTATATATAAACTATGGGAGCTATTTTTGTTACCATGTAGGGTGTTATGCACCAGTAGATACCATACTGGTCTTCCTTTATGTCCATTCATGATATCTGCTTGATGCAAGAGACCTGGTCCCTCGAGGCGAGTGACAGTCCCGGTTACGCTACCTTTGACATCCCCGCAGTCTCAGGTGGGAAAGGCCGCCCTTCGGGGGGCCTTGCCATATGGGTAGGCTTACACTTGGGTATGCAGGCGGTACAGGTGGATACAAACTCGCCTGATATCCAATGTGTTTTGCTAACATCTGTTGGCGGATCTACATTGTCTATTATTAATATGGTTGGTTGGTCTACTCCAGGCCTACCGTGAACGGGAAAGAATCGAGTACTATCCAAGCACTCGACTATTTTCTCCAGACACTCGACCCCGCAACTCCGATTATTCTTGGTGGCGATCTGAACTGTCAGTTCGAGCCTTTGGGCGGTCCTGAGTTGTGTGAGGAGGATGAGGTTGACTCGCTCTGGCAAATTCCAGCCCCAAGAATCGCCCCGGTTAAGGCCTGGACCCCGTTAGTATTACAAATTAAGGCCTTGACCCTTGCAATGTCTTTGCGGGCATGCAATGGAAGGGGCAGCAACGAATGTTCCGGCCTGCCCACTTATAACAGGATAAATCGAACTTCCACCATTGACTACCTCATGTTGGAAGCCAAACACTGGGGAAAGTTTAAAGACTTCGGGGTTGTTGAAAGGCACGATAGTGACCACAATGCGCTAGTCCTAACGCTTAAAGCGGGTGCATTTGGACAAACTAACCCTGACTCTAATTCCACTCTGATAGTTCCCCCACATATTATATCCAACAATAGGAGAAGAGTCAAATGGCCTTCCTGCCTAGACTCTCCTACTCGTCTCGCAAAAATTTACCAGATAGCTGTTCCATTGATAAGCGATATGGGAAATTCTACCTCCCATGGGCAGACTATAGCGACCCATAGAAAGTTAGTTGAGAGTCTAGGGGATGTATTCTATCCTGTTAGTGGGTCTAAGTCGCGCCGGGGTAAAACACATCCCTGGCACAACCACGCATGTAAAGACTCAAAGAAAGACTTACTCAGGGCAATTAAATCTAAGGACATCCTTAAAATTAGAACAACTAGACTGCAGTATAAAAAGGTGCTCATCAAAGCAAAGAGTGAGTGGGAAGAATCCAGGTGGGAAGAGATGAGACAGGCACTACTCCTAAAAGATGAGTGGGAAGAATCCAGGTGGGAAGAGATGAGACAGGCACTACTCCTAAAAGATTCTAAGACCTTTTGGCTAATTGCCACTTCCTCAGTGTCAGGAGAGAGAGATACTGGGGTCTCGAATATTGCCCCTATAGTGTGGGAGGCACACTTTAAGTCACTCTACACAAGCCCTGAGTTGGAGGAGATGGGGTGTCAGCCCCAGGAGGGGCTGTCGGAGCTGGTCCCGGAGCCCCGGGTCTGTGCGCCACGGGTCCTCCGGCACGAGAGCCGACTGCCGGGGGCCCCGGGGTCCGGGGGTCTGGCTCCATGTGCCCGCATGGCCCGGGACCTCCCGCATGAGTGTCGATTGCTGGGGGCCCCGGGCACTAGGTCCTCTCCTCGTCATGGTCTTGGCTCTGACCGGGCTTCCGATATCTCGGTTGGCCCAGGCCCCCTGCACGAGAGCCGACTGCCGGGGGCCTTGGGCTCCGGGATTTCGATCTCCTGCGCTGGCGCGGCCCGGGGCCTCCCGCACGAGTGTCGACTGCTGGGGGCCCTGGGTGCTGGGATCCCCCACTGTCGAGACTATGGCTTCAGCCAGGTTCCCGAGCCTCCCGTTGTCCCAGACCCCTGCACGAGTGTAGACTGCCCGGGGTCTTGGGCTCCGGACCTGGATCCTGTCTCGCAATAGCGAGAGGGGATGCCCCCACTGGGTCTCCCACTTTTAGTTTAGATTATATTACACTTAGGGAAGTTGAACTGGCAATTGAGAAACTGCTCCCAAACAAGGCCCCGGGTCTAGATTAACGGTGGGCGGCCAGCTACGCTCCGTGCACAGAGTGCACGTAGTGTCGTCTCCTACGCGCGCTCCGCAGACGGTGCGTAGCCGGCCGCCACCCGCCTCCCTCCCGCCCTCCCTAAATACTTTTAAAAAAAGGATAGAAAGCTTTTAAAAACACTTACCTTGTCCGCCGCGTCCCCGGGGCTCTCTCTCGCTGTCCCTGGATTCGCGCCGCCATTTCGGATACTAATGCGCATGCACGGGCGGCCGCGCATGCGCATTTCTCATGAGGAATGCGCATGCGCGGGAGCCCGCATTAGTATCCGAATCGGTGGCGGCGAGAATCGCGGGACGGCGAGAGGGAGCCCCGGGGACGCGGCAGACAAGGTAAGTGTTTTTAAATGCTTTCTATCCTTTTATTTCAGTATTTAGGGAGGGCGGGAGGGAGGCGGGCGGCGCGGAGTGGGGCTACGCGGAGTGCGCGGGTGGGCGTAGTTTTGCGCCCACTTCGCGTAGCTCCGCGGAGCCCCACTCCGCACACTACGCCCAGGGTTAGTCTAGATAAGCTCCCTGGAGACCTCTTCCGCTCTCAGCCAAAAATCTGGGCCCATATTTGATGGTTCTGTTCAATGCTGTCTTACAGGGCTCCCCTGTACCGGAGACGTGGCTGGGAGCCGAGATCGTCCCAATTTTTAAAAAGGGCTGTCCGCTCGCCCCATCAAACTATAGACCAATTAGTCTACTCGATACTTCCCAGAAGCTGATGGGCCGAATCCTGCTGGAAAGACTACTGGGCTGGATGGAGGAAAACAAAATCTTGACCACCCTCCAAGCCGGTTTTAGATCAGGGGTCTCGACTTTGGACCAGATCTTCCGACTCCAGGTCCTATTCTGGAAAACTGCACTTTCACAAGAAGCATCAGGATGTAAATGCCAATAAGCAACGCACTTGAACAATTTTATTTATGCAAACAGTCTTGCATTTGTTTCATGTTCTGTTATTCCAAGATCAGTGAATACCTGTTTGGGAGGGGAGGTGGGTTTGTAGCGTTTTTGTAGAAATAGCTAACTGAGGCCTTCTGGTCAATGTAGTTCACTGCAAGAATAGTGGCAGAGGCATGACTGGGCTGGTTTAGGAGTCCGTAGGGAATGTGTAGGAGGAGTTTCCTTCCACATGACAGTGCAGCTGCAAGTATTTGAGGGTAATAAAAGCAACTACTCGGTAACGCGGCTTCTAATAAAGGTATCTTTTGGCTGGGGCGTGAAAGCAGAATTCAGCTGCTTTACAATGAGTGAGGCTTAGTCGGAAAACATGCTGAAAGGCTGAACACAAAATTTATAATACCACATGCCAAGGTAAGCGTGGCAGGAGTTTGGCTGCACTAAGATTAATGAGGGGTCCTAGGGGTCAACAGAATTGTTAAGTCACGGATCAACAATTTGTTCAGATGCCCGGTTTTTTAACTTGTAAAGGGATGGGGATTGCAGATATTCAGTGGAGGAAGTGCGTGTATTCATGAAATAATTTGCAGACAATGTGAACTTTACTGTCTCGTTTGCAGTGCAAGATTGATAATGTCAGCATGTTTTCTCGCTTCTTGTATAAAGAGGATAATGTAACTGGTGTAGATCATTTTTTGTACTTCAGAAACCCCCGAAGAAGGGATTGATTCCCGAAATGCATTGGGTGACTGTTAATAAAACGTGGCAAGTGGAATCAACGTTGTTCCTGTGGTTTTTGAAAAGGAAGAAGTAATGAGTGTAATGGATTGAAACAAGAATCAAAAAATGAGGAAATAATAATGGAGTAAATGATGAAATATAATAATGGAGGAAAACAAATTTAATTCATTAAATTCATTCATAATAGGTTGTGCAGCCTGATGGGGGGCAGAAAAAGGTTCCCTTGTTGTTCTTACTTATAGTAAAAGCACCCATGAGGTGGACACTGGTGACAGTCTGCCTGTCAAGAGTAAAATCTACAGGAAACCTGACCATGTCAGGGACTGCATTAGAACAGAGGTCCAAAAGATGTTGGAGCTGGGAGTTATTGAGTCCTCAGAAAGCCCTTGGGCCAGTCCAGTAGTCCTGGTGCCAAAACCTCACACCCAAGATGGTAAGAGAGAGGTGAGGTTTTGTGTGGACTACAGAGGTCTCAATGCTGTCACTAGGACAGATGCCCACCCCATCCCCAGGGCAGATGAGCTCATTGATAGATTGGCTTCTGCCAAATTCTTGAGCACATTTGACCTGACAGCAGGCTACTGGCAAATTAGATTAGCTGAGGATGCAAAAGCCAAGACGGCATTTTCGACCCCAGGAGGACATTATCAAATTGTGGTAATGCCCTTTGGTTTGAAAAATGCACCTGCCACTTTCCAAAGGTTGGTGAATCAAGTCCTAGAGGATTGGATGACTACTGTGCAGCTTATCTAGATGATATTGCTGTCTTTAGTTCCACCTGGGAGGATCACCTGGTCCACCTGAGGAATGTTTTAGAGGCTCTGCAAAAGGCAGGCCTTTACTATCAAGGCTACAAAGTGCCAGATAGGGCAGAGCAAGGTTGTGTACCTGGGCCACCTGGTAGGTGGGGGTCAGGTTCAACCACTGGAGATTCAGTGACACGTATATACAAATTTATACAGGGAGGTATCTTGACCAATATTGAGCGTCGACTGAGCTGTCAGCAAGGTGCTCGAGGACGTTCTTGCGTGTCAGTTGCTAGGTCACCTAGCAACTGACACGCAAGAACGTCCTCGAGCACCTTGCTGACAGCTCAGTCGGCGCTCTCCCCTTGCAGTTGATCGCACTCGGATCCACTGCTCAAACGCTGAAACACTCGGGGTTGACCTACCGGTTCCCCTCCAGGTTGTGATATATCCTCCTGTCTTACCAGACCCCAATACCCCCCCCCCCCACTGTCTTGATAAAGACCCGCCGCGACCACCAACTGGGGCGCATCAGGGTCGAAACGTCGACGCTCAATATTGGTCAAGATACCTCAAGGAACTTGCACAGCAACCATATGTTTTCCTTGGAGTATTAACTCAAAACTCTTGCCTTCCAACAAAAGAACTCCCCCCTGTATAAATTTGTATATACGTGTCACTGAATTTAATGCACTGGTCACTTTGTTCACCAACAGTCACTCCTCACCACATGTTTTAGCATTAATTGAAACGTAAAACGGAGTGAAGTAATTCCTGCATATTTGTGATTGTGTTTTGTTTATATAAAGATTTGAACTTAAGTTGTTTTCAGAGAGGTTTACTTTATTGTGTAATGAGCTGACCTAGCCTTCTTTCAAAACAATTCTTGCTGCTACCCAACAGAACCATTTTGTTTTTATTCATTTTAACAATCCTGGAGGGAGAGTGCTTTGTTATGTGTGAGATGGTGCTCTAGCATGAGCTGAGCCTGTCTGCAGCTTTCGGAACCATGTCCTTATAGCTGTTCTATGATATCGCCATACCATATACTCTTAAGAGCATTATAATCCTCGCGGTTACATGCTAACTTTGGTTTGGCTTTATCTAAACATGTCGTGTAAGGTGTCATACGCTTAGGAATAAAACCCCCACGCCAATTCTGGCGACGGAGGTAGCATTTCACCCTTCTAGAGGGAGAAGACATGTTGTTGCTGACTATCCCGGTTAAAGTTAACCAGAGCCCCAGCGTCATAAAATGTACGCTGCTGCCACAGACACAAGTCTGACCTCCTGCTGCTGGGAGTCCTTCCAGTCACAGAGGTTTGGACAATAGGTATTGGGACAAGGAGGGCTGAATAGATTGAGACACTGCCTGAGACACACTAGGTGCTTCATGCATACCCCAGTTCAAACCGGATGCTGGGGCACTCCAGCCCCAGCTCTGGCGCGAAACTGGACAAAGGAAAGGGGGTGTAACCACCCCCCTTCCTGGTCCCACCCATAGGAGGGACCTAGAAAGTAATCCAGCCCCTTTTAGTTGTATAAAGGTAGGAGCTGAGTCCTAGGACTTTAGATTAATCCTGAAATTGAAACTTGACACGAAACTCTGGACCTTCGACATTCTGCTGAAGCTGCAGACTGAAGAATCTCCCTTGTGGCCAAGGAGTGACCACCCTAGGCAACCAGGCACCATCCAGCAAATCAACGGCTTGCTTTGTCGACGCTCCCGCCGAGACCCGAGCACAGAGCCTGACAAGACCCAGACTTCCATGCCTCTCTGACCCTGTCTTCACGTCTACAGCATAGCTGAGATCCGTGGAAGCGACGAGACACGTGGGACCGGACATCTTGAAAAGTCCACGACTTGCTAACTGTGCAGCTCCTGAGGTATCCTCAAAGCTGTGCACTGGGGATTGAGATGGTCCGAATCCGAACTCCACCTGCACCGAAGATCAGCCCTCCACACTCCACGAGTTCTGCGTGGGGCCCTTCTGCTTGTGTTCTGTTCGAAGCGTAGTGTGGTTGCTGGCACGTTGGCTAGTAGCCTCTGTGACGACCATCCTTTTGAACTAACTCGCTGGTCTAGTTGCTCCAGACTGGCCCTTGCCTCCCTGCAAAGGTGAGGCACCTCAGACCTTGCTGGTCTGCATCAGAAGCTTTCTTTGAATCCTGCGTGGATTGCCTTTGCCAAGGCTTGTTGACTCCAATCCGGCAGTCAACCCCTCCATCTGCGAGAACCTTTGTGGGACAGCTCCTCTCCAACACCTGGTCGTCCTCGACGCCTCCTGGTCTGCGTGGCTGAAGAGACAAGCTTCACGACAGCACCCGATTGCTCCTCGACGTCGTATGGTTCCTTCCTGGTTCCACCCGGTCACTGGCTAGTGACCCAGACTCTGTCCCCTCTGCTTTCAGGTCCTCTTCATCCTCGATCCGCCCTTGGATCCACCCGGACATCTTCCTCCTGGTCGCCTGCAGCATCTTTCTTCACAGGCTCCATAGACTTCAACAGCGAAACCCGATGTGAGAAGTTGGCCTGATATATGATGCTCACTAGTTCTAGTGATCACCTTGTATCAGTCCAAACAACCCTTATGGTGATTGGTTGTAAGTCAACCTTATAGACCAGCTATCCTAATGGTAGCATGGACAAAGCAGTCTTAGGCTAAACTCTTTTGGCATGTGAAGCCAGCTGTTTTACCACATATAACTCCTTGAATACCAGATGAAAGGACACCACACAGGTTATGAAAATAAACAGTATATTTATTAATAACAAACACCTCTGAACTCTTTATGAGATCAGAGGGCTAAGCACATAACAATCTCTTTAAGAAAAATACAGTAAGTCGCACAAATTACAATGGTGCCCTAGGGGCACGACAAACCATATACTAAGTAAATGGTATAAGTAGAACGAATTAGAAAATGAAGATGCCCAGAGGCTGTAGGATCGCTGGGACTACACTACTCTAACCTTAGGTAAGTAGCAGGAGGCCCACGGGACGCGTGTGCAGAGTGTGAACTCACATGCGAGATGCGGAACAAAGTCAATGGACAGAACAAATTACGAAAAGGTAAGTAAAAGACAGTTCCTACTAGTTACGACTAAAACGACAGGATACCTGGACACTGGGAGAGTAAATCTACCCCTGAGCACCGAAATGCTCTTGTTACCTCACCCACGGGCTGCGGGTGCATAGGTGTGAAAGTGTGTCGGGTTTCCGCGTCGAAGTCAATGGAGCCTTGAAGAAAGATGCTGCAGGCGACCAGGAGGAAGATGTCCGGTGCGATCCACGGGTGGATCGAGGAAGAAGAGGACCTGAAAGCAGAGGGGACAGTGTTCAAAGCCAGTGACCGGTGTGGAACCAGGAGGGAACCAGATGCTGTCGTCGCGATCAGGTGAAGAGTGGACGCTTGTCTCTGCAGCCACGTGGACCCGGAGGTGTCTTCGACGACCAGGATGGAGGCACGAGCTGTCCCACGCAGGCTCTCGCTGTCGGCGGTGTCGGATCCGGATTTGGAGTCAACAGGCCTTGGCAAAGGCAACCCACGCGGTGGGTGGAAACGGCATCTGGAGTGGACCAGGAGGGTCCGGGGTGCTCCTGTTTTGGAAGGGAGCAAGGGCAAGTCTGGAGCAACCAGACCAGCAGTGTAGATTTCGTGGATCGTCGTCTAGGAGGTCACTAGCAAGCCGGCAAGTGACCAGACAACGCGTCGAGCAGCAACCAAGCAAAAGGGCCCCACGCAGATCTCGTGGATGCTGGAGGGCTGATCTTCGGTGCAGGAGCTGCTCGGGGCTGGGGCTTCTCAATCCCCAAAGCACTTGGTCGAGTTTACCTCGGGAGTCGTGCTGGAAGCGAAGTGGAGTTTCTCCAAGATGGCCGGTCCCACGTGTCTCGTCGCACCCACGGATTTCAGCTGTGCTGCAGATGTGAGTTGAGGTCGGAGAGGTCTGGGAATCCGGGTCTCGTCAGGTTCTGAAGTCTGGATCCTCAAGGGAAGACGACAAAGTGAAGCCGCTGGACGCTTGATGGTGCCTGCAGTTGCAGGGTGGACACTCCTTGCCCACAAGGGAGATTCTTCAGTCTTCTGTGGAGCAGAACGTCGAAGTCCAGAGTTTCTTCTTGTAAAGTTGTTCAGGATAATCTAATTTGGAATGGGACCAGCTACTACCTTTATTCTCCTAAAGGGGGCTGCACTAGTGACTAGGTCCCTCCCATGGGTGGGACCAGGAAGGGGGGTGGTTACACCCCCTAACCTTTGTCCGGTTTCGCGCCAGAGCTGGGGCAGGGATGCCCCAGCAACTGGTTTGAACCGGTGTATGCACAAGGCACCTTGTGTGCCCCAGGCATGTCTCATTCCTTTCCGGCCTGTCCTACCCAATACACAAAATCCTGTCTGGGGTGGTGCTAGCACCTCCCAAGGCAAGAAACCCTTTGTCCAAGCCTCCCTCGCTGGAAGGACTCCCAGCAGCAGGAGGTCAGACTTGTGTCTGTGGTGGCAGCATCCATTTTGTGATGCCAAGGCTCGAGTTAACTTTAACCGGGGTTCACAGTTACATACATGTTGTGTCCCTCTACAATGGTGGAATGCTACCCCCGTCGCCAGAATTGGCGAGGGGGTAGTATTCCAATTCGTATGACACCTTACTCGACATGTTTTGATAATGTTATACCAGAGTTAGCATTCAACCGCGAGGATGATAATGCACTTAAGAGTATATGGTATAGCGTTATCATGGAACAGCTATTAGGACTTGGTTCCGCAAGCTGCAGACGGGCTCAGCTCATGCCAGAGCACCATCTCACATAATTCCAAGCACTCTGCCTTCAGGATTGATAAGGCCTGCCATAGGAGTGACTGATAGGAATATATGTGTCCATTTTGGGGTTAGATATAGGTATACTATATCTACAGCAAAGGGTGATTACACCACCTTGCCCCAGCTGTCTTACCAGCCAGTTGTGTCTGTTTAGATGGCCAGCCAGGGGTGGCATAATACATGCTTCAGCCCCTGGTAGGCCCTGGGTACACCTATGCCCTGGGTACCTAAGGTACACTGTACAGGGACTTATAAGGTGGCCCAGTACCAATTGGTAAATGCACCTAAAGTACATGGTTGTCAATTTAGAGAGAGAACAGCTAGGCTGTGGGTCTGATTAGCAGGCCCACAGCCAGGGAAAGTCGTAAACTAGTGAAGCAAAAAATCTGGGGTGACCATAGGATTGCAGACCCTACTCTCCTACAATCCCCCTCTGAGAACCCCTTGAAGCATTGGAGTGAATAGAGTCACCTGAGTGAGACCTATTCCTCCTATAACTCTGATTAAGCCCACTTAAAGGCCTGAATGGGGCTACCCCATTCTCAGCCCCAAATTGGCTTAAGTTAGCCTGGCTAAGTCTTCTGACTGGTACCTGACTGTCTACCTCTTCCCCAGACCCTTCCCCAACCTCCTCCTCATCATCTTCTATGACTGGGGGGGTCAGTGTCATCATCTGTTGAGGGTAGGACCTCATCTGCATTCCTTGTAGGGCCTGAGCCAGAGGTCTTTAGAACTTCAGATTCCTCTGGGAGTTCCATCAGTTGCTGAAGGGTAGGGTTAGACCCTTGTTTCAGCTTTCTTGTGGTACACAAGTGCCTCAGTTCCCTGAAGCTGAGTATATCAAATTTGGAGGGTGCCCTGAAAGGGTCACTCACCACAGGTAGAGATCCACTTGGTTCACCTGTGCCAGACATGATCTAGTGAGGTGGAGCTATGTGCACCTACCTACACTAAGTGTTTTCCTACTAAACCTCTGTAGGAGTTGTAGTCAGGGTGTGCTATGCCCTTTGGTCTACAACAACTAAGTTCAGTAGAACTTAAGTATTATAAGTCTTGTTTTATATGTACCTATAGGTACCTTAATTCAATTCAAATGATCTTTATTCGGAATTAATTCATCCATAAAAGTACACACAGGTTAAAATGCATAAAAATTTTGATAAAAACAAATTAATTTTGTTATTATATAAAAATAGCCTTTTTCAATTACAAGTGAGTGATTATATATCAAAGCATTGTTTGTGCAAATGGCAATATTACAAAAATTCACAGTGTGTGGATATTTTGCTTTATAGTTTCCACAGAAATCAGATCCATTTAGCCCAAACGACTAAATGACTGTGTGCAAATATACAATAATTGAATATACATAATGCAAGTATGCAAAGTGACAAAGTGCAAATAATCACGTGTTCATTAGTCAAGTTCCATAATTGCCTGTGACCGCACACTGGCTTTAAGAAAACAACTCACTGCAAATATAACCTCATCAGAAAGCATCATTTGAAACATTCTCATTGCCTGATTAAAATCCCATAAATCATATTTACGACAGTGTGGCATTAGATATTGGGAAGTATACAGTTTATAAAAGCCGCAGAAGAAAAAAATAATGTATCAAGCTTTGTTTGCCACCCTTGGAACAAGGACAGTCCAGCTGATCCAGATGTTTATTGTAGCCAAGGGGAAAGCTTAATAAATTTACAATACTTCCATCCCGTACTCGAAACAGAAGGCTCCTGTTCCATCTTCCTAATGTGATCAACAAATACCTCTGTGGTGTAACTAAAATACCATTATCGGGCTCAGCATAGGAAATATATTTTGCAACTGAGTTTTTGGGGTGTTCAGATCTCGTCCGTTCCTCCCTGTACAAAGTATACAGTGCCTGTTTGACCATTTTCTTATGTGCGTGGACAATAGTATTTGGGGAGCTAAACAAGAGGCCCTGGCCCACACTAGATAGGCTATTCTCAACAGCTTTCAACCATGGTACAAGATTAGACCTTTCACTTTGTTGGCAGTCAGATATTATGCTGCGAGTTAAATGGGCAGCCGGATTTAGCCACATTTTTAGCCAGAAGAGGGCGGGCCTTGAACGAATAACATCCTCTATATACAATAGCTTTAGCTCATTGTGGCAGATGAATGTTGGGGCACAGAAAACTCCACCCAAAATCTTTCTGCAAAACCTATTTTCCTCTGTCTGAATTGGCACACAGTTAGAGTATCCCCACACTTCTGCCCCGTAAGTTCCCGTAGGTTGACATTGGGTACGATAAGTATTTAGCAGAGAGGTGATAACATCAGCTTGTTTGGGTTGCCGTAGGGAGAGAATTGAATTGATGGCTTTGACAATTTTATGTGGCTGCCACGAGCCCGTATTAGAGAATAGTAGTCCCAAATAAGGAAAAGTGCTTTTGCATTTTAAGATGTTATCGCCCGATTTAATTGAGGTTATATTATACTTTTTCGGCCCACAGTTCATAATAAAAGATTTTTTAAAATTAGTATTAAGGCCCAGATCTGACATGAAAACAACAAAACCAGAAATTAAAATTCGCAGGGCATTTGGTGTACGGCCCATTAGCACCGCGTCATCCGCGTATAGCAGGGCAGGGGTTGGGATACCATTTATAATTGGAACATCCTTAGTTATCGCACACAAGCTGCTACTCAACCCGTTAATATATAAGATAAAAAGCAGTGGGGCGAGTACGCAGCCCTGTCTGACACCCCTGCCAATTAAAATATCATTCGAAACTTCTCCCTCAGCGTTGATGCGTACTCTGGCCTTTAAGTCCCTGTGCAAATAAGAAAGGAAATACACCAAAGAATCTTCCAGACCATAACTAAGCAAAAGTGACCACAGACTAGAACGATTAACGAAATCAAACGCTGAACTTAAATCCATAAAACCAAGGTACAAAGGGATTTTTTTACAATAGTGTACTTCGCCATTATCAAATTCAGATTCAAAAATTGTTCAACTGTGCCCACATGACTTCTAAAACCGAGTTGGCATTGATGTAAAACATTATTCTCCTCTGCCCAGCTCCTCATCCTGTTAAAAATTACCCTCCCCAGGACCTTCAGTGTGTTGTCAATCAGTGATATCGGGCGGTAGCAGGCAGGATCCAGTCTGTCACCCTTTTTAAATATTGGTACAATAACACTGTTTGACCATGATTCTGGGATTGAGTTGTCGGATAAGTTGTTGAACAGATTACAAAGTAAGGGGGCCCAGAAGTTAATTTCTGATTTAATTTGATCTATTGAGAGACCATAGGTACCTGTATGATCTTTCAAATGATATTGCAAAGATTACAATTGGTAAAACAACAGCTAGCTCTTATCCCAACCGCTGCACACCAATGTGAGAAGTTGGCCTGGTATATGATGTTCACTATTCTAGTGAGCACCTTGCACCAGTCCAAAACACCCTTATGGTGATGGTTGTAAAGTCAACCATATAGACCAGCTTTCCTAGTGGTAGCATGGACAAAGCAGTCTTAGGCTAAACTCAAGAGGGCATGTAAGGCCAGCTGTTTTACCATATGCAATTCCTTTAATACCAAATGAAAGGACACCACACAGGATATATATAAAATATATACGTATTTATTTCTAAACAACCCCTCTGATCTCTTTATGAGGTCAGAGGCACAAGCACATAACAAGAGACTTAATTATCATACAGTAAGTTGGGGGGAGGAGCTGCCCGAGTCCGGGGCTCCTCCGCTCGGAACGACTATCCTGCATTAATCCTGCTCATTTGGTGCTCTACGAGAGACGACCTGCAGAGCTGAGGGGAGCGTGATTGCTGCGGTCTCGATTGCGGTATCTCAGACGGGGCCCGTGGCCTGTGGGATCGAGCCCTGACATCTGGCGCTGAGGCGCGCGGCGGGCCTGCGAAGCCGCGGCCTCGAGTTTCACCCCGGCCGCCGTGAGATCGTGGCTGGCGGGACCGGAAACGCGCGATATCGCGCTCTGGAGCACGACTCGGTTCCCCAAGTGAGGCGGTGAGCGGGGGTCCGTGATCTGTGAGGGGGACGCCTCTCTTCCCCCCCTTACCTCCGGTGTGGACTTTCTGAGTTGCCGAGGCTGGGCCCGGGGTGCTGTATTGCTGCGGCCTACGAGAGATTGAAGTGCTGAGGGGCGCCTGGCCGCTGCGGAGGCCCGAAGGGAACGAACGTTTGGGGACGAACGTGAGTGCCTGGGCCGCACCCCACCCCCTGGCTCACTCCCTTGGTGTTCCGCTACGGGGTGGGTGGCCGCAGTGGCCGTTTTCCCCCTCCGATGGCTGCATGCTGAGTGCGACGGAGACGCCCTTTCTGTGGAGACTGCAGCTGAGCGTTTGGCTAGAACCCCTGGCCCGGGCTCTCTCTGGTCGTCACTAGCCCTGCCTGAAGTGACTATTACCTGCTCCTTAGCCTCTCAACGCGAGTGCTGGTACAACTGCTGCGGCCTGGTGACTCTGGGGGCTGTCCGCCTGCGCTTGGAGGTACCGGCACTGGGCGTTACCACCTTCGCCCTGTGGGTGTTTGCCCACTCCCTGGCGGATTACTGGGCGCATTGGGGCGGCGGGCCCTCCTACCTCTTCTGCTGAGCTGTTTCTACCCCCCCTACTTGGCTATTGCTTCTCCCGCGGTCCGCTGGAGTTGGGAGTGGGCCTAGTGTGCCATTTAGACGCCACGACTGGAGAGTATTTTGGCGGTAGATCTGTGCCTAGGGGCTGGTGGAACTTCCCTGGTCAAAATGGGGCGCCCGGATAGATCACAGCCCAAGCTCTCCTTCAACCAGAAGGGCTCGAAAGCGGCGGACGATGCCGGGAGCGGAGGCGCGCCTGATAAAGACGTGACTGAGGAGGCGCAGCAGCAGGACCTACGCGGGATCCTTTTAGCCGTGGAAAAAAACCTTCAGGGAGGCATGACCGCTATAGGCACGAAACTGGACGCTCTCACTTACCGAATGGACCGCATGGCTGAGCGGCTGGATAAGCATGCAGAACGACTTGATATGTCGGAGCGACACCTCACTGAAGTCGAAGAGGCCCACACTACGCTGGAGTCTGATAACAAGCAGATAGGCAGGGCTATGCAGTCACTCCTGGACAAAACTGAGGATTTGGAGGCCCGCTCGCGCCGCTGTAACCTGCGCGTTACGGGCCTACCGGAGAGTACCCAGACGGGGAACATGGAACTGTTCATGGAGGGATTTCTGAAGAAACTGCTAGGAGACGAAGCTTTCTCCTACATGTTCATAGTGGAAAGGGCGCATCGCTCCTTGGGCCACGACCCAAACCCGGTGCCCCCCCACGACCCATCATAGCCAAACTATTGAATTATCGAGATCGAGATATTGCCCTAAAACTCGCTAGAGAAAAGCAGCCTTTACAGTATGAGGGCTCCACCCTGTCCATTTACCCTGACTTCACGGCACGGGTGCAGGAAGCCCGGAAGCAGTTTGCCCCTATGAAACGCCAGCTGCGTGATCTGGGCGCAGATTATGCGATGCTGTATCCAGCGAAATTATGTGTCAATCGACAGGGGAAATCCCTGATATTCACGGATCCCAAGGCGCTGCAGAAGACCCTGAAAGACTGGCAGAGGGAGAAGCGTCCGCCGAGGCCGGAGAGAGAAGATCTGGAGGGAGGTTCCATGGAGGATCAGGAATGATTGAAGCGTGCTGCGAACTGCCTGGTGTCTGGTTGCCGCTCTGCAGGTTTTACTGACTAGATGTGAGGGGGTTTGAACCCATAGCCCACTTTATTTTGAGCTGGCAGGTATGTCTCTGGCCCTGTGGGCCCTGTCGATGCTGAGACTGGAGGGACTGACTTCCACTCTTCAGGTATTAGCTGCTCTGCTCTGCTGGACTTGTGCCCTTTTTGCCTTAAGACCCTTTGCGATGACATTCTACTTCCGAACACTATAACAGTTTATCATTTGACTTTTTGTGTTTAGTATGGCCTGCCGGAGTCTGCTTGACCTCCTACTTGGTAATGCTACCTTTGGTGATGCTAGCACTGGGGTTCTTTTGAACTGTTCGATCCTTTTGATGGGTGGACCCTCTTTTTTCTTTTTTCAGTTTCCCAACTGAGCATGGTGTGGTATTCACACCACTCTTTATTCTTTAGAGTTCTGAAGCGGGGGGTGACAGGGGGCAATGTTTGTGTTATTACTGTTTAGTGTCCCTAGCACAAGCTCTGTCGGCTACATCTGCCCCTGCGTGATTACCACTGCTTTCAAGGTTCTTTTTCGGGGGAGGGGGGTGTCTGCTGTATGGATGAGTGGGGTGTTCGGAAGAGTTTTGTGGGTGAGGGATGAGCGGGGGGTGGGAGACTGTTGGGGCGGAAGGATGAACGCGGTCTAGTTGGGGTAGGGCAGGCGTGGGAGGGGGGATGGAACTGCGATTTTGGAGGACCTTTTCTTATGTTTGGTTGGGCGTTGGTACTGTTGTTTGAGGCAAGTAAGTGGACCGGGTGGGGTGACGGTAAAGTGCAACTGATGTCCCACAACCTTGTATTGTATATGGCAGGTACGATTCTTTTACGTTCACTATGGCAGGAGACATGACAGGGGGGGGAAGCAGCTCCTGATACACTGCGGTTCCTTACCTGGAACGTGAGGGGTCTGAATGATCACCGTAAAGTCCGCAGGATCCTTCAGTATTTGGCGAAACACAGGGTAGACATTGCGTTGTTGCAGGAAACCCACCTCCCACCAGATAGCCACATCCTTTGTTATAGGGGGCTCCGCGATAATGTTCATGCCGCAGGTTTTACCACTCATGCCAGAGGGGTCCTCACTTGGTTTAACCCTAGGTCCTCCCTTGCTTGGTCACCAATAGACACTGATAGTGAAGGACGCTTTACAATCACAGGCTGCTCTGGTAAGGGTATAGATATGTGTATAGTGAATACTTACGGCCCCAACTTCGACCTCCCTAGCTTCTACACGGACCTGGCACAGAAAGTCCACAAGCATGCCGACAGGGTGGTTTTCTGGGGGGGGGATTTTATTCTGACTCGACATCCTGCGCTGGACAGATCAGATGGCCCGCCGCGGGCGCCTTCGGCCTCTGCGCGTGCACTATCTATGCAATTGGCAAATCTTGATTTGACTGACGTCTGGCGTCACCGACATCCGGCGCAGGGTGGATATACACACTACTCAGCCCCTCGTAATATACATACGAGGATAGACTACTGGTTTGTGTCCTCCTCTTTCTTTCAGAGCGTACGCTCGTACGAGATCCTGCCGCGAACTTACTCGGACCACTCGCCATTTTTGCTTTCCTGCTCCACGCCAGTGCGGCGGATTCCACCTTTTGCCTGGCGCTTTTCCCCCTTACTCCTTGTTAGACCCTCTTTTTAAGGAGGAACTATTTACCGCGCTAGAAACTTTCTTTGAAGCGAAGGTTCTGTAGACTCGTTCCAGTCTGTATGGGAAGCGTTTAAGCTATATGCCAGGGGGGTTACTATCTCTAAACATGGCGGGGTGCTGAAGTCGATCCGTGGTCGCCTTGAGCTCTTGGAACGTAAACTTAGAGATTTGGAGGCGTTGAGATTGCAGTCTGGTGGTGACTCTATTGACCGGGAGATTGCTGGGGCCCTTCGGGAATATAACGACGAGGCGGACTTAGAGATTAAGCATCTAGGGAAGTATGCTATTGCTGGGACTTACTGTGAGGGCGAACGCCCGGGCGCGGTGCTGGCCCGCTTGGTTAAGCAAGGCAGGGAGCGCTCTTCCATTCAAGTGATGTGGCCGGAGGACTCGGAGCTCCCGCTCCCGAACGACATGATTACAACTTGCTTTCGGGACTATTATGCAGCCCTGTACGCCTCGAGGGGGCCTGCTCCAGAGGAACGAATAGTGGACTACTTGTCACATATCGAGCTTCCGTGGCTCTCTGATCTACACCGCCAATTTCTGGCTCGTCCCTTTGACAGAGATGAGGTGGTGCTGGCGCTATCATCCATGAAAAGTGGGGGGGCGCCGGGCAGTGATGGCCTCACGGTGGTATTTTATAAGGCATTTTCCGATCTTTTGATCCCTCACTTGCTTAGTCTGTTTGATGACATGGCCAATTCGGGCTCCATGCCACCCTCTATGCGAGAGGCTATTATAGTGGCGATTCATAAGCCAGGCAAGGACCCGAATGAATGTGCCTCGTACCGCCCACTTTCTCTTATGAACGTGGACACAAAAATCTTTGTTAAGCTGCTCTCTAATCGCTTGCAGCCTCTTGTCACATCACTGGTGGCCCCGGAGCAGTCTGGCTTCGTCCCCACGCGCAACCTTAATTATTATATCAGAACAGTCTTTTCCGCCTTTCAGCACACTCGCCCGGAGGTGCCGGCTGTTGCTGTATTCTTAGATATTGAAAAGGCATTCGACTCGGTTGAGTGGGCATTCTTACACCACGTCCTAAGCAGGATGGGCGTAGGCCTTTTATTTCTGCAGCTCCTGTCGGTACTGTACTATAAACCAACGGCCCGCATACGTATTGGAACGCTGACTTCGGACTCCATAGTGGTGGGCAGGGGCACGAGACAGGGTTGTCCGCTTTCCCCGATACTCTACGCATTGGTGGCTGAGCCCCTGGCATGTGCCCTACGCGAATATCATAGCCATCGAGGTATCCGTTTTCCCACATATAATCTCATTGTTTCCACATATGCGGACGACACGCTCATTTATGTTAGAGACCCCGTTACTCATCTTTCTCCGGCATTGCGGGAGATAGTCCTGTTTGACTCCCTCTTGTGCATTCGGGTCAAGTGGACGAAATCGATCATGTTCCCACTGACAGCTGCTACGGTGGAGTTTGAGCATGAGTATCCTCTACAGTGGACTACTGAGACGGTACGGTACCTTGGTATACGGCTACACACGGACTCAGACATTATTTTCAGGGAAAACTATGGCTGCGCTGTATTTAAGCTTGAGGATGACGTTGAGAAATGGATTTCCCTTCCGCTGTCACTTTTGGGACGCATTGCATTAATGAAAATGGTGGTGCTCCCGCGCTTTCTTTTTCTATTCATCACTATTCCGATGGTCCTTCCCGTCCACTTTTTTTGTCGACTACAATCTCTGATGGTGCGTCTGGCTTGGGCGGGTAAACAACCCAGGGTGGCTTGGCATATTCTACGTCGGCCATATGCGTCGGGCGGACTGAACACCCCTGACTGAACTCTATTATTGTGCAGCGCAGGCTGCCCACGCTTATTCGTGGATTCACGGGGCACCGGACGCTCCTTATGTCCGTATCGAATGGATAGTTGCTGATCCGACGCCCCACCAGCCCTATTAATGCAATTTCGGGATCGCCGTACGGGCCTGTTAAATTCCTTATTATCAGTTGTCCACGCCTGGCACTTTATGACGAACGCATAGGCATGTTTGTTATTGTATTCCCCGAACGCAAGTCTTGAGTGGTGCTACTGGCTCGCTCCCTGCAGGGAAAAGGGAGTAATCTTAGCCCTCCGTCGGCTTGGCATACAAAATATGGGCGACTTGTTCGCCGGTGGCACGGCACGTACGTGGGATGAGGTGGCCCGTGAGGTGGCAGACCCCCCCTTGATGGCACGCTTCCAGTTCCACAGGGTGCGCAGCGCTCTGCGTGAACTCCTTGGGGCTGACATGGAGGAACCGGTGACTACCTTTGATTATGTGGTTACCGCCAAATCCCCTATGAAATTAGTTTCTACTCTCTATCGGACAGCACAATCTGAATTATACGCAGAATACACGAAGCCACGATTGGCCTGGCAGCACGACCTGGGCACCGATATGAGTGAGGAGCTTTGGAGCTATTGCTGCGCTAGTGGGCGGAAAATCTCTCTTAACGGCCGCCATAGGCTCACACATTTCAAGTTCCTGAACAGAACATATTACACGCCTGAGAGGCTACACAGATACAAACTTCGTGAGTCCCCGGAATGCGAGCGATGCAGAGCCCCCCTGGCAGATTTCCTACACGTTGCGTGGTCATGCCCCGTGATCTTCTCCTTTTGGCAGTCGGTTTATGGTGAGCTCAATAGAACTGCAAACTTGGCCTTAGTTCCAGACCCGTTATTGGTCCTCTTAGGCTATTCGAAACCCTTGCGTCCTTCACAGCGGAGATTAGTGGATATGGCGTTCCTTATGGCTAAGCGTTGCATTGCAAGGGCCTGGATGAGAGGCCCCCCCTACTCTGAGTGTGTGGAAGAGGGAATTGATATATTGCTGCACCCAAACGGAGCTATACAATGAGCTGATGCCCCCCAAGAACAGACCCAAAAACTTCTGGGCTGCGATACCAGATGGTACGTTTATCCCAGCTAGGCATGCTGGAACTGCTAAGGGTGAGGAGGACATGCGGGATGGGACCGCGGTGGGCGTTTTCAGCGCTCAGCCCGATACGTCAATGGATGATGAGACGTGTGCATGAGGAGCTGGCATGATGATGAAGTGATATTTTGAGGGGTAGACGGGACATGATTGGTGCTCTCCCTCCCTCTAGATCTGTCCTTATTGCCAAATTTGATGTGATGTACAATGCCTTCACTGACCTATTGATGATTTGTGTACTGCCATGCATACTGACCTGTTGACTACCCATATACCACTTGCGATTGCCTTATTCTTTGTATTGTTTTGACTTCCTGCTTGTTTTTGAAAAACGCAATAAACAGATTTAAAAAAACTAAACAAATGATCATACAGTAAGTTGCACAATATACAGTAATGCCCTAGGGGCACTTCAAACCATATACTAAAATAGTGGTATACGAACCACGTCACAAACAAAGGATAGGCCTAGGGCCTGGGGAATCGCTGGGGCTACACTGTACTACCAAAAGATAGGAAGTAGGAGGCCCACGGGAGGCGTGTGCAGTGTCTTTACACACACGCAAGTTACCATAGAGTTAGAATGGGAACAAAAGAATTGGAAACTAGTTCTTTTAGGTCACTTCCGGATGGACTAAGAGAAAGCTACTTGAAAGTTAGACACTAGGATAGTCAATACCCACAGGAGCACCGGAGTACTCGCGTTACCTCACCCACAGGAAGCGGGTGCATAGGTGTCAAAGTGTGTCGGGCTTCGTAGCTGAATCCTATGGAGCCTTGGAGAAAGATGCTGCAGGCGACCAGGAGAGAAGTGTCCGGTTGGATCCAAGGGCGGATCGAGGATGAAGAGTACCTGAAAGCAAAGGGGACAGAGTCTGGGTCACTAGCCAGTGACCAGGAAGGAACCAGGCGATGTCGCGAAGCAATCAGGTGATGTCGTGAAGCTGGTCTCTGCAGCCACGTGGACCAGGAGGCGTCGACGACGACGACCAGGAGTCAGGCACTGACTGTCCCACGAAGGCTCTCGCTGTCGGCGGTGTCGGCTTCCGGATTGGAGTCAACAAGTCTTGGCTAAGGCAAACCACGCAGGAATCAAAGATGGCTTCTTAATCAGACCACCAAGGTCTGATGGGCTGCTCCTTTTCAGGGGAGCAAGGGCCAGTCTGGAGCAACCAGACCAGCGGTGTAAATTCGTAGGATTGTCGTCACAGAGGCCACTAGCCAACGGGCAAGTAACCGGACAGACGCGTCGAGCAGGAAAATGCAGAAGGGCCCCATGCAGAACTCGTGGAGTGTGAGGGGCTGATCTTAGGTGCAGTTGGTGCTCGGGGCTTCTCAATCCCCAATGCACAACTTCGAGGGTGCCTAAGAAGTTGCACGGAAAGCAATTCGCTGGCTTTCCAAGATGGCCGGTCCCACGTCTCGCGTCGCCTACACGGGTCTCAGCTTTGCTGTGGCTGCGGATCGGGCTGAAGGAAGTCTGGGTTCCGGCGGGAGCGACGACAAAGCAAACCGTTGATCGCTTGATGGTGCCTGCTTGTGCAGGGTGGTCACTCCTTGACCACAAGGGAGATTCTTCAGTCTTCTATCTTCAAGTAGAACGTCGAAAGTCCAGAGTTTCGTTTCAAGTTTCAGTCAGGATCAAATCTAAAGTCTTGGGACCCAGCTCCTACCTATATACCAAATCTAGGGACTGAATTACCTGCTAGGTCCCTCCTATGGGTGAGACCAGGGAAGGGGGTGGTTACACCCCTTTCCCTTTGTCCAGTTTCGCGCCAGAGCTGGGGTTAGAGTTCGAACTGGACTATGCATGGGACACCTTGTGTGCCCCAGGCAGTGTCTCATTTCTTTCAGCCCTCCCTGCCCCAATACACTAGAGCCTGTCTGGGGTGGTGCTAGCACCTCCCAAGACAGGAAACCTATTGTCCAAGCCTCCCTCGCTAGAAGGACTCCCAGCAGCAGGAGGTCAGACTTGTGTCTGTGGCAGCAGCATCCATTTTGTGATGCTGAGGCTCTGGTTAACTTTAACCGGGATCAGTAGGAACAACAGGTCTTCTCCCTCTAGAAGGGTGGAATGCTACCCGGTCGCCAGAATTGGCGAGGGGGTAGTATTCGAAAACGTATGACACCTTACCCGACATGTTTAGATAAAGCCAAACCAAAGTTAGCATTCAACCGCGAGGATTATAATGCACTTAAGAGTATATGGTATGGCTATATCATAGAACAGCTATAAGGACATGGTTTTGAAAGCTGCAGACAGGCTCAGCTCATGCTAGAGCCTCATCTCACATAAAACCAAGCACTCTGCCTCCAGGATTGTTAAGGCCTGCCATAGGAGTGACTTATAGGTGTATATGTGTCTAGATATAAGGTTAGATATAGGAATACTATAGCTAAAGCAAAGGGTGATTACACCACCATGCCCCAGCTGAGTGATCAGCCAGTTGTGTCATTTTGGATGGCCAGCCAGGGGTGGCAAAAGATATGCTGTAGTCCCTGGTAGGCCTTGGATGCACCTATGCCCTGGGTAGCTATAGTACACTGTACAGGGGCTCATAAGGTGACCCAATTTCCAATTGGTAATGTACCTAAAGTACATGGTGTGAATTTAGAGAGAGAACAGCTGGGCTGTGGGGGTCTGATTAGCAGGCCCACAGCCACATCTAAGTCGAAAACCAGTGAAGTAAAAAGCAAAAAGTGGGGTGACCGTAGGAAAGCAGACCCTACTCCCCTACAAGCACCTCTAGAAACGTGGAAGCCATCTTGGTTTGCGAGGTGGTGGAGTGAAAGGCATTCATTGCGCATGAAAGTCATATGCTGATGCGCACAGCTTGTACTGTTGGCTGGCACTGTGAATATTTATTGTTCACTGCGCATTAGTTTTCACGCTGATGCGCACAGCATGTAAGTTTATTGCGCATGAGGTTCCTACGCTGATGAGCACAGCACGAACACTACGGCTGTTATTGTGAGAATTCATCTATCATTGTGCATTAGTTTTCACGCTGATGCACACAGCATGTAAGTTTCATGGTTGATAAGAACTAATGCGGTGATGAAGAAGATTGGATGTGAATCTGTTTATGCTGTTGTGTACAGCGAAAGATAGATCATCTGCATATGTCGCGCTGATGCGCACAGCATCCTTGTGGATCCCATTTTACTTTGAGGTGTCATTGGTATTACATTTTATACGCTGATGCGCACAGCAGGACAATTTCATTTTTGGTATTATTCATCAATAATTTTTATGCGCACAGATCTTGAAATACTTAGATGTACAGCTTTGGGATGAAAATCTTGAATGTTAGTTGAAAGTTTATAGAACACACTTCTAAATTCAAATTATATTATGTGTTTTTCATTACAATTGCTAACAAATACTTGTGTAATTTAATATTTCTCCTTCAAGTAGTAGAGGTTTAACTTACTGAACTTTAAGTATTATAGCAAACATGCAAAACGTTAATGCTGCGCCTTTCTTCCTTAGTGCTCCATGTGATCCTCCCATTCAATGGAAGAAATGGAAGGTAGTATTTGAAAGGTACGCTAGAGTTTGCGGACCCTCACCCAGTGCTGAAAGAAAATCTTTGTTATTGTTGCACTGTTTAGGGTCGGAAGGCCAAGATGTGTTTGACCATTTACCTGATTTGTCTGGAGAGGAGGCTAATGGCCTCAATGATTACGAAGTATGCATCAAGAAGTTAGATAAAAATTATTTGCCGAAGGTGAGCACAATTTTGGAACGTTATAAATTGGCAAAAAGAATGCAAGGTGGTGATGAGACTGTGGAAGGATATGTAACATATTTGAAGAAGCTTGCATCCTCTTGCAAATTTGACAATCTCACTGACGAACGAATAAGTGATCAATTCATGTTTGACTGTAATATGGAAAGAGTCAGAGAAGAGTTATGGCTACGAGATGAGCCTACTCTAGATGAGGTTCTGAGTGTTGCAAAGAGGATAGAACACTCATTGAAATGTGTTGCTGTATTAAAGAAGGATTCTGATAAAGTTTACAAAGTTCAAGAAGGTAAAAACAAAGGTAGAACAGACATCACTTTCAAAGATAAACACAAAGGTGCGAAATAAACAATGGAAGAGTTAATGAGAAGTGATCCAATGCTAAGTGTTTCAGATGTGGTAAAACAGGACACTTCGCAAACGACAAGAAGTGTCCGGCCTTGGGGAAGACTTGTTCTAAGTGCATGAAGAAAGGTCATTTGACGTCCTTATGTAAAAGTAGGCATGTACACAAAGTTAAGGAAGTTGAAGTATACGATAGTGAGAATGGGGAATCAGGAACGGATGATAATGAGTGTGGACAAATCGTTGTAAAAGTTGTGAATGGTGATAAAAAAAAAGAATAGTCCTTGTGATAACATTTTGGTTGAAGGAGCTAGCACAAGAGTATTATTTGATTCTAGTGCAAAAATAACTATTGTTTCGCGTGAATTTTACTTAAAAAATTTGAAAGGGAAAGTAAATTTTTTAAAACCCGATATTAGGCCTTTGGCTTATGGAGGAGAACCCATTAAGCTACATGGATATTTTGTGGGTCTCATTGAATATAGAGGTAGACTAGTCTCAGGAAAGATCTATGTTTCGAAAAAAGGAGATAGCATTATTAGCTGGATCCACCAAGGTGATCTTGGAGTCTACCTTGACCCTAATGCCGATTCTCCTATTTAGTTAAGAGGACGTGAATTCTGTAGTTGTTGAAAGTTGTGATAGTAGCTTTGTTTCTGAGCTCAAAAGAGATTATCCTAACATTTTCAGGAATGAATTAGGTTGTCTCAAAGGGTATCAACATAAGATTATGCTTAAGAAAGTCTCAATACCCATTTGCTCGAAATTAAGGAATGTACCTATTGCGGTGAGGGATGACATGAGAAAAGAAATTGATAAAGATTGGGGTGTAATTGAGGACGTTGAGGGCACTGAATTGTTGGCCCCAGTTGTGGCAGCCCTGAAATCCAATGGGGATTTGAGGCTATGCATCGACTTGAGACAATTAAATAAATGTGTGGTTATTATCTTTGTTAAGTGGTGCCAAAGTTTTTAGCACAATAGGTCTCACCTCAGCGTATCATCAAATAGAACTAGAAGAGAAATGTAGAGACTTCACCTCATTCATAACGCCTTTTGGTTCTTATAGATTTAAACGTATGCCCTTTGGTTTGGTATCAGCCTCTTCGGTCTTCCAGAGAGTTATGGAGAGAATTCTTCATAGTCTTCAAGGGGTTTATGTGTATCAGGACGACATTTTGATATATGGTGATGATGAGACTCTGCATGATGGTAGACTTAGAAAAGCTTTGGAGAAATGATGTGATCACAACTTGACTATTAAAGCTGAAAAGTGTAAATTTAGAACAAACTCAATACATTATTGAGGTCACAATATCACCAATGAAGGGGTAAAACCAAAGTCTCATTTGATTAATACCATACAAGAAATGAGTTCGCCCTCATGTAAGAGTTAACTCATTAAGTTTTTAGGTGTAGTAGAATACTATGCTAAATTTGTGAAAAATGTTGCTGATTGTGCGGTCAACATGAGACATTTGTTTTAGAAGGGAATTGCCTTTGAATGGTCTGAGTCTAGTGAGAATTTCTTCAAATTAAGGAGAAACTTAAAGCTGCACCTTCTCTCAGTAGTTTTAACCCTGAATCTAAGCATATACTCATCACTGATGCCAGTGAAAAAGGATAGGGTGCGGTCTTACAACTAGGACCTAGTGGAATGCAAACTATAATGTTTTTATCACGTACTCTTAAAAAGACCCTGAGACCAGATATTCAGTGGTGGAGAGAGAATCCTTAGCAGTATTTTGGGCAATAAAAAATTTTTTTAAACTTCTTTGGGGTGTTGAGTTTGAAGTACGAACTGATCATAAACCTTTGATGGAGATATTTAGCAAAAAGGGACTGGATTCAATCTCCAGTAGGATAACTAAATGGGGGATTGGCTTGCAGGAATACAATTTTGTAATAAAATATATTCCAGGTTTAGAGAACAAGGTAGTAGATGTCTTGTCTCGCCTTACACCCAAGTCAGAAGTTGTGGAGGAAAATAAGGAAATTGAGGGGATGTTACGAGATTGTGTTCCATGTTCATTAAGTGATCAATCTAAAAGTCCCTGTTTCCAACCAATGGTTTTAAGAAGACAACCTTCTGGCCCTTGGCAAGATATTGCCCTAGATATTGTGGGTCCTGTTCATAGTAATGGTTTACAAACATTTGTATTGGTTGTCATGGATATGTTTTCACGAAGGTCCGAAATTTTCTTTTTATCAACTATTGACTCTAGCCATGTTATCAAATGCTTGAAAAATGTATTTCCTAAAGAAGGGATTCCTGAATCTTTATTAACGGACAATTGAGTTCAACTTGTTTCTGAGGAGATGAGAATTTTTCTTTCTTCCAAAGGGATAATTCATAAAACATGCTCTCTCTATCATCCCGAGGTCAACGGGATGGTAGAGAGATTTAACCGAGTGATCAAAGAAACCATCTCTTTAGCTAAGTCTCTCTCTCTAGACTGGAAGTCTGAGGTAATGAAGAAAATTGAAGAAATTAGGCGGTCTCCTCATTCTACAACAGGGAAAACACCTTTCTTATTTTCAGCGGAAGAGTTCATAATACTAATGTAGAACCAGGATGGGTAAACAAGTATGAATTAAGCAAAGGAAAGGAAAGTAACTGTGATGATCTTGAAATTAAAAGGAGGGATGAAGAGAAAGCTAATGTAAGGAAGAGTTACTTTGATGCAAAGAAGGCTGCAAAAACAACTAAGGTAGTTGTAGGTGATCTTGTCATGATAAAACGCCCTGGTTTTGTAGGAAACTCTCCTTCTAAATTCATGACACCAATTAAGGTAATAAAAGTGTTTAGAAATGTGATAAAGACTCAAGATCATCGCATCTGGAACCTGAATAGAGTTGTTGTGGGTAAAGGAAAGATAAATTATAATTCAAGTGAAAGTGTGAATGGACCCTATCCAACTGGTGGAAAGGGTGAGAATCGCAGATCATCTAGAGTGTGTAAACGACCATCATATCTTTCTGATTATGTATAAATGTTCTAGTATATGTATAAATGTTCTTATGTAATTTGTTTAGGTAAAGAGGGGAGGTGTGTGGTATTCTGCCTTCTTCTCTACATGCGATGTTTTAGTATAGAATCCTGGTATGTCATTACAGAATGTGGAATGAGTCATTGACCGAGGTCATGAAATTCTATGAGATATTTTGTAAGAAAACCGGGGCAGTTTATGCCAGACCTGCTGGTTGATGGATGGGATTCTTTAAGCTATAAACTTAAGAAGAAACTACAAACCTGTGTCCAGTTTTATGATCGGATATACTTCACAAACCCATCTATTAGAGCACTCTTCAGGACATTGTAATTGTCAGCATCCTCTTCTCTTAAAGTGAGGAGCTTGTATCTACCTTTGTCTGCAAAGGAGAGCCACAGGATTACTGCCCACTGCCCCTGGGGTACCTGCTGCACTTTGCAGGCCCTCTCCAGTGTAGTAATCCACTTGTGGATGTCATCCCCAGACTGATAGGGAGGGACAATCTTTTTCAGGTTTCTATGGTCATAAGACCTATCCCTACCTCTAGGGATAATGCTGCCACCATGGGGCTCTAGCCCCATCTTTTGTCTCTCTCTTTCAAGAGCTAGGGTCTCCATTTCTAAGGCTACTTCTTGTCTCCTTATCCTTGAAGGAAGCTTGGCTTCTCTCAGCCTAGCTTCATGCTCCCTCTTCTCAAGTGAGGTACCCCCTATGAGAAGAGGCAGAAGACCCTATAGATGTACCAGAATGGTGAGATTCCACTGAAGGTGATCTGTTCCTTCTGGGCACACCACCAAGTCTACTTGGGAGGACAAGGGCAGGCCCATTTTGGCCTTCCTCATCTCCAGGTAGATCTGGATTCCCCAGGTTTAAATCATTATTTACTCCCTGGTCTTTATCATTGTCAGAGTTCTGGTGGGGAAACCCACCAGGGTTCTCTTCCTCTGATGTATTCACCCCATTGCCTACCCTATCAGGGTCTGATGCTTTGTTAAAGTCATCTAGCATTAACACCTCTATAAGGCGTTGGGTATTAGGATTTTGTCCTGGCCTCAATTTTCTTATTGCACACAAAGTCCTTAACTCTTGGAAAGGAAATGTGGCATACTTAGATGTCTGATCTGGACTGACATCTGGGACAGACCCACTGGGTCCCTCCTTTGAGGACATGACTCTAGTGTGGTGTATGCACCTACCTACACTATTTGGTTTCCTGCTAAACCTCTCTTGAGTTGTAGAAAGGGTGTGCTAGGCCCTTGACACACAACTCTAAGTTCAGTAGAACTTACTGTATTCTAAGCTTGAATTATATGTACCTATGGTACCTTTAGTGATTTTTCAAATGATATTCTCAAGATTATCTGGTAAAACAATGCAAGCTGGAATTCCACATACTGCACACCAATGTGAGAAGTTGACCTGGCATTTGGTGTCCACTATTCTAGTGGGCACCTTGTACCAGTCCAAAATGATCATTATTGATGGTAGGTTTAAGACAACCTTTATAGAAAGCTATCCTAGTGGTAGCTGTGGAGAGCAGCCTTCAGGCTAAGTCTTGAAGGAATGTAAAGCAGCTTGTTTTACCAGTCTATAATCTCTTGAATGATCAAATGAAAGTACACCACACAAGGTTAATATATATATATATATATATATATATATATATATATATATATATATATATATATATATATATATCCAACGAGTTGCCTGTCAGGTAGAAACAAGCCTCACCAGTGGATGAAATTCTGCCACTTTTATTAATGGAGGACACAGCGTAGCGAAGCCAACAACTTGCAGCAGCATGCAGTCCTGCCTGACATGTTTCGTGCATCCGCACTTCTTCAAAGGCGCTTGGACTGAACAGGAAAGGCACAATCTCTTGCTCGGTACTGTTTTAAACACTGAAGTCCCGCCCTGTATGGCGCAGCCACTCCTGTGGCCTGATGGTCTTCGTAGTACTATTGTTTCCCCAATGGGTTGCGCAGCTGAGGTTTACATCCGCGCCGTGTTATCATTCCTCCAGAAACCGGCATCCTCTGCCTTTTGCACCGCCGAATTACCGTCAATGCAGGAGGGCTGTGAACAGCCCCGGTGCTTGTTTCGCGGCTCAGGCATGCCGCAATAAATCCAACGAGTTGCCTGTCAGGTAGAAACAAGCCTCACCAGTGGATGAAATTCTGCCACTTTTATTAATGGAGGACACAGCGTAGCGAAGCCAACAACTTGCAGCAGCATGCAGTCCTGCCTGACATGTTTCGTGCATCCGCACTTCTTCAAAGGCGCTTGGACTGAACAGGAAAGGCACAATCTCTTGCTCGGTACTGTTTTAAACACTGAAGTCCCGCCCTGTATGGCGCAGCCACTCCTGTGGCCTGATGGTCTTCGTAGTACTATTGTTTCCCCAATGGGTTGCGCAGCTGAGGTTTACATCCGCGCCGTGTTATCATTCCTCCAGAAACCGGCATCCTCTGCCTTTTGCACCGCCGAATTACCGTCAATGCAGGAGGGCTGCGCCATACAGGGCGGGACTTCAGTGTTTAAAACAGTACCGAGCAAGAGATTGTGCCTTTCCTGTTCAGTCCAAGCGCCTTTGAAGAAGTGCGGATGCACGAAACATGTCAGGCAGGACTGCATGCTGCTGCAAGTTGTTGGCTTCGCTACGCTGTGTCCTCCATTAATAAAAGTGGCAGAATTTCATCCACTGGTGAGGCTTGTTTCTACCTGACAGGCAACTCGTTGGATTTATTGCGGCATGCCTGAGCCGCGAAACAAGCACCGGGGCTGTTCACAGCCCTCCTGCATTGACGGTAATTCGGCGGTGCAAAAGGCAGAGGATGCCGGTTTCTGGAGGAATGATAACACGGCGCGGATGTAAACCTCAGCTGCGCAACCCATTGGGGAAACAATAGTACTACGAAGACCATCAGGCCACAGGAGTGGCTGCGCCATACAGGGCGGGACTTCAGTGTTTAAAACAGTACCGAGCAAGAGATTGTGCCTTTCCTGTTCAGTCCAAGCGCCTTTGAAGAAGTGCGGATGCACGAAACATGTCAGGCAGGACTGCATGCTGCTGCAAGTTGTTGGCTTCGCTACGCTGTGTCCTCCATTAATAAAAGTGGCAGAATTTCATCCACTGGTGAGGCTTGTTTCTACCTGACAGGCAACTCGTTGGATTTATTGCGGCATGCCTGAGCCGCGAAACAAGCACCGGGGCTGTTCACAGCCCTCCTGCATTGACGGTAATTCGGCGGTGCAAAAGGCAGAGGATGCCGGTTTCTGGAGGAATGATAACACGGCGCGGATGTAAACCTCAGCTGCGCAACCCATTGGGGAAACAATAGTACTACGAAGACCATCAGGCCACAGGAGTGGCTGCGCCATACAGGGCGGGACTTCAGTGTTTAAAACAGTACCGAGCAAGAGATTGTGCCTTTCCTGTTCAGTCCAAGCGCCTTTGAAGAAGTGCGGATGCACGAAACATGTCAGGCAGGACTGCATGCTGCTGCAAGTTGTTGGCTTCGCTACGCTGTGTCCTCCATTAATAAAAGTGGCAGAATTTCATCCACTGGTGAGGCTTGTTTCTACCTGACAGGCAACTCGTTGGATTTATTGCGGCATGCCTGAGCCGCGAAACAAGCACCGGGGCTGTTCACAGCCCTCCTGCATTGACGGTAATTCGGCGGTGCAAAAGGCAGAGGATGCCGGTTTCTGGAGGAATGATAACACGGCGCGGATGTAAACCTCAGCTGCGCAACCCATTGGGGAAACAATAGTACTACGAAGACCATCAGGCCACAGGAGTGGCTGCGCCATACAGGGCGGGACTTCAGTGTTTAAAACAGTACCGAGCAAGAGATTGTGCCTTTCCTGTTCAGTCCAAGCGCCTTTGAAGAAGTGCGGATGCACGAAACATGTCAGGCAGGACTGCATGCTGCTGCAAGTTGTTGGCTTCGCTACGCTGTGTCCTCCATTAATAAAAGTGGCAGAATTTCATCCACTGGTGAGGCTTGTTTCTACCTGACAGGCAACTCGTTGGATATATATATATATATATATATAACATATATGTATTTATTCTAATCACAACCCCTGAGGCTAGAGGCCAAAGTAGAATACAAGGACAAAGTAGAATACAAGGACTTAAATAACACACAGTAAACTAGCACAGTATACGTTTTGCCCTAGGGGCCTCAAAAACCATATACTAAAAAAGGGGTATAAGAACCACGTGAGAGTCAGAAGTGAGCCCTAGGGCCTGTAGAACCGCTTGGGCAACCAGGAACCACCCAAGGTAGGTACGCAGGAGACCCACAGGGGACGCGTGCAGTGTCTAAACACAGCTGCGAATCACCCTTGACTTCGATGGAGGAAATACAAGTTACAATTTTAAAGATTAAAGACACTTGGGAGTGAACTACGATGGAACCCTTTTAGACTTAGACACTTCGTGCTACCTCACCCAGGGAAGCCAGGTGCATAGGTATCTTTTGGTGTCGGGTTTCTTCGTCGATTCCAATGGAGAGCTGCGAAGAAGTGCTGCAGGCGACCAGAGGAAAAGTGTCCGGGTGAATCCAAGGGTGGATCAGAGATCTGAAGAACCTGAAAGCAGAGGGGACAGAGTCTGGGTCACTAGCCAGTGACCACGATGGCGACAGGAAGATGCCAGCCGATTTCGGGTGCTTTAAGGTGAAGTGGGTGAAGCTTGACTCTTCAGCCACGAAGGCGAGGAGACGTTGACGCCGAACAGGAGCTGGATTCGAGCAGTCCCACAGGGATGTCGAGTGCTGCAGCCTCAGAATCCGGATTGGACCCAACAAGCCTTGGCAACAGCAACCCACACAAGATGACAAGATTGGCTTAGGTGCAGACCAGCAAGGTCTGAGGGGCTCAACCTTTGGAGGGGAGTCCGAGCACGTCTGGAGAAACCAGGAAAGCTTAAGAAACAAAGGATTGTCCTTCGTGGGGACCCACTAGCCAACTGACTAGGGAATGCGAAGGAGCCTCGAGCAGCGGTGAAGAAAGCAGGCCCACGGAACACTTTGAGTAGGCCTTTGAGCTTCGATACAAAAAGTGCTTGGGCAAGGGCTTCAAATACCCCAATGCACAACTTCGGGAAACTTCGGGAAGTAGGTGCAGTTGCAAAATTGCAGGATGTTCAAGAGTTCTGGTCCCACGTCTCTCGTGATAGCTACAGGTCTCAGCTCTGCTGGAGACTCGTGCCAGCCTCGGAGATGTCTGGAAGTCCGTGTCCTGTGTCGCAGATTCTCCAGAATCCGTCGGGAGCCTTGAAAATGCAGACTGGCAAGATGCGTCTTTGGTGCCTGTTTGAACAGGGCGGTCACTCCCTGACCTCAAGGGAGATATCTTCCGTCTTCCAGTCGATATGGAATGTCGAAGGTCCAAGATTTCGTCTTCAGAGTTTCGTCCAGGGTAATCTAAATTCCTAGGGACTGGGTTCCTATACTTATACTAAGTTTAGGGGTTGGGCTAACTCTGGGGTCCCACCTATGGGAGGACCTGGGCAGGGGGTGGTTACACCCCTTCCCCTTTGTCCAGTTTCGCGCCAGAGCCGGGGTCGAGTGCCCCAGCAACCGGTTTGAACTCGGAAATGCATGGAGCACCGGGTGTGCCCCAGGCAGTGTCTGAAAAGCATTCACTGAATGCAACCCACCCTGCCCCAATACACTAAAGCCTGTCTGGGGGGGTGCTGGCACCTCCCCTGCCAGAGTTTCATCCAGCAGCAGGAGGTCAGACTCGTATCTGTGGCAGCAGCATCCATTTTATGATGCGGAGGACCTTTAAAACATTTACCTGGTGTACCAGTGTTGTACATGTCTTCTCCCTCTAGAAAGGTGGAATTCTACCCCCGCAGCCAGAACTGGCGGGGGTAGGATTCCAAAGTGTTTGACACCAAACACGACATGTTTTGATGCAGCCAAACCAAAGTTAGCATTTACCGCGAGGTTATGATGCACTTAAGAGCATATGGTATGGCTGTATCATAGAACATCTATAAGGAAGGGTTTCCGAAAGCTGCAGAGGGGCTCAGCTCATGCTAGGGCACCCTCTCACACAAAACCAAGCACTCTGCCTTCAGGATTGCCAAGGCCTGCCATAGGAGTGACTTATAGGTTAATATGTGTCTATATATATATATATATATAGGTAGATATTGGTATACTTACCCAGGATGCAAGTGCAGACCTGTGGTGCCATTTTGGAATGCTTCCCAGGGGTGGCATAATACATGCTTCAGCTGGTAGGCCTCTGGGGTACCTATGCCCTTGGTACCTAAGGTACCATATACTAGGGGCTCACAAGGTAACTCAGTAACCAATCTGGTATGTACCTAAAGTACATGCAATCAATTTAGAGAGAGAAAAGCTAGGCTGTGGTCATAATTAGCAGGTCCACAGCCAGACTAAAGTCGTAAAAACCAGTGAAACACAGCAAAAAATTGGGGGTAACCATAGGAAACAGACCCTACTCTCCTACACCCCTGATCTGCGCAGATGAGCTGCGACCACCGCCATCACTTTCATGAACACCCAAGGGGCACTGGTGAGGCCGAAGGGGAGCACGGTAAACTGAAAGTGCTTGTGACCTACCGTGAACCGCAGGTAGCGCCGGTGGGCCGCAGGACGGGGATGTGGAAATATGCGTCCTGCAAGTCCAACGCTACCATCCAGTCTCCAGGGTCTAGGGCAGCTAGGACCTAAGCTAAAGTCAGCATCTTGAACTTCTCCTGAGGTCCAAGATAGGGGCCAGGCCCCCTTTGCCCTTCTTGGGAACCAGAAAGTAGTGGGAATTACAACGACGTCCTACCTCTGGCCCAGGAACGCGCTCGATGGCCCCCTTGGCCAAGAGGGCCGTAACTTCCTCCTGCAGGAGTCGCAAGTGTTTCCCCGACATGCGGTGGTACTGCGGTGGCAAGGCTGGAGGGGTCGCCTTGAAGGGGAGGGAGTAACCCCTTCGGACGATTTGCAGCACCCACCTGTCCGAAGTGATGGTACGCCAGTGGAGTAGGTGATGGCGAACCCTGCCTCCCACTGGCGTTGAATGGGCCTGAAAGCTTGGACTAGAAGGGCTTTGAGGCGGATGATGCGGGAGCAGATGTGGACTGACTCGGGAATACAGTCTGGGACGTGGAGGCCTGGATAACCAGACTTTCAGGGGTGGGTGGACAGAAAGCAGGGGTCACCCAGAGCCTGGTGCTGGCGTCGGGCAACGTTCTGATCCACAGGGGGCACTCGTTTAACTGCAGTATATGCTTACTGGTGGTTGAAGCACCTCAGTGAGGAGGTTAGTCCTCACGGTCGCTGCAGGGAGCTCAAGTGCCAAGGCCTTGGCCACCCTACGCAACACCACAGCATATGTAGCCCCCTTCTCCATAGCCACGGAAGGAGGAGATAGAAAACCAATGGCAGGCGATGTGTCAAGACCACTGGCATCCCCCAGCTCATCTGCCCAGTCCTGACATAACTAGCACTGTTGTGCCAGAGGGTCCACAGACCCCTCCCAGTCCTCCCCTTCATCCGTGTACAGATAAACAGGCATAAAGGACAGAGCTGGGTCGTAGGTGTAGGGCTCACCCATCGACGCCGGAGAGCTGAGCCATTCCGACGTCGGACCGGGACTGAAACCAGGGACACCATAGGGGTCGGCGCCAGCGGAGAAGGTATCCAGGCCTGGATCCCGGGGGTACTGCGGCGACGGTACTGCTGCCGGCACACTAGGACCCCCAGTCGGACCCACGGGCCCGAAGGCGCACCGGCCGGCCTCGATGGCGGAGAGTCCTCATGGCCACAAGGAAATCTCGAATCTCGCCTAGAGTCGCATTAAGCCCAGGGACCTTAGGGTGTGGAGCTGGACGCGACTCCTGCAGCTCCGGTGGAGCCGCGCGGGTGGTGCCACCCGAACCCTCGGCCGAGTCGCACGACCGGCGAGGGGAGTCAGAAGAGCGATGTAGCCTCTCCCACTTCTTCTTTCCATGCCTTGACTTACCTAAATGCGAGGACTTGGAGCCCGATGAGCGGTGATGGCTGCGGCTCCGCGACCGGTCCCTCGACTTTCTCCTCGACTGTCGTAGAGTCGACTGCCGGAGCTCGAGAAGCTTACAGGACCGCTCCCGCATAGCTTTTGAAGTCAAGGCCTGGCAGTCGGGGCACGACTTGTCGTCATGGTCGGCCCCTAAACAATAGCGACACCGCCAGTGGGGGTCGGTAACCAATATCAGTCGGTGACAGGCGTCACACAACTTGAAACCGGGCATCCCTACCAGCACCAGGAGTCGAAGTCGACTCGAAAAGGATAGTCAAAAAGACCTAAAAGTTAGTCAAAAAGTGACTAAGGGTACTAGCTCTTCCCGGATCTGCGCTTGGTGGCACGGAAAAAAAGAAGAACTGACATGAGCGCGCGAGGGCGGCGTCTAAGTACTCGGACGATGTTATCCCGACGATCACGACTCCGATGACGGGCGCAGAGCCGCAGACGACGCCTACCGATGCGCAGGGGTACTGCTGACGAAAACTTTCCAGATCCAGTCTGACGCCTGGGGATATTCTAAGGTAAGGACTCTTAACAGTAACGTGTTTCATTCAGATAGGGATGACCTTAACCCTAGTACTCAGTTCGCAGAACCGAGAGGATGCGTGGAGCGGTAAGGAATCTATCACCAACTAATGTCTCTTACAGATATATCGTTACACAAGTAGTAACTTGTGCATCTCAAAGAGACACGTTAGTGATAGATTCCTTACCTTATTATAAATACACCAGCAATACCAACCCCGGTGGTGGGTCTGCGAACAAGATTACACCAGAAAGTCACGGAGCACAGAACTGCCAAAGAAACCGTCCCTCCGGACTTGACCGTCAAGGCAGTAATGCTTAGTAAATGTGTGCAGCGAGGCCCAAGTACCTGCCTGACAAATGTCCTGCAAGTGAACGCCGCTCCCCAAGGCAGTAGTGGCTGCCGTTGCCCTGGTGGAATGGGCACGCAACCCCTAAGGAGGCTCCTTCTTAGCCAACGGGTAACAGGCCTTGATGCACAGTCGACCCACCGAGAGATGGTCTGTTTGTGCATTGCCCAACCTTTTTTGGCACCCACGTAGCCAAGAAAGGGCTGGTCATTGTGAGAAGTTAGCCTGGCATATGATGTCCACTGTTCTAGTGGGCACCTTGCACCAGTCTAAACAACCCTTATAGATCGTGGTTGTGCCTTCTGTGTCTCCTGTTAGTTCTACTTGGAAAAATAGGAGGGGGGCCACCAAGGCCCTCTCCACCCTCAGATCGTCCTGTGTTGCCCAGGATAGGTTCAGCAACCTCGTCCTGTTAGGCATCGACCTCCTCATCAGATAGTGCTGGATCTTCCCCAACATTCTCTTCTGTGGATGGATGGCCCCCCTCTCTGCTACCTTGGTTATCTGTGTCTGATGCATTCTCTGTATCATGGGCACTAAGATATCTACCAGGTGGCTAAAGGTTGGACTCTGTCCTTGTCTCAACGTTCATGTCTGCACACAGGCTTCTAAGTTCATTAAAAGTGAATGAGTCATACGTAGAAGGGATTTATTTATTTATTTATTTAGTTTATTTATATAGCGCAACAGCTACCCAACAAAGGGTTCCCCGGCGCTAATGATCTAGTAGTATAATTAGAAACAGGTCTTTTAGATGTTGAACAGCCAGGTCTTTAAGGCTTTTCTGAATTTCATGTAACTTGTCTCATTCCGTAATGTATGTGGTAGAGTATTCCAGAGTGAGGGTCCAAGAAACGAAAAGGATTTGCCACCCATGCGTGACAGCCTAATTTTAGGAATTACAAAATGGTTGGCCGTAGCTGATTGAAGGGTTCGAGATGGACGATAGGGACGTATAAGATTTTGTAGATACTTTGGGGCATTATTAGTGGAGATCTTATGCATGAAGCATAGGGATTTAAATTTGATCCGATTCTCAATTTTTAGCCAGTGCAACTCTCGGATGTACTTGGAAGTTGATGTGGAGATGGGGATTTTCCACAGTAGTCTCGCTTCTGCATTTTGCACTGTCTGCAGTCTGCGGATAGTGGCCTTTTTAGCCCCTAGGTACAACACATTACCATAATCAAGCCTAGAGGTTATCAAGGCGTTGATAACTGTTTTCTTAGTATGTTCGGGCAGCATCCAGAAGATTTTTTTTAACCATTTTAATATTGCGAAGCAAGTGGCCGAAGTCTTCACAACTTGCTGGTTCAAGTTGAGAGAATCATCAATGATGACACCTAGATTACGAGCATGTTTGACTGGAACCAGGGGAGTACCCATTTCGGCTGGCCAATGTTGGGGGCCCCCAATGCTCTTTGTTCTTCCCCAGGACAATTAACTCGGTCTTCTCACCGTAGAGTTTAAGAAAGTTTTTACACATCCACTCCGCAATCTTACTTAATCCAAGTTTAAGGGAGGAGGGATTGTCTGGTTCCGCAGAAGACAGAGAGAAAAGAAGCTGAGAATCATCAGCGTAAGAGAACATGAGTAGTCCAGTTTCTTCTACTATTTTGGCAAGCGGGCTCATATAAATGTTAAAAAGTAACGGGCTCAAAATAGAGCCCTGTGGTACTCCATGTTTGAAGGTCATGGTGTCAGAACAAGCGGAGTGTGAGAAGACTTGAAAAGTACGCTTTTCCAGCAGTGATTTAATCCAATTTATGGCCGCGCCACGAATGCCTATGGAATAAAGTGTCTGGGCAAGGACGGCATGCGACACCGTGTCGAATGCTGCACTGAGGTCGAGCAGCACCAGGGCCACAGTTTCACCTATGTCCAGCATGAAACGGATGTTCTCAGTTACACCTGGCAAGGTCGTCTCTGTGGAGAAGCCTGCACGAAATCCTGATTGATGGGAGGGTAACAGATCATGAGTAGTTATGAAGTCGGTAAGAGACCTGTGCACATGTTTTTCCAGTATTTTTGCAAAGGTGGGCAACAAGGAGATGGGCCGGAAGTTAGCTGGCAGATTAGGGTCCGCTCCCGTTTTCTTTAGCAGCGGATGGATCATTGCATGTTTCCATTCATCAGGCACAGATTCTTCCTGCAGGGATGCATTAAGAAGATTGGTGATTATGGCCAGGGCGCCACTGTTGAGATGTTTTAGCACTGAGCATGGCAATGGGTCTTTGGGCGAGCCTGATTTAATGGTATTAAGTAGTTTATGAACCATATCAGGGCTAAGCTTCGGCCAGTTATCTAGTGTAACAGAGGGTGCCTCAGCGAAGGGGATGGAGCCTGGAATGTTAGTATTGTAGCTCGGCTTGCAATGTGGAATATTGGGCAGGATAGGGTGAGTTTGATTATGTTCATTTAGAACTTGTGCAATGTCCTGGTGGATTTTGTCAACTTTATCGACAAAGAAGGCCGCTAGTAAGTTGCATTGTGTTTTGTTAAGGTCTGGCGGAGGTTGTATTGTGGATGAACCAGCCAGTTCTTTCACTATCTTGAAGAGTGTTTTAGATTGGTCTAGAGCTTCTGTTATTTTAGTGCAAGCGTATTCAGCTTTGGCTTTGCCACATAACTTCTGATAGTTTGTTAATTTTATTTTATAATTTTGCCTGGCTTCTTCAGAGTAGGTCTTCCTCCATTGCCGCTCAGCGTTTTTACAGCTTCTTTTTTCCTGCTTTAGTGTCTCATTAAACCAAGGGGCGGGGGGACGGTGAGTATTCTGTTTTAATTTTGTTTTAGGAAGGGAGAAATCAATAGCTTCCGTGAGCCAATTTTGGACGGCAGTCGAGAAGTTTTGTACCGTTGACTTTGTACAGGGAAGCTGGCCTTCCAAAAAAAGAGTTAAGACTCTCAATATCAAGTTTTTTCCATTCCCTGACAAGTTGGATAGGTACTGGTATGTTATCTTTATTAGACAGTTTCACCAGGAGGGAAAATTTGATCAAAAAGTGATCTGACCAGGGCAAGGGCAGGGCGGGATACATAGAGATGTCATTTAGGTTGGAGAAGATGGGATCCAGCAAATGACCGGCTCTATGTGTAGGTCCCGAGTTCTTTAAGATAAGGTTGAGGGATGCTAAATCAGTTCTAAATTATTTGGCTATTGAACATTCCTCATTTTCCAGATGCAGATTCGTGTCACCAATGATTGTAAAGTTAGCAGTTTTCGTTACTAAAGGGCCCATGAGTTCTGACAGATTTGTCAGCCATTTAGATGCAGTTCCCGGCGGCCGATAGATAAGCGCTCCAGAAAAAGTGAAGTTTGGTGATAATGAAAGTTTGAACGTTGCGCCTTCGCAGCCTTCGCACTGGAGTTTATTGAATTCACAGCTAAAAGTCCTTTTGAAGATAATTGCTATTCCTCCGCCTGATTTCTTTTCACGGTCAAGTCTCACAATAGCATATAGGTCAGGAAGTGCCATAGCTATATCTGGGCCAGAGCTTTCTTGCAACCATGTTTCTGTTAAGAACATGGCGTCTGGAGCCTCATCTAATAATAAGTTAAATATTTCTGTCTTGTGCTTGGGTAGTGAATGACAGTTAATACTGAAAAATGAAAAAGATTTTGAAATTGTTGTTTCGTTGTCCTTACTATTTCTGGCCTGTGAGGCTCTTGTCCCTACAGGATCTATGGAAAATCGGCAACATTGGCAGACATCTTTCTCCCAACCCAACTTCAGCATACTGCAGGAGGGTTGTCTTATAGGTCGTAAGGCCTGCAAATGTTCAGAGGTGTATTTAATGGGTATGGGGGCGGATATAACCGTTGATACATCTTCTATAAGAAGTGCCTGAAGATGATCGTTAGGAGGGATTGGAGGTGTCGCCGTAGCCCCTAGGAACGTCCAAGGCGCGGACGGGCGCAGACGGGCTGACTCTGGCGTGACTCCGGCGCTGATGAGGCGCGTCCACTGTACGCGTCCGCTGACGCGGAGAGCGACCGTTTCCTTTTGTAGGGATGGCTAGAGCGCTGTCACAGCTGCCGCCTCCCACTCAAGATGGCTGCCGTTGGGAGTCTTCCCCTTAGCCTCGGTACACAGCCCTAAAATCGTCTGGAACCGTCAAAGTGCAGGGAAAGGGATTTGCGGGGGCTGGGGTAAGTTCAAATAAGTGAGAAATGATTTTTAAAATTCGCCGTATAAAAAGTAACTCACACACGCTAGTAATCAGCCGATGATTGCAAGTTATCACACAATTCAGTACAATTCAGTAGCAGCATACCTCCCGGCTCACGCCTCAGGAGGGGTCCAGTTAGTTAATCAGATAGCAAATACTACGATTCTCGCGTTTGCTCACTACGGGCTCCTTTTGTAGGGATGGCTAGAGCGCTGTCACAGCTGCCGCCTCCCACTCAAGATGGCTGCCGTTGGGAGTCTTCCCCTTAGCCTCGGTACACAGCCCTAAAATCGTCTGGAACCGTCAAAGTGCAGGGAAAGGGATTTGCGGGGGCAGGGGTAAGTTCAAATAAGTGAGAAATGATTTTTAAAATTCGCCGTATAAAAAGTAACTCACACACGCTAGTAATCAGCCGATGATTGCAAGTTATCACACAATTCAGTAGCAGCCTACCTCCCGGCTCACCCCTCAGGAGGGGTCCAGTTAGTTAAGCAGATAGCAAATACTTTGATTCATAAGGGATCCCGGGAGGATCCTCTTTTTGCAGAGGCACACTAGACCCTGCAGTCAAGGACATTTTCTATTGAGGTGTGGTGTGAGCACTTACCTACACTAAATGTTTTCCTACTAGAACCGCTCTAGGAGTTGCAGTCAGGGTGTGCTAAGCCCTTTGCTCTACAACAACTAAGTTCAGTGAAACTTAAGTATTATAAGAACTTGATTTATATGTACCTCCATGTACCTTAATGTGATCTTTCAAATGAAATCTCAAGATTATATGGTAAAACAACAGCAAGCTCTTATCCCAACCGCTGCACAATGTGAGAAGTTAGCCTGGCATATGATGTCCACTGTTCTAGTGTGCACCTTGCACCAGTCTAAACGACCCTTATTGATGGTGGTTGTAAAGTCAACCTTATAGACAAGCTATCCTAGTGGTAGCATGGACCAGCAGTTTTAGGCTAAAACATCAGAGAGCATGTGAAGCAAGCTGTTTTACCAATTATAATCCCTTGAGTACCAAATGAAAGGACACCACACAAGGTATATATCAAATATATATGTATTTATTTCTAACACAACCCCTCTGAACTCTTTATGAGGTCAGAGATCGATATACATCACAAGTTACTCATTAAGCATACTATAAGTTGCACAAATACAGTTCTGCCCTAGAGGCCTCACAAACCATATACTAAGTAAGTAGTATTAGAACCACTTCAGGAATAGGGAATAGGCCCAGGGCCTAGGGAATCGCTGGGGCTACACTAGACAACCAAAGGTTAGTAAGTAGGTGACCCACGGGAGACGCGTGCAGTGTCTATACACAGTCGCGAGTTACCATTGACTTACAATGGAGAATATATAAGTCACAAAGTTACACTTTTAAGACACTTCCAGATGGACTACGGTAAAACCCCTTTAAACTAGGACACTTCGAGAGTCAACACCCACGGGAGCACCGGAGTACTCGAGTTACCTCACCCAGGGAAGCAGGGTGCATAGGTGTCTTTTCGTGTCGGGTTTCGTCGATGTTTTCTATGGAGATCTGCAAATAAGTGCTGCAGGCGACCAGAGGAAAAGTGTCCGGGTGGATCCAAGGGTGGATCGGAGACGAGAAGAACATAAAAGCAGAGGGGACAGAGTCTGGGTCACTAGCCAGTGACCAGGAAGGAACCAGGCGATGTCGAGAGATTTCAGCCACGAGGACCAGGAGGCGTCGACGATGACCAGGAGCTGGATTCGAGCTGTCCCACAAAGGATCTAGTTGACTGTGGTGTCGGTATCCGGTTTGGACCCAACAAGACTTGGCAACCGCAATCCATGCAGGAAGTGAAGATTGGCTTCAAGTCAGACCAGTCTGGGGAGCTTCTCCTTTACAGGGAAGCTGGAGCAAGCCTGGAGCAACCAGGCCAACAGTGTAGTTTTCAAGGTTTGTCCTCAGAGGGCTCACTAGCCAACGTGCTAGCAACCGGGAAGATGCGTCGAGCTGAAATGCAGGAGCAGGCCCCACACGGCACTCGTGGAGTGTGGAGGGCTGAGCTTTGTTGCAAATGGCGCTCGGATCTGGGGTTTCTCAAACCCCAATGCACAACTTCGAGGGTGCCTCGGTAGTTGCACTGTTAGCAAAATGCAGGATGTCCAGGGTGTCCGGTCCCACGTCTCTCGTGTCTGCCACGGTCTCACCTTTGCTGTGGATGTGGATCGGAGTCGGAGAAGTCTGGAAGTCCAGTTGCTGAGTAGCTGAGTCTTCGGGTTCCGGCAGGAGCGTCGACAAAGCAAACCGGCAAGTTCCTGGTGGTGCCTGTTTGCACATGGTGGTCACTCCTTGACCACAAGGGAGATGTCTTCAGTCTTCTAGTCGATATAGAACGTCGAAGGTCCAAGAGTTTGTGTCAAAGTTTCTTCCAGGATTAATCTAAAGTCTCTAGACAAAGCTCCTATCTTTATACTGATTTTAGGGGCTGGATTACCTGCTAGGTCCCTCCTATGGGTGGACCCTGAGAAGGGGGTGGTTACACCCCTTTCCCTTTGTCCAGTTTCGCGCCAGAGCGGGGCTGGAGGGCCCCAGCAACTGCTTTGAACCGGGCTATGCATGTGTGCCCCAGGCAGTGTCTGGAAAAGCATCTTTCCATTCAACCTACCCTGCCCCAATACACTGCAGGCTGTCTGGGGAGGTGCTAGCACCTCCCCTGACAGGAAACCTATTGTCCAGGCCTCCCTTGCCGGAGTTTCGTCCAGCAGCAGGAGGTCAGACTCGTGTCTGTGACCGCAGCATCCATTTTGTGATGCTGAGGCTCTGTTTAACTTTAAGCGGGTAAAGCAGTAACTACATGTCTTCTCCCTCTAGAAGGGTGGAATGCTACCCCCGTTCTGGTGGGGGCGGGGGGGCGTAGTATTCCAAAGGGTTTGACTCCTTACAAGACATGTTTTGATAAAGCCAAACCAAAGTTAGCATTAACCACAAGGATTATAATGCACTTAAGAGTATATGGTATGGCTATTTCATAGAACATCTATAAGGAGATGGTTTCGAAAGCTGCAGAGGGGCTCAGCTCATGCTAGGGCACCCTCTCACATAAAACCAAGCACTCTGCTTCCAAGATTGTTAAGGCCTGCCATAGGAGTGACTTATAGGTTACTGTGTGTCTATATATAAGGTAGATATAGATATTCTATATCTAAGTAAGGGATGATTACACCACCTTACCCAAGCGGAGTGATCAGCCTGTGGTGTCAGTTTAGATGGCCAGCCAGGGGTGGTATAATAAATGCTGCAGCCCCTGGTAGACCTTGGATGCACCTATGCCCTGGGTACCTATTGTACACTATACATGGGCTCACAAAGGTGACCCAATATCCAATCTGGTATGTACCTAAAGTACATGGAGTCCATTTTATAGGGAGAGCAGATAGCCTGGGGCCCTGAATAGTATGATCCCAGGCCAACTAAGTCAAAAACGAGCAAAACACTAGGCAAAAAGTTGGGGTACAAATATGGTAAGATATCCACCTTCCTACACAACCCCCCCTCCTCCCCCCAAACGAAAAGGAGATAAGGCTATCCTTGTCCAGGTAAGCCTATATTGCCTAAATGGCCATATAAGGAAGTACCTGCACTAGCATGGTTACCCCCTGCCTCATGGTCCACTAAGCAATCCCTCACCCTAAGTGTATCAGAGGGTCTCTACCATAGGGAATCTCTACCTGTGGTGTGTTTTGGCAAAGTAAAAGGCTGGTGCTGAGATGGAGTACTGAAGTGAGGCTCCACTAATGTAGGGCTCAGCTTCCTCCAAACACTATCCACCATGTATGCCTTTCTTTCCATGACTGAGTTGCACTGTGCTCTCAGGGTAAACCTCTGGCTACCTACAGCCGGAGGCTGGGACCCTTTTGTTGGACCACTGGAGGGACAAGTCAGGTTTGGGGTCACTAGGTCCCAGGTTTGCCTGTGCCCACCAGAGTCCATCTGGGGGAGGTTCCTACCTAAGGGTAAGAGAGATCCCTCAGAAGTTTTAGGAATTTTCACCTTGCTAGGGCTGCTAGACTGGGTGCTCCTAATCTGCTGATGGGGGAGGTTCCTTTTGACAGGGGGCCCTTTGGGGTCCACTGGCCTCCCTGATCTCTAAAGCCCTGGGCTGACTGAGGCAGGGTAGAGAGGGGCAGGTTACATTCTCCAGACAGGGTACCACCTTGGAAGGGTCCACTGGCCTCCTTGACCTCTGTAGCCCTGGGCTGACTGAGGCAGGGTAGAGAGGGGCAGGTTACCTGCTCCAGACTGGGTCCCACCTTGGAAGGGTCCACTGACATCAGGGGCTCTGCCAGGCTAGGCCTGACTACCTCGGGGGCAATTCCTTCACAAGGGGTAGGGTCAGTTCCCTGAGGAGGCTGACCCTCACCTATTGTCTGGTGGGGGGGAAGACTTTTCTTCCTCCCCAATGCTCTCTGTCTGAGTGGAGTGATCCATAGTTTCAGGCTTCACAACACAAAAATCTGTTTGAGTTTAGGCTGTGACCATCACAGCCCTACCAACCTTTTCAGTAAGGCCTAATATCTTGGAATGGATTTATTTTTCTGTCTCAGCCCAGGCTGAGATCTCTAATTCATTGCCCAGTAAACAATCTACAGGCAAGTTTGTAGACACTGCCACTCTCTTTGGGCCAGTGCCACCTCCCCAGCTGAGATTTACTACTGCCATGGCATGATCTTTCTGCACTCCATCAATATTGATCACCTGGTATGTAAACCCAGGTAAAAGCTGTTCTGAGGGGACTAGTCTCTCAGTCACCATAGTGATGCTAGCCCCTGTGTCCCTATAGGCCTCAGCTTTCTGACCATTGATGAGGCGCTCCTGTCTGTACTTGTCTAATGTATTGGGACAAGCAGTGAAGTTGGCAAACCCCACGCCATTCTCACAGACTAGAGTTTCTGTAGTAGAGGACCCGGTTAGGCCAGAGTCCACCTGAGTTCCCCAAGTATACCCAGCCACAGTTTTGGGGGCACTCCCACCACCTGGGGGATTACTACTAGTAGTAACAGGAGGTTTTGGAGTATTACTTGGAGGAATATTTTCCTTATTGTTGGCTTTTGGGCAACTGCTGTCAGTTTTCCAATGGCCAGGTTGCTTACATATATGGCAATAAGGTTTCTTAACATTAGAGGAAGGAGTTTGGGACCCACCCCCCTCAGAGGAGTTTTGGGGACCTGTAGTCGATTTGTCCTTAGATTTATCCCCACCTTTCTCTTGAGGTTTGGTAGAATCTTTCTTCTGGTCACCACCCTGATTTTTAGGCCTAATGCTGGTTCTGACCCATTTGTCAGCCTTCTTACCTAATTCTTGGGGAGAGGTCAGATCGGAGTCCACCAGGTGCTGGTGTAGATGCTGGTTTTGACAATTATTAAGGATATGCTCCCTCATAATCAAATGATACAATCCTGTATAGTCATGTACTTTGCTGCCCAATAACCAGCCCTCCAGCGCCTTAGTAGAACAATCTACAAAATCAGTCCAGTCCTCAGTCTGTCTCTTCTGGGTGTCTCTGAACAGCAACCTATACTGCTCAGTGGTTAAGCCAAACCCATCTATTAGAGCACTCTTAAGGACAGTGTATTGTCAGCATCCTTATAACTAACTGTGAGGAGCTTATCTCTGCCTTTATCTGAAAAGGATAGCCATAAAATTGCTGCCCACTGACTTAGGGGTACCTGTTGTACTTTACAGTGCCTCTCCAAAGCAGTTATCCACTTGTGGATGTCATCCCCACTCTTGTAGGGAGGGACAATCTTACTTGGGTTTCTATGGTCATAAGACCTTTGCCTATCTCTAGGAATGTTGCTGCCACCAGTGGGTTCTAGCCCACTCAATATTTGCTCTCTAGCAAGAGCCAGGGTCTCTTTGGCAAGGGCAATTTCTTGCCTCTTGATCGTACGATTTACTTCCTTCATCCTAGCTTTATGCTCTCTCCTCTGAGAGGATGTCATCCTCCTTAGAGCAGAGGCATCAGACCCTACTGAGTCATCAGAATGCTCAGAGCCACTGGCCAGTGACCTGTGCCTTCTGTGTCTCCTGTTAGGCCTACTTGGAAAGGTAGGAGGGGAACCACCAAGACCCTCTCCACCGCCAGATCGTCCTGTGTTGCACAGGATAGGTTCAGCAACCTCATCCTTTTCAGCATCCACCTCCTCATCAGATAGAGCTGGATCTTCCCCACCATTTCTTCTGTGGATGGATGGCCCCCTCTCTGCTACCTTGGTTATCTGTGTCTGATGCATTCTCTGTATCATGGGCCATTAAGATATCTACCAGGTGGCTAAAGGTTGGACTCTGTCCTTGTCTCAACTTTCTGACTGCACACAGGCTTCTAAGTTCATTAAAAGTGAATGAGTCATACTTAGAAGGGATCCTGGGAGGATCCTCTTCTTGCAGAGGCACACTAGACCCTGCAGTCAAGGACATTTTCTAGTGAGGTGTGGTGTGTGCACCTACCTACACTAAATGTTTTCCTACTAGAACCTCTCAAGGAGTTGCAGTCCGGGTGTGCTAAGCCCTTTGCTCTACAACAACTAAGTTCAGTAGAACTTAAGTATTATAAGAACTTGATTTACATGTACCTCCAGGTACCTTAATGTGATCTTTCAAATGATATCTCAAGATTATATGGTAAAACAACAGCAAGCTCTTAACCAAACCGCTGCACATCAATGTCAGAAGTTAGCCAGGCATATGATGTCCACTATTCTAGTGGGCACCTTGCACCAGTCTAAACGACCCTTATTGATGGTGGTTGTAAAGTCAACCTTATAGACAAGCTATCCTAGTGGTAGCATGGACCAGCAGTCTTAGGCTAAAACCTCAGAGAGCATGTGAAGCAATCTGTTTTACCAATTATAATCCCTTGAGTACCAAATGAAACAACACCACACAAGGTATAGATTAATTATATATGTATTTATTTCTAACACAACCCCTCTGAACTCTTTATGAGGTCAGAGATCGATATACATCACAAGTTACTCATTAAGCATACTATAAGTTGCACAAATACAGTTCTGCCCTAGGGGCCTCACAAACCATATACTAAGTAAGTGGTATAAGAACCACTTCAGGAATAGGGAATAGGCCCAGGGCCTAGGGAATCGCTGGGGCTACACTAGACAACCAAAGGTTAGGAAGTAGAGACCCAAGGGAGACGTGTGAAGTGTCTAAACACAGTCGCGAGTTACCATTGACTTACAATGGAGAACGTAGAAGTCACAAAGTTACAGTTTTAAGACACTTCCGGATGGACTACGGTAAAACCCCTTTAAACTAGGACACTTCGAGAGTCAACACCCACGGGAGCCCTGGAGTACTCGAGTTACCTCACCCAGGGAAGCCGGGTGCATAGGTGTCTTTTCGTGTCGGGTTTCGTCGATGTTTTCTATGGAGATCTGCAAAGAAGTGCTGCAGGCGATCAGAGGAAAAGTGTCCGGGTGGACCCAAGGGTGGATCGGAGACCTGAAGAACCTGAAAGCAGAGGGGACAGAGTCTGTGTCACTAGCCAGTGTCCAGGAAGGAACCAAGAAGGAACCAGGCGATGTCGAGAGATTTCAAGTGAAGATGCAAAGCTGGTCTCTGCAGCCACGAGGACCAGGAGGCGTTGACGATGACCAGGAGATGGATTCAAGCTGTCCCACGAAGGATCTAGTTTACTGTGGTGTCAGTATCCAGATTGGACCCAACAAGCCTTGGCAACCGCAATCCACGCAGGAAGTGAAGATTGGCTTCAAGCCAGACCAGCAAGGTCTTGGGAGCTTCTCCTTTGCAGGGAAGCTGGAGCAAGCCTGGAGCAACCAGGCCAGCGGTGTAGTTTCCAGGGTTCGTCCTCAGAGGGCTCACTAGCCAACGAGCTACAACCGAGAAGACGCTTCGAGCTGAAATGCAGAGGCAGGCCCCACACGGCACTCGTGGAGTGTGGAGGGCTGAGCTTTGGTGCAAATGGTGCTCGGGACTGGGGTTTCTCAAACCCCAATGCACAACTTCGAAGGTGCCTCGGTAGTTGCACTGTTAGCAAAATGCAGGATGTCCAGGGTGTCCGGTCCCACGTCTCTCGTGTCCGCCACGGGTCCCAGCTTTGCTGTGGAAGTGGATCGAGTTGGAGAAGTCTGGAAGTCCAGTTCCTGAGTAGCTGAGTCTTCGGGTTCCGGCAGGAGCGTCGACAAAGCAAACCGGCAAGTTACTGGTGGTGCCTGTTTGCACAGGGTGTGTCATTCCTTGACCACAAGGGAGATGTATTCAGTCTCCTAGTCGATATAGAACGTCGAAGGTCCAAGAGTTCGTGTCAAAGTTTCTTCCAGGATTAATGTAAAGTCTCTAGACACAGGTCCTATCTTTATACTGATTTTAGGGGCTGGATTACCTGCTAGGTCCCTCCTATGGGTGGACCTTGAGAAGGGGGTGGTTACACCCCTTTCCCTTTGTCCAGTTTCGCGCCAGAGCGGGGCTGGAATGCCCCAGCAACTGGTTTGAACCGGGCTATGCATGGAGCACCTTGTGTGCCCCAGGCAGTGTCTGGAAAAGCATCTTTCCGTTCAACCCACCCTGCTCCAATACACTACAGGCTGTCTGGGGAGGTGCTAGCACATCCCCTGACAGGAAACCTATTGTCCAGGCCTCCCTTGCGGGAGTTTTGTCCAGCAGCAGGAGGTCAGACTGGTGTCTGTTGCAGCAGCATCCATTTTGTGATGCTGAGGCTCTGTTTAACTTTAACCGGGTAAAGCACAAGTTACTACTTGTGTAACGATATATCTGTAAGAGACATTAGTTAGTATTAGATTCCTTACCTTAGAATATCCCCAGGCGTCAGACTGGATCCGGATATTTTTGCGTAGCAGTACCCTTGCGCGTGGGTAGGCAGCGTCTGCGGCTCCGCGTCCGTCGTCGGCGCCGTGATGACGTCGTCGGAGTACTTAGACGCCGCCTCCGCGTGCTGACGTCAGTTCTTAGACACAGCTTTTCCGCGCCAGAAACGCAGAGCCATGTTAAAAACCAACACTGGTGCCATTGAAACTAGGGCCCTGAAGGGGACAACCCTAACCCTAGATAATGGTTCGCAGAACGGGGAGGATGGGTGGGTCGGTAAGGAATCTAATACTAACTAATGTCTCTTACAGATATATTGTTACACAAGTAGTAACTTGTGCATCTGAAAGAGACACGTTAGTATTAGATTCCTTACCTTAGAATAGATACCCCAGCAATACCAACCCCGGTGGTGGGTCTGCGAACCAAAATCACACCAGAAAGTCCTGGAGGACGGAACGGCCAAAGAAGCCATCCCTCCGGACTTGACAGTCCAGGCAGTAGTGTCTTGCAAACGTGTGCAGCGATGCCCACGTAGCTGCCTGACAGATGTCTTGTAAGGGCACACCCCTGCCCAGGGCAGTGGTAGTCGCCGTCGCTCGGGTAGAATGAGCCCGCAGTCCAACCGGGGGCTCCTTCCTAGCCAAGGAGTAGCATGCCTGGATACACAGGATGATCCACCGGGAGATGGTCCTCTTGTGCACCGCTTTCCCCTTCTTAGCGCCCACGTAACCAACAAAGAGTTGGTCATCCACCCGGAACTGGCGTGTGCGATCCAAGTAGAATGAGAGCGCACGTTTTGGGTCCAGACGGTGGAGCCGCTCTTCCTCTTTAGAGGGATGCGGTGGCGGGAAGAAGGTTGGCAGGGTGATAGACTGCCCGATGTGAAAGGCCGTGACAACCTTGGGCAGGAAAGAAGGTTTGGTACGAAGCACCACTTTGTCCGGATGGACGGAAAGGAAAGGTGGAGTACAAGAAAGAGCCTGGAGCTCACTCACTCTCCTGGCAGAGGTGATGGCAACCAGGAAAGCAGTCTTCAAAGTCAGAAGGCGAAGAGGACAGTTGTGAAGTGGCTCAAAGGGAGCGCACATCAGGAATGTTAAAACCAGGTTCAAGTCCCACTGAGGCATCACAAACGGAACAGGAGGAAACGTGTGAGTGATGCCCTTAAGAAATCTGTTTACGATAGGGGACTTGAACAAAGAAGGCTGATCAGGTAGCCTGAGAAAGGCTGAAAGGGCAGAAAGGTAGCCCTTGATAGTGCCCAGAGCAGAGCCCTGCTGGGCAAGAGAAAGAAGGAAGAGAAGAACCTCAGAAAGAGGGGCAGAAAGAGGATCCACAGCCTTTGCTGTGCACCATGCCACAAATCTGTTCCACCTGCAGGCGTATACCGACTTTGTGGAGGGACGCCTGGCTGCCAGAATGATGTTACAGACTTCAGGAGGCAAGTCAAATGGCCTCAACTGTCGCCGCTCAATCTCCAAGCATGGAGGTGGAGACTGGACAGGTTCGGGTGGAGGACCGTCCCCTGCTGCTGCGACAGAAGGTCCTCCTGAAGAGGCAGACGAACCGGGGGATCGACTGACATACTGAGTAGCTCTGGATACCAGTACCTTCGAGCCCAGTCCGGAGCCACAAGGATGACTTGGGCCCGGTCGCGCTTGATCTTCTTCAGCACTCTGGGCAGAAGTGGTATAGGCGGAAAGGCGTACAACAGACCGCAACTCCACTCGCGACGAAAAGCGTCTTCGAGCGAGTGCCGCCTTGGAAATTCCAACGCGCAGAACTGATGACATTGCGCGTTCTCTTCGGTGGCGAATAGATCTAACCAAGGCTCTCCCCATCGTTGATAGAGGCTTTGCGCCACGTCCGAGTTCAGACGCCATTCGTGATCCATCATGCACCGACGGCTGAGCTCGTCCGCCCTGGCGTTCAGAGAACCTGCCAGGTGTTGAGCCACCAGGGTCACGCCCTGGCGTTCCAGCCATTGCCAAAGGCGAAGAGCCTCTTGACAAAGGATCCACGACCCCACCCCGCCTTGTTTGTTGCAGTACCACATGGCGGTGGTGTTGTCCGTGAACACCTGCACTACACTCCTCCGGACAGAGGGGAGGAATGCCTTTTGTGCCAGACGAATCGCCCTGAGCTCCAACAGGTTGATGTGGAGCCGGGTCTCCGCCGGAGACCTGAGGCCTCTGATCTCCGCCTCTCCCATGTGGCCACCCCAGCCCTGGAAGGACGCGTCCGTCACAACTACGTGCTCCGGTTGGGGAAGGGAGAGGGATCTGCCGCTGACCCAATCGCGGTCCGTAAGCCACCACTGCAGCTGTCTCGCAGTGCCCTACGAGATCAGGACGTGGTCGGATAGGTTGCCCTGATGCTGGGCCCACTGAAACTTCAGGTCCCACTGCAGAGCCCGCATCCGCCACCTGGCGTGATGCACCAGTAGGATGCAGGAGGCCATCAGCCCCAGAAGCCGCAGCGTCAACCTGACCGAAACCCGGGATAACGGCTGAAAGATGGGAATCAGAGCCTGAATATCCCGGACCCGCTGTTCGGGCGGATAAACCCGAAACCGCGCCGAGTCCAGAACCGCTCCGATGAAGAGGAGCTTCTGAGAGGGACACAGGTGTGACTTCGGCACATTGATGGAGAACCCCAGCTGGTGCAGGAGGTCTGCCGTCGTCTGGAGGTGGCTGACGACTGTCTGGGGCGAGCACGCCTTCAACAGCCAGTCGTCGAGGTAGGGGAAGACTGAAACCCCTAACCTGCGCAGATGAGCTGCGACCACCGCCATCACCTTTGTGAACACCCGTGGGGCGCTGGTAAGGCCGAAGGGGAGCACGGTAAACTGAAAGTGCTCGTGGCCCACCATGAACCGCAGGTAGCGCCGGTGGGCAGGCAGGACGGGGATGTGAAAGTAAGCATCCTGCAAGTCCAATGCTACCATCCAGTCTCCTGGGTCCAGGGCAGCCAGGACCTGAGCCAGTGTCAGCATCTTGAACTTCTCCTTCCGGAGGAAGCCGTTGACGTCCCGTAGGTCCAAGATAGGGCGTAGGCCCCCTTTGCCCTTCTTGGGTACCAGAAAGTAGTGGGAGTAGCAACCACACCCTACTTCTGGCCCAGGAACGCGCTTGATGGCCCCCTTGGCCAAGAGGGCCGTAACTTCCTCCTGCAGAAGTCGCAAGTGATCCCCCGATACACGGTGGTTCTGCGGTGGCATGGCTGGAGGAGTCGCCTCGAAGGGGAGAGAGTAGCCGCTTCGGACGATTTGCAGCACCCACCTGTCCGATGTGACAGTGCGCCAGTGGAGGTGGTGATGGCGAACCCTGCCCCCCACTGGCGTCACATGGGCCTGAAAGCACGGAATAGGAGGGTTTTGAGGTGGATGCTGCGGGGGAAGGTGTGGACTGACCTCGCCGCTGCCCCCGACCACCTGGACGGCGGTTCCCACGGCCGCCACCGCGTTGGGTATTGCCCTGCGGTGCGTGGCTGGCGACACGTGTGGGCGCACCCCTTCCGTGGCCACGAAAGGAGTGATAGGCAGCCGATTGCTGGCGCTGGCCCGAGAGGCCTAAGGACTTGGTCGTAGCCCTGGAGTCCTTAAAACGCTCAAGCGCATGGTCTGCCTTGTCGCCAAAGAGGCGACGGCCATCGAACGTAATGTCCATAAGCGTGTTCTGGACATCTGCCGAGAAGTTGGCGGACCTCAGCCAGGCGTGGCGTCTGACCGCCACCGTCGTTGCCATCGCTCTACCCAGCGAGTCAGTGGTATCCAGCCCACACCGGATGGAATACTTGGCTGCATCCCGGCCCTCCACAAGGGCTTGGCCGTGTTTGGCCCGCACCTCCAACGGACACTCTGGCAGCACTTCCGCGACCTTATCCCACACAGAGTGGGTGTAACGTCCCAAGAGGCAGGCGGTGTTAGAAGACCGCAGGCCGAGGCTAAGTGATGAGAAGATCTTCTTCCCATACTGGTCAGATTGGTGCGAAACATGCCCACCACAAGGGCCTCGATGTCCCTGTCACCGTCTGTGTGCGCCATACCTCGGATGCGGATGTTATTCCATCGTGACCTGTTTTCCAAGTCCTCAGTATGGGCCTGTAGGTCCAGGTTCTGTTCCTGCAAGCTTAGGACTTTTTGTTGGAGTGCCTCAATGTCTTCATCCCTCCCAGTTTCATGCACCTCCAGCGCATGAACTCGCTCCTCCGAAGAGTCCACATCATGGCGTACGTCTAGCAGGTCTGCCTGTAACTCACGCTTCATGGTGGTTAGATCATCCCTGAGGGAGGGGAAGAGCGACTCCAAAAGTGCATGACTGACCGGGGCCTCCGGTCCCCCACCTCTTTCCGTTTCGTTCGCACTTCCCGTGCTTGTCTGGTGCTCCGACACCTGGGTAGACTTAAGAAGGAGTTCCTTGACCGACCTGTCCTTTCTGCCTTTGGGGGCCGGATATCTGCTGCGCGAGCTTGACCCGCCGTGAGGTAGCAGCTGTGTGCGCAGAGATCCACTAATGGAGGGGCCTCTGGGGAGCCGCAAGGAGAATTGTCCGGCCAAGGGGCCACTGCCACTAAGACTCTGGCTCAGGTCCCCCCCCCGGCCACCACACCGCAGACCACATGTCAGGGGCAGGGAGTATCACTGTAGTCCTTAGCTCTGACTCTCACTCCATGCCCACACAACATCTTCAACAAAGCCAGAGCCACCATCGCACCCCATCTCCGCAGAGCCATCAACATCTCATTCGAGACCGCAACCTTCCCGGAGAGCTGGAAGAACGCTGAGATCAACGCCTTACTCAAAAAACCCAAGGCTGATCCGAAGGGCCTCAAGAACTTCCGACCCATCTCCCTGCTCCTGTTCCCGGCAAAGATCATCGAGAAGTCCGTCAACAGTCAGCTGACCTGCTACCTTGAGGAGAACAGCATCCTGGACCCGTCTCAGTCGGGTTCAACATCAACATCTCCTACGCCAACGCCATCTAGCTGATCCTCTCCCTCACCAAGGACCACCTCACCGCCAAAACCAACCTCCACAAATAAATGAAAGCCATCGCCGAGTGGATGAAGAACAGCTGTCTGAAGCTGAACTCAGACAAGGCAAAGTCCTCATCCTCAACTCCACCCATTCGGCTTGGGACGACTCCTGGTGGCCGTCCGCACTAGGAGCAGCACCGACACCCACTGACCGCGCACTTTTATCCTCGACTCAACTTTCTCCATGACCAAGCAAGTCAACGCCATCTCATCCTCCTGCTTCAACACCTTTCGCATGCTCCGCAAGATCTACAGGTGGATCCCCACCGAAACAAGAAGAACGGTCACACAGGTCCTCCTCAGCAGCAGGTTAGACTACGGAAACGCCCTCTACACAGGAGCCTCGGCCAAACTCCTGAAATGACTACAACGCATACAGAACGCCTCTGCATGTCTGATCCTCGACATCCCCCGCGGCAGCCACATCACACCCCAGCTGAGAGACCTGCACTGGCTTCCTCCTCACCCATGCACACAAAGCACTCTACAACACCGGACCAGCATACCTCAACAGACGACTCACGGTACACACCCCGAACCACCAGCTCCGCTCCCCCGACCTTGCCACCGTCCCCCGCATCCGAAGAGCGACCGCCGGCGGCAGATCATTCTTCCACCTAGGCGCCAAAACCTGGAACACCCTTCCCATCCTCCTATGGCAGACCCAGGACCTACTTACCTTCATGAGACTACTCAAGACCTGACTATTCGAACAGTAGCAGCACCCCCTCTCCCCCAGCGCCATGAGACCCTCAAGGGTGAGTAGTGCGCTTTACAAATGTTTGATTGATGGATTGATTGATTGTGTAAGGGGGGTCCGCGGCTCCCCCTGGTTGGGTGTGACTGCGTCTGCTGATGGGTGTGCACGCTGATCCACTCACAGAGAGAAGACAATCGCCATCTGAGCAAGTCCCAGGGATCGCACAACACCAGTCCAGGACTTCAGTTGGGTCAGGGGAGGCCTAGCCTGATAGAGAGAAGCCAGGGCTCCCTCCGCCTCATCAATGTGCTAGAGGGTTTGGTTAGAGTCACTGTGGTGTCAAGGCCCCTCAGGCATGCTCCAGTGAGTGCTTTAACAAAACCCAAGGGGCACCTCCGTACCTCTTTCCGCCAGTAGTGAGGGGTGGTTGTCAGCCATGAGGCGCTGTGGAGAACGCAGCCGGAGCAGCACCTCCCCTCAAATTGTCAGAGCTGCGGCCTGTGTGGAAAGGCCTCGCTGGGGCCTTGCGTGACCGCCGCGGGACGTTACACTGGGGTGTTGAGGCAGGGTGCATGTGTTGTGGCGGTCCCCTAAGGTGCACAGGGGCCGCTGAGGGATGTGCGCTCACCTAATGGCATCCTCAGAGCCCAAGCCGGGCCTCGATGTCTTGTGCACTCCCCTCTGTCTCCGCTTCACAGAAGTGCTCGGCGCTAGTCCGGGAGAGCCGCTCAGCCGCCGACAGACTGCAAGGATGGCCCCGCTGGTCCACCAGCCTGTAACAGAGAGCAGGCACCCGTCTTGGGGTGCTGTGAGAGCCGCGGCAACTCCTCCCTCGAGGCAGCTGGAAACTAGGCCCACCAGCGCAGGTGGCTCCGGGATCTCATGGCACCCGCCGCGGCAATAGGGGGGGTCCCACTGTCGCTACGCCAGGGAGATGCTGCAGGATGGTGCACAGCGACGGCCCCACGCACTCAAAGGGGCCCGCCAGGAATCTCCGGTCACTCGCCCATAGCAGCCAGACACCGTCGGCTCTCCGGTCAGCAGGAAACAGCCAGGTCCGGCATGCAGGCGCAGGAAGCTCGACCTCCATGTCACCCTGGTCTGCTCCGGAGAAATCTGGTACCGCGATCGCACCCTCACACCACCGGAATCGTCAATAAAGGCTCGGAGGGAGCGGAGAGCTCAGTGAAAGCGTCATAGCAAGATGACATATACATTGTTACATATTGAACAAACAGGAACAGATACCATTTTCTGTAGCAGAGACGGATTCAGGTGTATTGTTAATACATAGGGTTATTTCACTGCCCATCTCACTCTCAGTTTACGCCCAGCATTAAACACTATCCTGTGTGTAGATATGAGCCCCCGGGCAGCAGTTATATTCATGAATTATGGTTGTTGCCTTTCACTTTTAGATGTCAACGTGCGGATAAGGAAGTTTTCCTTACAGGGGAGGATTGCAATCCCAATGTAGGACATTCACTGTTCTGAAAACAGGTTGAGCTCCAGGGCACCTGTAACGTTTCGGCCCCTAATCTGGCTTGTTTTTTAAAAGGTACCCCTGTCCCAGCTATTATTCCCGCATTACCTTTCCTTTCTAATGGCAGTTATCTTATTTTCAACAACCATGACTGCTGTGGCTTGCGGGCAGGCATCGCGTATATAGTAACAGTTTCCCAACGTGTTGTACGAGTTACTTACCTTCGGTGCACAAGTTACTACTTGTGCAACAATATATCTGGTAGAGACGTTGTCTAGCCGCAGATTCCTTAACTTAGAATTATCCCCAGGCATCAGACTTGATCCCAATTTTTTTTTTGCAGCACCTCTGCTGCCACAAGACCCCGCCCTAACATCGTCCATGGATGTGACGTCAGCAAAGTCATATAAGTCCTTCCCGGTGCGCTGACATCAGTTTTCTTCGGAGAAACTTTTCAGTGGCACAACAGGGAGCCACCTACAAAACTGTGAAAGTATGGGAACAGTGTGCGAAGGAGGAAAACTCCATAAAACAAAGAAATCGGATGGTGCATAACATCATCATAAAGGACAGTGTCAGACACTGTATACCAAAAAAACCAAGAAGTAAGGGCAGGGCACCGCTCTGAGAAAAACCCTCAAAGCGAAGCGTAGACCTTCTCCAGAGGCGGAGTAACAAGGGAAGAATGACCTGATGGACTACAGGAAGGCTGCCATTACAAAGCAGAACTTTGCCGGCCAACAAGGCGGAGCACAGGAAAAACAACAATCCACTACGAGGTGACATTACAAGCAATGGAGCATTCCCCTGTAGAGATCGCAGGGCCAAAGCACAGCACAATAGATCCCAAAAGAGGCGACTGAAGGAGACAAGAAACCCTAAACCGATGGAGGAGGCGGGAGGGAAATGAAGAGGAGAAGACCCTACACTGGAAGGACCATAGTGGAGGAATGCAGAGAACGGAATAATTAATCTCCTGTCGAAGGCGAAAGCGAAAAGCACTGCTACACAGAAAGAAAAGCCACCCAGAGGGAGGCGGCTGCAGAAGGCAAAGTCTGAGAGGGTTGCACCAACTTGAGCACCCTTGATGAAGACCAGTGCCAACTGAAAGGAGGCAATGTGGAGAACCCCACCTTGAAAGGTCCTCGCAGAACGGGGAGAATGGGTGGGCGTTAAGGAATCTGCGGCTAGACAACGTCTCTACCAGATACATCAGTGGTTCCCAATCTGTGCACCGCTGCACCCCAGTGCTCCGTCAAAACTAGTCAGGGGCACCGTGAACAGATGCGCACAAATCACACAGTTTGGGAACCACTGGTAGATAAACACTCCTCTAGCACTGAAAGAGTTACAGCTGTTGCTGTCACTCGGCACACACATGAACATTTCAGCAGCGTCGAATCCTAGCTTCAGAAAATGCTGCTACTTTGCATCTATTAAACGTGGACTTTTTCTGCCTGGTTCCGGAAATTACTCCTACGCAGCTTCGTCTGTTTCGAAGAGACAGATGCCATGGACACGAGGAATCCTAAAGTTGCAAATGCCTTTTTGAACTATTTTCTCACAAACAGCTATCTCCACTTTCACTTTTGATTATCCATATTTGTAGCAGTGCGCAGTGAAAGAGGATAACTTCAGTAAAATAGGAAGATGGTGTACGCAGACTTGTGGAAACTTAAAAAATAGTAACGTCTTCTAGCATTTCGAATATCAGGTTTGCTGCAGAAAGCAGATAGTTTTTATTAATATGTCTTATTAACCCCTCCCCTGCTGATGACGGAACCGCTCCGTCATTAGCTGCGATGGCGCTGTGCTGATGACGGAGCGGTTCCGTCAGGGTCCGCTCGGCACGCCTGCGCGGATTTCGCGCCTGCGCTGAGCGTTCCATTGAGCGGGCGGGGCCGTGACGGAACCGCTCCGTCATGAGCACAGCGCAACCGCGGCTGGTGACGGAGCTGTTCCGTCACCAGCATGCACCCACCGCGCGGCCGCCCCGCCCCCCTTAGCACTGCGGCGGAATAGCCGCCGCAGTGAAGGGGTTAATGAGGCATGATCTACTGAGGGTGTGTAATTGTTAAAGAGACATGAAATACTGACTTGTCATATTTTGTTATATAGATGTGCGCTCTACAATCCCTTCTACCCAAGATGTACCCCTCAATTTTTTACTTTCGGATGCTCTAAATTTATGACCTCTATCAGTGATTGGCACCTACTAAACAGGCCTTAGCCCCCGTATGCTCATTTTAGCATATGGGGGCTAAGCATTTCAGCATTCACTTCTCATATACTGCAACACTGGTTAGCGTTGTCCTGCCCATATTAATAAACAGGAAACCATACATTTCCTGCATACAGCCACTAGTATTGGCTTATTATGGAGGGGGAGTGTGTATTTTTCTTCTTGCACTGCCTAACATTGTTTAAAACTTTATTTTTGTCAACCGTGACTTATTAGCACATGGCTTGGTGCTAACAAAGCAGCTGGGTCCATACAAAGTCCCAAATACACTTTTTATGATCTACATATTATATTTTGATTAGCAGCAGCATATGCACACACATTTATATTCAACCATGTCTAAATGCCACAGGTAAGTCTAGGATCTTCACATTTTTCCTTTTGTGCATTATGGAGTGGTGTTCCTCTACTCATGCCATTGACGGAGTACAAATGTACAAGTTACTTACCTTCGGTAACAATGTATCTGGTAGAGACGATTCTAGCCGCAGATTTTTTAACGTAGAATTATCCCCAGGCGTGAGACTGGATCCGGAAAAAATGCTGCCACAACATCTCTGCGCACCGGGAGACGGTACCACGTGACTCTACCCTGACGTTGTCCGCAGACGTGACGTCAGCGAGGTTACATAAGTCCCAGCCCGGTGCGCTGACACCAGTTTTCTTCAGAGAACTTTTCCGCGCCACAATATGAGAACAGTGTGCAAAAAAAACTGTGAAACAGAAAAGGAAAAAAGCGAAAGGTGAGGAACAACACCATGAGGGACAGTGCCAGGCACTGTATCACTAAAAGTCATGGAAGGGAAAGAGCAGAGAAGAAACCCTGCAAAGCGAAGGCGATATACTCCCTGGAAGCAGAAAAAACATGTGAAAAATGTCATGGCAGACAAAGAAAGTCTGCAACCACCACTTAGAATAGTGAAGGGGCCACAAATCCGGAACAGATGAGTAACGACAAGTTACCCCAAGACAACACCATCAAGGAGTTTGGTATCCCCTAAGGGCCATGGGCTGAGGCACAGCCAAGAGACCCCAACCCTGAAGACTGCAGAGGAGTCAGAAACAAGATTACTAATAGGACCCGCCCTGGAATAACCAGGGCGTAGGGATGCAGAAGTACACATGAACCTACCGTCCAATTATCAGAAAGGAAGGAGTAGAATAAATAAACAGAACAAAGTGCCCTGCCAGGAAAGAGGTGAAAAAGGGCACTCGCAGAAGACAAGCCACCCGGGGGAGGCGAGTGCAGACGACCAATCTGAAAGGTCATCGTATAACGGGGAGGAAGAGCGGGTCGTGAAGGAATTTGTGGCTAGAATGGTCTCTACCAGATACATCGTTACCGAAGGTGAGTAACTTGTACATCTGATAGAGACTATTAGCCTCAGATTCCTGAACGTAGAATAGATACCCTAGCCATACACAGAGGAGAGGAGGGTCTGCAAGAGAATCTCACCAGCTTGGAAGAACACAGGGCCCCAACAGGGGATGTGTCATGGGGACAGGGAGGACAGGACGGCCCAGTCCCCACCAAGCAGAAGAGAACCTCACCAGCCTGGAGGAACACAGGGCCCCAACAGGGGATGTGTCAGGGGGACAGGGAGGACGACCCAGTCCCACCCTAGTAAGCAAGAATAAGGAGAAGGGGAGGCCAGGGTACCATAAGCCTACCCGAGGGGTAAAGGGGCATCCGCCAGAGAACCCAGAGGGACAGACGGCACCAAGGGAGTACCAAAGGAAGAAAAGAACCACCTGCAAATCTAAGGAAAAGAGGTGGAAACGGAGGCAGAGCCTGTCTCAAGAGAGCACATACAGCGAAGGGGATCGCTGGACGGGCATCAGCCCCGAGGCAGGGGACAAGGCAGGAATGGCCCCACAGGCAAGAAGCGCATATGCGAGAAGGAAGACACAGTCACACAAAGCCCCAGCAGAGCCAGGCACCACACCAAGCAGTATACAGTGACGCCAGGAAAGCGAAAAACACAAAAAGGGATCTACACCCGCCCAGCTCAGGACAGAGCTATACAATAGCCTACAAGTACCCCACCTAGGGTATGACCCGTCCCAGGACAAAACATGGGAACTCCTCTTAGGGAAAAAAATGCAGCAGAGGACAAGAACATAAAAGACCTGAGGGTATCACCACAGGAGGCTTACCAATCAGCAAAAAATACACAGATGGTCCAAGCTGAGGACCTATACAGCTTCACTAACAGCCAAAAAACCCACACACACCCAAAGCTAGAGGGCTGAACCAGCAGCCAACAGTACAGAAGGGCCAACTGAAGGACCCTAAAGGCATTCCAAGCCGCACACAACACACAGACAGGCCAACTGAAACAATAGGCCCAAAGAGAAAGGTGGGATAAATGTCTCCCATAAGGCACCTGAGGACCAACAAGCCAAAGCTTACGGAGGGGGAGGAGGACGGAGCCCCACAAGGAGTAGTTGAATGGCGGAGTCCACGTGGGTGTTAAATAAAAGAACCCCATCAAAAGGCAGGTCAACAAGACGCTCCCCGATATTCTCTGGAAAAACACCATCCCGCAACCAAGCATGGCGGCTGAGAGCCACAGAACTTGCCATAGTGCGGCCGAGAGAATCAGAAACATCCAAGGCCGAACTGAGAATCGATGCAGCTAACTTTCGACCATCCAGCACATGGTGCTGCAGATCAGCACGGACATCTTCATGTGAGGAGCGCGACAGAAGGGACTACGCGGAATCCCATAGGCTGGAGGTAGCCCTGGCCAGCAGATAAAGTGTGTTGAGCGCTGGCAAAGCAGCACTACAAGAAGCGAAGATGTTACATCCCCCGGAATCCAGCCACCGGGCCTCCCTTGAGGGAGGGAGCAACACCGAAGGCAAAGAAGGAAAAGCAGCTTGCAGGAGAGGGCCCTGGGTTGAGGGGTGGAAGGAAAGGCAGACTGGGTCGTACTGAGCAGGACAGTGGCTGTGGAGAAGCGGCTGAGGCACCGGATCTCCCGTCGAAGGACGCCCCCAGACTCCCAGAAGAGAGTTGTGGAGTGAGGCCTCAAATGGAAGAAGCAGCTCCCGTCAATCAGAGCCCTGGTGGAGAACTTCCAACAAATGGTCCATTGGGAATGGAGTGACCGGGTTGCCCATCTGCAAAATGCCAGCGGCCGTGGAAATGCAAACTAAGCCGCCCATCCCAGAGTCCAGCTGGAGGAAGAAACGCCCTGAAGGATGGAAGATCCATGGACGAGTGGGGAACCTGAGGGGTCTCCAGAGAAGTCTGCTGGGCAACCAACAACTAGTTGGGCTGTGGCCGTGGAGACAGAGTAGAGCCATCTCTGGAAGACGCCGCGGAAGAAAAAGCAACGACGTGGAGTCCAGTCTCCGCTGAAGAGGAGACGAGAGATGACAAACCTCCGGAGAGAAAGGGACCTCCGGAGACGAGTAGACGATCGGCGCCGAAGTGCTCGGAGGCCCAGAGTCAACCTCCACCACCACATCCTTCCGAGGAGAATGGGGCGGGGTCGGAGCCGGATCTGCTAATGAACGGCACCAAAACGGCACCAGATCGACTTCACACGAGGCAGCCGCCTGCGTAGAGGACCGAGAGGGACTAGGGGAGACGCCCCGGGTCCCGGCCACCATCCAAGGCGCTGCCAGGGCCGCGGAGGAAAGCCTTCGGCGCTGGCCCGGCTTCCGGTAAGGCAGCTGCCTGCCCGGAGGACTGAGGGGGACTCGGGCACAAACCCCAAATTCCGGCAACCTCCTGCGACACCACAGGGAACCCCACGTGGATTTGCGGCGAGACAGGGACACCGTGGTTTGAAGAGGGGAACACCGCAGGGTCGCACCTCGACGACACCACACCCCCACAACCTGAAGCAAAACCTTGTCAGCGCTGGGGTCGAATCCGCCTGCGACTCTGCGGAAGGCCCGCACATGGCAAGGGATCCGCAGACGTCTCAGGTAGAAGAGGGGTGTAGTACTTGAAATTCTGGACCCATGTTATAAACATCATCGTATCATGACGATTTTGATATCAGAAGACCGAGAATGGCTAGTACACTATGCACATGCATTTTCGTCATATTCGAGTGACGATTTCACCTTGAAATCGCAGTTTTCGTCCTGAACCCTCGGGTTCCATTTTGTGTAGGGCAGCCATTTTGTGAGTTGCCCTCACATAGGCCAACAATTAAGGCCAAACACGATCCTGAAGGACACGAACACCTTTCCTGACTTCTCTACGACCTGGGCAAGCTGACTCCACTGCCCAAGGCCAAACCTGTTCGGTCAGTTCCTCTCCCAGTGGCTGAACGAGATAGTATCAAGGCACAACATTCCATAAACCTTTCATCGCACACAAACCACGCCTAATCTTGCACACACCTGTCCCTGTTTCCTACTTTATGACTTGCTTTACGAGGAGGAGGTGCCCGTTTTTATTGGGGGTCCGTCGATATCTGATGAAAATACTGGGCCTTGCCGGATAATTGATTGTGGGCTGGACAAACTGAAATATGTGCTTGTCATCATGACTCTGCTTTTCCTTTGTAGTGGAAATATGTGAATGGTCAACTGTAAACTAAAGAATGTTCGCCTGAAGCATAATATTTTGTATAAAAAGAGAAGGCTGGCTTTGTAGGGTGAGCAGTCTCCTGAGAATATACACCGTGTTGTACTTCTAGGATACCTGTTACTTGGTTGCAGCCAATAAATTCGATCCTTGACTTCACCTAGAAGACTCTGTGTTTCTGTAGTCTGAAACAGGAAGGACCCGAAGTCTTAGGGTGTTGTCCCTGGCACCGCTGGGTTTACCGGTTCAGTACCGGTTCTGAAAAACCCAGTACTTCAGTTGGCGCCCAACGTTGGGCGATATCAGCGGTACCGGTCCAAGCCAGAGGTTCGTGAGGAGCTTCGTGTGAAAATTCTGGAGGAAGGCCGCCACTTCATCGACCCCTGCATGTCGACGTGGTCCGAAAGTCTTTGCTGCGAGGTTCCCCGCTTCCCGACGGCTACGAAGGACTGCTGCCCTGACTATCGCCCTGTTTTGGACCCTTGATGATTGGTAGAGCGAAACGATAGACGAGTCTTCTGGTGACGTCATCGATACCTCAGTTAAGTATAAGTGGAGCGTCTCCCAGTCCTTAGTTTGGTTCTTAGTTTGAGTATCCCCTTGGGATCTTTGATTTGGAACTTGCAAGTACCAAAGCCGAGGGACTTGTGTATTCACGAGACTATCATAATCGATAATCCTTTGAAGTTTGAAGCTAGACTAGAGAGCGAAGATGCCTGGTCTTAGCAGACTTGGAAACTTGTTTTGTCTTGGTTGTAATAGGGATTCCCGATTGGAGGACTCGTGTCCGGTTCCTCCGATTGGAACTCCGACCTATGAATTATATGTGAAGCATGGAGTAGGCCCCATCACATATAATGAAGTATGGATCCGATACACCAGAAAGGATGGTGTTCTAAAATGGCCCCAATATGGTAGCTTTGACACGGAGATTTTAGAGAACAAGCGAGTGAACAGTTGCACAGGCAACGTAAAATGGCGATCGATAAATGCTATCCAGTTTTGCCACCTCTCCAGCAGGATACAGCAAAAGAACTTGAGAAAGATCCGTTAATGTCTCACTTATTGAGTTCGCCACCCCCCTATGCGCAGAGTGCTACAGCACCTCCACAACCTTTAGTTGTGCAACCTCCGGCTGTTGTGCCCCAGGTTCTTCCACAGCCGCCAACCATTCTTCAGCTGTCTCCTACTGCTATGGCGCAGCCTCCTCAAGGGCCGCCGACTTTGCTGCCTGCTCTCCCTGTAATTCCTGCGATCTTGCCTACTACATCGACTACCTCTTCTGGTATTCCTACTGTTACTGCGTCTGCATCTGCAGCTGCCTTGCCTCACTCTGCTTTTACTCCTGCTCTTTCGTCGACTTCTCCTTCTGTTCGACAGAGAATGACTGACACTGTCGCTAGTCTTCTGTTTCCTCTTTTTGGGGCATCTAGTATGACCCCTGTTTCAACGAGCAAACAGTTGCGTAGTCAACTGCCCGACTCTAGAGAGTGGGAAACATTGAATTATTTGGCACATAAATGGGTTACTGACCCTACAAGATATGAGCTAGATTCTGTTATGGATGTCTTCCATCAGTGGGAAGCACCGAAACAGAGATACGTTTTTGAGAAAATGTGTACTTTTCTTTGTGAGGATTTAGAGGAAAATGATTTAGAACCTAATCCGCCTGAGTTGTGTCGTGTCCGGTTCGAGTTTGCAAAAGGCACGATTGTGGGTTCCGATGTTGAGAAAGCAGTTGCGACATTGTTATCATTCAGGAGTGAAGGTGTTTCTCGGTCGTTGTTTGAGTCTGATTCCTCTGTTAAAAAGAAGGTAAGACAGTATCCTATGAGAGAAGTTCCTCCGGTATGGAAGGAAGCAGTGCAGGCTGATGCGGGTCGTAATATTGACGCTGTTCCAGCACACTTTCAGCGTGTTTGGGTACATGTTCCATGGAAAAGAGCTGAAGTCTTGGCCCTTAAACAGACATTGCCTGATCCCCGTAAAAATCCTGCAGGGTATTACAAGGAATTGTCACAGACTGCAGGCTCATGCATTATGAATTTAGCAGATATAGACATGTTGTTTGGAAATGTTGTTCCACAGCCTTTATGGGGAAAGATTCGTCATGCGGATCATAATCCGGAGTTAGGTGACTCATGGGCTAATATTAGTGCTGCAAATGACCGACAAGTTGGTGGTGCTAAACCCGAGCCTTTAGTAGCAGACCTCCCTGGTAGGATCATTAATTACATGAAGACTTTAATGCCTGCGATGCGAGTGAATTGGGACAAGTTGTCTGCGTGTAAGCAGAAGAAAGATGAAACAGTGTCTGATTTCTTCACTAGGTTTGAAGAGACATTTATCGACCACAGCAGTCAAGATATGAGTACAGAAGGTGGTCAACGGTTGTTCGTTGACAAGTTTGTACACAATTTGCTTCCCGAATTGTGTAAGAAATAGAAAGATTCGGAGAGTTCTTGGGCCGTTTCCTCTTCAGCACAGATATTGGCTACTTCACAGTATTATGAAAATAGAGATAAAGATGAGAAAGATAGAGCAGACAAGAAAACGAAAGAGTTAAAGACGAAGGTTCTGTTACAGCAAGCGTATCCGCCACGTGATGGCCAGAATAACTATCAGCAACGGATTGGTGTCAGTACAACGCGTTGTATTACAACGCATTCCGTTACAACGCAGATTTTACAACGCGGGATCCATTACAACGGATGTCATTACAATGCATGGCATTACATCGCAGATGCTATTACAACGCATGGCATTACATCGTAAGTATAGGTAAGTTGACTTTTTTTTAAAAATGTTATATAGTTTATTGTAATTAAATTTGTTTAAATAATTTAATTAAATTGTCATTAATTTAATTTAATAAAATAATATCTATTTAATAAATGTAAATATAATAAAAATTGTAATTAATTTAATTTAATTAAAAAAAGTAATTAGTTTAATGTACATATTTTTTATAATGAAATTAAATTAAATTAATACTATTAAATTATTTAATTTAATTAATTTAATTAAAAAATGTAATTAATGTAAAATAATTAATTTAATTTATTAAATATATTTCAATTAATTTTAAAATGGTAAATATAATTTAATTATCCCTAAAGCCAAACCCTGCCCTAAAACCTAAAAACACCCCTGTACCCCAAACCCCAAACCCTGCCCTGAAACCTAAAAACACCCCTGTACCCCAAAACCCAAACCCTGCCCTGAAACCTAAAAACACCCCTGTACCCCAAAACCCAAACCCTGCCCTGAAACCTAAAAACACCCCTGTACCCCAAAACCCAAACCCTACCCTGAAACCTAAAAACACCCCTGTACCCCAAAACCCAAACCCTACCCTGAAACCTAAAAACACCCCTGTACCCCAAAACCCAAACCCTACCCTGAAACCTAAAAATACCCCTGTACCCCAAAACCCAAACCCTACCCTGAAACCTAAAAACACCCTGTACCCCCAAACACCTATACATATACTCCTATACTCATATTTATTAAAAAAATTACTTAAAATAATAAATTTAATTTATAATATTTAAAAACATAAATAAATATTTTTATTTATTTTTATTTATAATTAATATTAATTAAATCATTTATATAATATTAAATACAATTAAAATAAATTATATACTTACCAATACTTACGATGTAATGGTATGCGTTGTAATAGCATCTGCGATGTAATGCCATGCGTTGTAATGCCATGCGTTGTAATGGATCCTGCGTTGTAATAGCTGCGTTGTAACAGCATTACGACGTAAAAGTTGCGTTGTAAATGATACACCCCATCAGCAACATCAACAGTATCAGAGAAACTCGCAAAGGGTCGAGTTTTCTCAACCACGTTTTCCTGTAGGCCCCAATCAGTGTGCATATTGTAAAGAAGAGGGCCATTTTAAAAGTAGCTGCCCTGCTTTATTACAGCGTATGAATGGTGTTTCTAGCGCAAGAGGTCGAGGTATTTCACAAGCACCTAGAGGTAGAGGACGTGGAAATTTCCCCCAGAGCGCGCGTTCCCTTCCGCCTCAAAATTCAATGAATAGGTTTGATCAGCAGAATAACGCTTCTAGTAGGACAGCTCAGTACTATGCCGATGACTACTATGCAGAAGATGAGCATATGGAAGGTAATGATTGCTAGGACAGCCATAGACAAAGAGAGGGAGTTGTTTCAGTTCCAGTAGATCAGAGTGGACCTTATGTTGAGGTGATTACATCAGGTGTGTCAGAGCCTTTTCTGTTGGATACTGGTGCTACAAAGAGTTCTATTATGCACTCTAAACTCCCTGGCGCACCTTTGTCTGGAGAAATGAATGTTTCAGTAGGTTTTTCTTGCGCCCCGGTTAGGGACCCGATTTCTAGTCCTATGTCCCTTTCTGTTGGACCTTGTGAATTCGAAGCACCCCTCATTCTGACGACAGGTTGTGGTGAAAACCTGTTGGGATTGGACCTGTTGAAAAGATTGTATGCGACTTTGTATTGTTCTCCTTCAGGAGTACAACTTACACTGGGTAAGAAAGTAGTGTCCCCAATGTATTTGTCGAAGGATAAACTTCCGACAGAATTGTCGTTTCTTCCTAATGTTCTGTGGGCTACTGGTCCTAATGATGTGGGTCTTTTGGAAATACCGCCATATGTTGTGACATTGAAAGCCAATGTTAAAATGCCACGAATTCCCCAATATAAAATATCTCGTGAAGGTGAAAAAGCGTTGCTAGCGATCATTTATGATTTGATTGAAAAAGATGTAATTGAAGAGACAAGAGGCAACGTTTGCAATAGTCCTGTCCTGCCTGTTTTGAAGCGTACTGACCCTTCTCAGCCACCCGTTTACAGATTTGTGATTGATCTTAGAGAGGTGAATAAAATTGTTGTGCCACAATTTCCAGTTGTTCCTGATATCACTGCCCTATTGAATATGATTCCAGCTTCCGCGACTTGGTTCTCGGTGATTGACTTGAAGAATGCTTTCTTCAGCATCCCAATTGCCGAGGAGAGTAGGGATATTTTCGGCTTCAGTTTAGGAGGTCGAAGCTTCCGCTTCAAACGCGCTCCCCAGGGCTACTGTGAAAGTCCATCGATATATAGTCAAGCTTTAAAAGCACAGCTTGACACAATTGTTTTACCTGATGGCGCTACCCTTATTCAGTACGTTGATGATTTGCTCGTCGCTGCAGATACTGAGGAAATATGTAAAGAAGCAACATTGTCATTGTTGCATCATTTGTCTGATTTGCATCACAAAGTGTCCCTTTCGAAATTGCAATATTGTCAACAAGGAGTGACCTACCTAGGTCATCTCTTATCAAAGGAGGGAAGGAAACTGACCCCAGAAAGAATTCAGGCAATTGCAAAACTAAGTGTGCCAAAGACACAGAGAGAAGTACGTGCTTTCTTGGGTATTACATCATATTGCAGACAATGGATACCGAATTTTTCTTTGTTGGCCAAACCTTTGGTGGCATTAACTTGTAAAGATACACCGAATCCCCTTCCATGGTCTGAAGAGTGTCAGAAAAGTTTTTCCGAATTGCGCAATGCATTATGTTCGGCTCCTGTGTTGGGTACCCCCGACTACAGTAAGCCCTTTACATTGTATGTCCATGAGAAAGAAGGTTGTGCATTATCTGTGTTGACACAGTTGTTCGGAAACAGGCAGCGTCCATGTGCGTATTTTTCGTCAACTTTAGACCCGGTAGCTAAAGCGTTGCCGAGTTGCTTAAGAGCCACAGCGGCAGCAGCTGTTTCTATTCGACAGTCTGCTGGTTTAGTGATGAATAATACATTGATTGTGATGGTTCACATGCAGTGGACACTTTGTTAAACAGGACCAAGACACAGCACTTAACTAGTGCTCGATTGTCAGGTTACGAGTTAACACTGTTAGCGAGTCATGTGCACATAAAAAGATCCAACACGTTGAATCCAGCTACGTTGTTGCCGATTGAAACAGAGTTAGATACTTCTGAACAGCATGATTGTTTTCTCAGAACAGAAGAAGAAACTAAAGGGAGAATAGATCTTAGTGACACTCCTCTTGCAAAGTGTGATGGTACCTTGTGGGTGGATGGTTCATGCTTCAAGATGGAGATACGACTGCGGCATATGCTGTTACGACTTTGCATACGATTGTTGAAGCTGCACGTATCCCACATAATTCATCTCAAGCAGCAGAGTTGATTGCACTTACGAGAGCGTGTGTGTTGTCGAAAGGAATGAAAGTGAACATATATACAGACAGCCAGTATGCATTTGGTGTGGCTCACAGTTTTGGACGATTGTGGAAAGAACGTGGGTTTCTGACTTCGCATGGAGCTAAGATACAGCATGGTCAGTTGGTAATGAGCTTCTCGAGTCACTTACCTTGCCGTTGCAAGTTGCGATTGTAAAATGCAGTGCACACAAGAAGGTGACTGATGATGTTGGTCGTGGAAATGCATTTGCTGACGAAGTCGCAAAAGAAACAGCGAGGGATGTGATGAGTCGAATGTATGTTGCAGGCCCTGCAAGATGGATTGGTGACGTTGGAATGTGTGAAGACACGATAGAGAGTGTAAAGTCTATTCAAGCTGAAGCTACAGAGAAAGAGTTGAGTGCATGGAGAGAGAATAAGGGTAAATTGGATGTGAATGGTTGTTGGGTTGAATTCTCAGAACATCAGAGATGGTTGTTACCGGATGCGTATGTGCTTGCAGTTGTTACAATGGCCCATCAGTGTGAAAGGGATTTGTAAGTTGTCCAGTTAAAATGTCAACCCACTGCACAAAGGCAGTACCCAGTTAAACAAGAAGCTAAAAAGCAAGTCAGGGAGATTTTAGATCAACTTGAATACCAGGGGGTGATTGAAACATGCACCTCACAAATGAACAATCCTTTGTTTCCTGTCTCCAAGCCAGACAATTCATATCGTCTAGTTTTGGACTACAGACACTTAAACACTTGTTGCAAAACATTTGCAGTACAAAACTCACACAGTGCAGCACTAATGAATAATATCGTGCGCAAAAAAATACAAAATGACATTAGACATCTCTAATGGATTCTTTTGTCAAAACATTGCACCTGAAAGCAGGTATTTGACAGCGTTCTCAATAATGGGGTCGCAAAAACACTTCTGTCGACTCCCACAGGGATTCAAGAATAGCCCAGGATTATTCTCAGCAAGAGTAACAGAGTTACTACAAATATATGATGATGAAGCATTATCTTATGTCGACGACATCTATCTCACAGATAATGACCTGGAGACTCACTTGAAAAGAGTGAACACCATAATACTTGGGTTCGCAGCAGAGGGTTACAAATTCAACTTTAAAAAGTCACGAATTGCCCATCTAACTGTCCTGTTTTTAGGATATGAATTATCAAGTGAAGGCAAAAGCCTAGCAGACAACTTCTTAGAGAAGTGTGCTGTGCTCCAAGCACCTAAAATGCTGAAGAACTTACAATCAATACTAGGTTTCCTGAATTTCGGAAGAACATACATTCTAAATTATGTAGAGGGTTAAACCTCTCTATGAATTAATAAAACCTGATTTCAAACCAATAAATTGGACTCAGAAACATACAGAAATTTTAAGATCATTGCAAACAGACATGTTAGCTAAAACGAAATTACAAACTCGCGAAAACATACGCAACCTTGTAATTCGAGTCATCCCAGGAAGATGCGGATTCACGTACCTGACCTCTAATGAGGGAGAAACGGTACCAATAGCTTACAAATCACACTTGTACACACAAGCGGAAATGAAATTCAGTTCTACTTAAAAGATTATAATAGCGGTTCAAACTGTTGTAGCAAAAGAAAGAGCCCAAGCCTAAGGCAGAAAGATAACTGTTTTAACAGCAGAATCAGCCCTTGAGGCATTAACAAGCCCACGCAATTTGACTGCTGTTGCATTAGGTCCAAAATGGATACAATGGGAAAATTCTCTTGCTGCAGAAGACGTGAAACACTATTTTGACCCAAAAATGAAAAAACTAGAAAATCTAGAATACGAAGAATATCCTCTGCCTATCGAAATTCTGCCTCTCGAACAATACACATGGACAGATTTGCACAACACTACGATGTAGAGAAAAAATCCTACAACGCAGCGTGCGCGATTATTAAAGGTCGCTGGCGCTTTGGTAAATTCAGACCATTAATTACCAAAACTGAATCACTCAGAAACTGCTCAACTCAGCGAGCTGAAATAAGATCTTTAAAGATGGCGCTTGAAAATGCTGATCGCGAATTCCCCACACTAATAGTGTGCGATTCGCATTACTGCGTCAAGTCTTACAATAATGACATGCAGACCTGGATTCAAAACGATTACAAAGATGACACAGGTGCCACAATAAAGCATAAGAAGCATTGGGGACGAGTAGTTCTTTTACAGAAAGAACTACAAAAGACTCACGTGATCCATACACTGAGTCATCAACGTGATGGCGTTCACGTTGCAGGGAATTCATTGGCTCCCAGAGCCACAGCGGAAGCAGCTCAACCGGCTTCCGTAGCCACAAAAAAGCATACTACAAAATACATAGACGGAGAAACCATGCTGGCGGTAAAAGCGTCTTTAAAAGGCGACTATGCAGCATTACCTCTGAACTATCCACTCAGTAATACATACATAATTGATGCAAACTCCGTTCCTTTTGCTCAAATCCCTGGAGTGGGGGATAGAGTAATTCCAAACACGAACAGGAGTCTTTTTGATTGAAGCGGCACATATGGGATTGGGTTTAAGGCACCAAGAGATCAAGGAATCTCTGAAAGAATTACAATCCGAATACTGGTGGCCGGGGATGAGTTTGCAACATTACAAATTTGCAAAGAACTGTCCAGACTGCAACAGAGATCGCAGTCATGAACCGGCCGGAGTATGGCCAGGACCCTTTTATTAGAAAGCATAAGGCTATCTATACGCAAAAATCCAGCAGGAGAAATGCGTCCCATTAATGTTTAAGACTAGATTAACTTAAAATGTAGACACCAGCGCTCGGCTGATGCCAGAACTGTTATAAAAGATTTGCGAGTCTTTATCGGCACATACGCAATTGGCATGCTACATTCTGACCAGGGTCCTGCGTTTAGCTCTAGGGCTTACAAGGAGGCCAATGGCCAGCATGGGCATTGCATTGCGGTACTCTTGTCCCTTCCATCCTGAGGGAAATGCGGTAGTGGAAAGAAAAAACCGGTACATAAAGCAATCTATAACGGCGAGGGTATTAGGTTCGGGTGATGGGTGGGTCCAACATTTAACAAGTGTCCAACGTAGTCTTAATAATCTGCCAAGAAATTCCCTAAAAGGTCTCAGTCCGTACGAACTATTGTTCGGTACTAGAATGTACATTCAGGACCTTGATAGTCACACTTCAGTGGTAGAAGAAAAATGCTTTGATATCAAAGACCGTTTGGCTGTGTTACAGGAATTAAATGAAACAAGAAGAAACCTGAGTAACATAAAATTAAAACAACAGCCAACAGCCACTGAAGAAAAACCACCTGTCCCAGCAAGACCTGTCTGGATTCCAAAGATTGGGGATCTGGTCAGAGAGAAGATCGCGGTGAAGAAGGAATTTGGGCCTTCTTACAGAAAAGCAGTACATGTCTTAGCGGTCAGCGTAACAATATCAGTTGTACTACCGCCCCTTGCTGGTAAAAAGGAGAACCGAGTTGTATCCATCGACCTGGTAAAACCACAATCATGTGGCCAATAATAAGTAGTAGGCCCAGTGGACTCCCAAGAAATAGCAGAACACCAACATTTGCTACAATCCAAGAGGTTCAAACTGAGAGACTAATCACATTTGATAAACCGGCAGTGAATAAAAAAGGACTATGCAACAAAGCCATGGAACTTGTGCCTCTTGAAACCCAAATTGCAACAGTTCGTCAAGAAACACCTGTCTACAATGATGTAGCATCGGACTATACTAATGTTTCCAAGAAAGATCCAAAGACTAAATAAAATCCGGAAACAATTCCAACAGTTGACAGAACTGCATCTGGCTACTTCATCAATTTCAATGACTTTTCTGATGATCTGAGTGAACATGAAGAAACGCCAGCAACAAAAACTTTCAAAGACAAAGTAACTGAACTCTTTCATCAACTAAAAGAAACCTATCTGATTTCTCCATGGATTGAATTTTGGATTGTGTTAGGTGTACTTTTTCTCCTCCTTTGGCTCATCATGGTTCTTTGTTTGGGAAAATTCATTGAAGGAAAATACAGTACAATAGACACAGCAAGTCAGAACGTCAACTTGGTCCTAAAGCCTCACAAGTCATCTCACATCGAGAAAAGAGAACTATCATCAGTGAACGTCACAGCCCATCCAATACCCGGTGGGGTAGCATGGGACAGAACTGAGTGACATTTTTGGCCCGATTGAGCTCTTGAAATATCCACACCAGTTTAAGGTTTCGTTAAGTGACTTTGTAAAACCAAGTACTTTCTCTGATGATTGGGACTTTGAAAATGTGAATAATATGATGTCAGATTTAGTAATGTCAGCAAAATTTACAGAACATGAATATTTACAGGGTTCATCAAATTATGAAGAACTGTATTGCTATAATCACTTTGGTCATCACTATTTGCATAAATCTGCTCAACCAAGAAATGTTTTTAATTTTAACCAATGGGAACATTGTGCAACACCACCTAAAAGCAGCTCGAAAACATTTTATGAGAAATTCCCGTACTTCTTAGGGTTTAACACAAGTGATGCAGAAACGTTTTATTTTAAAATGTTAAATAAGACAGGAATGAAAACAATGTTGAAAAATACTAAATTGACTTATTCTGAAGCATTTTATGAAAAAATGACGACATTTGGTTTTGAATTCTGGAGAAACAACATTGAAACAAAAACCATCTGGGGTACAAAAGAATGGCAGGTTCAAGGTTTAGAAGCATTATTTAGAGCTTGCATGATCCCAGAACAATTAATATTCCTGAATGACACCATTCAGAAAACAACCTGTCTTGGTCTAGCCAAGATAAAAGATTTAAACAAACCGTCTATTCCAAAGCCCATACCTGATAGTAATAGCACTACAGACATGGAGATAGACGTATCCCATATTTTACACCAAAACAGAACACATCCTGATTGGAAAAATGGTTGATCTGGCCCACAGACACAAATAACTGTCAAGATAGATTCCTGAACAAAATACAGGGGTTCAAAATGACCAGGCCAGACCCAAGATACTCCCAGAGACAACATCCACGGATAGCTACAACATACAGTGTAGGGAAACTATGCCTCGAATGGCTACAAAAATCCACACTGGCTGAAATTAAGCAACACTTGACTTTACTTAAAGACAGTGCTGACTTGCGTGATTACATACTGGGACCACGCAAACAGCGTCAAAAACGTTTCATAGCGGCCGGTATATACGCTGCGTACAACGAAGCTTGGAAAGTAATGCAAATTGAAACAGCAGAAAAAATACAAGAAATTGATCGTATTAATTTGGAAAAATCACTTTCTGTTGTGGACAATGGGTTAATGACTCTGTCCTCCAGAATATATTCACTGGACAGTATTGTATCATCTGCTATTGATATAATAGAGCAGGACTTGCTAATGTTACAACACGGTCAGTCCCAATTACGTTCTATTGTACAGCTTGGCTGGACGTTGCAAAATCTGCGTTCAGGCTACATGCCATGGCGTTTAATCAACACAACGTCATTATTCTCTATCTTTAACCTTACTGATAAACAAATCAGTTTGGCACAAAAAGGAGCAGACTACGTATACGATTCTGAGCATTGAAAAACTTGAGAGCTTACCATTGACAATGTCAGAAAGACCTGTCATTGAATGGATAATACACGGAATAATTAAAATTCCGATAACTTTCCAATTTAAATATTGCCAAGAATATATACCAGCGGGCCAGTATGAAAGGTTGGGTAAAGGGTACATCAAGTCAACATGGAAATTACCTTATACACACACGTTACAGTGAAAAGAAAAAGGATGTATTTCTTAGTGGTAACAATTGTAAAAGATCACTAAGCGGTACACTTCTGTGTCAAGGTATTAACTTGCATGGGGCCTGCGAAGGGTCTTCGAATAACCTTTCATGTCACCTGCACGGCACTCCTACAACACAGATAGAGCCATTCTTTAGACAGCTTTCTAACAGGAGCTATATTCTAACAAACGACCACAGCTGTTGTGGCATGGTGCCAGGGAAAGCCTATCTCGTGAGCGTGAGTTCCATGGTCACTTGCTGTATGCAAGTATTGTATCCTAACAGCACTCCAGACATGGAGGAGGCATGGCCTTATTTGAATATCTCTTCTATTCGACTTGATACTTTAAGCAGAATGAGTCCGGTCTTTTACAGACAACTGTGCCTTTGACCTCGTCCAGAGAAACGTATGATCTGCAAGTTGCAAGGACAACGGCAGAGATACATTCCCTTTTATCAACAAATTGCCCCGTGCAATTTGTTGATACCAGTGGCATCGCACATGTATTTAAGACAATTTGTTCGGGACTGTGAACACCCTTCGAAACAGTTCTGGGCATTTTTCCCAATTTTGTCCATACTGTCTTTGGCGGCCTACCTCTACTTTTGGGACTCATGGCAGGAATTTTATTTTTGATCCTTCTGCTCCGATATGGCAAGCCAAGTCAGACAAGACTCCAGCAACGATGGAAGAAACGATCCTAGCTATACGCTATCGGGACCGCATAACTAGAGTCCTCGGATTAGCCCGGCTAAGAGATCTGAATATGACCTGGTTTCTTTCATTCAGACCAATCTGGCAAGATTGCATCTTACCTGTGCTTCGATGTATGCTATGCGGAGAAGAATGCGTGTTGGACGTCTGTCTTACACTACCATCAGCAGTACCAATTATTATATTATTATTATTATGGAATTTGGTTAAGCGCGCGGCTATCCCCACCGGGGGTGTCCCGGCGCTGTGGACAGAAACGGTAGTGATCGAGGCGGCTAGTAGCAGGAGAACAGGTATGTTTTCAATTTGGACCTGAAGAGGGGTTCTAATTCAATGAGTCTGAGGTTAAGCGGTAGGGAGTTCCACAGCTTAGCAGTGACCACTGTGAAAGCTCTACCTCCTCTTCTAGAGCGATGAAAGCGAGGCAGTAGTAGGAGACGGAGGTGGTTGGATCTAAGAGAGCGGACTGATTGGACCTGCTTCAATCTGTCTCTGAGATAACCTGGCCCAAACCCATTGAGTGCTCTGAAGGCCAGGATCAGGGCTTTGAACTGGATGCGCTGTGAGATCTGAAGCCAATGCAAGTTCTTTAGGTACGGGGAGATGGAGTGACGATAGGGGACATGACAGATCAGTCTTGCCGCCGTATTCTGGACAATCTGTAGTCGATGACGTTAGTATGCAGGTGGATACAGATACCTTGCTAGGTCCGGTAACGACTCATGCATCGTGTTGTCGCCAGAGGCTACCTATTTTGATGACGGCATTCGTTGAGACTTCACCACTACGAGTATGTGGCAGTGGAGTACGAAATGGGAGCAGCATCACACAGGTACAACCTTCAGTGAGCATTGCTGATCCTGACATCGATGATAGCAATCATTCTCACAACTGCACTGTTACAGCATTTTCGAACATGGTCAAATTTTCACCTGATGCTGTAGACCAATTTTTGCAAGTCTGTCTGAAATGATGTTCTCCCCTGAACAACGGGAATAACTTTTTTAAGCAACAAGCACACAGCGTTCCCTGAACTCTGAATTCGGCCTTCAGCTTTGATAAACAAAAGCTACTGAAAACATTTGGAACTATTTTTCCTTGAAAGCGAAATTATTATTTTTTTCACTTCCAAAATATTTACCTTTTTCTGGCACAGAGTACTCTGCTTAAAGTAAAACTATTCTTAGAGAACAGAGCTTCTAATTTAGGAACTCTAGACACAATATTTTACCTCAGACTCTAGCATATGTACAGGACTTTGTATTTATATGTGATGGAATGGTGTCGACCTTCTCTTCTGTATTCAGAGCCATTTCATGTGTAATTTTCGCAATTCATTCAGCTGATATATATATGCATTTTTAACTGAATGATATCACTGCTTGAAAAGCGTACAATACCAATACTAATTTTCGTGTATTTACCATATACCATTTCAAATGCCATTTATGTATTTTGGGGTGGGTTGGAAAACACACATGCATCGTTATATGTTTACTATTGCTTCGTTTTAGTAATGATGGACATTAGATCGTGGAGTGGGTGTTGTGTTTCTATCCAGGACCCTAATTTGATATTCCCGATTTATGCCCTTATATGGCTATAATAAATAATATCCTTACAAAGGCATAAGAATCATATCCATATTTAGTAATAGCCCATGCAGTCCAAATACGGCAAGGCTACTTCCCTAGACTCCTAGAAAGTACAACGCATTCTTTAAACAAACCAAACGTCCAGCAACCTGGGAAATCCCCATGCTTCTGTTTTGATTTGTCCTAGAACTCCTGCGAGCACTGAAAGAACGGCCAGTTCTTAGTGACTTCTTTATTGACGTCTTATGTCCAACCTTACGTCAAACCCGGCACCTTTCAGGTATAAATATACCAATGTTGCCTTAAGCAAACACACAGTGGTTTGGAGCAGAGCGGCTATCTACTTGCCCGAGAGCCCAGCTGATGCGAGGGCCCACGGACGCCGCCCCTCCCTTTTGACGCACTGAGAAAGACGCTGTCTTTTCTCCTGCCGAGAAAATCCAGCTCCGGTGTTTCCAGATACCCTTGCGGGTTGCTGGGATATCGAGTCCTGAGAAAGAGATACCAGACCTCCTGCTTTCTATTACCCAGGTACGGAGCTGACTAAACCCTTAAAGAGAATTCTTGATTCAGATTCCTTGGCAAAATCAACTTAACTTAAACTGCTACTTACTTACTCGTTCCCACGTATTAAGCTTAGGTCAGGTACACCGGGGTAGGCATTGCTAGAAGCACCAGTTGAGTACGTTAGTCAATGTTTTTATGTATGTATATATTTTATCCATTTTAAAGTATCATATGGCTAAGAAACCATATCAATGCTTTTACAGTATTATTTCATAATACTCCTTTTACTGTACGCACTTTACTTTATGATAAGTATTGCACTTGTAGCAATTCATTTCTCTTGCATGAGAAAGAAGACTGCTCAAAAAATAACACCTTTTATTGAAAACGCCCGTCTCTCTATTTCTCTGCACTCTGGTGAAACGAAGTATGCACGATTGACTGAGCGAAATAGCTGTCTATTGTTTTCACACGACTCTAGAGATACACTCTTATTCTGAGGGAGCAAAGTTGTCATGTTTGTCAGAAGCTAATCCCTTCTTGTCTATCCAGGGAAGTTAAACTCCTCCTTGCTTACTCGAGAAAGTTTATAGTGACCTCTGAGCTAGCTGGCAAAACTAATTAAGTCTAATATAGTCAGTAGAGACCTAGTCGACCTCAGTCCTACGTCTACACTGCTGTTTATATTATTCCAATGCGCAGAGCCTATTGGGAATATAGGAACTACACTACACAACGAGGAACATGCACGTAGCAGACAGCTACGGAGACAAAGCAAGTGGTGTGCCGAAGACGATTAAGGGACTGCCCAACAAGGCAACTAGAAGGCCAAGGGGGAGAGCGCACCCAAAGTGAGACAGAGATGCAGGGCACAGCACCCGGGACGATCCCCAGAAGAGGAACTGTCCCGCAGGCACAGCAGACACAGATAAGGGTGACACCTGAAGGAAAAAAAGACACATCTGAAGGGTGTGTCATCTGAGGCACCGAAGGTGCCTATAGGAACCGTGAAGATGCGCACGCAGAGCTGTGGAGAACAACTGCAGATCTCTGGAACCACCACCTCCAACTGGGAGGAGAAATCCAACCCCACAGAAGAGACTGACTGTTTAGTACATGAACGGGACAGACAAGACCCTCAAGAAGAAGAGCATCCAGATTAGGAAGCTCACCCCATGGAGCGGAATTATGGGAACCCTTGTTGCAGAACCAGCATGAAAAGACACCAAAGTGTACAATAAAATGTGTGAAAGAAAAACGCAGCCCTGTAGAATGATGGCAAACCTGAGCACAAGGCACCCAACTGCTCCCCGAAAAACAGGGATAGAGGACCAGACCTTGCAGAGGCGAAGAAAGGCAAAGGCGCATAAAAAGGATACCCAGTCGTCATCAACATGCGGGTATATATAGAAAGGGCAAGTCACGAGATCAACGCAGCTGCAGGCGCTATAGCAAGAACCTGCCTAATGCACCGGTGGCAGCCTCGGAAGAAGCGTGTTGAAACGCACTGAAAAGACGTGCCTAGGGACAACGGCTGAAGTACATTTAGTAACAAGGAAAAAAACTCTAGAAGAGGAGTATGAGACACACACAAGGCACAAGCAGAGCGGAACCTGTGGCCTGTGGGAGGAAGTGCCAGAAGATACAACACGGAAAACCGCCCTAAACGGTAAGATAATGACGCCATGGGACGTGATGAGCCCAAAGGGACTTCCACGCCCGCCTGGCGCGGAGCGGAGCTAAACAATAGCATACAGGTACCCCAACAGGGAAACACCTCTTAGGGTAATCCACAGAGGTCAAGACACAAACAACCTGTGGAACACCGCCACAGTCTACTTACTGTCAGCCCAAAAACGCGCAGGCCAACTTGTGGGCGCTGAATGAAAGTTGCAAAAGAAAGGAGGGCTAACCACCCCAGGATAGGACGACCTGAGACCTGCAAGTGCAAGCCCATGGGGGGACGAAAGTTCGCAAGGAGGCACTGAACCGCTGAGTCGGCGTGGTTATTAAACCAAAGGACCCCATCAAAAGAAAGGTCAACAAGGCGCTCCCGAATATTCTCCGGGAACATGCCATCCTGCAACCAAGCATGGCGGTGTAGTGCAACAGAATCGGCCATAGCCCGGCCTAAGGAGTCCGATGGACTCAGGGCCGACTGGATTGTAAATTCTGCCAGATCACGTCCGTCACTGATATGATGGAGGAGGTCAGTACGAGCGCCCTCAGAGGTTGAAGAGAGAAGAGACTCAGCAGAGTCCCAATGGGCAGAAGTAGCCCGAGCCAACACAAAAAGTGTATTGAGGGAGCGAAGAGCCGTGCTAGTGGAGGTGGAAATATTCGGACCTGAAGACTCCAGCCATCTAGACTGCCAGGAGGGAGTGAGCAACAGCGGAGGGAAGGAAGGAAAGGCAGCTTGCAGAAGAGCCCCTGAACGTCCAGATGAACAAACAAGCAAACCAGATCATTCAGGTCAAGGCGGTGGCAGTGCATGACGCCAGCCGAGCCCAGGTCCCCAGAAGGGCATCATAAAGGCGGCTTCGAAAGGCAGAAGCGGCTCTACATTCCCGAATCATGGTGGAGAACATCCAACAGGGGGTCAACAGGCAGGGGAACTGAAGGGGGCTGCATAAGCAGAATGTGGACGGCCATGTAAACAACCCTCACAAAGGCCACACCAGCCTCGGTAGCCATCCGAGGAGGGGACAGTAACAAATCCATGGGTGAGGGCTATAAGCTGAGCCGCTCACTCCAAGGGGATGGTCCGATGGAAGGAGGAGCAGACCAATGTCCAAAGGGAGGAAGACCATGGACAAATGAGGGTCCTGAAGGGGCTCTTGAGGAGGAGGAGAGTCCACCGGAGACACAAACTCCAAGTGGGGGGGAAGAGGCAAGGACACATTCGGCGTCGACAAACGTCGGGGTGACTCCAAACTTTCTCCGGAGGCCTCCGGAGAGGAGTCGATGATCCGGGGCCATCTTCCCAGAGAGGAGTCGACGACCTGGCGACGAGGCGGCTTCTGCCGGTGACGACTCGGCCTCAACCAAAATAGGCTTGGTTCCGAAGTAAAGAACAGAGCCGGAGAGGCAAGTGTACAACGCCTGACCAGCGTCGGCTCGGCCTCTCAAAAGGTAGTCGCCTGTCCGGAGGGCCGAGGGGGACTCGGAGACAAGCATCAGCGACCACCTGCGACGCCACGGGGAGCCCCACTGGACTAAGCGACTCGTTTCGGGGTGCTATGGGCCGAAGAGGGGAACCAGCCAGGCCGCGCCCTGACGACGCCATACCTCCATCACCTGAGGCAAGGTGCTCAGTCAATGCTCGGGGCGAACCCACCTGCGAGTCCACCGGAGACCCTGCATGCAGCGGAGGGTCCGAGGACGTCCCAGGGAGAGGAGGGAACCCAAAGGAGGCCTGCAGGGCCGCGGCATAAGCCGCCATCTGGGTCTGAGTTGCCCCCGTGCCACGAAATGGCGGATAGGGTAGGGCAGACTCTCGGGCGCATGTCCAGAGAAGTCCGGGAACTAGTGCCCCCTACAACAGGAGGAAGGGAGGTCTATGACCTTGGCGACAGGACTTACCAGGGACGGGCGAGCGACGCTCACGGGAACCAGACAGCGAAAGACGCCGCAAACGAAACCCTCTGCTACCGGGACCTGCAACCGAAGAAGAGTCCGGGCGCCGTGACAACTCCGACCGCGACAGGCGAGCCGAAAGAGCATCATCCAGCTCTACCGCAGGACTTCGGCTTGAGTTGTTGGCAGGCTTCGCTATCCGTGGAGTCGTAGTGTCCGCCCAGGCACCACATGCAGATAACGTGTGGGTCCATCGCGAACATTTGCCGCCAACAGGAGGCACCGCACACTGTTCCAGACGCAAGAGCGTCTAAACGGCCTGAAAACAGGCCAGAGGAACCGCTTACTCCAGAAAAGAAGGAAACTGATGTCAGTGCGCCGGGAGGGACTTATATGACCTCGCTGACGTCACATCCGTGGACGACGTCAGGGCGGGGTCGTGTGGTGCCGTTCCCTCGGCACGCAGAGGTGCTGCTGGAATTAAGTTTCCAGATCCAGTCTGACGCCTGGGGAAAATTCTAAGTTACAGAATCTGTGGCTAGATGTCTCTATCAGATACATGTTGCACAATGTCTTGTTTCCACCCCTGTACGGGACTGTAAATAGTTCACTTTGGCCTTCGATTTCAACTTTGACAACAGATTTCAATAAGCTAAGCAGTCTCAAAGCGCTATTGTTTCAACAAGAAGTGGCTCTCACATCAGCTCGTGAGACCTTCGAATTGCAGGGGGCGAGTACCGCAGGTGAGATTCACTCACTGCTAAACACAAATCTCCCACTCAATTTCGAAGAATACGCCAAATATTTAATGCGTATGATACAGAGGGCCTTCCACACTTTTTCAAACTTGTGGGATCTGGCCTTGTCACCTCCTTTCCGACTATTTTTGGAGTAATCCCAGCTTTTATCCATTCTATTTTTTCCAGGGCTTTTGAAGGATTTCTTCTGGTGCTCCTGCTAATTGATGGTGTACTTGTACTTCTAATGCTGCTCCGAAATGGCTGCTCCATTTGTGGAGCTGCCAAACCCAGTCCAGTTGCTGCTGTATTGTGACCGGATATGCCAGCTTTTTGCTGCAATGCCATTACAAGCTCTTGACCGACTACTGGCTCACCTTCCGTTATGCCTACTTCAGCTGCTCCCGTACCCTTTCTCAATGGGCTCTGGATGACTGCTTCTCCAATACAACCCACGCTACCCTGGATTATGAACTGTTAATGGGTCTGTTAAAGGGCCATGACCAGGAATGTTCCATGGGTAGCGATCCTCTACTCGGACCAAAGGTAAACTTGAGTATTACTGTTGGGGCACAGCGCCTCTTGGATCGAAGTTTCATCGAAGTCAACGCAGGTTCCCTGATATGCTCACAACGGCTTCTGGATATGAGGAGCATGTGTGCTCGTTTGACTTAATTGGATGGCATACTGTAGGAAGGTGGATACCTGAATATGGTTACCCCTGATTTTTTGCCTTGTGTTTAGCTGGTTTTCGACTTAGTTGGCCTGGGATCCTGCTAATCAGGGCCCCAGACTATCTGCTCTCACTGTAAAATGGACTCCATGTACTCTAGGTACATCTCCAATTGAATATTCGGTCACCCTTGTGAGTCCCTGTATAGTGTACCATAGGTACCCAGGGCATAGGTGCACCCAAGGCCTACCAGGGGCTGCAGCATGTATTATGCCACCCCTGGCTGGCCATCCAAATTGACACAACTGGCTGATCACTCAGCTGGGGCAAGGTCGTGTAATCACCCCTTGCTTAGGTATAGTATTCCTATACCTACTTATATATAGACACATAGTAACCTATAAGTCACTCCTACGGCAGGCCTTAACAATCCTGGAGGCAGAGTGCTTGGTTATGTGTGAGATGGTGCTCTAGCATGAGCTCAGCCTGTCTGCAGCTTTCGGAACCATGTCCTTATAGCTGTTCTATGATATTGCCATACCATATACGCTTAAGTGCATTATGAACCTCGCGGTTAAATGCTAACTTTGGTTTGGCTTTATCTAATCATGTCGTGTAAGGTGTCATACGCTTTGGAATACTACCCCCTCGTCAATTCTGGCGACAGGGGTAGCATTCCACCCTTCTAGAGGGAGAAAACATGTTGTTGCTGACTATCCCGGTGAAAGTTAACCAGAGCCCCAGCGACACAAAATGGACGCTGCTGCCACATACACAAGTCTGACCTCCTGCTCCTGGGAGTCCTTCCAGTCACGGAGGTTGGGACAATAGATTTCCTGCCTGGAGAGGTGCAAGCACCACCCCAGACAGGACTTTGTGTATTGAGACAGGGAGGGCTGAATAGATTGAGACACTGCCTGAGGCACACTAGGTGCTTCATGCATACCCCTGTTCAAACCGGTTGCTGTGGCACTCCAGCCCCAGCTCTGGCGCGAAACTGGACAAAGGAAAGGGGGTGTAACCACCCCCCTCCGGGTCCCACCCATAAGAGGTACCTAGGAACAAATCCAGCCCATTTTAGCTGTATAAAGGCAGGAGCTGTGTCCTTAGACTTTAGATTAATCCTGAAATCGAAACATGACACGAAACTCTGGACCTTCGACATTCTGCTGAAGCTGAAGACTGAAGAATCTCCCTTGTGGCCAAGGAGTGACCACCCTGGGCAACCAGGCACCATCCAGCAAATCAACGTCTTGCTTTGTCGACGCTCCCGCCGGGACCCCAGCACAGAGCCTGACAAGACCCAGACTTCCAGACCTCTCTTCACGTCTGCAGCATAGCTGAGATCCGTGGAGGCAACAAGAGACGTGGGACCGGACATCTTAAAAAATGTCCACGACTTGCTAACTGTACAGCTCCTGAAGTATCCTCGAAGCTGTGCACTGGGGATTGAGAAGCCCCGAATCCGAGCTCCACCTGCACCGAAGATCAGCCCTCCACACTCCACGAGTTCTGCATGGGGCCCTTCTGCTTGTGTTCTGCTCGACGCGTTGTCTGGTTGCTGGCCCGTTGGCTAGTAGCCTCTGTGACGACAATCCTTTTGAACCAACTCGCTGGTCTGGTTGCTCCAGACTGGTCCTTGCCTCCCTGGAAAGGTGAGGCACCTCAGACCTTGTTGGTCTGCATCAGAAGCCTTCTTTGAATCCTGCGTGGGTTGCCTTTTGCCAAGGCTTGTTGACTCCAATCCGGCAGTCGACCCCTCCATCTGCGAGAACCTTCGTGGGACAGCTCCTCTCCAGCACCTGGTCGTCCTCGACGCCTCCTGGTCCGCGTGGCTGAAGAGACAAATTTCACGTCAGTACTTGATTGCTCCTCGACGTCGTCTGGTTACTTCCTGGTTCCACCCGGTCACTGGCTAGTGACCCAGACTCTGTCCCCTCTGCGTTCAGGTCCTCTTCATCCTCGATCTGCCCTGGGATCCACCCGGACATCTTCCTCCTGGTCGCCTGCAGCATCTTTCTTCAAAACCTCCATAGACTTCAACGGCGAAACCCGACATCTTCACACCTATGCACCCGCTTCCTGTGGGTGAGGTAACGCGAGTACTTCGGTGCTCCCAAGGGTATTGACTATCCAAGTGTCTAGGTTTTTAGTTGTTTCCGTCTAGCTAGACCGGAAGTTTCCTGAATCCTTCTTTTTCTAAACTCTAAGTTCCCATTGACTTAACATTGACTCACGTGTGTGTGTAAAGACACTGCACGCGCCGCCTGTGGGCCTCCTACTCCTAACCTATGTTTCAGATAGTGTAGCCCCAGCGATTCTCTAGGCCCTAGGCCTTTCCTTTTCTCGTGACGTGGTACGTATACCACTTACTTAGTATATGGTTTGCTTCGGCCCTAGGGCCTAACCGTAAATTGTGAAAGTTAACGTATTCTGACTAAGTAACGTGTGATGTGCTTTTGCCTCTGTTCTCATAAAGAGTTCAGAGGAGTGTGTTAGTAAATAAATACATATATATTTTATATGTATATCCTGTGTGGCGTCCTTTCATTTGGTATTCAAGGGGTTACATATGGTAAAACAGCTGGCTTTACACGCCCTCAAGAGTCTTTTAGCCGAAGACTGTTCTGTCCACGCTGCCACTAGGATAGCTGGTCTATAAGGTTGACTAACAACCATCACCATAAGGGTTGTTTGGACTGGTGCAAGGTGTTCACTAGAATAGTGAACATCATATACCAGGCCAACTTCTCACATTGGTGTGCAGCAGTTGGGATTAGAGCTTGCTGTTGTTTTACCACTTGTAATCTTGAGATATCATTTGAAAGATCACATAGGTACCTGTAGGTACATATAAAAACAAGTCTTAGTATACTTAAGTTCTACTGAACTTAGCTGTTGTAGAGCCTGGGCCTAGCACACCCCGACTACAACTCCTAGACAGGTTCTGTAGGAAGACAAATAGTGTAGGTAGGTGCAACACCCCACCTCACTAGAAAACATGTCTCAGACAGTGAACCCCAGTGGTTCTCTGCCTGCAGAAGTAGATCCCTTGAGGACTGCTTCGAGATATGAAGCCTTAGCCTTCCAAGAATTGAGACAATTGTGTACTTCTAGAAGGCTAAAACAGGGTTCAAACCCTACCATCAAGTTCCTGGTTGAGCTCTAAGAAGAGTATGATGCTCAACAGCCACCTAAAACAAGTGACACGGGTAGTGCAGATGAAGTTCTTCCCTCCTCAGATGATAATGCTGATAGTATTGAACCAGAGGAAGAAGAGGGGGTAGAAGAGGAAGATTCTGAACTTGAGGCAAACAGCCAGGTCCCAGTCAGAAGACTTAGCCAGGCTAACTTAAGCATACATGGGAGTCTGTATGGGCAGCCCTCATACAGACCCCCACGTGGGTTTCACCAGAGGCAGAGAAGAGGGAGATCCCACTCTGTGGACTCTCTCCAATCTCATGCTTCACGTGGCTCTCATGGCCCTGCTCAGAGGGAGATGACTTCTCCCCAGAGAAGGGAACATGAGGCCAAAATGAGAGAGGCTGCTCTAAGGATTGAGAGGCAAGAACTTGAAGTTGCCTTGGCCAAAGAGAAGCTTGCTCGTGCTAAAGAGCATAGAGAGAGTGGGTTAGAACCCACTGGTGGCAGCAATATCCCTAAGGATAAAGATAGGTCCTATGAGAATAGACACCTGAGCAAGATTGTGCCCCCCCTACAAAGAAGGGAATGACATCCACAAATGGATAACTGCTTTGGAGAGGGCCTGCAAAGTACAGCAGGTACCCCAAAGTCAGTGGGCAGCAATCTTATGGCTCTCCTTTTCAGAAAAAGGTAGAGATAAGCTCCTCGCTGTTAGTGATGGGGATGCTAACAACTACTCTGTCCTGAAGAGTGCTCTGATTGATGGGTTTGGCTTAACCACTGAACAGTACAGGTTGATGTTCAGGGATACCCAGAAGACACAGACTCAGGACTGGACTGATTTTGTAGATTGTGCTACTAAGGCTCTGGAGGGCTGGTTATTGGGCAGCAAAGTACATGACTATACAGGATTGTATAATTTGATTATGAGGGAGCAGATCCTTAGTAATTATCAAAACCAGCTTCTACACCAGCACCTGGTGGACTCTGATCTGGCCTCTCCACAAGAATAGGATAAGAGGGCAGACAACTGGGTCAGAACTAGGATTAGGCCTAAAAATCAGGGTGGTGACTAGAAGAAAGATTCTACCTAGCCTCAAGAGAAAGGTGGGGATAAATCAAAAGACAAGTCCTCCACAGGGCCCCAAAAATCCAATGGTGGGGGTGGGTCCCAAAACACTTCCTCTAACCAAAAGAAACCTTATTGCCATGTATGTAAACAGCCTGGCCACGGTAAGACTGACAGCAGTTGCCCAAGGGCCAACAATAAGGAAAACATTCCCCCAAGTAATACTCCCAGACCTCCTGTTACTGTTAGTAGTAATCCTCCAGGTGGTGGGAGTGCCCCCAAGAATTTGGCTGGGTTTACTTTGGGAACTCAGGTGGACTCTGGCCTAACCAGATCCCCTACCACAGCTACTCTTGTCTGTGAGTATGGCATGGGGTTTGCCAACTTCACTGCTTGTCCCAACACTTTGGGAAAGTACAGACAAGAGCCCCATATCAATGGCCAGAAAGTTGAAGCCTATAGAGACAAAGGGGCTAGCATCACTATGGTGACTAACAGTCTAGTCCCCTCAGGACAACTGTTACCTGGGTTCACCTATCAGGTGACTAACATTGATGGAGTGCAGAAAGATCATCCCATGGCAGTAGTAAATCTCACCCAAACAGAGTTCCTCCCTGAAAAGGTTGGTAGGGCTGTGATGGTCACAGCCCAAACTCAAACAGATGTCAGTGTTGTGAAGCCTGAAACTATGGATCACTCCACTCAGAGAGCATTGGGGAGGAGGAAAAGCCTCCCTCCCACAAGACATGTGAAGAAACTGCCCCAGAGGTAGCCAGGCCTGGCCTGGCAGAGCCCCTGATGTCAGTGGACCCTTCCAAGGAGGGGCCCAGTCAGGAGCAGGTAAACTGCCCCTCTCTACCTTGCCTCAGTCAGCCCAGGATGTAGAGGGCAGGAAGGCCAGTTGACCCCAAAGGGCCCCCTGTCCACAAGAACTCCCCCATCAGCAGATTAGGGGCACCAAAGCTAGCAGCCCTAGCAAGGTGAACGTTTTAAAAACTCCTGAGGGATCTCCCTTACATTTAGTTAGGAACCTCCCCCAGATGGACACTGTTGGGCACAGCCAAACCTGGGACCCAAAAGCCCCAAACATGACCTGTCAACTTGACCAGGAGTCTCACTTCAGTACTCCATCTCAACACCAGCCTTTTACTTTGCCAAAACACACCACAGGTAGAGATTCCCTATGGTGGAGACCCTATGATACCCTTAGGGTAAGGGATTGCTTAGTGGACCATGAGACAGGTGGTAACCATGCTAGTCCAGGTACTTCCTTATATGGCCACTTAGGCAATATAGATAAATGAAGAGGGGGGTTTACCCAAATAAGTCACTGGGGACCTGGGTGCTATATGATATATGAGAAAAGGGTCCCAGTGAACCGTTTAGACATTAGTCATATTTATTTACAACAACAATAATAGAAACATTAAAGCAAAACACTGTAAATTAATCACAATGGGCAAGATCTACAATACATGAAATACAATAACAGTGCCCCAAGAAAGGAGGGAAAGAGGGACATTAGCATGATGCTGTGAGAGAGAAATAAATAAATAAGAAATGATAATAGTTGTGACAAGCAATTATTTCAAAATCATTAACCATTTACAAACTAAGCCTGAGCCAAAACATGGAATCACAGATTTCCAAATATTCGTCAAGAATCATGTATTTGACGCTGGCATATAATATCCAAAAATTGGGGGCGGCGTCAATTAAGATGATGTGTTCACTCTCTGAAAGTTCCTGGGATTTTGACTAAACTTTTTGAGCAAGGTCGAACAACAATGCCCCATGCTATTTTGTTCTGGCCAGGCCTTAGCCCTTAAACAAAACATACCGATGCAGCTGTTTTTTGGACAAACACACTTTGGTCTTATTGAACAAGTTACTTACCTTCGCTAACAATATATTCAGGCAATGTGTGCTGGGCCTCCTTCCGCGCCGCGCGTCGAAGGCGAAGTGTCTTCTTGGACCGGAACCGAGAACAGGCCATACAGCTGGCCTCATCGTGATCCGGAGACAGGCACTTGTTGCACACTGGATGGACGTCAATATGAGGGTACTTGGAGTTGCAGACTGGACATCTTTTGAATGGGCTCCGTTCCATTATGATCGTCAACAAGGCCTACGGCGTCGACCGGGCCTTTGGAGATGAATAGCCAAGCGGCTTTTCCCTGACGTTCGGCTCGAAAATCGAGCTGGAACGAGTACTCGGCACCAATCGCAAGACAATACCGACGATACCTATAGGTCTTTTGGCCAAAAGCAAGTTTTCTATCGATTTAGAACTTGAGTTAGCAAATATACATCTGAACCCAATGGCGGAAAAAAACAATCTGAGGATGGAGAGGATGCCCATGCGCACTGTAGTCCACGGGAGGAGCCACCTATCTCGTGATACTTCGAAGACTCTTCCAGGACAACAATGTGCAATCATCCGGACTCAACACTAGGCGGCGATCTATGCACATATATGAATTCAGCAGCCCACATGCCTCGAACCATAGGTTAGTTATAGATTCCTTACCTGACTGGAATCCGGAAAGTTTTTTGTCAGCAGTACCTCTGCGTGTTGGAAGTTGGCATCGGTTGGCTCTGCATCCATCGTTGGTGTTGAGGTTGCCGGAATGACGTCGCAGTAGCTACTTAGATGCCGCCCACATGCGCTGATGTCAGTTATATACACGACTTTCTGCGCCAGAAACACAGAGCCATGCAAGCCACTGACCACTGGTGCACAAAACTAGGGCCCTGAAAGGATGTCCTTAACCCTAGAAATCAGTTTGCAGAACGGGGAGGATGGGTAGGGCGGTAAAGAATCCATAACTAACCTATGTTTCTTAAAGAGATGTCGTTACTGAAGGTAAATAACTGGTTCATCTGAAAGAAACAGTTAGTTATAGATTCCTTACCTTAGAATAGATACCCCAGCAATACCAACCCCAGAGGTGGGTCTGCGAACCAAGATCACACCAGAAAGTCCTGGAGAACAGAACGGCTAAAAAAGCTATCTCTCCGGACTTGGCTGTCCAGGCAGTAGTGTTTTGTAAAGGTGTGCAGCAATGCCTACGTAGCAGCCTGACAGATGCCATTCAGAGGGACTTCTCATCCCAAAGCAGTAGTGACTGCCGTCGCCCTGGTGGAATGGGCGTGCACTCCCACTGGAGGCTCCTTTTTTGCTAGAGAATAGCAGACTTTAATACACAAAATGACCCATCTAGAGATGGTCCGCCTGTGTACGGCCTGACCTTTCTTGGCGCCCACGTAGCCAACAAAGTGTTGGTCATCCACCCAGAACTGTTTGGTGCGATGCAGATAGAAGGAAAGCGCATGTTTTAGGTCCAGACAGTGGAGCCGTTCTTCCTCTTAAGAAGGATGCAGAGGCGGAAAGAAGTTGGGCAAAGTGATGGTTTGCCAGATGTGAAAGGAGGTGACCACCTTGGGAAGAAAGGATGGACGGGTCATTAGGACAACTTTGTCCGGATGTACAGCCAGAATTGGAGGCTTGGATGAAAGAGCCTGGAGCTCACTTACTCGTCTGGCAGATGTGATGACTACGAGGAAAGCTGTATTAAGCACCAAGAGTCTTAGAGGACAATTGAAGCGGCTCAAAGGGAGCATACATCAAATAGGTCAAGACCAAGTTCAAGTCCCACTGAGGCATTAGGAAGGGAATAGGAGGAAAGAGTTTAGTAATGCCTTTTAAGAAACGATTTACAACCGGGGACTTGAAGTGAGAAGGCTGATCAGTAAGCCTCAGAAAGGCATAAATGGCTGAAAGATCGCCCTTGATAGTGCCCAGAGCAGAGTCCTGCTGGGCCAAAAAAAGGAGGAACAAGAGAACCACAGAAAGAGGGGCAGAAAGGGGATCCACAGCCTTTGCTGTGCACCATGCCACAAAATGTGTTCCATCGGCGTATACCGTCTTAGTGGAGGGGCGCCTGCTGCCAAGATTAGATCACAGACTTCAGGAGGCAAGTTAAATGACGTCAACTGCAGCAGCTCAATTTCTGCCCAAGGAGGTGGAGACTGGACAGGTTCGGGTGGAAGACCGTCCCCTGCTGCAGCGACAGAAGACCCTCCAGAAGAGGCAGTCGGATTGGAGGATCAAGGCCATGTTGAGCAGCTCGGGATACCAGACTCTTCATGCCCAATCTGCAGCCACGAGAATGACTTGGGCCCGGTAGAGCTTGATCTTCTTCAGCACTCTGGGCAGAAGAGCGATAGGCAGAAAGGCATATAGAAGACCGCAACTCCACTCGCGATAATAAGAGTCGCCTAGCGAGTGCGGCCTTGGAAATTCCAAAGCGCAGAATTGCTGACATTGCAGCTTCTCTTCGGTGGCGAATAGACCAAACCAAGGCTCTCCCCACTGCCGAAAGAGACCTTGCACCACCTCTGAGTAAATACGCCATTCGCACCACCTCTGAGTTAAGACGCCATTTGTGATCCATCATTCTCCTGCGGCTGAGTTCATTTTCGCTGGCGTTCAGAGAACCTGCCAGGTGTTGAACCATCAGGGATATGCCCTGATGTTCCAGCCATGTCCAGAGGCGGAGGGCCTCTTGACATAGGGTCCACGACCCCACCCTGCCTTATTTGTTGTAGTACCACATGGCGGTGGTGTCGTCAGTGAACACCTGCACTACTCTTCCCCGAACAGAGGGAAGGAAGGCTTTGAATGTAGATGAATCGCCCAAAGCTCCAGAAGGTTGATGTGGAGCCCGGACTACGCCGGAGACCAGGGGCCTCTGATCTCCGCCTCTCCCATGTGGGCGCCCCATCCCAGAAGGGATGCATCCGTCACCACTATGTGTTCTGGTAGGGGAAGGGAGAGGGATCTGCTGTTGACCCAATCCTGGTTCGTGAGCCACTGCTGCAATTGTCTTGCAGTGCCCTCCAAGATCTGGACGTAATCAGACAGATTCACCTAATGCTGCGCCCCCTGGAACTTCAGGTCCCACTGCAGACCCCGCATATGCCACCTGGCATGATCGACCAGCAGGATGCAGGAGGCCATGAGGCAAAGCAGCCTCAGGGTCATCCAGATCAAAACCCGGGATAGAAGCTGAAAAATCTGATTTATAGCCGTAATATCCTGGTCTCGCTGTTTGGGAGGTTAAACTCGAAACTGGGTCGTGTCCAGAACCGCTCCGATGAAGAGGAGCTTCTTAGAGGGGGTCAGGTGTGACTTTGGCACGTTGATGGAGAACCCCAGCGAATGCGGGAGGTCGCCCGTAGTCTGGGGTAGGAGACGACAGCCTAGGGTGAGACCGCCTTCAACAGCCAGTTGTCATGATAGGGGAAGACTGCAACACCTGATCTGCGCAGATAAGCTGCGACCACCGCCATCACTTGCGTGAATACCCAAGGGGCGCTGGTAAGGTCAAAGGGGAGAACGGTATACTGAAAATGCTTGTGGCCTACCGTGAACAGCAGGTAACGCTGGTGGGCCGGCAGGACAGGGATGTGAAAGTAAGCGTCCTGCAAGTCCAACGCTTCTAATCAGTCTCCACGTTCGAGGGCAGACAAGACCTGGTAGAGCGTCAACATCTCCAGCTTCTCCTTCTAGAGGAAGCGGTTGACGTTCCTGAGATCCAAGATAGGACGCAGGCCTTTGTCCTTCTTGGGTACCAGAAAGTAATAGGAGTAATAACCCCAACCAACTTCTGCTGCAGGAACGCGCTCAATGGCACCCTTGGCCAAGAGAGCCGTGACCTCCCTGTTGGAGAAGGCCCAGATGAGACACCGACATACAATGGTACCGAGGTGGCATGGCTGGAGGAATAGTCTCAAAGGGGAGGGAGTAGCCCCTTCGGACTATCTGCAAAACCCACCTGTTTGACGTGATGGTGCGCCAGTGGGGGAGGTGATAGCGGATCCTGTCGCCCACTGGCGATTGATGGTCCTGTCAGACTAGGAAGATTTGGAGGCTGCTGCAGAGGGAGGGCAGGGATGGACGGTGGACTGGCCTGCCCGCTGGCCTCCTGAACCACGGCGGCGGTGGTTCCCACGTCCCGGGCCGCGCAAAGGTTGTGGAACTTGCGTCGGCCTGTGGCTCTGGGCCGAACGTAGTGGGGCACCCCTTCCGTAGCCACGAACACGGCAAAAAGCAGATTGCGCAAGGCGGCTGGGGAGGCACAAGGACTTGGCCGTAGCCCATGAGTTCTTAAAACGCTCTAGATCATGGTCTGCTTTGTCTCCAAAAAGGCGACAGCCATCAAAAGGCATGTCCGCTCTGGACATCCCCAGATCTCATTCAGGCGTAGTGTCGAAATGGGTAACGACGTGGAAATCGTCCTGCCTAGAGTTGGAGGTATCCAGCCCACATTGAAGATAAACTTTGCTGCAGCCACAGCCTGGGAGAGTAAAGTCCAATTCTCCTCCGGACAGTGAGGCAGCACTTGCACAACCGTATCCCACACAGAGTGGGAATAACGGTCTAATAGACATGCAGTGTTGACCGACCGCAGGACCAAGCTAGCGGAAGAGATCCAGCTTCTTGGATTCCGTATCTGGTGGTGCGCTAGGGAATGTGCTCTTGGAAGTAGAGGCTTGGACCATCAAGCTCTCAGGGGGTGGGGAGTTGGGAGAGGAAAGTGGGGAGCCCGGGCCGGGCGGTGACGTTGGGCAATCATCCTACCACGGGAGTCTCCGTGTTGGGCCTTGGCCAGGGGGACCAGGTGCCCAAAAGGATGTTGGTTAGGGCTTCATTGAACGCTAGTATGGGCTCCAAAGAGCTCACTGCCAGCTGAGGCACCACAGTCAGGAGATTAGTCCTGACTGCCATCGTAGGAAGCTCGAGGTGGAGAGCCTCAGCCACCCTACGCAACACCACTGCATAGGAAGTGTAGGAGAGTAGGGTCTGCTTCCTATGGCCACCCACACTTTTTGCTGTGATTCTCTGGTTTTTCGACTTTAGTGTGGCTGTGCGCCTGCTAATCAGACCCACAGCCCAGCTGTTCTCTCTCTAAATTGATACCATGTACTTTAGGTACTGGGTCACCTTTGTGAGCCCCTGTATAGTGTGCCATAGGTACCCAGGGCATAGGTGCATCCAAGGCCTACCAGGGGCTGCAGCATATATTATGCCAACCTTGGCTGGCCATCTAAACTGACACCCCAGGCTGATCACTCAGCTTGGGTAAGGTGGTGTAATCACCCCTTACTTAGATATAATATATCTATATCTACCTTATATATATATATAGACACATAGTAACCTATAAGTCACTTCTATGGCAGGCCTTAACAATCCTGGCGGCAGAGTGCTTGGTTTTGTGTGAGAGGGTGCCCTAGCATGAGCTGAGCCCCTCTTCAGCTTTCGGAACCATCTCCTTATAGCTGTTCTATGATACAGCCATACCATATACTCTTAAGTGCATTATAATCCTCGCGGTTAATGCTAACTTTGGTTTGGCTTTATCAAAACATGTCGTGTAAGTTGTCAAACACTATGGAATACTACCCCCCGCCAGTTCTGGCGGCGGGGGTAGCATTTCACCCTTCTTGAGGGAGAAGACATGTAGTTACTGCTTTACCCGGTTAAAGTTAAACAGAGCCTCAGCATCACAAAATGGATTCTGCTACCACAGACACAAGTCTGACCTCCTGCTGCTGGACAAAACTCCGGCAAGGGAGGCCTGGACAATATGTTTCCCGTCAGGGGAGGTGCTAGCACCTCCCCAGACAGCCTGTAGTGTATTGGGGCAGGGTGGGTTGAATGGAAAGACGCTTTTCCAGACACTGCCTGGGGCACACAAGGTGCTCCATGCATAGCCCGGTTCAAACCAGTTGCTGGGCCAAACCAGCCCCTCTCTGGCTTGAAACTGGACAAAGAGAAAGGGGTGTAACCACCCCCTTCCCAGGTCCACCCATAGGAGGGACCTAGCAGGTAATCCAGCCCCTAAAATCAGTATAAAGATAGGAGCTGTGTCTAGAGACTTTAGATTATCCTGGACTGAAACTCTGAAACAAAACTCTTGGACCTTCGAAGTTCTATATCGACTAGAAGACTGAAGACATCTCCCTTGTGGTCAAGGAGTGACCCCCTTTTCTGAATCATTTTGTCCACCATAAGCGTGGAAGGGTATACTCAGATGTGAGTCCCTTGCTCATTGCACCATCAGGATTCAAGCAAGCCGGGCCGACGACGCCTGAAATGGCAGAAACCGGTCCCCGGAAGCTTGTTTCCTTCCCAGTACAAGAATTGGCTTGGTAGATTGGTTTGCCCTGTTCCCATCATGCAGTGGGACAGGAACAGACTAATTTGCATATAGCCAAGTTCTGAGCTGGGATGGTGCAGTGAGCTAAAAAACGGTGATGGATCAAGCCCTGATCTTTGGACTGGGTAAGAGTGGTCTGCTTAATTCAGGCACTCTGTTCATCACCACCCCCTTTTCTGAATCATTTTGTCCACCATAAGCGTGGAAGGGTATACTCAGATGTGAGTCCCTTGCTCATTGCACCATCAGGATTCAAGCAAGCCGGGCCGACGACGCCTGAAATGGCAGAAACCGGTCTCCGGAAGCTTGTTTCCTTCCCAGTACAAGAATCGGCTTGGTAGTTTGGTTTGCCCTGTTCCCATCATGCACTGGGACAGGAACAGACTAATTTGCATATAGCCAAGTTCTGAGCTGGGATGGTGCAGTGAGCTAAAAAACGGTGATGGATCAAGCCCTGATCTTTGGACTGGGTAAGAGTGGTCTGCTTAATTCAGGCACTCTGTTCATCACCACCCCCTTTTCTGAATCATTTTGTCCACCATAAGCGTGGAAGGGTATACTCAGATGTGAGTCCCTTGCTCATTGCACCATCAGGATTCAAGCAAGCCGGGCCGACGACGCCTGAAATGGCAGAAACCGGTCCCCGGAAGCTTGTTTCCTTCCCAGTACAAGAATTGGCTTGGTAGTTTGGTTTGCCCTGTTCCCATCATGCACTGGGACAGGAACAGACTAATTTGCATATAGCCAAGTTCTGAGCTGGGATGGTGCAGTGAGCTAAAAAACGGTGATGGATCAAGCCCTGATCTTTGGACTGGGTAAGAGTGGTCTGCTTAATTCAGGCACTCTGTTCATCACCACCCCCTTTTCTGAATCATTTTGTCCACCATAAGCGTGGAAGGGTATACTCAGATGTGAGTCCCTTGCTCATTGCACCATCAGGATTCAAGCAAGCCGGGCCGACGACGCCTGAAATGGCAGAAACCGGTCCCCGGAAGCTTGTTTCCTTCCCAGTACAAGAATTGGCTTGGTAGTTTGGTTTGCCCTGTTCCCATCATGCACTGGGACAGGAACAGACTAATTTGCATATAGCCAAGTTCTGAGCTGGGATGGTGCAGTGAGCTAAAAAACGGTGATGGATCAAGCCCTGATCTTTGGACTGGGTAAGAGTAGTCTGCTTAATTCAGGCACTCTGTTCATCACCACCCCCTTTTCTGAATCACCCTGTGCAAACAGGCACCACCAGTAACTTGCCGGTTTGCTTTGTCGACGCTCCTGCCGGAACCCGAAGACTCAGCGACTCAGGAACTGGACTTCCAGACTTCTCCGACTCCGATCCACACTCACAGCAAAGCTGAGACCCGTGGCGGACACGAGAGACGTGGGACCGGACACCCTGGACTACTTGCATTCTGCTAACTGCTCGACTCCCGAGATATCCTCGCAGTTGTGCATTGGGGTATGAGAAGCCCCAGACCCGAGCACCATTTGCACTAAAGCTTAGCCCTCCACACTCCACGAGTGCCGCGTGGGGCCTGCTCCTGCATTTAAGCTCGACGCGTCTTCCCGGTTGCTAGCCTGCTGGCTTGTTAGCCCTCTGAAGACTTCCTTTTGAATTTACACCAATGGCCCGATTGCTCCAGGCTTGCTCCAGCTTCCCTGCAAAGAAGAAGCTCCCCAGACCTTGCTGGTCTGACTCAAAGCCAATCTTCACTTCCTGCGTGGATTGCGTTTGCCAAGGCTTGTTGGGTCCAATCCAGATACCGACACCGCAGTCAACCACATCCTTCGTGGGACAGCTCGAATCCAGCTCCTGGTCGTCGTCGACGCCTCCTGGTCCTCGTGGCTGTAGAGAAAAGCTTCACCTCTTCACCTGAAATCTCCTCGCTATCGCCTGGTTCCTTCCTGGTCCCTGGCTAGTGACCCAGACTCTGTGCCCTCTGCTTTCAGATTCTTCTGTTCCTTGATCCACTCGGACACTTTTCCTCTGGTCGCCTGCAGCACTTCTTTGCAGATCTCCATAGGAAACATCGACGAAACCCGACACCTAAAGACACCTATGCACCCGGCTTCCCTGGGTGAGGTAACTCGAGTACTCCGGTGTTCCCATGGGTATTGACTATCCAAGTGTCCTAGTCTAAAGTGGTTTTGTCGTAGTCCATCCGGAAGTGCCCTAAATCTTTAACTTTGTAACTTTTACGTTCCCATTATAACTCTATGGTAAATCGTGTGTGTGTTTAGACACTGCACACGCCTCCCGTGGGCCTCCTACTTCCAATCCTTTGGTTGTTCGGTGTAGCCCCAGCGATTCCCTAGGCCTATTCACCTTTCCTGAAGTGGTTCTTATACCACTTACTTAGTATATGGTATGTGAGGCCCCTAGGGCAAAATTGTATTTGTGCAACTTATCGTATGCTAATTGAGTAACTTGTGATGTACTTCGATCTCTTACCTCATAAAGAAGTCAGAGGGGTTGTGTTAGAAATAAATACATATATATTTGATATATACCTTGTGTGGTGTCCTTTCATTTGGTATTCAAGGGTTTATATTTGGTAAAACAAACAGCTTCACATGCTCTTTGGAGTTTAGCCAAAGACTGCTGGTCCATGCTACCACTAGGATAGCTTGTCTATAAGGTTGACTTTACAACCACCATCAATAAGGGTCGTTTAGACTGGTGCAAGGTGCCCACTAGAATAGTGGACATCATATGCCACGCTAACTTCTCACAGGAAGCTCCCTCCTCCATAGACCATGTAGGAGGAGACAACATGCCAAGGTCAGTGGAGGTATCGAGACCATTGGCATCCCCCAGGTCCTCTCTCCAGTCGGACCATAATCCAATTGGTCGGTCAGAGGGTCACCGGACCCCTCCCAGTCCTCCTCCTAGTCCGCTGGTTGCCTATCTGGCCTGAAAGGGACCCCAGGAGTGAACAGGGGCACAAAAACCCCACTCAGCGCTAGAGCTGGTGTTGATTGATGCTGGTCCGGCTCCACATCCAAATCAGGATGGAGGTCGGGGTCGATGCTGGCTGGGGGCACAACCGGCATCGAGTGCGGCTGCTGTGCCGAAGGAAGCTGTGCCGGGAAAGGCGTAATGAGGACAACTGGCGCCGATCCCGATCTAGGACTATATACATGGGTCCCCTGGGCCGGAGCCGCCTTCTGAGTCGACTCTTCAAGCTCTGCACACAGAGCCCGCGGGAGGGGCACCGTTCGCATCCCTCATCCTGTCAGCCAACCGACGTGGAGAAGTCGAAGAGAGGCGATGCTTCTTCGACAATTTCTTGCGCTTCGACTCACCTGACTCGAGTGTGAAGACTTGGATGACGAATTGTGATGGCTCCGTGACCGGTCCTTCAACCGTCCTCACGAACGGGATCTCGAGCGGTTCGGAGCGGACTGCCGGCGCTCAAGAAGCTTTCAGTACTGCTCCTGCAAAGACTTCAGAGCCATGGTCCGGCGGTCGGAGCACGGCTAGGGGTCGTGGTGGCACTCCAAGCAAAAGAGGCACACGCGGTGCAGATCCGTCACCGACATCTGTCGGGTATAGAAACCGCAAGCCTTGAAGCTGGGTATCCCTACATGCACCAGGAGTCGGCAGGACTCAAAAAGACATCGACAAAAGTCGCTCAAAAAGTTCAGTCAAAAAGTGACTGGAGGTATCGCTATCTCTGGATCTGCGCTGGCTGGAGCGGAAAAAGAAAGAACTGACGTCAGCACGCGAGGGCGGCATCTAAGTAGCTACCGTGATGTCATCCCGGCGACCAGGGCACCGATGATTGACGCAGAGCCGACCGACGCCACCTTCCGACACTCAGAGGTACTGCTGATGAAAAAACTTTCCGGGTCCAGTCTGACACCTGGTGGTAATTCTAAGTTAATGAATCTATAACTAACTGTTTCTTTCAGATAAATATTTTTAACTATTTTGTGTCTCTGTCAGATCTTATTGTGGACAAGTACAAGAGTGAGAACGAAAGGGTACGTCTTGGTACCACGATTCCTGTGAGATCTGGGAGTGTTGTGTTCTGGGGTGTCTAATAATTTGTTTCTCTATGAGTAAGTAGGAGAGCAAGTGAGACACTATAGCTAGACAGTCCTGGGCTTATGGGTACTAAGGTGGTAGGATGACTCAGTCCCTATACACCAAGGTCCTATAATCCTGCACACAGTTCTGTGTTTGTGCAGAATCCCTGCAACAAGAGCTTTGAGAGTTTAGTGACTTTCCCCTTAACTTTTACATTTCAAAGCCAACAAATGTTTTTGGGAGGTTGACCTTGGAAGCTGGCAAACATTCTTCAATGGATGTATGCAATGTCACTAAGACTCTTAAGAGGCCTATGCTTGGTGGCAATGTAAAACCGTTTGTTTGTTTCACTTTTAAATCCAGTCTTCATATTTTCAAATACCTTTGACTCAGGACAAAAGTAAGATTACCTGATCTAAAATCATGCATAGGAAGAAGAGTTTCAATATTCTGATTGCAGTTGTGCAGTTCTGATTCCAGTGCATCCACAGGAGAGCTGCAACTCAGACCACTATCATCAGTGTCACTCAAAAAGTTCATGCAGTCTTTTGAATCAAGGCTGATAAATAGCTGTGAACAAAGAGATACAAATTACATATTCAAACCTAGAACAACTTAGAGCCCCACAACATTTCATAGAACTAATCAGTTCAGATTATCAATTTGTGGGGCTAATTGACTGAGAATATATATGTTCCTTTACAATCAAATCTTGCAACACAAAATCAAAGTCAATAAAGTTAGATTACATGCCTTCATTCCTAAATTTGTAAGCTGTGTTTCAGCTCACACTCATGCTGTCAAGAGAAGAAATGCGTTACTTACCTGGAACTGCAGTTATCCAGTATTGGTGTCTTTCAAAGATTCACATGCCTGAATCATTCCCCGTCGTCGAGATGGGAGCCCCCGGTACATAGAAAAGTAATGTCCTATAGACATACATAGAGAAAAGTAGGCCTAAGGGCCTTGCCTTAGTAGCCTATCTATGTCCTTTTGTAAAAAGGACCAAAATCCTGAAGGTAGCCAATCAGCTACCACCTCCCTCTAGAAACCTTCCTGCCAGGAGCCTCAGTCTCTCAGATTTTCGTACGCACCAAGCTAGGTAGACGTAACATATGTTATAGAGGGAGAGATGAGACCTTCCTGGGGAGGCAGGAGGGTTGCATGTGAATCTATGAAAGACACCAATACTGGATAACTGCAGTTACAGGTAAGTAACGCATTTCTTATCCAGTATTATGGGTGTCTTTCATAGATTCACATGCCTGAATCAGAGTAGCAAGCAATACATTATGCACATTTGTGATGGAACATAACGAATAGTCTGAGATAATACATATCATGTGACTAGTAACCATCAGCAATACAAATAATAAAGTAAATAAATGTGCATACCAGCGCAGGACGGTGGGAAGGAGGAAGGCTCATCTTACTGGAATAGATGGCGAAGTACAGCCTGGCCCACAGCTGCATCCTGCATCAGTTCCGTATCCAGGCAGTAGTGCCTAGTAAATGTATGCGGCGATTTCCAGGTCGCTGCCCTGCAGATGTCCAGAATCGGTACTCCAGCTAATAGTGCCGCCGATGTGGACACAGCCCTTGTGGAACGCGCTCGGACTTTGGAATGTAATGGACGTCCGACTTTGTCATGGCAAAAAGCAATTGCCGCTGATATCCATCGTGAAATGCATTGTTTGGAAAGTGGCATGCCTTTTCTAGGTCTGCTGAAAGCGATGAAAAGCTGATTCGTTTTTCTGAAATGTTTTGTTTTGTCTAGGTAAAATTTTAGACATCTTTTTAGGTCCAAAGAGTGAAGTGATCTCTCAGCTACATTACTGGGGTTTGGGAAGAATGAGCGAAGCACAAGTGGTTCATTTAAATGGAAGTCCGAGGGGACTTTAGGAATGAAGCGAGGATTAGTTCTTAAAATCACTCTGTCCTCTCTGAACTGCATGAAAGGATCTTGTATGGAAAGAGCTTGTAACTCACTGACCCTTCTCGCTGAGGTCAAAGCCAAAAGAAGTGCTGTTTTTCATGAAATGTATTTGATATCAGCCCTATGGATGGGCTCAAATGGGTGTTTCATCAATTGGTTGAGTACCACATTAAGGTGCCATGTTGGTGGAACTCTTCTTGGCCTTGGAAATGATCTATAGAGCCCTTTAAGGAATTGTTTTATTAATCTGTTGGACCATAGGGAAGGTCCTTTTGAAGTTCTTGTAAAGCGGGAGATTGCTGCCAGATGAACTCTAATAGAGGCATGTGCAAGTCCCGATTGTGCCAGATGTAGTAAATATGGCAGTAACTGCTCTGGAGTGATCTTGAAAGGATGGAGATTGTTGTCCTTACACCAAACACAAAAGCGTTTCCATTTCAAGGAATAAGTTTTGTTTGTGCTAACTGCTCTTGCCTTAGCTAGGACTTCCTTGCACTTCTGCGGGATGTTCAGGTGGCAGAACTCTCGGTACTCCGGAGCCATGCCGATAATCTGAGAGATTTCAGATTCGGGTGGAGTACCTGGCCTTTGGACATCGAGAGTAGAGAGGGATGTTGATGCAGATGGATTGATGGTTGGACTGAGAGGCGACGGATGTCCGTGAACCAATGCTGTCTCGGCCAGTATGGGGCAATGAGAATCAAGGTGCAGTGTTCCATTTTCATTTTCCGAATGACTCTGGTTATCAGGGGAAATGGCGGAAATGCGTACGCAAACACGTTGCGCCATGCGATGGAAAATGCATTTCCTAGTGACCTCGGTTGGGGATGCCAGCTTGCGAAGCTGTGGCATTTGGCGTTCTCCCTGGTGGCAAAGAGGTCTATTTGCGGTTTCCCCCATTCCAAGAAGATGTTGTTTAGAACTCTTTGGTCCAGTTCCCATTCGTGGGACAGTGACCTCTGTCTGCTTAGAGCGTCCGCTATGACGTTGTCTTTTCCTGGGACATACTCTGCTGTTAATTTGATGATGTTGTGTACTAGCCAGTTACAAATTTTTTGAGATTCGCGAGATAGTGTCAGCGAAGGTGTCCCTCCCTGCTTGTTCAAGTAGTGCATTGTGGTTGTGTTGTCCGTTCTCACAAGCACTGCTGAGTTTTTGATGCGAGGGAGGAATGCTTGTAGAGAGTGTAGAACTGCTCTCAGTTCTAGGAGGTTGATATGTAGAGTCCTCTCTTGTTCCGTCCACTTGCCACTGATTTGCAATTCCTGAAGGTCTGCACCCCATCCTTCTAGAGAAGCGTCTGTCGTTATGACATGTGGAATTGCCGGTATCAAGAACGTCAGACCTTTCGATAAGTTCTTGTCTGTTGTCCACCAAAGTAAAGCCTTGGTTATTTGTCGAGTAATGACGATGTGATCCTCGAAAGAACCTGTACATTGGGTCCACTGCTTGGTCAAGGCCTCCTGAAGGGGGCGCATTCTGAGCCGACAGTGAGGGATGAGTAGTATGCAAGAAGACATCATCCCTAGAAGGGACTTGAAAGTACGGACTTTGATGGTGTTTTTTGAAGACACTGCGGTAGCCAGAGCGATCAGTTTGTGTTTCCTTTCTTGAGCTGGGAAGGCTTTGGAAGAGGTTGTATTTAGAGTTGCCCCCAGGAATGTTATAACTTTGGTGGGCTGTAAGGTCGATTTCTCATAGTTGAGAGTCAGACCTAGGCGTTGGAAAATAGTGAGACAGGCGTTGGAAGACATTTGCGCGTCTGTCATAGATGGTGCCTTTACCAGCCAGTCGTCCAGGTAGGGGAAGACCTGGTGATTTTGCTGTCTCAGGAAAGCTGCCACAGGAGCCAGGCACTTTGTGAAAATGCGTGGCGCTGATTTGAGGCCGAATGGGAGGACACAGAATTGGTAGTGTTGACCTGCTACTTCGAATCGTAGGAATTTCTTGTGGCGTTTGTGTATTGGGATATGGTAATATGCGTCTTGCAGGTCCAAAGACGTCATAAAGTCTCCTTCCTCTAGGGATCCTAGGATTTCCTGGATAGTCACCATTCGAAACGATTGGCTCTTCAAGAATGTATTGAGTGCCCTGAGATCTAGAATGGGCCTCCATTTCTTCTTCTTCTGTTGAATTAAAAAGAAGCGGGAATAAAATCCCTTCCCTTTTTGAGCTGATGGAACTCGCTCTATTGCTCCTTTCTTCAACATTGAAGTTATTTCTTGCAGGAGTAAACGAAGGTGCCTGTGTTGAATTTTGCGAGGAGGAGTTAACGGTGGGATTGAATTGAATTCCAATGAGTGACCGTGCTGGATTAATTGGAGTACCCACCGATCTGTCGTTATCGATCTCCAATTGTGGAGGAAGTGTGTCAATTTTCCTCCAATTTTGAATGGACAAGACGGTGGGGGGACTGGCTGCTGGAAATGGTCATTGTCGTCCGCCGGCTGGTTTCCTCTGGGATTTTCCCCTGAAGTTTGATCTCCCGTAGGAGGTCTGACGACCTTGTTGCTGCTGTCGCTGCTGATATTGTGAGCGATTTTGATTGTATGAATAAGAGGATTTTCCTTGATATGATCCCCTGTAAGAGGGTTGACCCCTTCCTCTGTGCCCTCGAAAGGACTGGTTCTTAAATTGTAAAGTGCCGAGAGCTCTTGCAGTGTCTGTGTCTTTTTTGATTGTCTGCAAGGCCTCATCTATTTTTTCCCCAAATAGGTGTTGTCCGTCATAAGGCATGTCCAAGACTTTGGTTTGGACCTCTTGTCGGAAAGATGTGGCTTTGAGCCATCCTTGTCTGCGCAAAACTGCTGCACCTGCCAGCTGTCTGAAGCCTGTCATGGCGACATCTACAGCGGAATCGATGATCTCCGATGCTGACATTTGTCCTTCTTTAATGAGTGAGTGAACCTCATCCTTCAAGTCTTCGGGTACATCCGCTAGATACGGAACAATGTCTTCCCATAATTGTCTATTGTATCTGCCTAGTAGCGCAATGGCGTTGGCCACCTTGATAGTCATAGCTGACGTTGTAGAAAAACGTTTGCCGATGCTATCCAATTTCCTGCCCTCCTTGTCTGGTGGTGCTGACAATGGCGAGGACGGATTTCTCGAATTCTTTTGTGCGGCTTGGGTGACTACCGAATCCGGCTTGGGATGAGCATTAAGGCATGTAGGTGCTGTTTTGGTGCCTTATACTTTTTATCCAGTCTAGGTACCACTATTGAAACTGATGCAGGCGTTTGCATGAGTTGCTGGCCTTGTTCCCAGATGTGATCTATTATGGGAATCTATCTAGCCGTCTTTTTTATAGGATCCTTAAAGTCATATAAGAAACAATCTGTTTCCTGTGATTCCATAGTCATGTGGAACCTAGTGGCTGCTCTCTCTATTAAATTGTGGAATCCTCCGATATCCACTGGCGGGGAGTCTGAAGTATTGGGTTCAGGTGTGGCTGGAGAATGAGCGACATAATCTTCATCGTCTCTGTTATGGGACAGGTCGTCTCGAACCTCTCCTTCTTCTGGTTCATCGCCTTCCTCATCAGAAGATTGAATGTGATGAACTGTTTCCCTCTCCTGAGGAATGGCCAAAGGTGGTAGTCTTGACTTTGGAGATGGATGCGGTCTGGATGATGCTGGAGATTTCTCCGTGGAAGGGGCCGCTGGCGATTCAGGGAATCGTTTTTTGTAGTCCTCGATCAAGAATTGTAGATCAGTGACTATAGCTGCCGGGAGGCAGATCATTGGAGTGACGTGAGTTTGTACTTGAGCTTGAACAGTTTCTTCTGTAAAAATGACCTCATCTCCATCGTCATCTGTGCTCTGACATTTTACAATGAGATCCGATGGACTAGTAGCCTGATGAAAATTGGTCGTCCTCTGATTCATCATCTTGTAATAGACAAGATGGAAGTAATTTTTGAACCCTACTTGGCGATGTCAAATCTGGCGTAATAGGGAGTTTTGTAATCTTCTTTGATGGAATTAACTCAGATTTTTTCTATGGCGTCGACGATGTTGCCGTCGACGACGACGTCGTCGTCGCCGGTGTCTTAGACGGTGCTGACGTCGAGAGTTTCTCAATTGTCGATGATGAGGTCGTCGACGGTTCCCTCGTCGACGGTGCGGTCGTCGGCGATGTTGTTGTCGATGGTGCGGTCGTCGACGGTCCTGTCGACGGTGCCTTCGTCGTCAACGGTGCGGTCGACAGTGCTTTCGTCGTCGACGGTGCTTTCGTCGTCGACGGTGCCTTCGTCATTGACGGTGCAATTGTCGTTGGTGACTTTACCGTCGTCGATGTCTTCATCGACGGTGCGCCAGATGACGATGGTGTCTTCGTCGACGGTGTAGGCGTCGCCGTTTTTTGTCTCGTCGTCGACGGTGTCGTCCTCGACGATGACTTCGACGGAGCCTTGATGAACGTCGACTGCTTTTTTATCAATACAATCGATGACAGTGGCTTACCCGTCGTCGACGATTGAGTGGTCGTCGGCGATGAAGAGGCTGACGACGCCATTGTCGTCGAAACCGTCGTCGTTGACGTGGAGACATAGGTGGTTTTTCTTGAGGAAAACGTCGACGAACTCGTCGACGATGACTGCGTTGGCTTTCTGAAGGTGGGAGCATCCTTCACAGACGTTTCAGATCTTACCTCAGAAGACTTTGTGGTAGTCTTTTTATGAGGGACGTCTGTAGGGCTAAGGGAAGCAGCCCTTGGCCTCTTCAAGGACAGTTTTGATGAAACTTAAGCCATTTCACTGCCCTCTGAGGACAGTATATCATCCTCTCTGGTTTTAAGTCTGTTCAACCAGAGGAGCAGTCTCCCTTCTCTGTCTTTAAGAGTCTTAGTAGAGAATGTTCTACAAATCCTACATTCTTTAGGAGAATGATCAGGGTAAAGACAGTAGAGGCAAGTTTCATGCTCGTCATCGACGTGCAGTCTCTTCTTACCACAAGATGAACATGCTCTGAACAGGCCTTTCTTCTGCTGATCAGCCATTGTTGTTTGTTAAAGCAAATTATCCAAGTTTTATGAAAAAAGAGGTAAATCCAAGAAACCTGAGGAGAGATCAGGTGGAGACTCCCTAGCACAACGTGCGGTAGAAAATCTGAGAGACTGAGGCTCCTGGCAGGAAGGTTCTAGAGGGAGGTGGTAGCTGATTGGCTACCTTCAGGATTTTGGTCCTTTTTACAAAAGGACATAGATAGGCTACTAAGGCAAGGCCCTTATGCCTACTTTTCTCTATGTATGTCTATAGGACATTACTTTTCTATGTACCGGGGGCTCCCATCTCGACGACGGGGGAATGATTCAGGCATGTGAATCTATGAAAGACACCCATAATACTGGATAAATCCAATATTTCAAACAACTGCCCTTGGCTAATACTCAGGCCACCATGACCTCAGAATCACCAATTAAAAACATCAAGTACATCAAGAGAACAACTGACTGTAAAGGTGTGTTTAATTTTACGTCTAACAGTTAAACAGAGTCTTAGGTACTGAGGATGTGACATAACTTACCAGAAATAAAGGGTTGTTGAATTGATAATGGGCAATATTTGACTCCCCCTAACATCACAGGGATGATTCATTGTCGTTAGTCTTTGTTCTTTAATAGCCTCCTCTATGCTGTTGAGGGCTTGGGAGAAGGCAATGAGAGGAAGCTTCAGAAAACAAAAAGGTGATTGAACCCCTGTTTACTTTCTATTCAGTCTGTTGCCTTTATGACTCCTTTATGACAGAGGATGTAGATGAGGAGGAGGAGGAACCATCTGGGGATGAGGCAGACAAAGGTCCTGTAGTAGTCAGCAGACTTACCAGGGCCAACTTAGACATGCATAGGGAAGGGACTGGGGGACCCCCAGTGCTGACCCTTAGCAGGCCTAACTTTGGGGTTAGGAGAGATAGATCTCCTTCTATGGACTCCAATAGATCTGTGCACTCTCATGCATCGCTCAGAGGAGAATGACTTCCCCTCAGAGGAGAGAGCATGAAGCATAGATGAAGGAAGTTAATCTGAGGATCCAAAGGGAAGAACTTGCCCTTGACAAAGAGAAGCTTGCCTTTGCTAGAGAGCAACAGTTGAGTGGGGTAGTCCCCACTGGTGGCAGCACTATCCCTAGGGATAGAGACCGGAGTTTTGATAATAGACACCTGAGTAAAATAGTGCCCTCCTATAAGACAGGAGATGATATCCACAAGTGGATAACTGCTTTGGAGAGAGCCTGCAAAGTACAGCAGGTACCCCAGAGTCAGTAGGCAGCTATATTGTGGCTCTCCTTTGAAGGTAAAGGTAGAGACAAGCTCCTCACTGTTAGAGATGAGGATGCTAATGATTACCAAGTCTTGAAAACTGCACTGATTGATGGGTTTGGCTTAACCACTGAACAGTACAGGTTGATGTTCAGAGACACCCAGAAAACTCAGGCTCACGATTGGACTGACTTTGTTGATTGTGCCACTAAGGCTTTGGAAGGCTGGTTACTGGGTAGTAAAGTTACTGATTACACAGGATTGTATAATCTAATTATGAGAGAGCAAATCTTAAATAATTGTCAGAACCAGTTGTTGCATCAGCATTTGATTGACTCAGATCTGACCTCTCCCCAAGAATTGGGAAAGAAGGCAGACAGATGGGTCAGGACAAGGGTCAAGCAGCAGAACCAGAACCAGGGTGGTGGCCAGAAGAAAGCAGACCAGAAGGGTAATGAGAATAAGCAAAATGACCAGAAGTCTTCAACAGGGCCCCAACAACCTAAGCAACCTAAAATTCCCAAAAGAAGAAGAATGATGGTCCTAAGAAACCATGGTGCCAATACTGTAAAAGTAAAACTCACTGGTTTAGTGAGTGCACCAAGAAAGGCCAAACTCCTACCACTACTGTCCCTAAGAAACCTGCACCCCCTAATACAGTTAGTAGTGGTAGTGTACCTCCCAAGGCTATAGTTGGGTTAACCCTGGGAACTGAGGTGGATTCTGACTTAGTCAGAATTCCTACTCAGGCAGTTCTTGTTTGTACTGGGGATATGGCCCCTACTGTAAGTCCTAGTACTCTGGGCAAATACAGGCAAACGCCTTTAATTAATGGGAAAATGGCTCAGGCCTACAGGGACACATGTGCCAGTGTCACTATGGTGACACCAACATTTGTGGACCCTGACCAGATCATGCTAGGTTCAGATTACCTAGTGACCAATGCTAGCAATGTCACTACCAATCACAGTATGGCAGTTGTTAATTTCTCCTGGGGAGGGGTAACTGGCCTCAAAAGGGTTGTAGTTAGTTTGGACCTCCCAGTAGATTGTCTTTTGGGCAATGATTTGGAATCCTCACTGTGGTCAGATGTGGAGTACAGGACTCATGTAGAAATGCTAGGTCTCTCCTCACATGTCCTTGCTGTGACTAGGTCACAGGCCAAGAAATACCCAGCTGAACAAGTGCTGGATCCTGGAAGAATGGACCAGACACTACCCAAGAGAAGGAATGGTAGGGTTAAGGCAGAGCCTTCCCCCCTGCCTCAGGTTGAGGATCAGCCCTCTCAGGAGGCTGACCCAAAGACCCCAGAAGGAACTGTCCTAGAAGAGCTTGAACCTGAACAGGTTGAGTTTCTTGGGACAGGGGGACCTTCCAGGGCAAACTTGGGACAGGCCCAATTAGACTGTTCCTCTCTTGAACCCCTCAGACAGCAGGCTGCTGCTGAGGCTGCAGGGAAGGCTACAGGTGCCCATAAGGTATATTGGGATGATGGACTCCTATACTCTGAGGCAAGAGACCCCAAGCCTGGTGCTACCAGGAGGCTGGTCATCCCCTTGTCTCTTAGAGGTTTCCTCCTCACCTTAGCCCATGAGATTCCCCTTGCAGGTCACTTAGGCCAGAACAAGACTTGGGACAGGCTTGCCCCACACTTTCACTGGCCTCATATGTCTGAAGACACTAAAGAGTTTTGTTGCTCACGTGTCACCTGTCAAGTCAGTGGCAAATCAGGTGGCACAACAAAGGCCCCCCTCATACCACTACCTGTGGTGTGGGTACCCTTTGAAGGAGTGGGGATAGACATTGTTGGACCAATGGACCCCCCAATAGCATCTGGGCACAGATTTATACTGGTGATAGTGGATCATGCCACCAGGTACCCAGAAGCTATTCCCCTTAGGACCACTACAGCTCCTGTTGTGGCCAGGGCCCTACTTGCAGTTTTTACTAGAGTGGGGTTTCCTAAGGAGGTTATCTCTGACAGAGGTGCAACCTTCATGTCAGGATACTTGACTGCAATGTGGAAGGAGTGTGGTGTAAACTACAAATTCACCACACCCTATCACCCACAGTGCAATGGGCTTGTTGAGAGATTCAACAAGACCCTCAAAGGGATGATAAAAGGGTTACTTGAAAAGCTTAGGCGAAGATGGGACATCCTTTTACCCTGCCTCCTGTTTGCTTACAGAGAGGTCCCACAGAAGGGGGTTGGCTACAGCCCTTTTGAGCTTCTGTTTGGGCATCCTGTAAGAGGACCCCTATGTCTTGTGAAGGAAGAATGGGAGTTACCTCTCAAAAAGCTTGACATAGTGGACTGTGTACTTGGTCTCCGCTCCAGGATGGCAGAGTACATGGAGAAGGCATCCAAAAACCTTGAGGCCAGCCAAGAACTTCAAAAAGCTTGGCATGACCAGAAGGCTGTCCTAACTGTGTTGTTGTATAGCTCCTATATATCCTTATATCGTGTTAAGTTAGCATAGGTACATTTGAGATTTAAACGCCATTTTTCCTTTCTTGCAACTTCTGCACACGACCCTTAATTGTTGACTTAGCTTTCAACCTAGTGGTTTGCCGTGGTGTATGTGAGAATAATATGTTATTGCTCTGATATCAGTCTTGTTTAATAAACCATGTCTGCACGGAGAGTGCTGAAGTTTCAGGAGCAACACGATATGGAATTGTTATGAGGTCTGATCTCCACGCTTTCATAGTCATAACACAAGTGCAGCCTTTGCCAACTTGGGCTTGAGGCGGGATTGATATTGCTTTGCACGAGAATTGTTAACACACTTGATGCGGTGCACATGCAGAGAGAGCTGGTGTATGCTGATGTGATTCCTTCATGCTAGGACACTAAGGTATGGGCCCGCCCTAAAACAACCCAAAGAGACCTTCTTAGATAATAATATAATATATGTGTTAGGGAGGGTGAGATATAAGTGTTGTTAACTCTTATTCATTACAGCATGTTAACATGCTGTCACCATTCGCTTTTTATGTCTTAGTAACTATGCTGATAATTTTGCTACTGATAATAAGTATACTTGTATTATCAAAGATACTGCGCCTGAGAAGACGGCATTAGTAAATAAACATTTCAAATGCACATGTGTCTTCTTTACTCCATGATCTGGTTTGTAATGATAATATAACGAAAGAGTGTTCATGAGTCCCACGTACCCTGAGGTACTGTAAGTTCATGTTCTGGTTTGTCTAAACATTGGGTGTTTGATATGTCCAATGAGACACTGTAGCTAGCTCGGTAAGGGGTGAGTTGGTTGCTAAGGTAAGTTTTGGGACATCCTAATTTGCCGAGGTTCCACTCCTCTGTGCACAGTTCTGTGTGAGTACAGAAACCCTGCAACATGGCGCCCAACGGTTTCGGTGGTCTTATATCATGACACTCGAGTAGTTTATCGTTCATGCCTTAACCCCTTCACATCCGTTTCCGGAAAACGGGGTGTTGGTGAAACCTACCTATTTTTTGAAATAGGTCTTTATTCAAGCTTGATTCTTACTTAAACGGTTTCTTTGAATTACTACCCAGTTGTGCTACAAAGTATTCTTTGTGTTTTCTTGTTTCCAATTCTGTAATGGCGGCAGCGGTGGCTATTGCGCAGCATAGTCGCGTAGCGGTACGCAACCATCTTCAGACGTACCAGGTCCCAGTAGATGGGATGGCTGTGATTTTCGTGGTAAGTGCAGATCCGGCGTTTCCTTACGAGTTGTTTTACTCTTGGGTTACGTTTCCGGCTGTGGACGCTAATTCTGGTTTGTACCACTCCTACACCGCCTCGGATGTCCCGGCTGAATATACGCCATACAGGGCATTGGAAATACCTATTGATCATTGGCAGCATCGAGTTTGGTTTGATGGCGCCCTCCCCCACTCTTTGTCCGCTGCGAGGTTAGGTCCACTCTCAATTCCAGGTACAAATTGGCCTGCGTTGGGTGGCTTTACCCCGCACCCGAATCACGGGGCTTGTACCCTGGCAGAAATTCGCAGGCTACATGTTGTTTCCATTTCCGTGATTCGTGCTTTAGTGCAATACATCGGTCGACATCTTCCTGGTGGTCCCCAGGGGGGTGCGGCCGCTCCCATGGAACGAGGCGGAATGCGTCTCAATCCAGTGATGGTAAATTCGGTTTTTGGTGCGCGTCCTGTTGACAACGATGACTTCCCATTCTGGCTAGCAGAGAAGTTTGATCAACTGGAGGCGGTTTTTCCGAATTCTACTCCTGCTGATAAACATAGAATGTTGACGATTACTCTACCGAAGGATATTACTCCTGAACTTGCTGACTGTGACAGCTGGGGAAAAACATTTGCGGCAGTTTATACAAGGTGCTTCGGCACCCCGTCTATGACTGCCCTGCCTGAAATCGTTAGACGTGTTCAGAATGATCACGGTCCAGAGGCAGCGGTTGAATTGGGTATGCGCCTGTGTGGTTCTTTTGAGATTGTAAGTGATCTCATTCTCTCCAATGTTAAAGGAGATGCAGTTAACTTTCAGGTGTCGAATGCTTTGGCTGCTCTGCCCGATGCCGACAAACCCCGCCAGTTAGCAAAGATTGTGGTGGCCGCTTATAAAACGATTGGCCGCACAAGTAGAGGTCTGAAATATTTTCCAGTGAAGGAGAAAAAACAACCACAGGGGCAATCTGCAGTGACAGATGCCCAGCCAAAGTCCAAGAAACAAAATTGGCCTAAAAAACAGACACAGGGGAAGCAGACAATGCAGACTCAGGGTACTTTTCCTGCAATACAAGCTCCTGCGCCATCCGAAAAAGTTTATGATTTGCGCGACCGCGCGATGATTAAATCACCTGATCGTTTTCAGGGTTCTGATCAACGCTCTCCTCGTTCCTTTCAGGACACATCGGCCCCGAAGACCGGTGGAGGAGGAGGGGGTGGACGTGGACGTGGTGACCAACAAGGACGTGGTCAGTCCCGCCAGACGGACGGCGCAGTGAAGCAGGAGGATTCTACGCCTAGGCGTCCGCAGTTTGCGAAAAAGAAAGTCGCAGCCTTAACAGCGCATCGATATGCCACAGATAGTGAGAACGCGGCTTCGGAATCTGACGTGGGCTCTGACCTTGCTGGACAGCGCGGCGGAGATAACCATAGTCAGAGAGGCGCTGCGTCCACTACTGAGGGTGACAGCGACTGATGTCTACGTTGTGATAGAAACAGCGGATACGAGACTTGCTCCCCCTGAAAGACTATATGAAATTGTCCTGTTAATTGAAGGTGACATACAGCGTACCGTTAAAGGTGTATTTTGGGAGAATCTATCTTCTACATATGATATTTTACTTTCGGAGGCTGACTGGCCCCCACCTTTTGTGCTCGCGGCGCCGCGAGGGGAGGAGGTAATCCTACCCAGTTTCGCGAACACTGTCTCGAAAGAGCATGCGCAGCATTTTGCAGAAGAGTGGGCTCGGGCTCTCGCGCCGGCTCTGTACCGTAACCAATGTGGTTGGGATAAATTGTCGCCTTGCCACGAAATTCCGTTGCGGTCTCAGCCGCAGCCTCAACCTCAATATCCCATTCGGCGTGAAGCAAAATCTTCCGTCGCGGAAATCCTTGAACAATTGGAATATCAGGGAGTTATTGAAACGTGTGTGTCACCGATGAATAATCCCCTTTTTACTGTGAATAAACCTGACGGATCATATCGTTTGGTTTTGGATTACCGGCATTTAAACTCGCATTGCCGTAACTGTGCTGTACAGAATACCCACGGCTCTGCCCTAGTGGATAGTCTCGTGCGTAAGCGTTTCAAGACAACGCTTGACATATCCAATGGTTTTTATGCCCACAGATTGGACAGCTTTAGCTCCCAATGGACCAGTTTTACAAGCGCTGGAGTCCAAAAGCAATTCCGGCGTCTTCCAATGGGCTACAAGAATAGTCCTGGTGTATTTACCGCTCGAATTGTCTCTATTCTGGAGGCACTCGACCCTGATGCTTTTTCGTATGTGGATGACATATATCTCACAGACGACGATATTTGGGAGCATCTGTGTCGTGTAAATTCTCTTGTTTGCAACTTCGCAGACATGGGTTACAAATTCAACTTTGCAAAATCGCACATTGCTGAACACACAGTGTTGTTTTTGGGCTATGAGCTCAACAATGAAGGTAGAGGTTTGGCTCCTCACTTTTTGGAGAAGTTCGCACAATTGCGCGCTCCAACAACACTGAAAAAATTACAATCCTTACTGGGCTTTTTGAATTTCGGCAGAACTTACATTCCGGAATATGCCCAGCGTATCAAGCCTTTGTATGCTTTGATACAACCGACTTTCTCTAAATGATGCTGGCTGCCTGAGCATTCAGCCATTTTGCAATCCTTGCAGGCTGATCTGCTCGCTTCTAAATATTTACTGACTCGTGATAACCACACCAACCTGGTCATAAGAATAATTCCTGGGACGGTGGGTTTCACGTACCTCACTTTTAATGAAGGTGACACGGTACCTATTGCTTACAAGTCACACTTGTACACTTCGGCTGAGATGCGGTTTCCCATCATAGAAAAGGTTTTAACTGCTGTACAGATGGCTATTCTAAAGGAACGAGCTCTGTCACAGGGGAAACGCATGCTAGTGGTAACACCCTGTCCTCATTTGGAGGCAGTCACGAAAGCAAGTGTACCAAATTCAAAGGCTTTGCACCCTCGGTGGATTCAGTGGGCTGCGTCATTGTCATCCACGGATGTCATGTTTATTTTTGACGCTTCCTTACGGTCGCAGGAGTACTTGCAGTATGAATTCGTTCACCCTGCTCCTCTGGCGATGCGACCTTTGGAGGACTTCCATTGCATCATTTACACTGATGGGTCGGCGCAGGTTGCGTATGGCTCTAAACATGCCTACGTTTCCGCATGCGCCATTGTGGTCGGTGCTATGTTGAATGATGAGTTCATTTCCAGGGAGGTACACACGCTGCCCCTGGGCGATTGCACCGCACAATTGGCAGAGCTTCGTGCTCTCTTACTAGCTTTGGAGTACGCAGATCCAAGTGTTACTACTCTAATTGTAAGTGATTCATACTACTGTGTCCAGTCTTACAATGAAAACTTGTTCTTTTGGATTCAAAATGATTTTCATGATTCCAAGGGTAGCACAATAAAACATAAAATGATCTGGGTTCGAGTGGCAGAGCTTAAGGCTATGTTGCCACTCGTTTATGTGATTCATACTCTCGGTCATCAGCGCGTGGGAGTACACGCTGTTGGCAACTCGCTTGCTGATGAAGCGGCGAAATAAGCAGTATCTACATACTTAGTTGCAGCAGTTACTAGGTCTAAAACAAAGATTGATAGCGACATCTTGGCAGCGATTGCTGCCTCTGAGAAGGGAAGTAAACATCCTTCGGGATTCCCTTCGAAGTATAAATACCACTTAAGTCCCGAAAAGGTTCCTTTTGTGACAATTCCTGATGTTGGGGAACGGCTGATTCCCAACTCGGATCGCAGAACAGACTTGATTACAGCGGCTCATGAAGGTGTGGCGTCTGCGCATGCGGGCGTCTCAGCCACTGTAACGCAACTACAACAACGTTTCTGGTGGCGGGGACTGTACAAACAGACGCGTGATTATGTCCTTCTTTGTGACATATGCCAGCAGATTAAACCTTCAACTGCTACGCGTCCGCCTCAGACTCAGTTGTACGTTTCTAATAAACCACTAGGCTGTGTTTATTTAGATCACTGCGGTCCATTTTCATCTGATACTGCGTATAAATACATCTTAGTAGCAGTTGACTCATGCACACGCTTTGTGTGGGTATGGCCACATCGCAGCGCTGATTCCCGGACTGTCATCAGAGATTTGCGTATCTTTATAGGGATTTTTGCCTGTGGTACCTTCCATTCGGATCAGGGTCCGGCTTTCGCCTCTAAGGCGTATAAGGATGCCATGACTTCGATGGGGGTCCAAGTCAAGTTTTCGTCACCCTACAGACCTGAGGGTAATAGTGTAGTTGAACGAATGAACCGTGATTTAAAGCAATCTTTGACAGCCCGAGTTATAGGCACTGGCAGAAACTGGCTGGCTCACCTCTATGGCGTGCAGCGTGCTCTTAATAATCTCCCTAGAAGGTCTCTGGGTGGGCGGACCCCATACGAAATGCTCTTTGGCATCAAGATGTTCGTCCCTGACCTTGACGGTCTAGACTCAGTGGTTCGCGCCACTTCCTTTGACGCAGATGAACATTGCAATGTTTTACAGAATCTACAAAAGACCAGAGACACTCTTGCAAAGGAACATTTGCCCTCCGCTTCGGATGATGCGTTGCAGATCCCGGTAGTTGGCTGGCTACCCCAAGTTGGAGAACTGGTTCGAGAGAAGATCGACAACAAGAAAGAGTTTGGTCCCTCCTATCGAGCTCCAGTCCCAGTGCTTGGAGTGAAGGGCACAAGAACAGTCATTTTACCACCACTTCGAGGTCGTAAGGAAAACAGGTTTATTTCTATTGACAATGTCAAGATACACAGAGTGGCCGATTCTTCTTAGCATGACACCGGCTGTTTCCTGTCCTTCCATTGTGAGAAATTCAATTATGCCCACTGCTTCTAATAATGAACCTGAGGTGGCCATCGAATTACCTGCTGTTTCCAGTCCATTATTGAATAATTTACCAGGAACTAACCTTGATGAGACAGACTATACATACCCCACTGATTTGTCCATGCCTGACCTGCAAGCTCGTTTAGCCACGGAATCCAGATTTTCATTTGACTCTGCTTCCCTTGCCTCGAAAAAACCCTCTAAAATTGCAGTATATGCTAGCCTGTTTAAAAAACATTTTTTGATACCTCCTTGGATATACATTTGGCTGGTCCTTTTTTCAGTTTACCTTTTTATGTCAATTGGTTTTGTGTTTTATTTTTTTCGAATTATGAATGGACACTATGTCGAGGAGAGAACTTGCATTACTCATTTAAATGGAACTTTGGCCCCACTTTCCTCTTCACATTCTACACACAGATTAAAAAGAGACTTGACTTTGGTTAACATCACAGCGTGGCCTGTTCTGGATGGAATCGCGTGGGATGCAGTTCGTTTTCAGATTCATGGCCCAACGGAAGTCGTTAATGTCCCTAATGTACTGAGAGTTAATATGGGGGATGTGGTGAAACAAAACATTCGTTCTGATGATTGGGATGTTAATGCTGTGGAAAGTTTGTTTTCTGATTTGAAATACTATGCTGCCTTTGATGCTGAGGATTTATATTTAGAATCTGCTAATTATGGTGAATTGTTCTGTTACCAACATTATGGCAATCACTTCTTACACAAGACATCTTCCCGAAGGGATGCGGTTAATTTTACTCAGTGGGAACATTGCCCAGCACCTACACAAGGGACTTCAGAAACGTTTCTTAAAAAGTATACTTATTTCACTGACTTTAATCAGTCCAATCCCGAGTCCTTTTATTTTAAATTTCACAAACAGCCACTGTCCAAGGTTCGACTTACAAATACAAAATTGTTGTATTCTAAGGCCTTCCTGGATCAATTAGTTACTGGGGGGTATGAGCTATGGAAGGATACCATAGACCTTAAATCAGTTTGGGGCTCAAGGGCCTGGCAGGTACGAGGCACTGAGGCTTTGCACCGTGCATGTCTCATCCCAAATCATATGTGGTTTTTAAATGAAACCATTTCCCAGACAACATGCTTTGGATTGGCTACATCTAAAAGGTTAAACACCCCGTCTTTCCCGGAGTTGGAGGAATATGAGAATTGGAGTAATTTTACTAAATTGTCCATTAGAGATATACAGGCTCTGCTTCTGAATTCCTCCTTTAACATTTCCAGTATGAATCCCAAGGGTTGGCTGCTTTGGCACCGTAGTGCTGATTCTTGCCAAAAGAGATTTTTAAATATAACTGACGGTTTTAAGGCTGTTAGATCTGATCCCCGTTTTGATTTGAGTCATACTGTCACCTCTTACTCTGTGGGCAAGTTGTGTCAAGCTTGGCTGAAACATTCAACTTTACCTGCGGTTAAGTATCACCTTTCCAAACTGAATGCAGACGTGGATTTGAATGATTTCATTAAGGGCCCAGCTAGTGGCAGGTCGAAACGTTGGTTATATGGTGTTTACAATGAAATTTGGAAACTCTCACAGATTGAGGCTGCTTCACGCCTTAGGGCTATTGATCAGGCAAATCTTGAGAAAGTTCTTGCAGTTGTTGACAATAGCATTAACGTGCTTTCCTCTCGAATTTACACATTAGATAATATTGTGTCGTCTGTTGTTGATATTGTGCATGATGAAGTATCTGTATTATACCATGGTCAAAATCAATTACGGTCGATCATGCAGTTTGCATGGACACTTCAGACTCTGAAAATGGGTAAAGTTCCCTGGGGATACATGAATGTTTCTTCTTTATTTGCACCGTTTAATTTGACAGACAAACAACGCTTGCTTTCAATGCGTGATGCTTCCTTTTCTATGCTCCATATTGAAAGGTTGGAATCTTTACCTTTTTCTGTGGCAGAAGCCACTGCTGCTACGTGGCTTATCCACGGTTTAATAACGCTGCCTTTTGCTTTATATAAGTTTTCAAATTGTATGAAGTATGTGCCAATAGGTCGTTTTGAACCCTTAGGTAGCGGTTTTCTTCATGAAGTCTGGTCACTCCCATACACATACAGATGTTTCAAGGATGAACAAGAGGTTTATCTAACAGGGGATGAGTGTACTGAGACGCCAGATCATTCTTTAATGTGCAGACACATACAGTTACACGGTTCATGTAACAAGGACCGACCGAATATGGCTTGCGTTTTACAGGGCACGCCAGTTCCTGCTATCATCCCCACGTTTAAATTGTTAGAGAATGGTAGTTATTTAATGCTCAATAATGAAAACTGCTGTGGTTTAATTAAAGGTATAGCTTTCATAGTAACGGTTAGTGAGCGAGTTATTTGCTGCAGAAATGTTCTTTATCCTCCCACACGTGAACATAGGGAGTCTTCCATTTGGCCACAGATACCGACCTTGGGAGCAGAATTCAGCGGCATGGCTAGAATAAGAGCTCTATTGTCCCAGAAAGAGGTGGCCTTGAGCTCGGCCCGTGAAACTTTCGTGCTTCACATTGCTAACACCCGTACGGAGGTTCAGGCTCTATTAAACACTGATTTGCCTTTGCATTTCGGAGCCATGGTCCGTTCTATCTTTAACGCATCCTCCACAACGGGCCTAGCACATTTTTTTAAAGTTGTTAGCGGTGGTCTCGTGACTTCCTTTGAGAAGATATTTGGAGTCATCCCTGCCTTCTTCCATTCTATTTTTTCATCCTTATTTGGAGGGTTCCCGTTTTTGCTTGCATTAGCGGCTGGCGCATTGGTGGTTTTCTGCCTTTTTAAATATGGATGCCCTTCCTGTGCAAGATCACGCACAGCTACTACTGACGCGGTTTCGCAACCGCATGCTTGATTACTATGGCACACTGCCGTTAGCGACTCTAAGCACGGCGTTTGGATTATCTTTTCGGTTCTCCTATTTCACCTGTGTCCAGCCTGTATTTCGCTGTCTGACCTGTGATTTCCTTTGGGCCATTGATTTGTGTCTCTGCGGACCAGCATCTTCTGACGTCGATTTTGATCAACTGATGAGTCCTATCATTGCTCACGAGTTGGTTTGTTCTGACGAAAGGATTATGGCCTTGGCGGTGGCACATGGACTAATGGGTCCCTGGGATGTGTTGTCGGCAGCGCAAAATTTCTTGGAACTAAGTTTTCTTGAGAACCCACCGAGCTGTCCTCTGATGGTTATAGAGGATCCGGTGCTGGAAGATCACGTATGTTCCTTTCATCTTTTAAATTGGATGGCTGAACTGTTTTCTGATGAGGACAGTGACTTCCTCCTGGAGGCTGTTGCAGCTTACTTTTCATATACGGTCTTATCTTAGACACTGCCTCAAATTGACATGCTGATTGATAGCATTTCCTTGACTTTATTGACTTTTGGTCAAGACATTTTATTTTTCCTTGCCTATTGGCTTGAGCCACATTATATTTGTGGGCTATTTTTTTAGCATTGATTTTTATAATTGAATCTTTATTCATGCTCGTTTATAAATGGATTCTGCTCTCATGTGATGGCACTTCTGTTACCTTATTTAGTCCGTTCTCGGATCATGGGGGGGTGTTGTATAGCTCCTATATATCCTTATATCGTGTTAAGTTAGCATAGGTACATTTGAGATTTAAACGCCATTTTTCCTTTCTTGCAACTTCTGCACACGACCCTTAATTGTTGACTTAGCTTTCAACCTAGTGGTTTGCCGTGGTGTATGTGAGAATAATATGTTATTGCTCTGATATCAGTCTTGTTTAATAAACCATGTCTGCACGGAGAGTGCTGAAGTTTCAGGAGCAACACGATATGGAATTGTTATGAGGTCTGATCTCCACGCTTTCATAGTCATAACACAAGTGCAGCCTTTGCCAACTTGGGCTTGAGGCGGGATTGATATTGCTTTGCACGAGAATTGTTAACACACTTGATGCGGTGCACATGCAGAGAGAGCTGGTGTATGCTGATGTGATTCCTTCATGCTAGGACACTAAGGTATGGGCCCGCCCTAAAACAACCCAAAGAGACCTTCTTAGATAATAATATAATATATGTGTTAGGGAGGGTGAGATATAAGTGTTGTTAACTCTTATTCATTACAGCATGTTAACATGCTGTCACCATTCGCTTTTTATGTCTTAGTAACTATGCTGATAATTTTGCTACTGATAATAAGTATACTTGTATTATCAAAGATACTGCGCCTGAGAAGACGGCATTAGTAAATAAACATTTCAAATGCACATGTGTCTTCTTTACTCCATGATCTGGTTTGTAATGATAATATAACGAAAGAGTGTTCATGAGTCCCACGTACCCTGAGGTACTGTAAGTTCATGTTCTGGTTTGTCTAAACATTGGGTGTTTGATATGTCCAATGAGACACTGTAGCTAGCTCGGTAAGGGGTGAGTTGGTTGCTAAGGTAAGTTTTGGGACATCCTAATTTGCCGAGGTTCCACTCCTCTGTGCACAGTTCTGTGTGAGTACAGAAACCCTGCAACAGTGTATCATGCAGGACAGAAGGTGTGGGTGTTGGAGCCAGTGGCCCCAGCAGCTCTCCAAGACAAATGGTCTAGACCCCATACCATCATTGAGCAAAAGGGAGAGGTCACCTACTTGGTAGACATGGGAACTCCCAGGAGCCCCCACAGGGTGCTTCATGTAAACAGGCTCAGGCTCAAGGCATTTGTCTACAGGGAGGACATGGGCTTGCTCATGGCCACAGATGAGGGGCAGGAGGAAGAGAGTGACCCTCTCCCAGACCTGCTCACTCAGAACCCTGATGATGGGTCAGTAGATGGTGTAGTCTTTTCTGACAGCCTCTCTGAGCATCAACAAAAGGGATAGTAAACAGGTTCTTCAATCCTTTAGACAAATGTTTTCACTGACACCCAGTCAAACAAACTGGTGCACCCATGAGGTGGACACTGGTGACAGTCTGCCTGTCAAGAGTAAAATCTACAGGCAACCTGACCACGTCAGGGACTGCATAAAGAAGGAAGTCCAAAAGATGTTGGAATTGGGAGTCATTGAACCCTCAGAGAGCCCTTGGGCTAGTCCTGTAGTTCTAGTGCCAACACCTCACACCCAGGATGGTAAGAGAGAGATGAGGTTTTGTGTAGACTACAGGGTTCTCAATGCTGTCACTAAAACAGATGCCCATCCAATACCTAGGGCAGATGAACTCATAGACAAGTTGGCTTCTGCAACTTTCTTGAGTACATTTGACCTAACAGCTGGTTATTGGCAGATCAGGTTAGCTGAGGATGCCAAGTCCAAAACAGCATTTTCTACCCCAGGAGGTCATTACCAATTTGTGGTGATGCCCTTTGGTTTGAAAAATGCACCTGCCACTTTTCAAAGGTTGGTGAACCAAGTTCTCACTGGGTTGGATTACTTTTGTGCTGCATATCTAGATGATATTGCTGTCTTTAGCTCCACCTGGGAGGATCGCCTGATCCACCTGAGGAAGGTTTTGGAGGCCCTGCAAAAGGCAGGCCTCACTATCAAGGCCACTAAGTGCCAGATAGGGCAGAGTCAGGTTGTGTACCTGGGCAACCTTGTGGGTGGAGGCCAGGTTCAACCTTTGGAGAGCAAGATACAGGCCATAAAGGACTGGGCTCCTCCAACCACCCAGACACAGGTCAGAGCTTTCTTGGGCCTGTCTGGTTACTATAGGAAGTTTGTCAAAAATTATGGGTCCATTGTGACACCACTTAATGACTTGACAAGCAAGAAAATGCCAAAGGAAGTTCAGTGGACAGTTAGCTGTCAGAAGGCATTCGATGACCTAAAGCAGGCCATGTGTACTGCACCTATTCTCAAGAGTCCTGACTACTCCAAAACCTTCATTGTCCAAACAGATGCATCTGAGTTGGGTGTGGGAGCTGTTCTATCTCAACTGAATATTGATGGTCATGACCAGCCCATTGCTTTTATAAGCAGAAGGCTGACCCCTAGAGAGAAACGTTGGTCAGCTATTGAGAGGGAGGCCTTTGCTGTGGTTTGGGCCCTGAAGAAGTTGAAGCCATACTTGTTTGGAACTCACTTCAAGATTCAGACCGTTCATAAGCCCCTCTTATGGCTAAATCAGATGAAGGGCGAAAACCCCAAACTTCTTAGGTGGTCCATTTCCCTACAGGGGATGGACTTTACAGTGGAGCACAGACCAGGGACTGACCATGGCAATGCAGATGGTCTCTCTAGATATTTCCACTTAGAACAGAAAGACTCACCTGGTCAAGCTTAGTTTAATGTCCCTAAGTTTGGGGGGGGGGGGGGTTATGTAGCAGAGTGGGGTCTGCAATCCTATGGTCACCCCAGATTTTTGCTTTTTGCTTCACTGGTTTACGACTTTCCCTGGCTGTGGGCCTGCTAATCAGACCCACAGCCTAGCTGTTCTCTCTCTAAATTGACAACCATGTACTTTAGGTGCATTTACCAATTGGTACTGGGCCACCTTATCAGTCCCTGTACAGTATACCTTAGGTATCCAGGGCATAGGTGTACCCAGGGCCTACGAGGGGCTGAAGCATGTATAATGCCACCCCTGGCTGGCCACCTAAAACTGACACAACGGGCTGAACGACAGCTGGGGCAAGGTGGTGTAATCACCATTTGCTGTAGATATAGTATACCTATATCTAACCCTAAAATGGACACATATCCTCCTATCAGTCACTCCTATGGCAGGCCTTAACAATCCTGAAGGCAGAGTGCTTCGAATTATGTGAGATGGTGCTCTGGCATGAGCTGAGCCCGTCTGCAGCTTGCGGAACCAAGTCCTAATAGCTGTTCCATGATAACGCTATACCATATACTCTTAAGTGCATTATCGACCTCGCGGTAGAATGCTAACTCTGGTATAACATTATCAAAACATGTCGAGTAAGGTGTCATACTAATTGGAATACTACCCCCTCACCAATTCTGGCGACAGGGTTAGCATTCCACCCTTCTAGAGGGGCACGACATGTATGTAACTGTGAACCCCGGTTAAAGTTAACTCGAGCCTTGGCACCACAAAATGGATGCTGCCACCACAGACACAAGTCTGACCTCCTGCTGCTGGGAGTCCTTCCAGCGATCGAGGCTTGGACAAAGGGTTTCCTGCCTTGGGAGGTGCTAGCACCACCCCAGACAGGATTTTGTGTATTGGGTAGGCTAGGCCTGAAAGGAATGAGACATGCCTGGGGCACACAAGGTGCCCTGTGCATACACCGGTTCAAACCAGTTGCTGGGGCATCCCTGCCCCAGCTCTGGCGCGAAAACCGGACAAAGGATAGGGGGTGTAACCAACCCCCTTCCTGGTCCCACCCAGGGGAGGGACCTAGTCAGTAGTGCAGCCCCCTTTAGCAGGATAAAGGTAGGAGCTGGTCCCATTCCAAGTTAGATTAATCCTGAACTACTCTCCAAGAAGAAATTCTGGACTTCGACGTTCTGCTCCACAGAAGACTGAAGAAATCTCCCTTGTGGGCAAGGAGTGTCCACCCTGCAACTGCAGGCACCATCAAGCGTCCAGCAGCTTCACTTTGTCGTCTTCCCTCGAGGATCCAGACTTCAGAGCCCGACGAGACCCGGATTCCTAGACCTATCCGACCTCAACTCACATCTGCAGCACAGCTGAGACCCGTGGGTGCGACGAGACACGTGGGACCGGCCATCTTGAAAGAAACTGCACTTCGCTTCCAGCACGACTCCCGAGGTAAACTCGACCAAGTGCTTTGGGGATTGAGAAGCCCCCAGCCCCGAGCAGCCCCTGCACCGAAGATCAGCCCTCCAGCATCCACGAGATCTGCGTGGGGCCCTTCTGCTTGTTTGCTGCTCGACGCGTTGTCTGGTCACTTGCCGGCTGGCTAGTGGCCTCCTAGACGACGAACCTTGAAATCTTCACTGCTGGTCTGGTTGCTCCAGACTGACCCTTGCTTCCTTCCAAAAGAGGGGCACCCCGGACTCTCCTAGTCCGCACCAGACGCCTTTTCCACTCACCGCGTGGGTTGCCTTTGCCAAGGCCTGTTGACGCCGAATACGGAACCAACACCGCCGACAGCGAGAGCCTGCGTGGGGCAGCTCGTGCCTCCATCCTGGTCGTCCAAGACAGCTCCTGGTCCACGTGGCTGCAGAGTCAAGCGTCCACTGTTCGCGACGACGACATCTGGTTCCTTCCTGGTTCCACTCCAGTCACTGGCTAGTGACTGTGAACATTGTCCCCTCTTCTTTCAGGTCTTCAGCATCTCTGATCCACCCTTGGATCACACCGGACATCTTCCTCCTGGTCGCCTGCAGCATCTTTTCTTTCAGGCTCCATTGACTTCAACGCAGAAACCCGACACGACTTCGCACCTATGCACCCGCAGCCCGTGGGTGAGGTAACGAGAGCATTTCGGTGCTCAAGGGTAGCTTGACTCTCCTAGTGTCCAGTTCCACAGTCGTTTTAGTCCTAACTAGTCAGGATTGTCCGTACTTCCCTTAATCATGAACTGTACTGTCCATAGACGTTGTTACGCATCCCGCGTGTGAGTTCACACTCTGCACCCGCGTCCCGTGGGCCTCCTATTACTTACCTAAGGTTAGGATAGCGTAGTCCCAGCGGTCCTGAAGCCTCTGGACAGCTCCATTTCTTCTATCGACTCTCACATTCCATTTACTTAGTATATGGTTTGCCGTGCCCCTAGGGCACCATTGTAATTTTGTGCAACTTGTCGTATTTTTTTAAGAGATTGTCATGTGCTTAGCCCTCTGACCTCATAAAGAGTTCAGAGGTGTTTGTTATTAATAAATATACTGTTTATTTTCATAACAACCTGTGTGGTGTCCTTTCATCTGGTATTCAATGGGTTATATTGTGGTAAAACAGCTGGCTTCACATTCCAAAAGTGTTTAGCCTAAGACTGCTTTGTCCATGCTACCATTAGGATAGCTGGTCTATAAGGTTGACTTACAACCAATCACCATAAGGGTTGTTTGAACTGATACAAGGTGATCACTAGAACTAGTGAGCATCATATATCAGGCCAACTTCTCACATATGGTATAGCGTTATCATGGAACAGCTATTAGGACTTGGTTCCGCAAGCTGCAGACAGGCTCAGCTCATGCTAGAGCACCATCTCACATAATTCCAAGCACTCTGCCTTCAGGATTGATAAGGCCTGCCATAGGAGTGACTGATAGGGGTATATGTGTCCATTTTAGGGTTAGATATAGTATACTATATCTACAGCAAAGGGTGATTACACCACCTTGCCCCAGCTGTCTTAGCAGCCAGTTGTGTCAGTTTTAGGTGGCCAGCCAGGGGTGGCATAATACATGCTTCAGCCCCTGGTAGGCCCTAGGTACACCTATGCCCTGGATACCTAAGGTATACTGTACAGGGACTGATAAGGTGGCCCAGTACCAATTGGTAAATGCACCTAAAGTACATGGTTGTCAATTTAGAGAGAGAACAGCTAGGCTGTGGGTCTGATTAGCAGGCCCACAGCCAGGGAAAGTCGTAAACCAGTGAAGCAAAAAGCAAAAATCTGGGGTGACCATAGGATTTCAGACCCCACTCTCCGACACCATATACTTTTAAGTGCATTATAATCCTCGCGGTTGAATGCTAACTTTGATATAGCATTATCAAAACATGTCGAGTAAGGTGTCATACGAATTGGAATACTACCCCCCACCAGTTCTGGCGACGGGGGTAGCATTCCACCCTTCTAGAGGGACACGACATGTATGTAACTGTGAACCCCGGTTAAAGTTAACTCGAGCCTTGGCATCACAAAATGGATGCTGCCACCACAGACACAAGTCTGACCTCCTGCTGCTGGGAGTCCTTCCAGCGAAGGGAGGCCTGGACAAAGGGTTTCCTGCCTTGGGAGGTGCTAGCACCACCCGAGACAGGATTTTGTGTATTGAGGTAGGGAGGCCTGAAAGGAATGAGACATGCCTGGGGCACACAAGATGCCCTGTGCATACACCGGTTCAAACCAGTTTCTGGGGCACTCCAGCCCAAGCTCTGGCACGAAACCGGACAAAGGATAGGGGGTGTAACCACCCCCTTCCTGGTCCCACCCATAGGAGGGACCTAGTCGTAGTACAGCCCCCTTTAGCAGGATAAAGGTAGGAGCTGGTCACATTCCAAATTAGATTATCCTGAACAACTTTACAAGAAGAAACTCTGGACTTCGACGTTCTGCTCCACAGAAGACCGAAGAATCTCCCATGTGGGCAAGGAGTGTCCACCCTGCAACTGCAGGCACCATCAAGCGTCCAGCGGCTTCACTTTGTCGTCTTCCCTCGAGGATCCAGACTTCAGAGCCCGACGAGACCCGGATTCCCAGACCTCTCCGACCTCAACTCACATCTGCAGCACTACAAAAGGGGGTGGTGATGGACGGAGCATCTGAGCCAATCAAACACTCACACCCAGTCAAAAGATCTGGGTTTGATCCATCACCGTTCTTTAGCCCACTCTGCCACCCCAGTTCAGACATGGCTATGTGCAAATCAGTCTGACCCTGTGCCTCATGGGAACAGTCCAGCCCGAACGGCCAAGCCATGTCTTCCCTGGACCGGAAACAAGCTTCCGAGGACCGGTTTCTGGCATTCCAGCCGTCTTCAGCCCGGCTTGCTTGAATCCAGTGGCAAAGTGAGCAAGGGACTCACGTTTGAGCATACCCTGCCACACTTATGGCGGCCAAAGCGGTACAAAAGGGGGTGGTGATGTACGGAGCATCTGAGCCAATCAAACACTCACACCCAGTCAAAAGATCTGGGTTTGATCCATCACCGTTCTTTAGCCCACTCTGCCACCCCAGTTCAGACATGGCTATATGCAAATCAGTCTGACCCTGTGCCTCATGGGAACAGTCCAGCCCGAACTGCCAAGCCATGTCTTCCCTGGACCGGAAACAAGCTTCCGAGGACCGGTTTCTGGCATTCCAGCCATCTTCAGCCCGGCTTGCTTGAATCCAGTGGCAAAGTGAGCAAGGGACTCACGTCTGAGCATACCCTGCCACACTTATGGCGGCCAAAGCGGTACAAAAGGGGGTGGTGATGGACGGAGCATCTGAGCCAATCAAACACTCACACCCAGTCAAAAGATCTGGGTTTGATCCATCACCGTTCTTTAGCCCACTCTGCCACCCCAGTTCAGACATGGCTATATGCAAATCAGTCTGACCCTGTGCCTCATGGGAACAGTCCAGCCCGAACTGCCAAGCCATGTCTTCCCTGGACCGGAAACAAGCTTCCGAGGACCGGTTTCTGGCATTCCAGCCGTCTTCAGCACGGCTTGCTTGAATCCAGTGGCAAAGTGAGCAAGGGACTCACGTCTGAGCATACCCTGCCACACTTATGGCGGCCAAAGCGGTACAAAAGGGGGTGGTGATGGACGGAGCATCTGAGCCAATCAAACACTCACACCCAGTCCAAGCTATCCAGGCTGATAGCCAGAAACCGGTCCTTGGATGCTTGATTCCGGTCTGGGAAAGACATGGCTTGGTAGTTCGGACTGGACTGTTCCCATGAGGCACAGGGTCACAGCTGATTTGCATATAGCCAGTGTCTAACCCAGGATGGTGTGGAGTGCAAAAAAAACGATGGATTTAGGCCCAGATCCTTGTACTGGGGTGAATGTATGACATTGTTCTACATTCTGTCTAACAACTGTGTTTTTTGCAATTTTCACCCTGAGTGGGCTGGGTATGCTCAGACGTGAGTCCCAGGCTCTCCACACCACTGGAGTCAAGCTATCCAGGCTGATGAAGGCTGATAGCCAGAAACCGGTCCTTGGATGCTTGATTCCGGTCTGGGAAAGGCATGGCTTGGTAGTTCGGACTGGACTGTTCCCATGAGGCACAGGGTCAGAGCTGATTTGCATATAGCCAGTGCCTAACCCAGGGTGGTGTGGAGTGCAAAAAAACGATGGATTTAGGCCCAGATCCTTGTACTGGGATGAATGTATGACATTGTTCTACATTCTGTCCATCAACTGTGTTTTTTTGCAATTTTCACCCTGAGTGGGCTGGGTATGCTCAGACGTGAGTCCCAGGCTCTCCACACCACTGGAGTCAAGCTATCCAGGCTGATGAAGGCTGATAGCCAGAAACCGGTCCTTGGATGCTTGATTCCGGTCTGGGAAAGACATGGCTTGGTAGTTCGAACTGGACTGTTCCCATGAGGCACAGGGTCAGAGCTGATTTGCATATAGCCAGTGTCTAACCCAGGGTGGTGTGGAGTGCAAAAAAACGATGGATTTAGGCCCAGATCCTTGTACTGGGATGAATGTATGACATTGTTCTACATTCTGTCCATCAACTGTGTTTTTTGCAATTTTCACATCTGCAGCACAGCTGAGATCCGTGGGTGCGACGAGACACGTGGGACCGGCCATCTTGGAGAAACTGCACTTCGCTTCCAGCACGACGTCTGAGGTAAACTCGACAAAGTGCTTTGGGGATTGAGAAGCCCCAGCCCCGAGCAGCTCCTGCACCGAAGATCAGCCCTCCAGCATCCACGAGATCAGCGTGGGGCCCTTCTGCATGTTTGCTGCTCGACGCGTTGTCTGGTCACTTGACGGCTGGCTAGTGACCTCCTAGACGACGATCTTTGAAAACTACACTGCTGGTCTGGTTGCTCCAGACTGGCCCTTGCTCCCTTCCAAAAGAGGAGCACCCTGGACCCTCCTGGTCCACTCCAGACGCCGTTTCCACTCACCACGTGGGTTGCCTTTGCCAAGGCCTGTTGACTCCAAATCCGGATCCAACGCCGCCGACAGCGAGAGCCTGCGTGGGACAGCTCGGCCTCCATCCTGGTCGTCAAAGACACCTCCTGGTCCACGTGGCTGCAGAGACAAGCGTCCACTCTTCTCCTGATCGCAACGACGACATCCGGTTCCTTCCTGGTTCTACTCCAGTCACTGGCTAGTGACTTTGAACATTGTCCCCTCTGCTTTCAGGTCTTCAGCATCCCTGATCCACCCTTGGATCACACCGGACATCTTCCTCCTGGTCGCCTGCAGCATCTTTTCTTCTAGGCTCCATAGACTTCAACGCAGAAACCCGACACGACTTCGCACCTATGCACCCGCAGCCCGTGGGTGAGGTAACAAGAGCATTTCGGTGCCAAAGGGTAGATTAACTCTCCTAGTGTCCAGATTCACAGTCGTTTTAGTCCTAACCAGTCAGGATTGTCCGTACTCACCTTTTTCTTGAACTGTACTGTCCATAGACGTTGTTACGCATCCCGCGTGTGAGTTCACACTCTGCACACGCGTCCCGTGGGCCTCCTATTACTTACCTGAGGTTAGGATAGTGTAGTCCCAGCGAACTTACAGCCTCTGGACAGCTCCATTCCTTCTATCGATTTCCTTAAACCATTTACTTAGTATATGGTTTGCCGTGCCCCTAGGGCACCATTGTAATTTTGTGCAACTTATCGTATTTTTCCTAAGAGATTGTCATGTGCTTAGCCCTCTGATCTCATAAAGAGTTCAGAGGTGTTTGTTATTAATAAATATATTGTTTATTTTCATAACAACCTGTGTGGTGTCCTTTCATCTGGTATTCAAGGGGTTATATGTGATAAAACAGCTGGCTTCACATGCCAAAAGAGTTTAGCCTAAGACTGCTTTGTCCATGCTACCATTAGGATAGCTGGTCTATAAGGTTGACTTACAACCAATCACCATAAGGGTTGTTTGGACTGATACAAGGTGATCACTAGAACTAGTGAGCATCATATATCAGGCCAACTTCTCACACACAGCTTTTCCGCGCCAGAAACGCAGAGCCATGATAAAAACCGACACTGGTGCCATGAAACTAGGGCCCTCAAAGGGAAGAACCTTAAACCTAGATATCGGTTCGCAGAACGGGGAGGATGGGTGGGGCGGTAAGGAATCTAACGCACAAGTTACTACTTGTGTAACGATATATCTGTAAGAGGCATTAGTTAGTATTAGATTCCTTACCTTAGAATATCCCCAGGCGTCAGACTGGATCCGGAAAATTTTGCGTAGCAGTACCCTTGCGCGTCGGTAGGCGTCGTCTGCGGCTCCGCGTCCGTCGTCGGCGCCGTGATGACGTCGTCGGAGTACTTAGACGCCGCCTCCGCATGCTGACGTCAGTTCTTAGACACAGCTTTTCCGCGCCAGAAACGCAGAGCTATGCCAAAAACCAACACTGGTGCCAGTGAAACTAGGGCCCTGAAGGGGACAACCCTAACCCTAGGTACTGGTTCGCAGAACGGGGAGGATGGGTGGGTTGGTAAGGAATCTAATACTAACTAATGTCTCTTACAGATATATCGTTACACAAGTAGTAACTTGTGCATCTGAAAGAGACACGTTAGTATTAGATTCCTTACCTTAGAATAGATACCCCAGCAATACCAACCCCGGTGGTGGGTCTGCGAACCAATACTCACACCAGAAAGTCCTGGAGGACGGAACGGCCAAAAAAGCCATCCCTCCGGACTTGGCTGTCCAGGCAGTAGTGTCTTGCAAACGTGTGCAGCGATGCCCACGTAGCTGCCTGACAGATGTCTTGTAAAGGCACACCCCTGCCCAGGGCAGTGGTAGTAGCCGTGGCTCGGGTGGAATGAGCCCGCAATCCAGCAGGGGGCTCCTTCCTAGCCAAGGAGTAGCATGCCTGGATACACAAGATTGTCCACCGGGAGATGGTCCTCTTGTGTACCGCTTTCCCCTTCTTAGCGCCCACGTAACCAACAAAGAGTTGGTCATCCACCCGGAACTGGCGTGTGCGATCCAAATAGAATGAGAGCGCACGTTTTGGGTCCAGACGATGGAGCCGCTCTTCCTCTTTAGAGGGATGCGGTGGCGGAAAGAAGGTCGGCAAAGTGATAGACTGCCCGATGTGAAAGGCCGTGACAACCTTGGGCAGGAAAGAAGGACGAGTCCTCAGATCAACCTTGTCCGGATGGACAGAGAGGAAAGGAGGTTTAGAAGATAGAGCCTGGAGCTCACTCACTCTCCTGGCAGAGGTGATGGCAACCAGGAAAGCAGTCTTCAAAGTCAGAAGGCGAAGAGGACAGTTGTGAAGTGGCTCAAAGGGAGCGCACATCAGGAATGTCAAAACCAGGTTGAGGCATCACAAACGGAACAGGGGGAAACGTGTGAGTGATGCCCTTAAGAAATCTATTCACAATCGGGGACTTGAACAAAGAAGGCTGATCAGGTAGCCTGAGAAAGGCTGAAAGGGCAGAAAGGTAGCCCTTGAGAGTGCCCAGAGCAGAGCCCTGCTGGGCAAGAGAAAGAAGGAAGAGAAGAACCTCAGAAAGAGGATCCACAGCCTTTGCTGTGCACCATGCCACAAATCTGTTCCACCTGCAGGTGTATACCGACTTTGTGGAGGGACGCCTGGCTGCCAGAATGATGTTACAGACTTCAGGAGGCAAGTCAAATGGCCTCAACTGTCGCCGCTCAATCTCCAAGCATGGAGGTGGAGACTGGACAGGTTCGGGTGGAGGACCGTCCCCTGCTGCTGCGACAGAAGGTCCTCCTGAAGAGGCAGACGAATCGGGGGATCGACAGACATGCTGAGTAGCTCTGGATACCAGTACCTTCGAGCCCAGTCCGGAGCCACATGGACTACTTGGGCCCGGTCGCATCTGATCTTCTTCAGCACTCTGGGCAGAAGTGGTATAGGCGGAAAGGCGTACAACAGACCGCAACTCCACTGGCGACGAAAAGCGTCTCTGAGCGAGTGCCGCCTTGGAAATTCCAACGCGCAGAACTGATGACATTGCGCGTTCTCTTCTGTGGAGAATAGATCTAACCAAGGCTCTCCCCACTGGTGAAAGAGGCCTTGCGCCACGTCCGAGGTCAGACGCCATTTGTGATCCATCATGCACCGACAGCTGAGTTCGCCCGCCCTGGCGTTCAGGGAACCTGTAGGAGAGTAGGGTCTGCTTTCCTATGGTCACCCCATTTTTTTGCTTTTTGCTTCACTGGTTTTCGACTTAATGTGGCTGTGGGCCTGCTAATCAGACCCACAGCCCTGCTGTTCTCTCTCTAAATTTAACACCATGTACTTTAGGTACATCACCAATTGGGATTTGGGTCACTCTTATGAGTCCCTGTACAGCGTACTATAGGTACCCAGGGCATAGGTGCACCCAAGGCCTACCAGGGTCTGCAGCATATATTTTGCCACCCCTGGCTGGCCATCCAAACTGACACAACTGGCTGATCACTCAGCTGGGGCAAGGTCGTGTAATCACCCCTTGCTTAGATATAGTATACCTATGTCTAACCTTATATCTGGACACATATACACCTATAAGTCACTCCTATGGCAGGCCTTAACAATCCTGAAGGCAGAGTGCTTGATTTAATGTGAAATGGTGCTCTAGCATGAGCTGAGCCTGTCTGCAGCTTTCGGAACCATGTCCTTATAGCTGTTCCAGGATATTGCCATACCATATACTCTTAAGTGCATTATGTACCTCGCGGTCAGATGCTAACTTTGGTTTGGCTTTATCAAAACATGTCGTGTAAGGTGTCATTCGCTTTGGAATACTACCCCCTCGCCAATTCTGGTGACGGGGGTAGCATTCCACCCTTCTAGAGGGAGAAGACATGAAGCTTCCATTAATCCCGGTTAAAGTTAACCAGAGCCTCAGCATCACAAAATGGATGCTGCTGCCACAGACACAAGTCTGGCCTTCTGCTGCTGGGAGTCCTTCCAGCGAGGGAGGCTTGGACAATAGGTTTCCTGTCACAGGGAGGTGCTAGCACCACCCCAGACAGGAGATAGTGGATTGGGGCAGGGAGGGCTGAATGAAAGGAGACACTGCCTGGGGCACACAAGTTGTCTCATGCATAGGCCAGTTCAAACCGGTGCTGGGGCACTCCAGCCCCAGCTCTGGCGCGAAACTGGACAAAGGGAAAGGGGTGTGACCACCCCCTTCCTGGGTCCCACCGATAGGAGGGACCTAGCAGGTAATCCAGCCCCTGGATTTGGTATATAGGTAGGAGCGGAGTCCCAAGACTTTAGATAATCCTGACTGAAACTCTGATACGAAACTCTGGACCCTTCGACATCCTACTCGACGTAGAAGACTGAAGAATCTCCCTTGTGGTCAAGGAGTGACCACCCTGTGCAAGCAGGCACCATCAAGCGCTCAACGGTTTGCTTTGTCGTTGCTCCCGCCGGAGCTTGAACACAGAGCCTGACAAGACCCGGACTTCCAGACATCCAACAGCCCGATCCACAGCCACAGCAAAGCTGAGACCCGTGGAGGCGACGAGAGACGTGGGACCGGCCATCTTGAAAAGCCAGCGAATCGCTTTCCACGCAGCTTCTGAGGCACCCTCGAAGTTGTGCATTGGGGATTGAGAAGCCCCAGCCCCGAGCATCTATTGCACCGAAGATCACCTCTCCACACTCACAGAGTGCTACGTGGGGCCCTTTTGCATTTTCCTACTCGACGCGTCTGTCCGGTCACTTGCCCGTTGGCTAGTGGCCTCTGTGACGACGAATCTTTGAGTTTCCAACACTGGTCTGGTTGCTCCACACTGGCCCTTGCTCCCCTGAAAAGGAGCAGCCCATCAGACCTTGCTGGTCTGATCCAGGAAGCCATCTTCGATTCCTGCGTGGGTTGCATTTGCCAGGGCCTGTTGATTCCGAATCGAGAACCGACACCGCCGACAGCGAGAGCCTTCGTGGTACAGTCCGCACCCAGCTCCTGGTCGTAGTCGACACCTCCTGGTCCACGAGGCAGCGGAGACAAGCTTCACGACAGCACCTGATAGCATCCCGACATCGCCTGGTTCCTTCCTGGTTCCATCCTGGTCACTGGCTAGTGACCCAGACTCTGTCCCCTCTGCTTTCAGGTACTCTTCATCCTCTATCCGCCCTTGGATCCAACCGGACTCTTCTCTCCTGGTCGCCTGCAGCATCTTTTCTCCAAGGCTCCATAGAACTCCACGACGAAACCCGACACACTTTGACACCTATACACCAGTTTCCTGTGGGTGAGGTAACGCGAGTACTGTGGTGCTCCTGTAAAGAGTAACTCTCCTAGTGTCCTAGTTTCAAGTGGTTAGCTTCTAGTCCAGTCGGAAGACTCCTAACTCTTTAACTTTCTAACTTTACGCACCCATTGACTTCTATGTGTGCACGCGTGTGCATTTAGACACTGCACCCGCATCCCGTGGGCCTCCTGCTCCCTAACTACTGTTAGTCCAGTGTAGCCCCAGCGATTTCCAAGGCCCTAGGCCTTACCATTGTTCGTGACGTGGTTCTTATACCACTATTTTAATATATGGTTTTACGGGCCACCAGGGCCTATCCACATTTGTGCAACTTTTGTATGTTATATTAAGTTACTTGTTATGCGCTTGTGCTCCTGTGCTCATAAAGAGTTCAGGGGGTTGTTTAGAAATAAATACATATATATTTTGAACATATAACCTGTGTGGTGTCCTTTCATTTGGTATTAAAAGGATTGCATATGGTAAAACAGCTGGCTTCACATGCCCTCTTGAGTTTAGCCTAAGACTGCTTTGTCAATGCTACCACTAGGATAGCTGGTCTATAAGGTTGACTTTACAACCATCACCATAAGGGTTGTTTGGACTGGTGCAAGGTGCTCACTAGAATAGTGAACATCATATACCAGGCCAACTTCTCACAGAACCTGCCAGGTGTTGAACCACCAGTTTGTTGCAGTACCAAATGGCGGTGGTGTTGTCCGTGAACACCTGCACTACACTCCCCTGGATAGAGGGGAGGAATGCCTTCAGTGCAAGCCGGATCGCTCGCAGCTCCAGAAGGTTGATGTGGAGCCGGGACTCCGCCAGAGACCAGAGGCCTCTGATCTCCGCCTCTCCCATGTGGCCCCTCCAGCCCTGGAGGGACGCGTCCGTCACAACTACGTGCTCCGGTTGGAGTAGGGAGAGGGATCTGCCGCTGACCCAATCGCGGTCCGTGAGTCACCACTGCAATTGTCTTGCAGTGCCCTCCGAGATCAAGACATTGTTGGACAAGTTGCCCTGATGCTGGGCCCACTGAAACTTCAGGTCCCACTGCAGAGCCCGCATCCGCCACCTGGCGTGATGCACCAGAAGGATGCAGGAGGCCATCAGCCCCAGAGTCAACCTGACCGAGACACGGGATAACGGCTGAAAGATTGGAATCAGAGCCTGAATATCCCAAACCCGTTGTTCCGGAGGATAAACCCGAAACTGCGCCGAGTCTAGAACCGCTCCTATGAAGAGGAGCTTCTGAGAGGGACACAGGTGTGACTTCGGCACATTGATGGAGAACCCCAGCAGGTGCAGGAGGTCGGCCGAAGTCTGGAGGTGGCTGACGACTGTCTGGGGCGAGCTCGCCTTCAACAACCAGTCATCGAGGTAGGGGAAGACTGAAACCCCTAACCTGTGCAGATGAGCTGCGACCACCGCCATCACTTTCGTGTACACCCGCGGGGCGCTGGTAAGGCCGAAGGGGAGCATGGTAAACTGAAAGTGCTCGTGGCCTACCATGAACCGCAGGTAACGAGGGTGGGCCGGCAAAACGGGGATGTGAAAATAAGCGTCCTGCAAGTCCAACGCTACCATCCAGTCTCCCAGGTCCAGGGCAGCTAAGACCTGAGCCAAAGTCAGCATCTTGAACTTGTCCTTCCGGAGGAAGCCGTTGACGTTCTGCAGGTCCAAGATAGGGCATAGACCCCCTTTGTTCTTCTTGGGAACCAGAAAGTAGTGGGAGTAACAACCACACCCTACTTCTGGCCCAGGAACGCGCTCGATGGCCCCATTGGCCAAGAGGGCCGTAACTTCCTCTTGCAGAAGATTCAAGTGATCCCCCGACACGCAGTGGCATGGCTGGAGGGGTCGCCTCGAAGGGGAGGGAGTAGCCCCTTTGGACGATTTGCAGAACCCACCTGTCCAAAGTGATGTTGCGCCAGTGAAGGAGGTGATGATGAACCCTGCCCCCCACTGGCGTCATGTGGGCCTGAAAGCTCGGAATAGGAAGGCTTTGAGGCGGATGCTGCGGGGGTGGATGTGGACTGGCCTCGCCGTTGTCCCCGGGCACTGCCACGGCGGTTACCACGTCCGCAACCGCGCTGGGTGGTAGTCTGCGGCCCGTGGCTGGCAGGACGTGTGGGGGCGCCCCTTTCTTGGCCACGAAAGGAGCAAAAGGCAGCAGGTTGCTGGCGCGGGGCTGACAGGCCCAAGGACTTGGCCGTAGCCCTGGAGTCCTTAAAGCGCTCAAGCGCACTGCCTGCCTTGTCGCCAAAGAGGCGACGGCCATCAAACGGCATGTCCAGAAGAGTGTTTTGGACATCAGCCGAAAAGTTGGCAGACCTCAGACAGGAGTGGTGACGAATCGCCACCGTCGTTGCCATCGCTCTACGAAGTGAGTCCGTTGTATCCAGTCCACACCAGATGGATTACAGTGCCGCATCTCGACCCTCCGCAAGGGCTTGGGCGAGTTTAGTCCGGGCCTCCTCAGGACATTTTGGCAGCACGGCCACGACCGTGTCCCACAGAGAGTGGGTATACCAGCCCAAGAGGCAAGCAGTGTTAACGGATCGCAACCCCAAACTTAGTGAGGAGAACATCTTCTTGCCATACTGTTCATACCTCTTGGATTCCTGATCGGGAGAAGCCATCGGGAATGCTGTCTGGGAGTTAGAGGCCTGTATTGTAGGGGAGTGGGGTCTGCAATCCTATGGTCACCCCAGATTTTTGCTTTTTGCTTCACTGGTTTACGACTTTCCCTGGCTGTGGGCCTGCTAATCAGACCCACAGCCTAGCTGTTCTCTCTCTAAATTGACAACCATGTACTTTAGGTGCATTTACCAATTGGTACTGGGCCACCTTATCAGTCCCTGTACAGTATACCTTAGGTATCCAGGGCATAGGTGTACCCAGGGCCTACCAGGGGCTGAAGCATGTATTATGCCACCCCTGGCTGGCCATCTAAAACTGACACAACTGGCTGCACGCGCGTATCAAGAGAGAGAGAGAGGACTAGAAAGCTAGTCCGAGTCCCCGTGGTTTATATGTGTTATCAAAAGAGACTAGCTTAATTATGACCAATATTGTTAGGACTCTGATTAGATTTGTCATGGGCACCTCGTTGGTGAGTTCATGAAGCCCTCACCCACCAACCTGGTTGGTGGCATGCTTCATCATCGGGCCCACCCAGTGACACCTAATGTGTCCCGGGTGTGCTGCGACGCCTGATTACAGCGAGCTGGTATTTTACTGAGAGTGCAGTGTGAGGTGTGTAGGAAGGTAGATCCCTGACTATGGTTGCCCCCAACTTTTTGCCTGGTGTTTTGCTGGTTTTCTGACTTAGTTGACCTGGGGGCCCTGCTATTCAGGACCCCAGGCCCACTGCTCTCTCTGTTAAAATGGATTCCATGTACCCTAGGTACATATCCAATTGGATACTGAGTCACCTTATCAGTCCCTGTACAGTGTACCTTAGGTACCCAGGGCATAGGTGTACCCAGGGCCTACCAGGGGCTGCAGCATGTATTATGCCACCCCTGGCTGGCCATCCAAAACTGACACAACTGGCTGCTTGACAGCTGGGGCAAGGTGGTGTAATCACCCTTTGCTTTAGATATAGTATACCTATATCTAACCCTCAAATGGACACACAGATCTCCTATCAGTCACTCCTATGGCAGGCCTTAACAATCCTGAAGGCAGAGTGCTTGGAATCGTGTGAGATGGTGCCCTGGCGAGAGCTGGGCCTGTCTGCGGCTTTCGGGATCTATCCCTTAGCCGTTTCCATGATAGCGTCAGACCATATACTCTTAAGTGCCTTATAATCCTCGCGGTTATGGTAACTTTGGACTGACATTATCTAAACATGTCGTGTAAGGTGTCATACGCTTTGGAATACTACCCCCTCGCCAGTTCTGGCGACGGGGGTAGCATTCCACCCCTCTAGAGGGAGAAGACATGTTGGTAACCTGTAACCCCGGTTAAAGTCAGACATAGCCTTAGCTCCACAAAATGGATGCTGCCACCGAGACACAAGTCTGCCCTCCTGCTGCTGGGAGTCCTCCCAGAGCAGGAGGCAAGGACAAAGGGTTTCCTGTCAGGGGCGGTGCCAGCACCGTCCCAGACAGGATTTTGTGTATCCTAGGTAGGCAGGGCTTTAGAGGAAGGTGACTGCAAGTGGCACCCCGGTGCTCACTGTGCATAGGCCGGCTGGAACCAGTTCCAGGGGCACTCCAGCCCCTGGCCTGGGGAAAGCCCGCCAAAGGAGAGGGGTGTAACCACCCCCCTCCTAGTCCCACCCATAGGGCAGGACTTAGTCGCGTGCCAGCCCCTTTTTGCAGGATAAAGGTAGGAACTGGCCCCCTTCCAAATCAGATCATCTTTGAATCCTGAAACTACTTGCTACAAAAAGGAACTCAAGACTCTTCTCAAGATTTCTCCCTTGTGACTAAGGAGTAGTCACCCTGCAGCAGCAGGCACCAACCAAGTATCGCGGTTTGTTGCCAGTCTCTCCTTCGGATCAAGACTGCTCCAGCACGACGAGAACCGGCTTCGCTGGCACCTCTGACCTCAACCCACATCATCAGCCCAGCTGTGACCCGTGGGTGCGACGAGACCTCGAGGGACCGGCCATCTTCAGAACTGCACGACGCTTGTCCAGCACGACTCCCGAGTGACCCTCGACCGAGTGCTTTGGGGTAAGAGAAGCCCCGACCCTGAGCAGCTCCAGCACCGAAGTCCAGCCCCCCTGCATCCACGAGATCTGCGTGGGGCCCTTCTGCTTTTTGCTGCTCACCGCGTTGTCCAGGTCACTTGCCCGTTGGCTAGTGACCCTCTGACGACGAACTCTAACGACAAACACCGCTGGTCTGGTTGCTCCAGACTGGCCCTTGCTTCCCTCCATCAGAGAAGCACCTTGGACCCTCCTGGTCCACTCAAGACGCCATTTTAGGTCCACCGTGTGGGCCTTGCATTTGCCAAGACTTGTTGCCCAATCCTGGGTCCAGCGACGTCAGCAGCAGAGACCTTCGTGGGACAGCTCGCACCTCCATCCTGGTCGCCGACAACGCCTCCTTGTCCGAGAGACTGCAGAGCCCAGCAGCGCCCACTCACCTGGTCGAGGTGACTTCGTCCGGTGCCACTCTGGTGCCCACCTAAATCACTGGCTAGTGATTCAGAACTTGGTCCCCTCTGCTTTCAGGTCTTCCTCTTCCATGATCCAGGCTTGGATCACCACTAACTTTTCCTCACTGGCCGCCTGCCACCAACTTCCACTTCAGGCTCCTGGTTCATCAACGAGGGTTTCCGACGTGACTTCAACCCTATGCAGCCGCAGCCCCTGGGCTAGGTAAACCGAGTACTCCGGTGCTCCAGCATAGTCCAACACTCCTAGTGTTCGGATCCACTCTTGTTTTTGACCCACCTAGTCGGGTTCGCCAGAGAACAGTAACTTTGCAACTGCTAGCCTCCATAGACTTTTTCCCGCCTTACGCGTGAGAGTTCCCACTCTGCACACGACGTCCACAGGCCTCCTGCATCTAATCCCAGTGTTTAGAATTGTAGGCCTAGCGATTCCTGAGTCTAGAAAAGTATTACTTACCTGCTAGCAAGTTCGCATTCCACTTACTGTGTATATGGTTTTTCGTGCCCCTAGGGCATTTGTGTAAATTGTGCGACTTAAAGTATTTTCTTAAGAGTTTTGTTGTGTGCTTAGCTCCCTGTCTCATAAAGAGCCAGGGTAGTCTTGTTAGAAATAAATATACGTTTATTTTCATAACAACTTGTGTGGTGTCCTTTCACTTGGTGTTCAAGGGGTAATGTGATGGTAAAACAGCTGGCTTAACACACCCTCTAGAGTATTAGCCTTAGACTGCTCGTATCCATGCTACTAGGATAGATGGTCTATAAGGTTGACTTACAACCAATCATCAATAAGGGTTGTTTGGACTGATACAAAGTGCTCACTAGAATAGTGAACATTATATATCAGGCCAACTTCTCACAAGGTGTAAAATGAAGTGCGAGTTAAAACGGCTTGGCGAGGGTCCCAGTACCCGAGGGTAAATGAAATTTTAATAACTGGGCCCCCGTCAGCGGTTAAAATAAGGCTTGGGGATGTTTAAGGGAGGCGAGTTACTACCTCCTACATTCATCAGATGGTCGACATGTTTCAGCCAGTGCCTTAAACTAAATCTGGCTATCCTCAGGACCTTTTTAAAATAGAGTGTAGTGCAGGTTAAAAAGGAGTTTAATCCAGGCTATGTGTTACACTCACTAAGGTGTTTCTCTAAGTGTGAGAGGGGGGATTCCCTTCTCATATATGCCTGTACCGACAACATTGAAGACATAGACAAAACATGTAAGAAGAGGAGAGTCAAATAGGCGTCTTCGCCACATACTCATATACATAGAGTGCCGAATCGTGCGCCTAGAGACCTGAAGGTGATTGGGCGCGATACAAATCCAAAATAACAATAACAACTGGCTGCACGACAGCTGGGGCAAGGTGGTGTAATCACCCTTGTAGGAGAGTAGGGTCTGCAATCCTATGATCACCCAGATTTTTGCTTTTTGCTTCACTGGTTTACGACTTTCCCTGGCTGTGGGCCTACTAATCAGACCCACAGCCTAGCTGTTCTCTCTACTCCAAATTGTACCCAGGTACTGAATTGGCACTGGGCCCTCTCAAGTCCCTGTACCCAGGGCTGAGGTGCACCCAGAAGTCTCCCAGGGGCTGCAGCATGTATTATGCCACCCCTGGGCTGACTAACTAAATCAGACACAACTGGCTGCTTGACAGCTGGGGCAAAGTGGTGTAAGAAATGCGTTACTTACCTGTAACTGCAGTTATCCAGTATTAGTGTCTTTCATAGATTCACATGCTTGAATCATTCCCCGTCGTCGAGACGGGAGCCTCCGGTATATAAAAAAGTAATGTCCTAGAGACATACATAGAGAGAATAGGCCTAAAGGTCTCACCTTAGTAGCCTATCCACGTCCTTTTGTAGGAAGGACCAAACAGAGCAGGCCCCAAGGGTCCCACCTTGGTGGCCTATCTGGGTCCTTTTGTAAAAAAGGACCAAATAAAGTGAAACAGCCAATCAGCTACTACCTCCTTCTAGAACCTTCCTGTCAGGAGCCCAAGTCTCTCAGATTTTCGTACGCACCAAGCTAGTTAGGCGTAAACTCCTTAGAGAGAAAGGTGAGCCCTGCCAGGGGAGGCGGGAGGGTGCATGTGAATCTATGAAAGACACTAATACTGGATAACTGCAGTTACAGGTAAGTAACGCATTTCTTATCCAGTATTTGGGTGTCTTTCATAGATTCACATGCCTGAATCAGAGTAGCGAGCAATACATAAAGCACATTCTGTGTGAACATCAGGTACAAGCATGTAGATAAAGCATATCACATGACCATAAATCACAAAATGCAATGCAATATACATACAATAAGAGAATGTGCATACCCGTAAAGGATGGAGGGATGTAGTAGGGCTCACCTTACTGAAATAGATGGCGAAGCACTGCTCGGCCCACTGCTGCATCCTTCATCAGCTCAGTATCCAGGCAGTAGTGCCTGGTGAAGGTGTGCGGGGACTTCCACGTCGCCGCTCTGCAAATGTCCAATATCGGCACTCCAGCGAACAACGCTGCCGATGTGGACATGGCTCTAGTCGAATGAGCTTTAACACGTGAGTCTAAAGGTCGCCCAGCCTTGTCGTGACAAAAGGTGATCGCAGAAGAGATCCATCTTGAGATGCTCTGCTTCGTCAGGGGCATGCCCAGTCTTGGTCTACTAAAGGCAATAAAGAGCTGTGTTGACTTTCGAAAGTGTCGTGTCTTATCAATGTAGAATTTAAGGCACCTCTTCAGATCTAGAGAATGTAGAGTTCTTGCGGCTGCCGTGGTAGGATTCGGAAAGAACGATCTAAGCACCACTGGTTCGTTAAGATGGAAGTCCGAGGGGACTTTTGGAATGAAACGAGGGTTAGTCCTCAGAATTACTCTGTCCTCTCGAAATTGAAGGAAAGGATCCTGAACAGATAGAGCCTGCAATTCACTGACCCTTCTAGCAGAGGTTAGTGCCAGGAGGAGGGCCGTTTTCCAAGATAGGAACTTGATGTCTGCCTTATGGATGGGTTCGAAGGGATGCTTCATTAGTTGATGAAGAACCACATTCAGGTGCCACGATGGAGGAACAGGTCGCGGTCGTGGAAAGGACCTATATAAACCTTTCAGGAATTGTTTGATGAGTCTGTCCGCCCACAAAGAAGGGCCCGTAGCCGTTCTCGTGAACCTTGAAATTGCTGCAAGATGCACTTTGATGGATGTATGCGCAAGGCCTGATTGCGCAAGATGTAACAAGTATGGCAGCAGCTGTTGTGGAGTGGCATGGAAGGGATGCAAGCCATGATCCACACACCAGGAACAGAATCGCTTCCATTTTAGTGAGTATGTTTTGTTAGTGCTGACAGCTCTAGCTTTTGCAAGGACATCTCTGCAATCCTGCGGGATGCTCAGGTGGCTGAACTCGCGGTATTCAGGAGCCAGGCTGACAATTTCAGAGAGCTCAGGTTCGGGTGGAGAACCTGCCCTTGAGACATCGTGATCAGGGCCGGAAACTGCTTCAGGCGAAGAGGAGGCCGGGCAGATAGGCGATGAAGTTCCGTGAACCAGTGCTGCCTCGGCCAGGCTGGAGCAATGAGGATCAGAGTGCAGGGTTCCGATTTCATCTTTCTGAGGACCCTGGGTATTAGTGGGAATGGCGGAAAGGCGTACGCAAAGACGTTGCGCCATGCGATGGAAAATGCATTCCCGAGGGTTCCTGAGTGGTGATGCCTGCTTGCGAAGCTTGGGCATTTGGCGTTCTCTCTGGTGGCAAAGAGGTCTATGGCGGGAGTGCCCCACTCCTTGAAGATATGGTTCAGCACCTCCATGTCCAATTCCCATTCGTGGGAAGGAGACGTCTCTCTGCTCAGTGCGTCCGCCAAAACGTTGTCCTTGCCCGGGACATACTCCGCTTTTAATTCTATGCTGTGTTGTAGAAGCCAATTCCAAATTCTTTGCGATTCTCTTGATAATGAGATCGAACGTGTCCCCCCCTGTTTGTTCAGGTAATGCATCGTCGTGGTGTTGTCCGTCCTGACGAGCACCGGGGATTGACGAATGCGTGGGAGAAACGATTGGAGAGCTAGGAAAACTGCTCGTAATTCCAACAGATTGATATGCAGTTTTGTTTCTTGTGTCGTCCATTTCCCATTGATTTGTAGTTCCTGGAGGACTGCCCCCCAGCCTTCCAGTGACGCATCCGTAGTTATTACATGCGGCTCCGCTGGGAGTAGGAATGGCAAACCCTTCGACAGATGGCGGAGTGACATCCACCATTGCAAATGGTTGATAATGGGTCGAGTGACTCGTATGCGGTCCTCGAAAGAACCTGTGGCTTGCGTCCATTGTCTTGTTAGTGCTTCCTGAAGAGGACGCATTTTCAGACGGCAGTGCGGAATGAGCAGTATGCATGAAGACATCATCCCAAGGAGGGACTTGAACGTGCGGACTGGGAGAGTCTTCCTCGAAGCCACTGCCTTGGCTAAGGAGATGAGTTTGTTCTTTCTCTCCCGAGAGGGGAAAGCTCTGACCCGCTCCGTATCCAGAGTTGCTCCAAGGAACGTGATGACTCTGTTGGGTTCCAGAACCGACTTTGCGGCGTTGAGGGTCAGTCCCAGGCGGTGGAAAATATCCAGACAGGCGCTGGAGGATGAGGCTGCGCCGGCCTCCGTCGGTGCCTTCACCAACCAGTCGTCTAGGTATGGAAAAACCTGGTGGCCTTGCTGACGAAGGAACGCTGCCACTGGAGACAGGCATTTCGTAAATATCCTCGGGGCCGATTTGAGACCGAATGGAAGGACACGAAATTGGTAGTGGTGTCCTGCCACCGCAAACCTGAGGAACTTTCTGTGTCCTTTGAGAATAGGTATATGGTAGTAGGCGTCCTGAAGGTCTAAAGACGTCATGTAGTCCCCTTCCTCCAGAAGACCCAGGATTTCTTGCAAAGTCACCATACGGAACGATTGTTTCTTTAGGAACACGTTGAGTGCCCTGAGATCCAGGATCGGTCTCCACTTCTTTCCTTTTTGGTGGATTAGGAAGAAGTGGGAGTAGAAACCTTGATTCATGTGGGCCCGTGGAACTTTCTCTATCGCTCCCTTCTGCAACATAGAAGTTATTTCCTGAAGAAGTAATCGCAGGTGCCTGTGCGAACGGTGGCACGGAGGTGTTGTTGGGGGAGTAGAGGTGAATTCTAGGGAATGTCCAAAACGAATGAGTTGGAGAACCCAACGATCCGTCGTTATGGATTGCCAATTTCGTAGGAAGTATGTTAGTTTCCCTCCAAGTCTTAAAGAATGTAGTGGTGGAGGGGCTAGCCAGGGAGACAAGTCATTGTCTGTTGCCAGCAGGCCGTTTTTGTCCCTTTCCTTTGTAATTGGATCTGCCATAGGAAGACTGCCTTCCCTGTTGGGGTTGTCGCTGTTGAAATTGCGGCTTGGACTGTGAATACGAGTACGAAGACCGATTCTGAAAGGAACCTTTGTATGAAGGTTGTCCTCTTCCCCTTTGGCCACGAAAGGACTGGGACCGAAATTGTAGAGTACCCAAAGCCTTGGCGGTATCTGTGTCCTTTTTAATGGTGGTAAGGGCCGTATCAATTTGTTCACCAAACAGATGCTGGCCATCGTAAGGCATGTCCAAGATCCTGGTTTGCACCTCCTGGCGGAAAGTGGTGGCCTTGAGCCAGCCCTGTCGCCTCAGGACTGCAGCTCCCGCCAGTTGCCGAAAGCCAGTCATGGCGGCATCAATGGCACAGTCGATAATTTCTGAGGCAGAGGTTTGTCCCTCCAAAAGAAGTGAATGTGCCTCTTCTCTGACATCTTCCGGCAGATTTGACAGATAGGGCGCAATGTCCGCCCATAGTTGGCGATTATAACGGCCAAGTAGAGCAATAGAATTAGCCACTTTAACAGTCATAGCTGATGTGGTCGTAAACCGTTTGCCCACGGCATCCAGTTTTTTACCCTCTTTATCCGGTGGTGTCGATAAAGGCGAGGCCGGATTCCTTGAGTTCTTCTGCGCCGCCTGAGTCACTACGGAATCTGGTTTGGGGTGACCAGTCAGGCATACCGGCGCCGTTGATGTGGCTTTATATTTCTTATCAAGCCTGGGCACCACCACCTGTACAGAAGCGGGTGATTGCATGATTTGCTTGCCCTGCTTCCAGATGTATTCAATAATTGGTATCGACCTTGAAATTTTCTTTGTGGGTTCCTTAAAGTCATAAAGGAAACATTCTGTCTCCTGAGATTCCATGGACATGTGGAATCTCTTGGCAGCCCGCTCCATGATGTTGTGAAAGCCACCGATGTCTGCAGGTGGAGACTCCGAAGTCTGTGGAGCTGGAGAGGCTGGAGAGTGTGCCACATAGTCTTGATCAGCGTCAGGGTCCGATTGGTCGTCATCCACTTCCCCTTCCTCTTGTTCTCGTTCTTCTTCCTCAGATGAGGAAACAGTTTGAATGGGCACCTGTGTCTGTGGAATGACCAGAGGAGTGGGTCTATGGCGAGAAGAAGGTGTTGGCGCCTGTGCTGGTGTTGGCGCGGAATGCTTCTCCGGGAACCTTTCCTTATAATCCTTAATAAGGTATTGCAGGTCCGAGACTATAGAAGCCGGAAGGCACACCATAGGAGTAACCTGAGACTGAGGCGGAGGGTGGACCTGTTGTTCAGGAAGGTCTTCCTCCTCTTCCGGCTCCTCATCTGTGGTTTGACATTTCAGCACTAGATCCGACGGGCTAGTAGCTTGCGTAAAGGAGTCCTCGTCCGACTCCTGACCTTGTAGTATACAGGCAGGTGGTAGTTGTTGTATCCTGCCTGGTGACGTCTGACTCGGCGTAATTGGCTTTTTAGTGATTTTTACCATGACGTGGCTCACTTGCGGTGGAAAGGCATCCATAGCATGGGATAGGAGTGCAGACTCCTTCCATGGTCCTGTAGATGGCAATGCTGGAGTCGACGGTGCCTTGGCAGGCATTTTCGTCGACGAGAAGTTCGTCGTCGTCGTCGACGGTGGTTGTGACGACGATGTCTTCATCGACAGCAGCTTCGTCGACGGTAAGGTCCCCATCGTCGACGGTGCACTCGCCGTCGACGGTTTTCCCATCGTCGACGGGATGATCTTCGTCGACGAGGTTTGTTTCGTCGACGGTGCCGACTTCGTCGACGGGGTCGTCGTCGTCGATGACTTCGACGATGGTCTCGTCATCGACGATGTTGTCGTCGTCGTCGACGGAGTGACCGGAATGGTCGACGACGTAGGTCTGCTCGACGACGACGAAGGCGTCATCCTCGTGGTCGAGGAGTAGGCCGACGACGCCGTCGTCGTCGACACTGTCGTCGTCGACGTCGAGACAGTTTTCTGTGCCGAAAGCACCGTAGATGTCGTCGTCGTCGCCAGGACCAGTGGCACCTTCCTGGAGACAGGCGGGTCCTTGACAGACACAGATGGCTTGCCCTCTGAGGACTTTTTAGAAGTCTTCATAGGAGGGGTGTCTGTGGGGCTAGGGGAAGAAACCCTTGGCCTCTTCAAAGAAAATTGGGACGCTCCGGACCCACTCTCACCTTCTGATGCCAAGTCAGCAGTCTTGGTCTTGAGCCTGTTGAGCCACAACAGAAGTCGACCTTCCCGGTCCTTGAGGGTCTTGTTAGAGAAGGTCCGGCAGATTTTGCATTCCTTGGCCTGGTGGTGAGGGTAAAGACAATATAAACATCTATCATGTTTATCGTCGATGTGAAGCCTCTTCTTGCTGCAGGAAGAACAGGCCCTGAACAGACCTTTCTTCTGACCTTCAGACATGCTCTGAAAAGATTAATAATTCGTTTTTATGAAGAAAATAAGTTTCCTGAGGAGAGCTCAGGTGGAGACTCCCTAGCACAACGTGCGGTAGAAAATCTGAGAGACTTGGGCTCCTGACAGGAAGGTTCTAGAAGGAGGTAGTAGCTGATTGGCTGTTTCACTTTATTTGGTCCTTTTTTACAAAAGGACCCAGATAGGCCACCAAGGTGGGACCCTTGGGGCCTGCTCTGTTTGGTCCTTCCTACAAAAGGACGTGGATAGGCTACTAAGGTGAGACCTTTAGGCCTATTCTCTCTATGTATGTCTCTAGGACATGGGGAATGATTCAAGCATGTGAATCTATGAAAGACACCCAAATACTGGATAATCACCCTTTGCTTTAGATATAGTATTCCTATATGTAAACCTACATGGGCACACAGATCTCCTATCAGTCACTCCTATGGCAGGCCTTAACAATCCTGAAGGCAGAGTGCTTGGAATCGTGTGAGATAGTGCTCTGGCATGAGCTGAGCCTGTCTGCGGCTTTCGGCATCCATCCCTTAGCCGTTTCCATGATATCGCATACCATATACTCTTAAGTGCATTATAATCCTCGCGGTTATGTGCCAACTCTGGTATCGCTTTATCAAAACATGTCGAGTAAGGTGTCATACGAATTGGAATATTAACCCCTCGCCAATTCTGGCGACGGGGTTAGCATTCCACCCTTCTAGAGGGACACGACATGTATGTAACCTGTAACCCCGGTTAAAGTCAGACAGAGCCTTAGCTCCACAAAATGGATGCTGCCACCGAGACACAAGTCTGCCCTCCTGCTGCTGGGAGTCCTCCCAGCCCAGGAGGCAAGGACAAAGGGTTTCCTGCCAGGGGCGGTGCCAGCACCGTCCCAGACAGGATTTTGTGTATCCTAGGTAGGCAGGACTTTAGAGGAAGGTGACTGCAAGTGGCACCCCGGTGCTCACTGTGCATAGGCCGGCTGGAACCAGTTCCAGGGGCACTCCAGCCCCTGATCTGGGGAAAGCCCGCCAAAGGAGAGGGGTGTAACCACCCCCCTCCTAGTCCCACCCATAGGGCAGGACTTAGTCGCGTGCCAGCCCCTTTTTGCAGGATAAAGGTAGGAACTGGCCCCCTTCCAAATCAGATCATCTTTGAATCCTGAAACTACTTTCCACGAAAGGAACTCAAGACTTCTTCCCAAGATTCTCCCTTGTGACTAAGGAGTAGTCACCCTGCAGCAGCAGGCACCAACCAAGCATCGCGGTTTGTTGCCAGTCTCTCCTTCGGATCAAGACTGCTCCAGCACGACGAGAACCGGCTTCCCTGGCACCTCTGACCTCAACCTACATCATCAGCCCAGCTGTGATCCGTGGGTGCGACGAGACCTCGAGGGACCGGCCATCTTCAGAACTGCACGACGCTTGTCCAGCACGACCACCGAGTGACCCTCGACTGAGTGCTTTGGGGTAAGAGAAGCCCCGACCCTGAGCAGCTCCAGCACCAAAGTTCAGCCCCCCTGCATCCACGAGATCTGCGTGGGGCCCTTCTGCTCTTTGCTGCCAACCGCGTTGTCCAGGTCGCTTGCCCGTTGGCTAGTGGCCCTCTCACGACGCTCCACGACGACAAACACTGCTGGTCTGGTTGCTCCAGACTAGCCCTTGCTCCCCTCCAAAAGAGGAGCACCCTGGACCCTCCTGGTCCACTCAAGACGCCATTTTAGGTTCACCGCGTGGGCCTTGCATTTGCCAAGACTTGTTGCCCAATCTTGGGTCCAGCGACGTCGACAGCAAGAACCTTCGTGGGACAGCTCGCACCTCCATCCTGGTCGCCGACAACGCCTCCTGGTCCGAGAGACTGCAGAGCCCAGCAGCGCCCACTCACCTGGCTGAGGTGACTTCGTCCGGTGCCATCCTGGTGCCCACTCAAATCACTGGCTAGTGATTCAGAACTTGGTCCCCTCTGCTTACAGATTTCTTCTTCCCTGATCCAGGCTTGGATCACCACGAACTTCTTCACTGGTCGCCTGCCAGCAACTTCTTTCTTCAGGCTCCTGGATCTTCAACGAGGGTTTCCGACGCAACTTGAACCCTATGCAGCCGCAGCCCCTGGGCTAGGTAACCTGAGTACTCCGGTGCTCCAGCATAGTCCAACACCCTAAGTGTTCGGATCCACTCCCGTTTTCGACCCACCTAGTCGGGTTCGCCCGAGAACAGTAACTTTGTCTTTACTAGCTTCCATAGACTTTTTCCCGCCTTACGCGTGAGAGTTCCCACTCTGCACACGACGTCCACAGGCCTCCTGCTACTAATCTAAGGTTTAGTATTGTAGGCCTAGCGTTTCTAAAGTCTATGAGAATAGTTACTTACCTGCTAGTAATTCGCATTCCACTTTTGTAATATATGGTTTTTCGTGCCCCTCGGGCATTTGTGTAAATTGTGCGACTTAAAGTATTTTCGTAAGAGTTTTGTTGTGTGCTTAGCTCCCTGACTCATAAAGAGTTCAGGGTAGTCTTGTTATAAATAAATATCTGTTTATTTTCATAACAACTTGTGTGGTGTCCTTTCACTTGGTGTTCAAGGGGTAATGTGATGGTAAAACAGCTGGCTTAACACGCCCTCTTGAGTCTTAGCCTTAGACTGCTCGTATCCATGCTACTAGGATAGCTGGTCTATAAGGTTGACTTACAACCAATCATCAATAAGGGTTGTTTGGACTGATACATAGTGATCACTAGAATAGTGAGCACTGCATATCAGGCCAACCTCTCACAACCCTTTGCTGTAGATATAGTATACCTATATCTAACCCTAAAATGGACACATATCCTCCTATCAGTCACTCCTATGGCAGGCCTTAAAACAGTCCTGAAGGCAGAGTGCTTGGAATTATGTGAGATGGGGCTCTGGCATGATTTGAGCCCGTCTGCAGCTTGCGGAACCAAGTCCTAATAGCTGTTCCATGATAACGCTATACCATATACTCTTAAGTGCATTATCGACCTCGCGGTTGAATGCTAACTCTGGTATAACATTATCAAAACATGTTGAGTAAGGTGCCATACGAATTGGAATACTACCCCCTCGCCAATTCTGGCGACGGGGGTAGCATTCCACCCTTCTAGAGGGACACGACATGTATGTAACTGTGAACCCCGGTTAAAGTTAACTCGAGCCTTGGCATCACAAAATGGATGCTGCCACCACAGACACAAGTCTGACCTCCTGCTGCTGGGAGTCCTTCCAGCTAGGGCGGCTTGGACAAAGGGTTTCCTGCCTTGGGAGGTGCTAGCACCACCCCAGACAGGATTTTGTGTATTGGGTAGGATAGGACTGAAAGGAATGAGACATGCCTGGGGCACACAAGGTGCCCTGTGCATACACCGGTTCAAACCAGTTGCTGGGGCATCCCTGCCCCAGCTCTGGCGCGAAAACCGGACAAAGGATAGGGGGTGTAACCACCCCCCTTCCTGGTCCCACCCAGGGGAGGGACCTAGTCAGTAGTGCAGCCCCCTTTAGCAGGATAAAGGTAGGAGCTGGTCCCATTCCAAATTAGATTAATCCTGAACTACTCTACAAGAAGAAACTCTGGACTTCGACGTTCTGCTCCACAGAAGACTGAAGAAATCTCCCTTGTGGGCAAGAAGTGTCCACCCTGCATCTGTAGGCACCATCAAGCGTCCAGCGGCTTCACTTTGTCGTCTTCCCTCGAGGATCCAGACTTCAGAGCCCGACGAGACCCGGATTCCCAGACCTCTCCGACCTCAACCTACATCTGCAGCACAGCTGATATCCGTGGGTGCGACGAGACACGTGGGACCGGCCATCTTGAACGAACCTGCACTTCGCTTTCAGCACGACTCCCGAGGTAAACTCGACCAAGTGCTTTGGGGACTGAAGCCCCAGCCCCGAGCAGCCCCTGCACCAACGATCAGTCCTCCAGCATCCACGAGATCTGCGTGGGGCCCTTCTGCTTGTTTGCTGCTCGACACGTTGTCTGGTCACTTGCCGGCTGGCTAGTGGCCTCCTACACGACGAACTTTGATCGCACCGGACATCTTCCTCCTGGTCGCCTGCAGCATCTTTTCTTTCAGGCTCCATTGACTTCAACGCAGAAACCCGACACGACTTCGCACCTATGCACCCGCAGCCCGTGGGTGAGGTAACGAGAGCATTTCGGTACTCAAGGGTAGCTTGACTCTCCTAGTGTCCAGATTCACAGTCGTTTTAGTCCTAACTAGTCAGGATTGTCCGTACTTACCTTTTCTTTGAACTGTACTGTCCATAGACGTTGTTACGCATCCCGCGTGTGAGTTCACACTCTGCACCTGCGTCCCGTGGGCCTCCTATTACTTACCTCAGGTAAGGATAGCGTAGTCCCAGCGGTCCTGCAGCCTCTGGACAGCTCCATTTCTTCTATCGACTCTCACATTCCATTTACTTAGTATATGGTTTGCCGTTCCCCTAGGGCACCATTGTAATTTTGTGCAACTTGTCGTATTTTTCTTAAGAGATTGTCATGTGCTTAGCCCTCTGACCTCATAAAGAGTTCAGAGGTGTTTGTTATTAATAAATATACTGTTTATTTTCATAACAACCTGTGTGGTGTCCTTTCATCTGGTATTCAAGGGGTTATATTGTGGTAAAACAGCTGGCTTCACATGCCAAAAGAGTTTAGCCTAAGACTGCTTTGTCCATGCTACCATTAGGATAGCTGGTCTATAAGGTTGACTTACAACCAATCACCATAAGGGTTGTGTGGACTGATACAAGGTGATCACTAGAACTAGTGAGCATCATATATCAGGCCAACTTCTCACATGTATGACCAGGCTCTCAAGGGTGGACAGGAAGCAAGGGTCGCCTGGAGCCGGGCCGTGGCATCTGGCCATGTTCCTATCTACAGGGGGACCTGTAGCGGGCCTGGACCAGGTGCCCAAAAGAACATCAGATAAGGCCTCATTAAACGGCAGCAGAGGCTCCGAGGAGCTTGCCTGCGGTTTACGGACCTCAGTGAGAAGGTTAGTCCTCACGGCCGCGACGGGGAGTTCAAGGGATAAGGCCTTGGCCGCCCGCGTCAACACCACACTATAGGCTGCCCCCTCCTCCGTAGCCACGGTAGGAGGGGAGACAAAACCAGTGCCTGGGGAAGTGTCCAGACCACTGGCATCCCCAAGCTCACCTGCTCAGTTCTGATAAGGCTGGCACTCACATGCCAGAGGGTCCTCAGACCCCTCCCAATACTCCTCGCCACCCATCTCCTGATACTCAGGGTCAAAAGATGGGGCCAGGTCATAGAAGTAAAAATCTCCTAGCGGCGTCGAATACGGCACCGAGCGGCGCCGCTCCGGCGCTGGATCCGAATCGAGGGTAGGACCAGGGACTACGTCGTCCGGGGCGACACCCTGGGGGCCGGCACCGGCGAGGTCGTAAGGTCGACCGGCGACGACCCGGATCCGGATCCAGCGGGACCCTGCGGCGTCGGGACCGAAGTCGCAAACGGCGCCGGGGCCGAAGCAGCCAACGGCGCCGGGGCCGAAGCACCCGGCCCGCATGGGGACCCAGTCGGGCCGCTTGGCCCGAAGGCGCCGCAGAACCTGACGGAGGAGTGAGCGACCTCATGGCCATGAGGAAGGCCTCGATCTCCTCCGGTGTCGCGTTCTGCCCAGGGACCGGTGGGTATGGAGCAGGCCTGCGGGTCCGGCGGAGCCGCCCAAACCCCTGGCCGCGTCGCGCGAGCCAGAAGAGCGATGACGCCTCTTCGACTTATTGTGCCTCTTACCTGAGGACTTGGAGCCCGAGGAATGGTGACGATTCCTGGAGCTACGATGACGCTGGCCCCGTGCACGGTTCCTCGACCTCCTTCCGGACCGGGACCTCGAACGGTGCGGGCCGACTGCCAGAGCTCGAGGGGCTTGCGGGACCGCTCCCGCCTAGCCTTCGACGTCAAGACCCGGCAGTCGGGGCACTACTTGTCATCGTGGTCGGGCCCCAGGCAATAAAGACACCGGCGATGGGGGTCGGTAACCGACATCAGTCAGTTGCAGTCGACGCAGGGTTTGGACCCGGACATCCCTACCGACTCGAAAAACAGATCAAAAAGATCAAAAAAGTTTAGTCAAAAATTGAATAAAGGGTACCACTTTCTCCGGACCTGCGCCCGCTGGCGCGGAAAAAAGAAGAACTGACGTCAGCGCGCGAGGGCGGCGTCTAAGTACTCCGACGACGTCATTCCTGCGCCAATGACGCAGACGACGGCCGCGGAGCCGCAGACGACGCCTACCGACGCGCAAGGGTACTGCTACGAGTCTGGAGGTGGCTTCAACAACCAGTCATCAAGGTAGGGGAAGCCTGAAACCCCTAACCTGCGCAGATGAGTTGCGACCACCGCCATCACTTTCGTGAACACCCGTGGGGCGCTGGTAAGGCCGAAGGGGAGCACGGTAAACTGAAAGTGCTCGTGGCCTACCGTGAACCGCAGATAGCGCCGGTGGGCCGGCAGGACGGGGATGTGAAAATAAGCGTCCTGCAAGTCCAACGCTACCATCCAGTCTCCAGGGTCTAGGGCAGCTAAGACCTGAGCCAGTGTCAGCATGTTGAACTTCTCCTTCCGGAGGAAGCCGTTGATGTTCCGCAGGTCCAAGATAGGGTGTAGGCCCCCTTTGCTCTTCTTGGGAACCAGAAAGTAGTGGGAATAACAACCACACCCTACTTCTGGCCCAGGAACGCGCTCGATGGCCCCCTTGGCCAAGAGGGCCATAACTTCCTCTCGCAGAAGATTCAAGGGATCCCCCGACACACGGTGGTACTGCGGTGGCATGGCTGGAGGGGTCGCTCAAAGGGAGGGGAGTAGCCCCTTCGGACGATTTGCAGCATCCTCCTGTCCGAAGTGATGGTACACCAGTGGAGCAGGTGATGGCGAACTCTGCCTCCCACTGGCGTGGAATGGGCCTGAAAGGTCGAACTAGGAAGGCTTTGAGGCAGATGCTGCGGGAGCGGATGTGGACTGACCGGCTCTCTGTCCCCCTGCTCCGCCACGGAGGAATGCACGTCCGCGTTGAGGTTGGTTCTGCGGCCTGTGGCTGGACGAACGTTCAGGGGTTCCCTTTCCGTGGCCACGAAAGGAGCTAAAAGCAGAAGTTTGCTGGCGCTGGGCCGACAGGCCCAAGGACTTGGCCGTAGCCCTGGAGTCCTTAAAGCGCTCCAGCACGCTATCTGCTTTGTCGCCAAAGAGGCAACGGCCATCAAAGGGCATGTCCATGAGAGTGCTCAGGACATCCCCTGAAAAGTTTGTGGATCTCAGCCAGGCGTGACAACGAATCGCCACCGTCGTTGCCATCGCTCTACCCAGTGAGTCCGTGGTGTTAAGTCCACATCGGATGGAGTACCGTGCTGCATCCTGCCCCTCAGCAAGAGCTTGGGCGAACCATGCCCTGGCTTCCTCCGGACATTGGGACAGCACGTCCGCCACTGTATCCCACAGAGATTGGGTATAACGGTCCAAAAGGCAAGCAGTATTAATGTTTCGCAACCCTAGACTGAGGGAGGAAAACAGTTTCTTGCCAAACTGTTCCAGCCTTTTGGATTACAGGTCCGGTGGTGCGGTCGGGACGTGGAGGCCTGGATAACCAGACTCTCAGGGGTGGGGTGGGTGGACGGAAAGCAGGAGTCGCCCGGAGCAGGGCGGTGGCGCCGGGCCATGTTCCGAACCACAGGAGGAACTGTGGTGGGCTTGGACCAAGTGCCCATCAGAACGTCAGTGAGGGCCTCATTAAACTGCAGCAGAGGCTCCGAAGAGCTTAGTGGCGGTTGAAGCACCTCGGTGAGGAGGTTAGTCCTCAGGGCCGCTGAGGGTGCTCAAGGCCCAAGGCCTTGGCTGCCTTGCGCAGCACCACAGCTTAAGTAGCTCCCTCCTCTATAGCCACGGAAGGAGGAGAGAGAAAACCATTGTCAGGCGAAGTGACTAGACCACTGGCCTCCCCTAGCTCGTCTGCCCAGTCCTAACTTAACTGGCAATGCTGTGCCAGAGGGTCCTCAGGCCCCTCGCAGTCCTCCCCTTCAACCGTGTCCTGGTAAACAAGCAGAAATGACAGAGCCGGGGCATAGGTGAACAACTCACCAGTCGGCGTAGGAGACGGCGCCGATTGGTGCCGGTTCGACGCCGGTCCCAGGCCAGGGCTAAAACCGGGGCCAGCGTCGCCCAAGGATGGCGCCGGTGGTGGCTCAGAGGGGGTCGGCGCCAGCGGAGGAGTCGTGAGATCAACCGGTGTTGACCAGGATCCAGGCCTGGATCCCACGGGGTCCTGCGGTGCCGGGACCGATGTCACCCGGGACGAATCTGCTGGCAACACAGGGCTAGGACACCCAGTCGGACCCGCGGGACCCGAAGGCGCGCCGGCAGGGCCCAACTGCAGAAAGAGAGTCCTCATGGCCACGAGGAAGTCTCGAATCTGCTCCGGAGTCGCATTGAGCCCAGGGACCGGAGGGTGTGGGGCTGAATGCGACTGCGTGGGCTCTGCCGGAGCCGCGCGAGCGGTGCCACCTGAACCCTCGGCCGAGTCGCGCGACCGGCGAAGGGAGGTCGAAGAAAGATGGTGTTTCTTCGATGACTTCTTCCCATGACTCGAATTACCGGAGTGCGAGGACTTGGATCCCGACGAACGGTGATGACTCTGGCTCCGCGACCGGTCCCTCGACCTCCTCCTTGACCGGGACCTCGAGTGGCATGGAGCCGACTGCCGGATCTCGAGTAGCTTACGGGAACGTTTCGTTTCAGTAATCTTTATTTCGGCAATTCTGCCATAAAAGATACAATAAAATTAATACAAAAACCCATCATACCTCCAGCCCCCTAAAAACAGTAAAATACAAGATGGATTACATAAAAGAAGCAGTGCATAATCATGCTCATAGTAAATGTAGCAATATACAACCAGTCAGCGAAATTAAGCTAAAGAATGTTGGCAACATGATAAAAATAGCTCTTGCATACAATTGCATAATTTACAAAACAAATGGGACACAAGCAGGCAAGAAATCAGGGTGTCCTAGCGATTAGGCGTAGTCTCGTGTGCCAGGCTGCCTCTAAAAACTTCGCCATTACACACACAGTTACCTTAGACAAGTCGGTTTTAAGCATTCGAAAAGCCTCGGAGCATCTGCGAAACCCTAGATTCTTACATAGGGGGACTACCCAGAATCTTCTAGCAGCAGAGTAGGCGGGACAAAAGAAGACTAGATGGAGTTCGTCTTCGAGCCTACAATTGCAGCCCGGGCAATTCTCAGGGTTCGATTGTTTCCATTTGCTGGTAAATGCTCTTAACGGCAGAGTACTATAACGCCATTGGAGGAACAGCTTCCGGGCCAGATTTGGGAAAATATCATCCAAAACTGGCTCGAACTTGTAAGAATCCTTTACCACAAGAAATTTATCTGACAATGAATCTGGGCGAGTACCCTGGATGTGGGATGCCAGATTGCATGCATAGAACGTAGCCACAAGATGTTTGCGGGGCATGCTCTGGCAGGCAATTAAAGGATCGTTCCACAGGGACGGAAGGCCCAACCGATCAAATTCAGTTTTAATGTATTTGAACCACGGGATGTTTTCTGCATCCGGTAGTGCAAGAATTCCCTGGAGTTCCTGCCTATAGTTAGCTAGCTCCGGGGTTGTCCATAGCCTTCTCCAGAATGTTAGAGGTTTCACACCCACCACTTGGTCCAGGGGTTTTAGGCCCAGATCCAGCCTAAGTGGCAGGAGTGGAGTGCTTGTCGGTAGTTTTAATAGCTGCCTAAGAAATTTATTTTCTAGGGTGACTAGATCTTTTTTGCAAGCATATCCCCATATTTCACTACCATGGAGAATCGCTCCTCTAGCCTGGAGTCTATAGATCTCCAGTGGCGGGGCTAACGGCCTAATGGTTGATAAGTTGGAATTTGCCAGCCTAATGATACCCCCGGATAATTGAGCCAATCTAAGATGTGACTTGGCCTGATGATCACCCCAATCGAATTTATCATTAATAGTCACACCCAAGTATTCAAAAGTGTAGACTCTTTCTAGTTGGTTGGCACCTATGAGTGGATTAGGGCGTGTCTTTTTGGGTGGGTTAAAAATCATATACTTTGTTTTTGAGGCATTTATTTCAAGTCCATGTTCCTGACAAAATGCCTCAAACCCTACCAAAACTCGTTGAATCCCCATAGGGGATTTTGAGAGCAATAAGGTGTCATCCGCGAACATAATCGCGGGCACCCTAGTACCACCCAGCCGCGGAGCATCTGTGTTGTCAATGTTATTTAAAAAATTGATTACCCCATTGACAAAGAGGCAAAACAGAGTCGGCGCCAGGACGCAGCCCTGCCTTACCCCTCTGTCAACGGGGAATCTGTTAGAGAGACGGCCGGCTCTCCCACACCTTACCTGAGCAAAGTTTTCAGTATGTAGACGGATAATAATATCTAAAAGAGGTTGGGGGAGCCCAAGTTTGGCCAATACCGCCCACAGTTTGCGCCGTGGAACAAGATCGAATGCCGCTCTAAGGTCGACAAAGACGGTATATAGCGTGCCCCCCTCCAGCCTCACCGTCTTCCAAAAAATAAGGGCCAGCCTGAAAAGTTGATCCGTGGTCGAGACCTTGCTCCTAAAACCCGCCTGGAATGTACTCAACACTGAATGATCAGTCATCCAGTCCTGAAGGCGGTCAAGGATCAGCCTCGCAAAAAGCTTTTGCGAGACATCAATCAGGCTGATTGGCCTATAGTTGGCTGGGAGCAGAGGAGAGCCCTTCTTGAAGATTGGGACAATCTCTGCTCCCAGCCAAGTACTAGGGACCGCCATGCCTGCAAGAATTGCATTAAAAATAATTAGCAAGTATGGAGCCCAGATCGAGGGTTGGTGTTTGAATAAGTCACCTGGAATTTTATCTAATCCCGGGGCTTTCCCGGATGGTTGTTTTACTATTGCCGCAATAATCTCCCCCAAGGAAAACTGCAAAGGGTCAACTTCTTCTACACTTGGATGGCAAACATTTGGGAAGCCCAACAGCATAGGATGTTCCATCGATACGCACAAATGGTGCTCCGGCGGACCCGGAACAGCCTCTTCCTAGAGGCAACGAAAGTGATCCTCCCAGACCACAGCCGCAATGTTGGCCTCAACTGCTTGGGTCGGCACTGATGAGCCTGTTTTCACAATTTGCCAAAATTTCCGGGTGTCTTTTGTCTTAAGAGAGGACAGCATACATTCCCAGTTTGTGTGGTCCCAAGCCACCTTTGCATTGTGAATGGCTTGCTTTAGGCCGGCCCTCCTTGACCTAATTATCCCAGGATCCCTTGGGTGCCTCAGCGCCTCAATCAGTTTGCCCTTTGCCTCCCTACAAGCAGGATTGTACCAAGACTGGCTTTGCACCCTACTGGGCCCTTTCCTCACCACTGGATTCAGGAGATCCGCAAGGGTTCCCACCAAGTCTTCGACGTCAAGGCCCGGTAGTCGGGGCACGACTTGTCGTCATACCGGCGATCCCGACGCGGACGACGGACACGGAGCCGCAGACGACGCCTACTGACGCGCAGGGGTACTGCTGCCGAAAACTTTCCGGATCCAGTCTGACACCTAGGGGTTATTCTAAGGTAAGGTATCTAACCAACGTGTTTCTTTTAGATGTCTGACGCACTTACAACACGTGAGAATGGACTACGAAGGTTGAGTCCTGTGCACACAGTGGCACCCTCACACTTAGAACCGAGAACCCTGCCTTCAATATTGAAAGACCTGCCTTAGGGGTGACTTATAGGGTTTAAGTGCAATAACCTCAGATATAAGGAAACTTATATCTGTTTTAAGTGGTGCTAGCACCAGCTGACACAGGCTGCAATGGCAGGCCTGTAGTCCCAATCTGAGTGGGTCTCATGGGAGGCATAATACATGTTGCCGCTCGCAGCTGTTCGTGGAAAGACACAGAGCCAACACTAAGGAGGAGAACCCATCACTTCAGAGCCAGCAAGGATTGCCACTTTTGCCGGGGATATTCACAGTGGTGTCACTGACTTTGTTTAAGACTAACCAGCGGGCGCGGGACTGCGAGTCCCAGCAGGCGGAGCGCCGAAGCCATCAGGCGCACCTGCGACTCTTCTCGCCCCCTCCCTATCCGCAGCTGATAACGGCTCGCGGCCCCCGGTTTGCGGGCGCCGCTCGCAGCCGTTCGTGGAGAGACAAAGAGCCAACACTAAGGAGGAGAACCCTTCACTTCAGAGCCAGCAAGGATTGCCACTTTTGCCGGGGATATTCACAGTGGTGTCACTGACTTTGTTTAAGACTAACCTGCGGGCGCGGGACTGCGAGTCCCAGCAGGCGGAGCGCCGAAGCCATCAGGCGCACCTGCGACTCTTCCCGCCCCCTCCCTATCCGTATATAGGAGAGCTCAATACCGCGCACGCGGGACACGCGCGGGTCAGAGCGCGGGGCGAAGCCCGGGCAAAGGGCGGGCCCTCTGTGGCCCTCCGAGGCCTGTAGAGACTGGACTGGGCTAGGCCCTTTGACTACCCTCTCCAAAGCCTCCTTCACAGCAAGTATATTTGTATTGCTGTGGTTTATTATTGTGTTGTTAATGACCCCTTTCTTGTTTTTAGTTTGCACCTAGTTCTATTTGTATTCTTCTTGTTAGCGTCTTGTACCCATATCCTGTTGTTAGTCTGTTACTGCTTTGGCTATGGCGATGTCCACCCGTGAGACCCGTAGCAAGGCTGCGGCGGGAGCCAAAAAATTGACCGGCACACTGGATAATGTCATTCTTCGTACTAATTCCTTAATTGATCAAGGCATAGTACTTATGGAAAGAAGAGTCTCTCAGGACCTAGCGCATGCTAAAAGGTCGTCATTAGGCAACATAGCCTCTGCGCGTATCCCTGTCAAAGCCCCAATTATCCCTGAAACTCACCCTATGGTGGCTGATTATGTGACCCATTCTACCCCTAGTACTATCACTGTCCCCCTAGACCCACTTGTCCCTAGCTCTGGTACATTGCCCCCTCAGGACAACTATTCATTGTGCCCACTTGTTATTGATCCTCCTGGGAACATCTGTACCCAAAGGGGTATACTTGAAGGAGCAATTCCTAAATCGAAAAGTGCCATCATTAAGGTTAAGGGTGTCAACACAGATAATCAAGTTTTGTTAGGACGACTGAGTGATAAGGCTAGCGGTAGTGGCAGTATTGATGAGGGGAGGGATAACTTGGGACACAGCATAAGGAGAGAAGAGACACAGCGGGTACACCCCCTTCAATCCCTAGGCACCCCAGACGATACAATTTTGAACAACAGTTTGGGTAGCGTACTAGGTGACAGTAGTCTAGAAGAAACTTCAAGCCAGTAACCAACGCGATCAATATACCTCAGATTGTAACCGGCCCAACCTCCTCTGATCCCAATCTCATCTCTTCCCACCCCGAGGAACCCAAGCCACGTAGGAACATCAACCTACCACCCGACACCTGTCCCTATGTGATAGTCTTAACTGGTGTCCCTGAGCTTGTCCTGGCAACATATGAATCGTTCTGGGCACTCAAAAACAAAGTTTGCCATTGGTTAAATAACAATTCCCCCCCCCCCCTCTAACTTTAATAGTAAAATTCTCATGGTAGAGAGAGCACCATGGGTGGGTGAGAATAAGAAAAACCTACATGGGGACTGTGTTGTTGTTACATTTGAGGACCCACGCTTGGTGAACCATATTTGTTTTGGTCCCCCAAGTATTAACACCTCCATCAGGGGTGGGGAATTCCTATCTCCCGACGCCCGAGATATCTAGATTTCTTAGGAGGGCAAGAGGTTTAAATTTGCATTTTGTCCAAAGGACAAGTAGACAGATTTATGGCAAAACGATACACAGCTGTTCAACCCTGTAGGTCACAGCCAGTAAATAAGTTGCTCTGAGCAGTTTATTGGCAGCGAAAGGGTCAATGTAAAAACTGGGGCCTGCACTTTAATTTCCCCAGAGCTGAACAACAAAAGCTTGTTTGACTTCCAGGCCCTCCCCTGGTCCTTTTATTTTCATCAAGCACGAGACGCACATCAAGCTTTTGCAGCTCCAGTACACTCCAGCAATGGCATGTAAGAGGCTGCTTTTTTTCTGCCTCTTGGCCCCTTGCTCTGACTTGAACTGTATGACCCCTCCCTGTCTTGTATTCTCTGCTCCACTCCTGGGCCTCATAGGGCTCCAATATCCCTGCTCATCTTCAAATCACTTTGCTTTCCCTTCTCATGCACCCCCTCCTTGACACTTTGCATTTCCTGTACACCTTATCTTACACCTGGTGCCAAAACCTGCTAACCCACCACCCTCCGCCGCCCTCTCTGACATCCCTGACCCACTCGCCTTGGCCTCTCATTTCTTACGTCATCGAGGGCTTACATTAAAGCTCATTAGTTTCCACATGGGCCTTCATGCAGGCCTAAGGCCACCCCTAATTCTGTCCTTGCACTAGGCCTCTCATCTCACTTTGTGCCTGCACCAGGGGCATTGTGAACACACCGCTGTAGCAACTGCAGCAGCTGTAGAGTTTTTGATGGGCCTCTTCAATCTGCAGGTCCGCAGACAAATGCCCATAATGGACTTGAAAGGGTGGGTGGGAGAGTGAGTGAAAGGGTGGATGAATAGATGCATGGATGAATAGTGAAAGAGTGGATGGATAGATGCATGTATGAATAAGTGAAAGGGTGGAAGTACAGATGCATGGAGGAATAAGTGCAAGAGTGGATGGTAGATGCATGCATACATTAATGAGTGAAAGGGTGAATGGATAGATGCATGTATGAATAAGTGAATGGGTGGATGTATAAATGCATGGGTGAATACGTGCAAGAGTGGATGGTAGATGCATAAATTAATGAGTGAAAGGGTGAATGGATAGATGCATGGATGAATGAGTGAAAGGCTGGATGTATAGTTAGATGAATGAGTGGAGTGAAAGGGTGGATGTTTAGATGCATAAATGAATGAGTGAAAGGGTGGATGGATAGGTGCATGTATGAATGAGTAGATGGATAGATGCATGTATGAATAAGTGAATGGGTGGATGTATAAATGCATGGATGAATACGTGCAAGAATGGATGATAGATGCATAAATTAATGAGTGAAAGGCTGGATGTATAGTTGGATGAATGAGAGGAGTGAAAGGGTTGATGTTTAGATGCATGCATGAATGAATAAGTGGAAGGGTGGTTCGATAGGTGTATGGATAAATGAGTGGATGGATAGATGCATGTATGAATAAGTGAAAGGGTGGAAGTATAGAATGCATGGATGAATACGTGCAAGAGTGGATGATAGATGCATACATTAATGAGTGAAAGGGTGAATGGATAGATGCATAGATGAATGAGTGAAAGGCTGGATGGATAGATGGATGAATGAGTGGAGTGAAAGGGTAGATGCATGGATGAATGAGTGGATGGATGTAAGTATGGAAGTGTGAAAGAATGGTAGGATAAGGGTGAATGAAGGGATGGGTGAGTGGATGGATAGGTTGAAAGTGGATTGATGAGTGAAAGGATGGATGGCGTATTGAACGGGTGGATTCATGGGCGAGAGAGTAGATGAATAGATGGCTGAGTGGGTGGGGATGTATGGATGGGTTGGTGGCTGGGTGGCAGGGTTGATGGATGGATGGGTGGACAGTTGAGTGTAAAGGTGGATGGAGGGATTATTGAAAGGGTGGATGGATATATGATGGAAACGGAAGCTGGACGGGTGAAAGGGTGGATGGACGAGCGAAAGCATAAATAGAGGAAGTGAAAGGGTAGGTGGATAGGTGAGTGAAAAGGAGGATTGATGGGGTGGGTGGATGGATGAGTGGAAGGATGAATGGAAGGATGAGTGAAAGGGTGGATGAATAGGAGTGAAAAGGAGGATGTGTGGAGTGAAAGGATGGATGAGTAAAAGGAAGGCGGGATGGATCAGTTAGATCGATAGGTTTGGAGATGGCAGGATAGGTTTGAACAGGGGCTTCCTGAACGCCCCCTTTAGTAGCTACAGTAGAGGTGGAGCTCTTGATGGGCCTCTTCTGTCTGCAGCTCGGCAGACAAAGATTTGTAATTAATGTGAAAAGATGAATGGATGTTTGGGTGAAAGGATGAGTGAGTGGAAGTGTGGCTGGCTAGACGGATGGATGGATGATTGAGTGACCGGGATGGTTGAGTGACGGGGTTGGTGGATGGACAAAGGATGTTATAATGAAGGAAAGGGTGAATGAGTGGATGGGTTACAGGGTGTAAGGATTAGAGAGCAAAAGGATGGACGAGTGTAAAGGATAAATGGATGGATGAGTGGAAGGATGGATTGATGGATGGGTCGAAGCGAGGGTGGAAGGATGAGTGAAAGGGAGGGTGGATAGATGAGTGAAAGGGAGGGTTTATGGATGAGCAAAAGGATGGCAGGATGGTTGAAATGGATAGGTTTGGAGATGGATGGGTAGGTCTGGATATGGATAAGCAGATGGACTGACAGATTAACAGATGGACGAACAGATTGGTGAAAGGATAATGGATAAAAGAAGGAATGGGTGCCAATGTAAAGGTGAAATGCTAGATATCAGTGGGTGAAAGGATGAATGGGATAGATGCTGAGATGGAAGAGACAAGAGGGCTATGTTGGCGAGGATTCCAATTACTTTTTTCGCTTGCTTGGTGTCATAAGAACTTTGGATCAACGTGGGGGGTATTTTAATTTTCTGGTTACTCACTTGGCCTACACTATTCTCCTTTCTCTACTGTGGGATTATCAGGTAGGCGTGTTGCTGTATGCCAGCGCGTTCATACTAGACTGCTAGTATTTGGTCTCATAAAGGCCACATTGCCATAGAAATTCCTGGCACTGAACAAAACTACTTTGCAAAAGAGCAGAATGCTGTTACACACAAGGATGCCAGCTCACAGATAGGCAGAGATAGCATTTTAATAAAAACAAAAGGTCTTGGTTAACTCAGATTTAATTAGGGGCTCCATGTGAAAGTCACAAAAGTGCACCCATGATATATGTCCTTGTATTAATGCAGATTTACGTTTTTCATGTATTCACATGAAATTCCTCAAGTAGGCCAGGAACCCGTAGTCCTAGAAAATATTTGTGAATTGCATCTTAGCATGAGCAAATATGAATATGCCCCAGCGGAAATCTGTTGAGTGTTTATAAGTTCACTTTTTCTCCAACCACATTTTTCCCAGCCCTGGAAGAAACTTTACTTCTGCCATTGCAAGGGGTAAATTGCCAACCTTTCTCAGTATGGGAAAAGATTAGAGAAGAGCTGGTGAAAAACTCAAAAATTCAAATCCTTCTATAGTATTTGCCTGACATAACCAGAGAGGCTTTTATCAGAGCTCTTCTATAAATAGATTGCAGCCATTATTTGACGGCGCACTACATGGCACCAAAGGGACAAGTGGATTTTGTTACAGGACATGTAGATTTATGAAGCTACTTGTCCCATGGACAAGTACATATTTTATTAAATTCCACACCCCTGCTCCATGATCAGGGTTAAACCCTTGTCATACTTCTACACCCGTACGGAACATCAAGATAATAGGTGGAGTTGGTTGAGGGCTCCTAACCACACGAGGAGGGTGATGAGGGGTGAGCCATTGAGAGACTGGAATGCAACCAACTGGGCAGGGGGCGATGATGGAGATTGGAACACAGTAGGGAGAAGAGCAGGGAGATTCATTCCAGGTGAAACAGAGTTTAATGGGAACTGGCATGGCCCACAGCTTAACCACCCTCTCATTCCGTGCTATAATCATTTCAGTGGATTGGAAGCAGTCGACTGACTCCTAACCCATTCTGCTGGACAAATGGAAAAGAGCGGGGCGGGAGCTGCTCCTCGGGATGATCCAAAAAGCAGTAGTGAGAGCATAGCCAGTTGGGGAATCACTAGACTTAGTCTGGGGGGAAAAGAACCAAGTATCCCAGTTACAAGTAAGGAACTACCTGAAACCCCTTTCTCTATTAAGATTCTGTCTTGGAACATAGCTGGGCTAAAAAAAAATCTTGCTAACCCAGATTGGAATGATTTTATCAACAAATTCCATATATGTATGTTCCAAGAAACTTGGTCACTGTCCCCATTATACAAAAAATGGGTACTCTACTTACTTTACACCAGCAGTCACGGTGGGGAAAGGTCGCCCTTCAAGTGGCCTGCATATTTGGGTCAAGGTGAATTTGAACTGCGTAGTTACCACCCATAAAGTCCCTTCTAACGACATCTTGCACATTTCCTTAAAAAGTCCATCTGGGGGCACAACTCTCGAACTTTTTTGTGTCTACGCAAGAGGGTTACAGGGCGGCCTAATCTCGCCCACAATAGAGGTGTTGGATGCAAGACTGTCAGATCTCCCCACCACATCTAAAATACTAGTGGGAGGGGATTTTAATTGTACGTTCGAAACTCTGGACGACGAAGAGAAACTAGGTTTCAGCTCAGAGGACAGGAGGCAGATCATACCCGCCTTAACCCTCCCCCCCATCAAGAAATGGACAGCCAGAGCTATCCAGTTGAATGCCCTAGCTCTTGAGCATAATCTACGGGCCCTAAATGGGCGAACCATCTCAGACCGGGATGGGGCAATGACCTACAATAGGATAGGTTGCCCTTCTAGAATTGATTATATCCTCCTGGATACTCAATCTTGGTCCAATTTAGTAGATATGGAGGTCAGGCAGTCCTCTGATAGTGATCATAATCCATTATGTATGATAATCCATTGGGCAAATAGGATTGGCAAGAGTGGTGGTCCCGAGTTGATTACAAAAGGGGTTTTGCCCTCGAATTGTAATCGGAAGCTAAGATGGAACATGGTTAAGTGTGAAGAGGGGAAACTTAACAGTATAAAAGAGCTAGTCTTAGCGGAAACCCATAGCCTTGTAGCTGTTGCTTCTGCAACGCTTAATGCTCCTGCTTCGGTTCTACAAGCTTCGTATAAGAAGCTAACAGATAAAATAGGAGAGTTTTTCATGAAGAAACCACAGGGGAATTCTGAACCAAAACAAAAACCCCCTGCAGGTAATCCTTGGTACACGACAAGTTGCAGAGCTAAGAGGAGGGCCATAATGCAAGCTATAAGAAATCAGGACCCCGTAGCAGTGAGACTAGCAAGAAAAGAGTACCATAAAAGCATTACCTTAGCTAAAAAGACTGGGAGGAGGAACACTGGCAGCAGCTCAAGGATGCAGCTTGGGGGAAAAATGCTATTGAGTTCTGGAAACTGATCAATGTCCTTGATAGAAGGGGGGCTGATCCGATTTTAAATCATATAAATGAACATCAATGGCACTCTCATTTTTTAAAACTATACTGCGAGGATAGTCTGCAAGACCATACAATATCCACAGTAAAGGAAACACTAAGTATATCTGGTTTGGAAATAGGATGTAAGGAAGAGTCCTTCTCTACACGGGAGGTCCAAAACGCGATCCTGAAAATAATACCAGGGAAGGCGGACGGCCCAGATGGCCTTCCGGGGGATTTACTATTGCACGACCCCATAATATGGGCAGACCTTATAGCCTCTCTAATGAACCTAATCCAGTATGGCCATCCTGTCCCTGAATCCTGGAAGGGTGCGGAGGTCATCACCATATATAAGAAAGGTGATAGAGACGACCCTGCCAACTATAGACCAATAAATCTAATTGACACCATTCAAAAGGTCGTTGGCAGGGTCATCATAAATCGAATTGAGACGTGGTTAATAGACGATGGTATTCTGACCCACTTTCAGGCGGGGTTCAGACGAAATGTTGGTGCTATGGACCAGGTATTCCGGTTCTGCGCAGTCTATTGGAAAACAGTGTCTATCTACAAGGGAAGCCTGTATCTGGCTTTCATAGACTTGAAAACCGCATTTGATGTCATCCCTCGTGCCAAACTTTGGGAGGTTCTATTAGGTACGGGCTTGCCTGTTTATCTGTTGCAATATATCATCAAGCTCCATGAAGACAATTATGCAAGGATTCGGTGGGGGAATCAAGGCCAATTGACAGAGAGGGTACCAGTCAATAGAGGAGTGCGGCAGGGCTGTGAAATGGCACCGACATTGTTCTCCTTTTTATAAATGGGGTGGTGGACCATTTACGGGAGGAACCCTTGGATGCCCCTGTCCTAGCCGGAGAGAAACCCCCCACACTCCTCTTTGCGGACGATACCCTCTTGATGTCCAAAACCCCTAAGGGTCTTCAAAAATTGCTTGACCGTTTTAGTATCTTTTGTAAAGATCGCGGGCTAACGGTCAACACCACGAAAACAAAACTGATGGTACTATCTGCTAAAAGGAATGGGAAGAAAGCCCATCTCTCCCTGAATGGCACCCCCCTAGAAGTGGTGGATAAATTCGATTACCTTGGGGTTAGGCTTTGCAATAATATGAGATGGGACTCTCATATAACCAAAATGGTCCTAAATCTTAAAAGGGTCTCCGGAGCAATTTTAAAGAACCAGCGTCTATCAATCAGTAGACCAGTAGCACCCGCTTTGGCAGTTTATGAGGGGAAAGCTTTAGCCTCTGCAGTTTATGGCTCTGAACTATGGGGCGCGGAGAATAGCAAGGTGCTGACTATTGCAGAGAATAAGTTCTTGAGAGACCTAGTCTCCCTTCCTCCCTCGACTCCCTTGAAACCATTATTTTATGATATGGGCAAAAGACCAATTCTAGAAGTAGTTCAACTACGCCCTGTGCTATTCTGGGTGCGACTTAGACGAACCCCTGAATTAGCAAATTATGCCCTAGTGCTGGACGAATTAATTACCTTGAATATAGCCGGCAAAATAAGGTGGCTAAACAACTTAAAAAAGCTGGTGGAATCTATAGGTCTGGCAGAATCATGGGTCTCGCAGTCCCCTCCCACTAAACAAATTGTTAAAAAACTATACTGGGAATGGGCCGAGGGCAAAGATCTCACTATCTCAAGCTGGGGATCTCTAACGAACAACATCTTTAATCATAAATCCAGCAGAAAGTTGGAACTCTTTCTGGACTTTATTCAGACCCCCAGAGATAGAACCCTGTTCTTGAAACTAAGATATGGCACCCTACCTTTAAGAAAATGTATGGAAGGGTGGAAGGGCAGGTGGGTTTATGATCTAAAATGTCCAGGTTGCCCATGTCCGGAAGAATCCCTTGGCCATTTTCTGTTTGCTTGTAATGCCTATAAACATGCCAGGGCAAAATGGCTGAAACCAGTGTGTAGGGAGATGGGCGTTAGAGACCACAGATCAGCCCTGCGTATTATTCTAACCAACACTACCTCAATGTACATAGTTTGCGGGATAGCTAAATATTTGGCCAGTGCCTGGTTCAAACGATCTAGGCTGCTTTTAACGTCTGACCAGACTCTTATTTAAGAATGTATCCTTTATACAAATTTCTGTAGACCTTTTTCCACATTTTAACAGCATGTAACAATGGTATTTACTTTTAATAGTTTTGTAGTAATACTTGGTAACTGTTTAATGTGATTTTATGTCTGTACTTTTAGGATATATTTTTATCGAATAAAGTATTACAACATAAAAAACACATAATACATGTTGCAGCCCATGGGAGACCTCTGTGGTACCTTAGTACCATATACTAGGAACCTATCAGAGTGCACCAGTAGCCAATCTGGAGTGTACCGAAGTAATCACCACGTCCAATGTAGGGTAGAAGCACAGACTGGGGTCCTGATTAGCTGGATCCCAATCATGAAAACAATGACACCAGCAAAATTGGCCATGAATGCAGACCCTTCTTTATTACATACCACTATTCCATTTTGTCTGAGCACCACAGTGTTATACTACTGTGAGAATGCTCAATAGCTGGGTGATGTACAAATTACATTATTTGCTATGTTATTTAATCTGGAGGTAGGCAACTGTGGAGAATTTCTCTTGTTGTGGGAGTACTATATTCCTGGATGTTTTCTAACAATGAGGGTCTATTTGAACTTAAATATCTGAAGCAGACAACACAAAATCTTTAAACCACAGCCATTCATAAATGATTGTTTGACGAAAAATACAGCTAGGAAAAACAATGTATGGTAAGTCGCTTTCAAGTTTTACTAATTATAGCCAAGGAAGTTTACACAATACCACATTGTTAACATGTTAATTCGTCCATATTTCTTTAACCCTATGAAGAACAAGGAGCTTCTGTATTGAACTATATTATAAAAGAAAATAACAATAAACCTATAAAGATTACACGTATTACTTTACCTCATCTGGTGTCTCCAAATGTTTAGCTGTCACAGGGAAAAGTTGGCCTGGACAAGGCATGAGTGGCAAAGTATAACGAGGTAACAGAGGTGTCCCATATTCAGTCAACAGCAAATCCTGAAATGTTAAAATATCTCAGTTATACCTACCAGAAGGAGAAAGTACATTGTTGATATAGAATTAGTATTTTTATTTTACGGAGTTTTATATAGCACGAACTTGACCCGAAGCACCAGTTGTGTTACATGAGGACACATTAATTTTTTGTTAGGCACGGGGAGATTAAGTGATTTGCCCAGATTCACATGATGTGCAGCGTCATTGCAGAGACTCGAACCTGGTTCCCCAGATTCGAGGTCGACCGCCCTCGCCGTTAGGCCAACTCCTCTTCCCGAAAAACCCCACAATTTAAAGTATGAGTTCCTTACCTTCGGTAACGATGTATCTGGTAGAGACGTAGTCTAGCCACAGATTGCTTAACTTAGAATATCCCTAGGCGTCAGACTGGATCCGGAAAATTTTCTGCAGCAGCGCTGCGCACCGGGGGCGGCCCCGCCCTGCTGTCATCTACGGACATGACGTCAGCAGAGCCATATATGCCCCTCCTGTTAGCTGTAGATTCCTTACTTTAGAATTGCCCCCAGGCTTCAGTCTGGATCCGGAGATTTTTTCTTCAGCAGTACCCCTGTGCGTTGTTAAATGGCATCGGTCGGCTCCGTGTCTGGCATTGGTGTCGTGGGCGTCACGGAAACCTACACAGACACCGCCCATGCACGCCTACGTCAATTCATAACACGACTTTCCACGCCAAAAGCGCAGAGCCATGAAAGACACTGACCACGGGTGCATCAAAACTAGGGCCCTTAAGGGGAGACCCTATCTCTAAAAATCAGTTCACAGAGCGGAAAGGACGGGTTGGGCGGTAAGAAATCTACAACTAACATATGTCTCTACTAAATACATTGTTACAAACGTATATAACCTGCTCATCTGTTAGAGACCGTTAGTTGTAGATTCCTTACCTTGGAATAGATCCCCCAGCAATAACTTTCCCGGAGAAGGGTCTGTGAACCAAGGTGAAACAAGAAAGTCCTAGAGGACCAAACAGGCGAAGTACATATCCAGGCAGTAGTGTCTGGTAAACGTATGTAAGGATGCCCACGTTCCTTCCTGACAGATGTCAAGGACTGGAACTCCATGTGCTAATGCTGCAGTCGCCGCTGTTCCTCTGGTGAAATGAGCACACAACCCTTCGGGATCCAGTCTGACATCTAAGGTAAGGAATCTAATACTAACTTGTTTCTTTCAGATGAATCTGTTAATGATAGGAGATTTAAATAAAGAAGGCTGATCTAGCAGCCGAAGAAAAGCAGAGATGGCTGCAAGATATCTTTTAAGAGTGCCCAAAGCAGATCCCTGCTGGACCAAAGAAAGAATATACAAAAGGACCTTAGACAGCCTTTACTGTACACTATGCCACAATTTTGTTCCAGTGGAGGGATGACTGGCTGCCAAGATAAAATCACACACTTCGGCGGAAGGTCAAAAGCTGTCAACTGCGGCCACTCAATCACCACACAAGGAGGTGGAGAGTAGACCGGTTCGGGTGAAGAACTGTCCCCTGCTGCTGTGACAGCAGATCCTGGGAACACGACCGCGGGATCAATGCAAGTCAATAGGTAAGTCGCGGTTGCAATTATAAAGTAGGACCCTTCCCAGTGGACCATGAAGAACCCCAGTGGAAGACAGAAGGTTAGACCGCCACCCCACCAGTGGATCCCCTAGGGAGCAGGATACTTACACCAGGGAAGCTGAGTGCGTAGGTGTGAAGTGGCTTCGGAAACACCTGTCGAACCCAATGGAGGACTGCAGGAAGATGCCGCTGCTGGGGAAGGTGATAGTGTCTGGTGGATCCCAAAGGTGGATTCAAGTTGAGAAGTACCTGCAAGCAGAGGGGACAGAGTCTATGCCGCTCAGGAGTGACCAGGAGGCACGAAGATGAATTTCCACAGATATCAAGTGTTGGAGGAGATAGGACGGTGACCTTGGAGCTCCAGCTGTGAGGACCAGGCGACGCTGTGGAAGATCAGCAGCCGTTCACAAGCTGTCATGTGTCGGATGTCGAGAGTTGAGGGGTCGTTTTCCGTTGGGAGCACCAACAAGCTTTGGCAACTGCAAACAACGTGGAAAGTGAAGAAGGTGCTGTGTCGAAACCAACAAGGTCCAGGTGACTCACCACAAGCAGGGCAGTCAGGGCAGACTCCGAGCAATCAGAGGAGCACATAGAATTAAAAGATGACCCTCAGGTCGGAGGCACTGGAGTCGCAAGAGGACGTTTAGCAGCTCACAAAAAATGCAAGGCCACTGTGCAAGTGATATGATGAGGACAAAGATCTTGTTGACTGGAGATGCTTGAAGTTGGGGCTACTTGGAGCCTGAAGATCTTGGTGGAAAGAAGCCAACAAGCCTTTGCAACTGCAAGCTGACGCAATGCACAGGGGTTCAGTTCCTGCAGCTCCAATGAGGGATACTGGCCTCAAACTTGGTGAGAGGACAGGGCAAGACTCCAGAGATGTGAAAAACGACCACCTGTGTTGCTGAGCCTTTCGAGGTCAGTGGGAGCCCAGGATCAGCAGATCAGTTAGCTTAGTTGCGGTGCCTGCAGATGCAGTAAAGTGACTACTTCACTTCAAGGGAGATTCCTTTAGGTGTCTAGGACGCCCTCAGGCCTTGGTACGTTCCTGATGGTGCACAGGCACGGACGTTGCAGCAGATGAGCAGGGCGACAAGATCAGGAGCAACAAGCATCTTCCCAGTAGTAGCCTTGATGCCCAGAGCGAAGTCCAGAGTGCCCAAACAGTTGAATAAGTGGTGTTTGAAATGAATCTTGTCCCTCAACGAATCTAGGGACTGACCCTGAGGTAAGTCGTTAAGTGTCCTTAAGTACCCTGAGGAAAGGGTTGGGACAATTCAGGGATCCCTCACAGGGGAGAGGTCGGACAGTGGGGGGAGGATATGCCCATGTCCTTTGTCCAGTTTCACGCCAGAGCGGGATCCAACGGCTCGCGCTTTGAACTGGACTATGTAAGGAGGGCACCAAGTGTGCCCTTCAAGCATACTGAGTGCTGGTAGCAAGTGCTCCCACCCTGCCCAATACACTAAACCCTGTCTGGGAGGTGGTCACACCTCCCTGTGACAGGATACCTATTGTTCTGCCTTCCCCTGCTCAAGCTTGGCTCAGCAGCAGGAGGGAAGATTAGTATCTCTGGTCAGCAGCAGTTATGTTGTGCTGTCCAGGTCTAGAAGACTGGTACAGGGAGCACTGAGGGTTTCCCGGAGGAGCTTTACACAGTATGGAATCACACCTTCCACACTGTTTACGGTGTGGGGGTATGATTCCAACATCTTTGATACCAAACATGATAGGATTTGTTACAGCCAATTTTGAGATCGTCATCACGTAATGATGCGGTGCCCTTCTATAGGTTAAATGGATGTCTCACTTACAACCTGGGAAAATGGACTCCGTAGGCTGTAGGGGTGTCCTGCTCATGCAAGGGCACCCTCACACTTAAAACCGAGCACCCTACCTTCAGGATTCAAAGGCCTGCTCTAGGGGTGACATAGGTTTCAAATGCAGTGAACTTAGATATAGGGAAATTAGGAAAGGAAAATGCTACTTACCAGTATGCATCTGTTCTTGGCATGTAGAGCTGCAGAGTCCTACACTTAGCAATAGATCGCCACCTGGTATTGGGCTCGGGTGATTGCAGGTTGTTGTCTTCTTGGAAGAAGTCTTTGTAGTCACGAGATAGGTGACTCCTCCTTTGGACAATACTGCGCATGGTCATCGACTTCATCCTCAGATTGTTTTTCGCCATGATGGGAAATGATGGAGTTAGTAGAAGTAAAGAGAAAGGATGTCCATGCGTGTGCATCTAAGTAAGATGAGTACTGGAACGGATACAAGTCCCGGGGAGGCGGGAGGGCGTGTAGGACTCTGCAGCTCTACATGCCAAGAACAGATGCATACTGGTAAGTAGCATTTTCCGTTCGAGGCATATGAGCTGCAGATCCTACTGTGGAAAAGTAAATTTTACCATGTCATATGTGCCTACGTGTTCACCATGTTATGTCATATGTGCATGATCGATATGCATGTATCCCCTTTCTGATCGATTAAAGACGCAATTACAGTTGTGTCCATCTCTAGTATGCCAGTTTCCAGTCCTCGTGAAAACAACGAATATTAGGCCTATGTAAACCTACGTTGCCACGTTTTACAGTGTGCACGTTAATTCATTGAATTGTCCCCGTTTCTAGGCCTCAAAAGGGCCCGGACTCAGATTCAGCTCCTGTCTCCTGAACCCTCTCCGAGGAGCGATACAGCCCCCACCTGTATCCCTGACCCTTCACTTACTTCATGCCTCGCAGTGCCCGGCCCGGCCTGGCTCTGCCTCCCAGTCTGCCAAGAGTATGTTATGTTTCTAGTTATCAGTCCAGCCCTCCTTCTCTGCATTCCTAAGCTACTGAATCACATCAATAGTTTCCGTCATGGTCTAGCCTTTATGTCTCCATGTAAGAGAAATACTGTATTAATATTCATAGAATATTCCTCGCACACGCACTACATATAGAATTATGCATGCACCAGTCTTAGTGTCTGTTAGCCTTTGCCCTGATAACTTTTGGATTCTATCAACATGTACTCTAAACACCAGATACTAGATATGCCTGGGTACATGTCGCTCTGACCCTCCAGACTTTAGTCTCCTCTTCTAGGGCAGAAGTCATAGCCCCCAGTTCTCCCTGGTAACACGTCATTGCCAGTTTGCGCGCACCACTAGGTTAGAGGTCCCAGCTGCTCAGGTAGCCCCCTCCATGTTTCCGCCCCTTTTTTATGACATATTCTGTTACGTTTACATCACATGTCTATGTATACGCCCTGTACACGCCTTCTTGTTACATCATTTTGCCCTTATCTTTCGCGACTGCTACAAACCACGCCTACTGCTACGCCCCCTGTATTGAATGTAATGTATTTGTTTAACTATAAATATTGTGCACTGTTATTAAAAGCTAGCCAATTCCCAGATCCTGCCCCCGGCAGCTGCCATCCCATTCCCATGCAGGCTGTCCTGTTCCTGTCCTTTATGTCTGATTAAAGCCTGTAGACTCCAGCTACCTCGAATCTTGACTCTTATTTATTGAGCTATCTGTTTATATGAGTATCCTGAAAAAGAGAACCGGTAATTAATTATTTATTTACCACACTACACTTAGCATCGATTGTGCAGCAGTGTCTCCCCTAGCGGTGGTCACTTGTATCCGTTGCAGCATACTGAAATAGTGTTTTAAGGACAGCTTGGCCCACTGCAGCTTGCTGCTTGGCTTGCACATCAACACAATAGTGTTTAGTGAAGGTGTGTATTGTAGGCCATGTTGCTGCCTTGCATATGTCCTCTAGTGGTATGTTTCCTAAGAAAGCCATAGAGGCTCCTAGTTTGCGAGTGGAGTGTGCTCTAGGAGGAACTGTTAGTGTAAGTTTAGCTTTTTGATAGCATATTTGAATACACTTTACAATCCATCTGGCAATTCTTCCTTTAGAGATGGGATTGCCTTTGTGTGGGGGAGAGAAAGATACAAAACGTTGTTTTGTCTTTCTGAAGGATTTAGTCTTGTCTGTGTAGTATAATAGGGCTCTTCTAACATCTAAGGTGTGTAAAGCCCTTTCTGCAACAGAGTCCGGTTTTTGAAAAAAACACTGGTAACCCTACTGATTGGTTAAGGTGAAAAGGAGTAATAACTTTTGGCAGAAATTTAGGATTGGGTCTAAGAACCACTTTGTTAGGATGTATCTGAAAAAAATGGTTCTTCTATTGTGAATGCTTGTATTTCACTAACTCTTCTGAGAGAGGTGATGCCAACAAGGAAGGCAGTTTTCCATGTTAGGAATTGCAGTTCACACTTATGTAAAGGCTCAAAATGGGGAGACATTTAGGTTCCATACTGGAGCAGGCGGTAACCTATGTGGGATTATTCGTTTTAATCCTTCCATAAATGCTTTTATTGCAGGTACTCTAAAGAGAGATAGATGCTGTCTATTTTGTAAATACGCTGCAATTGCTGCTAGATGCAGGCGTATGGAAAAATAAGCCAAATTGGACCTTTGTATGTGTAGAAGATAGCAGATAATATTTTGGATGGAAACATCCAGTGGATCAATTTGATTGTTGTTACAGTATATCACAAATCTTTTCCACTTAGCAGCATAACATGCTCTGGTGGTGGGTCTTCTAGCTTCGTTAATTATATTCATACAGTCTGGTGGTAAGTTTAAGTAACCAAACTCTAGGACTTCAGGAGCCAGATCGCCAAATTCAGTTGCCTTGGTTCTGGGTGCCTTATTTCTCCATGGTTCTGTGTTAACAGGGATGGCGTGAGCCGTAATTTCTGATGTGGAACCAGTGAGAGATCTAGTAGCGTGGTGAACCACGGCTGACGTGCCCATGTGGGGGCCACTAGTATTAGTTTGAGAGACTGTTGTCTTTTTATTTTTTATTTTATTTATTATTTTTATTGGGGTTAAAAAAGCATCACAGAAATAAATAACAATAATGAATTTATCCGGACGTAAAAACATGGAATGATCAACAAGCTTGATGAATAAATATTTTCTACAGATGATACAAAAGGTTCGATAAATAAATATTTTCTACAAATTGTACAAAAAGGTGCATAAAAACCTCCGACAATAAGTTGTACAGGGCCTAAGTCAACTTATTCACAATTCATATAGCGAGACTTAGCTATAACCTAATGAAAAAAGGGGGACAGGTAAAGTGCAAAGATGTGTCTCAAGCGCTTAGCTTGGTCTGCCGCCAATTTGTAACCGGGGCCCAGAACCTTCTTCCAAAATCCCGCATTTTTAACCCCTTTCGTTCGTACAGACAAGTTTCAATGTTATGAATTCCAAGAAGCCTAGAGAGCCACATTTGAAAGGAAGGTGCCACAACGTCCTTCCAGCCTGCTGAAATCAAAATCCTGAGCACAGCCACGGACATAAACACAAAAGCTTCTTCCTCTTTCCCCAGATTTAAATTAGAGTCTGTTCCCAAGATCATCAGGGTAGGGGATAGATCGATCTTATGACCTAGCAACCCCTCCCAAAATTTTTCAATCTCATTCTTTACTGGGGTCAGAAGTCTACAGTTGGAAAACATATGCAATAAATCAGCTTGTCCATCCCCACATCTTGGGCACGTGTCATCTGCTCTAACCCCCCATGCGAATAATTTCGCTGGTGTATAATACAGATTAAAAACCGTTTTATAATGCTGGGCTCTTAAATTTGTGGCTCTAAAGATCTTTTTATTCAATAACAGGGCCAAATCGACATCTGTATCAGGATTTCCCAGTTTTCTAGACCAAGCTACCTCAGTCTTGTTGACATCATCTTGGATCTCTAGGATAAGAATATTATAGAGTATCTTGATTTTTTTTACAACCACTCGTTAAAGCTTCTAGAAGGGGGCTGTTATCGGGAGGGGGAGGTCTTGGTTTTATAGCCTTCAAGGAACGAGCCAGTTGGACATAAACAAACCAATGATTACTTGGGATTCCGAAACCAATTTGTAAGGCCTCGAAGCTTATAATCCCTTCTCCATCCATTAATTCCCACAATGTCTTGATACCCAGCCCATTCCAAACTTTTAAGGTCCCTTCTGCACCTAACCCTGAAAACAGGCTAGCGTTATAGATATGGATATATGGATTGATTTTGGGGATGTTACACAGGTTTCTACAGGCCTTCCAAACCCTCCAAACACCGTCAATAATCTTACACCTTGCTTTTTTATAAAATCTTCGATCCACCTCACGAAGCAGCAAGCCCATTGCCTTACTACCTAGCAATAACTCAAATATAGAAGGGGGTTGTTGAGCTTCAGGGCTTAAGTTATTAAGGGAAGCCACTGGCATGAAGAGCACCGTCATTTGGGTCAAAAGGCATGTCCAATGATATAATCTTAGGTTAGGTAACGCTAATCCACCCCTTTCTCTTGGGAGAGACAAAAGGTTTGTGGAGCGCCTTACCTTCCCAAATTGCCAAATAAATTTTATAAATATAGATTCTAGGTTTGAAATTATTTTCTCATCTAGATATAGTGGTTTGGCCCGGAAGAGGTATAATATCTTGGGGAACATCGTCATCTTGACAGCGTTTACCCTTCCAATCAAAGAGAGATGTAGCCCGTCCCATCTTCTCAAATCGGTCTCTATTGATTTAATGAGTGGTACATAATTTCCTTCCACTATCTTCTCGATTGCGGCATTAATGGTAACCTCTAAATATACAGCGGCATCCACATATCTTGAGTCTATTTTGACCATATTTTTCGTGCAGATAATCTGGGTCTTTGCTTCATTTAATAAGTACCCCGAGCTATCGCCAAATTGTTTTGTCAACTCGGATAGGATAATCATTGCCTGTTGGGGATCGGAGGAGAAAACAGCAAGATCATCCGCATATGCTAGAATCTTGTTCTAAAACCCATTAATAACTACTGGTCTTAATCTAGGGCATCCTAAAATAGCCTGGATAAGCGGATCAATATAAAGAGAGAAAAGAATCGGGGAGCATGGACACCCTTGACGGGTTCCCCTCTTTATAGAGATCAGATCAGATTTCTCGCCCATAACCGTAACTCTAGCGACTGGGTCTTGATACATCGCTCTGAGCGCTCTGATAGTTTTCTGCCCAAATCCTCTTCCTACCAGAGAAAGCTCCAGACCACCCGATCGAAAGCTTTCTCTGCGTCGAGCAGAATCATGGCCATCCCGTCTCCCGTGGCAGCATGGGCGTCAAACAGAGCAATTGCTCTACTGGTATGATCTGTTGTACCACGGCCGGGGACAAACCCATGCTGCCAAGGGGAGACGAGACCGCCAATAATCCTGCCCAACCTCAGAGCCCAGATCTTCGAATAAAGCTTTGTATCAGAGTTAATCAATGAGATTGGTCGGTAGGACCCCGGATTCTCACTAGGTTTCCCTTTTTTATGGAATATAATGATGTTCGTCTCTTTCCACGAATCCGGGGTCAGCCCAGTGCAAACAATCCCATTAAAGAGATCTACCAACAAAACAACTTCTGATTCAATGCGCTGATATACTTCCAAGGGGATGCCGTCAGGACCGGCGGTCTTCCCTGAAGCGAACTCTTGAAGGGCAGTCTTTACTTCCAATTCGGAGATATCCCTATCAAGTTCTTCCTGAATTGAGGCTTCAAGGCGTGGACCTGTATCATCTATATTTGCCTGCTGTGCTCCATCTCTTGTCTCCTCATCATATAGTCTCTGATAAAAGTCTCTAAACACCTGTAGAATCTCTTTTACTTCTGTGAATTCCCTACCCCCTTCAACTATCTTCGAAACTATATTTTTAGACTGCTCTTGCCTAAGACGGAGAGCCAAGGCTCTCCCAGCGTGTTCTCCAGTTTCATACCGATTCATTCTTGTAGCCTGGTATTCCCCAATCGCCTTCTGAGTTATAATTTTCTGAAGGTCTGCTTTAATGGCCGTAAGCGTATTATGACTACTGCTAGCATCCCTGCCCGTAATGATAGCCTTAACATGCTCTTCTTCAATAATAGTAAGCCTATCTAATAATTGAGATTCTGTCAGCCTATCCTCTTTCCTCAATTTTGCTGAAAAACTAATAGTTTCGCCTCTTTAAAAGAGTCCCATACTATATAACGGGATGAGCTATACCTATTAGCAGAGAAAAAATCATCAGACCAGCTCTTAATATGGGTAACGAATCTATCATCCTCCAATAGTCTCCACTCAAAGGACCATGGTGATCTCGTCCTTTCACCACACAACTTTTGATAAGTAATTAACAAGGGATTATGGTCCGAGAGCACCCTTGGTAGCTTAGATATGACAACTCTATTTATTTCAGAAGAGGAAATAAACAAATAGTCCAGCTTTGAATGTTTTTGGGCAGGGTTTGAAAAATAAGTAAAACCAGGGTTTTGGGGCTCTTTAGTACCCCAAACATCCATTAATCCCAGTGATTCCATCAGCGATTTAATCGCTCTAAAAACCTGGGGCTTCCGACCAGTATACCTTACATTCTCACCCCAGTTAACAGATATATTTAGATCTCCACATATTATCGGTGTCAGCCAGCCCGCTAATTCAACCTCCAGAAAATCGAAAATCTCTGGGTCGTCACCATTTGAGCCATATATCCCGCATAGGGTAAAGCCCAATTCAAGTTCTGCTATCACCCATCTTCCACAACTGTCTGCCTTCACCCTTTTAACACCTCCCAAAGACCTCCTAACCAAAATGGCTACCCCTCTGATCATTGAGGATTGCGATGGACAGACAGCCAGGTTGAACCCATTTAAAGACAGAAGGTTCCTCTTTGCCCAGGGGAGGTGCGTCTCCTGGAGACAAAGAACATCAATTTTATTAAGTTTAACAAAGTGGGCCAATTTTTGTCTTTTCCTCCAGTCATTTAGTCCCCCCACATTTACTGTACAGATTTTAATGTCTGACATCTTGACTTTTAATTTGACATGCCAGTATGCCCTGTACCTTACCTCTATCAGTAATTATCATCTGCTCCCTATGTCTGAATACATTCCAAACCAATGTGATGCTTTTTAAACTCCCTTTTTTGTTTTTCTGGTTTTCACACCCCTCCACCCCCACCTCCCCCCCACCCCTCAACCCCACTCCCCTACTCACCAAACCCCCCCCCCCACTCAATGAGGCGCACAGATCTTGTCTGTGCATGTGATGAACGTGCAGCTTTTTGCGGTGAGGACAGCATTAGAGCTCATCTTTAGAACCATAGAGCCCATTTAACATACACAAGGAAAGACAGAAATGAAAATTATCCACGCATTGAGGCCTATTTCAACCCATTTTTGCTGGGTAACCCCCAAGAGGTGAATCTATTGCCTGTGTCTATTTGCCCAGGCTATCAAGATACTCCTTGGCCTTGACTTCGATGAAAAGTATATTGTTTTTCCTTCATTGATGATTTTTAACTGGGCAGGATTTATCAAATAAGCCTGAAGTTTCTTGTCTTGAAAGGGCTTTATCAACCCCCTAAGACGCCAGCGTCTTTCCATGGTCACGTGGTCTGGGCGGACAAAAAACGACACCCCATCACAGTTCTTCCTGGCATCCGGTCTTGCCCTCTCCGCTATCGCCTGCCTTAGTACAAAATTGCCCAAAAATATCAGCACCGCACGGGGGTTGTCCCCTTCCTTAATATTCCTTCTTGGATTAAAAGGGGTGCAATGCACTCTTTGTAGCTCCTTCTGCCTGTCCCAATTAGACAGCTCCGGAAAGGCTTACTGGAAAAGTTTTATGATATAGGCTCTAATGTCTGATCCTTCCACTCCCTCCGGAATACCCAAGACTCTAAGGTTATTTCTTCGAAGCCTATTTTCCATCTCCTCTAGCTTCCACTGGATATCTATCACTTGGGAACATTGAGCGTCGACCTTGGCCACAGCCTCTGCCATCTCGGTTTCTGTTGCCACCACCCGCTCTTCCAGATTTGATACTCTGTCACCTGTGGTGGCACAAACCTTAGAAAGCTTCCGCACCACTCCCTGCATTTTTCTCATCGCAGCCTGCGATTTCCGGCTGTCTTGGCGCGTTTCTTCCCTATGTGCCAAGATCTCTTGGTGTATCGTCTCAAGCAGGGACATTTGAGCCTGTTCTTTCAGGGGGCTTCCTAGGAGGGGCTGGGCTGAGGAATGGTCCCAATTCAGCTCCCACTGCACCAGATTTTTACCCTAAACAGCCTTTTTTGATTTCATGGCGGTGGCTGGCAGATCATCCTCGGGTCGGTATCTGATCCCACACAGGAGCTATGTTCCTCGTCCTCTTCGGACCATTCCGCACCCCCATCTTTTCACTGCCAACCCCTCCTGTTGCCCCATCTAGCGCTAATTCTTCGGCTATTCGGGCTTCTACTGAGCCAGTTGTCTCTTCTGCTTCAATAGCGATGTTATTTTCCCCAGCCCGATTAATCTGCTTGTACGAGGCGCTAGCGGGCTGATCTATGCTAAGGGAGGGCACCTTAGCCTCCGAGTTCTCATTGCTAGTTGGCGCAGTCTTATCCACCTCTGCTCGGTCATCCGGTACAAACAAGGGTGTTTCTTCATGTACTTGGATCGGGAGGGGTATGATATGAACCCCTGACACATGAGCCTCATCTAAGACAATGCCCTCTCCCATATCCTTAGAACCCTTCTCCTTACCCGCTTTGACCAGCATTTCAAGAACAGAGGCGGTTGCCAGCCGAGTCTTGGGTGCTCCCTGCTGTCTTTTTCTTTGCTGATCCGACTGGGGAAGATCATCCCCACGTGTGGTATCTGCATTATCCGATTCCTCCCTCGGTGCTTTTTTTTTTTTTTAATTGCCAGTTTTCAGCCTGGGTTCTGTTTCGGTGCCATCCCGCCTTGAGACCTCTGGAGCCGATTCCTCTGCCAAAATGCAGGTCGGCTATAATCACCGGCGAACTCTGAGTGCACCTTCTCCTCTCTCCTGCGGTTGCTGCAGAACCGTCGGTTGCGCGTGAAGATCAACGTCCGATTCAATCGCTGGCTCCGCTCTCCACCTGGATCGTAACGGCCGAGAGCGAAAGCCTCCAGAGCCTGCAGAACCACCCTCAATATCCGCTTCGCTGCTCCGCAACGGGAAAATGCCACCAGCATAGCGCTTGATCGCGCTCAAACACTCTCCCCCAGCAAAATGCAAAATCCAACCACGGGTACGTTGAACTCCGTCATGCGGTAAACTTTTTAGGCTCACATCGGGTCAGCGTCCCCACCGCAGCTCTGCACCGGCCACTCAAGCGGCCGCCATCTTCCGCCTAAGAATTGGCTAACCAAAAAAAGAGACTGTTGTCTGAGCTTGCGTACTACTAGTGGAATGAGTGGGAGAGGCGGAAAAGCGTACGCAAATCTGCCTGACCAGTTCATCCATATTGCATTCCCCTCCGACCGTGGGTGTGGAAACCTGGCGACAAAGGTTGGGCATTTTGCATTTTTGTGGGTGGCAAACAGGTCTATCTGTGGATGCCCACACATTTGGAAGAATGGTTGGAGAACTTGTGGGTGCAAATCCCATTTGTGAATCTGTTGTGACTGACGACTCAACAGATCTGCTATCTGGTTGTGAATTCCTGGAAGGTGTTCTACTGTTAGGTGTATGTTTTGAGGGATGGCCCATCTCCAAATGTTCTGTGCAAGCAGGGACAGTTGCAAAGAGTGTCCCCCCCCTGTTTTTGTAGAAGAAGTAGTAGAAAAGCTTTATTCGATTTTAGCAAAATTTTAAAATCATAAAAGCAACACAGCAAGAAATCAATACATGTTGTGCAAAAATAAAACAGTAACTGTCACATATAAATCATTACAATTAGAAAACTGTAGGTGTAGTAATTGTAGAGCACATTAAGCTTTTCCTTTTTCTAAAAATACTCTTTAAAAAGCCAACCATGGTGGCCACACTCAGTTCATCATATAACGACTGTAGGTACAGTAAGGCTGGGCGGCACTGGTACCATGTCCCGCTATTTTTCAGAAGAGGTTTAATCCAACGGGCTCTCTCTTTACAATAAAATTTACAAAAGCAAATCACATGGAGGGTTGATTGTTCGGCCTCCCCATCACAGGGGCACTTACAAAGCTTTTTTGCCCAGTCATTGGTTTTGGGAAATGAAACAAGGCGAAAGAAAATGTCAAATCTAAATCTTGTAAGTAAAAACCTGTCGAATCCCTTTGTACACCAATTCAAATAGGGTTGCATGTTAACAGATAATAGCGACATATGGTGCCGCACGACCGAGCCTTTGTTGAACTCAACCCCAAGCCGCAGGGATTCCAGATGGAACCAACAGGTGTTCTTTAAATCTTTCCTCGTGACCTTACATAAACCCTCTGGTACAGTAAAGAACTCAGGGTACCCCATGTCTTGGCAAAACTTTTGGATGTAGTTTAGCCAAGCTATTTTATTTGATTTATCCAGTGCCATAACGTTGCGAATAATCTCTCTGTTCAGCTCCAGATCTGCTGCAGTCCAAACCTATGCCAGAGTAGCAGAGGCTGCATCGCTATCAGGTCACTGATATGGCGAACACCCAACTCAGCGTGACAGTTATATACAGACTGACTAGAAGGTACTGCTAAAATGAACCTAAGAAAAGCATTTTCTACTGTTTGAATTTCCCTGGTATCTTGGATGCCCCAGACACCAGCACCGTATATGGCCGTACTAACATTTGGCCAAATAGATTTTAAGTAAAATTTCGGGGGGTCTTCTGCCCATCTTGCATGAAAAAGACATGAGTGCTGCAATCGCTTTTTTAAAAGACAAGGTCCTGCTCCTAATAGCCGGGCCCCAATGTCCCCCACCCTCAAGAACAACACCTAAGTAGGAAAAAGCTTGCAGGTTTTAGTTTTGCCCTGGCGCACGTCATCACATAGGTTTTTTTTACATTCAGTTTCAGACCCCTAGAGTCCATGAAATTAATATAGACATCTAGGGCTGTCTGCAAACCTCTCCCTGTCCTGGCCATGACGACGGCATCATCCGCATATAATAGGGAAACCACTTGTTTAGAATTAAATCTAGGTGAATCGATAACTTTGGACACCAAAACATCCTCTAGGTCGTTGGTATATAAGTTAAAAAGAAGAGGCGCGAGAACGCACCCTTGCCTCACTCCACGCTTCACGTGGCAGGGCTTGGTGCACTCAACCCCGGTTCCGAATCTCACCCTGGCCCTTGTCCCTGCATAGAGTTGCCTTAGGAACGAAATAATGGCCTCCTCCACATTAAGATCTTCTAACACCTTCCACAGGCCCTCGTGCTTAACGCAATCAAAAGCAGCAATCAGATCTACGAATGCTGCATAAAGTTTGCCCGCCTTGGCCAAAACATATTTCCCTTGTAGTAGTGTGAAGTTCAGGACCTGTTCGACGGTGCCCTTCCCCTCGCAGAAGCCGGACTGGACCGGGGACAACACTCCGGCTTTTTCTACACAAGATAATAGCCGGTTCAAAACAACCCTCCCTGTTATCTTCATAAAAGAGTCAGGAAGGGAGATAGGGCGATAACAGGAGGGGCTCTCCCTATCTCCCTTCTTGAAGATGGGGACAATAACCGAGCCGGACCAGGTCTTGGGAAACCCCCGTGCGCAGATTGCCTCCAGTACTCTGCAAAATTGGGGACCATAAGTCGACCGAATGTTTAAAAATGTCAATAGGAACCCCATCAATACCTGGAGCTTTACCCCCTTTGCTCTGCGCAATTGCAGCGGATACTTCCCCAACTGAAATACCCAGATCAATTTGGCAAAAAGTCCGGGATGCCTCCATGTCCATGTCCTCTATATCGGCTAGCTTTGAAATCCCCTCCGGGTTGTAGACTTCTGAAAAGAAGTAAATCCAGGAGTTTTCGTTGATAGCAACCTCCACCCTTGCATTATTAGCTTCATTAAAAAATGGTGCATTAACTGCACGCCAAAATAGGGCACTATCCTTGGATTGTGCGGCATTGGCCAGATCATTCCAAGCCGCGGCTTTGATGTTGTTCTTACAGTTGATCCGTGCTAGGCGATATGCTTTCCTACACAAAGCCACTTCGGCCGGATCCCTAACCATATTATGTAACGCAGCTTTGAGGCGAGAATGCGCCCTGGAACAGGCAGCATCAAACCAGGAATTAGTAGACGGCCTGGAATTTCAACCTCTTCCCGACCGGGACAGGCTGTCACGAATGGTCCGTGAAATGACCTCGAAGGCTGACAAGATATCTTCATTAGAAGTCTCTACTTCAAGACACATTTCAATTGAGGCGAGAGATCCCATAACTATCTTGGTATGCATAGCCTCCGGATCTATCCGATTCCACTTAATCGCATAACCATTTTGTCTGGGCATATCGCATATTTTTAGCCAGGACAGTCTTTCAATCAGTGAACCATGTTTCACATGTGGTAAAACAATAGCAAAGGAGAGGGGAAGATGGTCACTAAAACCTACAGAATGAGTGGTAAAGTCCGCAAACCAGGTAGCATGACTGACGGAGGCAACAATAAAGTCAATGATGGTACCAAGCCCTCTCCCCACAAACGTTGCACTGAACTCCACACAAGGGTTGCACATCCTATTAACAAAATCCAAATTGAAAGTTGCCAGCATGTCATTCAAAAATTCACCCCCATCCAAATGGGAAAAGTGTGGGGACACAACGTCCGCATCCGCCCCTGTGAGTCCACAGCCCCCCCGATCTTGTCCACACAAGTTGTGGTTAAAATCCCCCCCGCAAACAATTATACAGTCCCTCCCCTTCGAGGTTATAATCCCATGGATGTCATCAATCATGGTAGAAACCAGGTCTGAAACAAGGCACTTAGGTAGATTGTTATAGATATTCATCAAGATGATATCGACCTTAGAGACCAACTGGATTAGTAAAATCTGATAACAGTTTCCCATCTTAATTACCTTAATGTTATCCACACCCATCAAATTCGAGACATAAATACAAAGTCCACCCATATTCCTCCCACGTTTAGAGTGTAGGGCTGCAGCATGAAAGGTTTTATACCCATTTAGATGAATAGGCTCAACAGACCAAGTCTCTTGAAAACACAAGAAACCAAAGGGGCTTACAAACTCCAACCAAGAGGGATCTAGTGCCCTATCCTTAATCCCTGAAATATTCCAGAATAAAAACTCGATCTTCAGATGGGTCCTGTGCTTCACGGCTGATACCCTGTTACTTGATCCATCAAGAAGATCACAGTTCAGCCGTACACTGCTAGATTCAGGAACTTCAAGATGATCAGGGCCTAAGCTATGGATAGGAACAGAGGCAGGAGCGTGATGCGGCCTGGGAATAATAGTTGGATCACTAACATTACAAGGAGTGGGAACTGTCGGGAGGAGTGGTACAACAGGTTTACGACTCAGTCAGTCCACGCCCTCTAAATCTCTTAAGCCTTCATAATGATTATAAAGGGGGTTTGAAAACAATTCAAAGGCCTGAGGTCAGCAGGAGCACGTGAATTATTTGGATGCTGAGTCCAAGGGCCAGGATAGGCCGGATAGACAGGATATGTAAAAAATGTTCCCCGTTGTGGAGCTAATGAAGGTCTGAGGACACTATGATGCCCCTCAGGATAAATATGCTGGGTCCTCCAGCAGTTAGCCTGAGGGTGCAGCAATGGCCTGACTGAACTTTGCAGTGCATGTTCCCGCAGCCCAGAATTGTTCGCTGGGCATACCATGCTTCTAGGGTAAAAATAAAGCAGTTCTCGAGGTGTAATTGGACTACTACTTGTTTGGGAGGACCAATTTAAGATATGGCTGACAGCCCTTTTATCTTTAAAACTAATAATGACAATGTCCCCCAAAATACTTTTTGAGGTAGGTCCCAGTCACGCAAGTCGCCGGACCATTAGGATTTCCCCATTTAAGTAGAGGGGTAAAGGTCGGTTCTGTTTTAGCCAGTAAATAGCCTTGTTTTTAAGCTGAACCTGGTCCTCCCTCTTGCCCGCCTCCAATGCTGGAACTCCAGTGAGAATTACCACGAAAGGGGCAGCTTCGGGGGGCAAATTGAATATATGTCTTTTAGAGGTGTAAGGTCTTACAATAGAGTCTGCACCCGTAGGTTTGGTCGGTGGGCAATTAGATTTCACACCCCCGGTAGCGACCTTGTCCGGCCTATTAGTATCTTGCTTTGAGACTACAGTAGCCTGAGACGTGGTGCTTCTGAAGTGTTTTTTAGATTTGTCCAAGATCCGAGATGCATGGACCAAAGGTGCAGTGGTAGATATAGGAGCTGGAAGTGACCCACCTAATCCCATAGGGCTCACTATGGGGGCCCTAGAGGCCTTCTTTAAGTCTTCCAGGCGAACCGTTATCCTCTTAAGTCTCTCTACCAATGGCAGGGTGAATGACCTAATCAATTTTTCTATACCCCCCAGTAGGTCTGATACCTCCTGATCTAGGGAATAAGAGGATTGGGTGGAAATAACAGCCGGGGAGGATGATCTTATAGAAAAATGGGCGGGCTTCTTATTTCGGGGGGAGGGCACAACCTTATTTCTGGGTGTACCTAGTCCCTTTCTTCTCCTTTTCCTAGGGGGAGGTCCGTGACATTGTTCTGCTTCCACCGCTACAGTCTGAGTGTTGGACTTAGAAACAGCCTCAGCCACTACAAGCAGAGTGTCTGTCGTTAGTTGCACCTCATCAATAATACTATCCAGCAAGCCGGAAAGATTGATGACAGGGTTGGAATTAGAAACAACAGAGAGTTCTGGGGGAGTAGCTCTATCCTGAAATAGCAAAGGGATACTTGTATCTAGCTGTGGTTCAGGGCTCTTTAGTCCCTCTGAACTGTCATCTAACAGAGGCAATCCTGTAATAATAGGGCCCAATGAAGACCTTTTGCTCTTGATGCGCTCAATAGAGCGGCGCCTTTCCGCGCGTCGCTCAGCTAGGGCTATATCTCTGTCAACCGAAGGGGCCGCCCTAATAACAAAACTGTCCTAAGTCCCCCGTTTAGCGCCCCCTTCTACTGCGGGTTTAGAGGTAGATAAAGACATCTTTTGGTAAGATTACAATAGGGAACAATAGCGTATAAAAAATAAAATGGGGTTAAACCCTATTGGCAGCCATAAGATAGTTAAAACAAAAATAGTAATCTAATACACAAGATAAGAGGGTGACGCAAAAAATGACTCAAACAGTGTTAAGGGGGCTTACTGGGGCACACAACAGGAGGAGTAGCCCAGGCCAGCCTCCTCGAGCCTCGGAGGGCCTCAGAGGGCCCGCCCTTTGCCCGGGCTTCGCCCCGGGCTCCGTCCCGCGCGCGTCCCACGTCCGCGCGAGTGGTTGGAATTATATAGAGAGGCGGAGAGGGGCGGGAAGAGTCACAGGTGCGCTGTTGGCTAGAGCGCTATTCCTGCTGGGACTCGCAGTCCCACACCCCCGAAGCGAACAAGGTTCGGTCTCTCCCCGTAGGTCAGGATTGTTCCAGGCGAGGAATGGTTTTCCCAAATGACGGCAGAATTGATTGTTCACCAGGCAAGGCTGCGAGCGGCTCCTGCGGAGCGGGGGCCGTGAGCCGTTTTGAAGCTGCAGGCAGCAGGGGGAGGAGAGGGGCGGGAAGAGTCACAGGTGCGCTGTTGGCTAGAGCGCTATTCCTGCTGGGACTTGCAGTCCCACACCCCCGAAGCGAACAAGGTTCGGTCTCTCCCCGTAGGTCAGGATTGTTCCAGGAGAGGAATGGCTTTCCCAAATGACGGCAGAATTGATTGTTCACCAGGCAAGGCTGCGAGCGGCATATAATACATGGCTGTCATTTTGTCCGTCCGGATTAGGACAGCTTTGTTTTGTATTTGTACTTGAAAAGTTTTCAGTGCTAGGAAAATTGCTAGCAACTCCAAATGGTTGATGTGGAACTGTTTCTGTTGATTGTTCCATTGGCCTTGTGTGGTATAATGCAAGAGATGGGCTCCCCATCCTGTGAGGGATGCATCTGTCGTGAGCACTATCTGTGGAACAGGGTCTAGGAACGGCCGTCCCTTTGTTAAGTTTTTGGTGTTCCACCATTGCAGAGATCGATATGTACGGCTGTCTACCAACACCAGGTCTGTGAGCTGACCTTGAGCCTGATTCCACTGTTGTGCTAAACATTCTTGTAGTGGGTGCATTTGCAGTCTTGCGTGAGGAACTATAAAGATGCAAGACACCATCATGCCTATTAGTTTCATGAACACTCTGGCTTGGAGAGAGTGCTGGCATTGAAAAAGGGAGACTAAGTTCTAAATACTTTGAATCCTGGATTGACTGGGATACGCTAGAGCTGCAGATGTGTCTATGGTAGCTCCTAGATATTGATGAGCGTGCGAAGGCTCTAGGTGCGACTTGGTGTAGTTTATCGTAAACCCTAAGTCGTGCAATGTTTGAATTGTTTGTTTTGTGTTTTGTACACACTGGTTGAGCGATCTTGCTTTTATGAGCCAGTCGTCGAGGTAAGGGAAGACATGTATTTGTTGTCTCCTGAGATGTGCTGCTACTACTGCTAAGCACTTTGTAAACACTCGTGGTGCTGTTGTGACCCCGAATGGAAGGACTTTGAACTGATAGTGTTGTCCTTGTATGACAAACCTTAGATACTTCCTGTGCGCAGGATGTATAGGAACGTGAAAATAGGCGTCCTTTAGGTCTAGTGTGGAAAGAAAGTCTCCCTGTTGTAGTAATGGGAGTACTTGTTGTAAAGTGATCATGTGAAAATGATCCGATTGTATGTAGTGGTTGAGGGGCCTGAGGTCGAGAATTGGTCCTAATGTCCCGTCCTTTTTGGGAATTAGGAAGTACAGGGAGTAAACTCCTGTTCCTTGTTCCTCTAAAGGAACTACTTAAATAGCATCTTTTTGTAGAAGTGCTAGAACCTCCTGTTGAAGCAGAGTTATGTGTTCTATGGACATTGGACGCTGCCTGGGTGGTATGTTTGGGGGGTTGCTATGAGTTCTAGGCAGTAGCCATGTTGGATAATTTGTCTTACCCACCTGTCTGTTGTGATGGAATTCCAGACAGGAAGGAACTGTGAAAGTCTGCCCCCCACAGGAGTGGAATGCTGTAGGGGAGGCAGAGGGAAGTCACTGTTTGGGAGTGGAAGAGGAGCGGTTGTTGTTATTACCTCTACCTCTTCCCTTATTGTTGTTGCCTCTGTATCCTCCTCTAAAGTAGCCCTTGTTAGAGGAGGTTTGTGTGTTTGTCTTAAAAGATGATGTGTTATCTGTGCCAGTCTGCTTGGAGCCTCCTCTATAGAAGGAGCGGCGAAAAGAACTTCTAGTCTGGGTGGATTGTAATGCACCCATAGACTTAGCTGTGTCCGTGTCTTTTTTCATCTTTTCTAGTATGTTGTCTACCTCCGGCCCGAACAACTGGTTCTGATTGAAGGGCTGGTTCAGGATGGTAGTTTGTACCTCTGGTTTGAAACCTGAAGCACAAGTTACTACTTGTGTAACAATATATCTGTAAGAGACATTAGTTAGTGATAGATTCCTTACCTTAGAATATCCCCAGGCGTCAGACTGGATCCGGAAATGTTTGCGTAGCAGTACCCTTGCGCGCCGGTAGGCGTCGTCTGCGGCTCCGCGTCCGTCGTCCGCGTCGTGATGACGTCGTCATAGTACTTAGACGCCGCCTCCGCGTGCTGACGTCAGATCTTAGACACAGCTTTTCCGCGCCAGAAACGCAGAGCTATGCTAAAAACCAACACTGGTGCCTTGAAACTAAGGCCCTGAAGGGGATGTCCTTAACCCTAGATATCGTTTCGCAGAACGGGGAGGATGGGTGGGTCGGTAAGGAATCGATCACTAACTAATGTCTCTTACAGATATATCGTTACACAAGTAGTAACTTGTGCATCTGAAAGAGACACGTTAGTGATAGATCCCTTACCTTAGAATTGATATCCCAGCAATACCAACCCCGGTGGTGGGTCTGCAAACCAATAATCACACCAGAAAGTCCTGGAGGACGGAACGGCCAAAGAAGCCATCCCTCCGGACTTGACTGTCCAGGCAGTAGTGTTTTGCAAACGTGTGCAGTGAGGCCCAGGGCAGTTGTAGTCGCCGTGGCTCGGGTGGAGTGAGCCCGCAATCCAACAGGGGGCTCCTTTTTCGCCAAGGAGTAACATGCCTGGATACACAAGATGATCCACCGAGAGATGGTCCTCTTGTGCACCGCTTTCCCCTTCTTAGCGCCCACATAACCAACAAAGAGTTGGTCATCCACCCGGAACTGGCGTGTGCGATCCAAATAGAATGAAAGCGCACGTTTTGGGTCCAGACGGTGGAGCCGCTCTCCTCCTTAGAGGGATGCGGTGGCGGGAAGAAGGTGGGCAAGGTGATAGACTGCCCGATGTGGAAGGCCGTGACAACCGTGGGCAGGAAAGATGGCTTAGTACGCAATACAACCTTGTCCGGATGGACAGAAAGGAAGGGAGGAGTACAAGAAAGGGCATCCATGTACTTTAGGTGCATTTACCAATTGGTACTGGGCCACCCTATCAGTCCCTGTACAGTGTACCTTAGGTACCCAGGGCATAGGTGTACCCAGGGCCTACCAGGGGCTGAAGCATGTATTATGCCACCCCTGGCTGGCCATCTAAACAGACACAACTGGCTGGTAAGACAGCTGGGGCAAGGTGGTGTAATCACCCTTTGCTGTAGATATAGTTACCTATATCTAACCCCAAAAATGGACACATATACTCCTATCAGTCACTCCTATGGCAGGCCTTATCAATCCTGAAGGCAGAGTGCTTGGAATTATGTGAGATGGTGCTCTGGCATGAGCTGAGCCCGTCTGCAGCTTGCAGAACCAAGTCCTAATAGCTGTTCCATGATAACGCTATACCATATACTCTTAAGTGCATTATCATCCTCGCGGTTGAATGCTAACTCTGGTATAACATTATCAAAACATGTCGAGTAAGGTGTCATACGAATTGGAATACTACCCGCTCGCCAATTCTGGCGACGGGGGTAGCATTCCACCCTTCTAGAGGGACACGACATGTATGTAACTGTAAACCCTGGTTAAAGTTAACTCGAGCCTTGGCATCACAAAATGGATGCTGCCACCACAGACACAAGTCTGACCTCCTGCTGCTGGGAGTCCTTCCAGCGAGGGAGGCTTGGACAAAGGGTTTCCTGCCTTGGGAAGTGCTAGCACCACCCCAGAAAGGATTTTGTGTATTGGGTAGGACAGGCCTGAAGGAATGAGACATGCCTGGGGCACACAAGGTGTCCTGTGCATGCACCGGTTCAAACCAGTTGATGGGGCATCCCTGCCCCAGCTCTGGCGCGAAACCGGACAAAGGATAGGGGGTGTAACCACCCCCCTTCCTGGTCCCACCCATTATGAGATTGTCATGTGCTTAGCCCTCTGACCTCATAAAGAGTTCAGAGGTGTTTGTTATTAATAAATATACTGTTTATTTTCATAACAACCTGTGTGGTGTCCTTTCATCTGGTATTCAAGGGGTTATATTGTGGTAAAACAGCTGGCTTCACATGCCAAAAGAGTTTAGCCTAAGACTGCTTTGTCCATGCTACCATTAGGATAGCTGGTCTATAAGGTTGACTTACAACCAATCACCATAAGGGTTGTTTGGACTGATACAAGGTGATCACTAGAACTAGTGAGCATCATATATCAGGCCAACTTCTCACATTGGTGTGCAGTGGTTGGGATTTGAGCTTGCTGTTGTTTTTACCACATATAATCTTGAAATAACATTTGAAAGATCACATAAGGTACTATAGGTACATATAACAAGCTTAGAAATACTCTGAGTTCTACTGAACCAGCGGTTGTAGTAGAAAGGGCCTAGCACACCCTGACTACAACTCTTAGCAAGGGATCAGTAGGAAAACCCATAGTGTAGGTAGGTGCATCACTTACACCTCACTAGAAAGCATGTCTACCCATGGAGAGACTTCAGAGACTCCCCTAGTGGTTAGTGACCCTCCACATGTCCTTTCCAGATATGCAGCTCTCAGTTTCCAGGAGATGAGACAATTGTGTACCTCCAGGAAATTGAAACAGGGTTCTAACCCTACCACTCCTTTTCTGTTAGGTCTCTTAGAGACATATGATGCTAGAAAGGCTTTAACACAGATGGGAGCATGCTAGCCTTAGAATGTACTCTTGATGATCCAGATCTCCCTGAAACAGAAGATGTAGAGGAGGAGGAGGAAGAAGAGGACACTTCTGGGGTTGAGGCATACAAAGGTCCTGTGGTAGTCAGCAGACTAACCAGGGCCAACTTAGACATGCATAGGGAAGGAACTGGGGGACCCCCAGTACTGACCCTGAGCAAGCCTAACTTTGGGGTTAGGAGAGATAGATATCTTTCTAGGGACTCCAATAGATCTGTGCACTCTCATGCATCTGCTCAGAGGAGAATGACTTCTCCTCAGAGGAGAGAGCATGAAGCAAAGATGAAGGAAGCTTATCTTAGGATCCAAAGGGAAGAACTTGCCCTTGCCAAAGAAAAGCTTGCCTTTGCTAGAGAGCAACAGTTGAGTGGGGTAGTCCCCACTGGTGGCAGCAATATCCCTAGGGATAGAGAAAGGGGTTTTGATACTAGAAACCTGAGTAAAATAGTGCTCTCCTATAAGACAGGGGATGATATCCACAAGTGGATAACTGCTTTGGAGAGAGCCTGCAAAGTACAGCAGGTACCCCAGAGTCAGTGGGCAGCTATATTGTGGCTTTCCTTTGAAGGCAAAGGCAGAGATAAGCTCCTCACTGTTAGAGATGAGGATGCTAATGACTACCAAGTCCTGAAAAATGCACTGATTGATGGGTTTGGCTTAACCACTGAACAGTACAGGTTAATGTTCAGAGACACCCAGAAAACTCAGGCTCAGGATTGGACTGATTTTGTAGATTGTGCTACTAAGGCTCTGGAGGGCTGGTTATTGGGAAGTAAAGTTACTGATTACACAGGATTGTACAATCTCATAATGAGAGAGCAAATCTTACTTAACTGTCAAAACCAGCTTTTGCACCAGCACCTGGTAGACTCTGATCTGACCTCTCCACAAGAATTGGGTAAGAGGGCAGACAAATGGGTCAGAACCAGGATTAGGCCTAAGAATCAGGGTGGTGACCAAAAGAAAGACTACCAAGCCTCAAGAGAAAGGTGGGGATGAATCTACAGAGAAGACTTCCCTAGGGCCCCAAAACTCCAAGAATGGGGGTGGGTCCCAAGACACTTCCTCTACCCAGAAGAAACCTTATTGCCATGCCTGCAAACAGGTAGGTCATTGGAAAACTGACAGCAGTTGCCCAAAGAACCACAATAAGGAAAACATACCCCCAAGTAACACTCCCAAGCCTCTTGTTACTACTAGTAGTAATCCCCCAGGTGGTGGGAGTGCCCCCAAGAATTTGGGTGGTTTTACTTTGGGAGTTTCTGGAGACTCTGGCCTAACCAGGTCCCCTAACTCAGATGCTCTTGTCTGTGAGACTGGCATGGGGTTTGCCAACTTCACTGATTGTCCCAACACTTTGGGCAAATACAGACAGGAGCCCCTCATCAATGGTTTGAAAGTTGAGGCCTATAGAGACACAGGGGCTAGCATCACCATGGTGACTGAGAGTCTAGTCCCCTAAAGGCAACTTACACCTGGTGCCACATACCAGGTGACAAACATTGATGCAGTGCAGAAAAATCATCCCATGGCAGTGGTAAATCTCAGCTGGGGAGGTGTCACTGGCCCCAAGAGAGTGGCAGTGTCATCAAACTTGCCTGTAGATTGCCTACTGGGGAATGATTCAGAGATCTCAGCCTGGGCTGAGGTAGAGCAAGAAACCCATTCTAAAATGGTAAATCTCCCTGAACAGGTTAGGAGGGCTGTGCCAGGCTCAGCCCAATCTCAAACAGATTCCTTCCCTGAAAAGGTTAGCAGGGCTGTGGTGGTAACAGCCCACACCCAAACTGAGTCCCTTCCTGAAAAGGTTGGTGGGGCTGTGATGGCCACAGCCCAAACTCAAACTGATTCCTGTGTTGTGAAGCCTGAAACTATGGATCACTCCACACAAACAGAGAGCATTGAGGAGGAAGAGAAATCTCCCTCCCACCAGACAATAGGAAAGGATCAGCCTCCTCAGGGAACTGATCTTACCCCTTGTGAAGAAACTGCCCCAGAGGTAGTCAGGCCTAGCCTGGCAGAGCCCCTGATGTCAGTGGACCCTTCCAAGGTGGGACCCAGTCTGGAGCAGGTAACCTGCCCCTCTCTACCCTGCCTCAGTCAGCCCAGGGCTACAGAGGTCAAGGAGGCCAGTGAGCCCCAAAGGGCCCCCTGTCCAATAGAACAACCCCATCAGCAGATTAGGGACACAAAAGCTAGCAGCCCTAGCCAGGTGAAAAAGTTAGAAACTCCTGAGGGATCCCCCTTAAACTTAGTTAGGGACCTCCCCCAGATTGACTCTGCTGGGCACAGCCAAACTTGGGACCTAAGGGCCCCAGACCTGACCTGTCCCTCCAGTAAGCCAAACAGAGGGACCCAGCCTCCAGCTTTGGGTAGCCAGAGGTTGACCCTGAGAGCTCAACACAACTCAGTCGTGGAAAGAAAGGCCTATATGGTGGATGATGATTGGAGGAAGCTGAGCCCAACATTAGTGGAGCCTCACTTCAGTACTCCATCTCAGCACCAGCCTTGTACTTTGCCAAAACACACCACAGGTAGAGATTCCCTATGGTGGAGACCCTCAGATACCATTAGGGTGAGGGATTGCTTAGTGGACCATGAGATAGGGGGTAACCATGCCAGTGCTGGTACTTCCTTATATGGCCACTTAGGCAATATAGGCTTACCTGGTCAAGGATAGCCTTATCTCCTTTCGTTTTGGGGGGAGGGGGGGTTATGTAGGAAGGTGGATATCTGACTATGGTTACCCCCAACATTTTGCCTAGTGTTTTGCTGGTTTTTGACTTAGTTGGCCTGGGATCCTGCTATTCAGGACCCCAGGCTTCCTGCTCTCTCTGTTAAAATGGACTCCATGTACCTTAGGTACATATCTAATTGGTACTGGGCCACCTTATCAGAGTACCTTAGGTGCCCAGGGCATAGGTGTACCCAGGGCCTACCAGGGGATGAAGCATGTATTATACCACCCCTGGCTGGCCATCTAAAACTGACACAACTGGCTGCACGACAGCTGGGGCAAGGTGGTGTAATCACCCTTTGCTATAGATATAGTATACCTATAACTAACCCTAAAATGGACACATATCCTCCTATCAGTCACTCCTATGGCAGGCCTTAACAATCCTGAAGGCAGAGTGCTTGGAATTATGTGAGATGGTGCTCTGGCATGAGCTAAACCATCTGCAGCTTGCGGAACCAAGTCCTAATAGCTGTTCCATGATAACGCTATACCATATACTCTTAAGTGCATTATCAACCTCACAGTTAAATGCTAACTCTGGTATAACATTATCAAAAAATGTCGAGTAAGGTGTCATACGAATTGGAATACTACCCCCTCGCCAATTCTGGCGACGGGGGTAGCATTCCACCCTTCTAGAGGGACACGACATGTATGTAACTGTGAACCCCGGTTAAAGTTAACTCGAGCCTTGGCATCACAAAATGGATGCTGCCACCACAGACACAAGTCTGACCTCCTGCTGCTGGGAGTCCTTCCAGCGAGGGCGGCTTGGACAAAGGGTTTCCTGCCTTGGGAGGTGCTAGCACCACCCCAGACAGGATTTTGTGTATTGAGGTAGGGAGGCCTGAAAGGAATGAGACATGCCTGGGGCACACAAGGTGCCCTGTGCATACAACGGTTCAAACCAGTTGCTGGGGCATCCCTGCCCCAGCTCTGGCGCGAAATCCGGACAAAGGATAGGGGGTGTAACCACCCCCCTTCCTGGTCCCACCCAGGGGAGGGACCTAGTCAGCAGTACAGCCCCCTTTAGTAGGAAAAAGGTAGGAGCTGGTCCCATTCCAAATTAGATTATCCTGAACAACTTTGTAAGAAGAAACTCTGGACTTTGACGTTCTGCTCCACAGAAGACTGAAGAATCTCCCTTGTGGGCAAGGAGTGTCCACCCTGCAACTGCAGGCACCATCAGCGTCCAGCGGCTTCACTTTTTCATCTTTCCTTGAGGATCCAGACTTCAGAGCCCGACGAGACCCGGATTCCCGGACCCCTCCGACCTCAACCTACATCTGCAGCACAGCTGAGATCCGTGGGTGCGACGAGACACGTGGGACCGGCCATCTTGAACGAACCTGCACTTAGCTTCCAGCACGACTCCCGAGGTAAATTCGACCAAGTGCTTTGCGGACTGAGAAGCCCCAGCCCCGAGCAGCCCCTGCACCTAAGACCAGCCCTCCAGCATCCACGAGATCTGCGTAGGGCCCTTCTGCTTGTTTGCTGCTCGACACGTTGTCTGGTCACTTGCCGGCTGGCTAGTGGCCTCCTAGACGACGAACCTTGAAATCTTTGCTGCTGGTCTGGTTGCTCTAGACTGGCCCTTGCTCCCTTCCAAAAGAGGGGCACCCCGGACTCTCCTAGTCCACACCAGACGCTTTTTCTACTCACCGCGTGGGTTGCCTTTGCCAAGGTCTGTTGACGCCGATTCCGGATCCAACACCGCCGACAGCCAGAGCCTGCGTGGGACAGCTTGTGCCTCCATCCTGGTCGTCGAAGACACCTCCTGGTCCACGTGGCTGCAGAGTCAAGCGTCCACTCTTCACCTGATCGCGACAACGACATCTGGTTCCTTCTTGGTTCCACTCCAGTCACTGGCTAGTGACTGTGAACATTGTCCCCTCTGCTTTCAGGTCTTCTTCACCGATCCACCCGGGGATCGTGATGGAGCGAGAGAGAGAATAAAATTTTGTTTAAACTCGCGGAGTCACCCTTCCATAAAATAAATTAATAATATTAATGATTTGTGATGTGTTATTCTAACCCAACCTAGATTAAACTTTTTACACGGGGACATTAATATGTGTGCTCATAAACGTGCATTATTGTTGCATCTTTTGTTCGTGTAAAAATAATAAATTAATTTGTCGTTTTCATTTTTGTCATTACTAATTGCTACAGATTTAAAATTGGCATGTGCTTATTTTGCTTTCCTTGTCTATGTGATGTCATTTCTACTATTATAGGTGCATATAAGATTTCATGGATTCTTGAAGACTGGTAGATATAAAATGCTGCTTTAATTGTTTGCTTCTTGCTAGGTAACACTAGACTAATAGGGTGGGTTAATGAATTAGTAAACGAAGGGTGGAAACAGAATAAAATAAGATTTCTTACATTAATACTTTTCTTGTGTTTGTTTTATACTAGAAAAATAAGTTGCCTGCTTTTGGGCCTAGTTTGCTCGAGTTTGCTAAAAGATGAATTTAATTTCTGCCTTAAGCATGATGTCCACCATAAAGTTTTCCATGAAAGTTACATTCACATAACAAAGAAGAAGCGCTGTCATTATTTTTGTCGGACGTGGCCAAGGTCAGAAACTGGCAGAAAGAAAGTCTGATAACTTGGCATCCGAGGAAGTAAAATGAAGTCAGTGAGAACTCTTGTTCAAATTGTTGCAAACTGAGGAAGCTTTGGAACACGTACAATAAAGACAATGGTCTCAAAGAATATGACAGAATGGAAGTTTTGAAATATGGGGTGACATGTCACTTTCGGACCAATGGGACATCGACTTTTGCAGAAAATTTTCCTTTACTTAGATTAGCTAGCTTAGAAAGGTATAAAAAACCCTTGCCCTATGGTTAGGGCTGGCTGCTGCTTTTCAACTTTCAGATGAGGGTGTCGTGCCAACAGACTTTACGTGGAGCACGTAAGAACCCTTAAAGACTTTACTTTATTTCCATTTATTAAGCTTAGCTAGGGACTTAGAATTTTAGAAATGCTAAAATTATATTTTCTTGCTTATAACTGTATTTTTCTATAAAGTTTTCAATCATGCTTACTATGATTCTAATAAAATTACATTAATAAAATTATATTCACAACAATCTATAATTAGTTAATAAAATCTTACTTATGAAAACAAGCTGGTCTTGGTTATTCAGAAGTGTGGGTTACTATTAGCTAGATGCCATCGCCATGGTGGTCATATAAATAGTTAGATTTGTTTAAATGATGATTTCTTTACCACGGTTGTATATAAATTGTAAATAAGTGGTATATAAGTTTAATTTTGGCCACCTGATTCAGTAGGTCAAAATATGTCATATTTGATTAATGGGTCCATGAGTTAGAGTAGTGTTTAATGATATAGGTTATTGAGTTAGGTAGCGTTGCTTATGACATATTTTCTATACAGTTTTAGAAGAAATTTTCACTTCCAATAAAAAGAATGAGCCTTTGAGACCTCCTAGGTCATGGTCTACTCCGATGACTTCTACAGAAGTCACACCGAGTGCACCTCCAATTAATGATTCCTCTAAAATGTATCCAAATAATTCTGAATCTTTTGAAACTCCTAGAAAATATGAATCTGAGACAAATGCAGATGTTTGTATTGAAGGTAGACATTTTTCATTAATTCCAAGAGATAGAGAAGCTCCAAAAAATTATGTGAGAGAAGTCAGAAATGCGGAAGCTGTAAATTCTTCTGAGTATTTACGATCAAAAGAAGAATTAATTAGACAAATAACTAAAGGCATGGAAGCTGTGACAGTTCCAGTAACGATTGGTCCTGTTCAGCCTGTCTTTGAGCAAAGAGAAGTTAATAAGCCAGGTTTGACTATTCCTTTAAATGCAGAAATTCAAAAGGTTGCTGAAAAATTTTATTCAGACATATCTGAAATTAATTCTTCAAAAACGAGAATGCCTAATTTAACTTATAATGAGGATTCATTTCCTAAATCACTGATGGGTGCAGAATCTGATGCTGAGTATTCTGAAATTAGGGTAGCAAAACCTAAACTTGATGTTGCTAAATTAAAAGCAAATTTGGAGGAATTAATAATTGGTACAATTGGTCCTGACAGTTTAAAGTTTTATCGAGATGATGAACTACTGTTCATTTGTAAAAGTATTCAATGGAAAACGAAAAATAAATATGATCAGTTGGATGAACTGGCAGCAGAACTTGAAATTGATTTGAGCAGGCAAAAGAATTTTGCAAAACATTACAGATTAGATTTTTCAGAGAATGACATTGAGAACTTGAACTCAATGGGAAGAATAATGCATATAAAAGATTTAATTGTTGATATCAAAAAACTGGGAGAATTGAGTAAGTGGAGAGTTAAATGGACAAGAAAGAAGGAAGATGAAAAATTAGAACAATTATCAAAACAATTTCCAATGAGAGAGATTGCAGGTGGAGGGTATGTTCATGTCCCATGGTCAAGACAAGACATATTACTTTTTACAAATGATTTTCCAAGGCTGAGGGAAAAACCTGTTGAGTGGTATAGACAGGTAGACAGGTTCATCAAAGTCTCAAAAGTTCTGTGGATTGATCTGGATGGATTTTTTGACATTGTTGTACCAACAGATCTTTGGACGGAATGTAAAATATCCATAAGTTGGCCAAAAGTAGAACCTGATCGAGTAAAAGAAACAGGTGCTCCTAATCCGATTGTAATGGATTTTTATGAAAAAGTGATTTACTGGTTAAAAGAAAAAATTCCGCCTAAAGAGGTTGATTGGGTTAAAATAGAAAGAACAAATCAGGAACCAAAAGAATCAGTTCATTCATTTTATGAAAGGTTACTGTTAATTTTTAAACAATACAGTGGCTATGAAAAATTAGACGAAAAAGATATGAGTCATTTCGTCTGCAGATTTGTTTATGGTTTGAAACCAGAAATTGCTGATATGATTCGCAACAGTATTGTCGGATGGCAAGCACTTACTGTTGATGACATTTTGAGAAAGGCAAAATACTGTAGTGATGAATTAGAAGTGAGACAGAAGAAGCTCAAGGAAAAAGCAATGTGGGCTCAAGTAAAAGTAGCTGAGCAACAAATTGCTAATATTGGAAATAAGAACACAAATTTTGTCCAGACTACAAATTCAAATTTTGGTCAAGGAAAGTTTAAGAGTAATAATATTATCAGAAAATGTAATCCCAAGATTGAAGAGATGAAACAGAAATTACCTTGTTTTAATTGTGGCGAGATTGGACATTGGAGAGATGAATGTAAGAAACCTCCTAGAAATTTAAAAAATCCTTTGTTAAATCCACAGATGCAGAGTGATGTTGATCTGCAGCGACAGCTACAGTTACAACAGAATATTAATGAATTAAATCTTCAGCGACAGCTGCAGCATCAGGCGAATCACCAACAGAATCAATTGCCACAGGCTCCTTTTCCTAATTCTGGGGGAATACAAAAATATAATTCTGGTGTGGGATTTCAAGGAGATGAACAGGTAATAAAATCCCAAAGGCAAACTGTGCAAAATGCTTCGCAACAGTTTTTGTTAACAGAAGGACAGGGAAGTGACTCTGATGATTACTTCTGACGGTGCCCGAGAGAGGGGGAAGAGTGTGTTATTGGAGCCACTCTTGAGGTTGACCAGTCTGGTCCTTTTGTAAACGGGAAAGTTAATGATGTAGACATCACTTTTCTAGTGGACACTGGTGCTACCCGTTCTACTGTTAGATCAGTGGAAATTGAAAACCTACCTCTCTCTGGGGAAACCATCCAAGTTGTCGGAGTAAGTAATCAACAGATCAGAACAGATTTAACTGACCCGGTACCGGTCGAAATTGGAAATTTTAAAGATAAACACAGGTTTGTAGTTTGTAACAGTAGTCCAGTAAATTTATTGGGCAGAGATATATTGTGTAAAATGAATTGCAGAATATATTGTTCTCCTGATGGAGTTGAATTACAAACAATAGAAGAAGATGGCTTATACAGAATGACAATGATGTTGATGGAATCAGAGGAATCAAAATTATTTCCCACATTTGAAAAAGAGATATTGTCAGACGAGTTAAAAAGTACAGTAAAAAGTGAAATTTGGGATTTGACTGGAAATGAGATGGGTCTGATGAAACATGTCGATCCAGTCAAAATTACATTGAAGCAGGGAGTAGAATTTCCTAATATTCCTCAGTATAAAATGAAAGCTGAGACAATTGAGGGAGTTATACCAGTGATTGAAAAATTCATTAAACAAGGTGTTTTTAAAGGAAATTGGGAGTAGTCCTTGTAATTCACCGATCATGGGAATTAAGAAATCGAACGGAACGTACAGAATAGTACAGGATTTGAGAAAAATTAATCAGATTGTAGTTCCATGTTGTCCTGTAGTTCCAAACCCAGCAGTCATTTTGTATCAGATCCCACATGATGCTGAATGGTACACAGTCATTGATCTTTGCAATGCGTTCTTTACAGTTCCTTTACATCCAGAAAGTCAGGAAATTTTCGCTTTCAGATTCCAGAGTAGGACCCTCGCATGGTGTAGAATCCCTCAGGGGTATACAGAGAGTCCTTCAATCTTTAATGAGCTGTTAAAAAGATCTTTGGAAGATTTAAATTTACCTGGCAGGTCAACGTTGGTGCAGTATATTGACGATTTGTTGATTGCTGCTAAAACAAGAGAAAATTGTGTGACAGACACCATAACACTTTTGAACCATCTTGCAGATGAGGGACATAAAGTGTCTCCAGCAAAATTGCAGTTTTGTAAACAAGAAGTGAAATATCTTGGTCATAGAATTGCTAAAGGGAAAAGACAGGTAACAGTTGAGAGAATAAAAATGATTCAAGCAATGCAGCCTCCAAGAACACAGAGACAGGTTAGGATGTTTCTGGGAATGGTTGGCTATTGTCGACAATGGATAAGTGGATTTTCAGTAATTGCAAAACCACTACAAAGACTTACCAAGTCTGATGTTAAAGATCCTATTATTCTTAATGAAGCTGAGTTGGAGTGTTTTGAGAATCTGAAAAAGAGCTTATGTCAAGCTCCTGCTTTAGGCATGCCAAATTATGAGAAAGGTTTTGAACTGTATTGTAGTGAAAGAGAAGGATGTGCATTGTCTGTGTTAATTCAGAGACATGGGAATTTGAAGAAACCCATTGCATATTTCTCTGCAGTTCTTGATCCTGTAGCAAAAGCATTACCTGGTTGTTTGAAAGCAGTTGCAGCTACTAGTGTTAGTCTTGAACAAAGCGAAGGAATCATAATGGGATTTCCTGTGAAAGTTTTTGTGCCTCATTCAGTTGAAATATTACTGACAAGAGGTAAAACTCAACATTTAACCAGTAGCAGGTTGACGAAGTATGAGAAAATCATTCTAGGAGCAGACAATGTTTCCATTTCGAGATGCCTGAATTTAAATCCATCTACGTTATTACCTGATTCAGAAATCATTGATGAGAATGAAGTGGAACATGAGTGTTTGGATGTCATGGAATTTTGCACCAAACCAAGACAGGATATTAAAGATGTACCCTTACCTGAATCAGATGTCGTCTACTTTGTGGATGGCTCCTGTCTGAGGACAGAAGGAGGAGTTTTGAAAGCAGCGTACTCAGTTTGTACAGTTGCAGATGTTGAAGAAGCATCATGTCTTGAGGGAATTCGTTCAGCACAAGTGGCTGAATTGATTGCTTTAATTCGTGCTTGTGAAGTATCAAAAGATAAAAGAGTTACCATCATTACTGATAGTCAATATGGGTATGGAGTTGTGCATGATTATGGACAGCTCTGGTCCCAGAGAGGCTATTTAACTTCAGCAGGGTCACCAATTAAAAATGCAGTTTTTATTAAGAGATTAATTGACGCTATACAATTGCCGAAAGAGATTGCAATTGTAAAGTGTGCAGCACATACAAAAGGAGTGGATTATATTTCAAAAGGCAATGCCTATGCAGATGAAATAGCTAAATATTGTGCGAAAAATTGTCGTGCATATAATCGGGGAAAAAGTAAGGAATGTGATTCAAATTCATTGATGCTAACAACAGTAGAGAATGGCAAGAAATTAGGGACTTACAAAATGAAGCAGATGATGAGGAAAAAGATTTGTGGTTAAGAGCAGAATGTAGACCACGTGATGAGGATGGAGTGTGGACTTACAAGGATGGCAGAATAGTTTTACCAAATTGTTTGATTGCTGATATGGCCAGATTATATCATGGTCCAGCTCACCTTGGAAGAGATGCTATGATCAGACTTTTCCGAGAAACTTGGTTTAACACAAAATTCAGAACGATTGCAGAGTCTTTTTGTCAAAGGTGTTTGTCATGCCAACAAACAAACCCAAACAGAAAATCTGTTGTAGGGACAGGAGTAATTGGTCGAGAGGGTGGTCCTTTTACCAGGTTGCAAATGGATTTCATTGAGATGCCTCTACACAATTGTTTGAAATATGTTCTTGTGATTGTTTGTTTGTTTTCAAGATGGGTAGAAGCTTTTCCTACACGACATTGTGATTCAATTACAGTAGCAAAACTGCTGCTCAGAGAAATTATCCCAAGGTACGGTTTTCCAGTCACTATTGAAAGTGATGGTGGAAGCCATTTTGATAACAAACTTATGAAACTGATATGTGAGGCATTGAACATTGAGCAGAAAATACACTGTGCATACAGACCAGAGGCATCTGGGGTGGTTGAGCAGATAAATGGGACAATAAAAAACAGAATTGGGAAAATGTGTCTAGAAACTGGTGTAAAGTGGACTGATGCTCTTCCACTTGTCTTAATGTCATTAAGAAGTACACCTGATAGAAAGACAGGTTTGAGTCCTCATGAAATTCTCATGGGCAGAGTTATGAGACAAGCTTTTGTACCTGTAGGTAAATTGTTAAGTATAAATGACAGTGCTATTTTGGATTACTGTAAGAGGTTATCTGATATAGTAACTTCTGTGTGTAATCAGGTGGGAACTGAAGCACAATCAGATGAGAAAGTTCAGACACATGATTTGAAACCTGGTGATTGGGTCAGAACAAAAGTACATCGAAGAAGAAATTGTCTGGTCCCTAGGTGGCAGAAGCCTAGACAAATTATTCTTGTCACTAATAATGCAGTAAAGTGAAGAGGATTGAAAAGGTGGATCCATCCTAGTCATACTATTCCAGTGCCTACTCCTGAAAATTCTGATGATGAAAGTGATACTACGGAGGATTCTGATTCTGAAGTAGAAAGTGAAACAAATCAAGATTCTGAAGATCGACAGGGAGGTCGACATCTGGAACATGTACCTGTGAATAAAGAGTTGAGAAGAAAAGACTTGGAAATTATTGAAATAGAATCTGGAGAAGAGGAGAATCTATTAAAAAGGAAAAACAACTGAGGATTCAGTTAAGAAGATAAATGGAGTAAATTCTGTTGAAGACAGAGAAGCTGAACCAATTGAAATTTCTGACCAGGAGAGTATCGAAAAGCAGAAATCAAACTCTGAAGTAAGGAACGGAAGACCGGAAACTGGGAAGTTGGAGGCAATTGAAGAAGAGGAGGAGGACGAATTACCGAGTACCAGTGATGGAAGACAAAGCATAGTTCCTGACAGAGTGAAACTGCCGATTAGAAAAGTTCCTGAGTCAATCATTGAAGTTTCAGATTACGATACTGGAGAAAGTGATGTTGAAGGTGAAAGCAGAAATGCAAAGAAAAGATCTTGGAAGTCAGAAGTAAATGTTTCTGAACCAAAAAGAAAATTTTTGAGAAAAACAGATTTTTGGCCAGGTGGAAGGCTGAGAGTCCGATTAATCAGAAAATCGAAGGAGCAGGTGGAAGAAATTAGTAGTCAAAAGGATGGTGAAAAGGAAGTTGGAGTTGGAAGAAAAATTGAAGTAGTGACGAGAAAGACAAGGAGGATTATAAAGCCAAATCAAAAATATAAATCTCCTGAGTGGTCTTATTTAGTGATTCCCCCTGTCATCGATATTTACGATAGTAGTCAAGAAGAAGAAGAAATTGAAGAAATTAGTGACAATGATTGAAGTCTAGGGATGTTAATAGGGATTTTTGGGTTTTAATTTTGGCAAGAGGCCGAAGAAATCTTGTTAGGTGACATAAGGTCGAAGAAAACTTGTATAGCTGAGAAAAATTATTTGTGACATAAGGTCGAAGAAATACTGTTAGGGTTTGAAAAAAGAAAAAAAAAATTCTTTTAAAAAGGGGGGTGTATATATGAAATTGGTTAAATCATTTTTAAAATAATTTTTGTTTTCTTTTAAGGCAAAGCTGATAAAAGATGCCTTACGTCAAGGAACAGAGTACTTCAAGGTGTTCCATTTTTAAGAGATGCTGTAAGATGACTCTGGTGTGTGTGCTCATTTTAATTCTGCTCTGGTTAATTTTAGCTGCTGTTATTCCTTTTGAAATTAACAAAGATTCTCACAAAGTAAACATGACAAGCAAAGCTTCAGTTAGTCAAAACAAACATAGTGCAATAGGCAAAGTTATTGATTATCAACCTGACATTCATCAGGACAAATCTATTAGTGATTTTTCAAGCAATACATTTACAAGGCTTTTGAGCGAATATGTTAAGGTAATGAATGCTAAAGATTGCTATGTGTGTGTTAAATTACCTGCTTCTGTTTCTGAGGGAGTGACATACAATATGCTTCCTCTTACATATGGTGTAACATGTAGTGTGTTAGCTAGTCTGTTCTATCAAACTGGACGCTTAGAATATTATTATTCGAATTACGATGAAATCTTCGCGAATTTAAAAATTGAAGCTACTTTGAATAAGCATAAAAAGGCTAAACAGATGAGGGAATTTTTCCTTGTTACTAATGAACGCACATATGAGTATGCTTACAAAAACAATCTAACCTGCAAATTAAGTGTTGAAGGAAAGAAATTTTTGAACCTAGTTGAAGAGAGGAGAGCAATTTACAAGAGAAATGAAATAGTCAAGCAGACTAAGTCTAGGTTCTGGCAAAAAGAGGATGAGAAGTTAAATGGTAAAACACTTGATAACGCTGCAATTCACATAGATAAACCAATTAGTGGTAAGCTTTGCATTAGAAGGGACAATACACTTTTTGATAATTACTTTGTGGGTGCAAGCAATTGTGAAGATACATATCAGATTATGGGAGGTTGGGGATTCAAGGGTGGAAAAGATCCAATCTTCCCTGGGATATATTTTGTTTGTGGTGACAAAGCTTACTACAACCTTCCTGACCACTGGTATGGGACTTGTTATGTTGGGATTGTTTTTCCTAAAATCTTTCATGTTAATAGAAATACAGAAGGATTGTTCAAAATTAATAATTATGTAAATAGGGCTAAAAGAGAAACTTTTACAGAAATTTTTGGAGATATTTTTGAAGCAGTGATACCTTTAGTAGGTATAACCCTGAATTCAGGGAGAATCAGAAAATTGTCCACAATTGTTGACAGATTGTCAACAGATACAGCTGATGGTTTCCAATTAGTCAACGTTGAGGTCATTGCAATCAGATCTATGGTGATTCAAGATCGCCTTGCTTTAGACATACTCCTTGCAAAAGAGGGAGGAGTCTGCGGCATTTTACATGTGCAACATTGTTGCACATACATTCCTGATGAGAGTAAGAATATTGAGATGTATATTAAGAACATTACTGAAATGCATTCAGATATAATTCCTTTGGAAGAAGAAGATTTTTCAGAAAAACTTTCAAATAGATTTCAAACTATAAAAAACTGGTTCCATGATATTGGAAGTTCAATTCTTGGCAAGATTTTGGCACCTTTGATTGTAATAATATTCATATTTGTTCTGACAAAAATTGGTTGTTTGTTGCATAAGAGAAAGAAGCAAATGAAAGAAAAGAGAAGAATTTATAAAATTCAAAAAGAAGAAGAAAGGGAGATTGAGTTACAAGAATTACACAGGGCACAGTATGACAATTGCAAGGATTTTGCAGAAACAAATTTCTAGAAATACTAACTAATGAATTTGAATCATTTTCCAGGAAGTCTAAATTTTCTCAAATTTTGGGTTATGGTGTGGTGATTTGTTAATCACCAGATGAGGGAGTTGATGGAGCGAGAGAGAGAATAAAATTTTGTTTAAACTCGCGGAGTCACACTTCCATAAAATAAATTAATAATATTAATGATTTGTGACGTGTTATTCTAACCCAACCTAGATTAAACTTTTTACACGGGAACATTAATATGTGTGCTCATAAACGTGCATTATTGTTGCATCTTTTGTTCGTGTAAAAATAATAAATTAATTTGTCGTTTTCATTTTTGTCATTACTAATTGCTGCAGATTTAAAATTGGCATGTGCTTATTTTGCTTTCCTTGTCTATGTGATGTCATTTCTACTATTATAGGTGCATATAAGATTTCATGGATTCTTGAAGACTGGTAGATATAAAATGCTGCTTTAATTGTTTGCTTCTTGCTAGGTAACACTAGACTAATAGGGTGGGTTAATGAATTAGTAAACGAAGGGTGGAAACAGAATAAAATAAGATTTCTTACATTAATACTTTTCTTGTGTTTGTTTTATATTAGAAAAATAAGTTGCCTGCTTTTGGGCCTAGTTTGCTCGAGTTTGCTAAAAGATGAATTTAATTTCTGCCTGAAGCATGATGTCCACCATAAAGTTTTCCATGAAAGTTATATTCACATAACAAAGAAGAAGCGCTGTCATTATTTTTGTCGGACGTGGCCAAGGTCAGAAACTGGCAGAAAGAAAGTCTGATAACTTGGCATCCGAGGAAGTAAAATGAAGTCAGTGAGAACTCTTGTTCAAATTGTTGCAAACTGAGGAAGCTTTGGAACACGTACAATAAAGACAATGGTCTCAAAGAATATGACAGAATGGAAGTTTTGAAATATGGGGTGACATGTCACTTGTCACTTTCGGACCAATGGGACATCGACTTTTGCAGAAAATTTTCCTTTACTTAGATTAGCTAGCTTAGAAAGGTATACAAAAACCCTTGCCCTATGGTTAGGGCTGGCTGCTGCTTTTCAACTTTCAGATGAGGGTGTCGTGCCAACAGACTTTACGTGGAGCACGTAAGAACCCTTAAAGACTTTACTTTATTTCCATTTATTAAGCTTAGCTAGGGACTTAGAATTTTAGAAATGCTAAAATTATATTTTCTTGCTTATAACTGTATTTTTCTATAAAGTTTTCAATCATGCTTACTATGATTCTAATAAAATTACATTAATAAAATTATATTCACAACAATCTATAATTAGTTAATAAAATCTTACTTATGAAAACAAGCTGGTCTTGGTTATTCAGAAGTGTGGGTTACTATTAGCTAGATGCCATCGCCATGGTGGTCATATAAATAGTTAGATTTGTTTAAATGATGATTTCTTTACCGCGGTTGTATATAAATTGTAAATAAGTGGTATATAAGTTTAATTTTGGCCACCTGATTCAGTAGGTCAAAATATGTCATATTTGATTAATGGGTCCATGAGTTAGAGTAGTGTTTAATGATATAGGTTATTGAGTTAGGTAGCGTTGCTTATGACATATTTTCTATAGGCCGCTGGATCAATCGCACCGGACTTCTTCCTCCTGGTCGCCTGCAGCATCTTTTCTTTCAGGCTCCATTGACTTCAACGCGAGAACCCGACACAACTTCGCACCTATGCACCTGCAGCCCGTGGGTGAGGTAACGAGAGCATTTCGGTGCTCAAGGGTAGCTTGATTCTCCTAGTGTCCAGTTATACAGTCGTTTTAGTCCTAACTAGTCAGGATTGTCCGTACTTACCTTTTCTTTGAACTGTACTGTCCATTGACGTTGTTACGCATCCCGCGTGTGAGTTCACACTCTGCACCCGCGTCCCGTGGTTAGGATAGTGTAGTCCCAGCGAACCTACAGCCTCTGGACAGCTCCATTCCTTCTATCGATTTCCTTATACCATTTACTTAGTATATGGTTTGCCGTGCCCCTAGGGCACCATTGTAATTTTGTGCAACTTATCGTATTTTTCCTAAGAGATTGTCATGTGCTTAGCCCTCTGATCTCATAAAGAGTTCAGAGGTGTTTGTTATTAATAAATATAATGTTTATTTTCATAACCTGTGTGGTGTCCTTTCATCTGGTATTCAAGGGGTTATATTGTGGTAAAACAGCTGGCTTCACATGCCAAAAGAGTTTAGCCTAAGACTGCTTTGTCCATGCTACCATTAGGATAGCTGGTCTATAAGGTTGACTTACAACCAATCACCATAAGGGTTGTTTGGACTGATACAAGCGCCACTGCCAATTAGCGTGCGCATAAATACGCATTTCCTCCTGTCCGTCGGCACCTCCCCTTCGGTTCAGGTTCACTCCTGGAGGTACCGACGGACAGGTAAGGACACGAGGATACCAGGGACATTTGTGTTGTTTCTAGTTTCCTGAACCGCCCTAGTCTTTGTCTGGCATTCCCGTGCAGGCCAGTTCACATGACCATCGGTTTAGCTAGGGTGGCTCTGAGTAGATACTGGACTTTAACATTTGAACTATTTCCAACATGCTACATTTAGACTCTAGAGATGTTTTATACTCTTTTTTCTGAACCTTTATAACTAAACATGACATGAATGGGGTATATGAATTAATAACCAAAACCCTAGTTGAATGCAGCCCTCTGAGTGTAGCATTTCGCTTCTTTGGGACCTGGGGGCTATAATTGAACAACCAAGTTTTTTAGTTTTAATATAATATAAAAACATATTGAGATAGTGCCAGCTATCATGTCCTGAATTTGTCCTTCTCCATATGTCCAATAGAGCGGGGCCTCTTTATCCGAGCCGTTGCCGGGTGAGGCGAGGCTTACTTCCCACACAAAGCTGGGTAAGTGTATGTTAGATTTATTACTTCTTTGTACACAGATTATCTGGTTGTGACTCTATACTATGCACAGGTTTCCACTTGGCCGTTATACAACTAACTGCCCCACGGAGTAATTGAATGCCACAATTTTTTCACACATCTGTTTATAAAGAGCCTTCTTTGGTTGTCACAAAATTGTTCCTTTTTTCTTGATGTTTGCAGGAAAGGATTGCTCTTTACATGGTTATTTACGAGGATACGGTAGGGTGGTTCATTCAGCCACACAATTCTACTTACTTCAACCATGTTATACAATTTTTTCTGATTATGATTTCACACTTATAATAGTGGATGTTGCAGTAGCTGTTATTCCAGCCTGGCCCTGAAGAATGCCGGTAAAATATTACCATAACGGCAGAAACATGTTGGCCTAGATTGTATATGCTTACTGTACAGTGATATTTTTACACTGTCATCACACTCTCTTTTTTACCTGACGTCCAGGGAGATATTAATAAACATTTTTTCTACCCTGACCGTCATTTTAATTACTCACTTATCTCTTTGAGCACTGCACCCTATCAGTACCACTCTCAGTGAGGACACATCTTCTTTCAGTTCAGGATCAATTGGTACCAAGCAATAACCTAAGGGCTTGGCCATACAAGAACCTGCTGATAAGGTCCTAGATGACGATGTTCCGCCATATGGGTGGGCTGATAGGACTTCTTTACAACTAAAGGTCCTTCACCGTTAGTCGTGATAGTGGTGTGTGATATTTTCTTGTGGCCACTTCTTTTTCTCAACTTTGTAGACCTTCAAGTTTTTTTGTTGTTGTAACATCAATAACCTGCCTTCTGATGTAATTTGCTGTATGTTGTTTCTCATTGAAATGTGATACAAGTGGGGCGTTCACAACTGATCGTCTTATATGACTGCGATGCGGTCCAATGGGGGCTTTTACTGGTTGCTGTGTCTGTCGGATGTATGGAAGTCCACATGGACGCCAGATGCAGTATACCACAATACGTGTGTTGCAATATGAAAAAAAGTCAAGGATGTATGTCCGGTTGCCATGTTTAAAGGAGTTAGTATTTTCAGTATATGGACAAGCCATACAATTGCCACATTTGTAATGGCCTTTCAGATCAGGTAGCTCCCAGGATGATTCAAGGGTGTTATTCTTCCCTTTGCTAATTTCGCTTGAGGATCTAATAAGATGGTCTTTTATGTTTTTACCTCGTTTGTAAGCAAACATAGGGACCTCGATTTCCGGGTCAGTACTTAAAATGATGTTCCAATTTTTTGTGATCAGATTCCGCAGCTTATTAGTATGCACCCCAAATGTGGTAACACAGATCATTCTGTAGGGAGGTGCCTTTTTTCTAGTGATAAAGAGTTCTTCTCTTGGGCAATACCATAAACATTTCATCGATTTTCTGATTATTCTGTTGGGATACCCTCTTGCTAACAATTTTGCTTTTAGGATTTCCGCCTCCCGCATATAGTCCTCTTTAAGGGAGCAGTTCCTACGAACCCTTAGGAACTGTCCCAGAGGTAGCTCATCCCTGAGTGCCCAAGGGTGGTGGCTTTCGTACGCTAATAGCGTGTTCCTATCGGTGGCTTTTCTATGCAGTGATGAATAGAGTTTATCCTCTGAGTGCTGAATATTGAGGTCTAGGAAGGATATTGTGGATTTGTGTATTGTGGAGGTGAAGGTTAGGTATGGCTGGATGTTAAGATATGTTACGAAAGCATTAAAATCTAGCTCTGTGCCGCACCAAATGAGAAAAATGTCATCCAAATATTTGTGCCAGCATTTGATAATAGGTGCGTTGGGGGTTAATATCATTTATGGCATATGTGCGCGCTATGTGATCCATATTAATATTAGCTACATTAGGAGCAAAAACTGCTCCCATGCTCGTACCACAACTTTGTTGGTAATAGACTCCTCCTGACACAAAGTCAATCAATCAATCAATCAATCATGCCATTTGTATAGCGCACTACTCACCCGGGAGGGTCTCAAGGCGCTTGGGGGGAGGGGTATGCTACTGCTCGAACAGCCAGGTCTTGAGTTGTTTCCTGAAGGCGAGATGGTCCTGGGTCAGCCAAAGGTGGATGGGGAGGGAGTTCCAAGTCTTGGCAGCCAGGTAAGAGAAGGATCTTCCTCCGGCGGTGGCTCTTCGGATGCGTGGTACGGCTGCGAGGGCGAGGCTGGTGGACCGTAGCTGGCGGGTGGGCGTGTAGAAGGTCAGGCGGTCGTTGAGGTACTTGGGGCCCAGGTCGTGGAGAGACTTGTGTGCATGGGTGAGGAGCCAGAACGTGATCCTCTTGTCGACGGGGAGCCAGTGCAGGTTCCTCAGGTGGCTGGAGATGTGGCTGCGTTGGGGGACATCCAGGATGAGTCGGGCGGAGGCGTTCTGGATGCGCTGGAGTCTTTTCTGTAGCTTGAATGTGGTTCCGGCGTAGAGGGCGTTTCCGTAGTCCAGTCGGCTGGTGACGAGTGCCTGGGTGACAGTCTTCCTGGTCTCGGTCGGGATCCAGCGGAAGATCTTGCGAAGCATACGCAGGGTGTTGAAGCACGATGAGGAGACGGCGTTGACTTGTCTGGTCATCGAGAGGGAGGGGTCCAGGATGAAGCCCAGGTTGCGTGCGTGGTCGGTTGGCTTGGGTGCGGTGCCCAGGGCTGGGGGCCACCAGGAGTCGTCCCAGGCGGAGGGCGAAGATCCCAGGATGAGGACTTCCGTCTTGTCCGAGTTCAGTTTCAGGCGGCTGTCCTTCATCCACTCGGCGACGTCTTTCATCCCTTCGTGTAGGCAGGTTCTGGCGGTGTCGGGGTCTCTGGTGAGGGAGAGGATCAGCTGGGTGTCGTCGGCGTAAGAGATGATGTTGAGGTTGTGCTGGCGTGCGATGGCTGCGAGAGGTTTCATGTAGATGTTGAAGAGGGTGGATCCTTGCGGGACGCCGCAGATGACTTCGGTGGCCTCGGAGCGAAACGGGGGGAGGCGGACTCTTTGTGTTCTTCCGGCGAGGAACGAGATGATCCACTCCAGTGCCTTCTCTTGGATACCGATGTTGCTGAGGCGCTGGACTAGGGTGCGGTGGCAGACCGTGTCAAACGCAGCGGAGAGGTCCAGGAGGATGAGGGCCACTGTTTCCCCCTTGTCGAGCAGGGTCCGGATGTCGTCGGTGGCTGCGATGAGGAGTTAGATTGTAATGCTACTGTAAGTAAGGAGATTATTAATGAGGTAGGTACCCTGACCGGTTTTGTTCTAGTTTGGATGCTACCTGTTTCTACCCAAAAGACCGTAGTCAATGCGCTTATAACATCTCGACTTGACTACGGAAACATCCTCTATCTTGGGTCAAATAAGGCCGTGGTACGCAGATTGCAGTTGATACAAAACTCTGCGGCCAGGCTGCTTTGCAAGGTCCCCAAAACATCTAGCATCTCTGGCCATCTACGTGACCTACATTGGCTCAGGGTGGAGAACCGCATTAAATTCAAAGCCCTGAGCTACATGTTATGATATAAGTTGGTACCGCCCCCAAATACCTTCAAGCACTAGTGCATCCTTATGTACCTACACGCCATCTATGATCTCAAACTGCAGCTAATTTCTGTGTGCCAAGGTTTAAACTTTCTAGAGTAGGTGGGAGATCTTTTTCCTGTTTAGGTCCATCCATTTGGAATACACTTCCCACTTTCATACGGAAAGAAACCAACTATGTACGTTTCCGAAAAAATGTCAAGACATGGCTATTTGACCAGTAAAATCTATGTTAGGTTTTGTTCTGATTTTTTGCTCCGTCTCGGCGCCGGGAAACCCTTTTTGGGTAGCTGCGCGCCTTATAAGCTTAACAAATAAATAAATAAAATATTTTCAAGTAGCTGCTCAATGACCAGGCTACTGTCATTTTGAGGGATGTTTGTGTAAAGGGATGTTATGTCAAGTGTTGCTAGCCAGTCGGTGTGAATGCTAAAGGGGATCCCATCTAAAAAGTTTATCATGTGCATGGTGTCCCTGACATAGCTTTCCTGTACAAGCACAAATTCTTTAATGAAAATATCAACGTATCTCCCAATAGGTTCCAAAATGAACCACACCCAGATAGGATGGGTCTTCCTGGGGGATTGGTGGTACTTTTATGCACTTTGGGTAGTGTATAAAGTACCAGAGTTCTGGGGTTGTCTGCGTTCAGGAATTCACATTCTTTTTCGGTAATGTAGCCTTCCTCAAGACCTTCAGTAGTTATGCGGAGTATCTCCTCTCTACTCTGTGAGAGGGGGTTATGAGTCTGTTTTTTGTAGTGTTTGATTTCATTAATTTGCTTGTCAATTTCTCTCTCATAATCTACACATTCTTGGATCACAATTCCACCCCCTGGACAAGGGAACCCTACTCACAACGGAACCAGGGTAGTCATTTATAACAAGGAGAACAATGGTTCCTGTGGAATAATATACAAATAAGTATAAACGTATATGTGCGCAATCGCAATGTAAAAGGATTATATTGATGTCATAGAAAGAGGAGCCAGAAACACTAATAATTGGCCCACATTTCCCATCAATTACGATTGTTTGTTCAAACCCGGTAAGCATATAATAACCTTACCACTATCCATCAGCTCTGCATTGTGACCCGTAACTCACTACCATTTCCCTTTTTGTAGGACTCCTAATTCCAGACTTTGACCTACATCCCGGTCCCTCATCATGACCGCCTGTGCACCACTTAAGTACAGGGGTAAGTGAACCCACCCTCTCGGGTATTACAACCTCCCTGGCACTCTGCCTCCTGAATATCACTATTTACCCCTTGTAGGAAGGTGGATATCCGACTATGGTTACCCCCAACTTTTTGCCTAGTGTTTTGCTGGTTTTTGACTTAGTTGGCCTGGGATCCTGCTATTCAGGACCCCAGGCTTCCTGCTCTCTCTGTAAAATGGACTCCATGTACCCTGGGTACATATCTAATTGGATACTGAGTCACATTATCAGTCCCTGTTACAGTGTACCTTAGGTACCCAGGGCATAGGTGTACCCAGGGCCTACAGCATGTATTATGCCACCCCTGGCTGGCCATCCAAAACTGACACAACTGGCTGCTAAGACAGCTGGGGCAAGGTGGTGTAATCACCCTTTGCTATAGATATAGTATACCTATATCTAACCCCAAAATGGACACATATACTCCTATCAGTCACTCCTATGGCAGGCCTTATCAATCCTGAAGGCAGAGTGCTTGGAATTATGTGAGATGGTGCTCTGGCATGAGCTGAGCCCGTCTGCAGCTTGCGGAACCAAGTCCTAATAGCTGTTCCATGATAACGCTATACCATATACTCTTACGTGCATTATCAACCTCGCGGTTAAATGCTAACTCTGGTATAGCATTATCAAAACATGTCGAGTAAGGTGTCATACGATTTGGAATACTACCCCCTCGCCAATACTGGCGACGGGGGTAGCATTCCACCCTTCTAGAGGGGCACGACATGTATGTAACTGTGAACCCCGGTTAAAGTTAACTTGAGCCTTGGCATCACAAAATGGATGCTGCCACCACAGACACAAGTCTGACCTCCTGCTGCTGGGAGTCCTTCCAGCGAGGGAGGCCTGGACAAAGGGTTTCCTGCCTTGGGAGGTGCTAGCACCACCCCAGACAGGATTTTGTGTATTGAGGTAGGGAGGCCTGAAAGGAATGAGACATGCCTGGGGCACACAAGGTGCTCTGTGCATACACCGGTTCAAACCAGTTGCTGGGGCATCCCTGCCCCAGCTCTGGCGCGAAACCGGACAAAGGATAGGGGGTGTAACCACCCCCCTTCCTGGTCCCACCCAGGAGAGGGACCTAGTCAGCAGTACAGCCCCCTTTAGCAGGATAAAGATAGGAGCTGGTCCCATTCCAAATTAGATTAATCCTGAACTACTCTACAAGAAGAAACTCTGGACTTCGACGTTCTGCTCCACAGAAGACTGAAGAATCTCTCTTGTGGGCAAGGAGTGTCCACCCTGCAACTGCAGGCACCATCAAGCGTCCAGCGGCTTCACTTTGTCATCTTCCCTCGAGGATCCAGACTTCAGAGCCCGACGAGACCCGGATTCCCAGACCTCTCCGACCTCAACTCACATCTGCAGCAAAGCTGAGACCCGTGGGTGCGACGAGACACGTGGGACCGGCCATCTTGAAAGAAACTGCACTTCGCTTCCAGCACGACTCCTGAGGTAAACTCGACCAAGTGCTTTGGGGATTGAGAAGCCCCAGCCCCGAGCAGCTCCTGCACCGAAGATCAGCCCTCCAGCTCCAACGAGATCTGCCTGGGGCCCTTATGCTTGTCCGCTGCTCGACGCGTTGTCTGGTCACTTCCCGGCTGGCTAGTGACCTCCTAGACGATGAACCTTCGAATCTTTGCTGCTGGTCTGGTTGCTCCAGACTGGCCCTTGCTCCTTTCCAAAAGAGGGGCACCCCGGACTCTCCTAGTCCGCACCAGACGTCTTTTCCACTCACCGCGTGGGTTGCCTTTGCCAAGGACTGTTGACTCCAATTCCGGATCCATCACCGCCGACAGCGAGAGCCTGCGTGGGACAGCTCGTGCCTCCATCCTGGTCGTCGAAGACACCTCCTGGTCCACGTGGCTGCAGAGTCAAGCGTCCACTCTTCACCTGATCGCGACGACAGCACCTGGTTCCTTCCTGGTTCCACACCGGTCACTGGCTAGTGACTTTGTACACTGTCCCCTCTGCTTTCAGGTCCTCTTCTTCACCGATCCACTCTTGGATCGCACCGGACATCTTCCTCCTGGTCGCCTGCAGCATCTTTTCTTTCAGGCTCCATTGACTTCAACGCGAGAACCCGACACACTTTGGCACCTATGCACCCGCAGCCCCTGGGTGAGGTAACGAGAGGATTTCGGTGCTCAAGGGTAGTTTAACTGTCCTAGTGTCCAATTCCACAGTCGTTTTAGTCCTAACTAGTCAGGATTGTCCGTACTCACCTTTTACTTGAACTGTACTGTCCATAGACGTTGTTACGCATCTCGCGTGTGAGTTCACACTGCACACGTGGGCCTCCTATTACTTACCTAGAGTTAGTGTAGCGTGGTCCCATCGATCCTACAGCCTCTGGACAGCTCCATTCCTTTTATCGACTTTCACATTCCACTTACTTAGTATATGGTTTGTCGTGCCCCTAGGGCACCATTGTAATTTTGAGCAACTTGTCGTATTTTTCGTAAGAGATTGTCATGTGCTTAGCCCTCTGACCTCATAAAGAGTTCAGAGGTGTTGTTATTAATAAATATACTGTTTATTTTCATAACAACCTGTGTGGTGTCCTTTCATCTGGTATTCAAGGGGTTATATTGTGGTAAAACAGCTGGCTTCACATGCCAAAAGAGTTTAGCCTAAGACTGCTTTGTCCATGCTACCATTAGGATAGCTGGTCTATAAGGTTGACTTACAACCAATCACCATAAGGGTTGTTTGGACTGATACAAGGTGGTCACTAGAACTAGTGAACATCATATATCAGGCCAACTTCTCACACTGACGAAAAAAACTTTCTGGATCCAGGCTGACGCCTGGGAGTATTCTAAGGTAAGGAATCGAACACTCTTTCCTTCAGATATGATTTGTACTGGCTGGAGACTAATTGACATCATTTTTGGGTTTCTACAGGGAGCCTCTCCTCTTCCCTTGAAGGATGCGGAGGTGGAAAGAAGGTGGGCAAAGTGATGGTCTGCCCGATGTGGAAGGGAGTGACAACCTTTGGCAAGAAAGAAGGACGGGTCCTTAGAACCACCTTGTCCGGATGAATAGAAAGGAAAGGAGGCTAAGAAGAAAGAGCCTGGCGCTCAGTCACTCTTCTGGCAGAAGTGATAGCTACCAGGAAAGCCGTCTTAAGAGTGAGAAGACGTAAAGGACAATTATGAAGGGGCTCGAAGGGAGCGCACATCAGAAACGTAAAGACAAGGTTTAAGAGCCACTGAGGCATGATAAACTGCACCGAAGGAAACGTGTGCGTAATGCCTTTTAGAAAACGGTTCACAACCGGGGACTTAAAAAGAGAAGGCTGATCAGGAAGCAGTAGAAAGGGGAAATAGCCGAAAGATAACCTTTGATAGTGTCTGTAGGAGAGTAGGGTCTGCTTCCTATGGTCACCCCCACTTTTTGCTTTTGCTTTACTGGTTTTCGACTTGGATGTTGCTGTGGGCCTGCTAATCAGACCCACAACCCAGATGCACTCTCTCTAAATTCACATCATGTACTCTAGGTACATCCACAATTGGGAGTTGGTTCACCTTGTCAGCCCCTGTAGAAGTGTACCTTAGGGACTCGGGTCATAGGTGTGACCAAGGCCTACCAGGGGCTGCAGCATATATTATGCCACCCCTGGCTGGCCACCTAAATTGACACAACAGGCTGATCACTCAGCTGGGGCAAGGTCGTGTAATCACCCCTTGCTTAGGTATAATATCCATATACCTACCTTATATATAGACACATAGTAACCTATAAGTCACTCCTATGGCAGGCCTTAACAATCCTGGAGGCAGTGTGCTTGGTTATGTGTGAGATGGTGCTCTAGCATGAACTGTGCCTGTCTGCAGCTTTTGGAACCATGTCCTTATAGCTGTTCTATGATATTGCCATACCATATACTCTTAAGTGCATTATAATCCTCGCGGTTAGATGCTAACTTTGGTTTGGCTTTATCTAAACATGTCGTGTAAGGTGTCATACGCTTTGGAATACTACCCCCTCGCCAATTACGGGGGTAGCATTCCACCCTTCTAGAGGGAGAAGACATGTTGTTGCTGACTATCCCGGTTAAAGTTAACTAGAGCCCCAGCGTCACAAAATGGAAGCTGCTGCCACAGACACAAGTCAGACCTCCTGCTGCTGGGAGTCCTTCCAGTCACGGAGGTTTGGACAATAGGTTTCCTGCCTGGAGAGGTGCGAGCACCACCCTAGACAGGACTTTGTGTATTGGGAAAGGGAGGGCTGAATAGATTGAGACACTGCCTGAGGCACACTAGGTGCTTCATGCATACCCCAGTTCAAAACGGTTGCTGGAGCACTCCAGCCCCAGCTCTGGCGCGAAACTGGACAAAGGAAAGGGGGTGTAACCACCCCCTTCCTGGTCCCACCCAAAGGAGGGACCTAGAAAGTAATCCAGCCCCTTTTAGTTGTATAAAGGTAGGAGCTGAGTCCTAGGACTTTAGATTAATCCTGAAATCGAAACTCTGGACCTTCGACATTCTGCTGAAGCTGAAGACTGACGAATCTCCCTTCTGGCCAAGGAGTGACCACCCTGGGCAACCAGGCACCATCCAGCAAATCAACGGCTTGCTTTGTCGACGCTCCCGCCGGGACCCGAGCACAGAGCCTGACAAGACCCAGACTTCCAGACCTCTCTGACCCTCTCTTCACGTCTGCAGCATAGCTGAGATCCGTGGAGGCGACGAGACACGTGAGACCGGACATCTTGAAAAGTCTACGACTTGCTAACTGTGCAGCTCCTGAGGTATCCTCGTAGCTGTGCACTGGGGATTGAGAAGCCCCGAATCCGAGCTCCACCTGCACCGAAGATCAGCCCTCCACACTCCACGAGTTCTGCGTAGGGCCCTTCTGCTTGTGTTCTGCTCGACGCTTTGTCCGGTTGCTGGCCCGTTGGCTAGTAGCCTTTGTGACGACAATCCTTTTAAAATCAACTCGCTGGTCTGGTTGCTCCAGACTGGCCCTTGCCTCCCTGCAAAGGTGAGGCACCTCAGACCTTGCTGGTCTGCATCAGAAGCCTTCTTTGAATCCTGCGTGGGTTGCCTTTGCCAAGGCTTGTTGACTCCAATCCGGCGGTCGACCCCTCCATCTGCGAGAACCTTCGTGGGACAGCTCCTCTCCAGCACCTGGTCGTCCTCGACGCCTCTTGGTCTGCGTGGCAGAAGAGACAAGCTTCACGACAGCACCTGATTGCTCCTCGACGTCGTCTGATTCCTTCCTGGTTCCACCCGGTCACTGGCTAGTGACCCAGACTATGTCCCCTCTGCTTTCAGGTCCTCTTCATCCTCGATCCGCCCTTGGATCAGCCCGGACATCTTCATCCTGGTCGCCTGCAGCATCTTTCTTCACAGGCTCCATAGACTTCAACGGCGAAACCCGACACATCTTCACACCTATGCACCCACTTCCTATGGGTGACGTAACGTGAGTACTTCGGTGCTCCCAAGGGTATTGACTATCCAAGTGTCTAGGTTTTTAGTTGTTTCCTTCTAGCTAGACCGGAAGTGTCCTGAATCCTTCTTTTTCTAACTTCTAAGTTCCCGTTGACTTTACATTGACTCACGCGTGTGTGTAAAGACACTGCACGCGCCACCTGTGGGCCTCCTACTCCTAACCTAAGGTTCAGATAGTGTAGCCCCAGCGATTCTCTAGGCCCTAGGCCTTTCCTTTTCTCGTGACGTGGTACTTATACCACTTACTTAGTATATGGTTTGCTTCGCCCCTAGGGCCTAATCGTAAATTGTGCAACTTAACGTATTCTGATTAAGTAACTTGTTATGTGCTTTTGCCTCTGTTCTCATAAAGAGTTCAGAGGAGTGTGTTAGTAAATAAATACATATATATTTTATATATATCCTGTGTGGTGTCCTTTCATTTGATATTCAAGGGGTTACATATGGTATAATAGCTGGCTTTACACGCCCTCAAGAGTCTTTTAGCCTAAGACTGTTCTGTCCACGCTACCACTAGGATAGCTGGTCTATAAGGTTGACTTGCAACCATCACCATAAGGGTTGTTTGGACTGGTGCAAGGTGTTCACTAGAATAGTGTACATCATATACCAGGCCAACTTCTCACAGTAACCATGCAGAAGGATCCTACCTTCCTACATGAAGTAGGCACAGGGCAGTTGGATTTAGATCTGGAAATGTAGTAAGAAAAGTCAGGTTGTGAATGACTTTAAATGTGACAGGGTAGGAACAAAAAGTTCAAGCAACAAGATAGAAGTTAAAGCAAAGGTAGAGCAAGTTGGTCTATGAGGAGACGATACGAAAGGGATCCATGTGGTGGGTAGTAGGTGCACCAGGATAGAAAAGACCGACGTTCTGCAATTGGCGTTAGTGGATAGGTTGCAATCTGTGTGGTGAGAGGATTCTAATTGCAGGCTAAACTTTGCACCATTATCTTGTGTATGCAGTAGATGAGCTAAAGAACGAGAACAAAGTGCACAGACTCCATTCTGGCAAAAATATTCTGGAAAGAGCAAGCAGTTTGCAGTTAGCAAAGATGGGTAAAACGTGAAGGGTGGGAGAGGTCTCCGAGCCTGTGATTCACACCCGTTCATAAAGACTACTGTCAGAAATTATTGCAGTATCTTGGCAGGGGGATCCAAACCTCAACCTGCTAGTAACTAATGCATCGTAATTTGCAAGGAAACGGGGGAAACAAATAGTAGAAAGATATACACAATTATGGATGGAGGAGAAGGGGTCTTGAGGGGGAGAAGAGATAAAGGAACAGAAGCTGGGGCATAAGCAGTTGACATTCATAATGAATTGGGGAGTGAGAGTACTCAAGACATTGTGATGCAGTTCTGCCAAAGAAACATCACTGGAGAAAGGAAGGAAGGAGAAAACAGTAGATGTAACTGTAAGGAGAGGCCCAGGAATAACCCAGAAAATGCATGGTGAAATCAAACCACCTACTTACAAAGGAACAATTAAGATTTGAATACGTGGTAATGATAAAAAGATGTGAGTGAAAAGGTAATGCGACTCAGCTGGCATTTGAACTATAATATCTCCTGGGAGCGCGGGTCAAATGGCTAGGGAGAAGGAAAAAAGGTTTGATGCATGAGTGTGTGGACTAATGGCAACTGGGTAACTGTGTAGGCCAAAGTATGCAATCACTGTGAGAACACACTTCCCATTTTTATTATTACCTAAATGTTTGTGATTATGATTAAAGATTGTAAATTAAATCATGTGCTTGAAATAATATTTGAGGAGGAAATTCTTGAGGATGTACCCAAAACCAATGAGCCATTCCTGATTTTTGACACCTCTCCTGAAAAAAACAATGACTCAAGGGTTACTGCTTTTTGAAGTTAAGCCTTTCAAGGGGCAGCAGAGTCCAGTGAGAAGGACTGTTTTTTGTCATTTAATGAACTGCAATAACAATATTATATACAACTTGATAAGAAACGCTAGAGCCACAATATGTAATAATTTACCTCAAAATTGTTTTGCCAGTGATTCAATAAATCTTCTTTGTTACAATCCACTGCGTCCTATAAGAAGGAAAGACACAATTACTAAGAAGTTGGTTCCAAAGACATTATCAGGGTAACAACATAGCTGCCTGGAACTCAGTTGTATTCAATGAGCTGAACAAGTACAAATATCTTTAGGGTACTGTGCATGAATACCCTTCTAGCATATCTTGATATTTGTCTTTAGATTTCACATTTTAGCCCTATGTTGCGCCTCACTGATAACCACTATAAATAAATAATGCTTCAGTTTTGCTAGTAGATCAATGGGTGCCAGTATGACTATTTTTGTCCCATAAAATACAATATAATTGGGTAACAAACAGAGTGCACAGGAGCAGATCTCACATTTTACTTTCCTCTGAGAAATGTCAAGCATTTCAAGAAGCAGAAGTAAATCAACACTTTTGCTACTACACTACTGGACTTGCTTGACTTTCTCAGGGAACTCAATCAATTGAGATTCTGCTGCCACCAACCTGCTAGCATTGGCTCTTAATGAAGCTTGGCAAGCACTAATATTTTAGCAGTGAATTATAAAAGGATCATAATTTGGGATCGTATGCAACAGTGTGTAAATGGGCGTGCATTTGCATAAATCTAGGACTGCCTCCCACTCCTATAATTAATGATGAGTTCTAAGAAGCACGGAGGGCTTGCTCCCTTACAGTTAGCTGATTACCCCTTCATGTTATCCAGTAAGGATGAATGCAGGGGAGAGTGAGGTTTACTGATTAAAGCAACGAGAATGAAAAGGCAAAATTATTCTGTCCACTTTAGGGAAGCTGGTTTTAGAAAGGCTCAAGGACAACAACACACTTAAGCTAGTGTTTTGGTGACAAAGACAGCTGGGAGTACAAGTGTGTCAGGTATTTGGCAAGGAGACACAGAGAATAAACCATATGCAAGGAGTAAGATAGCAATTATATGTCCAGTGGAGAAGGCCCAAAGGCCACTTATTTAGAAGGTGACCAATTTGATATAATGTGAGCTACTGCAAGTGGTTAAAGTCACAAAATGTGAATTAAGAGAAGCAATTCACTAGACCTCAGTGGACACTACAAGAGGAACACAACTGCAAATAAACAAGCAGATCCAAAGCTACCTCTGGAGAATCTTTCAAATTTGGATGGGAAACTCAACAATATTCTGGTGGATGCAATGAAACTCCTTATTCTTGGAGAGTGTGGAGTAAGTTGGTCCCAAGTTAATGCCCTGGAGAGATGAGTATATAAAGGTTTATAAGAACAAGTTACTTACCTTAGATAATGCCTTATCTGGTAGAGACTATCTAGTTGTAGATTCCTTACCTTAGGAGTATCCACAGGTGTCAGATTGGATACAGAATTTATTTCGTGAGCAGTACCATTGAGCGACTTGGCATCGTAGGCGCTGGATGTGATGTAAGCGGTGCCTATATAGGCGCCACCCTAGTGCGCTGACGTCAGTTTCTTTTTGTGACTTTCCACGTCAGGAGAGCAGAGTCATTAAGAACACTACCACTTGTGGGGGGGGAGTGGCTTAGCAAGCCACGATGGCGGCTGCTGACTGCTGAGGCTACGCAGTCTGGCGGCCCAATAGCCCACTGATTTCCGTCCTTTCGGGGTTAAAAACACCCTTCCAGACGCCAGATCACTAGTGGCACCGGGGGCAACAGAGAAACCCGGATGCCCCACACCAGAAGAACCAAAAGCGACGCCGACCCGGCCCCGAGCCCAAGATGGCGGCGAATCGTTGCTGAACGGGACGGGGCAAAAACACCGCGACCCGCCCGGACCTGCACTGTCCGGAGGGTGCAAAAGACCAGTTTCAGCGACGCGGCGGCCTCGTCTACCCTCAGCCGTTGTGCCCGGCACTCTCACCCGATGCGGACAGACTGCTGGTGCCACCCCCCGGAGTGGCGGAGACGGCCGGTTGGCGAGGGATGCCACCACCACACTACGGACCGCTGCGGGAGGCAAAGAAGGCTCTAACTCCCCCCCCCCCCCCCCGACACACGCGGCGACCCCGGGAAGAGCCGGCGGTTCAGTTTCCCTCCCCAGGGAGCCGGATAACTGGCGGGGGCCTTCTGCGATAGCACCTGCCTGATCCCAACATGGTGCCCACGCTGGGACGACCTCGAAGATGAAGACGTTCCCGGAGGCCATGAGAGCTGACACTCAGGGGTGAGTGCTGTACCCAGCTAGCTTCCTTGCGGCCCCCCCCCCTGCAAGATCCCCCGACAGCCTGGACACTCTACTGGTGAGCCGGCCGCCAAGTCGCCTATGCCTGACCTTAAGATGGTGGCCAAAATAGTTTGATTTGGACAGGGACTAGGCCTCATCCCTGGTCACCCCACAAAGGGCGGACTCCCCAGATGCACGCAAGTCCATCACTGCTGGGCTGGAATCAGACTGCTGTCGAGTGGTGATCCCCCACCCTATTTGTAAGCGTGGGTGCGCTGAGAGGGCCGGCGCAGGATAAACACTGCATGGTGGGGCCCACCTGACGCGCACGGCTGGAGACACAGCGAGGCAGCCCCCGTTGGGGCGCTGGAGATCTTAGGGGACACTACGCCCCCTACCACAAGAAGGCGGCGAGTCACACGACCGCCACGCAAGAGAAGGACACCCCGGCCCCACTTCTGTGCTCGAAAAAGACGGACACCGCACCCCGGATCATCGCCATGGGGAAGCCGAGGGCCACGCAGCAGACGGCGGTCCCTGAAACAGCGCCGGAAAACCAACACCGCACCAGCACCCTCGCAAAAACGCCTTCGCCACAACAAGACCCTACCATATCCGACAAACTAGACCGAGTCCTGGCGGCCAATGAACTCTCCAGGGCCTCCATGGAGGAATGCTTGGGCACTCTTACCACAGACATCAACCTAATCCGCGACGACCAGCGGAAACTAGCGGATAGGGTCCGGGAGGGGGAGAAGACCCTGGCAGACGTACAACCCACTTTAAAGACCCAGCAACTAACACATCGAACAGCCATGGACCGCCTGGCCACAATGGAGGTCCGGGTGGATGATTTGGAAGGACGCTCTCGATGCTGCAACATCCGTGTTCTAGGATAGCCAGAGGGGGTCGAGGGAATGCACCCCATCGAATATGTTGAGGCCTGGGTAAAATCCTTCACACCGACTAAGGACCGCACTGCCTTCTTCTCATTGGAACGGGCCCACCGGGTCCTGACCAGAAGACAGATACACGGCAACGCCCCTCGCCCCCTGCTAGAGAAATTCCTCCACTTTCAAGACCGGGACGCAGTGTTGCGGGCGGCCAGACGAGCAGGTCGAAAACCAACACGTTATGATCTTCCCGGACTACGCCAAGGCGGTGCAAAAACTTAAGGCGTCCTTCCTGGAGGTGAAACGTCGCCTACAGGAGAATGACGTTCAGTACTCTCTGCTCTTCCCTGCCCGCCTGAAAGTAATCCATGCAGGCTCCACGCACTTTTTTTCCACGGCTGAGGAAGCATGCGACTGGGCTTACCTCCACTGCACGCGTGGTTCGACTGCGACCCAGTCACAGAAACGCAACCACAGGACACCCCGCAACAGGAGGAGAGCCACACAACAAGCACAACAGCAGGGACAACAGAACTGGAGGGATCCTACCAAACATCAAAAAGTTGAATCCCCGGACCTGGAACAGCTTATGCAGGAGCGTCGCAGGGCCCTTCAGGCCGTAGCAGACCTCGGGGCTCCCCAATCGGAGGAAGACGTCGAGGGGATCCCTCATCTTTTCTCATCAAGCAGTGAAGAGGACAGTAATTCACTCCATCCCACAGCTGATTCCATCACTATGCCCCCGGTCACGCCCTTGATCGCTGACTCTGTCCAATAGCGGTATTACTGGTTGCAAACCGACAACATGCTCAGCTGGAGGTTCTCTGCGGGTGGGCGCCCCGTCCGGGGACCACCCACAATCCCTGTCAGGACACGATGGACACGTTACACCCCGAATAGACGACCATTTCTCCTGCAAACGCCCAGAAAGGAACTCACCTCGCAGGCTCCGCCTGCCACCCCTAAGATTTGACTGTTCGCTCCCTGGTTCTGGGAGAGTCAGTTTGGACGCATCGAGCTTGCCGATGCGCCCCATGTATTGGGACAGTTTTCCCGTCCAGTTGATTGTTCTGTTTACCCTGTTCTCTCATCCCCTACACCCCACAGAAGAGATGAGCATTAGGGCAGGTGACACACACGGAGGGGGGCAAACGGGGGCTATTTCCACGCGCAGCGCCACCACGCTCAAAGACATACCTACATGTCCCGTGTTCGAGCAGCCGCATCTAGGCGTAGGTCGCCCCTCACATGCCGACCCATGCAGCACGCAGACGTTAATATACTCACCCTGAACGTGTGCGGCTTACACATGCCACGTAAGAGATACACGGCCTATGCATACATTAAGCGCCAGCAAGCCCAAATCGAGAAAAGCATCTTACAGTGACCGAGACAGACAAACTAAGATCCCGCTGGCGAGGAATCATATGTGCCACATCATACTCTGCATTTGCGCGCGGCGCGCTCATCTGGGTTCGCCCAGGCACCCCCTTTCAGGAGACGTGCAGGGTAGTAGATAAAGAGGGGAGGTATGCCCTGCTGGAGGGTATTCTGGACGGACAGCCAGTCCTATTGGGTAGCATTTACGCACCCAATATTGAGCAGGATAGATACTGGGATTCCCTCTCAAGTGTGCTGGCCCAATTCGCCACTCTCCTGTGGATACTGGGGGGCGAATATAACTGTGAGCTCGACGTTACACTCGACAGGTTACACCCACCGCCTCCACATTCCCCAGCCCTCACACGTTCCGAAAGATTCCGCCCCGGGTCAAACACTGGTCACTAGTAGACGCTTGGAGAGCGCACTATCCCCACAGCCGGTTGTATTCGTTCCACTCCATCCCACATAATCTGCGGACTAGGCTAGACAGGTTTTTATGCACCCTGTCACGAATACCCAAGGTCCAACATACAGACTACCTAGGACGCGTGTTCTCAGAACACGACGCACACATCCTAAGTATCCGTTGGAGACCACCCCACCCTCCGGTGCCCACCTGTTGCCTCCCGAAAGACTGTCTCACAGACCAGGTATTTAGAGACGATCATGCACAGACGGTCCAAGAATATTTTACTTACAATACTGGGACCGCCACCTCCATACTCGTAGAATGGGACGCATTCAAAGTAGTTGCACGGGGCGCTTGTATTAAACAGGTAGCGGGGGCCCGCCGCATACTTGAACACACACTCGCCGACTCGCAACGTACACTAGCGACACTCACCTAGAAGGAGGATGCCCAATCGGCTACGGTGGTCCAGGTGGCCGAGGCAAAAACGAAGCACGCCACCGCTCTAGCAGACATGCGTAAATTCAATTTCCAAGCGTATGCTGCTCGTGTACACAGGAAGCGTGACAAAACAGGTACACTACTGGCGTGGTTGGCGCGTCAAGACACGGACGTGGCACCAATCCAATTACCGAAATCCGGACTCCCGCGGGTACTCTGGTACGCTCACAACAAGACATACTCGATGCGTTCCGGCACTATTATGCCGTCGTGTACAGTGCCCAGACACACTATCGGCAGGAAGCGGTTTCCCAGTTCCTGGACCCACTGCCACTTCCCCATATCACGGAGGCAACCAGGGATGCCCTAGATACGAAAATTACAGCGGCCGACGTCTCTAGTGCGATACGCTCCCTGGCTCGGAACAAGGCCCCAGGCCTTGATGGGCTACCTCTCGAGTACTACAGTACCTTCTCCACGCTGTTGACTTCCCGGTTGACCGCCATGTTCGGGGGACGCCCTCGATCAGAGGAACTCCCACGTTCACTACGGGGATCAGTGATTGTGTCCTTTCTCAAACTGCACAGAGACCCGCAACAACTGTCCTCCTACCGCCCCATCACGCTTCTCTCAGCTGACTGCAAACTCCTGGGGAAAATTCTGGCCACCCGATACGAGCAGATACTTCACCCCCTGGTACACCCAGACCAAAATGGTTTTGTCCCCGGAAGGAACACATCCCAGAATATCAGACGAGTCTTTCATGTTCAGGATCAGGTGGGTGACGCCTTTCCACGCGCGGCCTGCCTTATCCTAGACCTCGAAAAAGCTTTTGATACAGTGACCTGGCCATACCTCTTTGCAGTTCTTCACCGGACGGGAATAGGTCCAACCCTTGTACAATACACTCGGCTTCTCTACACCAACCTAACGTCTCGTATCAGACTCGGCAGATACATCTCGGCCCCGTTGCGAGTCGAGAGGGGTACCAAACAGGGCTGCCCCCTTTCGCCACTGATCTTTGCCTTGGCTGTAGAGCCATTGGCGATCCGCCTACGCCGGGAGGGCACAGCTTGGGGCATTCCCATAGCAGATACGATCCACTGCGTCTCCATGTACGCGGACGATATTCTACTTTATGTCCGGGACATCACCGAGGACCTAACCCCCATATGAAGCATCTATCCTCCAAGTAAATTGGGAGAAATCGGTGGTGTACCCCCTGCACCATTCCCTTGATCTTTGGGAAGTCTGGATCGGTACGCAGAGCCTCTCTTGGACCACAGGCGCCCCTCGTTATCTGGGGGTCCGCCTCTATCGATCGCCCACCGACATTTACAAGGGCAATCATGGTAGGGTTCTCGCCAGCATCCGCGCCTCGGTGGGCTTCTGGAAAAACCTGCCACTGGCCCCTATCGGTCGAGTAGCACTAGCTAAAATGGTCATCGTCTCCAGACTATTGTATTACTTCACTAACCTTCCGGTCGTGCCACCCAAAAGTTTCTTCCGCGAGTTGGACACGCTACTGTGCACACTCGTGTGGGGTAATGGTCGACATAGAATAGCCCTCGCCAAACTCCAGCTACCCACCACAAAGGGGGGGCCTGGGTGCCCCCGCCTTCGAGTCATACTTCCTGGCAGCGCAACTCCAGTGGCTGTCGTACTGGACGGCGGGCAGGCACTCCGGGGAGACCCACACAGTCCTATCCCCATACCTGAACTCTGTCGTCTGCTGCACCCTGGCACCAAACCCCGCCAAACCTATCCCTTGCAAGTGTCCGCGGCCCGCCAATGTATGTTGCGAATTCACCGCATGGCGCCAAAGACTCCTTGCTATTCCCCGCGACTACCACTAGTGGGATGGCCTCGAGGGGACTCATACTTCATAAGCGCCATGGTACGCATATGGACAGAATCTGAGGTCACGGAGCCGGAGACACTGTTCGCAGAGGGACAACTTCGCCCGTATGACCGACTCATGGAGGACCACGACCTCCCCCCTGGACAGTTTCTGACACATCAGCAACTCATTGACTGCTTTCGCCCACACAGCGACCTAACAGCAGGCGAACCCGCGACGCACCCTGTAATTCACACCATCCTTTACATGGGCTGCTTGTTACTTGGCTGTATAAGTCAATCAGGGAACTCACACACAAACCATTGCTCACTCTGAGGGCTACTTGGGAGGACGAGCTTGGATGACAACTACACGACCGGGAGTGGGACAGAGCGCTAGAATTCCCAAAGAAAGTCTAGAGAAACGCAAGGTTAAAAATATACAATACTACATTTTACACCGGGCCTACCAGTCCCCTGCGCGCCTGCAGCGGTTCTATCCCGACACTCAGTTGTTATGCCCTCGATGTCATTCCCCAGACGCACACTTCCAACACATGTTCTGGAGTTGCCCGACCCTTCAGCCCTACTGGTCGGCCATACTTGACTCAATTTGCACTCTCACAGGTCTCACAAACTTGCGTTCCTGGAAGGCAGTTGCTTTGGGGATCTTTCGCATGCCGAAGACACACAAGGTGCAAGTCAGATATGCTGCTCTATCCCTGCTCTTAGTCAAAAGGAACATAGCCATGCAATGGCGGGCGACTGCCGGACCCTCATTCGAGACATAGGTGGGAGCGGTGAGGAAATGGGCTGCGGGAGGAGGAAGCAAAAGGCCAGCGTAAACGCCCTATGTCTTTGGAATGGGCCACACTATCACACCAGTTTCTATTAGCCCACAACTGTGACACTCTGAGCACCTCTCAACACGCTGCCACATCCCCGACAGCACCAACGCCTCACTAGTATGTTCATGACCTAGCCTCCCTTCCCTTTATCACATTCTGCCTCCGGCCCGGCGTCTCCCCCCCCCTCCACCGCCCTCTCTGCTGATGTGCCCTGTACAACCTGCCTAATCCTGCTCCCCTGCCTCATTCTTCGCCTCTCTACCTCCCGCCCACTTCTCCCCCGGTTTTTTCTCCCCTCATTGGGGTATTTTCTCCCCTCTCCCTTGCAGTCTCACGGCTTATGTTCTCAATCTCCTTTTTCCCACATATGATTCCCCGCTCCTTTCCCCCAAGTGTCCCCCCCGCTCTCACGCTGCATCAGTCATTAGCGGATCCATGCCCCCAATCCGGGTATTCACAGATTATTGTATACCTCCTATTGGCATGTTTATACTGTTGTAACAACTCTAACAGTAAAATGATGTATCGTGAAAGCTTTTCTTTGATAAAAAAGTTAATGAAATAATTAAAAAAAAAAAAAAAAAAAAAGAACACTACCACTGGTATGATAAACCAGGGCACTGCAAAGGAGAAGCCCTCAGGCCCTCCCCCTAGAAATCTGTTCTTAGAGCATGCAGGATGGGTGGGTTTGTAATTAAACTGCGGCTTGACGGAGCCAGATAAGGCATTACCAAAGGTAAGTCACTTGTTTTTATCTGATAGAGACTTCTAAACGTAGATTCCTTACCTTAGAAGAGATCCCCAAGCAATACCTCTCTGGAGGTGGGTCTGCAAAACAATTTCATACCAAAATGTCCTGCAGGGCCAAATGGGCAAAGAGCCGGTCACGATGGCTCTGACTGTCCAGGCAGTAATGTTTTGTAAATGTACACAGAGAAGCTTGCGTTGCTACGTGGCAGATGTCCAGAACTTGGACTCCTGTGCTAACGTAGTGGTCACAGCCGTGGCTCTGGTAGAATGAGCATGCAAACCTTCAGAAAGTTGCTCTTTGCCAATGCGAAGCAGATTTTTCCGCAGAGCACGATCTATTGAGAGATGGTCCAATTCTTCTTTTTTTTAAAAACATTTTTATTGACGTTTTTTAATGCAAGATCACACAACAAGCATGTCAGTATCTAGCAACACCCCAACATCCCCGTCCCCCCGCCCTCCCCTCTCGCCACTAGGTCCAGGACATAGTCTTTTCTTTCCGACAGATCATCTCGATCTCTCGCCCAAGTCCACAGAGATACTAGCCCCTGTTCCCCTACCCATTTCCGGTCAGAGGAGACCAGGAACCCAAGTCTCCTTGTCACATCAAAGTCCACCATCCAGTCAATGATGTCGGCGCCATTTGCCCCACACCCTACCAATGTTCTATGGGCAGCCCCTCGCCTTATATGTGACTCTTTCGGCCGCGATATATAGGTCCATACCCCTTCTCCACTCCTCCAACATTGGTATGTCAGGTACCCCCCATTTTCGGGCCACGTCTCTCTTGGCCACCACTAAGGCAAGCACTAGGAAAATCAGGAACGGGCGGGCCAAATCCACATCATTTGTCATTTCCAGGAGGACGAGTTTAGGGTTTAAAGGTAGGGCAATCTCCAACACCTCCCCTAGCTCTGTTAGGACCTCCCCCCAATAAGTTTGAATTCTTGAGCATGACCAGATCGTGTGATAGAAGTCCCCCCTGTCATGGCCACATCGCAAACAATACGGATCAGTCACTCTCCCCATTTTATGCAGGCGCACTCTATCAAAATATGTCCTATGAAGGAACTTAAACTGGATCAGCCGTAGGTGAGATTTAATTGCCTCCTCCTTCGGATGCATCAGGACCATACCCCAATCCACCTCATCCATGTCCCCCACCTCTCGCTCCCACGTGGCCCTGAGGCTCCTAAGTCTATCTGGTCTATTATTCATTATGGTTTTATACATGAGGGACACTGCCTTCCCAGGGATCCGTTCCTGCAAAAGGCGGCCCTCCAATGGAGCATACTCCGTTAGTGCCTCCGCCAGAGCCCTGTCCGCCCTCCAGGCATGTCGCAATTGCATATACTTAAAATATTGGGAGCGGTGGAGCCCAAATTCTTGTCGCAGCGAGGGAAAGGACTGTAGCACCCCTTTCCTTACCACATCATCTAGAGTCAATATGCCAATGGCATCCCAGGAACCCTCTTAGCTTGTTAAGCTCCTTCAGCCAGGCGCATTTCCACAGTGGAGTTTGTTTAGTCGGTTTGAGCTCCCATCCTAATGTCTTTGTCACCCTCGTCCATACCCCCAGTGTGATTCTAGTAGCAGGTAGCAGTCGGACCCTCCCCTTGCCTCCGTACAGATAGTGTATACACGTGCGGTTGTCTATGGTGTGTCTTTCCAGCGCATAGGTGGGGTGGGTGACCGGGGTATCCATTCATTTATGGGGACCAGGTGTTCTGCCCAATAATAGGCCTCTATGTCGGGTAGTGAAATCCCTCCATTATATTGGTTGATAGCGCCACCCTGGGTTGCTTTCCCAGCCATAAAAATGTCCTCACTTCCGCGTGGATGTCCCGGAAGGCCCGGCACTGCAGGGGGAAATATTAATTTTGGAAGGCATATAAGAATCTGGGGAGCGAAATCATTTTAAACATTGCTACCCTGCCCAGCAGCGTCAGGGGGAGCATTTTCCATCGTGCCGCGTCCTCGGTAAAGTTATGTATTACTCGGTTAATATTCCTTTCATAGGAGAGAGCACTGTCAGTCGTTATAAATACCCCCAGGTAGATGAAACCCTCTCTGGTCGTTTGCAACCTCGCAGGCAGCGTGGGTCACACTCCCCCCCCCTTGGGGATCATAGAGAGTCGATTTGTGCCAATTGATCTGGTAGCCAGCCTTGGCCCCATAGCGATCCAGTTCCGAGAACAACGCCGGTATGGTAACATCTGGCTGTGTAATACATAGAAGGACATCGTCTGCATATAAGGATAGTTTTTCTTCGGTTGCGTCTGCCTGATCTATCCGAAACCCCTTGATCCCCTCATTCTGTCGGACTGCGTAAGCCATTACCTCTATAGAGAGGGCGAACAACAGGGGAGACAGGGGGCATCCTTGTCTGGTAACCCGTCGTATAGGGAAATCCTCAGACAGTGTTCCATTAACCCGAACTCTCGCCCTGGAGTCAGTATACAGCAAGCTGATTTTATATAGCAAGCTGATTTTCTTTCTGTATTTCTGTATTCTGTATTTAGGTCCAAAGCCAAGGTGTTCCAGCACCCCCCTCCAGGAAGGGCCAGTGGACAGCGCCAAACGCCTTTTCGGCGTCAAGAGATAAAAACCAATGTGGGTCTTCTCTAGTGCGCTCCTCCATTAACCAATTGTGAGTCCTCCTTAGGTTATATCTAGTCGCCCTTTCAGGGAAGAACCCCGTTTGGTCGAAGTGCACCAGCCCCGGAATTACCCGTCTCAGGCGGAGGGCTAATATCGTTGCGAAGAGCTTCACCTCCACATTTAGGAGGGAAATGGGTCGGTAGGACGAACAGTCATCGGGAGGTTTGCCCTCCTTGAAAATCGGGATGATCGTGGCTTGTCTGAGGTCCAGTGGGAACACTCCCTCTGCCTCGGCATCCACATAGAGGCCCAGTTTTTTTAGAAGAATTCCGCCGGGAAGCCATTAGGGCCAGGGGCCTTTCCCGATCGAGCCTAACCATGGCCTCCCTAATTTCATCCATCGTTATGTCGGCCTCCAGGTCACGGTGGTCTGCCTCCTCTAGTATCGGGAGGTCGATGTTTGTCATGTATGGCAACGTGTCCTCCCTCGTCCCTAGGTCCCTAGCGTCGTAGAAGGCCTCATAGAACCTTGCAAAAGTCTCCGCTATCTTGTCATCTGTTCGGGCCCATCCCCCCTGTCCATCTTTCACCTTTTCCACCCATCTCGCATCTCTCTCTTTCTTACTAAGCCACGCTAGTAACCTTCCGGATTTGTCACCCACATCGTAGAGGCGGTGCAGAGTCGCCAGGGCCTGCGCCTTAGCCTCTCCTGTCACCAGGTGCTTGTATTGGGCTTGCACATCGGATAGACGTCTAAGCATCCCCAGGTCCCTGGAAGCCTGATGCTCTTGCTCCAGAGCCAGAATATGGACTTCCAGTGCCTGGACCTCTGCTTGTACTTTCCGCCTGTCCTCCGCTAGCCTATTCTGCGCCCTATCTCGTAGGACCGTTTTGAGTGCTGTGAGAAGTTGGCCTGGTATATGATGTTCACTATTCTAGTGAACACCTTGCACCAGTCCAAACAACCCTTATGGTGATGGTTGTAAGTCAACCTTATAGACCAGCTATCCTAGAGGTAGCGTGGACAGAACAGTCTTAGGCTAAAAGACTCTTGAGGGAGTGTAAAGCCAGCTGTTTTACCATATGTAACCCCTTGAATACCAAATGAAAGGACACCACACAGGATATATATAAAATATATATGTATTTATTCACTAACACACTCCTCTGAACTCTTAATGATATCAGAGGCCAAAGCACATAACAAGTTACTCTTAGAAATACTTTAAATAGCACAATTTACAGTTAGGCCCTAGGGGCGCGTAAAACCATATACTAAGTAAGTGGTATAAGAACCACGACTCGTGAAAAGGAAAGGCCTAGGGCCTAGAGAATCGCTGGGGCTACACTATCTGAACCTTAGGTTAGGAGTAGGAGGCCCACAGGCGGCGCGTGCAGTGTCAGTACACTCACGCGAGAGTCAATAGAAAGTCAATGGGAACTTAGAAGGTAAGTAAATGGAGATTCAGGACACTTCCGGTCTAGCTAGAAGGAAACAACTAAAAACCTAGACAGTTGGATAGTCAATACCCTTGGGAGCACCGAAGTACTCGCGTTACCTCACCCACAGGAAGCGGGTGCATAGGTGTGAAGATGTGTCGGGTTTCGCCGTTGGAGTCTATGGAGCCTGTGAAGAAAGATGCTGCAGGCGACCAGGAGGAAGATGTTCGGGTGGATCCAAGGGTGGATCGAAGATGAAGAAGACCTGAAAGCAGAGGGGACAGAGTCTAGGTCACTAGCTAGTGACCGGGTGGAACCAGGAAGGAACCAGACGTCGTCGAGGAGCAATCCGGTGCTGTCGTGAAGCTTGTCTTTGCAGCCACGCGGACCAGGAGGCGTCGAGGACGACCAGGCGCTGGAGAGGAGCTGTCCCACGAAGGTTTGGATTGGAGCCAACAAGCCTAGGCAAAGGCAACCCACGCAGGATAAACAAAAAGGCTTCTGGTGCAGACCAGGAGGGTCTGAGGTGCCTCACCTTTACAGGGAGGCAAGGGCCAGTCTGGAGCAACCAGATCAGCGAGGTGATTCAAAAGGATCGTCGTGACAGAGGCTACTAGCCAGCGGGCCAGCAACTGGACAACGCGTCAAGCAGAACACAAGCAGAAGGGCCCCACGCAGAACTCGTGGAATGTGGAGGGCTGATCTTCGGTGCAGGTGGAGCTAGGATTCGGGGCATCTCAATCCCCAGTGCACAGCTTCGAGGATACCTCAGGAGCTGCACAGTTAGCAAGTCGTGGACTTTTCAAGATGGCCGGTCCCACGTGTCTCGTCGCCTCCACGGATCTCAGCTATGCTACAGACGTGAAGAGAGGGTCAGAGAGGTCTGGAAGTCTGGGTCTTGTCAGGCTCTGTGCTCGGGTCCCGGCGGGAGCGTCGACAAAGCAAGCCGTTGATTTGCGGGATGGTGCCTGGTTACCCAGAGTGATCACTCCTTGGCCACAAGGGAGATTCTTCAGTCTTCAGCTTCAGCAGAATGTCGAAGGTCCAGAGTTTCGTTTCAAGTTTCAGTTCAGGATCAAATCTAAAGTCCTGGGGTTCAGCTCCTACCTTTATACAACTAAAAGGGGCTGGTTTACTTTCTAGGTCCCTCCTATGGGTGGGACCAGGAAGGGGGGGGTTACACCCCCTTTCCTTTGTCCAGTTTCGAGCCAGAGCTGGGGCTGTAGTGCCCCAGCAACCGGTTTGAAATGGGGTATGCATGGAGCACCTAGTGTCCCCCAGGCAGTGTCTCATTCTATTCAGTCCTTCCTGTCCCAATACATAAAGTCCTGTCTGGGGTGGTGCTCGCACCTCTCTAGGCAGGAAACCTATTGTCCAAACCTCCGTGACTGGAAGGACTCCCAGCAGCAGGAGGTCAGACTTGTGTCTGTGGCAGCAGCATCCATTTTGTGACGCTGGGGCTCTGGTTAACTTTAACCGGGATAGTCAGCAACAACATGTCTTCTCCCTCTAGAAGGGTGGAATGCTACCCCCGTCGCCAGAATTGGCGAGGGAGTAGTATTCCAAAGCGTATGACACCTTACACGACATGTTTAGATAAAGCCAAACCAAAGTTAGCATTCAACCGCAAGGATTATAATGCACTTAAGAGTATATGGTATGGCAATATCATAGAACAGCTATAAGGACACGGTTCCGCAAGCTGTAGACAGGCTCAGCTCATGCTAGAGCACCATCTCACACATAGCCAATCACTCTGCCTTCAGGATTGTTAAGGCCTGCCATAGGAGTGACTTATAGGTTACTGTGTGTCTATATATAAGGGTAGGTATAGGAATACTATACCTAAGCAAGAGGTGATTACACGACCTTGCCCCAGCTGAGTGATCAGCCAGTTGTGTCAGTTTGAGTGGCCAGCCAGGGGTGGTATAATACATGCTGCAGCCCCTGGTAGGCCTTGGTTGCACCTATGCCCTGAGTACCTAGGGTACACTTCTACAGGGGCTGATAAGGTGAACCAATTCCCATTTGTGCATGTACCTAGAGTACATGGATTGAATTTAGAGAGTGTGCAGCTGGGCTGTGGGTCTGATTATCAGCCCACAGCCACATCTAAGTCGAAAACCAGTGAAGCAAAAGAAAAAAGTGGGGGGTGACCATAGGAAGCAGACCCTACTCTCCTACAGTGCTAGCACCTCCCAAGACAGGAAACCTATTGTCCAAGCCTCCCTCACTGGAAGGACTCCCAGCAGCAGGAGGTCAGATTTGTGTCTGTGGCAGCAGCATCCATTTTGTGATGCTGAGGCTCTGGTTAACTTTAACCGGGTTTACTAGGAACAACATGTCTTCTCCCTCTAGAAGGGCGGAACGCTACCCCCGTCGCCAGAACTGGTGAGGGGGTAGTATTCCAAAGCGTATGACACCTTACACAACATGGAGAAGTGGAGAAGTGTGGCTCACTGGTTAGAGGAGGCAGACCTGGAAGCAGAGGTCAGTCCGGGACCAGGGTTCAATTCCCGGCTCGGCGGGGTCTTGAGTCCTAAAATGTCCATGGACTCGACAATTCTCGCTCCGGTGCCTACTCGATTCACGGGTTCACACTCTGCGACTCTGGGCAATAGCTTGCTTAATCTCCACAACGGCCCCTCGCGGCGGGATGCCTGGCTTTCACCTTGCGGATACCCTGCCGGGGTTATCTCACAGGGGAATACCAGGACGGGTTCCCTAAGCAAGCGCTTAGAAACCGCTTGGTGATTTGCGCTATATAAATTCCTGTAAATTTACATTTACAACATGTTTTGATAAAGCCAAACCAAAGTTAGCATTCAACCGCGAGGATGATAATGCACTTAAGAGTATATGGTATGGCTATACACTTTCGTGACCCAATTCCCAATTGGTAGTGTACCTAAAGTACATGGTGTGAATTTAGAGAGAGCACAGCTGGGCTGTGGGTCTGATTAGCAGGCCCACAGCCACATTAATTCGAAAACCAGTAAAGCAAAAAGTGGGGTGACCATAGGAAAGCAGACTCTACTCTCCTACACTATCTTGCAAACCTTTCAAGACCCTATGTACAATATGGGATTTGAAGAAGAATTGCTGGTAAGGCAACCACAGATGGCAGAAAGATAACTCTTTAGGGTGACCAGAGCACAGTCCTTCTGGACAAGGGAAAGAACAAAGAGAAGATTCTCCATTTGTGTATATTGGGCACCTGACGCTGTGTTGGCACTCTGCACATGTCGTCCCTATGCCGCTGAGGGATGTATGTTTGGTGCTGCCTTGTGCTCATGTGCCTACCTTAACCCCCGGAGATTGGGTAACCAAACTGTTCTACTTACCTGTAAGTAGCACTACTTTGATTGCCCCCTTTCTCGAATTGATAAAATTGGCACCTGATCCAGAGTTTGACCTCTGCACCCGGCTACCCCAGTGCTGCTGGTGGTGCAGTAAGGTCACTTGCCTGAACCTTGCCTGGTATCGATTCTTCATCCAAAACCTTAATATCGTAAATTATTTACTTACCTGCATATTGTGATTGTGTTTCCTCCCATAGGATAACATTGTATTGATTGAAAAATGCAGTGTCCACTTTTTACACCGAAAAACACTGATATTGCAAAACGAATTTTACTGCAGCAAAGTACCTTTGGTTCCAAGAAATAAATATACAAAAAGCAATACTTTTACAAAACATTGGTTTCAGATTTAGTGCTAGCAAAACATTACCACAAAAGACAATTCGTGTTATCTACTTAAGTCTCTGGGGAGCTTACCGGTGCAGGTCGTAGTTGGGAGGGAGGTGGGGGGCTCGTCATGCAGAGGCTGCATGCGTCGACATGGGAGTCTGGCAGGCGTCAACTCACGGTTTACTCTGGCTCTAAATCTCTGGGGATCCACTGGACACACTGTACACTATACCTTACTTTGGTGGGGTATATACAGGGCCAGCGTCCTATACTCCTGAGTTGGGTTTGGACGCTCCCTCATCTTGTCGGATGACTTTGACAAATACGTTAAAGTCAAAGAGTGTTTGGGAGACTTGTGTTTGTGGAACTTACCCTACTTTCCCAATAACCGAGTGTGAGGAGGAGCATCGGGGGCGACTTTGCCAGCTGGCCCAAGACCTACCATGTGAACAGGACATAAATGTCGCGGAGTCAACCGAAGTCGGGTGGCGAGGAGTTTGAGGAATCACGCCTTCAGGTGCATGGCATGCCAGTCCTTAATTGCCTTGGACTCATGTCCCACTTTAGGCACCATGAACACAGCAAGTGGGGGTCTGTCACCGATGTTTGAAACCAGACACTTTCTTGGGTGACATCCTGATACAAGGAGGTGAAATCTCAGAAAAAATATCAACAAAAAGCTGAAAAAGACCAGTCAAAAAATTAATGAGGGGTAGCTCAATCTGATCAGCACTATCAGGCGCAGAAAGGATAGAGCTGACATCAGCACGCTGAGGTGGCACCTGTATAGGTACTGAGTAAGTCACTTCTGGTGTGAATGACGCTGCCGCACAGCCAAACGACGCCATATCCCGGCACACCGGGATGCTGCTCACAAATCTTCCGGATTAAGAATGACACCTGGGGATATTCATAGGCAAGGAATCTGTGGCTAGAAGTCTCTATCAGGTAATACTTAAAGTAGTGAGTACAAATCTGAAAAGCACAAGTAGTAGGCCTCAGTTGGTCAATAACTATTTTCACTTGTTTTCTGCAAGCGGCATTAAAATGCATTTTACAAAAATGATGAACAATCAGTAAAGTGTCCAAAAATGTACCCTTTAAAGAGGAAAGAATCCACTTACCGCTGACACTTTATTTTGATAATCTTTAGTGCAACAGTGATTATGCTGCTCCATAAAATGCGAAAGAGATACACCATCACAGAACAGATCAACATGTATTTTTCCCTCTCCATCTTCTGTTTGGCCCTACAAAAGTTCCAAAACAGCAATGTAAGAATACTAATACTTACCAATAAAATAACAGTTCAATATTTTGCTATTTTATACTGAAGATTATTAACTGCATTTGTAAAGAAAAAACGCTGATATGATTTACACATGCACTTTCACAGAGAGTTCAGAATATGAATAGCATGCAGTATCTTATGGGTTTGATGGATATTTATTTTTGGTGGTCCAGATGAAAAAGTTACTTTCCTTCAGTAATTCCTTTTCTGGTAGAGACAATATCGAGCTGAAGTTTCCTTACCTTTCAAATATCCGAAGGGGTCAAACTGGATTTGGAAGATTTTTTAATGAGCAGTACCGCTGTGTGCTGGTCAGTGGTGTCAATTGGATCCACGTGATGTTGGTGTCCACGCCAGAAATAATATCCACGTCACCTATATAGGCGCCACCTCAGTGCACTGACGTCAATTACTTTTCACAACTTTACACACCGGAAGCATGGAGCCATGAAATGCACTGACTCTGGTGTGTCCAAACGAGGGCCCTGAAAGGGATCAGCCCTGACCTTAGAAATCTGTCCGCAAAGCGGGGACAATGGATGGATCGGTAAGAAATCTGCTGTTAGATATTGTCTCTAGAAAATAAGTTGTTCATCTGTACTTCTAGCTCCAGATTCCTTACCTTTGAATAGATACCCAAGCAATACCATCCCCAGTGGTGGGTCTGTGGACAAATTTGAACTGAAAGGTTCGGCAGGACTGAATAGGCAAAATGCCAATCTGTAGGAAAGTAGGATCTGCTTTCATGGTTACCCACACTGTTTGGCTGGTGTCTGTGTTTTTGATTAGTCTGCTGAGATCCTGCAAATCAGGACCCCAGCAACTGTGCTCTCTCCCCTAAATTTGTTCTTACGTACCTTGGTACCTCCACAATTGGCTACAGGCACGGATACACCAAGGGTCTCCCATAGGCTGCAGCATATATTGTGCCACCCATGGGAGTCCACTTCAACTTTGATTTTAGACCTGCCACTGCAGACTGTGAGGTGGTGCTTGCACCGTTCACAACTGATACAAAAGTCCTATTGTTGGAGGTTATTACACTTAAAACATATAAATCACCCCTATGGAAGGCCCTTCAGTCCTGACGGCAGGGTGCCTGATTAGAAGTAAGAGGGTGCCCCTGCATGAGCAGTACACCCCTACTAACCCCGGAGTCGATTCTCCATGCCTTGTAAGTGCAATCAGTACAAAAGGGGGTGGTGATGGACGGAGCATCTGAACCAATCAAACACTCACACCCAGTCAAAAGATCTGGGTTTGATCCATCACCGTTCTTTAGCCCACTCTGCCACCCCAGTTCAGACATGGCTATATGCAAATCAGTCTGACCCTGTGCCTCATGGGAACAGTCCAGCCCGAACTGCCAAGCCATGCCTTCCCTGGACCGGAAATAAGCTTCCGAGGACCGGTTTCTGGCATTCCAGCCGTCTTCAGCCCGGCTTGCTTGAATCCAGTGGCAAAGTGAGCAAGGGACTCACACCTGAGCATACCCTGCCACACTTATGGCGGCCAAAGCGGTACAAAAGGGGGTGGTGATGGACGGAGCATCTGAACCAATCAAACACTCACACCCAGTCAAAAGATCTGGGTTTGATCCATCACCGTTCTTTAGCCCACTCTGCCACCCCAGTACAGACATGGCTATATGCAAATCAGTCTGACCCTGTGCCTCATGGGAACAGTCCAGCCCGAACTGCCAAGCCATGCCTTCCCTGGACCGGAAACAAGCTTCCGAGGACCGGTTTCTGGCATTCCAGCCGTCTTCAGCCCGGCTTGCTTGAATCCACGGGCAAAGTGAGCAAGGGACTCACGTCTGAGCATACCCTGCCACACTTATGGCGGCCAAAGCGGTACAAAAGGGGGTGGTGATGGACGGAGCATCTGAACCAATCAAACACTCACACCCAGTCAAAAGATCTGGGTTTGATCTATAACCGTTCTTTAGCCAACTCTGCCACCCCAGTTCAGACATGGCTATATGCAAATCAGTCTGATTGTAAGTGCAATCAGACATTTTAAGATGCATAGTGGACATCAGCCATTACACTATGTCGAACTATACAATTGCTGCGTTGAACCTCGTCATGTTTGGTATTGAACATGTTAGAATCATACCCCAACATCGATTCCAGTGTTGGAAGTATGAACTCATGTATTGGGACCCCCCCCCCCTCCCCTGTACTCCTGGTAAAAGCTTTTCAGGGTCTGCATGCAAGCTAGTGCTGCTGCTGACCAGACAAGAGTCTGCCCTCTTGCTACTGAGCCAAGCTCGAGCAGGGGAATGTAGAGCAATACATTTCCTATCATAGGGAGGTGTGACCACCTCCCAGACAGGACTTAGTGTATTGGGCTGGTATGGGGGGGCTGGCCACACAAATAGACTGCTTTGAAGGGCACAGTTGGTGCCCTCCTTGCATACGCCAGCTTGAGCAAGTTCAAGAACACTTGGTTCCCGCTGTAGGGTCTGCTTCCTATGGTCACCCCCACTTTTTGCTTTTGCTTTACTGGTTTTCGAATTAGATGTGGCTGTGGACCTGCTAATCAGACCCACAGCCCAGATGCACTCTCTCTAAATTCACACCATGTACTCTAGGTACATTCACAATTGGGAATTGGTTCACCTTGTCAGCCCCTGGAGAAGTGTCCCTTAGGTACTCAGGGCATAGGTGCAACCAAGGCCTACCAGGGGCTGCAGCATGTATTATGCCACCCCTGGCTGGCCACTAAAACTGAAACAACTGGCTGATCACTCAGCTGGGGCAAGGTCGTGTAATCACTGTAGGAAGGTGGATATCTGAATATGGTTACCCCCAACTTTTTGCCTAGTAATTTGCTGGTTTTTGACTTAGTTGGCCTGGGATCCTGCTATTCAGGACCCCAGGCTTCCTGCTCTCTCTGTTAAAATGTACTCCATGTACCTTAGGTACATATCTAATTGGATACTGGGTCACCTTATCAGTCCCTGTACAGTGTACCTTAGGTACCCAGGGTATAGGTGTACCCAGGGCCGACCAGGGGCTGCAGCATGTATTATGCCACCCCTGGCTGGCCATCCAAACTGACACAACTGGCTGCTAAGACAGCTGGGGCAAGGTGGTGTAATCACCCTTTGCTGTAGATATAGTATACCTATATCTAACCCCAAAATGGACACATATACTCCTATCAGTCACTACTATGGCAGGCCTTATCAATCCTGAAGGCAGAGTGCTTGGAATTATGTGAGATGGTGCTCTAGCATGAGCTGAGCCTGTCTACAGCTTTCGGAACCAAGTCCTTTAGCTGTTTCCATGACAACGCTATACCATATACTCTTAAGTGCATTATAATCCTCGCGGTTATTGCCAACTTTGGTAAAGCATTATCAAAACATGTCGAGTAAGGTTTCATACGAATTGGAATACTACCCCCTCGCCAGTTCTGGCGACGGGGGTAGCATTCCACCCTTTTAGAGGGACACAACATGTAAGTAACTGTGAACCCCGGTTTAAGTTAAGCAGAGCCTCAGCATCACAAAATGGATGCTGCCACCACAGACACCAGTCTGACCTCCTGCTGCTGGGAGTCCTTCCAGCGAGGGAGGCCTGGACAAAGGGTTTCCTGCCTTGGGAGGTGCTAGCACCACCCCAGACAGGATTTTGTGTATTAGGTAGGACAGGCCTAAAAGGAATGAGACATGCCAGGGGCACACAAGGTGCCCTGTGCATACACCGGTTCAAACCAGTTGCTGGGGCACTCCAGCCCCAGCTCTGGCGCGAAACCAGACAAAGGATACTGGTCCCACCCATGGGAGGGACCTAGTCACTAGAGCAGCCCCCTGTAGGAGAATAAAGGTAGGAGCTGGTCCCATTCCAAGACAGATTAATCCTGACAACTTTACAAGAAGAAACTCTGGACTTCGACGTTCTGCTCCAAAGAAGACTGAAGAATCTCCCTTGTGGGCAGGGAGTGTCCACCCTGCAATTGCAGGCACCATCAAGCGTCCTAGCGGTTCACTTTGTCGTCCTTCCTGCCGGATCCAGACTTCAGAGCCCGACGAGACCCGGATTCCCAGACCTCTCCGACCTCTACCTACATCCAGAGCACAGCTGAGATCCGTGGGTGTGACGAGACACGTGGGACCGGCCATCTTGAAGAAACTGCACTTCGCTTCCAGCACGACTTCAGAGGCATCCTCGAGAAGGTGCTTTGGGGATTGAGAAGCCCCAGCCCCGAGCAGCTCCTGCACCGAAGACCAGCCCTCCAGCATCCAAGAGATCTGCGTGGGGCCCTTTTGCTTGGTTGCTGCTCGACGCGTTGTCTGTTCACTTGCGGGCTGGCTAGTGAACTCCTAGACGATGAACCTTGAGATCTACACTGCTGGTCTGGTTGCTCCAGACTGGCCCTTGCTCCCTTCCAAAAGAGGAGCACCCCGGACCCTCCTGGTCCGCACCAGATGTTTTTCCACTCACCGCGTGTGTTGCCTTTGCCAAGGCCTGTTGACGCCAAATCCAGAACAGACACCGCCGACAGCAAGAGCCTGCGTGGGACAGCTCGTGCCTCCATCCTGGTCGTCGAAGACACCTCCTGGTCCGCGTGGCTGCAGGGTCAAGCGTCCACTCTTCACCTGATCGCGACGACGACATCTGGTTCCTTCCTGGTTCCACACCGGTCACTGGCTAGTGACTTTGAACATTGTCCCCTCTGCTTTCAGGTCTTTATCTTCCTCGATCCACCCGTGGATCGCTCCGGACATCTTCCTCCTGGTCGCCTGCAGCATCTTTCTCCAAGGCTCCATAGACTTCGACGCGGAAACCAGACACACTTTGACACATATGCACCCGCAGCCCGTGGGTGAGGTAACAAGAGCCTTTCGGTGCTCAAGGGTAGATTGACTGTCCTAGTGTCCAGGTATCCTGTCGTTTTAGTCGTAACTAGTAGGAACTGTCTTTTACTTACCTTTTCGTAATTTGTTCTGCCCATTGACTTTGTTCCGCATCTCGCGTGTGAGTTCACACTCTGCACACGCGTCCCGTGGGCCTCCCTTTACTTTCCTAAGGTTAGGATAGGGTAGTCCCAGCGAACCTACAGCATCTGGGCATCTTCATTTTCTAAATCGTTCTACTTAACCCATTTACTTAGTATATGGTTTGCCGTGCCCCTAGGGCACCATTGTAATTTTGTGCAACTTATCGTATTTTTCCTAAGAGATTGTCATGTGCTTAGCCCTCTGATCTCATAAAGAGTTCAGAGGTGTTTGGTATTAATAAATATACTGTTTATTTTCATAACAACCTGTGTGGTGTCCTTTCATCTGGTATTCAAGGGGTTACATGTGGTAAAACAGCTGGCTTCACATGCCAAAAGAGTTTTAGCCTAAGACTGCTTCGTCCATGCTACCATTAGGATAGCTGGTCTATAAGGTTGACTTACAACCAATCACCATAAGGATTGTTTGGACTGATACAAGGTGATCACTAGAACTAGTGAGCATCATATATCAGGCCAACTTCTCACATTGGTGTGCAGCGGTTGGGATTTGAGGTTGCTGTTGTTTTTACCAAATATAATCTTGAGATATCATTTGAAAGATCACATAAGGTACTAAAGGTACATATAGCAAGCTTAGAAATACTCTGAGTTCTACTGAACCAGCTGTTGTAGTAGAAAGGGCCTAGCACACCCTGACTACAACTCTTAGGAAGGGATCAGTAGGAAAACCCGTAGTGTAGGTAAGTGCACCACTTACACCTCACTAGAAAGCATGTCTACCACAGGAGAGGCCTCAGTGACTCCCCTTGTGGTTAGTGACCCTCCACAGGTCCTTTCCAGATATGCAGCCCTCAGCTTCCAGGAGATGAGACAATTGTGTATCTCTAGGGGGCTGAAACAGGGTTCTAACCCTACCACTACTTTTCTGTTAGGTCTCTTAGAGACATATGATGCTAGAAGGGCTTCTAACCCAGGCCCCTCTGATCCTACAGATGAGGACATGCCTGCCTTAGAAAGTGATCCTGACTCTAACCCCCCTGAAACAAAGAATGTAAATGGTAGGGAAGAGGGAGACTTATCTGAGGATGAGGCAGACAATGGCCAACCTTTAGTCAGCAGACTTACAAAGGCCGACTTAGTCCTACATAGGGAAGGAACTGGGGGAGCCCCAGTGCCATCCACAAGCAGGCCTAACCTTGGGGTCAGAAGAGATAGATCTCATTCTAGGGACTTCAACAGATCTGTGCACTCCCATGCCTCTCGTGCATCTGCTCAGAGGAGGATGACTTCCCCTCAGAGGAGAGAGCATGAGGCAAAGATGAAGGAAGTTAATCTGAGGATTCAAAGGGAAGAACTTGCCCTTGCCACGGAGAAACTTGCCTTTGCTAGAGAGCAACAGTTGAGTGGGTTAGCACCCACTGGTGGCAGCACTATCCCAAGGGATAAAGACAGGAGTTTTGATAATAGACACCTGGGTAAAATAGTGCCCTCCTATAAGACAAGAGATGATATCCACAAATGGATAACTGCTCTGGAGAGGGCCTGCAAAGTATGGCAGGTACCCCAGAGTCAGTGGGCAGCTATATTGTGGCTCTCCTTTGAAGGTAGAGGCAGAGATAAGCTCCTCACTGTTAGAGATGAGGATGCTAATGACTACCAAGTCCTGGAAAATGCACTGATTGATGGGTTTGGCCTAACCAATGAACAGTACAGGTTGATGTTCAAAGACACCCAGAAAACTCAGGCTCAGGATTGGACTGATTTTGTAGATTGTGCTACTATGGCTCTGGAGGGCTGGTTATTGGGTAGTAAAGTTACTGATTACACAGGATTGTACAATCTCATAATGAGAGAGCAAATCTTAAATAACTGTCAAAACCAGCTTTTGCACCAGCACCTGGTGGACTCTGATCTGACCTCTCCACAAGAATTGGGTAAGAGGGCAGACAAATGGGTCAGAACCAGGATTAGGCCTAAGAATCAGGGTGGTGACCAAAAGAAAGAGACTACCAAGCCTCAAGAGAAAGGTGCGGATAAATCTACTTCCCTAGTGCCCCAAAACTCCAAGAATGGGGGTGGGTCCCAAGACACTTCCTCTACCCAGAAGAAACCTTATTGCCATTCCTGCAAACAGGTAGGCCATTGGAAAACTGACAGCAGTTGCCCAAAGGCCAACAATAAGGACAACATACCCCCAAGCAATACTCCCAAGCCTCCTGTTACTACTAGTAGTAATCCCCCAGGTGGTGGGAGTGCGCCCAAGAATTTGGGTGGGTTTACTTTGGGAGTTCCTGGGGACTCTGGCCTAACCAGGTCCCCTAACTCAACTACTCTTGTCTGTGAAGATTGCATGGGGTTTGCCAACTTCATTGCTTGTCCCAACACTTTGGGCAAGTACAGGCAGGAGCCACTCATCAATGGTCTAAAAATTGAGGCCTATAGAGACACAGGGGCTAGCATCACTATGGTGACTGAGAGTCTAGTCCCCTCAAGGCAACTTATACCTGGTGCCACATACCAGGTGACAAACATTGATGGAGTGCAGAAAAATCATCCCATGGCAGTGGTAAATCTCAGCTGGGGAGGTGTCACTGGCACAAAGAGAGTGGCAGTGTCAGCAAACTTGCCTGTAGATTGTCTACTGGGGAATGATTTGGAAATCTCAGCCTGGGCTGAGGTGGAAAAAGAAACCCATTCTAAAATGGTAAATCTTCCTGAACAGGTTAGGAGGGCTGTGCCAGTCTCAGCCCAATCTCAAATAGATTCCTTCCCTGAAAAGGTTAGCAGGGCTGTGATGGTAACAGCCCATACCCAAACTGAGTCCCTTCCTGAAAAGGTTGGTGAGGCTGTGATGGCCACAGCCCAAACTCAAACTGATTCCTGTGCTGTGAAGCCTGAAACTATGGATCACTCCACACAAACAGAGAGCATTGAGGAGGAAGAGGAATCTCCCTCCCACCAGACATTAGGAAAGGATCAGCCTCCTCTGGGGACTGATCTTACCCCTTGTGAAGAAACTGCCCCAGAGGTAGTCAGGCCTAGCCTGGCAGAGCCCCTGATGTCAGGGGACCCTTCCAAGGTGGGACCCAGTCTGGAGCAGGTAACCTACCCTCTCTATCCTGCCTCAGTCAGCCCAGGGCTACAGAGGTCAAGGAGGCCAGGGAGCCCCAAAGGCCCCCCTGTCAAATAAAACAACCCCATCAGCAGATTAGGGACACCAAAGCTAGCAGCCCTAGCAAGGTGAAAAAGTTAGAAACTCATGAGGGATCCCCCTTAAACTTAGTTAGGGACCTCCCCCAGATGGACTCTGTTGGGCACAGCCAAACATGGGACCTAAGGGTCCCAGACCTTACCTGTCCCTCCAGTAAGCCAAACAGAGGGACCCAGCCTCCAGCTTTAGGTAGCCAGAGGTTGACCCTGAGAACCCAAAGCAACTCAGTCATGGAAACAAAGGCATATATGGTGGATGATGATTGGAGGAAGTTGAGCCCAACAGTAGTGGAGCCTCACTTCAGTACTCCATCTCAGCACCAGCCTTTTACTTTGCCAAAACACACCACAGGTAGAGATTCCTTATGGTGGAGACCCTCAGATGCCCTTAGGGTGAGGGATTGCTTAGTGGACCATGTGATAGGGGGTAACCATGCCAGTGCTGGTACTTCCTTCTATGGCCACTTAGGCAATATAGGCTTACCTGGTCAAGGGTAGCCTTATCTCCTTTCGTTTGGGGGGGGGGGGTTATGTAGGAAGGTGGATATCTGACTATGGTTACCGCCAACTTTTTGCCTAGTGTTTTGCTGGTTTTTTACTTAGTTGGCCTGGGATCCTGCTATTCAGGACCCCAGGCTTCCTGCTCTCTCTGTTAAAATGGACTCCATGTACCTTAGGTACATATCTAATTGGATACTGGGTCACCTTATCAGTCCCTGTACAGTGTACCTTAGGTACCCAGGGCATAGGTGTACCCAGGGCCTACCAGGGGCTGCAGCATGTATTATGCCACCCCTGGCTGGCCATCCAAACTGACACAACTGGCTGCTAAGACAGCTGGGGCAAGGTGGTGTAATCACCCTTTGCTGTAGATATAGTATACCTATATCTAACCCCAAAATGGACACACATACTCCTATCAGTCACTCCTATGGCAGGCCTTATCAATTCTGAAGGCAGAGTGCTTGGAATTATGTGAGATGGTGCTCTAGCATGAGCTGAGCCTGTCTACAGCTTTCGGAACCAAGTCCTTTAGCTGTTTTATTTGATAACGCTATACCATATACTCTTAAGTGCATTATAATCCTCGCGGTTATTCCCAACTTTGATATAGCATTATCAAAACATGTAGAGTAAGGTGTCATACGAATTGGAATACTACCCCCTCGCCAGTTCTGGCGATGGGGGTAGCATTCTACCCTTTTAGAAGGACACAACATGTAAGTAACTGTGAACCCCGGTTAAAGTTAAGCAGAGCCTCAGCATCACAAAATGGATGCTGCCACCACAGACACAAGTCTGATCTCCTGCTGCTGGGAGTCCTTCAAGCGAGGGAGGCCTGGACAAAGGGTTTCCTGCCTTGGGAAGTGCTAGCACCACCCCAGACAGGATTTTGTGTATTAGGTAGGACAGGCCTGAAAGGAATGAGACATGCCTGGGGCACACAAGGTGCCCTGTGAATACACCGGTTCAAACCAGTTGCTGGGGCACTCCAGACAAAGGATAGGGGGTGTAACCACCCCCCTTCCTGGTCCCACCCATGGGAGGGACCTAGTCTCTAGTGCAGCCCCCTTTAGGAGAATAAAGGTAGGAGCTGGTCCCATTCCAAGACAGATTAATCCTGACAACTTTACAAGAAGAAACTCTGGACTTCGACGTTCTGCTCCAAAGAAGACTGAAGATCTCCCTTGTGGGTAAGGAGTGTCCACCCTGCAACTGCAGGCACCATCAAGCGTCCTACCGGTTCACTTTGTCGTCCTTCCTGCCGGATCCAGACTTCAGAGCCCGACGAGACCCGGATTCCCAGACCTCTCCGACCTCTACCTACATCCGCAGCACAGCTGAGATCCGCGGGTGTGACAAGACACGTGGGACCGGCCATCTTGAAGAAACTGCACTTCGCTTCCAGCACGACTTCAGAGGCATCCTCGAGAAAGTGCTTTGGGGATTGAGAAGCCCCAGCCCCGAGCAGCTCCTGCACCGAAGACCAGCCCTCCAGCATCCACGAGATCTGCGAGGGGCCCTTTTGCTTGGTTGCTGCTCGACGCGTTGTCTGGTCACTTGCCGGCTGGCTAGTGACCTCCTAGACGACACTTGAGATCTACACTGCTGGTCGCTCCAGACTGGCCCTTGCTCCCTTCCAAAAGAGGAGCACCCCGGACCCTCCTGGTCCGCACCAGACGCCTTTTTCACTCACCGCGTGGGTTGCCTTTGCCAATGCCTGTTGACGCCGAATCCGGAACAGACACCGCCGACAGCGAGAGCCTGCGTGGGACAGCTCGTGCCTCCATCCTGGTCGTCGAAGACACCTCCTGGTCCACGTGGCTGCTGAGTCAAGCGTCCACTCTTCACCTGATCACGACAACGACATCTGGATCCTTCCTGGTTCCACACCGGTCACTGGCTAGTGACTTTGAACATTGTCCCCTCTGCTTTCAGGTCTTCATCTTCCTCGATCCACCCGTGGATCGCTCCGGACATCTTCCTCCTGGTCGCTTGCAGCATCTTTCTCCAAGGCTCCATAGACTTCGACGCGGAAACCCGACACACTTTGACACCTATGCACCCGCAGCCCGTCGGTGAGGTAACAAGAGCATTTCGGTGCTCAAGGGTAGATTGACTCTCCTAGTGTCCAGGTATCCTGTAGTTTTAGTCGTAAATAGTAGGAACTGTCTTTTACTTACCTTTTCGTAATTTGTTCTGCCCATTGACTTTGTTCCGCATCTCGCATGTGAGTTCACACTCTGCACACGCGTCCCGTGGGCCTCCCTTTACTTTCCTAAGGTTCGGATAGGGTAGTCCACAGATATAAGTCTGGCCTCCTGCTGCTGGACGAAACTCCGGCAGGGGAAGCCTGGACAATAGGTTTCCTGTCACAGGGAGGTGCTAGCACCACCCCAGACAGGAGATAGTGGATTGGGGCAGGGAGGGCTGAATGAAACTAGACACTGCCTGGGGCACACAAGGTGTCCCATGCATAGGCCAGTTCAAACCGGTGCTGGGGCACTCCAGCCCCAGCTCTGGCGCGAAACTGGACAAAGGAAAGGGGGTGTAACCACCCCCCTTCCTGGTCCCACCCATAGGAGGGACCTAGAAACCAAACCAGTCCCTTTTAGTTGTATAAAGGTAGGAGCTGGACCCCAGGACTTTAGATTAATCCTGGAATCGATTTGAACCGAAACTCTGGACCCTTCGACATTCACCTGAACTGAAGACTGAAGAATCTCCCTTGTGGCCAAGGAGTGACCACCCTGGGCAACCCGGCACCATCCAGAAACTCAACGGCTTGCTTTGTCCCTGTTCCGGCCGGAACCCGAGCACAGAGCCTGACAAGACCTCGACTCCCAGATCCCTCTGACCCCACTGCACGACTCCAGCACAGCTGAGCCCATGGAAGGCGTCGGGACCCGTGGAACCAGGCAACTTGGAAAGTCTTCAACTTGCTAACAGCACAGCTCCTGAGGCCTCCTCGAAGCTGTGCACTGGAGACTGAGACACCCCGACACCGATCTCCACCTGCACCGAAGACCAGCCCTCCACACTCCACGAGATCTGCGTGGGGCCCTTATGCTTGTTGTAGCGATCGCCCTTGGCAGAGCGGCAAGTCGCCGCAGACATAACGTTTTCAGTCGTATTCAGAAAAACTACCAGTCCCAGAAGGCCAAGCGGCGCTGGGAGGCTGCACAATGGGAAGAACTTACTTAAGCTCCACCCCTTGAACAAAACGGGGCTTGTCAATCCTGTTCCTGGTTTGTTCCATGTTGCTTTCGTATCTGGAGACCTTGCCTTGGAGTTTTGTGACTAGCCTGTTTGTCAAGCTTGCAGACACCCGCCGCGACGACGAAGTGCCTGCGTGGTCAGTTGTGCAGACACCCGCCGCGACGACGAAGTGCCTGCGTGGTCAGTTGTGCAGACACCCGCCGCGACGACGAAGTGCCTGCGTGGTCAGTTGTGCAGACACCCGCCGCGACGACGAAGTGCCTGCGTGGTCAGATTACCAGCTTCCCAGCGCGTCCCTGTGAGTATAACAGAGCCGCGCTTGTTAGGGAAAGCAGTGAGGAGAGCGGGCTCGCTCTCTTCCATATACCTTGTTTGTTGTTCTTGTTTCAAAGCCTGAAAGAGGTACTAGTGCGGTTCGCACATTTTCTCATTTGTTCATCTGTTGGCTTCCTGTAATACGGGCGTGATTGAGCCCACAACCACATACTTCCCAAAAGGAGCATTTTGGGTTTCTTGTAAACAGTACATTGCTAATCTAGAGCCGAGGAGAGTTCCATCCTCAGTAATCCATTACAGGAGCTTGGTTGGGAAGTGAAGTAACTTTTCGCCACTTGTGGAGCAGACTTACCTGTATCCGTTGTACCTCCAGACTTCTTTCACGGACAATCCATTCACGTCAGTGGTAAGTCCCAGAACACTGGGGAGGTGGGAATATTCAAGTCAGTTCGGAAGTACATTATCCTCTCTATATCTTTTCACCCACCTTCAGGGAGATCTTCCCAGTAAAGCCGCTGCCCCTAGATCTCGTCCTGAGAAGCGTAGAAGACCCCCACATCCATCCATCTGCTCTCCCTTGCGGCCTCCGGCTGTGCTCGCTCCAATAGCGGTGATTGTCCCATTGTTGGGTGAAGTGCGGTGTGAGGTTGCGAGGACAGTCATCCAGTCGTTCCTGCTGGGCATAGGATTCAGGTTAGTGGCGCGTGCGATTTCTTGCGCTGCTTTCAATCGTTACACTTGTGTTCTGCTCAACGTGTTGTCCTGGTTGCTGGCCAGTTGGCTAGTAGCCCTGGGACAACGATCCTTTTGAAAATCCATCGCTGATCTGGTTGCTCCAGACTGGCACTTGCTTCCCTGAAAAGGTGAAGTACCTCAGATCCGCCTGGTCTGCACCAGAAGCTCTTTGTGTATCATGCGTGGGTTGCCTTTGCTTAGGCTTGTTGGCTCCGATCTTGAAGTCGACCCCTCCATCTGCGAGAACCTTCGTGGGACAGCTCCTCTCCAGCACCTGGTCGTCCTCGATGCCTCCTGGTCCGCGTGGCTGCAACGACAAGCTTCACGACAGCACCTGATTGCTCCTCGACGACATCTGGTTCCTTCCTGGTTCCACCCGGTCACTGGCTAGTGACCTAGACTCTGTCCGCTCTGCTTTCAGGTCTTCTTCAACTCCGATCCACCCTTGGATCCGCCCAGACATCTTCCTCCTGGTCGCCTGCAGCATCTTCTTTCAAGGCTCCATAGGGATCAACGAGAAAACCCTTTTTAACCGGGATTAATGGAAGTAACATGTCTTCTCCCTCTAGAAGGGTGGAATGCGTTTGGGTCGTTGATATGTACTCTGATCCCAAACTTCCCTTTTCTCTGCAGAACCTACCATTTCTCATTTTACCCTGGGACCTTTTACTGTGTATCTGCTCCTATACTGGCTCTAATCTCGGTACCACGTGTTGGTATTTATAGGTAAGCAGACAATATGATATAATGAAATGTATAGCCAGTCATACATGGCCATATAGGGTCCAATGTAAGATGCTGCAAACATTATGGTATTACCCTATAAGCAATTACCATGCAATATCAATAGGGGTACTCCAGGACCACTAAAGCCTTGAGGATAACTTAAATACGTAGACTCTTACATGTTTTCTGCTACCTTTATCTTTATCTATCATTCTTTTGGAATCACACATATGGTCTTTAATTTTCTACCATAGATGTGGATGTATAGGAAATTTTTGTAGCAGTGGTGTAAATAGGTACCTATAGATATGTATATAGATCTGTATATATGTATATAAATGATGCTTCTCGTGTATGAATGCCTAGCGGTATTATCAGATTTATGAGATTTAGAACACTAGCCCTGTTTATGAGATGTCAAAATTTATACTATAAACGTTTTTTGCACTGTAAATACAGACTTGTAAAATGTCTTTTATATATATTTTTTACAGAAATATGATGGTACAGTCCTGAGGAAGACACAGTTGTGTCGAAACGCGTAGACAGGAAACCATCTTTTTATTGTAATATATATGTACCTGATGTATGTTTAGACCCATGCATATGTTATAATGCTGGAATATTTTATCATGTATCGATACAAACGTACTTAAAACTTTTTTATCATTTAATCATGTTTTACAACAGAAATTAAAATACACCAAATGTGCAAAAACGTTTTTTGATTATTTTTTCCAAACTATGTTTGGGCTAATGCCACTGTTCATGTGCTAGTGTTCTACTGAGGATTTGCCTGGGTATTTTACTCACATAAATTGTCTTGCCCTGACCCAGGAAATTGATCCAAATCAGGGGGTCCTTGTTTGTTTCACATATTATTACCCACGGACGTTCCGTGTGGGACTTTAACTACCATCTATTCTTCATATACCGCTGGTTAAAACTTGAATGTCAGAGTTGTCTTTGGAATCAAATTGTTGTGTATGAGACATTATTCCATTGTCTAGTTCTATCTCCTTTCTGTCTCATTCCTTTTTCTTTCCCTACTCTCCCTAATCAGTATGGCTCAGATGGAAACCTTTGGCTTTTCAGACGAAGATTTTGCCACACTAGTGGGTATACCTGTACCTCAAAATCAAAGTGTGGCCCCCATTTTTCAGAACAATAGTGATCTAGAGAAACTATCTAACTTACGCAAAAAACTAATAAGGATAGAGGCCCATGGTGAGTTCATGTTGAACTACCTTAAAGCAGGAATTATCCCACTAGGCTTAAGGATTAGGAACATCCCTGGGTTATTCGTAGATGTAAAAGCATTTCTCCACAAATGGAGTATGATAGCGAGCAGGTGTTCGCGAGATCTTATGATCTTGATCATCGCGACATCTAAAGATTTAGCCGCAGAAATCATAAAAGAGATAGAAGATTTAGAAGACAAAATAAAAAAATCCACTACATTAGAGGAGGCGGAAAAGCAATTGGAAATTCTAAAAAAGGACATTCTGTCGTTCTCTGAATATCTCTCAAAAAGAAAAAATGACAAATTTGTAAAGGACAAAAGATTCTATACAATTGAACGAACGTACCCTTATCTAGGGGAAACTTTTTATAAAACAGATTACCAGCAAGGAGGAGCAAACTATAATCCACCTAAAATCAACACCTTTTCTGACTCCTCAGACCCAGACTCAGATGGAGACTCTATGTATCATGATGAGGGCCCATATAATCCAAATAACGGCCGTAGAAATCAGCGCCAACCTTTTTTAGGGCATCGCGGAACGAGACGGGGCCGACAACGAGTTCGTTTTCAGCCACAACCGAGAGGCCACTACCAATCCCATCAATATCCGAAAGAGCCACAACAATATCTGGAAACTCGGAACAAACAATATCAAAGGTAGTAGATACAATACCTATCTTTAACCTCTCAAAGCATGTTCTGTCAGAGTCTGCTGTTTCTATTTTAACTAAAGGCTTATCATTCGTACCTCACTCAAATACTAATTTGTTTGAACTCCATCAAGATATACACTCCTTCTTCGGGAAGATAAGGTTACAGAAGTTCTTTATGAATAGAGAAAATATACAGATGGAGGGTGATACTAATAACATCGTATCCTTACCTTCAACCTTTACTCCAACTTTAGACCAATTAGGCCCAGAGATGGCTATCTTTGAAAAAGTAGTCACCACCAAATTAACAACAGCCCTTCGATATGTTCCCAAACCGAAATATAACATCTCAAAAGATGAACACACTGCTCTACAAAACTTAAAAAACAATAAATCACTCGTGATAAAGAGTAGTGGCAAAGGAGGAGGCATTGTTTTAATTGACTTAGTTGCATATGAAGAAAATATTCTTTCCATGCTTAATGATCCAACATTTTATAAAAAAATCACCAAAAATCCAACAGAGAGAGTTATTAAACTAATCCATGAAATAACAACTCAAGCTTTTAATAAGGATATTATCACAAAGAAGGAATATGAATATCTAAATAAGTCTCAGAATAAAATAGCCTGCATTTATGGCACACCGAAGATGCATAAAAATGAACAAAACCCCCCCTATCGCCCAATTGTATCCACGATAGGCACCCCAACTGAAGCCTTATCGAAATACCTTGATAACATTTTAAGACCATATATTCAATTTACTCCCTCATATATTAAGGATACGGGGGCTATCATTGCTAAAGTAGAACATTTACCTTTCAATGAGAATAAAGACCTTTTAGTAACATTGGATGTTGAAGCTCTCTATAGCAATATCCCTCAGAATCAAGCTATGGAGGCCACCAGTTGGTTTATCGATTTACACCAGATACCATGCAATAAGCCATTTATTCTACAATGTTTATCAGTGGTACTTAAAGAGAATGTGTTTCAATTTGGTGAACACATGTACCAACAGACGAAAGGCGTCAGTATGGGGGCAGCAATGGCTCCATCGATAGCCAATATATATATGGCGAAATTTGAATCTCAGAATATATACAATGAGATGGCACCGTTCTACGAGTCTGTTTCCCATTGGTACCGATTTATAGATGATATTATTTTCATTTGGACCAATGGGGAACAGACTCTTCTAGAGTTCCTGGAATGGTTGAACCTGGCAGATGGAAATCTCCATTTTACTGCACATGTTAATTCAACTAAAGTGGAGTTCCTTGACATACACATCAAAAATGTGTCAAACCAACTGGAAGTTGACCTACATGTGAAGCCAACGGCAAGAAACACGTTGCTTCACTTCAGTAGCTACCACCCAAGGAACCAGAAGGATGGTATACCCTTCTCCCAATTCCTTAGGGTGCGTAGAAACTGTACTAACATTAGGGACTATGACGTCCAGTCTGAACAGATGAAAAAGAAATTTATTGCACGTGGCTACCCTCACAGACTAGTACGTGAGGCATACAAGCGAGCACGTTACTTTGATCGAGATGTGTTATTTAATTCCAACAGACAACAAAAAGAACAAAAGTTAGTGTGTATTACTAAACACTCCCCATTAAATGCCACAGTCAAACAAATTATAAATTCGAATTGGCATCTGTTAAACGTAGAACCAACTCAACCTAAACTACCAAAGCCCCTGTTTGCGCACCGTCGAAACAAAAACTTGAAAGATCTAGTGGTAAGATCACGTTTCGAGGGCTCAGGTATGAAGACCCCATACATCCAGAAATCCTTTGAAGGCGGAAACGCTGTCAAGGGAACTTCGCGATGTGGTTCATGCCAGTCATGTGAGGGTATCATCCCTGGTGAGATCTTCACATTCAATCAGATTAGAATTCAAGCCCAGGAATTATGGACATGCAATACCAGCAATGTGGTTTATCTTTTACTATGTCCGTGCAATTTAGGCTATGTCGATGAGACGTCAAGAACCATGAAACTTCGTCTCACTGAACATAGATCTGCCATAAAAACACGCAAAATGGCAGCTCCTTTGGCCCTACATTTCTCTGAGTTTCACCATGCACCTTCGCAGATCCGATGGAGGATTTTAGAAAAGATCCATACACCCAATAGCAATGGTGGAGATAAAATTAGAAAAAAGAGAGAGGTGTATTGGATTTTTTCTTTGAATACTTTCTCCCATGGGTTAAACAATGATTTACCATGGATTAATGCAATAGTATAAAAATCAAATGGGATATATTTGTTCTTCTGCAAATGGTTTCATATGGAAACTATTAAACACTTTATCCCCTATGCATGCAAATATAGGTTTCATGAATAATTTCCCTGTAAAGGGTCTCGCAATACTGTTGAGTAAGATCTTAAAAATAAAGTGCGAATAATGTTAGCCTTTCCCTTTATGAAGCACCTTAATTTAACCAATAAACGCAGCCGTTATATATAGCCAATGCATATGCACAGCTTAGATTCTTGCCGAAATACTAGAAACCGCCGGGATCCATTTTCTACCGGTCCGCGTTCAGCTCTTTAATTCACGGTAAGTCTGCAGGCTAATGCGCTAATAGCTATTACCTAGAAGCCATTTAATACCAGTTGGCAAACTATTAAAACTGTGCGTGTTCCATTTGTAGTATCAGAGACGCTGATAACCGCGTGCAGCCAGGCTACGTCAATCAACCTCCAAAGCCGGGCCACACTAGTTAATCGAGTGAAAGGGTGCAGATTACGGTAAGCTGCCCTCCGCTATAGCGGTTTTGAATCCACTGTTTATGCGGTAGCCTGCTAGTAGCTATCTTCACCTTTTAGTTAAAATAACACGAGTCTTGCCGTTGCCGGCCTCCGTTAAAGCGTTTTCTGTAAAAAATTGATCATGCAGTAGCCCGCTAGTATTTACTTCTATCCTGTAGTCAAAATAACAGTAGCCGTGTCCATGCTTCCCCCATAGAAATGAAGACGCCGGGAACCACATGCAGCCAGTTCACATAAACTGTCATCAAAACAGGTAAACATTTTTTGTTGCATACGAAGAGGTGATTCAGTAATGTGGCAAATCCGTCCTCACCATGACGTTATTCTCGTTTCTGCCCCTCTCTCTCTTTTTATGTAGGCGGTAAATTTTGCTGCTAAACGCTAAAAAGCGGATGTTCTCAGAATACCAACATTGGAGGTAAAAACTAATAACCATGACTTGATACTATCGGCAAGGTCAGCTTAGAGTCCATCTCCTAAATGGCGAGATCTTCGAAAATAAAATAGTCTTTTTTAGGTCTTTAACTTTGAACCAAACATGTTAAAAATCGGCTAAACGAGCATGAAAACCATATCGCCTGTTTTCATCATTTCCCACTAACGATATTAAATAAGATTATACTTACCATGTGCTGCATTAAATTAGATTGGCAAACGATTAGCGCAGCAATAGTTCGTCATATTAGGTCAGTTGTCAGCCATATCTGTAGACATTTACAATATAAAAGATATGCAGGATAGTATAGGATTAACATAGAGATGCCAACTGTGCGTTTGGGTCGTTGATATGTACTCTGATCCCAAACTTCCCTTTTCTCTGCAGAACCTACCATTTCTCATTTTACCCTGGGACCTTTTACTGTGTATCTGCTCCTATACTGGCTCTAATCTCGGTACCACGTGTTGGTATTTATAGGTAAGCAGACAATATGATATAATGAAATGTATAGCCAGTCATACATGGCCATATAGGGTCCAATGTAAGATGCTGCAAACATTATGGTATTACCCTATAAGCAATTACCATGCAATATCAATAGGGGTACTCCAGGACCACTAAAGCCTTGAGGATAACTTAAATACGTAGACTCTTACATGTTTTCTGCTACCTTTATCTTTATCTATCATTCTTTTGGAATCACACATATGGTCTTTAATTTTCTACCATAGATGTGGATGTATAGGAAATTTTTGTAGCAGTGGTGTAAATAGGTACCTATAGATATGTATATAGATCTGTATATATGTATATAAATGATGCTTCTCGTGTATGAATGCCTAGCGGTATTATCAGATTTATGAGATTTAGAACACTAGCCCTGTTTATGAGATGTCAAAATTTATACTATAAACGTTTTTTGCACTGTAAATACAGACTTGTAAAATGTCTTTTATATATATTTTTTACAGAAATATGATGGTACAGTCCTGAGGAAGACACAGTTGTGTCGAAACGCGTAGACAGGAAACCATCTTTTTATTGTAATATATATGTACCTGATGTATGTTTAGACCCATGCATATGTTATAATGCTGGAATATTTTATCATGTATCGATACAAATGTACTTAAAACTTTTTTATCATTTAATCATGTTTTACAACAGAAATTAAAATACACCAAATGTGCAAAAACGTTTTTTGATTATTTTTTCCAAACTATGTTTGGGCTAATGCCACTGTTCATGTGCTAGTGTTCTACTGAGGATTTGCCTGGGTATTTTACTCACATAAATTGTCTTGCCCTGACCCAGGAAATTGATCCAAATCAGGGGGTCCTTGTTTGTTTCACATATTTTCAACGAGAAAACCCGACACACTTTGACACCTATGCAAACAGGTACTGTGCACACGTCAAATATACAATTTGGTACAGTGGTATTCAGGGACAAACAAAGATGACACTGGTGGTTTGGTGAGTCCAAGAATTTATGCTTTATGTGGTTTTTTTTCGGATATACAGACGCCAGCCGACACGTGTTTCATCAAACAGGACGAAGCCTGTGAATCATCAGGGCTGTAAATACATATATTTGTTGTTGTCATTATACATTCAGAAAATGAACTGCTAAAAAACCAGCGAACAATTCTAGGTGGGAAAAGGAAAAGTATGTGCACATTAGACATCATGTGCAAAAGGGTGACGTGAATGAACGGTGAGTGATCGCATAAGGCAATAACTATTGATCATAAGTGAAGGCATAGAGAAAACAAAATATCGGTGTGGAAAGAGGTGAAAAACAAATTATAATATTATATTCAATGGTATTGGCGACACGGCAACTGTCAAGTTTGGACGGATGGCTAAGCCATATACATCGGTCCAGTTGGTAGTGAGAAACCCTTGGTTAAGGGGTGCAGATGGTGGATGCTAGTCTCCAAGTAAATTTGGGCATAGTGTGAAGACATGAGGAGGTCATTTGTGTTGTCCTAAGTATTGCAAAAACACATCATGCACGTGTGTCCGTGATAAGTGATGCAATGCCGTGACTCGTAAAACATATACAACACAATTCGGTACAAAACACAGGAGGTTGATGATCCTTAATGAACCTGGTCTTGTATGCAGTTTTAAAATAACGTAGGATTATGAATAAAACATTGCAAGAACGCATACCTAGTCACGAAAGCTATTCAAATTCATGGAAGCGCAAATCGGCAGTATACATTGCCTATGGATAAAACATGATCCCGGTGCAGCTATTACATACGTCTCAGTGCTTTAAAGCGTAGGTAAGGGTGAGATCAAAAAAGAACAAGGAGAACAGCCTGATCTCAAAACTGTAAGGTGGAAGATTTTACCTGTAAATGGCGTGGTGAGTGTTCTGCAGAGAAATTACAATAAAAAAGGAGGGAGAAACCAGTAAGCGACATGAAGAAAATGGATGTCCAAATCCACGTGTGGTGAGGTCACGGGCAGCGAGTAACACCAGGATAAGGTGATGTTATCGATAGTGAATCAGGAGGTCGAGCGTCTTAGGAACGAGTGGTGGATCAGGTTTATGTTGGACATTCGGGTACGACTGTAGACGGTAACCTGTAGGTGGAGTCATAAACTAGCCGGTTTGTCACAGTATAGTGACACTCCAGGGTGGGTAATGCGGGTAAGGAAAGCTAGATGGATAGATACATGCAATTGTGCTCTTACCTCTGGTAGCGGGTTACAGTGGGGCTCTGTTCGGGATGTGTCTCCGAGAGCGGAGTGCTCATCAGTCAGTGAAGGAAATACTTCCCCGAGGTGGTGCGCATGCGCAGCATAGCAGGAAGTGAGTGTAAACGTGCAGAAAGACTAGAACGATAAACGTCATGTGCGGGCGAAATAGGGATCATGTTTGTACATGTTCAATACACAAGGACGGAAATATAGATACAGTCATAATGTGTACATTAGTCCAAAGCATATAATAAGCAGAAAAAACACATTGGACCCTCAAGATTATGTACTAATAGAAGGGCTGGATTGATTAAGATAATGTTAATCAATGGTTGCAAAGTCTGCTTGTCACAAAAATTACATCATGTGTAAATGGTGTAAAAGAGACAAAGTGTGATTGTCTTATGATAAACAAAACACATATGGGAAAGCGCTGCAAAAGAAAAAAAGCAAGACTACACTGCGAGGGTGTTAGAGAGAAGGGTCGCAGTAGACAGCGTGAAGAGGAATATAGTTTATGTCAGTCCACATGATCAGGGATCTAGGAAATATTGTAGTTCCGAGTCAATGTTCTGGCCGTATTTCACTGTATGCAAACGCATATTCCATGTTGCTTCTAGTCTACGTAGACGGAGTACCCTATTACCTCCACGTATATTGGGTTTGGCAGTGTCAATCCCATAGAATTCGAACTTCTTGTTTGTGGATTGGCTGGCACACGTTGCTATTGACACCTATGCACCCGCAGCCCGTGGGTGAGGTAACGCGAGTACTTCGGTGCTCCTGTAGGGATTGATTATCCTAGTGTCTAGTTTTGTTAGTTGTATCCTCCTAGTTAGACCGGAAGTGTCCTAAATCTCCATTACTTACCTTTCTAAGTTCCCATTGACTTTCTATTGACTCTCATGTGTGTGTACTGACACTGCACGCGCCGCCTGTGGGCCTCCCACTCCTAACCTAAGGTTCAGATAGTGCAGCCCCAGCGATTCTCCAGGCCCTAGGCCTTTCCCTTTCCCGAGTCGTGGTTCTTATACCAATTACTTAGTATATGGTTTTACGCGCCCCTAGGGCCTAACTGTAAATTGTGCTATTTAAAGGATTTTCTAAGTGTAACTTGTTATGTGCTTTTGCCTCTGACCTCATAAAGAGTTCAGAGGAGTGTGTTAGTGAATAAATACATATATATTTTATATATATCCTGTGTGGTGTCCTTTCATTTGATATTCAAGGGGTTACATATGGTAAAACAGCTGGCTTTACACGCCCTCAAGAGTCTTTTAGCCTAAGACTGTTCTGTCCACGCTACCACTAGGATAGCTGGTCTATAAGGTTGACTTTACAACCATCACCATAAGGATTGTTTGACTGGTGCAAGGTGTTCACTAGAATAGTGAACATCATATACCAGGCCAACTTCTCACATTGGTGTGCAGCGGGTGGGATTAGAGCTTGCTGTTGTTTTACCACTTGTAATCTTGAGATATCATCTGAAAGATCACATAGGTACCTGTAGGTACATATAAAAACAAGTCTTAATATACCTAAGTTCTACTGAACTTTGTTGTTGTAGAGCCTGGGCCTAGCACACCCTGACTACAACTCCTAGACAGGTTCTGTAGGAAAACACATAGTGTAGGTAGGTGCAACACCCCACCTCACTAGAAACCATGTCTCATTCAGAGAACCCCAGTGGTTCTTTGCCTGAAGAAGTAGATCCCTTGAGGACTCCTTCGAGATATGAAGCCTTAGCCTTCCAAGAATTGAGACAATTGTTTACTTCTAGAAGGCTAAAACAGGGTTCAAACCCTACCATCAAGTTCCTGATTGAGCTCTTAGAAGAGTATGATGCTCAACAGACACCTAGGACAGGTGATACAGGTAGTGCAGAAGAAGTCTTTCCCTCCTCAGCTGATAATGCTGATACTCCAGTAGAAGAAGATGGGGTGGAAGAAGATGATTCTGATCTTGAGGTAAACAGCCAGGTCCCAGTCAGAAGACTTAGCCAGGCCAACTTAAGCATGCAGGGGAGTCAGTATGGGCAGTCCTCATACAGACCCCCAAGTGGGCTTAACCAGAGGCAGAGAAGAGAGAGATCCCACTCCAGGGACACACTCCACTCTCAGGCTTCAAATGGCTCTCATGGCCCTGCTCAGAGAGGGATGACTTCCCCTCAGAGAAGGGAACAAGAGGCCAAAATGAGAGAGGCTGGTCTGAGGATTGAGAGGCAAGAATTAGAATTTGCCTTGGCCAAAGAGAGGCTTGCTCGTGCTAGAGAGCATAGAGAGAGTGGGTTAGAACCCACTGGTGGCAGCAATATCCCAAGGGATAAAGACAGGTCCTTTGACAATAGACACCTGAGTAAGATTGTGCCCCCCTACAAAGAAGGGGATGACATCCACAAATGGATTACTGCTTTAGAGGGCCTGCAAAGTACAGCAGGTACCCCAAAGTCAGTGGGCAGCAATCTTATGGCTCTCCTTTTCAGAAAAAGGCAGAGATAAGCTCCTCACAGTTAGTAATGAGGATGCTAACAATTACACTGTCCTGAAGAGTGCTCTGAATTATGGGCTTGGCTTAACCACTGTCATATAGATACTTATTACCTATATACTGTGTTAAGTTAGCATGAGCTTATTAAATGTTTAAACGCCATTTTTCCTTTTGCTGCTTCTGCACACGACACATAATTGTTGTTTTTGCTTTCAGCCTAGTAGAGCGTTGTGATTTACTCGAGAATAATATGTTATTGCTCTGATATCAGCTTTGCTTGGTAAACTATGTCTGTACAGTGAGTGCTGAAACATTTAAGGATAACTCGACATAGTGTTGTTGTGAGGTCTGATATTCGAACCTTCCTAGACATAACATACATGCAAGCGGCCAAGTTCTGGCTTTAGGCACAATTGATACTGCGCCACACAGAGCACACGACACACACTTGATGGTGCTTCGCATGCAGAGAGCTGGTGGAAGATGATGTGATCCTCTACCACTGAGATCTTGAGGTATGGGCCCGCCCTGCTAAAACCCAAAGAGACCTTCTTAGATATAATATATTATGCTAGTTGGGGAGGGTGAGAATTAGGTGTTGTTAACCCTTATTCATTACAGCATTTTAGCATGCTGTCACCTTTTGCTTTCTATGGACTAGTAACTATGCTGATAACTTTGCTTCTTATAATATGTTTGCTTGTATTATCTAAGATACTGCGTTTGAGAACACTGCATTAGTGAATAAATATTTCAAATGTGAACGCGTCCTCGTTTACTCCACGTTCTGGTTTGAAATGATTGTATAACGAAAGAGTGTTCATGTGTTCCACGATACCTGAGGTAATCTAAGTTCATGTTCTGGTTTGTCTGCATATTGGGAGTTTGTAATGACCAATAGGACACTGTAGCTAGTCTGGTAAGGGGATTTTGGGTACTAAGGTGAGTTTTGGCACACCCTAACTTGCCGAGGTTCCAAGTCTCTATGCACAGTTCTGTAGGAGAACAGGATCCCTGCTACATGGCGCCCATACGATGGTGGTCTTATATCATGACACTTGAGTAGTTTATCATTCAATCCTTAACCCCTTCACTGTCGTTTCCGGAAAACGGTGTTGTCGGAAAAAACCTACCTATTTTTGAAATAGGTCTTTTCAAGCTTGAATCTTTCTAAAACGGTTTCCTTGAATTACTACCCAGTTGTGCTACAAAGTTTACTTTGTCCCTTTACATTTCTGTGACGTCATGGCCGTTGCCGTGGACATTCCGCAGCATAGTCGCATAGCGGTGCGCAATCATTTGCTACATTACAATGTCCCCGTGGATGGCATGGCCGTGATAATGGTGGTGAGTGCGGAAACAGCTTACCCAAACGAAATCTTTTATTCGTGGGTGACATTTCCGGCTGTGGTCGGCACTTCAGGTGTGTTCCACACATACACTCCCTCTCCTGTGCCGAATGAATATACTCCATACAGGGCACAGGAGGTACCTATTGATACTTGGCTGCATCGCGTTTGGTTTGGTGGCGCCCTCCCCCATTCTTTAACCGCTCCGAGGTGAGGTCCTTTGTCCATTCCAGGCGCAAATTGGCCTGTTTTGGCTGGGTTTACTCCTCATCCTCAGCACGGCAATTGTACCGTTGTTGAACTTCGTAGACTACATGTAGTCTCAATTAGCGTTATTCGAGCTTTGGTGCAGTACATAACCCGTAATCTTCCGGGTGGGCACCCGGGGGGTGCGGCGCTTCCGGCCGGACAGGACGGTATGAAGCACAGTCCCGTAATGGTCAATGCTGTGTAAATGTAAATGTAAATTGTCACTTGTATAGCGCACTACTCACCCGCAAGGGTCTCAAGGTGCTTGTACGATTACCGCTGTGGAACCCATCCTGGCTTTCCCTGTGAGGTGTCCACTCCTGGGCACCCCCAAGGTGGAGGCCAGGCATCCTTAGCGTTGTGGGGGCCGTTGTGGAGATTAAGCAAGCTATTGCCCAGAGTTGCAGAGTGGGACTCCATGATTGGAATAGGCACCGAGGCGAGAATTATCAGGTCCGTGAAATTTTTGAGCTCAAGACCCGCCGAGGCGGGGAATTGAATCCTGGTCCCGGGCTAGACCTCTGCATCAGGGTCTGCCGCTCTAACCATTGAGCCACACTTCATGCTGTGATGGGCAGGCGTCCCGCAGGTTAAGGATGATTTTCCTTTCTGGCTTGCCGAGAAGTTTGACCAGCTGGAAGCTGTATTTCCTAACCCGTCTCCTGGTGAGAAACACAGGATTCTGACGATTAGTTTGCCCAAAGACTTATCCCCTGAAATCGTTGACTGTGAGAACTGGGGTAGAACATTTGCGGCGGTCTATGCGAGGTGTTACGGCACTCCATCTATGACTGTCCTGCCTACGGTCCTTAAGCGTGTTCAGGATGAACACGGACCTGAGGCTGTGGTTGGATTGGGTATGCGCCGGTGTGGCACCTTTGATGTGGTTTGCGATCTCATTCTTGCTAATGTCAAGGGGGATGCAGTGAACTTTCAGGTGGATAATGCTTTGGCGGCGCTTCCCGATGCCGAGAAACCCCGACAGTTAGCGAGGATTATTGTGGCAGCTTATAAAACCGTGGGTCGCAATAGTAGGGGTCTCAAACCATTTTCTACTTAAGAGAAAACGCAACCCCAAGGGCAGAAGTCTGAAACGGACGTTCAGCCCAAGTCCAAAAACAAAATTGGCCTAAAAAACTAAAACAGGGAAAACAACAGCAACAGGAGTCGCGTCCTGCGTCTCCATTGCTGCGCCCCCAGAACGTGTTTATGACTTACGCGATCGCGCGAAGATTAAATCACCTGATCGATTTCAGGTTTCTGATCAACACTCTCCTCATTCCTTTCAGGACTCATCGGCCTCGGCGACCTTTGGTGGAGGAGGCGGAAGGGGTCGGGGTGGCCAGCAAGGACGTGACCAGCCCCGCCCGAAAGACGGTGCAGGAAAGCAGGACTGATATACACCGAAAAGACCCCAGTTTCAAAAGAAGAAAGTCGCCGCTTTAACAGCACACAGCTATGCCACAGATAGTGAGAATGCGGCTTCGGAATCTGACACATGGGCTCTGACCTTGCTGGACAGCGCGGCGGAGATTACCATAGTGCGAGAGGCCCTGCGTCCTCTACTGAAGGTGACAGCGACTGACCGTTATATTGTAATAGAAACAGCTGATACTAGAGTTGCTCCCCCTGATAGACTTTTTGAAATTGTCCTGTTAATCGAAGGTGACATACAACGTACCATTAAAGGGGTATTTTGGGAAAATCTTTCGTCTACATATGACATTTTGCTTTCGGAGGCTGACTGGCCCCCACCTTTTGTTCTCGCAGCTCCGCGAGGGGAGGAGGTAATCCTCCCCAGTTTCACGCACACAGTCTCGAAGGAGCATGTGCTGAATTTTGCAGAAGAGTGGGCTAAGGCTCTAGCGCCGGCTCTGTACCGTACACACTGTGGTTGGGATAAATTTTCCCTGAACCACGAGATTCCTTTACAGTGTTTGCCACAGCCACAACCTCAATATCCCATTCGACGTGAAGCCAAAGCTTCCGTCGCGGCAATCCTTGAACAATTGGAATATCAAAAAGTGATTGAAACATGTGTGTCACCGATGAATAACCCTCTTTTTACTGTGACCAAGCCTGACGGTTCGTATCGTTTGGTATTGGATTACCGGCATTTAAACTCGCATTGCCGTACCTGTGCAGTACAGAATACTCACGGCTCTGCCTTGGTGGATAGTCTTGTGCGTAAGCGTTTTAAGACCACGCTTGACATTTCCAACGGTTTTTATGCCCATCGTTTGGATGGTCTAAGTTCCCAATGGACCTCCTTTACTTGCGGCGGTGTGCAAAAACAATTTCGACGTTTGCCTATGGGCTATAAGAATAGTCCTGGGATTTTTACTGCCCGCATAGTCTCTCTTCTAGAGAGGGTCGACCCAGATGCATGCTCGTATGTGGATGACATTTATCTCACAGACGACGAACTTTGGAAGCATCTGTGTCGCGTTGACCGCTTAATTTGTAGCTTTGCTGACATGGGTTACAAATTCAATTTTGCAAAATCGCACATTGCAGAATATACAGTGTTGTTCCTGGGCTACGAGCTCAACAATGAAGGTAGAGGTTTCGCTCCTCACTTCCTGGAGAAATGCGCACAACTGCGCGCTCTGACAACTCTGAAAAAATGACAGTCTTTACTGGGTTTTTTAAATTTCGGGAGGACATACATTCCGGAATATGCCCAGCGTATCAAGCCTTTGTATGCTTTGATACAACCAACTTTTCCAAATCATGCTGGCTGCCTGAGCACTCGGCTATACTGCAGTCCTTGCAGGCTGATTTGCTCGCTTCTAAATTTTTACTGACTCGTGACAACCACACCAACCTGGTGATAAGAATCATTCCTGGGATGGTGGGTTTCACGTACCTAACTTTTAACGAAGGAGACACAGTACCTATTGCTTACAAGTCACACTTGTACACTTCGGCTGAAATGCGATTTTCAACTGCAGAGAAAGTTTTGACGGCTGTACAGATGGCAATTCTTAAGGAACGTGCTCTGTCACAGGGAAAACGCATGTTGGTTGTCCTTGGAGGAAGTTACGAAAGCCAGTGTACCAAATTCTAAAGCTTTGCACCCACGGTGGATACAATGGGCTGCGTCATTGACGTCCCCAGATGTCACATTTGTTTTTTACGCCTCCTTACGGTCGCAGGAGTACTTACAGTATGAATTCGTTCATCCAGCTCCTTTAGCTATGCGACCTTTGGAGGATTTCCATTGCATCATTTACACTGATGGTTTGGCGCAGGTTGCGCATGGCTCTAAACACGCCCACGTTTCCGCCTGCGCCATTGTGGTCGGTGCCATGGTGAACGATGAGTTCAAGTCCAGAGTCGTGCACACGCAGACTCTAGGGGACTGCACCGCACAATTGGCAGAGCTTCGGGCTCTGGTGCTTGTATTGGAGAACGCTCATCCTAGTGTGACGACTCTTATTGTGAGTGATTCCTATTACTGTGTCCAGTCTTACAATGAAAACTTGTTCTTTTGGATTCGAAATGACTTTCGTGATTCCAAGGGTAGCACAATAAAACATAAAATGATCTGGGTTCGAGTGGCTGAGCTTAAAGAGCAGTTGCCACTTGTGTTTGTGATTCATACTCTCGGCCATCAGCGTGTTGGAGTTCACGCTGTAGGTAACTCGCTTGCTGATGAGGCGGCGAAATCAGCGGTATCTACATATTTAGTTGCAGCAGTTACACGGTCCAAAAGTAAGATTGATGATGATATCTTGGCGGCTGTCGCTGCCACTGAAAAGGGAGGTAAACATCCTACGGGGTTCCCTTCGAAGTACACATACCACTTAAGTCCGGATAAGGTTCCTTACGTGAAAATTCCTGAGGTTGGGGAGCGGTTGATTTCCAACTCGGACTGCAGAGCTACATTGATCACAGCGGCACATGAAGGTGTGGCGTCTGCGCATGCGGGCGTCTCAGCCACTGTATCTCAATTACAACAACGTTTCTGGTGGCGGGGACTGTACAAACAGACGCGCGATTATGTCCTTCAATGTGACATTTGCCAGCAGATTAAGCCTTCGACTGCTGTGCGTCCGCCACAACCACAGTTGTACATATCTAATAAACCACTAGGTTGTGTTTATTTGGATCACTGCGGTCCTTTTTCTTCTGATACTGCGTATAAGTACATCTTAGTAGCAGTTGATTCATGCACACGCTTTGTGTGGGTCTGGCACCATCGCAGCGCTGATTCACGGACTGTCATAAGAGATTTGCGTGTCTTTGTAGGGATTTTTGCCTGTGGTACCTTCCATTCAGATCAGGGTCCGGCTTTCGCCTCTAAGGCGTATAAGGATGCTATGATTTCGTTGGGGGTCCAAGTCAAGTTTTCGTCTCCATACAGACCTGAGGGTAATAGTGTAGTGGAACGAATGAACCGTGACTTAAAGCAATCTTTGACAGCACGAGTTATAGGCACTGGCAGAAACTGGTTGGCCCATCTCAATGGCGTGCAGCGTGCTCTTAATAATCTCCCTAGAAGGTCTCTGGGTGGGCGGACCCCATACGAAATGCTCTTTGGTATCAAGATGTATGTCCCGGACCTTGACGGTCTAGACTGCGTGGCCCAAGCCACAACCTTTGACGTAGATGAACAGTGCCATGCTTTACAGGATCTGTGAGAAGTTGGCCTGATATATAGTGCTCACTATTCTAGTGATCACTTTGTATCATACCAAACAACCCTTATTGATGATTGGTTGTAAGTCAACCTTTTAGACCAGCTATCCTAGTAGCATGGACACGAGCAGTCTTCAGGCTAAACTCTAGAGGGCGTGTTAAGCCAGCTGTTTTACCATCACATATACCCCTTGAACACCAAGTGAAAGGACACCACACAAGTTGTTATGAAAATATAGGATATTTATTAATAACAGTTCTACCCTGAACTCTTTATGAGTCAGGGAGCTAAGCGCAATACAAAACTCTTACGAAAATACTTCAAGTTGCACAATTTACACAAATGCCCTAGGGGCACAAAAAACCATATACTACAAAAGTGGAATGCGAAATACTAGCAGGTAAGTAACAAGATCCAGAGGCTTCAGGATCGCTAGAACTACACTACTGAACCTTAAGATTACGAGCAGGAGGCCTAGGGAGATCGGGTGCAGAGTGTGCACTCTCACGCGGGATGCGGGACAAAGTCTATGGATGCTAGATTTCGTAAAGTTAGTGTTATCGGACGAATCCGACAAGTTAGGCTGAAAACGAAAAAGGATCTGGACACTTAGATAGTGAACCTACGTAGGAGCACCGAAATGCTCGAGTTACCTAGCCCAGGGGCTGCGGCTGCATAGGGTTCAAAAGACGTCGGGAATCCTCGTTACAGTCTATGGAGCCTGAAAGAAGAAGTTGCTGGCAGGCGACCAGTGATGAAGTTCGATGGGATCCAAGCCTGGATCGGAGTTGAAGATGACCTGAAAGCAGAGGGGACTCAGTTCTTGATCACTAGCCAGTGATCAGATGGGCACCAGGATGGCACCGGATGAGGGCACCTCAACCAGGTGAGTGGGCGACGCTTGGCTCTGCAGTCTCTCGGACCAGGAGGCGTTGTCGGCGACCAGGATGGAGGGGCGAGCTGTCCCACGAGGGTGTCTGCTGTCGGCGCTGCTGAAACCAGGGTTGGAGCAACAAGCCTTGGCAAAGGCAAGCCCACGCGGTGGACTCAAGATGGCGTCTGAAGTGGACCAGGGGGGTCCAGGGTGCTCCTCTGTTGGAGGGGAGCAAAGGCCAGTCTGGAGCAACCAGACCAGCTGTGAAATCGTCGTGGTACGTCGTCAAGAGGGTCACTAGCCAACGGGCAAGTGACCGGACAACGTGGCAAGCAGTAAGGAAGCAGAAGGGCCCCACGCAGATCTCGTGGATGCTGGGAGGCTGGACTTCGGTGCTGGAGCTGCTTAGGGTTAGGGCTTCTCAAACCCCAGTGCACTTACTCGAGGGTCTCTCGGGGGTCGTGCTGGAGAAGCGTCGTGCAGGTCTTGAAGATGGCCGGTCCCACGGGTCTCGTCGCACCCACGAATCTCAGCTGTGCTGGATGATGTAGGTAGAGGTCAGAGATGGCAGGGAATCCGGGTCTCGTCGAGCTGGGCAGTCTTGATCCAGAGGATGGACTTACAGCAAACCGCAAGAGCTTCGATGGTGCCTGCTGGTGCAGGGTGGCTACTCCTTAGCCACAAGGGAGAGTCTTCAGAGAAAGTCAAGAGTTCCTTTCGTGGAAAGTAGTTCAAGATTCAAGATTATCTAATTTGGGAAGGGGGCCTGCTCCTACCTTTATCCTAAGAAAAGGGGCTGGCACGCGACTAAGTCCTGCCCTATGGGTGGGACCAGGAGGGGGGTGGTTACACCCCTCTCCTTTGTCTGGTCTCTCCCCAGCTCAGGGGCTGGTGTGCCCCAGGAACTGGTTTGAGCCGGCATATGCACAGTGAGCACCGGGGTGCCACTTGCAGTCACCTTCCTTTCAGCCCTGCCTACCTGGGATACACAAAATCCTGTCTGGGATGGTGCTAGCACCGCCCCTGACAGGAAACCCTTTGTCCATGCCTCCGTTGCTGGAAGGACTCCCAGCAGCAGGAGGGCAGACTTGTGTCTCGGTGGCAGCATCCATTTTGTGGAGCTGAGGCTATGTCTGACTTTAACCAGGGTTCACAGTTACATACATGTCGTGTCCCTCTAGAAGGGTGGAATGCTAACCCCGTCGCCAGAATTGGCGAGGGGTTAGTATTCCAATTCGTATGACACCTTACTCGACATGTTTTGATAAAGCTATACCAAAGTTAGCATTTAACCGCGAGGATTATAATGCACTTAAGAGTATATGGTATAGCGTTATCATGGAACAGCTATTTGGACTTGGTTCCGCAAGCTGCAAACGGGCTCAGCTCATGCCAGAGCACCATCTCACATAAAGCACTCTGCCTTCAGGATTGTTAAGGCCTGCCATAGGAGTGACTGATAGGAATATATGTGTCCATTTTAGGGTTAGATATAGGAGTACTATATCTAAAGCAAAGGGTGTTTACACCACCTTGCCCCAGCTGTGGTGCAGCCAGTTGTGTCTTGTTTGGGTGGCCAGCCAGGGGTGGCATAATACATGCTTCAGCCCCTGGTAGGCCCTGGGTACACCTATGCCCTGGATACCTAAGGTATGCTGTACAGGGACTGATAAGGGGGCCCAGTACCAATTGGTAAGATGCACCTAAGGTACATGGTTGTAATTTAGAGAGAGAACAGCTAGGCTGTGGGTCTGATTAGCAGGCCCACAGCCAGGGAAAGTCGTAAATCAGTGAAGCAAAAAGCAAAAATCTGGGGTGGCCATGGGATTGCAGACCCCACTCTCCTACAGGATCTACAAAAGACCAGAGACAGTCTTGCAAAGGAACATTTGCCCTCCACATCGGATGATGCGTTGCAGATCCCGGTAGTTGGCTGGCTACCCCAAGTTGGAGAACAGGTTCGAGAGAAGATCGATAACAAGAAAGAATTTGGTCCTTCCTATCGAGCTCCGGTTCCTGTGCTTGGCGTGAAGGGAACAAGAAAAGTCATTTTACCACCACTTCCAGGTCGTAAGGAAAACAGGTTTATCTCTATTGACAATGTCAAGATACACAGAGTGGCCGATTCTTCTTAGTATGACACCGGCGGTCTTATGCCCTTCGATTGTGAGAAATTCTGTTTTGGCCACTGCTTCTAATCCTGTGCCTGAGGTGGCCCTCGAGATGCCTGCTGTTTCCAGTCCTTTATTAAGTACTTTACCTGGTGATAACGTTGATGAACTTGATTACACTTACCCAACTGACTTATCGATGCCTGATTTGCAGACACGTTTGGCCACAGAATCCAGATTTTCTTTTGACACTATTTCACATATTTCGAAAAAGCCCTCACGTTTTGTAATTTATGCCACTTTATTTAACAAACACTTTTTGATCCCCCCTTGGACATATATTTGGCTGGTACTTTTTTCAATGTACCTTTTTATGTCAATTGGTTTTGTGTTTTATTTTTTTCGAATTGTCAATGGACACTATGTCGAGGAGAGAACATGCATTCGACATCTTAATGGAACTTTGGCACCCCTTTCCTCATCGCATTCAGCATACAGACTGAAGAGAGACTTGACTTTTGTTAACATCACTGCTTGGCCTGTCCTTGATGGGATTGTGTGGGATGCTGTTAAATTTCAAATTCACTGCCCAACTGAGGTTGTTAATGTCCCTAATGTGCTCAGGGTAAACATGGGGATGTAGTAAAACAAAACATACGTTCTGATGATTGGGATATTCAGGCCGTTGAGGCATTGTTTTCTGATTTGAAATATTATGCAACCATTATCTGCATAAAACAAGTTCCAGAAGGAGTGCTTTTAATTATACACAGTGGGAGCATTGTCCGGCTCCTTTACAAGGCAGTTCGAGTACTTTTTTGAAAAAGTACACTTATTTTACCGACTTTAATCAGTCCAATCCCGAGTCTTTTTATTTTAAAATGACACAGAAGTCCATGTCCAAGGTTAGACTTACCGATACTAAGTTGTTGTATTCGCAGTCCTTCCTAGACAAGTTGGCTGTAGAAGGCTACGAGTTATGGAAGGAAACCATTGACCTTAAATCCGTTTGCGGTTCTAAAAGTTGGCAAATACAAGGCACTGAAGCTTTGCACCGTGCATGTCTCATCCCAAATCATATGTTGTTTTTAAATTCTACCATTTTTCAAACCACATGCTTTGGATTGGCAACTTCTAAAACATTAAATACACCTACCGTCCCTGATTTAGAAGAATATTCTGGTTGGAATAATATTACACAGTTTTCCATAAGGGAATTGCAAACTCTATTGCATAATTCGTCCTTTAACATATCCAGTTTGGATCCGAAAGGCTGGCTGATGAGGCACAGAAGTTCTGATTCATGCCAACGTCGTTTTCTGGGTTTAGCTGATGGGTTTACACAAGTCAGGCCTGATCCCCGTTTTGAAACTGACCATTCTGTGGCAAATTATGTCAGAATTGGTTGAAACATTCTACCTTGGCTGCAGTTAAACTGCATCTATCCAAGTTGACTGATGATGTGGATTTAAATGATTTCATAAAAGGCCCGGCTAGTGGTAGATCTAAAAGATCAGTGGCAGTTTTACCGTTTTGGCGGTGGGGCGTTGCCCCACTAATGATTTTTGGGCAATTTACAACGATCACACGCACCTTCAACTTCAATCAATTATATTATAAAGCGCTCCGTCGCGCTGCAGCGTCACGTCATCATAACATCACGTGACCAGCCAGGCCTGCACTCACTGTCTGACTATGTTACCACTACGGCTGGGCCTGGCCTGGCACAGTGCGCACTGCGCATGTTGGGTTTGTCCAGCTGCCCTTTCTGCAACTACAACCCTATGTGATTGTAAAAGCAAGCATGGGCGAGTACGGGACTTGCGCACCTCCACGGACCCCAATGGTTCTGAAATGAGCGGCGTTTTTTTCGTGCTCAATCCAATCCTGACGCTGCTCTCTTCAGAGAGCAGCTCTCCTCTGAAGAGAGCAGCGTCATGATTGGCTCTGCAGCATGTAGTGCGGTTGGCAGTCTAGTTTGTCTTGACTTGCACCGCGGGGGTGGGAGCATCCAACGTGGGGCAATGCCCAATCACTGTAATGGCTTAGTGTTAAGCCATTACATGATTGGACATTGCTGCCTGCTGGGCAAATTGGGCCGGCCAGTCACCTCCTCTCTGCACGAGACGAGAGCACGTGCAGACAGTTGACTAGCGTGAGTGACAGAGATTGTTCGAGAAGACTGTGTATGTGTACTTGTCTACTACTACTTTCACTCTGTCGACCACACACGTAACGACAAACGACGCGTAGAAGAGTGACTGTTAGCACAACAAGGTGTGTACACTTGTATTCGTTCAATCCCCCGTTGTGTTTTGTGCACTGACTAGCCTAGGGCAGTATTTAGGGTAGTATTGGGTCTGTCCAAAGGCGGGCGGGGGGAAGTTTACAAGCAGAGGACACTCAGGTGTCTGAAGATTATTGGGAGCGTGAGATATTCGGTAATACTTTATGTGGTAATGTAATGATCCAACCATTCGTGTTATTTTCTTATTATTGAAATGTCCCTTAAGGAGAGAGGATTTTATTTCCAATGCACAAGTGCAGTTTATCAGAATCATCTCTTGCTGGCGTGGTAACCACGTATGTAAAGGGATTGGAACTGCACATTTCCTGTAATAGGGTCACTCACTGTCCCCAGTTCACGTGAACTGACTCGTGCCTCGTGACGTGACAGTAGTGAAAGGCGCACTGAAGCCAGGCCTTCTCCGTTCACTGTGAAGACAGAACCAGTATATAACGTGTGTTGTGCACTAGCAGCACTAAGAAGAAGATATGGGACGAGACATGACTAATATAGCCATAAAACTGTATTATTCATTTTAATGGGCTACATATATCTTGCTCAAAGATTCTATAATAGAATCTTTGAGCAAGATATATGTAGCCCATTAAAATGAATAATAAAGTTTTATATGAAAAGACCTACTGGAAGTTTCTCGGTTACAACTGACAGTCTTCGTTTAAATAAGCAAAGAACGTGGTCGGAAGATATTCTGTTACGTCACCTCAGGAGCTGACCGAGACCGACTGTTTTCCTTTTCCAACTCTTCTTCCCAATTTAATTAAATGGCAGGTCAGAAACACGCAATACCCCCCTGCTGCCAGTCATGTATTGTGTTTTGTACTGGCTTTAGAAATGTTCACAAATGCTGTTACTTTGTCTTTTACAACCAAAAAGAAGCACAGTCTTTTAAACTTCGCTCCTGCTCTTCAGATACGTAAGACAGCAACCAGCCCATAAGTGGTGCAGAAAGGAAGCCTTAAATTAGCTTTGGGTGCTCAGGTTATGTGATCCGATCCCAGGTCACTAATCGTGAGGACGTCTCCTTGGCAGTTATCGTCGAGTGGACTTGGCTGTGAACTACACATTGCATGCAATGTTTTACTTGCCACACTTTGAATGCTGCACAATGAGCTTTTTTTATAATGTTTTGTACTGAGTGAAAGCTCATGTCTGCGCCTACTGTGCAGCTTACATGGTCATTTAATTATGGCCTTCGTGTGCATTTTAGCGATTGAGAAAATAAGTATTTTAAATAATTCACACTCTGTTTATTTACACTCCGTCCAGTAAATAACTGGGTTCCGCTGTGAAACAGAGTACTCCTGTGAAGCCGACCCCTGTGCCCCTGTGAAGACCCAAAAGTGACACACGCTGGCAATGAAGTAATGAATAAAAAGTATTTTTAAAGCGGGATTTCTGGGTCTGCTTTTCGATTTGTGGCTCCAGAACTCTGCTGGGCTTCAGGATTTTCAAATCAAGCACAGGATTTACAAATCTTGTTTAAAGACATAAATAAGTAAGGCTGGGGGTTCAGTGCTTTACTTCTGCACTTCATGGCGAAGTAAGAGGATCATAGAATCATTGGAACCTAGTTAGGCCAAGATCTTATGATCCAGTTTAAAAACACTCCAGGGAAATTATATCTACAAGGAGAGCTCACAGCGTTTTTCTGCCAATATCATACATCGAGCATATACTGGGAAATAATGTAAGCCAGCAAGCAGTATTTGTGCATGTTTTGTGTAAAGAATTAGCCTATTTTCAATTTTGGAGGGGCAGCAACATTGTCGTGGTGTCACCAGGGCTTTATGTGGAAGCTTTTTCAATGTTATATACAAGCCACAATTGCTGCGTATTTATCTTTTGCAACTAACAACCATCGACAAAGCCAGTAGTCCTGACTTCTTGTAAGTATGATGTTACTTGTTGTATCATATATCTGGATGCAATGACAAAAACAACAAAATACCACTTTTCAGTCTTCCTTTGAATTTGTTGCATATTTTCCATAGTGCATGTATTGTTTCAAAGGAAGATTAATTTTCACTGAAGAAGATGTTACCTCTATAATTTATACATCAACTGCTAACTAAGTGCTACAGCTGTTGTGTGTTAGTTAGGCAGTACTCCAACATCCTACGCACAATGTGTTTTTATCGTTATCGAAATTGTACCAAAGTGCAAAGCTGTCCTCCTGGTTCCAGTGTCTGTTTTCCTAATGGCATGTCTATGACTGTGACATGTTCATCTCAAGACTACAGAGCTTATGCCAGCTTGCCCACGTCAACCTTCTAGAAGTCCACATGGCCTACAAAAGCAATGCTAAGGCAGGCTTAACCACTTTCCAGGAGTGTGATCTGAGTACCTTAATAATTCAGATGATCGTCGTCTGCATGTAGACTACACATAGGAACCAAAAGTGTGCCCCCTATACTGTACTGGTCAATGCAAGGAATTCCATTAGCCCACTTAGTAAAAATCATGTGTATTGTTATAAGAAGGTGAAACCGGATGTATAACCCAAATGTAATGTGCAGTGTACAGGGTCAAGTCTTTGTGGATCACTTAATTCAAGGGTCTCCAACTTTTTCTGTAATAAGAGCCACTTATGATCGAAGAAATGCATCGTGATGTGATCACTAAGGGGTGCCTCAGCACATTCTGCAAGGGGGGGGCTCATTTTGCGTTACACCACTGTACATGCCTGCCCATATTTTACAGTTTGAATGCTTTTGTTAAAAGTCTGTGTGTTTGGTTGACACAACTACATTTTGTTGTATTTGCTTTTCAGCATTTGGTAAAGCCTCAGGCTGCCGAACAAATTTTTGGGCAAATCAAGCAAAGAAGAAGAGGCGCCAGCCTCCTTTTCTGCTACAACACAGCCAACAACCCCAGTGTTTAAGGTAAGGGAACTGCTGCTATATTTTACATTCTAGTAGTCAAGGGCTATGTAAGTTGTGTACATGGTGGGTGGTGTCTAAATACATGCACCAAACCTCATACGTTGTACTTTGATTATTGACAGGTAACACTAACATTGGTAACACCATGAATACAGTAGAGCAACTACTTGCAAAGCCGTTCATTGGACTGAAACGTGAAGAGAAACTAATTGTAAAACAATTAGGACCTCACCGGCCAGACCTAAACCTACAACAAAGTTCCCTAGACAAAGGGAAGCTTTACACACGTTCTTTCACTAACACCTGGTACACAAAAGTTGATTGGCTTACAGGATGTCCTTCAACAAATGCTCTGTTCTGCTTCCCCTGCCTGCTGTTTGGTGGTGAAACTCCTTGGACCAAAAAAGGAGTAAAAGACTTGAAGCATTTGTCAGATAAAGTAAAGAAGCATGCACACACGAAAATACATATGGAAAACCTGACAAGACTGGGAATGTTGGGAGATATTCTACACAAAAGAGGGGTGAGGGCTTGTAACTCTACTGCCCCATGCCCCCATATACATTCAGATGTATACACAAGAGGGGTGTAGAGTACACAAAATCAAAACCACGAGACAAATACAGAAAAATCCATAAATTGGAAAAAACTGCCCTCACTCACATACCGAAGTATGTGACATGCTTCATCATCGGGTCTGCTTACAATACGCCCTGGTGTAGCCACACTCAGGGCGGAGCATAAGGGAGGGGAAAATAATAAATTCCACACAACGTTACAAGAAACCAACAGACACATACAACACGTAACATATAATGTGATGAAACCAGTGCCAATCACCATGTAATTGAAATAAGTAGTGCGACAATAGTGCAGTAAATAGGAAATATTAAAACTGATTAGGGGTGCCAATTAAAGAATTGCTTTATTAGACGTTGCTTGGTACCCTTACCAGGATTAAAAGAACAAAAAAGGATGGGAGATGTCTTGCTAGAGACTGAAAGATCCCTCAAGACTTCCCTCCAAACACTGCTGTGGTCAACATGTTTCGACCGATTTAGTCGCGCCAAAATTGGTCACCCCGGTCTTCGTCAGGACTGTCGCCTATTATTTCACTAGTAGCCCTACCGTAATCCGGTTTCGTGGGCCCCCCAGATATGAGCCGGTCAGTCTAGATCCATGCACTTCTTGTTGCGTGTTAAGGCTTGTCCCAAAATACGGGAACACATTTACGAGTCCATGTGATTTATGAACTCGAATTGGTGTCCGGCGGGAGGATCCCCCGAGAACACAATCGTTCCGTGGGAGACGTCCTTCCTGTAGCCCCGCTATCCGTAACACTGTGCAGTTCATGTTGGGAGATACACCGATTGAAGCCCACATAAGCGAGGCCTACCGAAAAACAATACGGAAGCACAATGAAGCAGTTGATAGGAATTGACACGTGCTATCAAAAATCATTGACTGCATTCGTTTCTGTGGTGATTTTGAACTGGCTTTACGAGGGCATGATGAATCGGAATATTCAAAGGGCTTGTGGACTTAATAGCAAGCATAGACCATGTAATGGAAGCACATCTATCAAGTGCCACAGACTTCAAGGGCACCACTAAAAATCATACAAAATGAACTGCTTGAGTGCATGCTAGAGATTGTAAAAAGCACTATCGTACAAGAGCTGAAAAACACAGACTTTGTGGCTATTCAGGCTGATGACACCACTGATGTGGCCACGAAAACACAGTCAGTATTGGTCTTTCGGTACCTTGACATTGACAACAAAGTTGTGGAAAGGTTCTATGGTTTCACTTATTGAAGAGACTCTTGTGCAGAAAGCATTTCTTCAGTTATTCTACAGGAACTAAACTTGATTTTTCCAGAGCAGCCTCAAAAACAAAAACTGATTGCACAAAGCTACGATGGTGCTGCAGTAATGAGTGGAACCTCCGGTGGAGTACAAAAAAAAGTTAAAGATGTGTACCCTAATGCCCATTACGTGCACTGTTATGCCCACCAACTAAATCTGATTATGCAACAATCAGTAGGAAAGATCTCTGAGGCAAAGATATTCTTCATGGACGTAGGAGAAATGGCAGCATTCTTCTCACGCTCCCCCAAAAGAACAGAGGTACTTCATACCATTGTTAACAGAAGTATTCCAAAGGGAGGCCCAACTCGTTGGAATTTTCACATCCGTACAATCTGCCTAATATACCAATATTGGGTTGATCTTGAGAAATGTTTCGACACCATAGAAGCCAATCTAGACTTTGACTACAAAAGCCAGAATGAGGCCGGTGGCTTTGCTAGAACACTGCAAGACAGGGAGTTTCAGTTTTTGCTGGTTTTGTTTTTTAAAATAATGCCTCAAGTTGAAACACTGTATGAAACGTTACAAAAACGTGAAATAGATACTATCCATGTGGAAGAACAATTGTTACTTACCTGTAAACAGGTGGTTCTCCAGTATTGGTGTCTTTCATAGATTCACATGCTTGAATATTCCCCGTCGTCGAAGTGGGAGTCCCACGGTAAATAAAATAGCAATAATGCTAAAGATATATATAAATATGAAAAAACATAATACATTATAAAGGAGAGGAAATACAACTGAAAACCTCTAAAACGATTCCTACATAGGAATGCATGGTAAAGAGAAAAACTATTTGTAACACATTAGTGTCATTATGTCATTATGTTAGTCCAAATTACAGCCAATCAGGTGCTAGCACCCTCTAGAACCTTCTCCTCAGAAGCTCAAGCCCTCAGATTTTCGTAGCACCAACGTGACCAAGAGTGTATGAGGAGAAGAGAGCCTCTGAGGGGAGGAGGGTGGGTCGCATGTGAATCTATGAAAGACACCAATACTGGAGAACCACCTGTTTACAGGTAAGTAACGATTGTTCTTCTCCAGTATTAGGGGTGACTTTCATAGATTCACATGCTTGAATAGAATAGAAAGCAGTAACCTCCGAGAGCTGAGATTGCAAAGCACATATGACAAGCAAGACAGTAATAATAATAATAGTACAGTCATGTAGATCAGAGGATCACCTTAATGGAAAAGATGGCGAAGCACTGCCTGTCCCACAGCGGTATCCGCTTCATTGATGGCATCCAAACAGTAATGCTTGGTGAATGTGTGCCTGCTGGACCTTGTCGCTGCACGGCAGATCTGATGAAGAGGCACACCAGCAAACAAGGCGGTGGATGAAGACATCGCCCTCGTAGAATGAGCCCTCACTGAAGACTGCAATGGTTTGCCAGCTTGTAAATGGCAGAAGGTAATGGCTGAAGAAAGCCAACGGGCAATTGTTGGTTTGGAATCTGGATGCCCCTTACTCAGTCGTCCGTAAGCAATGAACAGTTGATCGGACTTGCGGAAGGAGGCAGTTCTGACAATGTAGAATTTAAGGCATCGTTTGATGTCCAAAGAATGTAAGCGCTGTTCCGTCGGAGAGCTTGGGTCCGGAAAGAAAGTTCGTAGGAACACAGGCTCATTTAGATGAAAATCCGTAGGCACTTTAGGTAGGAAAGAGGGGTTGGTGTGAAGTGCCACTCCGTTAGGTTTGAACTAGCCTGAGCAAGGATGTCTCTGCACTCCTGAGATATGTTCAAGTTTGCGAATTGAAGGTGCTCAGGTTCCATGCCGACAACTTTAGCGTGGAGGGGTCCGGATGGCACACTTTGCCCCTGTCCATCGTTAGGAGGTCTGGACGAGGTCGCAGAGGGATGGGCTCGCACTGGGACAGCAGAAGCAGTGCCGAAAACCATGCCTGCCTGGGCCAACGAGGTGCAATCAGTATGATGTGGCTGGGCTCTCTCCGCATCTTCCACAGCATGGACAAAGCAGTTGGTAGCAATGACAAAGCAGTCTTAGGTTAAACTCTTTTGGCATGTGAAGCCAGCTGTTTTACCACAATATAACCCCTTGAATACCAGATGAAAGGACACCACACAGGTTGTTATGAAAATAAACAATATATTTATTAATAACAAACACCTCTGAACTCTTTATGAGGTCAGAGGGCTAAGAACATGACAATCTCTTAAGAAAAATACGACTAGTTACACAAAATTACAATGGTGCCCTAGGGGCACGGCAAACCATATACTAAGTAAATGGAATGTGAGAGTCGATAGAAGAAATGGAGCTGTCCAGAGGCTGCAGGACCGCTGGGACTACGCCATCCTAACCGTGGGTAAGTAATAGGAGGCCCACGGGATGCGGGTGCAGAGTGTGTACTCACACGCGGGATGCGTAACAATGTTTATGGACAGTACAGTTCAAGGCAAAGGTAAGTACGGACAATCCTGACTAGTTAGGACTAAAACGACTGTGGAACTGGACACTAGGAGAGTCAAGCTACCCTTGAGCACCAAAATGCTCTTGTTACCTCACCCACGGGCTGCGGGTGCATAGGTGCGAAGTCGTGTCGGGTTTCTGTGTTGAAGTCAATGGAGTCTGAAAGAAAAGATGTTGCAGGCGACCAGGAGGAAGATGTCCGGTGCGATCCAAGGGTGGATCGGTGAAGAAGAGGACCTGAAAGCAGAGGGGAGAATATTCAAAGTCACTAGCCAGTGACTGGGGTGGAACCAGGAAGGAACCAGATGTCGTCGTCGCGATCAGGTGAAGAGTGGACGCTTGACTCTGCAGCCACGTGGACCAGGAGGTGTCTTGGACGACCAGGATGGAGGCACGAGCTGTCCCACGCAGGCTCTCGCTGTTTGCGGTGTTGGTTCCAGATTCGGCGTCAACAGGCCTTGGCAAAGGCAACCCACGCGGTGAGTGGAAAAGGCATCTGGTGCGGACTAGGAGAGTCCGGGGTGCCCCTCTTTTGGAAGGGAGCAGGGGCCAGTCTGGAGCAACCAGACCAGCAGTGAAGATTTCAAGGTTCGTCGTCTAGGAGGCCACTAGCCAGCCGGCAAGTGACCAGACAACGCGTCGAGCAGCAAACCAGCAGAAGGGCCCCACGCAGAACTCGTGGATGCTGGAGGGCTGATCTTCGGTGCAGGGGCTGCTCGGGGCTGGGGCTTCTCAATCCCCAAAGCACTTGGTCGAGTTTACCTCGGGAGTCGTGCTGGAAGCGAAGTGCAGTTTCTTTAAAGATGGCCGGTCCCATGTGTCTCGTCGCACCCACGGGTCTCAGCTGTGCTGCAGATTTGAGTTGAGGTCGGAGAGGTCTGGGAATCCGGGTCTCGTCGGGCTCTGAAGTCTGGATCCTCGAGGGAAGACGACAAAGTGAAGCCGCTGGACGCTTGATGGTGCCTGCAGTTGCAGGGTGGACACTCCTTGCCCACAAGGAAGATTTCTTCAGTCTTCTATGGAGCAGAACGTCGAAGTCCAGAGTTTCTTCTTATAGAGTAGTTCAGGATTAATCTAACTTGGAATGGGACGAGCTCCTACCTTTATCCTGCTAAAGGGGGCTGCACTACTGAATAGGTCCCTCTCCTGGGTGGGACCAGGAAGGGCGGTGGTTACCCCCCCTATCCTTTGTCCGGTTTTCGCGCCAGAGCTGGGGCAGGGATGCCCTAGCAACTGGTTTGAACCGGTGTATGCACAGGGCACCTTGTGTGCCCCAGGCATGTCTCATTCCTTTCAGGCCTATCCTACCCAATACACAAAATCCTGTCTGGGGTGGTGCTAGCACCTCCCAAGGCAGGAACCCCTTTGTCCAAGCCTCCCTCGCTGGAAGGACTCCCAGCAGCAGGAGGTCAGACATGTGTCTGTGGTGGCAGCATCCATTTTGTGATGCCAAGGCTCGAGTTAACTTTAACCGGGGTTCACAGTTACATACATGTCGTGTCCCTCTAGAAGGGTGGAATGCTACCCCCGTCGCCAGAATTGGCGAGGGGGTAGTATTCCAATTCGTATGACACCTTACTCGACATGTTTTGATAATGTTATACCAGAGTTAGCATTTAACCGCGAGCTCATGCCAGAGCACCATCTCACATAATTCCAAGCACTCTGCCTTCAGGATTGATAAGGCCTGCCATAGGAGTGACTGATAGGAATATATGTGTCCATTTTAGGGTTAGATATAGGTATACTATATCTATAGCAAAGGGTGATTACACCACCTTGCCCCAGCTGTCTTGCAGCCAGTTGTGTCAGTTTCAGGTGGCCAGCCAGGGGTGGCATAATACATGCTTCAGCCCCTGGTAGGCCCTGGGTACACCTATGCCCTGGATACCTAAGGTATACTGTACAGGGATTGATAAGGTGGCCCAGTACCAATTAGTAAATGCACCTAAAGTACATGCTTGTCAATTTAGAGAGAGAACAGCTAGGCTGTGGGTCTGATTAGCCGGCCCACAGCCAGGGAAAGTCGTAAACCAGTGAAGCAAAAAGCAAAAATCTGGGGTGACCATAGGATTGCAGAACCCACTATCCTACAGCCCGTACCTCCAACGGACACTCTGGCAGCACTTCCGCAACCGTATCCCACAGAGAGTGGGTGTAGCGGCCCAAGAGGCATGCGGTATTGGAAGACCGCAGACCCAGACTAAGGGACGAGAAGATCTTTTTACCGTACTGCTCGTACCTCTTGGATTCCCTGTCCGGCGGCGCCGACGGGAATGCGGTCTGGGAATTGGAGGCCTGGATGACCAGGCTCTCGGGGGTGGGATGGGTGGACAGGAAACATGGGTCGCCCGGGGCTGGGCGGCGGCGTCTGGCCACGTTCCTATCTACGGGCGAACCCGTAGCGGGCTTGGACCAAGTGCCCAGAAGAACGTCGGTCAAGGCCTCATTAAAGGGCAGCAGAGGCTCGGCCGAGCTTGACTGCGGTTTAAGGACCTCAGTGAGGAGGTTAGTCCTCACGGCCGCGATGGGGAGCTCAAGGCCCAAGGCCTTGGCAGCCCTCATCAACACCACTCTGTAGGTTGCCCCCTCCTCCGAAGCCACGGTAGGAGGGGAGACAAAACCAGTGTCTGTAGAGGTGTCCAGACCACTGGCCTCCCCAAGGTCTCCTGCCCAGTCCTCATGAGACTGACCCTCTCTTGTCAGAGGGTCCTCAGACCCCTCCCAATCCCCTTCATCACCCATCTCCTGATACTCAGGGTTTTCAATCAATGGGGCCTGTTCATAGAAGTGAAACTCTCCAAACGACGTCTGGAGCGGCGCCCATCGGGGCCGTCCCGACGTCGGAACAGGAACGAAGGAGGTATCGGGGACGGCGCCGCCCGACGGCGACACCTGATGGTCCAATGCCGGGGAGGTCGTAAGGTCCACCGGCAACGATCCAGATCCCGAAGAAGGTCTAGGGGGGGTCCCGCGGCGCCGGGCCCGAAGCCGCCGGCGGCGCCGGGACCGCTGGATCCTGCGGCGCCGGGCCCGAAGGCACCGGCGGCGTCGGGATTGTGGGGCCCGAAGGCGCCGGGCCCGAAGGCGCCGGCGGCCGAAGCACCCGACGGCGTCGGGGCCGAAGCCCCTGACCCGCTAGAGGCCCCAGACGGGTCCGCTGGGCCCGAAGGCGCCGCGGAGCCCGTCGGAGGAGAGAGTTTCCTCATGGCCATGAGGAAGCGCTCGATCTCCGCCGGCGTCGCGTCTAGCCCAGGGACCGTAGGGTGTGGAGCTGGACGTGGCGCCCGCGAGTCCGACGGAGCAGCGTGGGTGGTGTCACCCGAACCCCCGGCCGCATCGTGCGAGCGTCGGGGGGAGTCCGAAGAGCGATGACGCCTCTTGGACTTCTTGTGCTTCTTACCTGACGACGACTTCGACCCGGAGGAGTGTGGCCTACTCTCGGAACTGTGGTGGCTCCGAGCCCGCGACCTGTCCCTCGACCTTCCGTGGGACCGAGACCTCTCGCGGCGCGGGACCGACTGCCGGAGTTCGAGTCGCCTGCGGGACCGCTCCCGCCTGGCTTTCGAAGAGAGGGCCCGGCAGTCGGAGCAGGCCTTGTCGTCGTGGTCGACGCCTAGACAAGTTGGACACTGGTGGTGAGGATCCGTGACCGACATCGTGCAGTTGCAATCCTCGCAGTGCTTAAAGCCAGGCATCCCTACGGCACCGATCGGAGTCGTAGACTCCGAGAAATGATCAAAAATGATCCAAAAAGTTAGTCAAAAATTGACTACGGGTTACTGCTTTTTCCAGATCTGCGCTTGCTGGCGCGGAAAAAAGAAGAGCTGACGTCAGCACGCGGAGGCGGCGTCTAAGTACTCCAACGACGTCATCACGGCGCCCACGACGCCGACGACGGACGCGGAGCCGCAGACGACGCCTACCGACGCGCAAGGGTACTGCTATGCAAACATTTCCGGATCCAGTCTGACGCCTGGGGATATTCTAAGGTAAGGAATCTAATACTAACGTGTCTCTTTCAGATGTTTCAAACTCAATACAGGCCGATGGGGACACCAGAGACACACCAGGATCCTCTAAAGAAAGAATGGGTAACAGAAAAACTGGAATAAGGTAAAAGGAGATATAAGCTGTAGCCCTGGAGTGAGATAAGAAGGCAGCAGGTAGTAATGTCTTTCTACTTATACCAAATGTATAGTAGAGTGCAACAGTTGAGTCAAAAGCACATTATTAAATAGTTAGAAGGACACTGTAAATAGAAGATCAGGAGCATGAGTGGGAGCAGTGTCAAGATGCAGTGTGGTCATGTATTTCCAGGCTTTTGTTTATAACACAGTTTATGCTAGGTAAAAAGAAAGTTTGCATATATGTGCAATCGGTATAGTTGACCCTAATCAAAAGTAGCTGAGCACTGTGCAGGATCAAATGCACAAATGGAGTCAATGAGTGATCGAAGAGGTAGCTTTATTCTGGGAGCAGAAGTGTACTGTTACTATATTGTAATATTGTGTTCTTTAAAGAGGTGTGCATTTTACTAATTCCTAAATGGAGCAGCAATTAAGAGTCTCTTTGGTGGATACAGGAATGTACTGATCCTGGCTGCATAGATGAAAAAGGGTTCCAGTTTTTTCTTTTTACATACTACCTAATTCTAGTCTGATGCTGTCCTGGATTTGGGTGTGACCAAAGCCACCAGAGATTGTGACCTTCCCTGCAAGTAAGCGGTGTTGCTGGTCATGATGGCTTTGTAAATAATGCAGCTGGTTTTGAAGAGGATGAGGGTGGCATGGGAATCCAACAGAGTTCCATCATGATGGGGGTGATGTGATCATATTTGTTCAGGCCCTAAATGAGATGTGTTGCAGCATATAGGATGGGATTTTGGGGGTGGAAGTGAGGTTCTTTGGTTTTCGACTTCGTTCCGTATGCGGCCGCCATTTTGTGTCATGCCGCCATTTTCTGTTGCCTTCACTCAGGCAGCACGGAGAACGGAGTGTTTTTGCCTTTTCCAACTGCTACGTGTCTTTTCCGTTAAAAAGTAACTCCCTGCCCTTGTTTACGAAACCAATGTCAGGGTTTGGCCGAGTCCACTAATCCATGTCTGGGCTGATTGATCCCTGTCTCGACTGACTGTTGGCTCTCCCTATTCTTTCTTACTTTATCTTATCCGACTGGCCTTCGCTATTCTCTCCTTCTATTCTCTTATTACACAACAATCCTTTGAGGCACACAAATACCTCCTGCCACCTGCAAATTGGATTACAGGCACTAGCACAGATTAACATGTTGGGAGGGGTGACACATGGGGTCTGAAAGAAGGGCGTATTCGGGACATTTGATAGCTTGTTTTCCAACTTTTCCTATTGGCCAGCCTTGTATGTATTGGGAGTAGACATTGTAAATATGTGTGTTGTAAAAGGTTGTGCGCCACGAAGTAAAGTGGCAGTCTCCCAAGAATCTACTTTGTACTTCTAGGACAACTGTGCTTAGCTGCAGCTAATAATCCCTGTTTTCTACGCCTAATAGAGTGTCTCGTGTCTCTGTCCGATAAGGCAGGTGAACCCGAAGATAACAGGCGTGCCCTGCGCCGCCAGGCCCTTAAGGCCTGGTTCTTTAACTGGCGCCCAACGTGGGGCGGTTTCAGCGGTAGCGGTTCAGCCCGAGGGTCGTGAGGAGCCTCGCAAGAAAATTCCGGAGGATTCGCGAACCACGTCAACCGACCCCTGCATGTTGAAGTGGACCGAAGGTCTTTTGCCGCGTGGCTACTCCTTTCCGACAGCTGCTGACGACTGCTGCCCTGACTGCCGCCCTGCCTTGCCCCCCCCCCTTTTGGTGTCGACTGGTATTGCGAGAGGATAGACGGACCTCTGTTGGCGTGAGAGAACACTTAGTTAAGTATTCGTGGGTAGCTCTTTGTTTTATATTATTACGCAATTGCAATAGCCGAAGCCAAGGGGTGAGTACGTTTGTACTGAGTATTTCCTTCAAAAACCCCTTGAAGTTTGTAAGTGACCAGTGAATTAAAGATGCCTGGTATTAGTAAGTTTAGGAAGTTTTGTTGTCTTGATTGTAATAGGGATTCCCAGCTGGAGGACTCTTGTCCAATCCCTCCGGTTGGAACTCCCACTTATGAACTCTATTCGAAACATGGTGTTGGCCCCATTACCTTTAACGAGGCATGGATCCGATACACAAAGAAAGATGGTGTCCTACAGTGGCCACAAAATGGTAGCTTTGAACCGGACATATTAGATAATTTAGAAGCAATTCTGTTTAAAAGAAATGCCCGGCCGGCAATGTTTGACTCTTTCCGCCTCTGGCGTAAAGCAGCCAAACAGAGAGAAATTAAACAGGCAAAAAGAGATAAGAAAGAGAAAGGTATGACAATTATACAGGCTGCCCAGCAGTTTAAAGATAATGAGATTGATCAGGCGATTGAAGTCTCAGAAAGACAGCATTGTATGGCAATAGATAGATGTTACCCTGTATTGCCTACTTCCCCACAGAGTAAGGATCTTGACGAAGATCCCTTAATGTCCCATTTGCTGAGATTGCCTCCGCCCTATGTATAAGGTGCTAATACACCCGCATTGTTGCCACTTGTTCAGCCACCTGTTGTTCATCCAGTGATTCCGGCTCTTCCACAATTACCCCTTCCAGTCTTGCCTCCCCCGCCTCCTTTGCCACCGACTCCTGTACCTCGGACTCCTATATCTCAGTCTTCTTTATTCCCGGCTCCTCTTGTAACTGATAGTCCCTCTTCTGCTTTGCCTACTGCCTTGTCTCCAGTTCTATTGTCAGATTCTCCCACAGCTCGTAAGAGATTGGTCAACACTGTTTCTGGCCTTTTCTCCCCCCTCTTTGGGTCTCTTAACCTGACTCTTGCTCTTTCTCGAAGGCAATCCCGAAGTCAACTCCCAGGTCCCGAGGAGCGAATTGTGTTGGACAATCTTGCTCACAAATGGATCATGAGTGGTCCACAGTATAGTGTACCTGATATCATGACCACTTTTCACCAGTGGGATGCGCCTAGACAGAGACATGTTGTTAATGTTATGTGTGATACTCTTGTCAAAGGATGGGAGGATATGATTTGGGTTTAACTCCCCAGGGTCTGTCAGATGGGGAAACATCCTTTACAACGCAACTTTTACCACGCAGTGCCTTTACGACGCAACTTTTACAAAGCAAACCATTACAACGCATTGCGCTGGGGGGCGCTCTAGGATAGGGAATAAGTTTAATTTACTATCCAACACCTTCCCTAGTGTCCACGGGGACTGGAGTTGGAATAGTAAATTAAACTATTCACTATCCAGCACCCCAAAGCGCTATGCGTTGTAAAGGTTTGCGATGTAAAAACCGTGTTGTAAAGGCATGCGATGTAAAAGCATGCGTTGTAATGTCATACATCCGTCAGATGTACAGGCTAAATTTGATAAAGGACTTATCGTGGGTTCTGTGGTTGAGGACGCCGTAAGGACACTTGTCACTTTCAGGTCCTTATTTTCCTCTCAGGCTTTTCTTGAACCAGATCCTGCAGTTAGACAAAAAGTGAAACATTATCCTATGAGAGAAGTTCCTCCGATATGGAGGGATGCGGTTCCACAGGCAGGCAATATTGCGGCTGTCCCTGCTCATTTCCAGCGTATATGGGTACATGTTCCCTTAGAAACGATATGACGTGTTGGCGCTTAAGCAGTCTTTACCGGACCCTCGTAAAAATCCTGCTGGATATTATAAAGAGCTGTCCCAGACTGTTGATGCGTGTATTATGAATTTGGCCGATATTGATATGTTGATGGGAAATGTAGTCCCACAAGCATTATGGGCTCGGATTCGTAGGAAAGACCATGACCAAGCTTTAGGTGCTACCTGGGCTGCTATAACTGCAGCGGATATAGCACAACTAGGAGGTGCTAAACCTGATGTTTTGATTACAGAATTGCCTGGTAGGATCATCACTTTAATGAAACCAATGATGCCTGCCCTACGTGTTAACTGGGATAAGTTAGCTGCGTGTAAACAGAAGAAAGATGAGAGTGTCTCCGATTTCTTTACCCGTTTTGAGGAGACGTTTATCGACCACAGTGGTCAGGATATGAGTACTGAAGGTGGACAGCGATTATTTGTGGATACATTTGTATTTAATTTACTTCCAGAATTATCACATAAATTGAAAGACTCTGAGAGTTCGTGGGCTGTTTCTTCGTCTGCCCAGATATTAGCCACTGCTCAGTATTACGAGAATAGGGATAAGGAAGAAAAGGATAAAATCGAGAAAAAGACTAAAGAATTAAAAACTAAAGTTCTTTTGCAACAGGCTTATCACCCTCGTTCTACTCAGCGCCCATTTCCACAGCCTTCCCAGTTTCAGAGGTTGTTGCAGAAACCTGAACCTTTTGTTCCACGACCTATGCTAAGTCCTAATCAATGTGCCTATTGTAAAGAGGAAGGTCATTTTAAGAATAGCTGTCCGGTTTTATTGCAACGTAATGGTGGATTGTCAGGGCCGCGAGGCCGTGGTGGTTTTCAGTCAGCATCTAGGGGTAGAGGGCGAGGTGCGTTGCCCCAGACTCAGCGTTCCTTTCCCCCTCAGAATTCTATGAATTATTTTGATCAGCAGAATACTCAGTCTGCACAATATTACAATGACGATTATTGTGATGAGAGTGAGAATAAGGATTTTCACACTAGCTAGGACAGCCATGGACAAAGCAAGGGAGTCGTATCAGTTCCAGTGATCAGAATGGGCCTTATGTTGAAGTTGTTGCATTGGGTGTTTCAGAGCCTTTTCTTTTGGATACTGGTGCAATGAGAAGTTCTATCATTCACTCCAAACTCCCTGGGGCACCTTTGTCTGGCTTAAAAAATGTTTCTGTAGGATTTTCTGGCGCCCCAGTTCGTAATCTGGTATCTTGCCCTTTGCCTATCTCAATTGGTCCTTATGATTTGGAGACACCGCTCATTTTAACAACTGGTTGTGGCGAGAATTTGCTGGGTTTGGACTTATTGAAACGTCTTCATGCAACATAGCATTGTTCCCCTTCTGGTGTACATTTTACTTTAGGTGCGAAATTGGTTTCCCCTATGTATTTATCAAAGGACAAACTCCCACCCTAATTGCATTCTCTTCCTGCTACGCTTTGGGCTACAGGCCCAAATGATGTTGTTCTGCTTCAGATTCCACCTTACGTGGTTACTGTTAAGCCAAATGTTAAATTATGACGCATTCCTCAGTATAAAATTTCTAGTGATGGCGAAAGAGCTTAGTTGGCTATCATCTATGATTTAGTTCAGAAGGGTGTGGTTGAAGAAACGAGAGGAAATGTTTGCAATAGTCCTGTTCTAACTGTTCTTAAACGCACTGATTCTTCTCAGCCTCCTGTATATCGATTTGTGATCGATCTTCGGGAGGTTAACAAGATTGTTGTACCTCAGTTTCCTGTTGTCCCAGATATCACTGCCTTGCTCACGATGATACCTGCTTCGGCTGCCTGGTTTTCAGTTATCGATCTCAAGAACGCTTTCTTCAGCATTCCTATCGCTGAGGAGAGTAGAGATCTTTTCGGCTTCTCTCTCGGAGGTTGCAGTTTTCGATTCAAACGCGCACCCCAAGGCTATTGTGAGAGCCCTTCCATTTATAGCCAGGCTTTGAAATATCAGCTTGATGCTTTCACTTTGCCTCCAGGTGCTACTCTTATTCAGTATGTGGATGATTTGTTGGTTGCTGCTGATTCTGAGGATGTTTGTAAGAATGCGACTGTTTCATTGTTACATTTGTCTGATCTACATCACAAGGTGTCACCCTCTAAGTTACAATATTGCCGCCAAGAGGTTACCTATTTAGGTCATCTCTTGTCGAAGGAGGGAAGACGATTAACCCCAGAACGTTATCAAGCGATCGCACAAATGTCTGTACCCTCCACACGAAGGGAGGTGCGTGCTGTTCTAGGCATTACCTCCTATTGTAGACAGTGGATTCCGAATTTTTCTTTGTTGGCCAAAACTTTGCTGGCACTTACTCTGAAAGACACACCCCAACCTCTTCCTTGGACTGACGAATGTCAGAAGAGTTTTTCTAACTTACGTACTGCCTTGTGTTATGCCCCTGTGTTAGGTACTCCAGATTACAGTAAGCCTTTCACACTCTATGTTCATGAAAGAGAAGGTTGTGCGTTGTCAGTTTTAACGCAACAATTTGGAGACAAACAACGGCCATGTGCTTATTTTTCGGCTACATTGGATCCGGTAGCCAAAGCACTTCCTAGTTGCCTCAGAGCTACAGCAGCAGCAGCGATCTCTATTCGTCAATCTGCTGGATTGGTACTGGATAACACTCTTGTTGTTATGGTGCCACATACAGTGGATACTCTTTTGAACAGAACGAAAACACATCTCACGAGTGCCCGCTTGTCTGGGTACGAGCTAACGCTCTTGGCTAGTCATATACACATCAAGCGATGTAATACTTTGAATCCAGCAACACTGTTACCCATTCCAGAAGAGAAAGACACCCAAGAACAACATGATTCTTTTCTCCGTACAGAGGAGGAAACGAAAGGCAGAATAGATTTAAAAGATACACCACTCGTGGACCCGGATGGGATCCTATGGGTGGATGGTTCTTGTTTCAAACTTCCTAATGGCGAGACGACTTCAGCCTATGCTGTTACTACCTTGTATACAGTAGTGGAGACAGCACGCATTAGACAAAATTCAGCCCAAGCAGCTGAGCTGATTGCCCTGACGAGAGCGTGTGTGTTGGCTAAGGGAAAAGAGTGAATGTTTACACCGATAGCCAGTACGCCTTTGGCGTGGCTCATAGCTTCGGCCGCTTGTGGAAGGAAAGAGGATTCTTTACTTCCCATGGGACTAAGATACAACATGGTCAGTTGGTAACTGACCTTCTCGAATCACTTGCTTTGCCTACCCAGATAGCAATTGTGAAGTGTAGTGCACATAAAAGGATCACTGATGATGTGGGTAGCGGGAATGCTTTTGCAGATGAAGTAGCGAAAGAAACAGCGAGAGATGCTACAAGTCGCATGCATGTTGCAGGCCCTGCAAGATGGGTCAGAGAGGGAGGAATGTGTGAGGACACAATAGAAAGTGTGAAAATGATTCAAGAAGAGGCTACAGAGAAGGAATTGAGTAAGTGGAGAGAATGTTGGACGCGACAGGGTGTTGGACAGAATTGTCAGAACACCAGCGTTGGCTGTTACCAGACGCCTATGTATTGCCTGTAGTTACTATGGCGCATGGTCCAGCTCACATCAGTGCAAAAGGGATATGCAAACTTCTGGCTCCAGTATGACAGAATGAAGGTGTCCCTAAATGTGCGGAAAATGTGGTGAAACATTGTATTGTTTGTTTGATGCATAATCCAGGAAAGGGAACCCCCAACTCCGGCAGGTCATTTTGCACCACCTACGTATCCTTTTGAGGTATTACAAATTGATTACATTCATATGGAACGTTGCAATAATTTAAAGTATGTTCTGCTGGTGGTGTGTGCCTTTTCCACATGGATAGAGGCCTACCCCCCAAAGGATAATACTGCTTTGTCCACTGCCAAAGCCCTCTTGAAGGAATTCCTCCCGAGGTTTGGTTTGCCGCGAATTGTCTGGAGTGACAATGGAAGTGAATTCATAGGTCAAATTATGCAGAAAGTGTGTGCAGGTCTTGGTATTAGGCAGAAATTCCATTCGGCAAACCACCCTCAGTCAGCAGGCTTGGTAGAGTGCTATAATGGCACCCTCAAGCTCAAATTAGCAAAGATTCAGGCCAGCACGGGTCTTGCTTGGCCCGATGCTTTACCTTTAGCACTCCTGTCTATGAGAACAGCTGTACATTCTCGTTTAGGACTCAGCCCATATGAGATCGTTTTTGGGCGCCCAGCTAATGTCTGGGGAGTCCCTCGACCTAAGAAGTACTCTGATATCCCGTACCCTATGTTGATTGACTACTTACATGACCTCACCACTAAATTGCGTGTTCTTCACCAACAGGTTCAAAACGCTTTGCCGGATGCCTCCACAGACCCAGGACATTCCATCCAACCCGGCGACTGGGTTTGCCCCAAAATTTTTCAGCGGAAAAAGAATCTGGAACCTCGTTGGGGGCCACCTCGACAAGTGCTTCTCGTGACCCGTACAGCAGTAAAGGTAGTCGGAAAGAAGAATTGGATCCACGGCGTGCACTGCAAGAGGGTACCTTTGGCTATGCCCTTTCATCAGTGGGTCCGTAAGGGTGTAGGTGATAGTGAAGGCGAAGAGGTCCCTCAATTTGTACCTTTCAGTAGTGCACGTCTGGATCGGGCTGCAAGAAGCTGTACCATCACATCTGCGATTGAACACAACTAATCCAGAGACTTTGTTTCGAGAGCAAACGGTACCTGACCAGACTCGGTACAATTTGAGATCTGGATTGAAAAAGAACAATTGAATTTTTTTCTGGTTACATTTTTGAGAGACATTCCTTTTTTTACTATCCATCAAGTTGCAGGGTCACGGTAGGAGTCTTAGGCTGTGACCTGAGTAGTGACATAGGTCTGCAGGACTTGCAGTGTCATAGGATGGCTAATAACCACAACTAAGTGATCCAGGAAGATTACCGTGAGCAACGCTCTAGAGAAGGGATGTTAAAGTGGAAGGGAATGATAAAAAGCTGAAATGAAAAACAAATATAAGAAATTATTGTTTAGTCGATGTGGCGTAACCGTGTGTATTTTAGTATGTTTATGTATTTTATTGGCTTGTGTGGGTTGCAGCAAGCACCTGTTTCTACTTCTGTTCCTTTGGTTTTCCCCACTACTGTCTTTCGGCATCAGTTCTACACACTCCCAGAACACAAACAAATGCACAAGTTACTACTTGTGTAACGATATATCTGTAAGAGACATTAGTTAGTATTAGATTCCTTACCTTAGAATATCCCCAGGCGTCAGACTGGATCCGGAAATTTTTGCGTAGCAGTACCCATGCGCGTCGGTAGGCGTCGTCTGCGGCTCCGCGTCCGTCGTCGTGATGACGTCGTCTTAGTACTTAGACGCCGCCTCCGCGTGCTGACGTCAGTTCTTAGACACAGCTTTTCCGCGCCAGAAACGCAGAGCCATGTTAAAAACCAACACTGGTGCCATTGAAACTAGGGCCCTGAAAGGGGGTAACCCTAACCCTAGATATCGGTTCGCAGAACGGGGAGGATGGGTAAGTCGGTAAGGAATCTAATACTAACTAATGTCTCTTACAGATATATCGTTACACAAGTAGTAACTTGTGCATCTGAAAGAGACACGTTAGTATTAGATTCCTTACCTTAGAATAGATACCCAGCAATACCAACCCCGGTGGTGGGTCTGCGAACCAATAATCACACCAGAAAGTCCTGGAGGACGGAACGGCCAAAGAAGCCATCCCTCCGGACTTGACTGTCCAGGCAGTAGTGTCTTGCAAACGTGTGCAGCGATGCCCACGTAGCTGCCTGACAGATGTCTTGTAAGGGCACCCCCCGGCCCAGGGCAGTTGTAGTCACCGTGGCTCGGGTGGAATGAGCCCGTAATCCAACAGGGGGCTCCTTTCTAGCCAAGGAGTAGCATGCCTGGATACACAAGATGATCCACCGGGAGATGGTCCGCTTGTGCACCGCTTTCCCCTTCTTAGCGCCCACGTAACCAACAAAGAGTTGGTCATCCACCCGGAACTGGCGTGTGCGGTCCAAGTAAAATGAGAGAGCACGTTTTGGGTCCAGACGGTGGAGCTGCTCTTCCTCTTTAGAGGGATGCGGTGGCGGGAAGAAGGTTGGCAAGGTGATGGACTGCCCGATGTGGAAGGCCGTGACAACCTTGGGAGGAAAGAAGGCTTGGTACGCAACACCACTTTGTCCGGATGGACAGAAAGGAAAGGTGGAGTACAAGAAAGGGCCTGGAGCTCACTCACTCTCCTGGCAGAGGTGATGGCAACCAGGAAAGCAGTCTTCAAAGTTAGAAGGCGGAGAGGACAGTTGTGAAGTGGCTCAAAGGGAGCGCACATCAGAAATGTAAGAACCATTCTAGTTCTGAAAAAAAGAAATGTAAGAACCAGGTTCAAGTCCCACTGAGGCATCACAAACGGAACAGGAGGAAACGTGTGAGTGATGCCCTTTAGAAATCTATTTACAATAGGGGACTTGAACAAAGAAGGTTGATCAGGCAGCCTTAGAAAGGCTGAAAGGGCAGAAAGGTAGCCCTTTATAGTGCCCAGAGCAGAGCCCTGCTGGGCAAGAGAAAGAAGGAAGAGAAGAACCTCAGAAAGAGGGGCAGCAAGAGGATCCAAAGCCTTTGCTGTGCACCATGCCACAAATCTGTTCCACCTGCAGGAGTATACCGACTTTGTGGAGGGACGCCTGGCTGCCAGAATGACGTTACAGACTTCAGGAGGCAAGTCAAATGGCCTCAACTGTCGCCGCTCAATCTCCAAGCATGGAGGTGGAGACTGGACAGGTTCGGGTGGAGGACCGTCCCCTGCTGCAGCGACAGAAGGTCCTCCTGAAGAGGCAGACGAACCGGGGGATCGACTGACATACTGAGTAGCTCTGGATACCAGTACCTTCAAGCCCAGTCCGGAGCCACAAGGATGACTTGGGCCCAGTCGCGCTTGATCTTCTTCAGCACTCTGGGCAGAAGTGGTATAGGCGGAAAGGCGTACAGTAGACCGCAACTCCACTCGCGACGAAAAGCGTCTCCGAGCGAGTGCCGCCTTGGAAATTCCAACGCGCAGAACTGATGACATTGCGCGTTCTCTTTGGTGGCGAATAGATCTAACCAAGGCTCTCCCCATTGCTGAAAGAGGCCTTGCGCCACGTCCGAGTTCAGACGCCATTCGTGATCCATCATGCACCGACGGCTGAGCTCGTCCGCCCTGGCGTTCAGAGAACCCGCCAGGTGTTGAGCCACCAGGGTCACGCCCTGGCGTTCCAGCCATTGCCAGAGGCGCAGAGCCTCCTGACAAAGGGTCCACGACCCCACCCCGCCCTGTTTGTTGCAGTACCACATGGCGGTGGTGTTGTCCGTGAACACCTGCACTACACTCCCCCGGACAGAGGGGAGGAATGCCTTCAGTGCTAGACGAATCGCCCGTAACTCCAACAGGTTAATGTGGAGCCGGGCATCCGCCGGAGACCAGAGGCCTCTGATCTCCGCCTCTCCCATGTGGCCTCCCCAGCCCTGGAGGGACGCGTCCGTCACAACTACGTGCTCCGGTTGGGGAAGGGAGAGGGATCTGCTGCTGACCCAATCGCGGTCCGTGAGCCACCACTGCAGCTGTCTCGCAGTGTCCTCCGAGATCAGGACGTGGTCGGATAGGTTGCCCTGATGCTGGGCCCACTGAAACTTTAGGTCCCACTGCAGAGCCCGCATCCGCCACCTAGCATGACGCACCAGCAGGATGCAGGAGGCCATCAGCCCCAGAAGCAGCAGCGTCAACCTGACCGAGACCCGGGATAACGGCTGAAAGATGGGAATCAGAGCCTAAATATCCCAGACCCGCTGTTCGGGTGAATAAACCCGAAACCGCGCCGAGTCGAGAACCGCTCCGATGAAAAGGAGCTTCTGAGAGGGGCACAGGTGTGACTTCGGCACATTGATGGAAAACCCCAGTCGGTGCAGGAGGTCTGCCGTAGTCTGGAGGTGGCTGATGACTGTCTGGGGCGAGCCCGCCTTCAACAACCAGTCGTCGAGGTAGGGGAAGACTGAAACCCCTAACCTGCGCAGGTGAGCTGCGTCCACCGCCATCACCTTTGTGAACACCCGTGGGGCGCTGGTAAGGCCAAAGGGGAGCACGGTATACTGAAAGTGCTCGTGGCCAACCGTGAACCGCAGGTAGCGCCGGTGGGCCGGCAGGACAGGGATGTGGAAATAAGAGTCCTGCAAGTCCAACGCTACCATCCAGTCTCCAGGGTCCAGGGCATCTAGGACCTGAGCCAGTGTCAGCATCTTGAACTTCTCCTTCCAGAGGAAGCCGTTGACGTTCCGTAGGTCCAAGATAGGGCGTAGGCCCCCTTTGCCCTTCTTGGGTACCAGAAAGTAGTGGGAGTAGCAACCACACCCTACTTCTGGCCCAGGAACGCGCTCGATGGCCCCCTTGGCCAAGAGAGCCGTAACTTCCTTCTGCAGAAGTCGCAAATGATCCCCCGATACACGGTGGTTCTGCGGTGGCATGGCTGGAGAAGTCGCCTCGAAGGGGAGGGAGTAGCCCCTTCGGACGATCTGCAGCACCCACCTGTCCGAAGTGACAGTGCGCCAGTGGAGGTGGTGACGGCCAACCCTGCCCCCCACTGGCGTCACATGGGCCTGAAAGCACGGACTAGGAGGGTTTTGAGGCGGATGCTGCGGGGGAAGGTGTGGACTGACCTCGCCGCTGTCCCCGACTGCCGGGACAGCGGTTCCCACGGCCGCCACCGCGTTGGGTATTACCCTGCGGAGAGTGGCTGGCAGCATGTGTGGGTACACCCCTTCCGTGGCCACGAAAGGCAGCCGATTGCTGGCGCGGGGACGAGAGGCCCAAGGACTTGGCCGTAGCCCTGGAGTCCTTAAAGCGCTCAAGCGCATGGTCTGCCTTGTCGCCAAAGAGGCGACGGCCATCGAACGGCATGCCCATCAAGGTGTTCTGGACATCGGGCGAAAAGTTGGCGGACCTCAACCAGGCGTGGCGTCTGACCGCCACCGTCGTTGCCATCGCTCTACCCAGTGAGTCGGTGGTATCCAGCCCACACCGTATGGAATATTTGGCTGCATCCCGGTGTGAGAAGTTGGCCTGATATATGATGCTCACTAGTTCTAGTGATCACCTTGTATCAGTCCAAACAACCCTTATGATGATTGGTTGTAAGTCAACCTTATAGACCAGCTATCCTAATGGTAGCATGGACAAAGCAGTCTTAGGCTAAACTCTTTTGGCATGTGAAGCCAGCTGTTTTACCACAATATAACCCCTTGAATACCAAGTGAAAGGACACCACACAGGTTGTTATGAAAATAAACAGTATATTTATTAATAACAACACCTCTAAACTCTTTATGAGGTCAGAGGGCTAAGCACATGACAATCTCTTACGAAAAATACTGCAAGTTGCACAAAATTACAATGGTGCCCTAGGGGCACGACAAACCATATACTAAGTAAGTGGAATGTGAAAGTCGATAATCGGAATGGAGCTGTCCAGAGGCTGTAGGATCGATGGGACCACGCTACACTAACTTCAGATAAGTAATAGGAGGCCCACGGAACGCGTGTGCAGAGTGTGAACTCACACGCGAGATGCGTAACAACGTCTATAAACAGTACAGTTCAAGAAAAAGGTGAGTACGGCCAATCCTGACTAGATAGGACAACAACGACTGTGGAACTGGACACTAGGACAGTTAAACTACCCTTGAGCACCGAAATGCTCTTGTTACCTCACCCACGGACTGCGGGTGCACAGGTGTCAAAGTGCGTCGGTTCTCGCGTTGAAGTCTATGGAGCCTGAAAGAAAAGATGCTGCAGGCGACCAGGAGGAAGATGTCCAGTGCAATCCAAGGGTGGATTGTTGAAGAAGGAGACCTGAAAGCAGAGGGGACAATGTTCACAGTCACTAGCCAGTGACTGGAGTGGAACCAGGAAGGAACCAGATGTCGTCGTCGCGATCAGGTGAAGAGTGGACGCTTGACTCTGCAGCCACGTGGACCAGGAGGCGTCTTCGACGACCAGGATGGAGGCACGAGCTGTCCCACGCAGGCTCTCGCTGTCGGCGGTGTTGGATCCGGGATTGGACTCAACAGGCCTTGGCAAAGGCAACCCACGCGGTGAAGGGAAAAGACGTCTGGTGCTGACTAGGAGAGTCCGGGGTGCCCCTCTTTTGGAAGGGAGCAAGGGCCAGTCTGGAGCAACGAGACCAGCAGTGAAGATTCAAAGGTTCGTCGTCTAGGAGGCCACTAGCCAGCAGGCAAGTGACCAGACACCGCGTCGAGCAGCAACAAAGCAGAAGGGCCCCACGCAGATCTCGTGGATGCTGGAGGGCTGATCTTCGGTGCAGGGGCTGCTCGGGGCTGGGGCTTCTCAGTCCCCAAAGCACTTGGTCGAGTTTACCTCGGGAGTCGTGCTGGAAGCGAAGTGCAGGTTCGTTCAAGATGGCCGGTCCCACGTGTCTCGTCGCACCCACGGGTCTCAGCTTTGCTGTAGATGTAGGTTGAGGTCGGAGAGGTCTGGGAATCCGGGTCTCGTCGGGCTCTGAAGTCTGGATCCTCGAGGGAAGACGACAAAGTGAAGCCGCTGGACGCTTGATGGTGCCTGCAGTTGCAGGGAGGACACTCCTTGTCCACAAGGGAGATTCTTCAGTCTTCTGTGGAGCAGAATGTCGAAGGCCAGAGTTTCTTTTTGTTGAATAGTTCAGGATTAATCTAATTTATAATGGGACCAGCTCCTACCTTTATCCTGCTAAAGGGGGCTGCACTACTGACTAGGTCCCTCCCCTGGGTGGGACCCGGAAGGGGGGTGGTTACACCCCCTATCCTTTGTCCGGTTTTCGCGCCAGAGCTGGGGCAGGGATGACCCAGCAACTGGTTTGAACCGGTGTATGCACAGGGCACCTTGTGTGCCCCAGGCATATCTCATTCCTTTCAGGCCTATCCTAGCCAATACACAAAATCCTGTCTGGGGTGGTGCTGGCACCTCCCAAGGCAGGAAACCATTTGTCCAAGCCATCCTCGCTGGAAGGACTCCCAGCAGCAGGAGGTCAGACTTGTGTCTGTGGTGGCAGCATCCATTTTGTGATGCTGAGGCTCGAGTTAACTTTAACCGGGGTTCACAGTTACATACATGTCGTGTCCCTCTAGAAGGGTGGAATGCTACCCCCGTCGCCAGAATTGGCGAGGGGGTAGTATTCCAAATCGTATGACACCTTACTCGACATGTTTTGATAATGTTATACCAGAGTTGGTATTTAACCGCGAGGTTGATAATGCACTTAAGAGTATATGGTATAGCGTTATCATGGAACAGCTATTAGTACTTGGTTCCGCAAGCTGCAAACGGGCTCAGCTCATGCCAGAGCACCATCTCACATAATTCCAAGCACTCTGCCTTCAGGATTGATAAGGCCTTCCATAGGAGTGACTGATAGGAATATATGTGTCCATTTTAGGGTTAGATATAGGTATACTATATCTATAGCAAAGGGTGTTTACACCACCTTGCCCCAGCTGTCATGCAGCCAGTTGTGTCAGATTTAGATGGCCAGCCAGGGGTGGCATAATACATGCTTCAGCCCCTGGTAGGCCCTGGGTAAACCTATGCCCTGTGTACAGGGACTGATAAGGTGGCCCAGTACCAATTGGTAAATGCACCTAAAGTACATGGTTGTCAATTTAGAGAGAGAACAGCTAGGCTGTGGGTCTGATTAGCAGACCCACAGCCAGGGAAAGTCGTAAACCAGTGAAGCAAAAAGCAAAAATCTGGGGTGACCATAGGATTGCAGACCCCACTCTCCTACACCCGGCCCTCCACAAGGGCTTGGCCGAGTTTGGCCCGTACCTCCAACGGGCACTCTGGCAGCACTTCCGTGACCGTATCCCACAGAGAGTGGGTGTAGCGGCCCAAGAGGCATGCGGTGTTGGAAGACCGCAGTCCCAGACTAAGGGACGAGAAGATCTTTTTGCCGTACTGCTCGTACCTCTTGGATTCCCTGTCCGGCGGTGCCGACGGGAAGGCGGTCTGGGAATTGGAGGCCTGGATGACCAGGCTCTCGGGGGTAGGGTGGGTGGACAGGAAACATGGGTCGCCCGGTGCCGGGCGGTGGCGTCTGGCCACGTTCCTATCTACGGGCGAACCCGTAGCGGGCTTGGACCAAGTGCCCAGAAGAACGTCGGTCAAGGCCTCATTAAAGGGCAGCAGAGGCTCGGCCGAGATTGACTGCGGTTTAAGGACCTCAGTGAGGAGATTAGTCCTCACGGCAGCGACGGGGAGCTCAAGGCCCAAGGCCTTGGCAGCCCTCATCAACACCACACTGTAGGTTGCCCCCCTCCTCCGAAGCCACGGTAGGAGGGGAGACAAAACCAGTGTCTGGAGAGGTGTCCAGGCCACTGGCCTCCCCAAGGTCTCCTGCCCAGTCCTCATGAGACTGAGACTCTCGGGTCAGAGGGTCCTCAGACCCCTCCCAATCCTCTTCATCACCCATCTTCTGAAACTCAGGGTTCTCAACTAATGGGGCCTGCTCATAGAAGTGAAACTCCCCAAACGACATCTGGAGCGGCGCCCATCGGGGCCGTCCCGACGTCGGAACAGGAATGAAGGGGGCATCGGGGACGGCGCCGCCCGAGTACGGCGCCGGAGGCAACACCTGATGGTCCGACGCCGGGGAGGTCGTAAGGTCCACCGGCGACGATCCAGATCCCGAAGAAGGTCTAGCGGCGTCCCGCGGCGCCGGGCCCGAAGGCGCCGGCGCCGCCGGGACAACTGGACCCCGCGGCGCCGATGGCGTTGGGATAGCGGGAACCTGCGGCGCCGGGCCCGAAGGCATCGGCGGCGTCGGGGCCGAACCACCCGACGGCGTCGGGTCCGCTGGGCCCGAAGGCGCCGCGGAGCCCGTCGGAGGAGAGAGTTTCCTCATGGCCATGAGGAAGCACTCGATCTCCTCCGGCGTCGCGTTAAGCCCAGGGACTGGAGGGTGTGGAGCTCTACGCGGCACCCGCGACTCCGACGGAGCCGCATGGGTGGTGTCACTCGAACCCCCCGCCGCATCGTGCAAGCGTCGGGGGGAGTAGACATTGTAAATATGTGTGTTATAAAAGATTGTGCGCCACGAAGTAAAGTGGCAGTCTCCTAAGAACCTACTTTGTACTTCTAGAACAACTGTGCTTAGCTGCAGCTAATAAACTCTGTTTTCTACACCTAACAGAGTGTCTCGTTTCTCTGTCCGATAAGGCAAGTGAACCCGAAGATTACAGGCGTGCCCTGCGCCGCCAGGCCCTTAAGGCCCGGTTCTTCAAAAGGGCAATGTGAATTATAGAAGGCCAAGGAGCAAGGCGTTATCACCATCAAGAGGAGACAATACAAGTTAACAACAGAACTGAATTCACTTTCCAGAATGTGAAGAATGTGTGCCACAGCTGTAGGAAAGTACCTCTTTTTGACATGGTTGCCTCTACTCATTGCTCACTGGTACTTATTTTCATGACTGGATGTGCACTGGGTCCCTGCTAAACAGGCCCTAGAGCCAGCACACTTTCCCTAAAAACTACAACATGCTCAATTGTACCCCAATTGACGTCCTGCAAGTCCAACGCTACCATCCAGCCTCCAGGGACTAGGGCAGCCAGGACCTGAGCCAAAGTCAGCATCTTGAACTTCTCCTTCCAGAGGAAGCCGTTGACGCTCCGAAGGTCTAGGATAGGATGTAGGCATCCTTTGCCCTTCTTGGGTACCAGAAAGTAGTGGCAGTAGCAACCACGTCCTACTTCTGGCCCAGGAACGCGCTTGATGGCCCCCTTGGCCAAGAGGGCCGTAACTTCTTCCTGCAGAAGTTGCAAGTGATCCCCCGAAATGGGGTGGCATGGCTGGAGGGGTCGCCTCGAAAGGGAGGGAGTAGCCCCTTCGGACGATTTGCAGCACCCACCTGTCCGAGGTGACCAGCAGTCATCAGGCTAAGACTTCGGAGAGCGCATTAAGCAAGTTGTTTTACCAATTATAATCCCTTGAGTATCAAATGAAAGGACACCACACAAGGAATATATCAAATATATATGTATTTTTTTCTAAACACAACCCCTCTGCACTCTTTATGAGGTCAGAGGTAAAAGTACAATACAAGTTACTCAATTAGCATACGATAAGTTGCACAGTATACGTTTTGCCCTAGGGGCCTCACAAACCATATACTAAAATAGTGGTAGAAGAACCACGTGAGAACTAGAAAGCAGTCCTGGGGCCTGTGGAATCACTTAGGTTACTCAAAACAACCAAAGGTTAGGAAGTAGGAGGCCCACGGGAGATGCGTGCAGTGTCTAAACACAGCCACGGGTTACCATTGACTTTCTATGGGAAACAAACAAGTTACAAATTTACAATTTAAGGACACTTTCGGATGGACTACGATGGAACACTTTTAGACCTAGACACTAGGGGGGCCAATACCCTCGAGACTACCAGAGTACTCGTGTTACCTCACCCACGGAAGCCGGGTGCATAGGTGTCTTTTGACGGCGGGTTTTGTCGTCGATTTCAATGGAGAGCTGCAAAGAAGTGCTGCAGGCAACCAGAGTAAAAGTGTCCGGGTGTATCCAAGGGTGGATCGAAGATCTGAAGAACCTGAAAGCAGAAGGGACAGAGTCTGGGTCACTTGCCAGTGACCAGGATGGCGATGGAAAGCTGTCAGCCAATGTCGGGTGATTTCAGGTGAAAAGGTGAAGCTTGTCTCTTCAGCCACAAGGTCCAGGAGGTGTCGACGACTACCAGGAGCTGGATTCGAGCTGTCCCACGAAGGATCTAGTTGACTGTGGTGTCGGTATCCGGATTGGACCCAACAAGCCTTGGCAAACTCAATCCACGCAGGATGTTGAGATTGGCTTCTCTGCAGACCAGCAAGGTCTGGGGTGCTTCTACTTTGTAGGGAAACTGGAGCAACCAGGAAAGCAAGTTAAATTCAAAAGGAAGTCTTCCAGGGGCTCACTAGCCAACGGACTAGGAAGCGGGAAGACGTGTTGAGCTGAAATGCAAAAGCGAGGCCCACGGGTCACTCGTGGAGTGGGGGCCTCTGAGCTTCGGTGCAAATGGTGCTCGGGTCTGGGGCTTCAAGCACCCCAATGCACGACTTCGAGTTACCTCAGGAAGTGAGTGCAGCTTGCAAAATGCAGGATGTCCAGGAGTTCCGGGTCCCATGTCTCTCGCGTCCGCCACGGTCCTCAGCTTTGTTGTGAGGTAAGGTTGGGGTCAGATGTCTGGAAGTCCGTGTCCTGTGTCGCAGATTCTTAGGGATCCGGCGGGAGCCTCAAAATTGCAGTTTGGCAAAGTTGCTGTTGGTGCCTGTTTGAACAGGGTGGTCACTCCTTGACAACAAGGGAGATGTCTTCCGTCTTCCAGTCGAAATGGAATGTCGAAGGTCCAGGATGCACAAGTTACTACTTGTGTAACGATATATCTGTAAGAGACATTAGTTAGTATTAGATTCCTTACCTCAGAATATCCCCAGGCGTCAGACTGGATCCGGAAATGTTTGCGTAGCAGTACCCTTGCGCGTCGTCTGCGGCTCCGCGTCCGTCGTCGGCGCCGTGATGACGTCGTCGGAGTACTTAGACACCGCCTCCGCGTGCTGACGTCAGTTCTTAGACACAGCTTTTCCGCGCCAGAAACGCAGAGCCATGTTAAAAACCAACACTAGTGCCATTGAAACTAGGGCCCTGAAAGGGGACAACCCTAACCCTAGATATTGGTTCGCAGAACGGGGAGGATGGGTGGGTCGGTAAGGAATCTAATACTAACTAATGTCTCTTACAGATATATCGTTACACAAGTAGTAACTTGTGCATCTGAAAGAGACACGTTAGTATTAGATTCCTTACCTTAGAATAGATACTCCAGCAATACCAACCCCGGTGGTGGGTCTGCGAACCAATAATCACACCAGAAAGTCGTGGAGGACGGAACGGCCAAAGAAGCCATCCCTCCGGACTTGGCTGTCCAGGCAGTAGTGTCTTGCAAACGTGTGCAGCGATGCCCACGTAGCTGCCTGACGGATGTCTTGTAAGGGCACACCCCTGCCCAGGGCAGTGGCAGTCTCCGTCGCTCGGGTAGAATGAGCCCGCAGTCCAACCGGGGACTCCTTCCTAGCCAAGGAGTAGCATGCCTGGATACACAGGATGATCCACCGGGAGATGGTCCTCTTGTGCACCGCTTTCCCCTTCTTAACGCCCACGTAACCAACAAAGAGTTGGTCATCCACCCGGAACTGGCGTGTGCGGTCCAAGTAGAATGAGAGAGCACGTTTCGGGTCCAGACGGTGGAGCCGCTCTTCCTCTTTAGAGGGATGTGGTGGCGGGAAGAAGGTTGGCAAGGTGATAGACTGCCCGATGTGAAAGGCCGTGACGACCTTGGGCAGGAAAGAAGGTTTGGTACGAAGCACCACTTTGTCCGGATGGACGGAAAGGAAAGGTGGAGTACAAGAAAGAGCCTGGAGCTCACTCACTCTCCTGGCAGAGGTGATGGCAACCAGGAAAGCAGTCTTCAAAGTCAGAAGGCGAAGAGGACAGTTGTGAAGTGGCTCAAAGGGAGCGCACATCAGGAATGTTAAAACCAGGTTCAAGTCCCACTGAGGCATCACAAACGGAACAGGAGGAAACGTGTGAGTGATGCCCTTAAGAAATCTGTTTACAATAGGGGACTTGAACAAAGAAGGCTGATCAGGTAGCCTGAGAAAGGCGGAAAGGGCAGAAAGGTAGCCCTTGATAGTGCCCAGAGCAGAGCCCTGCTGGGCAAGAGAAAGAAGGAAGAGAAGAACCTCAGAAAGAGGGGCAGAAAGAGGATCAACAGTCTTTGCTGTGCACCATGCCACAAATCTGTTCCACCTGCAGGCGTATACCGACTTTGTGGAGGGACGCCTGGCTGCCAGAATGATGTTACAAACTTCAGGAGGCAAGTCAAATGGCCTCCACTGTCGCCGCTCAATCTCCAAGCATGGAGGTGGAGGCTGGACAGGTTCGGGTGGAGGACCGTCCCCTGATGCTGCGACAGAAGGTCCTCCCGAAGAGGCAGACGAACCAGGGGACCGACTGACATACTGAGTAGCTCTGGATACCAGTACCTTCTCACCCAGTCCGGAGCCACAAGGATGACTTGGGCCCGGTCGAGCTTGATCTTCTTCAGCATTCTGGGCAGAAGTGGTATAGGCGGAAAGGCCTACAACAGACCGCAACTCCACTCGCGACGAAAAGCGTCTCCGAGCGAGTGCCGCCTTGGAAATTCCAACGCGCAGAACTGATGACATTGCGCGTTCTCTTCGGTGGCGAATAGATCTAACCAAGGCTCTCCCCATCGCTGAAAGAGGCCTTGCGCCACATCCGAGTTCAGACGCCATTCGTGATCCATTTCGTGATCCATCATGCACTGACGGCTGAGCTCGTCCACCCTGGTGTTCAGAGAACCCGCCAGGTGTTGAGCCACCAGGGTCACGCCCTGGCGTTCCAGTCATTGCCAAAGGCAAAGAGCCTCTTGACAAAGGATCCACGACCCCACCCTGCCTTGTTTGTTGCAGTACCACATGGCGGTGGTGTTGTCCGTGAACACCTGCACTACACTCCCCCAGACAGAGGGGAGGAATGCCTTCAGTGCTAGACGAATCGCCCTGAGCTCCACCAGGTTGATGTGGAGCCGGGTCTCCGCCGGAGACCAGAGGCCTCTGATCTCCGCCTCTCCCATGTGGCCTCCCCAGCCCTGGAGGGACGCGTCCGTCACAACTACGTGCTCCGCTTGGGGAAGGGAGAGGGATCTGCCGCTGACCCAATCGCAGTCCGTGAGCCACCACTGCAGCTGTCTCGCAGTGCCCTCCGAGATCAGGACGTGGTCGGATAGGTTGCCCTGATGCTGGGCCCACTGAAACGTCAGGTCCCACTGCAGAGCCCGCATCCGCCAACTGGCGTGATGCACCAGTAGGATGCAGGAGGCAATCAGCCCCAGAAGCCGCAGCGTCAACCTGACCGAAACCCGGGATAACGGCTGAAAGATGGGAATCAGAGCCTGAATATCCCGGACCCGCTGTTCGGGTGGATAAACCCGAAACCGCGCCGAGTCGAGAACCGCTCCGATGAAAAGGAGCTTCTGAGAGGGGCACAGGTGTGACTTCGGCACATTGATGGAGAACCCCAGCCGGTGCAGGAGATCTGCCGTAGTCTGGAGGTGGCTGACGACCGTCTGGGGCGAGCCCGCCTTCAACAGCCAGTCGTCGAGGTAGGGGAAGACTGAAACCCCTAACCTGCGCAGATGAGCTGCGACCACCGCCATCACCTTTGTGAACACCCGTGGGGCGCTGGTAAGGCCGAAGGGGAGCACGGTAAATTGAAAGTGCTCGTGGCCCACCATGAACCGCAGGTAGCGCCGGTGGGCAGGCAGGACGGGGATATGAAAGTAAGCGTCCTGCAAGTCCAACGCTACCATCCAGTCTCCTGGGTCCAGGGCAGCCAGAACCTGAGCCAGAGTCAGCATTTTGAACTTCTCCTTCCGGAGGAAGCCGTTGACGTTCCTTAGGTCCAAGATAGGTCGTAGGCCCCCTTTGCCCTTCTTGGGTACCAGAAAGTAGTGGGAGTAGCAACCACACCCTACTTCTGGCCCAGGAACGCGCTCGATGGCCTCCTTGGCCAAGAGGGCCGTTAACTTCCTCCTGCAGAAGTCGCAAGTGATCCCCCGATACACGGTGGGTCTGCGGTGGCATGGCTGGAGGAGTCGCCTCGAAGGGGAGGGAGTAGCCCCTTCGGACGATCTGCAGCACCCACCTGTCCGACGTGACAGTGCGCAAGTGGAGGTGGTGATGGCGAACCCTGCCTCCCACTGGCGTCACATGGGCCTGAAAGCACGGACTAGGAGGGTTTTGAGGCGGATGCTGCGGGGGAAGGTGTGGACTGACCTCGCCGCTGCCCCCGACCGCCTGGACGACGGTTCCCACGGCCGCCACCGCGTTGGGTATTGCCCTGCGGCGCATGGCTGGCGGCACGTGTGGGCGCACCCCTTCCGTGGCCACGAAAGGAGTGATAGGCAGCCGATTGCTGGTGTTGGCCCGAGAGGCCTAAGGATTTGGCCGTAGCCCTGGAGTCCTTAAAACGCTCAATCGCATGGTCTGCCTTGTCGCCAAAGAGGCGACGGCCATCGAACGTAATGTCCATAAGCGTGTTCTGGACATCTGCCGAGAAGTTGGCGGACCTCAGCCAGGCGTGGCGTCTGACCGCCACCGTCGTTGCCATCGCTCTACCCAGCGAGTCAGTGGTATCCAGCCCACACCGGATGGAATATTTGGCTGCATCCCGGCCTTCCACAAGGGCTTGGCCGAGTTTGGCCCGTACCTCCAACGGACACTCTGGCAGCACCTCCGCGACCTTATCCCACACAGAGTGGGTGTAACGTCCCAAGAGGCAGGCGGTGTTGGAAGACCGCAGGCCTAGACTAATGGATGAGAAGATCTTCTTCCCATACTGGTCATACCTCTTGGATTCCCGATCTAGCGGGGCCGACGGGAATGCGGTTTGGGTATTGGAGGCCTGGATGACCAGGCTCTCGGGGGTAGGGTGGGAGGACAGAAAACATGGGTCGCCCGGGGCTGGGCGGTGGCGTCTGGCCACGTTCCTATCTACGGGCGAACCCGTAGCGGGCTTGGACCAAGTGCCCAGAAGAACGTCAGTCAAGGCCTCATTAAAGGGCAGCAGAGGCTCGGCCGAGCTTGACTGCGGTTTAAGGACCTCAGTGAGGAGGTTAGTCCTCACGGCCGCGACGGGGAGCTCAAGGCCCAAGGCCTTGGCAGCCCTCATCAGCACCACACTATATGTTGCCCCCTCCTCCGAAGCCACGGTAGGAGGGGAGACAAACCCAGTGTCTGGAGAGGTGTCCAGGCCACTGGCCTCCCCAAGGTCTCCTGTCCAGTCCTCATGAGACTGACACTCCCTGGTCAGAGGGTCCTCGGACCCCTCCCAGTCCTCTCCTTCACCCATCTCCTGAAATTCAGGGTCATCAACCAATGGGGCCTGTTCATAAAAGTGAAATTCACCCAACGGCGTCTGGAGCGGCGCCCAACGGGGCCGTCCCGACGGCCGAACAGGAACGGAAGGAGGACCGGGGTTGGCGCCGCCCGAGGACGGCGCCGGAGGCGACACCTGAGGGTCTGACGCCGGGGAGGCCGTCAGATCCACCGGCGACGAACCAGATCCCGAAGGAGGGCCAGCGGCGTCCTGCAGCGCCGGGCCCTCGGCGCCGGAACAACTGGACCCCTCGGCGCCGGCGGCGTCGGGATAACGGGGAATGAGGTACTGGGTTTTTAAGAACTGGTACCGAACCTACAGAACCGGTAACCCAGCGGTGCCAGGGGATCAACACCCAGAGACCTCGGGTTCTCCTGAGTCAGACCTACAGAAACTTCAGAGTCTTCCAGGTGAAGTCAAAGATTCATTTATTGGCTGCAACCAAGGTGACAGGGTCCTAGAAGTACAATACCAGTATATTCAGGAGACTGCACACTTTCACAAGGTTAGGTTTCTCTTCTTATACACAATTTTCACCCTTGGGCAAAACATTCCTTGGATTCGCGGTATTTCATTTATGGTTACTGATTACAGAAGAAAAGCAGAGTCATGATGACATGTACATATTTCACGTCATGCTGCTCATAACAAATCATCCGGCAAGGCCCAACATTTCATCAGATATCGCTGGACCCCTAATAAAAATGGTCACCTCCCCATCATAAAATAAGTGAGGAAAAAGGAGTGGAGAAAGATGTGAGCGAGATATGGCAGGTGTGCGCGCTGAAATGGCTTTATGGCCGGTTGGGCCTAGATGCTATCTTGCTCGGCCACTGGGAGGGAACTGACCTAACGAGTTCGGCCTGGGGCAATGGTTCTAACTTGTACTGAGGTCAGGGAGAAGTCGATTAAGGAGTATGTGTCCTTGTGGAATCAAATTCAACTGGATTAAGGCCTATGTGGAGGGCAACATGCAGCTAAGGGTTTAGAAGGTAAATGACGATTTCGAGGTGAGATCGTCACTCGAATATGCCGAAAATACATGTACTTGATGTACTCGTCATTCTCGGTCTTTTGATACCAAATTCGTCCTATTTCGACGAAGTTTTTATTCTCGAGTCCAATACTATAATATGAACCTAGATTTGTCAGAACCACAGACCCTCCTTTTGCCCTTACATAGGCAATTAATCTATCCTCATGTCAATCTGAGTCCAGATCTATATTCCTAAAGTCATTGAGATGTTGCTGCAACATCATTCTAGGGCTGAGCTCATGTCTTGACACAGGCTTCCTTACACATGATGTAACACAGAGGCCACATATTGCAGGAGCACACTGTATGCATAGACAGAACAGAAGAAGAATGGCTAAGACCATCCCAACGACCATCAGAATTTTCCATCCCCAGGCAGATATCAGTCCCCAGAACCATCCCATTAATGACCAATCTCCTTTATCCATATGAATAGGTTCGGAAATCTTATGTAGTTTGGAGATGGCCCCGTACACTGTTGGAGCATTATCTGGAATAAAAATGCAACAACTGGACTGGATCAATTTGCATACTCCACCTCGGTCCGCAAGTATTACATCCAAAGCGACCCGGTTCTGAAGGGTCATCAGTCGATCCGACTGGAGCTCAGCAGTCAGGTTACTAAGGGCACCAGCAGTTTCAATCACGGTGGATTCAACTACCCTTGTTAATTGCCTTATGTTTCTGCTGTTAACCATGGCTCCCCAGAACGGCAGAACACCCATTGCAAAGTCACCAAATTCTTGACCTGCAGTGTCTTCTTTACTCAAAACACCTCTAACTACCCTTGTCCGATGGTAATCCGCCGCTGCTGTGTAGGTGGGAGGTAACAGGAATGAAACAAAACATGAGCCCGAGAAGTCAGGGGGCAACCATGTATAGGCTCTATCATGACAGATGAAATAAGTACCCTTAGCGGCTAAAAAGGCAGGGGAAGTCTGAGATCCAAAAACGTACGTTTCTGTGCAGACACTCTTCCCTAGCTGAGCTCTGGGATTCTTACCAATACCTTGCAGACACAGGTGACCTTGATGGGGTACGATCCAGATAGGGGACGATCTCTTGGCTTGCTGTTTCTCACTTAATGTAGTGCCATATCCGGTCACATTCCAACCTACATATGCAAGTATCTCATCATCCGGGGTATCTTCGTAAGAAGTTACTTCCTTGATCATGTCAACTATACCCTTGACTAGGGCGCTAGTCTTGAGGTTGTCTTTTACAGAACGTAGGGGTTGGATTTCTCGTGCATATATGAACATTGTCCTATATGCCCATACTGACCCATTGTGACTAAATGGCAGGACCAAATAGGGGATACCTCTATCCGTGGTGTGGGGCATGAGACCACACACCCAACAGTTGGTTGTGTTCATTACAAGTTGGTGTAATAGCTGAACGAAGGAGTTATTAATGAACTCTAATCTCCTATTTGATTCGTGGTCAGGCAAAGGGAGGAAAGAATGAGAGGAAACAGTAGGAGGAGGTATGGGTGATGTAGTGGGCGCAAATGTCACATGAAAAGAGAATAAAACATAGCTTATCAAAAAGACCATTACGCTAAGTAGCATAAAAATACACATTATTATAAAAAATTTCTTTTTCATTGTTTTCAAAAGTCTCTGCTTAAAGTTCATTTGTTTGGCAGTTCTCTCCACATCAGGAAACTCCATCCTCTCTAAGGTGCTGCCCGCGGCGGTAGGTTGTTTCTGCTAAAGGATGCTTCCGTCAGTCTAGGGTGACTCCCTTGGACCAACTGGAACCAGCGACCTATTGTCGTCAGCTGCACCCAAAAGTCTTTAATCAACCGCGACCCTAGCAGCGGAACCCGGATGGCGGTTCAAGAAAAACAAAAATAAGCAAGTTACCTAGATGGGAGAATCTGCACTTTCAAAAATAGGATTTGGGAAAAAATTTATTTTATTAGTCCACAGGTTTTTCTCTCGGATCATAAAATAAATCACTTTTACTTTTAGTCTGTTTTTCTTGGTCGCAAATTGTAGCGTCTTTTCCCGGGTACTGTCTGGTCCAGAAATAGTAGCTCAGGTTCCACAGAGTTCAATTGTTCTGATGGCGGCGTAGTTTCTTGAAAAATGTTCCCACTCTTACAATCACGTTTAGCTTCTTTTACACGTTCATCAGTTGTGCGCTCTGAGTCAGTGCCTCCTTTTCGGACCCCTTGGTCATGTGGCAGAGGGAAGGGTATCTTCTTACAATGGATCCCGTGGACCCAATTGGCCTTCCCCTCCACTTTAACAGTCGACCTTGTGGACAGGAGGACGAGGTGAGGCCCGGTCCATCTGGGCTGGTCGTTTCTTGTCCTCTGGAAATTGCGGACCAATACCCAGGAGCCGGGGTCAATGGAGTGACCCGGTGTCTCAGAGACCGGAGGCAAGGTGTTGTGGACCTTTTGATATAAAACACGCAATTTAGCCGTCAATTCATACAAATAGTCAAGCAAAATGGGGTGTTGCAGCTCGCTAAACTTCATGGGCCTAGGCACTCCCCATATGTTGGCTGGCCGACCAAAGATTATCTCATAGGGGCTGAGCTTCATTCGCGAATGCACAGTCATTCTGGTGGATAGGAGTGCTAAGGGTAGAGCGTCGGGCCATTTAAGACCCGTGCTCGCTTGGATTTTGGCCAATTTAAGTTTAAGCGTGCCATTGTAACATTCCACTAATCCAGCTGATTGGGGGTGATTTGCAGCGTGGAACTTCTGCCTAATGCCTAGCCCTTCACACACTCTTTTCATCACACAACCCACAAATTCACTTCCGTTGTCCGACCAGACCATTCTAGGCATTCCGAACCTGGGGAAGAACTCTTTCACAAGGGCTTTCGCTGTGGACAAGGCGGTATTGTCCCTTAGGGGATAAGCTTCTACCCATCTTGAGAAGGCACAAACAACCACGAGCACATATTTTAAGTTGTTGCACCTCTCCATGTGTATGAAATCTAGCTGCAAAACCTCGAACGGATACGTAGGAGGTGCAAAATGACCAGCTGGAGTTGGGGTCCCCCTACCAGGATTGTGCTTCAGACATACCATGCAATTCTTGACAACATTCTCTGCACACTTGGGAATCCCTGAATTCTTCCACACTGGGGCCAACGACTCGCAAATCCCTTTCGCGCTGATATGAGCCATCCCATGAGCCATTGTAACCACTGCAGGCACATATGCATCGGGTAACAACCATCTCTGTTGCTCTGTCGATTCAATCCAACAACCATTTGCATCCATTCTCCCTGTACTTCCTCTCCACATGCTTAACTCTTTCTTCGTGGCCTCAGCTTGGATGGACTTCACACTTTCTATCGTGTCTTCACATATTCCAACATCACCAGTCCATCTTTCTGGGCTCGCGACATACATTCGGCTCATCATATTCTTTGCCGTTTCCTTAGCAGTTTCATCAGCGAATGCATTTCCACGACCAACATCATCAATCACTTTCTTGTGTGCACTACACTTCACGATCGCTACTTTCAGGGGCAACGTCAGTGATTCAAGAAGCTCATTCACCAACTGACCATGCTGAATCTTAGCTCCATGCGAAGTCAGGAACCCACGTTCTCTCCACAATCGTCCAAAACTGTGAGCCACTCCACAAGCATACTGGCTGTCGGTATAGACAGTCACTTTCATTCCTTTGGATAACACACATGCTCTCGTTAGTGCCACGAGTTCAGCGGTTTGAGCTGAACCATGTGGTATTCGCGCAGTTTCAACGATTGTGTGCACAGTTGTGACAGCATACGCTGTAGTCATGTTACCATTTGGGAGTTTAAAGCAGGAACCATCCACCCATAATGTACCATCACATTCAGCAAGAGGAGTGTCGAATAAATCAACTCTCCCTTTTGTCTCTTCCTCTGTTCTGAGGAAACAATCGTGCTGTTCTGAAGCATCCGATTCCTCAGTAATTGGTAACAATGTGGCTATGTTCAAGGTACTGCATCTTTTGATGTGCACATGGCTCGCTAGTAGCGTCAATTAATAACTGGACAGTCGAGCACTAGTTAAGTGATGTGTCTTGGTCCTATTTAACAATGTGTCTACTGCATGTGGGACCATCACGATTAGTGTATTATTCATTACTAGACCTGCAGACTGTCGAATAGAAACAGCTGCTGCTGCTGTGGCCCTTAAACAACTTGGCAATGCTCGTGCTACCGGATCCAAAGTTGACGAAAAATAGGCGCATGGCCGCTGTCTATCTCCGTATAACTGAGTCAGCACGGACAATGCACAGCCCTCCTTCTCGTGGACATATAATGTGAAAGGCTTACTGTAGTTGGGGTTACCTAACACAGGGGCCGAACATAATGCTGTGCGTAATTCGAGAAAACTTTTCTGACACTCATCGGACCAAGGAATGGGATTGGGTGTATTTGTACACGTTAGTGCCAATAAGGGTTTGGCTAGTAACGAAAAATTTGGAATCCACTGTCTACAGTACGATGTAATGACCAAGAAAGCGCGTACTTCTCTATGCGTTCTTGGCACATTCAATTTAGCTATTGCCTGAATTCTTTCTGGGGTCAGTTTCCTCCCCTCCTTCGATAAGAGATGACCTAAGTAGGTCACTTCTTGTCGGCAATATTGAAGCTTGGAAAGTGACACCTTGTGATGTAGATCACATAGATGACGCAGTAATTCCAACGTGGCCATTTTACATATTTTCTCAGTGTCCGCAGCTATGAGCAAATCGTCCACGTACTGAACGAGAATGGAACCTTTGGGCAAAATCATTGTGTCAAGCTGACTTTTCAGAGCTTGACTGTATATTGAGGGGCTTTCACAGTAGCCTTGAGGAGCGCGTTTGAAGCGGAAGCTGCGACCACCTAAACTAAAGGAAAAAATATCCCTGCTTTCCTCAGCAATCGGGATACTGAAGAAAGCATTCTTCAGGTCAATCACCGAAAACCAGGATGCGGATGCTGGAATCATAGTCAATAATGTTGTAATGTCGGGGACAACTGGGAATTGTGGCACCACTATCTTATTTACTTCCCTAAGATCAATCACGAATCTATACACAGGTGGCTGAGAAGGGTCAGTTCGTTTTAAAACAGGCAGAACAGGACTATTGCAAACATTGCCTCGTGTTTCTTCAATTACGTCTTTCTCGATTAACTCGTAAACAATCGCTAGCAAAGCTTTTTCACCCTCATTAGATATTCTGTATTGGGGAATTCGTGGCATTTTGACATTCGACTTCCATGTTACAACATATGGTGGAATTTCTAAAAGACCTACATCATTTGGACCAGTAGCCCAAGAATATCTGGAAGAAGTGCCAATTCTGCTGGAAGCGCATTTTTCGACAAATACATGACCACTTTCTTACCTAAAGTAAGTTGTACTCCTGAGGGAGAACAGTACAAAGTCGCATACAATCTTTTTAGCAAATCTAATCCTAGCAAATTTTCACCACAACCTGTTGTCAAGATAAGGGGTGCTTCGAATTCACAAGGACCAACAGAAAGAGATAAAGGGTCAGAAATCGGATTTCTAACCGGGGCGCCAGAAAAACCTACGGAAACGTTCATTTCGCCAGACAAAGGTGCGCCAGGGAGTTTGGAGTGCATAATCGAACTCTTTGTAGCACCAGTATCCAACAGAAAAGGTTCTGACACACCCGATGTAATCACCTCAACGTAAGGTCCACTCTGATCTACTGGAACTGAAACAACTCCCTCTCCTTGTCTAAGGCTGTCCTAGCAATCATTACTCTCCCACTGCTCATTTTCTGTGTAATACTCATCGACGTAGTATTGAGCTGTCCTGACAGATACGTTATTTTGCTGGTCAAACCTGTTCATAGAGTTTTGTGGTGGAAGGGGACGTGTGTCCTGAGGGCGTTTCCACGCCCTCTACCTCTAGGCGTTTGCTGACTACCACGACCTCTTACGCCAGGAAATCCATTTACCCGTTGTGGCAGGGCAGGACAGTCATATTTGTAATGACCCTCTTGTTTGCAGTATAAACACTGGTTGGGACCTACGCGGTTTTGATTGTAATCCAATCTCTGCAAGTTTCTCTGAGGCTGCTGAAAAGTGTTCTGGTAGTTATTCTGACCATTATTATTTTTATTACCACCACCACGTGGCGGATAGGCTTGCTGTAGCAAAACCTTTGTTTTGAGTTCTCTAGCTTTCTTCTCTACTTTATCTTTCTCATCTTTGTCTCTATTCTCGTAGTACTGTGCGGTAGCTAATATCTGGGCTGAAGATGAGACTGCCCAAGAACTTTCTGAATCTTTTAATTTCCTACACAAGTCTGGAAGTAGATTGTGCACGAATTTATCGACGAACAATCTCTGACCACCTTCTGTGGTCATATCCTGACCGCTGTGGTCAATGAATGTTTCTTCAAATCTGGTGAAGAAATCTGAAACAGTTTCTTCTTTCTTTTGCTTGCATGCAGATAACTTATCCCAATTTACGCGTATTGCAGGCATTATTGTTTTCATGTAATCTACTATCCTACCAGGTAGTTCCGCTATCAGGGGCTCAAGGCTTGGCACCACCAACTTGTCGTGCATCTGCAGCAGTAATATTAGCCCACGTGTCACCTAATTCCTGGTCATGATCTACATGACGAATTTTTCCCCATAAAGGCTGTGGAACAACGTTCCCGAATAACATATCGATATCGGCCAAATTCATTATACATGACCCAGCAGTTTGCGATAATTCTTTATAGTACCCTGCAGGATTTTTACGCGGATCTGGTAGTGTTTGTTTGAGTGCTAAAACTTCAGCTCGCTTCCATGGAACGTGTACCCATACGCGGTGAAAGTGCGGCAGGACAGGTGGGACAGCTGTCGCGTCACCCTCTCTCCATTGTGGGGGAACTTCTCTCATAGGGTATTGTCGTGCCTTTTTCCTACTAGATGCACTAAATTCCGATGGTGACCCAGAACTGCTTCCCTTACTTCGATATGATAATAGCATTTCAACTGCTTTTTCTACATCGGGACCTACAATCATACCCTCTCCAAACTTAAATCGTACACGACACATTTCTTGTGGGATACATTCTTGATCATTGTCTTCTAAATCTTCGCCAAGAAAGACACACATTTGTTCGAACACATATCTCTGTGTCGCTGTTTCCCATTGATGGAAAACTTCCATGACAGACTGTAAATCATATTTTGCAGTGTCCATGACACATTTCCGAGCTAAACCATTCAGGGAATCTCTCTCTTGATAATCAGGCAGTTGACTTCGCAACTGTCTTCTACTTATGTTAGGGGTCGCAGCAGGCGACCCAAAAAGGGGTAAAAGAAGATTAGTAACAGTGCTGGCCATTTTCTGCCGAAGGGAAGGTGAAACTGAAGGACAAACAGATGAAAAAACGGGGTGAGATAAGGCTGTGGTAGAGATGGCTGAAGAGGGATCAGTAATAATAGATGTGGTACTAGGCAAAATCGTAGAAAACACAGGAGAAACAGAAGTTGTCGGTGGGCCTGAAGGAGGCTGCACCGAAGAAGTAGGAGCCAGCTGAAGAACAGCTGGTGGGTGCTGTGGAAGAGCCGGAGGCGCAGCTTGTGCAACTAAAGGTTGCGGGGGTGCTGTGGCATTCTGCGCATAGGGGGGTGGTGAAGTTAATAATTGCGACATTAATTGGTCTTTTTCACGCTCTTTTGCTGTCCCTTGCTGAAGAGACGGCAAAACTGGATAACACTTATCTATTGCCATTTTACGTTGCCTGTGCAACTGCTCATTTATCTGTTCTTCCTCATTATCTTTAAACTGCACGGCAGCTTGCATTACTGAAAGTCCCCCTTCTCTCTTATTTTTCTTAGCTAATTTAATTTCTTTTTGTTTGGCTTCTTTTCGCCATAGGCGGAAAGAGTCAAACATCGCCGGCCGGGCTTTCTTTTCGAAGAGTTTAACTTCAAGGTTGTCTAATGTTTCAGAATCAAAGCTACCATATTGGGGCCATTTTAAAACACCATCTTTCCTAGTGTATTTAATCCATACCTCGTTGTAAACAATGGGGCCTACCCCATGTTTAACGTACAGCTCGTAAGTCGGAGTTCCAACTGGAGGAACCGGACATGAGTCCTCCAATCGGGAGTCCCTATTATTACTACCAAGACAAAACCAATTCCCGAGTCTAAGACTAGGCATCCTCGCTCTCTAGTCTAGTTCCAAAACTTCAAAGGATTTATCGATTACGATATTTCTCGTGAATACACGAGTCCTTCGGTTATGGTGCTTGCAAGTACCAATAAAAACCTTTATGTATCTCCAAGATACCACAAAGTAAGTCCAACTAAGGACTAGGAGACGCTCCACTTATACTTAACTGAAAAATATCGATGGCTTCACCAGAAGACTCGTCTCAGCGTTTCGCTCTACCAAAAATTTCAAGGGTCCAACATCAGGGCGATAGCCAGGGCAGCAGTCCTTGTTGCCGTCGGGAAGCGGGGAACCTCGCAGTAAAGACCTTCGGACCACGTCGACATGCAGGGGTCGATGAGGTGGTGGGCCCTCCTCCGGAATTTTCACACGAAGCTCCTCACGATCTTCAGGCTGATTGGTACCACTGGAATCGCCCCAAACGCTGGGCGCCAAATGAGGTACTGGGTTTTTAAGAACCGGTACCGAACCTACAGAACCGGTAACCCAGCGGTGCCAGGGGATCAACACCCAGAGACCTCGGGTTCTCCTGAGTCAGACCTACAGAAACTTCAGAGTCTTCCAGGTGAAGTCAAAGATTCGTTTATTGGCTGCAACCAAGGTGACAGGGTCCTAGAAGTACAATACCAGTATATTCAGGAGACTGCACACTTTCACAAGGTTAGGTTTCTCTTCTTATACACAATTTCATTACAAGACAGGAGGCTACATTATGCATTAATCCTTTTAATGCAGCTCACACAGCCGCCTACATCACAAAGGTTTAGAATAATAACAAGGTGACATCACAGTATCTATAAGAGGCGTGTGCCAGGAGAGATCAGCCTCTTTTAAATGCGGCTCACAACAGATAAGTTCTCTTTCTCTTACCTTATCACTATCTCACTGTTTATGATATGCTTATTTGTATTTGAAGGCTTTCTCTGTTTTGCTATGCTTATTCGTAATTGAAAACCTTATGGCTTTACACTAGCATGGTTTAACTTGGTACTTGAAATGTTCCCCGTTTCGAAATGCTCCTATTTCCTCTCTCCCACGACTTCCAATCTATGGTCGTCGCGCTTTACACCACCCCCTTGCCTTCACCCCTCCTCACCTCCTCGCGCTTAATTACAGCGCGCCTCACTCGCATTCACCCGGCGCTCACTCCAGTCTCGTCCTTCCCGTCGTGGCGCCTTTCCCTTGCCGCTCCCACTTCCAGCGTCCTTCCCGCCCTCCCCGGTCTTATCCGACTGCTCCCCATTGTTTCCCCCGACCCCTTGCGGCTCGCGAATCACCCCCGAAACCGGCTCTCCGTCTGGGCAGAGGAATGGACCTCGGCAACCGCGACGTTCCGCGAGGCGCCCCCTAAGGTCCATTCCTCCACGCTGTTAGTTAGAGAGGCTCGAGCACGCCCGTTGCTCTCCGAAAGCGCCTCTTTCAACTGACCGACCGGCTGTTCCCCGCAGCAACCCTTTCCCATACTTAGCGGAAATACCAATTACCGGCAACTTCACCCTGGCATTAACTCCGGCCCTAAAATAGGTCATTTAACCCTCGTTCTGACCCAAAAAAAAAAAAAAAAAAGACCTGATACAGCAAACAGAATCTGAACAAGCCTAATACCATAAAAAAAAAAAAAGAAAGTATTAGAGACACTTTATCTTAAGAACCAACCGGCTTATACATTTAACTCTAACTTGACCAACCCTTATTTACTCATGTCTGATTTGGAATCAGACGATGCTATGGCTAGCTCCCCTAACCACAATAGCGACGCCTTTAAAACCTTCCTACAGAGGGAGATGAGGACCTGTATGCTGGATACATTCAGGGAGGTCATATCCAATAAAAGATCACTTTTGCTTGACCCTCCATGTGATTCTAATTACTCTAAGCCCCAAAAGAAATCCAGACACTGCCCTAGCACTGATGGAGGTCGTGACACCTCGCACATCATGGGAGGTCCAAGCACCTCACAAGGTTTGGGAGGCCCTAGCGCCTCAAAAGGCAAGGTTGCCCCTCGCGGCACACTTGGGTTGGGTGTCCCTAGCGGCACAACTTTGACAGGTGTCCTAAGCGGCACATATACTGACAGTGCTCGTGTGGATCCTAGTTCTGATGAAGACGAGTTCTTCAACGAACCAGACGATGAGTTCGTGCTCGACCTCGATGAGGGAGACTTGGGCGACTTGGATCTCAACACATTTTCAGAGGCAGACCCCTCACCCTCTTCAAAGGACGCGGTCCTTGACCCCCTAGGTGGAGAAATGTTCTCCCCAACCAACATATCTCACCCCAACAGCTCTAGATGGTATCCACATGACCATGTCGCAAAGTTCGTAACTAAATGGCTCAGAAACTCTCTCGAGCTACACTCTCGCAATACCATGAGGTCTGAATGCCCCAGGCCTTACATTGAGGATAAGGTATGCCAAACCCCCAACCTAGACCCTGACCTTATAAAGTTCCTATTCAAATTAGGGAAGGACCCCAGGAGGGGGCTTGAAAGAGCTCTTAAAGCCTGCCAGGATCGCCTCCTCGACCTTCTAGGCCCCCTTACTAAAATTCTCGACCTAGCTGAAGAATCCCACATCTCCAACACTCCCCTGGATACTAGCCTAATCAGGGGATGGAGCCAAAGGGCAATTGTACTTCTGGGTAACGCAAATTCCTCACTTAACATCGAAAGAAGGAGGACCATCCTCAATAGAATAAACCCCAAACTCGGCGATCTCGCAGAGAAGGAGCCTTCCTCTAAGCCTAATGGCCTCCTCTTTGGAGAGGATATGATTAAAACGCTGGGTAAATATGTCGCGACCTTTACCGCTCTGGACAGAGCACAATCTAATATGAAAAGGGTTTTCCCTACAAACCTTTTTGGCCGGGCCGGAAGAAGGGGCCGCTCTTCCGGCCGTGGAAATTTTCGGCCCTTCCCATCTGGAAGAGGAAGGGGTTCGAGCGGCAGAGGCTTCTACCCCTCCAACAATAGGCAATACTACCCGCCTAGAGGAAGAGGTTCCCGAGGAAGAGGCTTCCCCCCCCGTGGTGCCTCCAACAACGCTACCCAAGGTAAGTGCTCCTCTTCCTTCTTCCCCTCCCAAGGTCGGGGGCAGGCTCAAACACTTCCTTCACGTTTGGAAATCCCTAACGCAAGATCCCTGGGTTCTAGAAACAGTTCAAGGGTTCAAAATAGAATTCCTAGAGATCCCATACCAATACGTCACTCCGAACCCCCTGGTTCTTCCTCCAGAACACCTGCAAATCGTCAAAGAAGAGGTCTCTTCTATGTTAAAGAAGGGCGCCATAATAGAGGTACCTTGGTCTCAGAAAAACTTCGTAAGCACCCTCTTCCTTGTCGAGAAGAAGGACAAGGGTTGGCGCCCAGTAATAAACCTTCGAGAGGTAAACAAATACCTCGTCTATCGACACTTCAAGATGGAGGGCATCCATCTTCTCAGGGATCTCCTCCTTCAAGGAGACTGGTTAGTCAAATTGGACTTAAAGGATGCCTATTTCACCATACCCATGGCTGCAGAACATCAACCCTTTCTCCAATTCATCTGGGACAATCGCCTTTTTCAGTTTCAGGCCCTTCCCTTCGGCCTTTCATCCGCACCTTGGTGTTTCACCAAGGTCATGAGAACGATCGTCTCCACCCTAAGAACCAGAGGTATCCGTCTCATTATTTACTTAGACGACATCCTCATCATGTCCCAATCCCATTCGCAGTTACTAAAAGATCTCCAGGCCTCCATGAATCTCATAGAGGACCTCGGATTCATTATAAACAGGGAAAAGTCCATTCTTTCACCCTCCACTTCTCTGGAGTTCCTAGGCTTCACTGTGGACACCTCCAGCTGTCTCCTCCTACTTCCAAGAAAGAAGATTGCCAAAATCCGCAAGGAAATCAGATTCGTTCTGAGACAACAATCTCTCTCCCTCCGAGAACTGGCCAGACTTCTTGGTCTCCTCTCTTCCTCGATCCAAGCTATCTTCCCAGGCCCGCTGAACTACCGTGCCCTTCAGAGAGTGAAAGCCAATGCTCTCAGATCCGGCCTCTGGTACGGAGACCATGTCTCCCTGGACGAACAAGCCAGACTAGAACTTTCTTGGTGGCTGGACAATTTGGATGCGTGGAACGGAAGGGCTATCTTCGGTTCAACTCCGGATTTCGTTCTAGAGTCAGACGCCAGCCTTCACGGCTGGGGAGCACGCCTCCTCGACCAGGACACCGGTGGTGTCTGGACCCCCTCAGAATCTTCTCACCATATAAATTTCTTAGAGCTGACAGCTGGACTCTACGCTCTGATGAGTTTCAGACACTCTCTCCAGGGCAGATCCGTTCTCCTGAAAATGGACAACATCTCTGCAGTCTCTTATATCAATCGTCTCGGTGGCACGAGGCCTGCCGACCTATCAGACCTGGCCAAGAAACTTTGGATGTTCTGCCTAGAACACAAAATCTCCCTGAGGGCAGAATATCTCCCAGGGAAATCCAATATTTCAGCAGACTGGAACTCGAGGTTCCTTCTAGACTTCAGCGATTGGAAACTCGATACCTCTGTTTTCAACTGCCTTTTCCACTTCTGGGGTCCCTTCGACGTGGACCTCTTCGCAAGCCGGTTGACCTTTCAACTCCCCCAATACTTCAGCTGGATGCCAGACCCGGGTGCTCTGGCTGTGAACGCCTTCCTCCAGCCCTGGGCTCCCCTCTGCCCTTACGCCTTTCCCCCCTTTGCGATGATCCAAAGGGTTCTGCAGAAGGTGAGACAGGAACAATGCTCCTTGGTCCTGATAACCCCCTTCTGGCCGTCTCAAGCATGGTTCCCCACTGCTCTGGAACTTTCTTGCGACGTTCCCTTCCTGATTCCGGCTACTCAGGGACTCCTCCTAAACGCAAGCGGAGAAGATCACCACCTGGTTCTCTCAGGGAACCTGAACCTTCTTGCCTGGAAAGTGTCAGGCAATCTAACCAATTGTCTGGACTTTCGTCTTCGGCTCTCACCCTCCTTGGAGAATCTTGGGCACCTGGAACACACTACAGATATAATAACATCTGGAAGAAATGGTCTAGTTGGTGCTTGGAAAGGGACTTGGATCCCGTGGAAGCTCCTATCCCCAGTATAGTCAATTTTCTGGTGGAACTCTTCGACAGTGGTCTCTCCTATAGATCTATTAACTGTTTTAGATCTGCAATTTCAGCTGGACACTCTCTTGTCAATCATAAGACGGTAGGTAAAAATGTTATTATTTGTAGAGTCCTTAAAAGTATCAGACTTAAGAGACCTCCTAGACCTAAATATCAATCTGTTTGGGATGTCAAACTTTTGCTTGACCTTTTTTCCTCCTGGCCTGATAATTCCTTTCTTAATAGGAAATGTCTTTCCATTAAACTTGCCACTCTCTTGTGCCTGATTTCCTGTCGCAGGGTTTCCGATGTCAAAGCCTTGGATATTTCTTATAGATGTTATGACATGTTTGGTGTTAAATTCGAGATTCACAGGAGAACCAAGACTATGTCTGATTCCATTTCCTACCCTCGTTTTGATTTCTGCAAAAAACTTTGTGTTGTTAATTGCATGAAAGAATATGATTCTAGAATGAAGGACCTTCGTCCACCTGATGCGAATCAGCTTCTTATCTCCTACGTCAAACCTTTTAAACCCATTTCATCTTGCTCCATTGCTAGATGGGTTAAGTTGGCCATGAGCCTTGCTGGTATTGACCTTTCTAAATTCCAAGCTCACTCCCTAAGGAGCGCTATGTCCAGCAAGTCCTTTTGGTCTGGTGGTAAGTTGAATGTAATTCTAAACTGTGCTGACTGGTCTAATGCTTCTACCTTTGCACACCATTACTGCAAACCCATAGAACACGTCTCAGATGCTGTTCTTCAGGGCTACCAACATGCATAATGTAGCCTCCTGTCTTGTAATTAAATTGCGATTCTCCTATTAACATGACCAGAGAATCTGGATTTCATTAAAGACACGGAGGCTAACATTATCCCTCCCGTCCCTCCCTTGAGGGATGTGGAGAATTGACTTGCTTTATTTTGCCTTTATTGATTCATGCCTTCTAACCTCATGCTTTCCTTGTTACTGCTTCTGAAGGTTACCTTGTGTCCTTTTTGACTCCCTCTATTTTCTTTCAGACAATTCTAATTGATGAATCTCCAAGGATTCTCCAGGTCTCTCCAAGGATCTTCCAAGTTTCTTCATTACCTCCTTCAAGTTCCGAGATGCATTCTTCGTTCCTTCTGTCGTTCAAGGCATTTAAAAGAGGCTGATCTCTCCTGGCACACGCCTCTTATAGATACTGTGATGTCACCTTGTTATTATTCTAAACCTTTGTGATGTAGGCGGCTGTGTGAGCTGCATTAAAAGGATTAATGCATAATGTTAGCCTCCGTGTCTTTAATGAAATCCAGATTCTCTGGTCATGTTAATAGGAGAATCGCAATTTTCACCCTTGGGCAAAACATTCCTTGGATTCGCGGTATTTCATTTATGGTTACTGATTACAGAAGAAAAGCAGAGTCATGATGACATGTACATATTTCACGTCGTGCTGCTCATAACAAATCATCCGGCAAGGCCCAACATTTCATCAGATATCGCTGGACCCCTAATAAAAATGGTCACCTCCCCATCATAAAATAAGTGAGGAAAAAGGAGTGGAGAAAGATGTGAGCGAGATATGGCAGGTGTGCGCGCTGAAATGGCTTTATGGCCGGTTGGGCCTAGATGCTATCTTGCTCGGCCACTGGGAGGGAACTGACCTAACGAGTTCGGCCTGGGGCAATGGTTCTAACTTGTACTGAGGTCAGGGAGAAGTCGATTAAGGAGTATGTGTCCTTGTGGAATCAAATTCAACTGGATTAAGGCCTATGTGGAGGGCAACATGCAGCTAAGGGTTTAGAAGGTAAATGACGATTTCGAGGTGAGATCGTCACTCGAATATGCCGAAAATACATGTACTTGATGTACTCGTCATTCTCGGTCTTTTGATACCAAATTCGTCCTATTTCGACGAAGTTTTTATTCTCGAGTCCAATACTATAATATGAACCTAGATTTGTCAGAACCACAGGACCTGCGGCGCCGGGCCCGAAGGCATCGGCGGCGTCGGGGCCGAAGCACTCGACGGCGTCGGGGCCGAAGCACTCGACGGCGTCGGGGCCGGAGCCGCCGACCCGCTAGGGCTCCCAGACTAGTCCGCTGGGCCCGGAGGCGCAGCGGAGCCCGTTGGAGGAGAGAGTTTCCTCATGGCATCGAGGAAGCGCTCGATCTCCTCCGGCGTCGCGTTGAGCCCAGGGACCGTAGGGTATGGGGCTGAACGCGGCGCCTGCGACTCCGACGGAGCCGCGTGGGTGGTGTCACCCGAACCCCCGGCCGCATCGCGCGAGCGTCGGGGGGAGTCCGAGGAGCGATGACGCCGCTTGGACTTCTTGTGCCGCTTACCTGACGACGACTTCGACCCGGAGGAGTGCGGCCTACTCTCGGAGCTGTGGTGGCTCCGGGCCCGCGACCTGTCCCTTGACCTCCCATGGGATCGGGACCTCTCACGGCGCGGGGCCGACTGCCGGAGTTCGAGGCGCCTACGGGACCGCTCCCGCCTGGCTTTCAAAGAGAGGGCACGGCAGTCGGAGCAGGCCTTGTCGTTGTGGTCGACGCCCAAACACGACAAACACACACGGTGAGGATCCGTGACCGACATCAGCCGGTCGCAATCGTCACAATGCTTGAAGCCGGGCATCCCTATTGGCACCGTTTCGGAGTCGAGAGGCTTCGAAATAGCAATCAAAAAGGATCAAAAAGTTAGTCAAAATTGACTAGGGTTACTGCTTTTTCCAGATCTGCGCTAACTGGCGCGGAAAAAAGAAGAACTGACGTCAGCACGCGGAGGCGGAGTCTAAGTACTCCGACGACGTCATCACGGCGCCCACCACGCCGACGACGGACGCGGAGCCGCAGACGACGCCTACCGACGCGCAAGGGTACTGCCACGCAAAAATTTCCGGATCCAGTCTGACGCCTGGGGATATTCTAAGGTAAGGAATCTAATACTAACGTGTCTCTTTCAGATATATGTTTCAGAGTTTCGTCCAGGCTAATCTAAAGTCCTAGGGACTGGGTTCCTATACTTATACTAAGTTTAGCGGCTGGACTACCTTTAAGGTCCCTCCTATGGGTGGATCTGGGAAGGGGGTGGTTACACCCCTTTTCCTTTGTCCAGTTTCGAGCCAGAGCTGGGGCAGAGTACCCCAGCAACCGGTTTGAACTGGGAAATGCATGGAGCACCTTGTGTGCCCCAGGCAGTGTCTGGAAAGCATTCACTGAATGCAGCCCTCCCTGCCCCAATACACATAAGCCTGTCTGGGAGGTGCCAGCACCTCCTTGGACACGAAACCGATTGTCCAGGCCTCCCCTGCCGGTGTTTCGTCCAGCTCCAGGAGGGTAGACTTGTGTCTGTGGCAGCAGCATCCATTTTGTGATGCTGAGGCTCTGTTTAACTTTAACCGGGTTTACCAGTGACTACATGTCTTCACCCTCTAGAAGACATGTTTTGATAAAGCCAAACCAAGTTAGCATTAACCGCGAGGATTATAATGCACTTAAGAGTATATGGTATGGCCATATCATAGTACAGCTATGAGGAGACGCTTCCGAAAGCTGCAGAGTGGCTCAGCTCATGCTAGGGCACCCTCTCACATATAACCAAGCACTCTACCTCCAGGATTGTCGAGGTCTGCCTTAGGAGTGGCTTATAGGTGTATATGTGTCTATATAGGTGTATAGATAGAGGAATACTATATCTAAGTAAGGGGTGATTACACCATCTTACCCAGGCTGGCTGAACAGACCTGTGGTGTCAGTTTGGAAGGCAAACCAGGGGTGGCACAATACATGCTGCAGCTCCTGGTAGGCCTAGGGTGCACCTATGCCCTGGGTACCTAGGGTACACTTTACAGGGGCTCACAAGGGTGACCCAGTAACCAATCTGGTATGTACCTAAAGTACATGGAGTCAATTTTATAGAGAAAGCAGATAGACTGGGCCCCTGAATAGCAGGTTCCCAGGCCAACTAAGTCGGAAACCAGCAAAACACCAGGCAAAAAGTGGGGATAACCATATAGTCAGATATCCACCTTCCTATAGGTAGCACCCTCCTCCGTAGCCACAGAGGGAGGAAAGATGAATCCAGTGTCAGGCGATGTATCCAGACCACTAGCCTCCCCCAGCTCATCTGCCCAGTCCTGACTTAACTGGCACTGTTGTGCCAGAGGGTCCTCAGACCCCTCCAAGTCCTACCCTTCATCCGTGTCCTGATAAACAGGCAGGAATGACGGAGCCGGGTCATAGATGAATTGCTCACCTACTGACGCCGGAGACTGAGCAGAGAGGCACCGCTCCAACGCCGGACCGGGACTGAAAATGGGGATGGTGTCGTCCGAAATCGGCGCCAGGAGTGATACCATCGGGGTCAGCGCCAGCGGAGGAGTCTTGAGGTCAACTGGCGTCGACCGGGATCCAGGCCTGGATCCCCCGGGGCCCTGCGGCGTCGGGACCCAAGTCGACGGCGGCGCCGGGCCAAAGCCCCCGACGGCGCCGTGGCCAAAGCGGACGGCCCACCAGGGCCCCTAGTTAATTATGTGCTTATATAGCGGTCTGCGGCGCCCGAAGGCGCGCCAGCAGACCTCGATGGATGGAAGTGAATCCTCATGGCCACAAGGAAATCAAGTATCTTCTCCGGCGTCGCATGCAGTCCAGGGACCGGAGTGTGTAGGACCGGATGCGACTACGGCGGCGCCGCGCTGGTGGTGTCACCCGAACCCTCAGCCACGTCAGATGAGGCTCCCTATCGGCTGCAGAATGTATTATGCCATCCGAAGGAACCTACACAAAAACAACATGTAGACTGACATTGCAGGATGCAGCAAACGGTGCAAACCATTCTGAAACAAACTTGGCACACTCACTGTGTGCCAGGCCCCTGTACACTGCAATTTATTACATGTAAATGACAGAAAACACAAGGAGAACGGATGAACGGAGCGCTGAAACTTTTCAGATACTCACACCCAGTCACAGATCTGGGTTGAATCAATCATCGTTCTTTAGCTCACTTCGCCACCCTAGTTCAGACACAGCTATATGCAAATCAGTCTTGACCCTGTGCCTCCTGGAAACAGGTCAGCCGGAACTGCCAAGCCATGTCTTCCCTGGACCGGAAACAAGCATTCTGGGACCGGTTTCGTGCCAACAGCCCTCATCAGCCAGACTAGCTTGAATCCAGAACCAAAGTGAGCAAGGTACCTATGTTTGGGCATACCCTGCCAACTAAGGGCAAACAAAGCAGACACTCAACCCAGTCACAGATCTGGGTTTAATTCATCATGGTTCCAAAGCTCCCCTCGCAACGCCTGAAACGAACATCCTGGGTTTGGTTTTGGGGAAACAGCCCTCATCAGCCAGGCTAGTTAGGATCCAGAGGCAAAGTGAGAAAGGGACCCACGTCTTGTCATACCCTGCCAACTTAAGGAAAACAAAGCAAACACAAGGAGATGATGGATAGAGCACTGAAACTTTTCAAACACTCACTCCCAGCCACAGATCTGGGATGAATCCATCATCGTTCTTTAGCTCACTTCGCCACCCCAATTCAGACCCAGCCATATGCCAATCAGTCTTGACTCAGTTCCTCATGGGAACAGTCAGTTAAGACCCAGCCATCTGCAAATAAGTCTTGACCCTGTTCCTCATGGGATAGGCACACCCTTAAGGTGGACCACCAAAATTGGACAGTAAAAGAAGGGTTTCATCAACTTGGTTTTGATGCAACTAGGAACTCTGGGTCAAAATGATCTCCACTCTTCACAGGAAGTGGTCATGTAGGGGGTGTAGACACCCCTGGGGTAGGAAGCCTAGTGGATACTGTACTACACTTCCCTAATCACCCTAAATGCAGTATGTAGGGGTCCGCCCAACACCAGTGACCCTTGACCCTGCTTCAGGGCCGGTCGCTCCACGCACTGCGCGGCTCCCCGTGAGTGTGTCCAGGCTTCACCGCTGCTGCCGCGAGTTCGCTGCTGCCCTGCAGCTGAGTATTCTGGTTTTTGTGTTCTTTTACTGTATTTTCTGCCCATGATTCGCCGCTCCTGCAGCTGAGTATTCTGTGTTTTGTATTCTGTGCCTGTATTCGCTGCCCGTGACTGAATTGTATTCTTGCCTCCTCGCCTCCGTTTTCCCGCTCTGTACTCCCCCCGCCGCTGCTCCCCAACCCCTTTTTCTCTTCTATACCCCCTTCCCATTCGCCGCCCCGCTCCCGCCTCCCAGCTGCTCCTCCCTCCAACTTCGCCATTTATGGCAGAGTCCACGCATAAGCGCAGCGGTCATGCGCTGAAGGCGCGCCAAAGGGAAGCCCGTCTACGCCCGTCCGCGCCCAGTGCCAGAACCCCTGGACCTCGCCGGACCCAGACCAACCGACTGAGATACGACCCCGCCACCCTCAACGCACTCCACCCCGGACGACCACCCGCCTGCTATCAAGCCACCCCCAAACGCACCCACGGACCCTTCCCCTGTCAAGCCTGCAGATTCACCTGCCTACAATACCGCGCCACACCTGCCAAACCAAGCAGAAACAACCACCTCAAGTGCATCCTCCTAAACACCTGCTCCGTACACAAGCACGCCATCGACCTCTGGGCCCTCCTCGACTCAACAGCACTGGACGTCGCCTTCCTCACGGAATCCTGGATGAACACCTCCTCGGCTCCTGAAATTGCCATAGCCATCCCGGAGGGCTACAAAAACACCAGGAGGGACCACATCAACAAATCAGGAGGAGGGATCGCCATCATCTACAGGAACACCATCAGCATCACGACCAACTCCGAAGACACCATCCCCACCGCCGAACACCTAAATTCCAGATCCACATCGACCCCCAGATCACCCTCTACAGACCCCCGGGCCCAAGCACACAATTCAGGGAAACCATCGCCGACCTCACCAGACTCACCAGACTACATCCTCCTAGGAGACCTGAACTTTCACCTAGAAAACAACAACGACAGCGCCACCACCACACTGCTCGACAACCTCGCCAGCTTCGGACTCAAGCAACTAGTGGACTCCCCCACTCACCTCGCCGGCAACACCCTCGACGCCATCTTCTCAGCCAGTGACCACATCGCCTTCAACCTCGCCACAGGACTACACTGGACCGACCACAGCTGTGTACACTTCACATACAAGATGTTGGAGCAAAATCACCATGGACCAGCTTACTACATCACTGAGACAGAACCCACCTGCCGACACCAACATTGCAGCGCTCAACCTCGCACATTGGATCACCAACTGCGCCGACGACCTCGCCCCACCCAGGAACACACTCAGAAAGACCACCACCAGAAAACCCTTGTGGTTCACGGACACCCTCAAAGCCGCAAAGAAAGCCTGCCGAACTCTTGAAAAAACCTGGTGCAAAGAACAGACAACGGAAAACTTGACAGCCCTCAAATCCGCCTCCCGCGAATACCATTAGCAGATCTGGAACACCAAGAGGACATCGCTCAAGGAACGACTAGACAACAACGCCCACAACAGCAAAGAACTCTTCAGCATCGTCAAAGAGTTCTTGAACCCGAACGCCAACAACAACATCACCCCTTCGTAAGATCTCTGCAACTCCCTTGCCATGTTTTTCCACCGCAAGATTGCAGACATACACGACAGCTTCGGACCCCAACCTCCACCTACGGACACCAGCCCTACGACCCCCACCAACACCATACACCGCCTCAACGACACAGGAATCCAGGGGAAGGCCCTGGAATGGATCACCTCATTCCTCACCGGCAGAACCCAGAGAGTCCGCCTCCCCCCTTCCGCTCCTCGGCGACCGAAATCATCTGCGGCGTACCTCAAGGATCCTCACTCAGCCCAACACTCTTCAATATCTACATGAGCCCCCTCGCCACCATCGCACGCAGGCACAACATCAACATCTTCTCCTACACCGACGACACCCAGCTGATACTCTCCCTCACCAAGGACCCAGCCACCGCCAAAACCAACTTCCAGGAAGGAATGAAAGAGGTAGCAGACTGGATGAAGCGCAGCTGCATCAAACTTAACTCCGACAAAACAGAGGTCCTCATCCTCGGACAAGCCCCCTCGGCATGGGACTACTCCTGGTGGCCCTCGGCGTTGGGCGCCGCACTGACACCCGGGGACCACGCACACGACCTGGGCTTCATCCTGGAATCCTCGCTCACAATGACCAAACAAGTCAACGCCGTCTCATCCTCATGCTTCAACACCCTGCGCATGCTCCGGAAGATCTTCCGATGGATCCCCACCGAAACCAGAAGAACAGTCACCCAGGCCCTCGTCACCAGCCGACTGGACTACGGGAACGCCCTCTATGCTGGAACCACCGCCAAACTCCAGAACCGCCTCCAGCGCATACAAAACGCCTCCGCACGACTCCTCCTCAACATTCCTCGTCACAGCCACATCTCAACCCACCTGAAAAATCTCCACTGGCTCCCCGTCAGCAAAAGGATCTCTTTCAGATTGCTCACCCACGCACACAAAGCACTCCACAACAGAGGCCCGGAATACCTTAACAGCCGACTCACGTTCTACACCCCAACCCGCCAGCTCCGCTCCACCAACCTCGTCCTCGCCATCATCCCACGGGTCCGCAGATCCACCACCGCAGGAAGATCTTCTCCTACCTAGCAGCAAAGACCTGGAACGCCCTTCCCACACACCTACGACTGAACCAGGACCACCTCAGCTTCAGGAAGCACCTCAAGACCTGGCTCTTCGAGCAGTAGCAGTGCCCCCCCCCCAGCACCTTGAGACCCTAACGGGTGAGTAGCACACTCTATACATTTCTTGATTGATTGATTGATTGACCAGAGCTTCAGAATCATCTACCTGGGAACAGAGAAGGACAAATAAGTGCAGCCACCGAGAGAACAGAGAGCCTGCTCCAAAACCCTGCCTGGCTGCTGGTACCTCAACCATTGCAAAGTCCAGAATCGTCTAAAAGCTATGCATCCTCCCATACCCTTATAGGACTGTCCAGCACTTCTACAACCACTTAGCATCTCCATTGGAGTGGGGCAGGAACCATCCCCCTGCATCTGCAGGAACTGACCACATCTGCCTGCAAAACAGTGTTGTTGGCCATCGGGCCCACAGATGGAGCAGCATTCAGAAGGAGGTCTTTGTAGCTCTCTGAGGTTAGCCCGGTCTCCATTGAGTTTCAAGACACTAGACCCTCCCTGCAACAATACCCTTGTTACTGGAGTGCTTGTATCAACAAGGCTTGTTCGTGTACAGCCCGGACACCTCAGTCGAGAAAGACAGACCGCAACTTGAGGGATTTCATGCCCAATGAAACCCACAACAAGAGTGGCCCAGCTGTCCTGTTTTCCTCTCTTCCCCAAAACCGATGACAACTATAAGAGCCTAAAACGCATGTGGCCAGCCACCAATGTCCCTCTGCACCAGAGCCCCATAGCCCAAGTTCACAGACACCGACTTTGTCCCCCTGCTCCAGAGACCCTCACAACCGACTTGCAGACTTTTTGTTACAAGTACCCTTCCACTGACTGTATTGTGTAGCACTTGAGGCTTCCAAAGTCACCAGCACCTCAGCACCCAGACACACCAGTGCAGATAAAACCGAACTGCTGATGGTTTTTGGCCCCTAAGCACCTTAAGTCCTAAAAGCACCTTTAACAACTGTTCACAAGTGTATGCAGTGTATATTTCTCTCTTAGTCTAATATTTCTGCGTCAAAGGTTTAAACCTCAAAAAACATTTGAGGATTTTACAATTTATCTGAGAAAATCTAAAAAAGTTGAAAGGATTTACCTGACTGATGATCTTGGCGTCTAAAACCATATAAAAATCTGTATTATTCTTCTAAAATGATCTCGGCTTTTGTCTGGAGTATGTGTAGCATTTATTGACTGTGTGTGCAACAAATGTTTAACATTACCCTCTTTTAAGTCACAGCTACTAGATCACACTACCAAAAATAGAGTAGTTGAGATTATTAAAGTAAGTCCTTTAAACCAATAAGGGTCTGGACTTTTTGCATGGTGTGCACCTACATTGGCACACTACATAAAAAGCCAGCTTCCTAATTTGGTGGTCCAGCAGTGGGGTACAAGAGTTTGCAGTTGCTGATACCACTTGCCCAATAGAGGATTCCACAGAGAAATCCACAATTGACATTATGCAAAAATATTTTTTCCAAATTTTCTACTTTGAAATGTTCTGGCCTTGTGTTAAGTCCCCCAGTCCACTGCTATTAGAAATTTAAAAAGTGTAAAGGACAGTTAGGACTTAAAAGTCTTTTAGAATTATTTCTCTATTTTCTAAAAAGGTCCTGATTGTTCTAAATATGTCTGGCACAGAGAAGATAGAGCAGAAACTCAACCTGACCCCTTATCTCCAGTTTAGTATGCAGCAGTTAAGGAACCTCTAAAGCCAGCAAAATTGCCACTGGCTCAAACCCTACAAAAGCAAACCTCCAGGAGACTCTTGCATAATTTAACGAAGCTCAGATAAAAATAGTCCTGACACACTTGAAAAGGGAGTGTACAGTGACAATGAGACTAATCAGTAATTTGAGGTTAACCCTCCACTCTACCCCCCCTATCCTAACCAGAGAGGATAAGGAACCCAACAGGAACCGCTGTCCTAAACGTGTACTTAGAGTGACTTTCCTTTCAGGGGGTAGGTAAGGCCACTCAAGATACACAGAGGAGCTAGAAGAACACGATTTATATCTTGAAAGCCTTGACAAAAGAACAGCCCTTGAAACCAGAATTCTGGCTATAGAAAGAGAGAGGGCTGGGATGGCTTTAGAACCCATTAGTGGCAGCAGCAACAAAATATATTGGGAGACAGAGGGACCTACTGACTAAAATCCCCAAATATGTTGAGGGCGATGACATTACAAACTGCTTTACAGCCTTTGAGAGGGCTTGTAATATAAGAAAGTTACATCAGAGACACTGGGGCTCTCTACTGTGGGAGCTATTCTCAGGAAAGTGCTGGGATGGACTCATGACACTTGAGGAGGAAGAGGCTGAGTCCTATGACCTCATGAAGGGTACCCTGATTAAGGGCTCGAGACACTCACCACTTAAGAATACAGGATCAAATTCAGGGAGACTCACAAAACATTGAGTCAGTCCTAGGTAGATCTTGTTGACTTATCAGTAAAAACACTAGGTGGCTGGTTGAAGGGCATTAAGGTGTGGGATTATGATCAGCTTTATAATTTTATTGTGAAAGATAAGTTACACCAGCATCTGGTAGATTAATCTTTTTCTAGTCCCAGAATGCTGGCTAAGAAGGCTGATGAGTGTGTGAGGGCAAGAGTATTCAAGAAGCCCTAGAGTGGTGACTCCAGAAAGAAGGATCAGGCTCATAAAAGTCAAAGTAGGGAGGTAGTAAGCCCACCAAAGAGATTCCCTCAGTACCCCAGATCCCTGAAGAGGAGGATAACCAATCCCACCCCCAAAAACGAGGCAGGGAGACCAAGGGCTTAAAACATTTTGGACAGCAGGTTGAACTATGACTGTCAGCAGTCAGGTCACTACAGAGGAGTGGTTACTGTGAGAAGTTGGCCTGGTATATGATGTTCACTATTCTAGTGAACACCTTGCACCAGTCCAAACAACCCTTATGGTGATGGTTGTAAGTCAACCTTATAGACAAGCTATCCTAGTGGTAGCGTGGACAGAACAGTCTTAGGCTAAAAGACTCTTGAGGGCGTGTAAAGCCAGCTGTTTTACCATAGGTAACCCCTTGAATACCAAATGAAAGGACACCACACAGGATGAACAAGTTACTTACCTTCGGTAACGATATATCTGTAAGAAACAGTAGTTAGTATTAGATTCCTTACCTTAGAATATCCCCAGGCGTCAGTCTGGATCCGGAAACTTTTGCGTAGCAGTACCCCTGCGCGTCGGTAGGCGTCGTCTGCAGGCGTCCCCTGCGGCTCCGCGTCGTCGGCGTCGTGCGCCGTGATGACGTCGCTGGAGTATATAGACGCCGCCTCCGCGCGCTGACGTCAGTTCTTTGCACACAGCTTTTCCGCGCCAGAACACGCAGAGCCATGTGAGAACTAACACTGGTGCCATTTGAAACTAGGGCCCTGAAAGGGATGTCCTTAACCCTAGGTATCAGTTCGCAGAACGGGGAGGATGGGTGGGGCGGTAAGGAATCTAATACTAACTACTGTTTCTTACAGATATATCGTTACCGAAGGTAAGTAACTTGTTCATCTGAAAGAAACAGGTTAGTATTAGATTCCTTACCTTAGAATAGATACCCCAGCAATACCAACCCCGGTGGTGGGTCTGCGAACCAATACAAACCTACACCAGAAAGTCCTGGAGGACCGAACGGCCAAAGAAGCCATCCCTCCGGACTTGACTGTCCAGGCAGTAGTGCCTCGCAAAGGTGTGCAGCGAGGCCCACGTGGCCGCCTGGCAAATGTCCTGCAAAGGGACTCCCCGGCCCAGGGCAGTAGTAGCCGCCGTGGCCCAAGTGGAATGGGCCCTCAGCCCAACAGGAGGCTCCTTCCGAGCCAAAGAGTAGCATGCTTTGATGCACAGGACGACCCACCGAGAGATGGTCCGTTTCTGTACCGCCCTTCCCTTCTTCTCACCCACGTAGCCAACAAACAGTTGGTCATCCACCCGGAACTGGCGTGTGCGATCCATATAAAATGAAAGCGCACGTTTTGGGTCCAGACGATGGAGCCGCTCCTCATCTTTTGAAGGATGCGGAGGCGGGAAGAAGGAGGGTAAGGTGATGGACTGCCCGATGTGAAAAGCAGAAACTACTTTGGGCAGGAAAGAAGGCCTAGTCCTAAGAACCACCTTGTCAGGATGGACGGACATGAAAGGAGGTTTGACAGAAAGAGCCTGGAGCTCACTCACTCTCCTGGCAGAGGTGATGGCAACCAGGAAGGCCGTCTTTAAAGTGAGAAGACGGAGAGGACAGGAATGAAGCGGCTCAAAGGGAGCACACATCAAGAACCATGTCAGAACCAGGTTCAAGTCCCACTGAGGCACTGAGGCATCACGAACGGAACAGGTGGATACATGTGCGTGATGCCTTTCAAGAATCTCAGTACAATAGGGGACTTGAATAAAGATGGCTGATCAGGTAGCGTTAAGAAGGCGGAAAGGGCAGAAAGGTAGCCCTTAATAGTGCCCAGAGCAGAGCCCTGCTGGGCAAGAGAAAGAAGAAAGAGGAGAACCTCGGAAAGAGGGGCAGAAAGGGGATCCACAGCCTTTGCTGTGCACCATGCCACAAATCTCTTCCACCGGCAGGCGTATACCGACTTTGTGGAGGGACGCCTGGCTGCCAGAATCACATCACAGACTTCAGGAGGCAAGTCGAATGGCCTCAACTGTCGCCGCTCAATCTCCACGCATGGAGGTGGAGGCTGGACAGGTTCGGGTGGAGGACCGTCCCCTGCTGCTGCGACAGAAGGTCCTCCTGAAGAGGCAGGCGGATCGAGGGACCGACTGACATGCTGAGTAGCTCGGGATACCAGTATCTTCGAGCCCAGTCCGGAGCCACAAGGATAACTTGGGCCCGGTCGCGCCTGATCTTCTTCAGCACTCTGGGCAGAAGTGGTATAGGCGGAAAGGCGTACAACAGACCGCAACTCCACTCGCGCCGAAAGGCGTCGCCGAGCGAGTGCCGTCTTGGAAACTCCAACGCGCAAAACTGATGACATTGCGCGTTCTCTTCTGTGGCGAATAGATCTAACCAAGGCTCTCCCCATTGCTGAAAGAGGCCGTTCGCCACGTTCGAGTTCAGACGCCATTCGTGATCCACCGAGCACCGACGGCTGAGTTCGTCCGCCCTGGCGTTCAGAGAACCTGCCAGGTGTTGAACCATCAGAGTCACGCCCTGACGTTCCAGCCATTGCCAGAGGCGCAGAGCCTCCTGGCAAAGGGTCCACGACCCCACACCGCCCTGTTTGTTGCAGTACCACATGGCGGTGGTGTTGTCCGTGAACACCTGCACTACACTCCCGCTGACAAAGGGGAGCAATGCCTTCAGTGCTAGGCGAATCGCCCGCAGCTCCAACATGTTGATATGGAGCCGGGACTCCGCCGGAGACCAGATGCCTCTGATCTCCGCCTCTCCCAAGTGGCCACCCCAGCCCTGGAGGGACGCGTCCGTCACAACTACGTGCTCCGGTTGGGGAAGGGAGAGGGATCTGCCTCTGACCCAATCGTGGTCCGTAAGCCACCACTGCAACTGTCTCGCAGCGCCCTCCGAGATCAGGACATGGTCGGATAGGTTGCCCTGATGCTGGGCCCACTGAAACTTCAGGTCCCACTGCAGAGCCCGCATCCGCCACCTGGCGTGATGCACCAGTAGGATGCAGGAGGCCATCAGCCCCAGAAGCCGCAGCGTCAACCTGACCGAAACCCGGGATAACGGCTGAAAGATGGGAATCAGAGCCTGAATATCCCGGACCCGCCGTTCCGGAGGATAAACCCGAAACTGCGCCGAGTCGAGAACCGCTCCGATGAAAAGGAGCTTTTGAGAGGGACACAGGTGTGATTTCGGCACATTGATGGAAAACCCCAGCTCGTGCAGGAGGTCTGCCGTCATCTGAAGGTGGTGGACGACTGTTTGGGGCGAGCCCGCCTTCAACAACCAGTCGTCGAGGTAGGGGAAGACTGAAACCCCTAACCGGCGCAGATGAGCTGCGACCACCGCCATCACCTTCGTGAACACCCGTGGGGCGCTGGTAAGGCCGAATGGGAGCACGATAAACTGAAAGTGCTCGTGGCCTACCATGAACGGCAGGTAACGCCGGTGGGCCGGCAGGACGGGGATGTGAAAATACGCATCCTGCAAGTCCAACGCTACCATCCAGTCTTGTGGGTCTAGAGCAGCCAAGACCTGAGCCAAAGTCAACATCTTGAACTTCTCCTTCCGGAGGAAGCCGTTGACGTTCCGTAGGTCCAAGATAGGACGCAGGCCTCCTTTGTCCTTCTTGGGCACCAGAAAGTATTGGGAGTAGCAACCACACCCAGCTTCTGGCCCAGGAACGCGCTCGATGGCCCCCTTGGCCAAGAGGGCCGTAACTTCCTCCTGCAGAAGTGTCAAGTGGTCCCCCGACACACGGTGGTTCTGCGGTGGCATGGCTGGAGGAGTGGACTCGAAGGGGAGGGAGTAGCCCCTTCGGACGAGCTGCAGCACCCACCTGTCCGATGTAATCGCGCGCCAGCGGGAGTGGTGATGGCGAACCCTGCCACCCACTGGCGTCACATGGGCCCGAAAGCTCGGACTAGGAAGATTTGGAGGCTGCTGCGGGGGGAGGTGTGGACTGACCTCGCCGCTGCCCTCTACCGCCACCACGGCGGAATCCACGGCCGCCACCGCGCTGGGGAGTGTTCTGCGGCGCGTGGCTGGCAGCACGTGTGGGACCGCCACTTCCTTGGCCACGAAAGGGGCGAAACGAACCCGTTTGCTGGCGCTGGGTCGAAAGACCCAAGGACTTGGCCGTGACCCTGGAGTCCTTGAAGCGCTCAAGCGCGTTGTCCGCCTTGTCACCGAACAGGCGACTGCCATCGAAAGGCATGTCCATGAGGGCATTCTGGACATCCGGCGAGAAGTTGGCGGATCTCAGCCAGGCATGGCGACGAATCGCCACCGTCGTGGACATAGCCCGTCCCAGCGAGTCGGTCGTGTCAAGACCACACCTTATCGAATACCTCGCCGCGTCCCGGCCTTCAACCAAGGCCTGGTTGAGCTTGTCCCGCACCTCCTGCGGGCATTGCGGCAGACACTCCGCGACCGTATCCCACAGAGAGTGGGTGTAGCGGCCCAAGAGGCATGCGGTATTGCAAGACCGCAGTCCAGCACTCAAAGACGAAAAGACCTTCTTGCCAAATTGGTCATATCGTTTCGATTCCCGATCGGGCGGGGCCGACGGGAATGCGGACTGGGAAGTGGAGGCCTGGATCACCAGACTCTCCGGGGAGGGATGGGTGGAGAGGAAGGCAGGGTCGTCCGAACATGGACGGTGACGCCTGGCAACGTTTCGGTCAACCGGCGCACCGGAAGCGGGCCTGGACCAGGTGCCCAAAAGGACATCCGTCAGGGCCTCATTAAACGGCAGCAGAGGCTCCTGTGGGCATGACTGCGGTTTAAATACTTCGGTGAGGATGTTAGGTTTCACCTTAGCGACGGGGAGCTCAAGGCGCAAGGCCTTGGCAGCCCTCATCAGGACCACCGAATAGGCAGCCCCCGCCTCCGACGCCACAGGGGAAGGCGAGACAAACCCAGGGTTGGGCGACTCGTCCAGACCACTGGCATCACCTAAGTCACCTACCCAGTCCACGTCATACTGGCAGGCACGTGACAAAGGGTCCTCAGACCCCTCCCAACCCTCTCCATAATCGTCCTCATCGCCATAGTTCGAGTCGACGATATAGACCGGCTCCTCGGAGCCAATGGGCCCCAACGGCGCCGGACTCGGCGTCGGACGATGCCGGTCCGACTCCGCGTCAGGAGTCAGAGAGGGAACGGGGGTGGCGCCGCGCGGCGCCGGCCGGAACCGACGGCGGAGTCACGGCGCCGCGCGGAGGCGGCACCACGGGTTGCCCCAATGGAATCGGCGCCGGAGAGGCCGGTGGACCAGCCGGCGACGACCCTGAAGGGCCCAGCGGCGCCGGGGCCGGAGCCGCCGGCGGCGCCGGGGCCGGAGCACCCGGCGGCGTCGGAGCAGGTGCACCTGAACCGCCCGGGCCCCCAGACGGGACCGACGGCCCCGCAGGCGCCGTAGGCCCCGCCGGAGGAGACATCGCCCTCATAGCCATGAGGAACTCCTCAATCTCCTCGCGCGACGCGCCTTCCCCAGGGACCGACGGGTATGGGGCAGACGGCGTCGGCGACCCACGCAGGGCCGCGGGGGTGGGGCCACCCGAACCCCCGGCCGCATCACGCGGGCGTCGGGGGGAGTCGGGGGTACGATGACGACGCCCCGACTTCTTGTGTCGCTTACCTGATGAACCGGAGGAATGGTGGCGACTCCCGGAGCGCTCATGGCGGCTCCGCGATCGTTCCCTCGACCGCTCCCTCGACCTCCGACCGGACCGGGACCGCTCTCGACGCGGGGCCGACACTCGGAGCTCGAGCAGCTTGCGGGACCGCTCCCGCCTAGCTTTACTAGTCAAGGCCCGGCAGTCGACGCAGGACTCCACGTCGTGGTCCGCGCCCAGACACCGGAGGCAGAGTCGATGGTGGTCGGTGACCGACATCATGCGGTCGCACCCGTCGCAACTCTTAAACCCGGGCATCCTACCGGCACCTGAAGAAAGAGTTAGAGTTAACAAAAACTTGGTCAAAAGACCGGAGTACTGCTCTTCGGATCTGCGCTAACTGGCGCGGAAAAAAGAAGAACTGACGTCAGCGCGCGGAGGCGGCGTCTATATACTCCAGCGACGTCATCACGGCGCACGACGCCGACGACGCGGAGCCGCAGGGGACGCCTGCAGACGACGCCTACCGACGCGCAGGGGTACTGCTACGCAAAAGTTTCCGGATCCAGACTGACGCCTGGGGATATTCTAAGGTAAGGAATCTAATACTAACCTGTTTCTTTCAGATATATATAAAATATGTATGTATTTATTTACTAACACACTCCTCTGAACTCTTTATGAGATCAGAGGCATGAGCACATAACAAGTTACTCTTAGAAATAGTTTAAATAGCACAATTTACAGTTAGGCCCTAGGGGCGCGTAAAACCATATACTAAGTAAGTGGTATAAGAACCACGACTCGTGAAAAGGAAAGGCCTAGGGTCTAGAGAATTGCTGGGGGTACACTATCTGAACCTTAAGTTAGGAGTAGGAAGCCCACAGGCGGCGTGTGCAGTGTCAGTACACTCACGCGAGAGTCAATAGAAAGTCAATGGGAACTTAGAAGGTAAGTAAACGGAGATTTAGGACACTTCTGGTCTAGCTAGAAGGAAACAACTAAAAACCTAGACACTTGGATAGTCAATACCCTTGAGAGCACCGAAGTACTCGCGTTAAATCACCCACAGGAAGCGGGTGCATAGGTGTGAAGATGTGTCGGGTTTCGCCGTTGAAGTCTATGGAGCCTGTGAAGAAAGATGCTTCAGGCGACCATGAGGAAGATGTCCGGGTGGATCCAAGGGTGGATCGAAGATGAAGAAGACCTGAAAGCAGAGGGGACAGAGTCTAGGTCACTAGCCAGTGACCGGGTGGAACCAGAAGTCGTCGAGGAGCAATCAGGTGCGTTGTGAAGCTGGTCTTTGCAGCCACGCGGACCAGGAGGCGTCGAGGACGACCAGGTGCTGGAGAGGAGCTGTCCCACGAAGGTTCTCGCAGATGGAGGGATCGACTTCCGGATTGGAGCCAACAAGCCTAAGCAAAGGCAACCCACGCAGGATACACAAAAGGCTTCTGGTGCAGACCAGGAGGGTCTGAGGTGACTCACCTTTGCAGGGAGGCAAAGGCCAGTCTGGAGCAACCAGACCAGTGAGGTGATTCAAAAGGATCGTCGTCACAGAGGCTACTAGCCAGCGGGCCAGCAACCGGACAACGCGTCGAGCAGAACACAAGCAGAAGGGCCCCATGCAGAACTCGTGGAGTGTGGTGGGCTGATCTTCGGTGCAGGTGGAGCTCGGATTTGGGGCTTCTCAATCCCCAGTGCACAGGTTCGAGGATACCTTAGGAGCTGCACAGTTAGCAAGTCGTGGACTTTTCAAGATGGCCGGTTCCATGTGTCTCGTCGCCTCCACGGATCTCAGCTATGCTGCAGATGTGAATAGAGGGTCAGAGAGGTCTGGAAGTCTGGGTCTTGTCAGGCTCTGTGCTCGGGTCCCGGCGGGAGCGTCGACAAAGCAAGCCATTGATTTGCTGGATGGTGCCTGGTTGCCCAGGGTGGTCACTCATTGGCCACAAGGGAGATTCTTCAGTCTTCAGATTCAGCAGAATGTCGAAGGTCCAGAGTTCCGTTTCAAGTTTCAGTTCAGGATCAAATCTAAAGTCCTGGGGTTCAGCTCCTACCTTTATACAACTAAAAGGGGCTGGTTTACTTTCTAGGTCCCTCCTATGGGTGGGACCAGGAAGGGGGGTGGTTACACCCCCTTTCCTTTGTCCAGTTTCGCGCCAGAGCTGGGGCTGGAGTGCCCCAGCAACCGGTTTGAACTGGGGTGTGCATGGAGCACCTAGTGTGCCCCAGGCAGTGTCTCATTCTCTTCAGCCCTCCCTGTCCCAATACACAAAGTCCTGTCTGGGGTGGTTCTCGCACCTCTCCAGGCAGGAAACCTATTGTCCAAACCTCCGTGACTGGAAGGACTCCCAGCAGCAGGAGGTCAGACTTGTGTCTGTGGCAGCAGCATCCATTTTGTGACCCTGGGGCTCTGTTTAACTTTAACCAGGATAGTCAGCAACAACATGTCTTCTCCCTTTAGAAGGATGGAATGCTATACCAGTCGCCAGAATTGGCGAGGGGGTAGTATTCCAAAGCGTATGACACCTTACATGACATGTTTAGATAAAGCCAAACCAAAGTTAGCATTCCACCGCGAGGATTATAATACGCTTAAGAATATATGGTATGGCGATATCATAGAACAGCTATAAGGACATGGTTCCGCAAGCTGCAGACAGGTTCAGCTCATGCTAGAGCACCATCTCACACATAACCAAGCACTCTGCCTCCAGGATTGTTAAGGCCTGCCGTAGGAGTGACTTATAGGTTACTGTGTATCTATATATATAAGGGTAGATATAGGAATACTATACCTAAGCAAGGGATGATTACACGACCTTGCCCCAGCTGAGTGATCAGCCAGTTGTGTCAGTTTGAGTGGCCAGCCAGGGGTTGCATAATACATGCTGCAGCCCCTGGTAAGCCTTAGTTACACATATGCCCTGAGTACCTAGGGTACACTTCTACAGGGGCTAATAAGGTGAACCAATTCCCAATTGTGGATGTACCTAGAGTACATGGTGTGAATTTAGAGAGAGCGCATCTGGGATGTGGGTCTGATTAGCAGGCCCACAGCCACATCTAAGTCGAAAACCAGTAAAGCAAAAGCAAAAAGTGGGGGTGACCATAGGAAGCAGACCCTACTCTCCTACAGTTACCACTAAACTGTTCAGTGAAACCATAGTAGAGGGCATCTCAGATGGCGAGGCCCTCATTACAGCTAACTGGGAGGCCGGACCCGATGGTAAGCTGGTGATCTCTGAGGGTGGAAGTAGGCACGTCCACCTTACTTCCAACCCACTTCAGTTGAAACGGAGCCCTGTGACTACCCTGAGTGATGCATGTGCCAGTCACACCAAAGTGTTGGACAGGTTTGTGTCCCCAGACCAATATGTGCCAGGAGAGACAAAAGGTAAGGGCAGTACATGGGGACGTCACAGTTAGATCTGCAGCCACAGTGCCCCTGGATAGGAAGGGTATCCTTAACTAGCATAAGATGGTGGCCAGTTCTGATATCTCTTTAAATTGTCTCCTAGGTAATAACCTACCAGTGGTTGGTATGTTCCCAGCGATTTGGTGGTTGCGTAGGGCACCTCACAACCCACAGATCCTGAGGACCCAATCCCTACAGTTAGGAGACTTTATTTTACCTGCTGTCAGTAAAATAATAATAAAAAATGAAAAAGGGACGGGCACCTGGCCCCAATGGACTCCCAGGTGGTACGTTCAAGGAGGACCCGGTATATTGGGGAGAACTTCTATCCACTCTGTACACAGAATGTAGGTTACAAGCTGACGTCCTGGAGTCATGGCGAGGTTCTCTGCTACAGCCCATATTCAAGAAGGGCGATAAAAAGGACTCAAACATTTACAGACTGATCCCCCTGCTAGATATAGAAGGGATGGTATATGCTAGCACCCTATTAGCAGAATAAAAAACTAGATGGATTGAGGAAAGAGATATTTCCATTATACCAAACTCGGTTCGGCAAAGGTGGTTCAACAACCTATTACATAGTTGCAGTAGCCTATATAGCCCAGCAAGCAAACGTCAAAAACAAAAAGCCAGTCTTTGCCTTGTAGCAGGGTTTCCGTTCTCCTACAGAACTGTGCATAGAGATTTGGAACCTCGGCGAATTAGGGTGGCCCAAAACTCACCTCAGTACCCAAAATCCCCTTACCAGGCTAGCTACAGTGTCTCATTGGTCATAACAAACTTCCAATGATTAGACAAACCAGAACATGAACTTACGATACCTCAGGTTACGTGGAACACATGAGCACTCTTTCGTTATACAATCATTTCAAACCAGAACGTGGAGTAAATGAGGAAACGTGCACATTTGAAATATTTATTTACTAATGCCGTCTTCTCAAACGCAGTATCTTAGATAATACAATGAAACATATTATCCGAAGCAAAGTTATCAGCATAGTTACTAGTCCATAGAAAGCAAAAGGTGACAGCATGCTATGATGCTGTAATGAATAAGCGTTAACAACACCTAATTCTCACCCTCCCTAACTAGCATATTATATTAATATCTAAGAAGGTCTCTTTGGGTTTTAGCAGGGCGGGCCCATACCTCAAGATCCTAGTATGAAGAGATCACATCAGCTTCCACCAGCTCTCTGCATGCGAACCGCATCAAGTGTGCTCTTAGCAAAGCAATATAAAACGCGCCTAAAGCCAGAATTTGGCAGGAGCTGCACTTATGTTATGTCTATGAAGGTGCGGAGATCAGACCTCATAACAATTCTGTGTCGTGTTATCCTTGAAGCTTCAGCACTCTCTGTTCAGACATAGTTTATTAAGCAAAGCTGATATCAGAGCAATTACATATTATTCTCATGTAAATCACAACGCTCCTCTAGGTTGAAAGTTAAATCAACAATTATGTGCCGTGTGCAGAAGCAACAAAAGGAAAAATGGCGTTTAAACATTTAATAAGCCCATGCTAACTTAACACAGTATATAGATAAGCAGTAACCATATGACACCCCCCCATGATCCGAGCACGGATAAGATAAGACAAGATAAGATAAGGGCCTCTTCATGATAGCAGAGTTCAAGAACGATGAGCAACGTTATAATATAATAATCGATGGAATTTTTTTTACATAAACCAATCAAAAAAATCCAAAAAGTCATATACTTCTACTCAAGCCAATAGTTTCGGGAGGTGAAAAATGCATACTCAAGCCAATAGTTCCGGGAGGTGAAAAATGCAATCAAAATTGGCAAAAAGTTACGTCAGTAGAAAACAAGGGGCCGGGATTCGAAACTTGAAAAGATATTAGGGCAAGACCGAATATGCAAAATATGCAGCAACAGCCTCTAACATGAAATCACCGTCTTCATCCGAAAACAGTTCAGCCATCCAATTCAACAGTGGGAAAGAACACACGTGCTCTTCTAGTACCGGAGCCTCTATCACCATCAGAGGACAGCTCGGTGGGTTTTCAAGAAAGCTCTGTGCCAAGAAATCGTGCGCTGCTGCGAGTATGTTCCACTGACCCATTAGTCCATGCATCGCTGCCAAGGCCATAATCCTTTCGCCAGAACAAACCAACTCGTGAGTAACAACGGGACCCATCAGCTGATTAAAATCGACATCAGGAGAAACCGTCTTGCAGAGACACAAATCAAGGGCCCAGTCGAAATCGCAGCTGAGGCAATGAAACACAGGCTGGACACAAGTAAAATACGAAAATCGAAACGATAATCCATATGCCGTGTTTAAAGTCGCAAGCGGCAGAGTGCCATAATATTCAAGCATCCTGTTGCGAAACAGTGCCAGGAGGGGCTGCGCGGCTTCTCGCATAGGAAGGGCATCCATGTTTAATGAAACAAAAGATCACCAGAACGCCTGCCGCCAGCAAAACTGGGAATCCACCAAAAGACTTGAAAAAATAGAATGGAAGAAAGCAGGAATGACTCCAAATATTTTCTCAAACGAAGTCAATAGTCCGCTGCTAACTATTTTAAAAAAGTGCGCCAGCCCAGTCGTGGAGGACGCGTTAAAGATTGAATGAACCAGCTCGCTGAAATGCAACGGCAAATCAGTATTTAAAAGGGCCTGAACCTCTGTGCGGGTGTTAGCTATTTGAAGCACAAATGTTTCTCGAGCCAAACTCAAGGCCACTTTTTTTGGGACAAAAGAGCTCTTATTCTACTCATGCCATTGAACTCCCGTGTCAAGGTTGGGATGCGCGGCCAGATGGAAACATCCCCGTTCCCATGCGTGGGTGGGTAAAGTACATTTTTGCAGCAAACCACACGTTCAGATACGGTTACCACATAAGCAACACCTTTAATTAACCCAAAACAATTCTCATTATTTAAAAGCAAATAACTTCCGTTCACCAATAAGGTAAAAGTGGGGATGATTGCTGGAACTGGCGTTCCTTTTAAAACACAGGCTAAATTTGGCCGGTCCTGGTTACAAGAACCGTGCAATTGTATGTGTCTACACATTAAGGAGTGATCTGGTGTCTCTGTACACTCCTCCCCATTCAGATAAACTTCCTGTCCGTCTTTCAAACATCTGTAAGTAAATGGGAGGGACCAGACTTCATGGAGAAACCCACTACCTAACGGTTCATATCGACCTATGGCAACATATCGCATACAATTAGTAAACTTATATAAAGCAAATGGTAATGTTATCAAACCGTGGATAAGCCACGTCGCAGCAGTGGCCTTTGCCACAGAAAAAGGCAAGGATTCTAATCTCTCAATATGTAACATTGAAAAAGACGCATCTCGCATGGAAAGCAAGCGCTGCTTGTCAGTCAAATTAAAAGGGGCAAAGAGAGAGGAAACATTCATGTAGATCCATGGCACCTTGCCAGATTTCAACGTCTGTAGGGTCCAAGCAAATTGCATGACAGAACGCAATTGATTTTGGCCATGGTACAAGGCAGACACCTCATCCTGCACAATATCCACCAGAGGACACAATATTATCTAACGTGTAAATGCGGGAAGAAAGCATGTTAATACTATTATCAACTACTGCAAGCATCTTTTCAAGATTAGCTTTATCAATTGCTCTAAGGCGTGTTGCCGCCTCAACCTGTGATGTCTTCCAGATTTCATAGTAAATAGCATATATCCATCTTTTTGATCTACCACTAGCCGGGCCTTTTATGAAATCATTTAAATCTACATTTTCATTCAGTTTGGATAGATGCAGTTTAACCGCAGCCAAGGTAGAATGTTTCAGTCAATTTTGACACAACTTGCCTACTGAATAAGTCGTGACAGAATGGTCAGTTTCAAAACGGGGATCAGGTCTGACCTGTCTAAAACCATCAGATAAATTCAGAAAACGGTGCTGGCATGAATCAGCACTTCTGTGCCACATCAGCCAACCTTTTGGATCCATACTGGATATGTTAAAGGTAGAATTAAGCAAAAGGGTCTGTAAGTCCCTAATGGATAACTGAGTGAAATTACTCCAGCCAGTATATTCCTCAAATTCAGGGATGGTAGGAGTATTTAATTTTTTAGAAGTAGCCAATCCAAAGCAAGTTGTTTGCGAAATTGTTGCATTCAAAAACAACATATGATTAGGGATGAGACATGCACGGTGCAAAGCCTCAGTGCCTTGTACCTGCCAGCCGTTAGAACCCCAAACAGATTTAAGGTCAATAGATTCCTTCCATAACTTGTAGCCTCCAACAGATAACTGATCAAGGAAGGACTTCGAGTACAACAATTTAGTATCGGTAAGCCTAACCTTAGACATTGGCTTCTGTGACATTTTAAAATAAAAAGACTCGGGATTGGATTGATTGAAGTCAGTAAAATAAGTGTACTTTTTCAAAAAGGTATTTGAACTGCCTTGTGTAGGAGCCGGGCAATGCTCCCATTGCGTAAAATTAACAGCATTCCTTCTGGAAGAAGTTTTATGTAAGAAATTATTGCCAAAATGTTGGAAGCAAAATAAATCACCATAATTAGCAGATTCTAAATACAAATCGTCAGCATCAAAGGCAGCATAGTATTTCAAATCAGAAAACAAACTCTCCACGGCCTGAACATCCCAATCATCAGAACGTATGTTTTGTTTCACTACATCCCCCATGTTAACTCTAAGGACATTAGGGACATTAACAACCTCTGTAGGGCCATGAATTTGAAATCTAACTGCATCCCACACAATTCCATCAAGGACTGGCCAAGCAGTGATGTTAACAAACGTCAAGCCTCTTTTCAATCTGTGTGCTGAATGTGACGAGGAAAGGGGGGCCAAAGTTCCATTGAGATGTCGAATGCATGTTCTTTCCTCGACATATTGTCCATTGATGAATCGAAAAAAAAAAAACGCAAAACCAATTGACATAAAAAGGTACATGGAAAAAAGTACCAGCCAAATATATGTCCAAGGGGGTATCAAAAAATGTTTTTTAAATAAAGTGGCATAAGCTGCAAACTGTGAGGGTTTTTTCGCCATGTAGCAGGGTTTTTTCGAGGCATTGGAAACAGTGTCAAATGAAAATCTTGATTCTGTGGCCAAACGTGTTTGCAGGTCCGGTATAGATAAGTCAGTGGGGTAAGTGTAATCAATTTCATCATGGTCTGTACCAGGCAAAGTACTTAATAAAGGACTGGAAAGTGCAGGTAGTTCGATGGCTACTTCAGGTTCAGGATTAGAAGCAGTGGCCAAAACAGAATTTCTCACAATGGAAGGACAGGAGACTGCCGGTGTCATACTAAGAAGAATCGGCCATTCTGTGTATCTTGACATTGTCAATGGAGATAAACCTGTTTTCCTTACGACCTGGAAGTGGGGGTAAAATGACTGTTCTTGTGCCCTTCACTCCAAGGATTGGAACCGGAGCTCGATAGGAAGGTCCAAATTCTTTCTTGTTATCGATCTTCTCTCGAACCAGTTCTCCAACCTGGGGTAGCCAGCCAACTACCGGGATCTGCAATGCAACATCCGATGTGGAGGGCAAATGTTCCTTTGCAAGACTGTCCCTGGTCTTTTGTAGATCCTGTAAAACATTGCAATGTTCATCTACGTCAAAGGTTGTGGCGCGAACCACACAGTCTAGACCATCAAGGTCAGGGACGTACATCTTGATGCCAAAGAGCATTTTGTATGGGGTCCGCCCACCCAGAGACCTTCTAGGGAGATTATTAAGAGCACGCTGCACGCCATTGAGGTGGGCCAGCCAGTTTCTGCCAGTGCCTATAACTCGAGCTGTCAAAGATTGCTTTAAGTCACGGTTCATTCGCTCAACTACACTATTACCCTCAGGTCTGTAGGGAGACGAAAACTTGACTTGGACCCCCATCGAAGTCATGGCATCCTTATACGCCTTTGAGGCGAAAGCCGGACCCTGATCCGGATGGAAGGTACCACAGGCAAAAATCCCTACAAAGACACGCAAATCTCTAATGACAGCCCGTGAATCAGCGCTGCGATGGGGCCAAACCCACACAAAGCGTGTGCATGAATCAACTGCTACTAAGATGTACTTATACGCAGTATCAGAGGAAAAAGGACCGCAATGATCTAAATAAACACAACCTAGTGGTTTATTAGATATGTACAAATGAGTCTGTGGTGGACGCGTAGCAGTCGAAGGTTTAATCTGCTGGCAAATGTCACATTGAAGGACATAGTCTCGCGTCTGTTTGTACAATCCCCGCCACCAGAAACGCTGTTTTAATTGAGTTACAGTGGCCGAGACGCCCGCATGCGCAGACGCCACACCTTCATGCGCCGCTGTAATCAAGCCAGCTCTGCGATCCGAGTTGGGAATTAAACGTTCACCAACATCAGGAATTTTCACAAAAGGAACCTTTTCGGGACTTAAGTGGTATGTGTACTACGAAGGGAACCCCGTAGGATGTTTACCTCCCTTCTCAGTGGCAGCAACAGCCGCCAAGATGTTATCATCAATCTTACTTTTGGACCGTGTAACAGCTGCAACTAAATACTTAGACACCGCTGATTTCGCTGCTTCATCAGCAAGCGAGTTAACGACAGCGTGAACTCCCACACGCTGATGGCCGAGAGTATGAATCACAAAAACAAGAGGCAGATTTGCCTTAACCTCCGCCACTCGAATCCAGATCATCTTGTGTTTTATTGTGCTAACCTTGGAATCACGAAATTCATTCTGAATCCAAAAGAACAAGTTTTCATTGTAAGACTGGACACAGTCGTAAGAATCACTCACAATAAGAGTAGTCACACTCGGATCAGCGTACTCCAACGCGAGTAAAAGAGCACGAAGCTCTGCCAATTGTGCGGTGCAGTCCCCTAGAGTCTGCGTGTGCATGACTCTGGACTTGAACTCATCGTCTACCATGGCACCGACCACAATGGCGCATGCGGAAACGTAGGCGTGTTTAGAGCCATGCGCAACCTGCGCCGAACCATCAGTGTATATGATGCAATGGAAGTCCACCAAAGGTCGCATTGCTAGAGGAGCAGGATGAACGAATTCATACTGCAAGTACTCCTGCGACCGCAATGAGGCGTCAAAAATAAACGTGACATCCGTGGACGTCAAGGAAACAGCCCATTGAATCCACCGAGGGTGCAAAGCTTTAGAATTTGGTACACTGGCTTTTGTAACTGCCTCCAAATGAGGACAGGGTGTAACAACCAACATGCGTTTTCCCTGTGACAGAGCACGTTCCTTAAGAATCGCCATCTGTACAGCCGTCAAAACTTTCTCCACAGTGGAAAACCGCATTTCAGCCGAAGTGTACAAGTGTGATTTGTAGGCAATAGGTACCGTGTCTCCTTCATTAAAAGTTAGGTACGTGAAACCCACCGTCCCAGGAATGATTCTTATCACCAGGTTAGTGTGGTTATCACGAGTCAGTAAGAATTTAGAAGCGAGCAGATCAGCCTGCAAAGATTGCAAGATGGCCGAGTGCTCAGGCAGCCAGCATGATTTGGAAAAAGTTGGTTGTATCAAAGCATGCAAAGGCATATTCCGGAATGTAAGTTCTCCCGAAATTTAAAAAACCCAGTAAAGACTAATTTTTTCAGTGTTGTCGGAGCGCGCAACTGTGCACATTTCTCCAGGAAGTGAGGAGCTAAACCTCTACCTTCATTGTTGAGCTCATAGCCCAAGAACAACACTGTGTACTCTGCAATGTGCGATTTCGCAAAGTTAAATTTGTAACCCATATCAGCAAAGTTACAGATTATGCTGTTGACTCGACACAGATGCTCCCAAATTTCGTCGTCTGTGAGATAAATGTCATCCACATACGAACAAGCATCCGGGTCGATCCTCTCCAAGAGAGAGACAATGCGGGCAGTGAAAATCCCAGGACTATTCTTATAGCCCATCGGGAGACGCCGAAATTGTTTTTGGAACCCGGCTGAAGTAAAGCTGGTTCACTGGGAACTAAGACCATCCAATCTATGGGCATAAAAACCATTGGAAATGTCAAGCGTGGTTTTAAAACGCTTACGCACAAGACTATCCACTAGCGCAGAGCCGTGAGTATTCTGTACTGCACAGTTACGGCAGTGCGAGTTTAAATGCCTGTAATCCAAAACTAAACGATACGTTCCGTCTGGCTTGTTCACAGTAAAAAGGGGATTATTCATCGGAGACTCACACGTTTCAATCACTCCTTGATATTCCAATTGTTCAAGGATTGCTGCGACAGAAGATTTGGCTTCACGCCGAATGGGATATTGAGGTTGAGGCTGTGGCTGAGACCGTAAAGGAATCTCGTGGCTTGGGGACAATTTATCCCAACCACACTGGTTGTGGTACAGAGCCGGCGCTAGAGCCTTAGCCCACTCTTCTGCAAAATGCTGCGCATGCTCTTTCGAGACAGTGTTCGCGAAACTGGGGATGTTTACCTCCTCCCCTCGCGGCGCCGCGAGCACAAAAGGTGGGGGCCAGTCAGCCTCAGAAAGCAAAATGTCATACGTAGACGAACGATTTTCCCAAAATACCCCTTTTACAGTACGTGGTATGTCTCCTTCGATTAACAGGACAATTTCAAAAAGTCTATCAGGGGGAGCAACTCTCGTATCTGCTGTTTCTATAACAACAAAAACATCAGTCGCTGTCACCTTCAGTAGTGGACGCAGGGCCTCTCTCACAATGGTAATCTCCGCCGCGCTGTCCAGCAAGGTCAGAGCCCACGTCAGATTCCGAAGCCGCGTTCTCACTATCTGTGGCATATCGATGCGCTGTTAAAGCCGCGACTTTCTTTTTGGCAAACTGCGGTCTCTTCGGCGTAGTGCCGTCCTGCTTCCCCGCACCGTCTGTCTGGCGGGGCTGGTCACGTCCTTGCTGACCACCCCAACCCCTTCCGCCTTCTCCACCACCGGTCTTCGGGGCCGATGAGTCCTGAAAGGAACGAGGAGAGCGTTGATCAGAAACCTGAAATCGATCAGGTGATTTAATCGTCGCGCGATCGCGCAAGTCATAAACACGCTCTGTCTGCGCAGGCATTGGAGTCGCAGGAATAGATTCTTGAGTCTGAGACTCAAGTCTTGAGACTCAGTCTTGAGACTGAGTTTTTGATTTTTAGAAATATCCCCTGGAAGAAGGCATTCTATATGCCGAAATGCATTGGGAGAGGTGAAATGTTTAGCGGAAAATGGAAATGTTTACCCATGAATGAAATGACCAGAGATAAACGTGATATCTGAATGATGGATACATAATGAAATAAACCATTAAGTTTCATAACCGAACTATGGTACGAAATTATTGAACCTCTACATAGGAGGACTAACAGGAGCCCGGGGGACATACCCCAAGTATATGGGGATGCAACCTTAGAATCATTATTGTACACTTGTAACGGAGAGTGATACCCCGGAGAACCATACAACTTTAAAGACATTCAAAGTCGTAGTGCGCCCTTTTTTCCACTTAGTATGACATATAAGTCCCACATCATCATAAGAGAAAATATACTACATACATTTACTGGTGTACTTCAGGCAAAATACCATACTTTCTTTATGAGCACAATATTAGTATATATATATATATATATATATATATACACACACACACACACACACACACACACACACACACACACACACACACACACACACACGGTAAAATAAAATTAAACCTACAGAAAGGTTACAATTAGATATGTGAACAACAGACTTAACACCCAGCATGAGAGATACCGAAGGAAGTACTGCATAACGGCACCCAGCTACAAAGTCACACAAATCAGATAGCGCATGCCTCATTTCATTGGCATGTTGACTAAAATACACAAAGTGCCAGATAGCCATCTCATTACAAATCCACCATTAGGTGCAGTCTGCTATAACATACAGAGTGGAAATCGATAATGTGCACGTCATTAGCCAGTGCTTCTGACTACTTCGCACCAGCATGCTCGCAGAATAAACACTTATCACTCCAATGTACATAATGGGGAATACAATCGCCCAGTGGCAATGAAGTGAAGGGAGTGAATAATATGTACATACAGTTGACAAGTGGCACAGAAAAACAAACATATAGTGACATAGATTCACCTTTAGCTGTTAAGGGTGCATCACAGGTTTTTTTTCTTCTCTCATCCTGTTAACAGTTTACACTACAGCCAGGCTCACGAGATAACGATAACCGGAGTAGTGGGCTAAATAACTACTGTCCCCAGGGAGATGGAGAGGAGGGGAAGCCGGGGGGAGTGGCAGAATGAGAAGCAGAAAGCGCGGAAAATGGGGCCTTCACAGATTAACAGCTTTTTGGGGAAAAAAGTTGTGCTTTTTGCATGCAGTCCACTGTAATTATAATTAAGAGTTCAGAAATGTTCTGGGTGTACTCGCATGCCGGCTTACCTGCTGCTCTGGCGAAGGCTGTACTGCTGAAAAGGGCAGATGGCAGAGGTCCCAGCAGTTCTATACTGCTTGCGAGACCGGCAAACAGCTGCTCTGCTCAGCACTAGCACCCTCCGCACTCGTGACTCTCACTATGATCGCGGTGCCCATGAGGGAAAGGCAGGGTGTCCATAGACGCCTGGTCACGAGGTACAGGAAGGAGAGGCACGTCATCCTTGTCAGCACGGCCCGCCCCGTACCTCTAATTAACCCACAACAGTCTTCATTATTTAAAAGTAAATAACTTCCATTTCCTAGTAATGTGAAAGTAGGAACGAGTGCGGGAACTGGAGTGCCTTTCAAAACACAGGCTAAATTCGGCCGGTCCTGGTTACAAGAACCGTGCAACTGAATGTGTCTACAAATTAACTAATGATCCGGGGTTTCTGTACACTCCTCCCCCTTAAGATAAATCTCCTTCTCGTCTTTCAGGCAACGATAAGTGAACGGAAGAGACCACACCTCATGGAGAAATGAACTTCCCACCGGTTCATATCTACCTATCGCAATATAGCGCATACAATTGGTAAATTTATACAAAGCAAATGGTAACGTAATTAACCCGTGGATAAGCCACGTCGCAGCAGTGGCTTCTGCCACAGAAAATGGTAAAGACTCTAATCTCTCAATGTGTAACATGGAAAAGGATGCATCGCGCATTGAAAGTAAGCGCTGCTTGTCAGTCAAATTAAAAGGGGCAAAGAGAGAGGACACATTCATGTATGACCAAGGCACCCACCCAGACTTAAGCGTTTGTAGGGTCCAAGCAAACTGCATAATAGAACGCAATTGATTCTGTCCATGGTACAACACAGACACCTCATCTTGCACAATATCAACAACAGAAGACACAATGTTATTTAACGTGTAAATGCGGGAAGAAAGCATGTTAATACTGTTGTCCACAACTGCAAGGACCGTTTCTAAATTAGCTTGATCAATAGCTCTAAGACGCGTAGCTGCCTCAATTTGTGAAGTTTTCCATATTTCATTGTAAATCGCATACATCATTCTTTTAGATCTACCACTTGCCGGGCCTTTAATGAAATCATTGAGATCCACATCATCAGTGAGCTTTGATAGATGCAGTTTGACTGCAGCCAAGGTAGAATGTTTCAGCCAATTCTGACATAACTTTCTTACTGATTATGAGGTGACAGTACGGTCCGTATCAAAGCGGGGATCAGGCCTAACACGTGTAAACCCGTCAGCCAAACCCAGAAAACGGTGTTGGCATGCATCTGAACTTCTCTGCCACATCAGCCAACCGTTTGGATCTAAACTGGAAATGTTAAGACGCGTTTTGCAACAAGGCCTGCAATTCATTAATTGTAAACTGTATTACATTATTCCAACCGGAATATTTGTCTAAATTAGGGACAGTAGGTGCATTTAATTTTTTAGAAGTAGCCAATCCAAAGCATGTAGTCTGTGAAATACTAGAATTCAAAAACAACATGTGATTCGGGATGAGACATGCTCGGTGCAAAGCCTCATTGCCTTGTACCTGCCAACTTGTAGAACCCCAAACTGATTTAACGTCAATTGTTTCCTTCCATAGCTCGTAGCCTTCAACAGCCAATTCGTCTAGAAAGGACTTCGAATACAACAATTTGGTATCGGTAAGTCTAACCTTGGACATGGGCTTCTGTGTCATTTTGAAATAAAAAGACTCAGGATTGGACTGATTAAAGTCGGTAAAATAAGTGTACTTTGTAGGAGAGTGGGGTCTGCAATCCCATGGCCACCCCAGATTTTTGCTTTTTGCTTCACTGATTTACGACTTTCCCTGGCTGTGGGCCTGCTAATCAGACCCACAGCCTAGCTGTTCTCTCTCTAAATTACAACCATGTACCTTAGGTGCATTTTACCAATTGGTACTGGGCCACCTTATCAGTCCCTGTACAGCATACCTTAGGTATCCAGGGCATAGGTGTACCCAGGGCCTACCAGGGGCTGAAGCATGTATTATGCCACCTCTGGATGGCCACCCAAACAGACACACCTGGCTGCACGACAGCTGGGGCAAGGTGGTGTAAACACCCTTTGCTTTAGATATAGTATTCCTATATCTAACCCTAAAATGGACACATATATTCCTATCAGTCACTCCTATGGCAGGCCTTATCAATCCTGAAGGCAGAGTGCTTGGAAATATGTGAGATGGTGCTCTGGCATGAGCTGAGCCCGTTTGCAGCTTGCGGAACCAAGTCCAAATAGCTGTTCCATGATAACGCTATACCATATACTCTTAAGTGCATTATAATCCTCGCGGTTAAATGCTAACTTTGGTATAGCATTATCAAAACATGTCGAGTAAGGTGTCATACGAATTGGAATACTAACCCCTCGCCAATTCTGGCGACGGGGTTAGCATTCCACCCTTCTAGAGGGGCACGACATGTATGTAACTGTGAACCCCGGTTAAAGTCAGACATAGCCTCAGCTCCACAAAATGGATGCTGCCACCGAGACACAAGTCTGCCCTCCTGCTGCTGGGAGTCCTCCCAGCAACGGAGGCATGGACAAAGGGTTTCCTGTCAGGGGCTGTGCCAGCACCATCCCAGACAGGATTTTGTGTATCCCAGGTAGGCAGGGCTGAAAGGAAGGTGACTGCAAGTGGCACCCCAGTGCTCACTGTGCATATGCCGGCTCAAACCAGTTCCTGGGGCACACCAGCCCCTGAGCTGGGGAGAGACCGGACAAAGGAGAGGGGTGTAACCACCCCCCTCCTAGTCCCACCCATAGGGCAGGACTTAGTCGCGTGCCAGCCCCTTTTCTTAGGATAAAGGTAGGAGCAGGCCCCCTTCCCAAATTAGATAATCTTGAATCTTGAAACTACTTTCCACGAAAGGAACTCTTGACTCTTCTGAAGACTCTCCCTTGTGGCTAAGGAGTAGCCACCCTGCACCAGGAGGCACCATCGAAGCTCTTGCGGTTTGCTGTAAGTCCATCCACCGGATCAAGACTGCCCAGCTCGACGAGACCCGGATTCCCTGCCATCTCTGACCTCTACCTACATCATCCAGCCCAGCTGAGATTCGTGGGTGTGACGAGACCCGTGGGACCGGCCATCTTCAAGACCTGCACGACGCTTCACCAGCACGACCCCCGAGTAAGTGCACTGGGGTTTGAGAAGCCCTAACCCTAAGCAGCTCCAGCACCGAAGTCCAGCCTCCCAGCATCCACGAGATCTGCGTGGGGCCCTTCTGCTTCTTTGCTGCTTGCCACGTTGTCCGGTCACTTGCCCGTTGGCTAGTGACCCTCTTGACGACGTACCACGACGATTTCACCGCTGGTCTGGTTGCTCCAGACTGGCCCTTGCTCCCTTCCAAGAGAGGAGCACCCCGGACCCTCCTGGTCCACTCCAGACGCCATCTTGACTCCACCGCGTGGGCTTGCCTTTGCCAAGGTTTGTTGCTCAAATCCTGAGTCCAGCATCGCCGACAGCCTCGTGGGACAGCTTGCACCTCCAGCCTGGTCGCCGACAACGCCTCCTAGCCCGTGTGACTGCAGAGTCCAGCGTCGCCCACTCACCTGGTCGAGGTGACTTCATCCGGTGCCATCCTGGTGCCCACATAATCACTGGCTAGTGATTAAGAACCGAGTCCCCTCTGCTTTCAGGTCGTCTCCTTCACTGATCCAGCCTTGGATCACACCGAACATCTTCACTGGTCACCTGCCAGCAACTTCTTCTTTCAGGCTCCATAGACTTCAACGAGGATTCCCGACGTCACTTGAACCCTATGCAGCCGCGGACCCTGGGCTAGGTAACTTGAGTATCTCGGTACTCCAGCACAGGTTCACTATCCAAGTGTCCAGATCCTTTGTCGTTTTTAGTCTACCTAGTCGGATTCGTCCGGAAACAGTAACTTAAGACTTCTTCCCGCATCCCGCGTGAGAGTGCATACTCTGCACCCGAACTCCCTAGACCTCCTGCTCGTAATCTTAAGGTTCAGTAGTGTAGTCCTAGCGATCCTGAAGCCTCTGGATCTTGTTACTTACCTGCTAGCATTTCGCATTCCACTTTTTGTGTATATGGTTTTTCGTGCCCCTCGGGCATTTGTGTAAATTGTGCAACTTAAAGTATTTTCGTAAGAGTTTTGTATTGTGCTTAGCTCCCTGACTCAAAGAGTTCAGGGTAGTCTTGTTATAAATAAATATCCTTTATTTTCATAACAACTTGTGTGGTGTCCTTTCACTTGCTGTTCAAGGGGTATATGTGATGGTAAAACAGCTGGCTTAACACGCCCTCTAGAGTTTAGCCCGAAGACTGCTCGTGTCCATGCTACTAGGATAGCTGGTCTGAAAGGTTGACTTACAACCAATCATCAATAAGGGTTGTTTGGTATGATACACAGTGATCACTAGAATAGTGAGCACTATATATCAGGCCAACTTCTCACATTGGTGTGCAGCGGTTGGGATTTGAGCTTGCTGTTGTTTTACCTCGCATGTATCCTAAGAATATCAATTGAAAGATCACATAAGTACCCAGGTACATATAACTTAACTTAGAATACTCTGAGTTCTACTGAACCAGCTGTTGTAGTGTAACAAGGCTTAGCACACCTTGACTACAACTCTTAGCAAGGGATCAGTAGGTAAACCCATAGTGTAGGTAGGTGCATCACTTACACCACACTAGAAGCATGTCTACCCATAGAGAGGCTTCAGAGACTCCCCTTGTGGCTGTTGACCCTCCACAGGTCACTTCCAGATATGCAGGCCTTAGCTTCCAGGAGATGAGACAATTGTGTACCTCCAGGAAACTAAAACAGGGTTCTAACCCTACCACTCCATTTCTGTTAGGTCTCTTAGAGACGTATGATGCCAGGAAAGCTTCTTAGACAGATGGGAGCATGCCCCCCTTAGAAGGTACTCGTGGTGACCCAGACTCCAACCTCCCTGAAACAGAAGAAGTAGAAGAGGAGGAGGAGAAGGAGGACGAAGAGGAAATCTCTGGGGATGAGGCAGACAATGGTCCTGAGCTAGTCAGGCTTACTAGGGCCAACTTAGACCTACATAGGGAAGGATCTGGGGGACCCCCAGTACTGACCCTAAGCAGGCCTAACTTTGGAGTTAGAAGAGATAGATCTCATTCTAGGGACTCCAACATCTCTGTGCACTCTCATGCCTCTGCTCAGAGGAGAATGATCTCTCCCCAGAGGAGACTAGCTTCCCCTCAGAGAAAAGAACATGAAGCAAGGATGAAACAGGCTAATCTGAGGATTCAGAGGGAAGAACTTGCCCTTGCCAAGGAGAAGCTTGCCTTTGCTAGAGAGCAACAGTTAAGTGGGGTAGTCCCCACTGGTGGCAGCAATATCCCTAAGGATAAAGACAGGAGTTTTGACACTAGACACCTGAGTAAAATAGTGCCCCCCTTTAAACAAGGGGATGACATCCACAAATGGATGACTGCTTTGGAGAGGGCCTGCACTGTCCAGTGCATCCCCCAGAGTCAGTGGGCAGCTATTTTGTGGCTCTCCTTTGAAGGTAAAGGTAGAGATAAGCTCCTCACTACTAGAGCTGAGGATGCTAACAATTACCAAGTCTTGAAAAATACACTGATTGATGGGTTTGGCTTAACCACTGAACAGTACAGGTTGCTGTTCAGAGACACCCAGAAAATTCAGTCTCAAGATTGGGCTGACTTTGTAGATTGTGCCACTAAGGCTTTTGAAGGCTGCTTACTGGGAAGTAAAGTTACTGATTACACAGGATTGTATAATCTAATTATGAGAGAACAAATCTTAAGTAATTGTCAGAATCAGTTGTTGCATCAGCACCTTATTGACTCAGATCTGACCCCTCCCCAAGAATTGGGAAAGAAGGCAGACAGATGGGTCAGGACAAGGGTCAAGCAGCAGAACCAAAAACCAGGGTGGTGGCCAGAAGAAAGCAGATCCCAAGGGTAATGAGAATAAGCAAAATGACCAGAAGTCTTCAACAGGGCCCCAACAATCTAAAGAGGGTGGGTCCCAGAATTCCCAAAAGAAGAAGAATGGTCAGAAGAAACCATGGTGCCAGTACTGCAAAAGTAATACTCACTGGTTTAGTGAGTGCACCAAGAAAGGCCCAACTCCTACCACTACTGCCCCTAAGGCACCTGCACCCCCTAGTTCAGTTAGTAGTGGTAGTAATCCTCCCAAGGCTATAGTGGGGTTACTCCTGGGAACTGAGGCAGGCTCTGACTTAGTCAGAACACCTACTCAGGCTGTTCTTGTTTATACTGGGGACATGAATATGACCCCTACAATAAGTCCTAGTACCCTGGGCAAGTACAGGCAGACGCCTTTGATTAATGGTAAAATGGCTCAGGCCTACAGGGACACTTGTGCCAGAGTCACCATGGTGACACCTAACTTTGTGGACCCTGACCAGGTAATACTGGGAGCAGACTACCTGGTGACCAATGCTAGCAATGCCACTACCTCCCATAGTATGGCACTGGGGTAAATGGCCTCAAAAGGGTTGTTGTTAGTTCAGACCTCACTGTGGACTGTCTTTTGGGCAATGATTTGGAATCCTCCTTATGGTCAGATGTGGAGTATAGGACTCATGTGGAAATGTTAGGTTTGTCAGCACATGTCCTTGCTGTGACTAGGTCACAGGCCAAGAAATGCTCAGCTGAACTAGTGCTGGTTCCTGGAACAATGGACCAGACACTATCCAAGAGAAAGAGCAGTAGGGGTAAGATTGACTCTTCCCCCTTGCCTCAGGAACAGGATCAGCTCTCTCAGGAGACTGACCCCAAGACCCCAGAAGGAACTGTCCTAGAAGAGCTTGAGCCTGAACAGGTTGAGATTCTTGGGACAGGGGGCCCTTCCAGGGCAGACTTGAGGCAGGCACAGTTAGACTGTTCCTCTCTTGAACCCCTCAGACAGCAGGCTGCTGCTGAGGCTGCAGGGAATGCCACAGGTGCCCATAAAGTGTACTGGGAAGATGGACTCCTTTACTCTGAGGCAAGAGACCCCAAGCCTGGTGCTACCAGGAGGCTGGTCATCCCCTTGTCTCTGAGAGGTTTCCTTCTCACCTTGGCCCATGAAATTCCCCTTGCAGGTCACTTAGGCCAGAATAAGACTTGGGACAGGCTTGCCCCACACTTTCACTGGCCCCATATGTCTGAGGACACTAAGAACTTTTGTCGTTCATGTATCACCTGCCAAGCCAGTGGCAAATCAGGTGGCACAACAAAGGCCCCCCTCATACCACTACCTGGGGTGGGGGTTCCTTTTGAAAGAGTGGGGATTGACATTGTTGGACCAATGGACCCCCCAACAGCATCTGGGCACAGATTTATACTGGTGGTAGTGGATCATGCCACCAGGTATCCAGAAGCTATTCCCCTTAGAACCACTACAGCTCCTGTTGTGGCAAGGGCCCTGGTTGGAGTTTTCTCCAGAGTTGGGTTCCCTAAGGAGGTGATCTCTGACAGAGGTGCAAACTTCATGTCAGGATACTTGACTGCTATGTGGAAGGAATGTGGTGTCAATTACAAATTCACCACACCCTATCACCCACAATGCAATGGGCTTGTTGAAAGATTCAACAAGACCCTCAAAGGGATGATAAAAGGGTTACCAGAAAAGCTTAGGCGAAGATGGGACATCCTTTTACCCTGCCTTCTGTTTGCTTACAGAGAGGTCCCACAGAAGGGGGTTGGTTACAGCCCTTTTGAGCTTTTGTTTGGACATCCTGTAAGAGGACCCCTATGTCTTGTGAAGGAAGGATGGGAGTTACCTCTCAAAAAGCCTAAACTTGACATAGTGGACTATGTACTTGGTCTCCGCTCCAGGATGGCAGAGTACATGGAAAAGGCATCTAAAAACCTTGAGGCCAGCCAGGAACTTCCAAAAGCTTGGCATGACCAAAAGGCTGTCCTAACTGTATACCATGCAGGACAGAAGGTGTGGGTGTTGGAGCCAGTGGCCCCAGCAGCTCTCCAAGACAAATGGTCTGGACCCCACATCATCATTGAACAAAAGGGAGAAGTCACCTATTTGGTGGACATGGGAACTCCCAGGAGCCCTCACAGAGTACTTCATGTGAATAGGCTCAAAGCATTTGTTGACAGGGAGGACATGGGCTTGCTCATGGCCACAGATGAGGGACAGGAGGAAGAGAGTGACCCTCTCCCAGACCTGGTCACTCAGAACCCTGATGATGGGTCAGTAGATGGTGTAGTCTTTTCTGACAGCCTCTCTGAGCCTCAGCAACAGGATTGTAGGCAGGTCCTGCAATCCTTCAGACAAATGTTCTCTCTGACCCCCAGTCAGACAAACTGGTGCACACATGAGGTGGACACTGGAGACAGTCTGCCTATAAAGAGTAAAATCTACAGGCAACCTGACCACGTCAGGGACTGCATAAAAACTGAAGTACAAAAGATGTTGGAATTGGGAGTCATTGAACCCTCAGAGAGCCCTTGGGCTAGTCCTGTAGTTCTAGTGCCTAAACCTCACACCCAGGATGGTAAGAGAGAGATGAGGTTTTGCGTAGACTACAGGGGTCTCAATGCTGTCACTAAGACAGATGCCCATCCAATACCCAGGGCAGATGAACTGATAGACAAGTTGGCTTCTGCAACTTTCTTAAGTACATTTGACCTAACAGCTGGTTATTGGCAAATCAGGTTAGCTGAGGATGCCAAGACAGCATTTTCTACCCCAGGAGGTCATTACCAATTTGTGGTGATGCCCTTTGGTTTGAAAAAGGCCCCTGCCACTTTTCAAAGGTTGGTGAACGAAGTTCTCACTGGGTTGGATGACTTTTGTGCAGCGTATCTGGACGATATTGCTGTCTTTAGCTCCACCTGGGAGGATCACCTGATCCACCTGAGGAAAGTTTTAGAGGCCCTGCAAAAGGCAGGCCTCTCTATCAAGGCTACTAAGTGCCAGATAGGGCAGAGTCAAGTTGTATACTTGGGCCACCTTGTAGGTGGAGGCCAAGTTCAACCTCTGGAGAGCAAGATACAGGCCATAAAGGACTGGGCTCCTCCAACCACCCAGACACAGGTCAGAGCTTTCTTGAGCCTGTCTGGTTATTACAGGAAATTTGTCAGAAATTATGGAACCATTGTGACCCCACTTAATGACCTGACAAGTAAGAAAATGCCAAAGAAAGTTCAGTGGACAGTTAGCTGTCAGAAGGCATTCGATGACCTAAAGCAGGCCATGTGCACTGCACCTATTCTCAAGAGTCCAGACTACTCCAAGTCATTCATTGTCCAAACAGATGCTTCTGAGTTGGGTGTGGGAGCTGTTCTATCTCAGATGAATATTGATGGTCATGACCAGCCCATTGCTTTTATAAGCAGAAGGCTGACCCCTAGAGAGAAACGTTGGTCAGCTATTGAGAGGGAGGACTTTGCTGTGGTTTGGGCCCTGAAGAAGTTGAGGCCATACTTGTTTGGTACTCACTTCAAAGTTCAGACCGACCATAAGCCCCTCTTATGGCTAAATCAAATGAAGGGTGAAAACCCCAAACTTCTTAGGTGGTCCATTTCCCTACAGGGGATGGACTTTACAGTGGAGCACCGCCCAGGAACTGACCATGGTAATGCAGATGGTCTCTCCAGGTACTTCCACTTAGAGCAAGAAGACTCACCTGGTCAAGGTTAGTTTAATGTCCCTAAGTTGGGGGGGGGGTTATGTAGGAGAGTGGGGTCTGCAATCCCATGGCCACCCCAGATTTTTGCTTTTTGCTTCACTGATTTACGACTTTCCCTGGCTGTGGGCCTGCTAATCAGACCCACAGCCTAGCTGTTCTCTCTCTAAATTACAACCATGTACCTTAGGTGCATTTTACCAATTGGTACTGGGTCCCTGTACAGCATACCTTAGGTATCCAGGGCATAGGTGTACCCAGGGCCTACCAGGGGCTGACGCATGTATTATGCCACCCCTGGCTGGCCACCCAAACAGACACAACTGGCTGCACCACAGCTGGGGCAAGGTGGTGTAAACACCCTTTGCTTTAGATATAGTATTCCTATATCTAACCCTAAAATGGACACATATATTCCTATCAGTCACTCCTATGGCAGGCCTTATCAATCCTGAAGGCAGAGTGCTTGGAAATATGTGAGATGGTGCTCTGGCATGAGCTGAGCCCGTTTGCAGCTTGCGGAACCAAGTCCAAATAGCTGTTCCATGATAACGCTATACCATATACTCTTAAGTGCATTATAATCCTCGCGGTTAAATGCTAACTTTGGTATAGCATTATCAAAACATGTCGAGTAAGGTGTCATACGAATTGGAATACTAACCCCTCGCCAATTCTGGCGACGGGGTTAGCATTCCACCCTTCTAGAGGGGCACGACATGTATGTAACTGTGAACCCCGGTTAAAGTCAGACATAGCCTCAGCTCCACAAAATGGATGCTGCCACCGAGACACAAGTCTGCCCTCCTGCTGCTGGGAGTCCTCCCAGCAACGGAGGCATGGACAAAGGGTTTCCTGTCAGGGGCTGTGCCAGCACCATCCCAGACAGGATTTTGTGTATCCCAGGTAGGCAGGGCTGAAAGGAAGGTGACTGCAAGTGGCACCCCAGTGCTCACTGTGCATATGCCGGCTCAAACCAGTTCCTGGGGCACACCAGCCCCTGAGCTGGGGAGAGACCGGACAAAGGAGAGGGGTGTAACCACCCCCCTCCTAGTCCCACCCATAGGGCAGGACTTAGTCGCGTGCCAGCCCCTTTTCTTAGGATAAAGGTAGGAGCAGGCCCCCTTCCCAAATTAGATAATCTTGAATCTTGAAACTACTTTCCACGAAAGGAACTCTTGACTCTTCTGAAGACTCTCCCTTGTGGCTAAGGAGTAGCCACCCTGCACCAGCAGGCACCATCGAAGCTCTTGCGGTTTGCTGTAAGTCCATCCACCGGATCAAGACTGCCCAGCTCGACGAGACCCGGATTCCCTGCCATCTCTGACCTCTACCTACATCATCCAGCCCAGCTGAGATTCGTGGGTGTGACGAGACCCGTGGGACCGGCCATCTTCAAGACCTGCACGACGCTTCACCAGCACGACCCCCGAGTAAGTGCACTGGGGTTTGAGAAGCCCTAACCCTAAGCAGCTCCAGCACCGAAGTCCAGCCTCCCAGCATCCACGAGATCTGTGTGGGGCCCTTCTGCTTCTTTGCTGCTTGCCACGTTGTCCGGTCACTTGCCCGTTGGCTAGTGACCCTCTTGACGACGTACCACGACGATTTCACCGCTGGTCTGGTTGCTCCAGACTGGCCCTTGCTCCCTTCCAAGAGAGGAGCACCCCGGACCCTCCTGGTCCACTCCAGACGCCATCTTGACTCCACCGCGTGGGCTTGTCTTTGCCAAGGTTTGTTGCTCAAATCCTGAGTCCAGCATCGCCGACAGCCGACAGCCTCGTGGGACAGCTTGTACCTCCAGCCTGGTCGCCGACAATGCCTCCTAGCCCGTGTGACTGCAGAGTCCAGCGTCGCCCACTGACCTGGTCGAGGTGACTTCATCCGGTGCCATCCTGGTGCCCACATAATCACTGGCTAGTGATTAAGAACCGAGTCCCCTCTGCTTTCAGGTCGTCTCCTTCACTGATCCAGCCTTGGATCACACCGAACATCTTCACTGGTCGCCTGCCAGCAACTTCTTCTTTAAGGCTCCATAGACTTCAACGAGGATTCCCGACGTCACTTGAACCATATGCAGCCGCGGCCCCTGGGCTAGGTAACTTGAGTATCTCGGTACTCCAGCACAGGTTCACTATCCAAGTGTCCAGATCCTTTGTCGTTTTTAGTCTACCTAGTCGGATTCGTCCGGAAACAGTAACTTAAGAAACGCTAGCATCCATAGACTTCTTCCTGCATCCCGCGTGAGAGTGCACACTCTGCACCCGAACTCCCTAGACCTCCTGCTCGTAATCTTAAGGTTCAGTAGTGTAGTCATAGCGATCCTGAAGCCTCTGGATCTTGTTACTTACCTGCTAGCATTTCGCATTCCACTTTTTGTGTATATGGTTTTTCGTGCCCCTCGGGCATTTGTGTAAATTGTGCAACTTAAAGTATTTTCGTAAGAGTTTTGTATTGTGCTTAGCTCCCTGACTCATAAAGAGTTCAGGGTAGTCTTGTTATAAATAAATATCCTTTATTTTCATAACAACTTGTGTGGTGTCCTTTCACATGGTGTTCAAGGGGTATATGTGATGGTAAAACAGCTGGCTTAACACGCCCTCTAGAGTTTAGCCTGAAGACTGCTCGTGTCCATGCTACTAGGATAGCTGGTATGAAAGGTTGACTTACAACCAATCATCAACAAGGGTTGTTTGGTATGATACACAGTGATCACTAGAATAGTGAGCACTATATATCAGGCCAACTTCTCACATACTTTTTCAAAAAAGTTCCTGAACTGCCTTGTGAAGGGGCCGGGCAATGTTCCCACTGGGTGTAATTTACAGTATCCCTCCTGGAATTTGCTTTATGCAGAAAATGATTGCCAAAATGTTGGAAGCAAAATATTTCACCATAATTAGCAGAATCTAAGTATAAATCTTCAGCATCAAAGGCAGCATAATATTTCAAATCAGAGAACAATGTCTCAACGGCCTGAACATCCCAATCATCAGAACGTATGTTTTGTTTCACTACATCTCCCATGTTAACCCTGAGCACATTTGGGACATTAACCACCTCAGTAGGGCCATGTATCTGAAACTTAACCGCATCCCACACAATCCCATCAAGAACAGGCCAAGCTGTGATGTTAACAAAATGCAAGTCTCTCTTTAGTCGATGTGCTGAATGTGATGAGGAAAGGGGGGCCAATGTTGCATTAAGATGGTGAATGCATGATCTTTCTTCAACATAGTGTCCATCGATAAGTCGAAAAAAGTAAAAAACAAAACCAATAGACATAAAAAGGTATACACAAAAAAGCATCAGCCAAATATACGTCCGAGGGATTAAAAAATGCTTTTTAAATAACGTGGCATATGTCGCAAAACATTAGGGCTTTTTCGAATTTTGTGAAACAGAGTCAAATGAGAACCTGGAATCTGTGGCCAAACGTGTTTGCAAATCTGGCATAGATACGTCAGTGGGGTAAGTGTAATCAAGTTCATGAATGTGATCAATTGGTAAAGTACTTAATAAAGGACTGGACATGGCAGGCATCTCGAGGGCCACCTCAGGCACAGGATTAGAAGAAGAGGCCAAAACAGAATGTCTCGCAATCGAAGGACAGGAGACCGCCAGAGTCATACTAAGAAGAATCTGCCACTCTGTGTATATTGACATCGTCAATTGAAATAAACCTGTTTTCTTTACGACCTGGAAGTGGCGGTAAAATGACTGTTCTTGTGCCCTTCACTCCAAGCACACGAACCGGAGCACGATACGAAGGACCAAATTCTTTCTTGTTATCGATCTTCTCTCGAACCAGTTCTCCAACTTAGGGTAGCCAGCCAACTACCGGGATCTGCAACACATCATCCGACGTGGAGGGCAAATGTTCCTTTGCAAGACTGTCTCTGGTCTTTTGTAGATCCTGTAAAACATTGAAATGTTCATCTACGTCAAAGGGTGTGGCGCGGGACATGCAGTCTAGACCGTCAAGGTCCGGGACAAACATCTTGATACCAAAGAGCATTTCGTACGGGGTCCGCCCACCCAGAGACCTTCTAGGGAGATTATTAAGAGCACGCTGCACGCCATTGAGGTGGGCCAGCCAGTTTCTGCCAGTGCCTATAACTCGTGCTATCAAAGATTGCTTTAAGTCACGGTTCATTCGTTCCACTACACTGTTACCCTCAGGTCTGTAGGGAGACGAAAACTTGACTTGGACCCCCATCGAAACCATGGCATCCTTAAACGCCTTAGAGGCGAAAGCTGGACCCTGGTCTGAATGGAAGGTACCACAGGCAAAAATCCCTACAAAGACACGCAAATCTCTTATGACAGTCCGTGAATCAGCGCTGCGATGGGGCCAGACCCACACAAAGCGTGTGCATGAATCAACCGCTACTAAGATGTACTTATACGCAGTATCAGAAGAAAAAGGACCGCAGTGATCCAAATAAACACAACCTAGCGGTTTATTAGATATGTACAACTGTGGCGGACGCGCAGCAGTCGAAGGTTTAATCTGCTGGCAAATGTCACATTGAAGGACATAATCGTGCGTCTGTTTGTACAGTCCCCGCCACCAGAATCGTAGTTGTAATTGAGCTACAGTGGCCGAGACGCCCGCATGCGCAGACGCCACACCTTCATGCGCCGCTGTAATCAAGCTTGCCCTGCGATCCGAGTTGGGAATCAAACGTTCTCCAACATCAGGAATTTTCACAAAAGGAACCTTTTCGGGACTTAAGTGGTATGTGTACTTCGAAGGGAACCCCGTAGGATGTTTACTTCCCTTCTCAGTGGCAGCTATTGCCACCAAGATGTCATTATCAATCTTACTTTTGGACCTTGTAACTGCTGCAACTAAATATGAAGACACCGCTGATTTCGCCGCTTCATCAGCAAGCGAGTTACCGACAGCGTGAACTCCCACACTCTGATGGCCAAGAGTATGAATCACAAACACGAGGGGCAACTGCTCTTTGAGCTCAGCCACTCAAACCCAGATCAATTTATGTTTTATTGTGCTACCCCTGGAATCACGAAAGTCATTCTGAATCCAAAAGAACAAGTTCTCATTGTAAGACTGGACACAGTAGTAGGAATCACTAACAATAAGAGTCGTCACACTAGGATCTGCGTACTCCAACGCGAGTAAAAGAGCACGAAGCTCAGCCAATTGTGCGGTGCAGTCCCCTAGAGTCTGCGTGTGCACTACTCTGGACTTGAACTCATCGTTCACCATGGCACCAACCACAATGGCGCATGCGGAAACGTAGGCGTGTTTAGAGCCATGCGCAACCATGGCTATATGTCATATAGATAATGCTTACCTATATACCGTGTTAAGTTAGCATGGGCTTATTAAAGTGTTTAAACGGCATTTTTCCTTTTGCTGCTTTTGCACACGATACATAATTGTTATTTTAGCTTTCAACCTAGAAGAGCGGTGTGATTTACATGAGAATAATATGTTATTGCTCTGATATCAGCTTTGTTTGGTAAAATATGTCTGCACAGTGAGTGCTGAAGTTTCCCAGGATAACTCGACGCAGTGTTATTGTAAGGTCTGATCTTCGCACCTATCTAGACATAACATGAATGCAGCAGCTGCCAAATTCTGGCTTTACGCGCGTTTTATATTGCTTTGCTGAGAGCACACGTAACACACTTGATGGTGCTTCGCATGCAGAGAGCTGGTGGAAGATGATGTGATCCTCTGCCACTGAGATTTTGAGGTATGGGCCCGCCCTGCTAAAACCCAAAGAGACCTTCATAGATAATAATATACTATGCTAGTTAGGGAGGGTGAGAATTAGGTGTTGCAAACTCCTATTCATTTCAGCATATTAGCATGCTGTCACCTTTCGCATTTTATGGACTATTAACTATGCTGATAACTTTGCTTGTGATAATATGTTTGCTTGCATTATCTAAGATACTGCGTTTGAGAACCCTGCATTAGTAAATAAATATTTCAAATATGCACGTGTCCTCTTTTACTCCTTGACACAGATTGTTGATCATGCTACCCACGACGGAGGGCACATCCTAGATGGCATATTTACTTCAAATCAATCTCTGAAGGTCTCTGAAGTATTGCCTGTCCCATGGTCAGACCATAAAGCGATAATGTTCTCATTGAGTACTGATCAGCACACCTTGAGACCCCATAACGCTCGAGTCATATCTAAAAGTCGTGTTTGGGAGAATATTGACCGACTCACTCTGCAAATGTCCCTATCCTGCTGAAAGCGAGACATTACCACATTCGCCGATACGGCTGTCCACAGGCCTTTCCACCTGGAGTAAAGCCGCGGTCAACCTCCTAGCCTCAGTGAAAACCTTTGTTTCAAGGAAGAAAAATCCATCAGAACAGTGGTTCTGTGACAAACTAAGAGCACAGAAACAAGTCTGTAGAAGGATAGACAGTGGAGAGCAAATTACGACCCTACATAAAAACAAAATTTGCACTATCTCTGGCAGACTATAAGAAAATGATAATGGATGAAAAAAGTAAATATTTTCCCCAAAAATCTTGCAGGCACAAAACCCTAGTAAGAAGCTTTTCTCTACAGTTAAAAACCGAGCCAAACTACAAGAGCCACCCAGGATGGAAAGTAGTGCAGAATTTTGTAATGTATTGGCACAATCTTTTAGGAACAAATAGGAGACAGTGTATAAATCCTTTAGGGATCAGGATAATACTGTATCTGGGAACACTTTGGCAGTCACATCTACGTCCCCACTCTATCTGTGTATTTCCTTTTCTCCTCATTCCACAGAACAGATCATTCAGGTGGTAAAAACATACTTATCGGGGGCTCCATCTGACCCCCATCCTCCCAAAATACTGCACCTGATTCCTGAAATTGTCAGTGAGCAGCTAGGTCTAGTATTCAAGGAGATAATCTGTTCAGGCTTTTTCCCTGACAATTGGGAAACAACATTGATCCTACCACTATTAAAAATAAAAAATAAAAAGAATCTCGATCTAGCCAATCCCAACAGCTACCGACCTATCTCCAGATTAGCCTTCCCGACTAAGGTACCGGAGAAAATATTAAATGCACAGCTCACAGCATTAATCTCCTCCATGGACCTCCTAGATCCCTCGAAATGCGGGTTCCCGGAGGGCCACAGCATAGAGAGAGCTCTGATCACGATAGCAGAGGAATTAAGAGCAATGCTGGACACTGGTGGTAAGGCCGCCCTGATATTGTTAGATCTATCGGCGGCCTTTGACACTGTGAAACATGAAATGCTAGCCAACAGGTATTTGAGCTGGGAAATCAGAGGTACTGCCCTTAAGATGCGGATATCATTTCTCTCCCAGAGGGTTCAATAAGTACAGGCAGGAGCTTTCTGGTCCGAGCAATTTAAAGCACTGCATGGCGCTGGTCCTCAATTCTTGAAGAAACACCTGAACTAGTACGTGCCTTCTAGAAATGTAAGATCAGCACACAGTAAACTCCTATAAACACCTAGGTTCAAGAAAGTTCAATGGGGCAGAAGTTGTTTTCTGTTAGGGACAGTCAAAACATGGAACTCGCTCCCGTCTTGCATAAAGAACAGCCCAACGCTGCTATCTTTTAGGAAATTGATAAAAACCTGGCTCTTTGCCAAATAACAAGCTTGTCTACATTTTCTTCGGTAACCTTACTGGATTCTCTTGTATTAGCACCCAGAAGCCCCTGGGCATTCGTGCTCTATATAAATGTATCCATCAAATCAAATCACAGTGGAGAAGAGGCTCTTGGAGGCATTGTGTGCTGCCTCTGGGATTGCACAGTATGCATGTGCCATGAGGGTGCACTTTAGTTCCAAGGGTCACCTCACAGTGTGGCCCAGTCAGAGACAACACCACCCAGTGGAGTGCCCCTGCCTCATTTCAAATGCAGACTCAGATCACCTAAAGTGAAAAATACCAGTTGTAAGAACCATCAGCACAAGTTTCACTACTGTGCTCTCCCAAGTGATTTTTATTTCTGCAATACGTTACTTGTTCCCATTCTTCATCGGGCTTACTCAATGAGGTGGCACACTATCGCAAATCAGGACTGTGCATGTAGTTCTGACAGTGTTTGTGAATCCCCAAACAATTACTATTTTATTTCAAGTGTATGAGCAAACCTAAAGAAGCAGATATTCAACTTTTAAGGAGTTTTGTGTGTTGGCCCCCTGTATCTCTAAGAAAGATTATAGTTAAAAAATCAAATGTACATTACCACAGGATGGACGTAAACACATCTCTTCATTAGAAACTCTCTAAGTAATTCCACTGCATCTTGCTGCCAAGAGTCTCCAATCTATGCAAGATAAAATAATGTTTAATGGAACCGAAACACACACCAATTATTAAATTACATTTTACATAAAGCAAGAACATGCAACATACCATATTGTAAAATATCCCCATTTATTTCTCTCATTAACTTTACCAATGTATACATTTCCGAGGAGTAGGTTCACTTAACCCTACAAAGCTTGAAAGTGACTTGATTAAACGGAACACAGACAGTAACACAGTATTTGAAGCTTTTCTCACGTAAATGTTCAAATGCTGCAGTCAGAACCCCTTTAATAGGCATATGGGACAAGAAGGAACTACTGGCCCAACCGCGGTGGTTGAGGCCTTTTACTACGGATGGCCCTACTATGTATTCAGAGTAGCAGGGCCAAGTACTCCTTCAGCACCTGACTTTCAGTGGTAGCGTAGGTTGAGCAGTCCAAAGCTTCTCAGAGAGGAGGTAGGTATAAAGCAAGCACAGGTTCACAACTCAAAATATGCCCAGTGTGAGAGGTTGGCCTGGTATATGATGTTCACTATTCTAGTGATCACCTTGCACCAGTCCAAACAACCCTTATGGTTATGGTTGTAAGTCAACCTTATAGACCAGCTATCCTAGTGGTAGCGTGGACAGAACAGTCTTAGGCTAAAAGACTCTTGAGGGCGTGTAAAGCCAGCTGTTTTACCATATGTAACCCCTTGAATACCAAATGAAAGGACACCACACAGAATATATATAAAATATATATGTATTTATTCACTAACACACTCCTCTGAACTCTCTATGAGATCAGAGGCCAAAGCACATAACAAGTTACTCTTAGAAATACTTTAAATAGCACAATTTACAGTTAGGCGCTAGGGGCGCGTAAAACCGTATACTAAGTGGTATAAGAACCACGACTCGGGAAAAGGAAAGGCCTAGGGCCTAGAGAATCGCTGGGGCTACACTATCTGAACCTTAGGTTAGTAGTAGGAGGCCCACAGGCGGCGCGTGCAGTGTCAGTACACTCACGCGAGAGTCAATAGAAAGTCAATGGGAACTTAGAAGGTACGTAAATGGAGATTTAGGACACTTCCAGTCTAGCTAGACGGAAACAACTAAAAACCTAGACACTTGGTAGTCAATACCCTTGAGAGCACCGAAGTACTCGCGTTACCTCACCCACAGGAAACGGGTGCATAGGTGTGAAGATGTGTCGGGTTTTGCCGTTGAAGTCTATGGAGCCTGTGAAGAAAGATGCTGCAGGCGACCAGGAGGAAGATGTCCGGGTGGATCCAAGGGTGGATCGAGGATGAAGAAGACCTGAAAGCAGAGGGGACAGAGTCTAGGTCACTAGCCAGTGACCGGTGGAACCAGGAAGGAACCAGGTGTCGTTGAGGAGCAATCAGGTGCTGTCCTGAAGCTTGTCTTTGCACCCACGCGGACCAGGAGGCATCGAGGACGACCAGGTGCTGGAGAGGAGCTGTCCCACGAAGGTTCTCGCAGATGGAGGGGTCGACTTACGGATTGGAGCCAACAAGCCTAAGCAAAGGCAACACACGCAAGATACACAAAAGGCATCTGGTGCAGACCAGGAGGGTCTGAGGTGCCTCACCTTTGGAGGGAGGCAAGGGCCAGTCTGGAGCAACCAGACCAGCGAGGTGATTCAAAAGAATTGTCGTCACAGAGGCTACTAGCCAACGGGCTAGCAACCAGACAACGCGTCGAGCAGAACACAAGCAGAAGGGCCCCAGGCAGAACTCGTGGAGTGTGGAGGGCTGATCTTCGGTGCAGGTGGAGCTCGGATTCGGGGCTTCTCAATCCCCAGTGCACATCTTCGAGGATACCTCAGGAGCTGCACAGTTAGCAAGTCGTGGACTTTTCAAGATGGCCAGTCCCACGTGTCTCGTCGTCTCCACGGATCTCAGCTATGCTGCATACGGGAAGAGAGGGTCAGAGAGGTCTGGAAGTCTGGGTCTTGACAGGTTCTGAGCTCGGGTCCCGGCGGGAGCGTCGACAAAGCAAGCCGTTGATTTGCTGGATGGTGCCTAGTTGCCCAGGGTGGTCACTCCTTGGCCACAAGGGAGATTCTTCAGTCTTCAGCAGAACGTCGAAGGTCCAGAGTTTTGTTTCAAGTTTCAGTTCAGGATCAAATCTAAAGTCCTGGGGTTCAGCTCCTACCTTTATACAGCCAAAAGGGGCTGGATTACTTTCTAGGTCCCTCCTATGGGTGGGACCAGGAAGGGGGTGGTTACACCCCCTTTCCTTTGTGCAGTTTCGCGCCAGAGCTGGGGCTGGAGTGCCCCAGCAACCGGTTTGAACTGGGGTATGCATGGAGCACCTAGTGTGCCCCAGGCAGTGTCTCATTCTATTCAGCCCTCCCTGTCCCAATACACAAAGTCCTGTCTGGGATGGTGCTCGCACCTCTCCAGGCAGGAAACCTATTGTCCAAACCTCCGTGACTGGAAGGACTCCCAGCAGCAGGAGGTCAGACTTGTGTCTGTGGCAGCAGCGTCCATTTTGTGGCGCTGGGGCTCTGGTTAACTTTAACCGGGATAGTCAGCAACAACATGTCTTCTCCCTCTAGAAGGGTGGAATGCTACCCCCGTCGCCAGAATTGGCGAGGGGATAGTATTACAAAGCATATGACACCTTACACAACATGTTTAGATAAAGCCAAACCAAAGTTAGCATTCAACCGCGAGGATTATAATGCACTTAAGAGTATATGGTATGGCGAAATCATAGAACAGCTATAAGGACATGGTTCCGCAAGCTGGAGACAGGCTCAGCTCATGCTAGAGCACCATCTCACACATAACCAAGCACTCTGCCTCCAGGATTGTTAAGGCCTGCCATAGGAGTGACTTATTGGTTACTGTGTGTCTATATATAAGGGTAGATATAGGAATACTATACCTAAGCAAGAGGTGATTACACGACCTTGCCCTAGCTGAGTGATCAGCAAGTTGTGCCAGTTTGAGTGGCCAGCCAAGGGTGGCATAATACATGCTGCAGCCCCTGGTACGCCTTGGTTACACCTATGCCCTGAGTACCTAGGGTACACTTCTACAGGGGTTGACAAGGTGAACCAATTCCCAATTGGTATGTACCTAGAGTACATGGTTTAAATTTAGAGAGAGTGCATCTGGGCTGTGGGTCTGCTTAGCAGGCCCACAGCCACATCTAAGTCGAAAACCAGTAAAGCAAAAGCAAAAAGTAGTGGTGACCATAGGAAGCAGACCCTACTCTCCTACAGTTACCACGTCCGCCGCCGCGCTGGATGTTAGTCTGCGGCCCGTGGCTGGCAGGACGTGAGGGGGCGCCCCTTCCTTGGCCACGAAAGGAGCGAAAGGCAGAAGTTTGCTGGCGCTGGCCCGACAGGCCCAAGGACTTGGCCGTAGTCCTGGAGTCCTTGAAACGCTCAAGCGCAATGTCTGCTTTGTCGCCAAAGAGGCGTCGGACATCAAATGACATGTCCATGAGGGAATTCTGGACATCAGCCAAAAAGTTGGCGGACCTCAGCCAGGCGTCGCGGCGAACGGCCGCCGTCGTGGAAATCGCCCTGCCCAGCGAGTCCGTGGTGTCCAGCCCACATCGGATAGAGTACCGTGCTGTATCCTGCCCTTCCGCAAGGGCTTGAGCGAGTTGGACCCGGGCCTCCTCCGGGCAAGCTGACAGCACGTCCGTGACAATGTCCCACAGAGAGTGGGTATAACGGCCCAAAAGGCAAGACGTGTTGACCGACCGCAACCCCAAACTAAGTGAGGAGAACAGCTTCTTACCAAACTGCTCATACCTTTTGGATTCCCGATCAGGTGGAGCGGTTGGGAATGCGGTCTGGCAGTTAGAGGCCTGGATAACCAGGCTCTCGGGGGTGGGGTGGGTGGACATGAAGCTAGGGTCACCCGGGGCCGGGTGGTGGCGCCTGGCCACGTTCCGATCTACAGGGGGATCAGTAGCGGGCCTGGACCAAGTGCCCAACAGAACGTCAGTAAGGGTCTCATTAAACGGCAGTAGAGGCTCCAAAGAGCTTGCCTGCGGTTTAAGGACCTCAGTGAGGAGGCTAGTTCTCACAGTCGCGACGGGGAGCTCAAGACCCAAGGCCTAGGCAGCCCTTGTCAGCACCATGCTGTAAGCAGCCCCCTCCTCCGTTGCCACGGTAGGAGGGAGACAAAGCCAGTGTCTGGCAAAGTGTGCAAACCACTGGCCTCCCCTAGATCAACTGCCCAGTCCTGATACGACTGAAACTCTCGTGCCAGAGAGTCCTCAGACCCCTCCCAATCCCCCTCGTCTCCCATCTCCTGATAGGCAGGTGCAAAGGATGGGGCCGGATCATAGAAAAATTGCTCTTCTCTCGGCGTCGAGTGACGCCGGTTTGACGCCGGATCAGGACCGAGGGAGGGACCGGGGACGACGTTGTCCAGGGACCGCGTCGGGGGCGACACCCTGGGGGGCGGCGCCGGCGGAGGGGGCGTAAGGTCGACCAGCGGCAACCCGGATCCGGTGGGGCCCTGCGGCGTCGGGACCAAAGTCGTCAACGGCGCCGGGCCAAAGCAACCGGCCCACTTGGGCTCCCAGTCGGGGCCGCGGGGTCCGAAGGCGCCACAGCGGGACCCGACGGAGGAGAGAGCGACCTCATGGCCATGAGGAAGGCATCGATCTCCTTCGGCGTCACGTTCAGCCCAGGGACCGGCGGGTATGGAGCTGGCAGCGGCGCCTGCGGCTCCGGCGGAGCCGCGTGGGCAGTGTCGCCCGAACCCCCGGCCGCATCGCGCAATGTCGTTTCTTCGACTTCTTGTGCCTCTTACCGGAGGACTTGGAGCCCGATAAATAGTGTCGACTCGCCGAGCTGCGATGACTGTGGCCCCGCGACCAGTCCTTCAACCTCCTCCTCGACCTGGACCGTGAACGGCGCGGGCCAACTGCCGGAGCTCGAGGCGCTTACAGGACCGCTCCCGCCTAGCCTTCGACATCAAGGCCCGGCAGTCGGGGCACGACTTGTCATCATGGTCGGTCCCAAGGCAATACAGGCACCAGCGATGGGAGTCGGTAACCGACATGAGTCGGTTGCAATCGGCACAGGGCTTGAACCAGGGCATCCCTACCAGCACCGATAGACTTACGACTCGAAACAGGATCAAAAAGATTGAAAAAGTTAGTCAAAAAGTGACTAAGGAGTACTGCTTTTTCCGGATCTGCGCTTGCTGGCGCGGAAAAAAGAAAACTGACGTCAGCGCACAAGGGCGGCGTCTAAGTACTCCGACGACGTCATCCCGGCGCTAACGACGGACTCGGAGCCGCAGAGGACGCCTACCGACGCGTAGGGGTACTGCTACACAAAACTTTCCGGATCCAGTCTGACGCCTGGGGATATTCTAAGGTGAGGAATCTAACACTAACCTGTTTCTTTCAGATACTGTGGCACCAAAAGTCATTGAAGGGAAGAGCAGAGTACAGCTACTGCGAAGCAACCCTGCAAGTACATACAACATCCTCACAGGGGGCAGAAAATCATGTGAAAAACGTCACAGCAGACTAAGAGGCCTGCAACCGCAGTCTATAAACAGTGAAGGACAACAAGGCCAGAACAGAAGAATAACAATAATTTACCCCCCAACACAACACCAACAAGGAGAGGCACATTCCCTGTAAAGAGCTAAGGCCCGAGGCACGGCCCAACTCGGAGGACTGCAGAGGAGTCAGAAACATCAAGCAATGCAAAGGGGGAAGAGCACGAGTAGGCCTCACACTGAAAGACCAGAGTGCAGGGACGCAGAAGTACCCAAGAATTCACCAACAAATCAAAAGAAAGGAAGAAAGGATCAAACAAACAGAATGAAGGAGGGAGGAAGTGAAAGAGGGCAGAGACAAAAGTACCTGGAGGCAGGCGAGTGCAAAAGACCAAGCTGGAGGTCCTCGCTGAACGGGGAGGTAGAGCGGTCGTGAAGGAATCTGCGGTTAGAATCGTCTCTACCAGATACATCGTTACTGAATTTGAATTTTTAGTTGTTTATAGAGCGCACATTCACTAAGCAGTTTCTTGGCGCTATAGGATTTCAAACTGAGGGAGACATTGAGGGCTATGGGCTGAAAGCTTGCTGGAATAGGAAGGTCTTAAGAGCCTTGCGAAATCCTTGTAGGAGGGGGAGGATCTGAGAGGGGGGGGGAGGGAGTTCCAGAAGGTGGGTGCAAGTACTGAAAATTTCTGGCCACCGGATCGTTTTTTCATGAACCGGGGGATGACTAACAGGGATTTGGCGGAGGAGCGGAGGTCTCTAGCAGGGCAGTAATTGATGATAGCAGAATTGATGAACGCTGGAGCAGTGCCCGCCCGGGCTTGAAAGGTAAGGCAGCCAAGCTTAAAAAGGGCTCTCTGTTTGATTGGTAGCCAATGAAGGGCAATGAGAAGGGGGAGGAGTGATGATGTTTCGGTAGGCCATGCACCAGGCGGGCTGCCTGGTTCTGCACCGTCTGGAGGCGTTGGAGTGCATAGGCGGGGGCACCATTGTAAATGATGTTCCCGTAATCGATCTTGGATAAGACCATGGCCATAACAATCAATTTGAGTGCTGAGGGGGAGAAGAACCGGGATACTTTCCTAATAATACGTAAAGTAAAAAAACAGGAGGAGACAACAGAACTGATATGGGTGTGGAGTGTTAAGCGGTGGTTGAGCGTAATTCCAAGGGTCTTAACCGAGTGGCAAGGAGTGGAGGGGGGCTGAAGGAAGGGGGCCAGAAGGAAGGCGACCAGGGGTTGACCCCGCCTCCAGTCAGTATCAGCTCCGTTTTATCCGGGTTGAGTTTGAGATGGTTTGCATTCATCCAAGCCCGGATAAACAGCAGGACAGACTGGAAGCGGGAGGCTCCTAATGAAGGAACGGAAAAATTAAAGATGAGTTGGAGGTCATCAGCATAGTTGTAGACTGTGACCTCCATTTGTTGAAGTGCAAAAATAAGAGGGAATATATAGAGGTTAAATAAAAGGGGGGAGAGAGAAGAGCCCTGGGGAACCCCGCATTTCACCCTGGTAGGTGGGGCCGAAAGTTCGGCAAGATGGACCGCCTGTGTGCGTCCCTCCAGGAAGGATCCTATCCAGGTAAGAGCCTGGTCACCTATGCCCGCCGCCCTGACACGAGACAGAAGGATGGAATGGTCTACCGTGTAAAAGGCGGCGGACAGGTCAAGGAGAACCAGGGCCTGGGGGATGTTGGTGTTGAGTCCCTCCCTGAGCTGGTCCGTGACTGAGATGACCACCTTCTCTGTGGAATGCAGGGGCGGAAGCCCGCCTGGCAGGGTGCGAGGTAGTTGCTGCTCTCTATGAAAGAGCTAAGTGCCTGGGTGACGTGAGACTCTGCTACCTTTCCCAGATAGGGAAGAAGGGATATGGGGCGGTAGTTTGCCGGAAGAGAAGGATCGGCGCCTGTTTTTTTTAATATAGGGAAAATTATAGCAGTCTTAAAGGGGGCTGGAACAATGCCAGAAGTAAAACAGTTGTTCAAAAGAGCAATGGCGGGGGCAGGGCACGCCGAGAAAAGCTGACAGAGGATGCGTGCCGGGCCGATGTCAGCTGGGGAGCCCGATTTAACACGCCTAAGTAGCAAAAGCAGGGATTCTCTCGTGAGTGGGGGGATAGTGGTAAGGGAACGATTATTGTCAGGTGGCTGAGGGGGAGAGAAGGTGGGAGGGGGAGGGGGAATATTGGCTTTAATAAGGGCAATCTTATCAATGAAGAACTCATTGAGCGAGTCACATAAGACCTGGGAGGGGGGGATCATGGGTGAGGTTCTATCCGAAGATGGCAGTTCGTGGACGGTGGAAAATATCTCGCGAGATTGACATTCGGCCGCTAAAATACGCTCAGAGAAGTACTCGGCCTTGGCTGTCAAAATGGCAGCTTTATATTCTTTGAGCACTGTGATTAAGAGTTGTCTGTGGGCGGGGCAATATGCTCTTTTCCAGGCTCGTTCGGTCTGCCTTAGCTCCAATTTCTTGGCTTTGAGAGCGGCGCTAAACCATTTGTTGGCATTATGGGTGCGGTTGATGGTAGTACGCTTCAAAGGGGCCACCGGGTCACAGGCATTGGTGAGCCACTGATCTAATGTGGTGGCTTGTAAGCGAGGGTCCGAGCCCGAAAGGGCTGGGCAGGAGGCAGCTAGCGAGTTACGAAGAGAAGGAATATCGACTTTGTGCCAACTCCTAGCCCAGGTGTTTTTGGGAAAAAGAGGAGATATTGTATGGCTCAGGTCCAAAGAGAAGGTAAGCAAAGAATGATCCGACCAGGAACAGGGCAAAATGATAGGGGTAGACATTGGGATGTTAAGTGTCCAGATCTGATCCAGGGTGTGGCCCCGGATGTGGGTAGGGCCTTGAACGTGCTGGGTAAAATTGAGACTAAGGAGCAGTTGGGTGAAGTCTGAAGGTAAGTAACTCGTACATCTGATAGAGACTACTAGCCGCAGATTCCTTAACTTAGAATAGATACCCTAGCCGAACCCAGAAAGGAGGAGGGCCTGTGAGAGAACCACCCAGTAGGAAGGAACCCAGGGCCCCGGCAGGGGACGTGCATAGGGGACAAAAAGGGCGGCTCAGCCCCCCCAACAAGCAGAAGGAAGCAAGCGCGAGGCAAGGGGAGGGCAGGACAGCCCCACGCCCAGCCAAGGTACGAGGACCATCTACCAGAAAGCCCTGAAGGGACAGACAACGGCAGAGGAGTACAGAGGAAGAAAGAATGACCCCAAAACTCCAAGGAGTAGAGGTAGAAGTGGAGGCAAGCCCCTCACCGGAAAACACCCACACACAGTGAAAGGGACAGCTGAACCGGCCACAGCCCCAAGGCAGCAGACAAGGCAGGAAGGACTCCACAGTCAAGAAAGACAGGCGTGAGAAGAGACGAAGTTTCACAAGGCTCTAGCAGACCGAGAGGCAGGAGCACAACGGCCCACCCCAAGGCCACCGGTCGTGGACCAGAAAGAGCAGGTGTGCGCAGCCACCACTGGCAAGTACTATGAAGCAGAGCGCGCAAGACGAAGGCAAGGGCCGATGAAATCCAAAACAACCCCAAAAGGGAGATTGTTTTGGACATAGCTGACCCACGAAAAAGAGAAGAGGAGGGGAAAAACGAAGGACGGACAAGCCGTGCACCAGAATCCAGGAAAATACCATGAAATCCTATCCCCCCTGGAACACCAGGCAGAGGACAGGCTCCAAATGCTGGACAAAAAGGGCGGAACACCACGGCACAAAGCTGCAAACAGCATGCCAAAACCGGTCCAACGATGTAGCAAATACTGAAACGACAGACCCTGGAGCAGTGCAAGCTACACCCAGTCGAGAACAAAGAACTGCATCAGCAGTATACAGCAATGCCAGGAAAGGCGAGGAGCCCACAAGTGGATCCACACCCCCCCCACAGCGTAGGAGAGAGCTATACAATAGCTACAAGTACCCCACTTAGGGTATGACACGTCCCAAAAAAAACATGAGAACCACTCTTAGGGAAAAAATGCGGCGTCCGAGTACAAGAACATAAGATCTGCGGTAGGAACCACAGACGGCTTAGCAAATCGGCCAAGAAATACACATTTGCCAAAAGGGCTGAACCAGCAGCCAACAGAAGAGAGGGACCAACCAAGGGACCCCGAAGGCACGTCAAGCATACAAAACATGTTTTGAGTGGTCCATCTATATGGACCACTCAAAACAACAGAACCCAGGAGCAGGTGGGATAACACCTCCCATCAAGCCCCTGAAGATCAACAAGCCAGGTTACGTAGGGTGCGGAGGACGGAGGCCCGCAAGAAGACGCTGAATGGCGGAGTCCGCATGAGTGTTAAACAAAAGGACCCCATCAAAGGGCAGGTCAACCAGACCCGTGCTAATGTTCTAAGGAAAAACAGCATCCCGCAGCCAAGCATGGTGACCGAAAGCCACAGAAGTGGCCATAGTGCGGCCCAGAGCATCGGCAACATCCAAGGCCGTATGAAGAATAAACGCGGCCAACTCCTTACCATCCAACAAATGGTGCCGTAGATCAGCACGGGCACCCTCATGAGAGACATGAGAAAGAAGGTACTCCACAGAATCCCACAGGCTGGAAGTAGCCCTCGCCAACACACAAGAGTGTTGAGGGCCCGCAAGGCAGCACTGGAAGAAGCAAAGATATTACGCCCCCATGAATCCAACCAACGGGCCGAGACGGAGGAAACAACACCACAGGCAAGGACGGAAAGGCAGTCTGCAGAATAGAGCCTTGAGTAGAAGGGTTGAAGGAAAGGCAGACTTTGTCGTGCGGAGCAGGACGTTGGTGATGCAGGAGCGGCTGAGGCACCGGATCATCCGTGGCAGGACGCCCCCAAGTCCCCATAAGGCACCCCAGGCCCGGCCCCGGCCTCCACCCGCGGCACTGCCAGGGCCGGGGAGGAAAGCCTCTGGCGCCAAAACAACACTGGCTCGGCCTCTGGTAAGGCAGCCACCTGCTCAGAGGGCTGAGAGGGACTCGGGGACAAGCCCTGAGTCCCGGCGACCTCCTGCGACGCCACAGGGAGCCCCATAGGGATTTGCTGTGAGGCAGGGACGCCACGGGTCGAAGAGTGGAGCCCCGAAGGACTACCCCTCGACGACACCATCCTCCTACAACCTGAAGCTGAAACCTTCGTAACTGAAGCCGCCGGCGACTCCGCGGAAGGCCAAGCACGAGGCAAGGGATCTGCGGACGTCTCAGGAGGTGGAGGAGGGGCCAAAGAAGCCTGCAGAGCCACAGCGTAGGCTGTCATTCGGGCCCTAGTCGCCCTCTGCCGGGAGACGGCAGGTAGGGTGGCGACCGGAGGGGGGGGGGGGCACATCCTGAGGGGAACCCGTGCCCTCCGCCGAACGAGTATAAGACTTCGGAGACAAACTACAGGACCTACCAGCTGGCGAGCGACACCCTTGGGGCCATGGTGTAGGGAGATGCCACAGACGGAATCAGAGGTTTCTGGCTTCTGACGTAGGGGACGGACGCTGGGATGACACTGTGAGAAGTTGGCCTGATATATGATGCTCACTAGTTCTAGTGATCACCTTGTATCAGTCCAAACAACCCTTATGGTGATTGGTTGTAAGTCAACCTTAAAGACCAGCTATCCTAATAGTAGCATGGACAAAGCAGTCTTGGCTAAACTCTTTTGGCATGTGAAGCCAGCTGTTTTACCACAATATAACCCCTTGAATACCAGATGAAAGGACACCACACAGGTTGTTATGAAAATAAACAGTATATTTATTAATAACAACACCTCTGAACTCTTTATGAGGTCAGAGGGCTAAGCACATGACAATCTCTTAAGAAAAATACGACAAGTTGCACAAAATTACAATGGTGCCTTAGAGGCACGACAAACCATATACTAAGTAAGTGGAATGTGAGAGTCGATAAAAAGAATGGAGCTGTCCAGAGGCTGGAGGACCGCTGGGACTACGCTATCCTAACCTTAGGTAAGTAATAGGAGGCCCACGGGACGCGGGTGCAGAGTGTGAACTCACACGCGGGATGCGTAACAACGTCTATGGACAGTACAGTTCAAGTTAAAGGTGAGTACGGACAATCCTGACTAGGTAGGACTAAAACGACAGTGGAACTGGACACTAGGACAGTTAAACTAGCCTTGAGCACCGAAATGCTCTCGTTACCTCACCCACGGGCTGCGGGTGCATAGGTGCCAAAGTGTGTCGGGTTCTCGCATTGAAGTCAATGGAGCCTGAAAGAAAAGATGCTGCAGGCGACCAGGAGGAAGATGTCCGGTGCGATCCAAGGGTGGATCGGTGAAGAAGAAGACCTGAACGCAGAGGGGACAATGTTCACAGTCACTAGCCAGTGACTGGAGTGGAACCAGGAAGGAACCAGATGTCGTCGTCGCGATCAGGTGAAGAGTGGACGCTTGACTCTGCAGCCACGTGGACCAGGAGGTGTCTTCGACGACCAGGATGGAGGCACGAGCTGTCCCACGCAGGCTCTCGCTGTCGGCGGTGTTGGATCCGGAATCGGCCTTGGCAAAGGCAACCCACGCGGTGAGTGGAGAAAGCGTCTGGTGCGGACTAGGAGAGTCCGGGGTGCCCCTCTTTTGGAAGGGAGCAAGTGCTAGTCTGGAGCAACCAGACCAGCAGAAAAGATTTCAAGGTTCGTCGTCTAGGAGGCCACTAGCCAGCCGGCAAGTGACCAGACAACGCGTCGAGCAGCAAGCAAGCAGAAGGGCCCCACGCAGATCTCGTGGATGCTGGAGGGCTGATCTTCGGTGCAGGGGCTGCTCGGGGCTGGGGCTTCTCAGTCCCCAAAGCACTTGGTCGAGTTTACCTCGGGAGTCGTGCTGGAAGCGAAGTGCAGGTTCGTTCAAGATGGCCGGTCCCATGTGTCTCGTCGCACCCACGGATCTCAGCTGTGCTGCAGATGTGAGTTGAGGTCGGAGAGGTCTGGGAATCCGGGTCTCGTCGGGCTCTGAAGTCTGGATCCTCGAGGGAAGACGACAAAGTGAAGCCGCTGGACGCTTGATGGTGCCTGCAGATGCAGGGTGGACACTCCTTGCGCACAAGGGAGATTCTTCAGTCTTCTGTGTAGCAGAACGTCGAAGTCCAGAGTTTTTTCATGTAGAATGGTTCAGGATAATCTAATTTGGAATGGGACCAGCTCCTACCTTTATCCTGCTAAAGGGGGCTGTACTGCTGACTAGGTCCCTCCCCTGGGTGGGACCAGGAAGGGGGGTGGTTAGACCCCCTATCCTTTGTCCGGATTTCGCGCCAGAGCTGGGGCAGGGATGCCCCAGCAACTGGTTTGAACCGGTGTATGCACGGGGCACCTTGTGTGCCCCAGGCATGTCTCATTCCTTTCAGGCCTCTCTACCTCAATACACAAAATCCTGTCTGGGTTGGTGTTAGCACCTCACAAGGCAGGAAACGCTTTGTCCAAGCCGCCCTCGCTGGAAGGACTCCCAGCAGCAGGAGGTCAGACTTGTGTCTGTGGTGGCAGCATCCATTTTGGATGCCAAGGCTCGAGTTAACTTTAACCGGGGTTTACAGTTACATACATGTCGTGCCCCTTTAGAAGGGTGGAATGCTACCCCCGTCGCCAGAATTGGCGAGGGGGTAGTATTCCAATTCGTATGACATCTTACTCGACATGTTTTGATAATGTTATACCAGAGTTAGCATTTAACCGCGAGGTTGATAATGCACTTTAGCGTATATGGTATAGCGTTATCATGGAACAGCTATTAGGACTTGGTTCTGCAAGCTGCAGACGGGCTCAGCTCATGCCAGAGCACCATCTCACATAATTCAAGCACTCTGCCTTCAGGATTGTTAAGGCCTGCCATAGGAGTGACTGATAGGAGGATATGTGTCCATTTTAGGGTTAGATATAGGTATACTATATCTATAGCAAAGGGTGATTACACCACCGTGCCCCAGCTGTCGTGCAGCCAGTTGTGTCAGTTTTAGATGGCCAGCCAGGGGTGGCATAATACATGCTTCAGCCCCTGGTAGGCCCTGGGTACACCTATGCCCTGGATACCTAAGGTATACTGTACAGGGACTGATAAGGTGGCCCAGTACCAATTGGTAAATGCACCTAAAGTACATGGTTGTCAATTTAGAGAGAGAACAGCTAGGCTGTGGGTCTGATTAGCAGCCAGGGAAAGTCGTAAACCAGTGAAGCAAAAAGCAAAAATCTGGGGTGACCATAGGATTGCAGACCCCACTCTCCTACATAACCCCCCCCCCCAAACTTAGGGACATTAAACTAACCTTGACCAGGTGAGTCTTCCTGTTCTAAGTGGAAATACCTGGAGAGACCATCTGCATTGCCATGGTCAGTCCCTGGTCTGTGCTCCACTGTAAAGTCCATCCCCTGTAGGGAAATGGACACCCTAAGAAGTTTGGGGTTTTCACCCTTCATCTGATTTAGCCATAAGAGGGGCTTATGGTCGGTCTGAATCTTGAAGTGAGTTCCAAACAAGTATGGCCTCAACTTCTTCAGGGCCCAAACAACAGCAAAGGCCTCCCTCTCAATAGCTGACCAACGTTTCTCTCTAGCTGTCAGCCTTCTGCTTATAAAAGCAATGGGCTGGTCATGACCATCAATATTCAGTTGAGATAGAACAGCTCCCACACCCAACTCAGATGCATCTGTTTGGACAATGAAGGTTTTGGAGTAGTCAGGACTCTTGAGAATAGGTGCAGTACACATGGCCTGCTTTAGGTCATCAAATGCCTTTTGACAGCTAACTGTCCACTGAACTTTCTTTGGCATTTTCTTGCTTGTCAGGTCATTAAGTGGTGTCACAATGGACCCATAATTTTTGACAAACTTCCTATAGTAACCAGACAGGCCCAAGAAAGCTCTGACCTGTGTCTGGGTGGTTGGAGGAGCCCAGTCCTTTATGGCCTGTATCTTGCTTTCCAATGGTTGAACCTGGCCTCCACCTACAAGGTGGCCCAGGTACACAACCTGACTCTGCCCTATCTGGCACTTAGTAGCCTTGATAGTGAGGCCTGCCTTTTGCAGGGCCTCCAAAACTTTCCTCAGGTGATCCTCCCAGGTTGAGCTAAAGACAGCAATATCATCTAGATATGCTGCACAGAAGTCATCCAACCCAGTGAGAACTTGGTTCACCAACCTTTGAAAAGTGGCAGGTGCATTTTTCAAACCAAAGGGCATCACCACAAATTGGTAATGACCTCCTGGGGTAGAAAATGCTGTTTTGGCCTTGGCATCCTCAGCTAACCTGATCTGCCAATAACCAGCTATTAGGTTAAATGTACTTAAGAAAGTTGCAGAAGCCAACTTGTCTATCAGTTCATCTGCCCTAGGTATTGGATGGGCATCTGTCTTAGTGACAGCATTGAGACCCCTGGAGTCTACACAAAACCTCATCTCTCTCTTACCATCCTGGGTGTGAGGTTTAGGAACTAGAACTACAGGACTAGCCCAAGGGCTCTCTGAGGGTTCAATGACTCCCAATTCCAACATCTTTTGAACTTCCTTCTTAATGCAGTCCCTGACGTGGTCAGGTTGCCTGTAGATTTTACTCTTGACAGGCAGACTGTCACCAGTGTCCATCTCATGGGTGCACCAGTTTGTCTGACTGGGTGTCAGTGAAAACATCTGTCTGAAGGATTGAAGAACCTGTTTACAATCCTCTTGTTGATGCTCAGAGAGGCTGTCAGAAAAGACTACACCATCTACTGACCCATCATCAGGGTTCTGAGTGAGCAGGTCTGGGAGAGGGTCACTCTCTTCCACCTGCCCTCATCTGTGGCCATGAGCAAGCCCATGTCCTCCCTGTAGACAAATGCTTTGAGCCTGTTTACATGAAGCACCCTGTGGGGCCTCCTGGGAGTTCCCATGTCTACCAAGTAGGTGACTACTCCCTTTTGCTCAATGATGGTATGGGGTCCAGACCACTTGTCTTGGAGAGCTGCTGGGGCCACTGGCTCCAGCACCCACACCTTCTGTCCTGCATTGTAAACAGTTAGGACAGCCTTTTGGTCATGCCAAGCTTTTTGAAGTTCTTGGCTGGCCTCAAGGTTTTTAGATGCCTTCTCCATGTACTCTGTCATCCTGGAGCAGAGACCAAGTACATAGTCCACTATGTCAAGTTTGGGATTTTTGAGAGGTAACTCCCATCCTTCCTTCACCAGACATAGGGGTCCTCTTACAGGATGCCCAAACAGAAGCTCAAAAGGGCTGTAGCCAACCCCCTTCTGTGGGATCTCTCTGTAAGCAAACAGGAGGCAGGGTAAAAGGATGTCCCATCTTCGCCAAAGCTTTTCAGGTAACCCTTTTATCATCCCTTTTTTTTAAATTTCTTTTTTTTTTATAAAGACGTTTATTATTATTCAAGAAAGCAGTACATATAGCTTAGCCTACAACCCTGCGGGCCGGCTGAAACATTGCGATGCGACTTGGGGATAAGGGAGTGCAGATAAAGATGCATCGTACCGTCCGTTGTACCCTCAGTGAATGAGGCTTTAATTACAGTTTACATATCACATGCGTGCACTGTACAGTTATGTCGGCAAATGACGTCTCATTTTTAATTTTTTCTTATAAGTAAACTTTTTAACTCTGCAAACTAAACAGATCAGTTCTCATTGGTATGTCCCAATTTGTAGCTGCTCCAGCGCGTGTTTTGCCGGCATCCATGACACTGAAACCAGCAGCGCATGCGCTCAGTCTGCCTCCGTCAGAATGTGTGACAGCCGTTGAGAGCAGTGGGGCCCCTCAGGCTGTCAACAGAGTGCGCGTAGCGCCTAACGGATGAACTGAATAGCCACGCTATGTTCTCGGGGGACGTCACCCGCGTCCGGTCTCGTGGCCGGACAAGGGTCCAGGAGCATCTTCGTGGTGTGGCGTGTAAGGAGGTCATGGCTACGCTCGGGAAACCAGAGTCCGAAACAATGAACATGGGGATATGTGTGGGATGGGGAGTGGGAAGGGAGAGTGTACCTGCGGGAGCGATGCCACAGAGAGGGGCCGGGGGTGTGTTTCAATCCATTGTGGATTAGTGTGACTTCACGTGGGTGTTCGCCCGTGCCCGGAGCCAGCATGTCAGACGTATGGCGCAGCCGCTGCCCAGTGCGTCCGGTGGGGGGGCAGGCTGCCTGCGAGCCGCTGGCGCCTCATCTCCAGCGCTCCCGGCTGGCGGGAGTCATGTTGGGGGGGATACAGCCCGTGTCCCTGTCGTCGTCACTACTACCCCAGCAGTGCTATCCTACTCGTAGCGGTCTCTATGTGAGCCCTCTGGCCGTGCCTTCCCCCTGGAGGGACCTCAGTATTGCGTCCCAGAGTTGGGCTATCGGGAACTGCCTTAAGCCCGCTATCTCCTCCCGGTGTAGTGCCGTGCTTTCTGCTCTAGCCCAGTTGGTGAAGGATGCATACCAGTGTTTGGGGATTGGCGGTTCCCTTCTTTTCCAGTGTTTAGTGAGCAGTCTTTACCCTTTTATCATCCATTTGAGGGTCTTGTTGAATCTCTCAACAAGCCCATTGCACTGTGGGTGATAGGGTGTGGTGAACTTGTAGTTCACACCCAATTCCTTCCACATTGCAGTCAAGTATCGTGACATGAAGTTTGCACCTCTGTCAGAGACAACCTCCTTAGGAAACCCCACTCTAGTAAAAACTGCAAGTAGGGCCCTGGCCAGAACAGGAGCTGTAGTAGTCCTAAGGGGAATAGCTTCTGGATACCTGGTGGCATGATCCACTATCACCAGTATAAATATGTGCCCAGATGCTGTTGGGGGGTCCATTGGTCCAACAATGTCAATCCCCACTCTTTCAAAGGGTACCCCCACCACAGGTAGTGGTATGAGGGGGGCCTTTGTTGTGCCACCTGATTTGCCACTGGCTTGACAGGTGACACATGAGCGACAAAACTCTTTAGTGTCTTCAGACATATGAGGCCAGTGAAAGTGTGGGGCAAGCCTGTCCCAAGTCTTGTTCTGGCCTAAGTGACCTGCAAGGGGAATCTCATGGGCTAAGCTGAGAAGGAAATCTCTAAGAGACAAGGGGATGACCAGCCTCCTGGTAGCACCAGGCTTGGGGTCTATTGCCTCAGAGTATAGGAGTTCATCTTCCCAATATACCTTATGGGCACCTGTAGCATTCCCTGCAGCCACAGCAGCAGCCTGCTGTCTAAGGGGTTCAAGAGAGGCACAGTCTAATTGGGCCTGCCTCAAGTCTGCCCTGGAAGGTCCCCCTGTCCCAAGAAACTCAACCTGATCAGGTTCAAGCTCTTCTAGGACAGTTCCTTCTGGGGTCTCTGGGTCAGCCTCCTGAGAGGGCTGATCCTCAACCTGAGGCAGGGGGGAAGGCTCTGCCTTAACCCTACCATTCCTTCTCTTGGGTAGTGTCTGGTCCATTCTTCCAGGATCCAGCACTTGTTCAGCTGGGCATTTCTTGGCCTGTGACCTAGTCACAGCAAGGATGTGAGAGGAGAGACCTAGCATTTCTACATGAGTCCTGTACTCCACATCTGACCACAGTGAGGATTCCTAATCATTGCCCAAAAGACAATCTACTGGGAGGTCTGAACTAACTACAACCCTTTTGAGGCCAGTTACCCCTCCCCAGGAGAAATTAACAACTGCCATACTGTGATTGGTAGTGACATTGCTAGCATTGGTCACTAGGTAATCTGAACCTAGCATGATCTGGTCAGGGTCCACAAATGTTGGTGTCACCATAGTGACACTGGCAAATGTGTCCCTGTAGGCCTGATCCATTTTTCCATTAATTAAAGGCGTTTGTCTGTATTTGCTCAGAGTACTAGGACTTACAGTAGGGGTCATATCCATGTCCCCAGTACAAACAAGAACTGCCTGCGTAGGTATTCTGACTAAGTCAGAATCCACCTCAGTTCCCAGGGTTAACCCAACTATAGCCTTGGGAGGTACACTACCACTATTAACTGTACCAGGGGGTGCAGGTGTCTTAGGGACAGTAGTGGTAGGAGTTTGGCCTTTCTTGGTGCACTCACTAAACCAGTGAGTTTTACTTTTACAGTATTGGCACCATGGTTTCTTAGGACCATCATTCTTCTTCTTTTGGGAATTTTGGGACCCACCCTCCTTAGGTTGTTGGGGCCCTGTTGAAGACTTCTGGTCATTTTGCTTATTCTCATTACCCTTCTGGTCTGCTTTCTTCTGGCCACCACCCTGGTTCTGCTGCTTGACCCTTGTCCTGACCCATCTGTCTGCCTTCTTTCCCAATTCTTGGGGGAGAGGTCAGATCTGAGTCAATCAAGTGCTGATGCAACAACTGGTTCTGACAATTATTTAAGATTTGCTCTCTCATAATTAGATTATACAATCCTGTGAAATCAGTAACTTTACTTCCCAGTAACCAGCCTTCCAAAGCCTTAGTGGCACAATCAACAACGTCAGTCCAATCTTGAGCCTGAGTTTTCTGGGTGTCTCTGAACATTAACCTGTACTGTTCAGTGGTTAAGCCAAACCCATCAATCAGAGCAGTTTTCAAGACGTGGTAATCATTAGCATCCTCATCTCTAACAGCGAGGAGCTTGTCTCTACCTTTACCTTCAAATGAGAGCAACAATATAGCTGCCCACTGACTCTGGGGTACCTGCTGTACTTGGCAGGCTCTCTCCAAAGCAGTTATCCACTTGTGGATATAATCTCCTGTCTTATAGGAGGGCACTATTTTACTCAGGTTTCTAGTATCAAAACCCCTTTCTCTATCCCTAGGGATATTGCTGCCACCAGTGGGGACTACCCCACTCAACTGTTGCTCTCTAGCAAAGGCAAGCTTCTCTTTGACAAGGGCAAGTTCTTCCCTTTGGATCATCAGATTAGCTTCCTTCATCTTTGCTTCATGCTCTCTCCTCTGAGGGGAAGTCATTCTCCTCTGAGCAGATGTATGAGAGTGCACAGATCTATTGGAGTCCCTAGAAGGAGATCTATCTCACCTAACCCCAAAGTTAGGCCTGCTCAGGGTCAGCACTGGGGGTCCCCCAGTTCCTTCCCTACGCATGTCTAAGTTGGCCCTGGTTAGTCTGCTGACTACTACAGGACCTTTGTCTGCCTCATCCCCAGAGGTGTCCTCATCCTCCTCCTCCTCCTCCTCCTCATCTACATCTTCTGTTTCAGGGAGATCTGGATCACCAAGAGTACCTTCTTAGGCTAGCATGCTCCCATCTGTGTTAGAAGCCTAGGATGCCTAAGTTAGGATGCCCCAGCAACTGGTTTGAACCGGTGTATGCACAGGTCACCTTGTGTGCCCCAGGCATGTCTCATTCCTTTCAGGCCTCCCTACCTCAATACACAAAATCCTGTCTGGGGTGGTGCTAGCACCTCCCAAGGCAGGAAACCCTTTGCCCAAGCCGCCCTCGCTGGAAGGAGCCCCAGCAGCAGGAAGTCAGACTTGTGTCTGTGGTGGCAGCATCCATTTTGTGATGCCAAGGCTCGAGTTAACTTTAACCGGGGTTTACAGTTACATACATGTCGTGCCCCTCTAGAAGGATGGAATGCTACCCCCGTCGCAAGAATTGGCGAGGGGGTAGTATTCCAATTTGTATGACACCTTACTCGACATGTTTTGATAATGTTATACCAGAGTTAGCATTTAACCGCGAGGTTGATAATGCACTTAAGAGTATATGGTATAGCGTTATCATGGAACAGCTATTAGGACTTGGTTCTGCAAGCTGCAGACGGGCTCAGCTCATGCCAGAGCACCATCTCACATAATTCCAAGCACTTTGCCTTCAGGATTGTTAAGGCCTGCCATAGGAGTGACTGATAGGAGGATATGTGTCCATTTTGGGGTTAGATATAGGTATACTATATCTATAGCAAAGGGTGATTACACCACCTTGCCCCAGCTGTCGTGCAGCCAGTTGTGTCAGTTTTAGATGGCCAGCCAGGGGTGGCATAATACATGCTTCAGCCCCTGGTAGGCCCTGGGTACACCTATGCCCTGGATACCTAAGGTATACTGTACAGGGACTGATAAGGTGGGCCAGTACCAATTGGTAAATGCACCTAAAGTACATGGTTGTCAATTTAGAGAGAGAACAGCTAGGCTGTGGGTCTGATTAGCAGGCCCACAGCCAGGGAAAGTCGTAAACCAGTGAAGCAAAAAGCAAAGATCTGGGGTGACCATAGGATTGCAGACCCCACTCTCCTACAGACACCGACCTGGACAAGCGGGCAACAGCAATTTTATCCGGCGCTCCCACCAGGACTCCGGTTTGAGGTGCTGACAAGCTTCGCAGTCTGTAGAGTCATGGTGCTCGCCCAGACACCACATACATATCGGGTGAGGGTCCGTCGCCGACATCTGACGTGCACAATCAGTACACGTCTAGAAGCCGGAAGGCATTCGCACACTGTTCCACGAAGCAAAACGTGTAAAGGAGGCCTGAAAACAAGCCAGGACACAATCCGGATCCGCGTTGCATGCGGAAAAGAGAAAAACTGAAGTTGGCACGCCGGGGTGGGGCTTATGTGACCTTGCTGATGTCACGCCCACGCACGCTAGGGCGGAGTCACGTGGTACTGCCGCCCGGCGCGCAGAGATGCTGTGGCAAAGAAAATTTTCCGGATCCAGTCTTACGCCTGGGGATATTTCTTTGTTAAGGAATCTGCGGCTAGTAGTCGCTATCAGATAGGTAGATCACTTGTAGACCCTAGAGGTTTTGGTTTTCCTTGGGAATTCCGCAACACCTGCTCCCTTTCTGAAAGCCAAGGAAGAGGATGCCAAACAAGTAGGACAGCGCTGTTAACCAATCAACGAGCCACACCAGGTGCCGGGCTCACCTACAGAGAAGAGTGCCACCAGGTGACAGCCGTCCGTGGATTTACTTTACGCCTACACTCCATAACTCCTACCTCCTGGGTCCAAGAGTTATGGCGGGTTAAAGTAAAATGTAAGTAAAAATGAGATGAAATTAAGGGCTGGCAGAAGTTCCACAGTTCAACAATCCAAGTTGTGTTTTATGCTTTATGCTTGTGCCTGTGAAACTAAAGCTGTATGTTTTCTTTTTGATACGATCCTGAACCTCGAAGTGCACATCCAAGGTAAGGGTAAGTCTTTGAAAATACATCTTAATCTTCTCTTGTAATCTCTTGGGCTAGGGAACAGCTTCATGGGGAGCTTCAAATTTTAAAGTTTTTGCAGTTTTGTAATTTGGCGGGCTAACACTGACCCTCTCTCCTCTAACACTCGCTGTGAGGCAGCTGGCAGCTCCTATGTTCACCCGAAGCTCTCATCAGGCCAGACTGTTGCTGTAAGCCCCCTCTGTGACCCTGGGACGCCGCAGACCATCCGCAGACCAGCCGGGTACAATACTGGCGCCTCCCCTGCACAACCCAAGCCACTGCGCTCAGCTCCCAGCCTCCCAATAGAAGCGTCCACCGGAACGCAGGGCGGGAGAGCAGGAACATGGTAGGAGGGAGGCAGAGGATCATGCTAGTAACTGCTAGGCTACTGGACAGGCACTTGCGCTTACCCTCTGCCGCCACTTCTCCCTCAAGGTCCTTGTCCATGTCCGAGACCTACGCTTGTCCTGTGGCCCCCTGCAGTCCGTCTCCGCCCGCTTGCCGCCAGTTGCTTCCGCCCTTAGCCCTGGGGGAGCCCGGAGGAGATCATCCACTGCACCGCTCAGCTCGGCCCGTTGTCTTGGTGTTTTACGTGCGGCCCTCCTCCAATCCTCTAGTCAGTAACTGAAAATCCCTCTCTTATGTTATGTTATGTTATGGGTGGTTTTGTAGCGCGCTTAATTACTCAGGAGTATCCTGGCGCGTAAAGATGCAGATAGGCAGTGAACAGAAGAGCTCGAAGAATTAGACCGTCATTTTAAAGAGATGGGTCTTGAGTGCCTTTTTAAAAAGATTGAAATTCTGGGTGGCGTGTAGCATCAGAGGAAGGGAGTTCCAGGCAACAGCTGCTTTCACTGCGATGGAGTGCCCGTCAAGACGCATATGTTTGAAGCATGGAACAGCCATCCGGTATTGAGTGGCTGACCGGAGGGGACGGTTGAGTAGGTACAGGGAGAAGCGTTTCCTCAGGTACAGTGGCCCCTGATCGTGAATGGCTCTATGAGCAAAAGTAAGTGTCTTGAATATAACCCGTTGAGCGACTGGGAGCCAATGCAAGCTGTGCAGGTGTTGTCGGACGCTAGACTTCCGCGAGATGTTAAAGAGAAGTCTAGCCGCCGCGTTCTGTATAATCTGAAGGTGGTTGGACAGGTAGGCCGGGATGCCGATGAACAAGGCATTAGCGTAGTCAAGGAGAGAAAGAATGAGAGCCCTCGCCACTGTTTCTTTGGCCATCCTCGGAAGCAGAGGAAAAAATCTGTGGAGAGCTTTAAGAGTACCAAAGCAGCCGCAGGTAAGTTTTTTAATATGCTCATCAAATTTTAAGTTTTCCCCGAACCATACCCCCAGATTTTTTGCCGGTTTGCCAAAAGAGCTAGGGTGAGGAACATCTGGAGGCCACAAAGATTCTCTGAAGTTGGAAGGGAACTGCCCGTAGAGAAGAATTTCCGATTTATCTTCATTGCACTTTATCTGGGCAAGTGCGAGCCAGTTGAAGACTGAAGAGAGGCAGCTCTGGACAGATGAATTGTCCAGATCCGTACCCGGCCAAGTGAACAGCAGCTGTGTGTCGTCTGCATAAGCTATTAATTTAGCGCCTAGTTCTTCGGCCAGGAAGATCAAGGGGGTCAGGTAGATATTAAACAGAAAAGGGCTTAATGTGGAGCCCTGTGGTACCCCGGTGGAAAGAAGCTTGGCCGAGGACGAATAGGGGGCAGCCACACCTGCTGAGTCCGGTTGTCCAAAAACGCAGTCAACCACTCTAAGGCAGAACCAGTAATGCCAATGGATGACAGCCGGGTGAGAAGAAGCTGATGGGGTACATTGTCGAAAGCGGTAGAGAGGTCTAACAATATCAGAGCCGCTCTGCCGCCGGCGTCCAGGCACTCCCTAATGGCCTCAGACATTTCAACTAGGGCAGATTCAGTGCTGTACACAGCACGGAACCCAGATTGTGCAGGAAGCTTCAACAAAGGCATCCAGCTGGCGAAATGCGCTATTCTCGCATACTTTGGCCAACACCGGCAGCAGGGAGATGGGCCGATAATTAGCTGGAGCTGCAGAGTCCAAACCTGATTTTTTAAGAAGCGGCAGAAGTTTAGCCTGCTTCCAGCAGCCGGGAACTGTAGAAGTCAGAAAGGAGAGACTAATAATTTCAGAGACCTCTGAGCAGACCACCTCTGCCACCCCTCCTAGAACACAGGCGGGGCAGGGGTCGGTGGGTGATCCAGACTTCATAGATTTCAGGACCGCTAGAGTATCAGCTTCAGACGGTGGAGAGAGTTCCCTGAAAACGTGAGTGGTAGAGGAAAAGGTGGGGAATGGACCAAGGCAGAAATACTCTGGCTAAGACAGGCGGTGAGCAGGCTGTCCTGAATCCCAGCAATTTTATCTGAGAAGAAAGAGGACAGATCCTCGCACCATTGCGCAGAAGATGGCTTCGTTGGTTGCTAGGCACAAGGGGATGGAAAGTTATTCACAATGGTAAAGATTTCCTTGCTGTTGGTTTTGGCCCTAAAAATCCTGCCTGCATAGTATTCGCTCTTACCCGCCCTAATGGCAGCATACTATTCCCTCTGAGCCGCACGTAAAGCTCCCTTAGCAGTTGGGCAGTAGGCGAGTCTCCAGCATCTCTCCAGATTTTTTACAACCAAGCTTCAGCTCTCTCAGGGCATGCGAGAACCAGGGCTTGGAGGGCACAGAGCGTTTGTTGAAGCTAAAGTCCTGTTTCACGGAGGCCCCCACCCCTGAGCTAATCCAGGTGTTAAAATGCTGGAGGGCAGCGGGAAGCTCAGAGCCTAATACTGGGCGCCCCTGATGTAAAGCGTTGAACAGAGCAAGAAGATTGATCTTCTGGTGGCAGGTGTTATGCAAAATGTCACAAGAAGGCTTTTCTAAAGGCCAGGGGAACCTAATCAGCATATGATCAGACCACGTGAGAGCTTCGGGATCAGATATCGTTAAGGCAAAGTTGGAACAGACTACATATATTAGATGGCCCCCCGAATGCGTAGGCAGCATAACCCACTGTGTTAACTGGGCTAGGTTTAAGGACTCCAGCAAACTTTTGGAGTCCAACGACTCAGCCACATCTAGTATTTCTATATAAAAAAGAAAATATACACAGTATTTACTGTCCTGTAGTCTGATAGCTATTAGTGTGTACAGAAATATAGTCAGACATTGGTCTGATAGTAGAACTGAACATAACAACATTTACATTAATATTCTATATTATAAACACAGTACAATGATCTACAATTGATTAATGTAGTAATGTTAATTAGTACCAATTTAGGCCACTATATAGTTAAAGTAGTGGCTTTACATATTGCGACCTTCTATACAGCTAGCTACAAACCCCCATATGCCGTCCTGACATCACACCAAAGATTATTTTATGCTTCCACTGTTTTTAAACCTTCTTACTTTAGTTTGTATTTCTTTACCAGTAGTGCCTGCTGTAAAGGAGCCTGCTGCGGAACACGTGGGGTTGCTGGACTCTTGTTTGCATTTTCCGATTCCCTCACTTGTTTTTTAGCCTGCGCTCTCAGCACTGTGTCATCACGCCCTAGACACGCCCACTGCAGATGACGGCCTTTAAATGTAACAATAGGGGGGCGTGGTCAAGATGGCGGTGTTAACAGACGTAATGGTCAGAAGCTCCCGCTGACTGCCCACCAAAGCACCAGCTTCTAGCCATTTTGGAGATTACTGGCTCAAGCACCAGGGCTCGTTTGGTTGCGGGTCCTGTGGGGTGCGTGCCGGAGGCTCCAGCATACCCCAGGGAGTGCGATCGTTGTGGAGTGAGACGAACGACCGAGGGTGCGACATGCCCGAGAGCCCACGCAGAGGGGCCTGAAGAGAAGCAGTGCCACGGAGGGGGTGCCAGGCATCGGAGGGGCCCCTCCCGTGAGGCCCGACAAGAAGAAAGGCAGGCTGTGGTGATTTATGGCACCAGAGTGAGGGTCAGTAGCGGACGGAGCCGAGGTGGTTCTCCGATCGGAGCCCTGCTGCAGAGTGAGAAGCAAACGCCCTGTCTGCCATCTTGGGTGAGAGCTGCAGGCTCTGGCTGCGCTCCAAACGGTAGAGGGCCCGTCAGCGTTTCTGGTGCCCTCCCGCGGCAGCGCAGCTGTAGCGGAGATCTGCTGCGCTGCCCACCGGCTTAAGGGTACTGGGGACCAGGAGTGACGCGGCGCCAGACTTGCTTTCCAGGCCCGGTCCGAGACACGGCCTGCACCGGAGGTCCCCTGCTCCACTGGGAGTGAGGGAGGAGTGCCCTACGGACGGGGCTCCAAATCGGGGCGTGGCCGCCATGAGGAGCGAAGAGTAAGGTCATGAGATGAGATCTGCGGCCTGGTTCAGGCCTAGTGGCTGACTGTCCCCCTAAACAGACAGAGAGCAGCTTCCTTCAGCGAGACCACGGTGTGGTTTGGGACCCTGAACCCCGGGGGAGGCACAGGGGGAACGCCGCCCATTACCTGCCGAGGATCGAGGGCCCGGAGGCCTAGCGGAGCACCCCTGCGAGGCCCCAGTGGAAGGAAGACTGGCTTTGTAGGCCCGACGAGGTTCCACAGAGCCAGTAGACTGCCTCAGGCAAGTGCCCCCCCCCTCTTTTTTCTTCCTGCTGGACAACACGCATAGTGGCAGAGAAGGGCGGTAGGGAGACAACAGCAGAAAGTTGCGGGCGGCCCAGGGGCCAGGGTCCCCTGCTAACACGAGGCCGGGGTGTGGATTCACAATGAAGCGATCTACTGGGGGAGATTTGGGACCCCGCGGTGGACCTCATAGCCGAGGAGGGGACCTGACCTTCCAGCCTCTACACTGCAAGGTTCAACAGCGCCGTACGTTGGGGAGAAGTTGGTCAACGTGGACCCGGCGCTTACAGAGACAGTGGCTTTCGTGCCTTGGTAGGGGCATTATCAAGATGCAGGCACTCAGTGTCAGGGGGAAGAGAGAAGCCCGGCTATTGTGCTGTACGCGGTGTATTGAGGGAGATCACGGCAGGAGACAGGACTCGCCCCAGCCGACTTAGGGTCTCCTCTGAACTCAGTTCTGAGCACGACATGTCCTCCTCCCGAGGGCGCAAAGATAAGTATCTGAAGGACCTATTTGCAAAGGTACAGGCTAACCAGTAGGCTGCCGACATGGCGGCGGCCGCTGACCGCCCAACGCCTGAGCAGGATGAAGGTACGGAACCGATCACTAAAGCATTTCTAGAATCCATGTTCGTTGCGCTGAGAGAAGACATCCACACACTCAAATGAGAGTTCACCGCGGAGATCAAGGATGTCCGTAGAGACATGGATGGCATAGGCGAACGAGTCGCTGAACTAGAAGAGAAGAGCGACGGGAGGGACACGGAATTTGCGGCGTTGCAACAGGAGGTTCTCAGAATTCATGACCCACAGGTAGACCTTCAGACGCACCTCAAGGACCTAGAAAACCGCTCCCGGCGCCACAATATCCGGATTAGAGGTGTGAAGTTAGACGCAGACACGAAGGACCTCTTCATGTACACAAGGGAGCTTTTTAACCACATCTTGGGCAGACCTCTCGAAACAGAACTACGCCTGGACCGAGTGCACAGAGTGGGCCCCCGCGGGCCCTGTCAGCTCTGCCGTCGGACATCTTGGTTTGCGTCCAGGACTACCGCACCAAAGAATATATCCTCCAAAATGCGCGCCAAATGCATCCCCTGAAGTTCCGCGACCAGACGCCGGTCCTGTATCAGGATCTGTCAGCTCTCACCCTCCAAAAGCGCAGAACCTTCAAGCCCATCACTGCTCACCTACAACAACGCAACATCCGCTATATTTGGGGCCACCCATTCTGCCTGGTGTTTTGCTTGGAAAATAAACTGTACCAGCTTCGTTCCTTGTCAGAGGCTTACCGATTGCTGGGAGTGGAGCCTCCCTCGGAGGAGAGCGGCGATGAGAACCTGAAAACGGACGTGGACGACACTAAACCTCGATGGCGCCAGCAGGGCTGAAGACATCGGCCCAGAAGGCCTCCTCCTGCAGAGATCACGAATGGTCAGCAGTCAGCTCATGAGACTGTCTCCGCAGAACTTTCCAAATCCCAACCAGGCTGAATGTTGTAGCTACGAAGGGCAGGTTAACTGACTGGTTTCATGCCCTGGGCTGTTGGAGGGAGGGGGATTTTTGATTCCTTGTAGGTTACCCCATATTGTCTTATTTCCACTCACCGACAGATGATAGACAATGTGTTAACAATCTCTTCTTCAAGGGGCTCCCCTATTTCTGATAGATTGCCCGATTTGCCCCATTTCTAAACACTGACGGATGATGGACGATATGTTGTTGTTCCCAGTAAATAAAGGGTCAGCAGTCGGCGCTTGAGACCGTTTCCTCCGAGCAGTCCAAATCCCAACCGGGCTGAACATTGCAGTTGCGATGGGCCGACCAACCGATTTGTTTCAATATTGGGTCGTTGGCGGGAGTGGGGCGTCTTGAACCTTTGCAGACTACCCCATACTGCCTTATTTCCATTCACCGACTGATGATGGATAGTGTATTACTAACCTTTTTTCCAGGGGGCTTTTCGACTTCTGGTAGACTGCCTCGAACGGTCTCATCTCCACTCATCAACGGACAAAGGACAATATGTTGTTGTTTTCTTTATTCCATTGTTCACTTTTAGTTTTTTATTGGGGGGGGTAGTCCTGTGTTTCATGTCCACTTTCTGCCTGGGTGGAACATCATTGTCCTTATTTGAGGATTTTGAAGGGGGGGTTTCGGTGTTACATGTCCACTCCCTCTTAGGGGTCATGTAGCTCCGCTCTGCCAAAATGCCCTGGGTTGTCTGCCCACTCCGCGCGTCAATAGCCCCAGAAATGACACTTTATCTATACTCTTGGTCCTCTAAGATACCGGACATGCCTGCTAACACGCTTAAGATACTTACCTTAAATGTGCGGGGTCTTAATAACCCTGTGAAGCGTAGAGCTGTACTGTCATGCCTAGAAAACACCCAAGCAGATTTATGCCTTCTCCAAGAAACTCACGTTCTGGCCAGGGATCGCCTTCATCTCCGATCTCGGAAATTCCCCACCCAATTCTTTTCCTCCGCTCTTACCAAAACAGCTGGAGTAGCGATTTTAGTGGCTCAGCAGTTTCGAGGGGAAGTCCTGAATAAGGTGGCCGAAATTAGAGGTAGATTGTTGGTCTCTAGATTTGCCCTCAGTAGCTTAATATTCACTATTGGCTCCATATAAGCCCCGAACGACGGCCAAGAACAATTTCTACACTCTGCCCGCACCAAAGCAACAGCCACGACAGACCGCAACATCATTCTGGGGGGGGGGGGGGCTTGAATTTAGTTTTAGATAAAACTAAGGATAGGTCTTGTCAACGCAATCACCAAGCTGGCACACTCTCTGCAGAAGGGTTGACCCGTTTGCACGATCTGGGTTTATGTGACTTGTGGCGATGCTTCCACCCCCATAGCAAGGAATACTCTAATTTCTCCAACGCTCATAAGACATACGCTAGGCTGGATTATTTTTTAGTATCTCCACCAATTCTCGCGCTCGCGACAGAGGCTGGGATAGAGGTTGCCTCCCTCTCTGACCATGCACCGGTACTCACCACTCTTGCCCTCCCTCCCATGTCATTGCCCTCCAGGGTTTGGCGTCTCAGAGACAGTCTCCTACATCGTGAGTCTGTAGTTAGGCGTATAGAGCGCTCCATCACCGACTACCTCTCACATAATGCTAACACCGACACGACACCTGCGACACAGTGGGAAGCGCTAAAGGCGGTTGTTCGGGGGGAATTTATAGCCACTTCAGCTGCAGATAATGTGGAGCGCAGGCGTAAGCGGGAAGAACTCACTCAACAAACCAAGGAACTGGAGCAGATGCACCAGAGAACGGGAGCCCCTCGAGTGTGGCGTCAGCTTAAGGCCATGCGCCAACTACTCGCATAGCTCGACCAGGATAGAGCGGAATTCGCAGCCTTGAGATTGAGATAAGCCTACTATACTGGGGGTGACTGATGTGGGCGACTCCTTGCCAACAAGCTGAGGGAGATCCGACACAGGCAAGTGGTCCATGAGATCTGTCGAGGGGATGGTAGACGCATCTCGGAAGATGGGGACATTGCTGTGGCCTTAGGTGATTTCTATGCTAGCCTCTACACTAGCTCACCATTGGAGAGCTCCGATAGGCCCGCCTTTCTTGACTCCGTCGCCCTGCCAGCCCTGACTAAAGCCCCGACTGATAATCTTGATAGAAACATCCAAACGGAGGAGATCATAGCTGCCATTGCCCGCCTCAGAACAGCAAAGGCCCCCTGGCCGGACGGCTTTTCTGCTATTTTTTAAAAACGTTTTGTGCCTTGATCGCCCCTCTCCTGACTCAGCTTTTTAATTCCTTTGCTGAACCCGGTGCGATCCCAAGCGAGATCCTAGAGGCTTCCATAGTGGTGATTCCCAAGCCCGGGAAGGACAAGACCAAATGTGGAGCGTATCGTCCTATTTCTCTGCTTAACATAGATCTTAGGTTGTATACAGGGATTCTAGCCGCTCGCCTCTCACCTCACATGCCTGGGCTTATTGACCCAGACCAGGCAGGTTTTATCCCCGAGCGCCAAACTTCTGATAATACGAAACGCACCCTTCATCTCATTGAGAAGGCCACACACTCGCAGGGAGAGTATATGGTGCTTGCTATTGACGCCGAAAAGGCGTTCGATAGAGTCCACAGGCCTTATTTAGAGCAGGTTTTAGAGCGCATGGAGATAGGAGGGAAATTTTGCAGATAAATTTTGAACTTCTATAAGTTCCCGACTGCTACAGTCCCGCGTGAATGGTCACACGTCCTCCCGAATCTCCATTGAGAGAGGCACAAGACAGGGGTGCCCCCTGTCGCCTCTTCCTTTTGCTATTTATATGGAACCTCTGGCCCAGAGGATGCGTCAGAATCCAGCGATTACCGGGATTACATTTGGCGGCTATGTCCATAACATCAGCTTATAGGCTGATGATGTTTTAATATCACTATCTAACCCAGGGACCGCGCTGCCCGCATGCCTCGTAGACCTAGACGTCTTTGCACAGGCCGCAGGGTTCAAGGTGAATACAGATAAATCACTAGCGCTCGACCTTTCTATGTCGCAACCCACCCGGGAGCATCTCCAAGGTCTACTTCACATTCAATGGCCAGCAGACACGATCCCGTATCTGGGGATTCAGCTGGCCTCTTCTCTCCCGCTCATAGTTGCCACCAACTATGCACAGTTGCGACAGAAGATTTGCTGAGAACTTGGGCAATGGAAACATTACCCTCTCTCGTTGCTTGGCAAAATAGCAGCGGTCAAAATTACCATTTTGCCCCAGATTCTCTACCTCTTCCGCACCATCTCTCTCCATCCGTCTACAGGCTGGATACTATATAACAAAAAAGGGTATGGCTCCTAAGCAGTAAGGCTGAGCACTCATTAACCAACAACCACAAATAATGCCAATACTGCTAATTATTTGAAATTATTTATATCCAAAGACGCGTGGACATACCATCAGACCATCTTTAAGCTCATTACAGCTTTTATTTGAATATCCCATTTTTTTTTTAATTTATCATATACAATAACCATTTCATACATATGGTGAATACTTCATATTAACACTACACGCAAAGAAAAAATAAATACATAAATTACACTAACGTTCAACAACTCTCCTCACTCATCACATCACTTAGTCAACATCCAATCAACCACACTCTCAAAAGAAAAACATTAAACATTCATACTTGTGAGTCTTATACCAAACAATATTGCTGTAAATCACAATTTCTTTTGTATCCTATACAATATTTACACATTTCCGGATTTGATTATACAATCTCATTTCCAACGATACAACAAATAAGTTATTTAAAAGCAGTTATTGAAAGCAAATGTTTGGTAGTTCCACGGTCTACACGTTTCAAACCCGCTTTATTCTAGGGTTCTCCTCAGGACCAACCTCACTCAATTCCATATGCCCACCAAGTTCTAGTTCATTAACTGGTGAATTGAAGAGTGATTAATTTGGAATTGCTTTAACGATGCTTTAAAAGTTCCATGTTAGTATATGTTCTCCGCTAGTAGTGTTACCCCTCAGCGTCGACTTTTTAATTTAATCGTGTGCCGAAATTCCTTGAACGTGTGCAACTCCGCTGGCGCGTGCTCAATACGCATCTCCCTACTTCCGGGTCCCAATCGGATCCGGTTCAATGAATTTCGGCACACTATTAAATTAAAAAGTCAAAGCCGAAGGACGCTGAGGGGCAACACTACTATATATAAATAATTTCAAATAATTAGCAGTATTGGCATTATTTGTGGTTGTTGGTACAGGCTGGATACAGCAGACGCAATCAGACCTTGCTCAGTTCATATGGAGTGGGCGGAAGCCACGGCTGAGATGGGCACTGGCGACACTCCCTCCGGAGGGGGGGGGGGGGGGGGTACTTGGGCCATAGACCACCCAACTTATACGCCTCCTATATTACACGGGTTCCCCTTGAAGTACGGGACACCACTAATATTAAGCATGAACTCACAACCTACCTGTCCCCGCTCACTCCTTTGATGGATAATCCCGATTTCACACAAGGTACGGACACGGTGGCCTTTGCAAGGTGGAGACCCGCTGGGTGCCAATTTCTATACCACATGTATGGCGCCGAAGGAGTCATTCTGTTCTATCATTTTAAGCAGGAATACGGGTTACCCGAAACGGACAAGCAAGACATTGGGCTCTCCAGGACCAGATCCGCTCCGAAGCTGATAGACGTCTTCCACTTATGAACGGTGGCTTATTACACGCCCATCAGATAAAAAGTTAGTCACCGATTTGTATAAGATGCTACAGGCCAGACATGCTCACACTTATAATTCCGGTAGGGCGCGATGGGAGGGCGTACTGGGTAGAACACTCAGCCACAAAGAATGGGAGGGGATATATTATAGGGCTCGGCATTCAGCGTATCACATGGGGCTCATGGATACCCTCACAAAGGTAGTAACATACTGGTACTATACACCGGCACATCTTCACGCCATGGACCGTACCCAGGTAACGACGTGTTGGCGGGGCTGCGACCAAGTAGGCACCTTGATACACTTGCTATGGGAGTGAATTGACTCTGTGTTTTTTTTTATCCTGCCTGCATCGTCCGCGCTACAGGAGTAGCCCATCATCCCTTCCTTGCGCTGCTGGACCGGATAGGAAGCCTGAGAACACCTCGTGGCCGCAGAGGAGGGTGAGGCGCCGGCCCCGGGACTGCGAGGACCAGCATACAACACCTCCAGCTGGTCCTCTTCCCGCGTGAGCCGCGCCCCCTCCCAGTGCCACGCCCCCAGCCAAGCCCAATAACTTCTCGCGGCACCCGCTTCGCGGGTGCCACTCGTGAATTGACTCTGTGGTTTTTTTATCCTGCCTGCATCGTCCGCGCTACAGGAGTAGCCCATCATCCCTTCCTTGCGCTGCTGGACCGGCTAGGAAGCCTGAGAACACCTCGTGGCCGCAGAGGAGGGTGAGGCGCCGGCCCCGGGACTGCGAGGACCAGCATACAACACCTCCAGCTGGTCCTCTTCCCGCGTGAGCCGCGCCCCCTCCCATCCAAGCCCAATAACTTCTCGCGGCACCCGCTTCGTGGGTGCCACTCGTGAATTGACTCTGTGGTTTTTTTTATCCTGCCTGCATCGTCCGCGCTACAGGAGTAGCCCATCATCCCTTCCTTGCGCTGCTGGACCGGCTAGGAAGCCTGAGAACACCTCGTGGCCGCAGAGGAGGGTGAGGCGCCGGCCCCGGGACTGCGAGGACCAGCATACAACACCTCCAGCTGGTCCTCTTCCCGCGTGAGCCGCGCCCCCTCCCAGTGCCACGCCCCCAGCCAAGCCCAATAACTTCTCGCGGCACCCGCTTCGCGGGTGCCACTCGTGAATTGACTCTGTGGTTTTTTATCCTGCCTGCATCGTCCGCCCTACAGGAGTAGCCCATCATCCCTTCCTTGCGCTGCTGGACCGGCTAGGAAGCCTGAGAACACCTCGTGGCCGCAGAGGAGGGTGAGGCGCCGGCCCCGGGACTGCGAGGACCAGCATACAACACCTCCAGCTGGTCCTCTTCCCGCGTGAGCCGCACCCCCTCCCAGTGCCACGCCCCTACAACCGGTCACACCCTATCATCGATCCCTGGAACGCGCATCGCGGGACGCGCGCGGGTCGGAGCACGGGGCGAAGACCGGGCAAAGAGCGGGCCGTTCGAGGACCTGAGAGACTGGACTGGGCCACTCCCTTTGTAAGTAATTATTGATATCCCCCATAAACCTACCATCCTAGTAATATTTTTGTAGTCCCAGGAACATTAATCACTACATCGACTTCCAACCTTACATGATGGTAGTCACAAGAGGAAAAAAGACACTAGCCCCAGGGAGTGTCGGAAATTTACTGGGTCCTATGGACGACTTTATAACAAAAGCTAACTCGTTCATCGACCAAAGTATCTCCCTTATGGAAAACAGAGTCTCATTGGACTTAGACTTCGCCAAAAGATCCTCCCTGGGAAATCTCGCCGAAGCTAGAACTCCCGTCTCGATCAACAACAAAAAAGTACCAGAAACTGTGGGTGAGGGTAGACGCAGCCTCCCAAACAACGTAGACTTATCCGTATCCGAGCTTGCAGATTCTCCTTTAGGCTCAGAACTAGAAAAAACCCCTGAGCTACCCCCTCAATCCCCCACCCAAATATTACCTACGGAGGATATCCAAGCTAGAGGAAGGAGGGAAGGAGCAATTAGTAAAAATAAGTCTACCCAAATAAACCCTATCATATCTAAAACTGCTCCCCCTCCCAATACTTCATATATCCCACCACCAACACTACAGCAACAATTTGCCACTGTAATGGTACATCATGACCATCAGGAAGGCACTACTCCCATTTTATTGGACTCACCAACCCAACCACCCGCAGATAAGGGCCCGGAAGACCATGACAATCTTATTTTCATAAATAAGCTAGCCGAACTTTTTAAACAACTTCTACAACCTGTAGAACAAAAACTAGTAAAGATAGAGACTCAGATCTCGAAGCTCATTTCTATGCCACAACACAATCAGGGGCCTGTCCCACAGAAGAAAGGGGATATAAATCCTTTCCATAACGCTCTCCCAAACCCTTTAGGTGTCATCGCAAAATCTACAACTCCCCAAACAATCACACCACAGACATTAACATCGATAGTATCGTCCCCTATCCCAACACCCCCAGTCACCTCGATCTCAAGCACATTAACTTCTACTACCACAGCTCCAACCACATCAAAACAAGGTAATAACGCGGCATCCATAACTACCTCGTCACAACCAGCACCAAGAAAAACCGCACCTCCTAAGACCCCGGCACACAACTTCTTCTCCCAACCAACTCAAAGAAGCACCCTAAGAGGGACTGGAGAAGTTAGAGCTCATTCTGAGCTTCCCCCCGAGGCTGCCCCTTACGTAGCGGTTATGATTGGAGTACCTGAACTAGCTCCCAACACGGTGGAACCTCCATGGTCCTTAAAAAACAAAGTACACCATTGGCTACAGACAAATCGTCCCATGCCACCAAACTGCCATGGAAGGATTTCCTCACTACGTAGGACCCCATGGGTGGGGAAAGGCAGTAAACAGTTCTCAGGGGACTGTATCATCATCACCTTTGAGGACCCCTGGGCGGCAGACTACATCAGCTCCTGGGATCAATCCAACGTAAATGGAGGAATTAGAATTAAACCACTTTCCTTCTTCTATCCCATCATCCAAAATATAAATAACAACTTTTTTGAGGACCCTGTTTTCCCTTGGGTCGAACCACCCCAGCGCCAACCTACATTTTACGAGAGTAGACAATATGGTCCCCCTCGCTTTCGAGAGCAGGAAAACCCTTGGCATACAGTAAATCCACGTCATCAGGGAGCAAATTGGGGAGAATGGGGACATCAACAGCAGAGGATGATCCGTAGAGAACCGCCCAGATGGGACCCTTGGTATAATATTCCACTAGCAAATAGATATAGTCCCTTAGAAATGGTTGATTGACCATCAAGGGACACAGAACATACTAGCTCCAACTTGCTACATTCCCCTCTCTTAAGCAATAATATTGTGAAGTTTTCACCAACTCTAACCCCAAAAGTTAACCCCCACATAATACCTTTTCTATTCTGGAATGTGGCGGGTCTACGAACAAAGATCGAAGACCCCATGGCCGTGAACTTTATAGAACAAGGCAAAATAATCTGTCTTCAAGAGACCTGGACAACTTCAGAGCTTCATCTACTGGGGTATAAAACCTACTCTTCCCCAGCTACCCGTAGTGCAATAGGTAGACCCAAAGGAGGACTAACAACCTATATTGCTAACACCCTATCCCGCCTAAAAGTGACTAATCTCTTCACTGACCCTAATTGCCAGATATTTTCCCTCTCCTTTGCAAACGAAGACATTATTACTCTTGTTAACTCATATAACAATCTAACGGAAAACGACTTTCTGATTTTCGCTGAAAATATGCAGGAGAGACTAAGATGCCTACTACAGCGGGAGGACAACTCCAAAATGATTCATCTTCTTTGGGGAGGCGATTTCAACCTTCACCCATGCCCTTTGGCAGTCTCCCAATGCTGTGGGTTTGTGGACGAACACGAGGTTCCACTAGCCCACTTCGTCCACAACAAATCGGGCAATGTTATGAATAATATACTGTCAGAGTTTGACTTAGTGATCGCTAACTCCCCAAAGGCGGAGAAAAATCAGTTTAATCCAACCTATGTGGGCAGAGGCCATCAAACAACAGTGGATCACATCCTGCTGTCTCAAGGACTCCCTACAATGGTCACAGATCACCAAGTAATGGCTAATACACTAAGCGATCATTATGCACTAAAGATGGAACTTCACCTACCAGAATACAAATCTAAGGTCGCTGATATAGCAAAAGCTCTTACCCAAGACAAATTGCAACTAGGAAAATACAACGGCTACTCCATAAAATGGGAAAAGATTGACCCGCAAAAGCTCATAAAAAAATTAGTGAACCAGGCGTATCCAAATATAATTAACTGCCTGGATCCAGCGCTAAATCATGCAGAGGTCCTGTTGAATTTTGCAGAAATTTTGGTAGTAGCCAAGGGACTACTTACGGGGAAAATAACAAACAAACACCTAGTAAGAAAAGGATGGTTCGACCACAATTGCACAACAGCCTTAACCGACCTAAAATCTGCCCTTCATAAAAAGCCAAGAGATGTGGGCCTTATTCAACTCCTGAGAAGAAAATACAAAAAGGAACGCAAGCTAAGAGTACAACAAATGAAAGAGAAACTCTGGAAAGACCTAGACAAGAGCTCCCTCTCGAAAAACAGTAAGGATTTCTGGAGAACGGTCAGATCCCCATACCTCACAGATAACAACTCTCCCAAGATAGAGGTGGCCATAGATGAGGGAACTTGGATAGCCCACTTTGAAAACATATTCAAAGATCAAGGAACCGCAGACCACCCATCGAACCTTTACAACGAGGTACAATACCCAATCCCAATATCCTTTGACATCTCCGAAATCTTGGTGGCTTTGGAAAGAAGCAAGACAGGAAAAGCCCCCGGCCCAGATGGTGTCCCTGTTGACCTTTTCAAATTTAATCAGGATCTCTGGGCACCTATTCTCACAAGAGTATGTGCAGCTGCAGCCAGCGAGGGTATTCTAGACTCCTGGACCAGATCAATTATGGTCCCCATTTTCAAGAAAGGGGATCGCCAGGATGCGAAATGCTACCGTCCTATTTCTCTCTTGGACTCCCTTGGCAAAGTGGTGGGGAGGGTCATCTTGGAGAGACTCCAACAGTGGAGCGAGGAAAGAGCCATTATCTCGGATCTACAATTCGGTTTTAGAGAAGGCCTTGGGACAGTAGAGCAGGCACTCAACCGTAGTCTTATAATGGCAAAATATATGCACGCAAAGAAAACCACGGTATACATGGTCTATGTGGACCTGTCTGCCGCATTTGACTGTGTCTCACATTCCAAACTATGGACAGTCCTAAGAGAAATGGACGTGGACCCCTCCCTGTTGGATTTCATGAGAGAGTTGTATTCTGGGGCCTCGGCGAGAGTCCGCTTCGGAAAGAACGGTGAGCTGACGGCGTCATTCGGGGTGGAGCGAGGAGTCAGGCAGGGCTGTGTCCTGGCCCCCTTACTCTTCTCGCTCTATACCAACGGCCTGGAGGAGGAGATGCTGAGGGGGGCCCAGGACCTCCCAAAAGTGAAACAGAGACCGATCCCAGCACTCCTTTACGCGGATGACGCTGTCATCCTGGCCCGAACTCCGCGCGAACTCCAGCACTCACTTAATAGATACACCACCTTCATGAACGCCTTGGACTTAAAGGTCAACGTAAAAAAAACTTTTGTTATGATCACGGGGGGGGGGCGAAGAAAGGTACAAAAAACATCTTCCTTGATAGCCAACCACTCGAGATCACTACACAATATCCATACCTCGGGATCATGATAGACGACAAGCTAACATGGAAACCAGCAGTGGACACGAGATGCCATCTTTTTAAGCGTTCGATAGCGGCCTTGCAGACCTTCTCACGGAAACTGGGAAGGAGGCGCCCAGTAGAATTGTTGAGAATCTACAACGCCAAGTGCCAGGCAATCGCTCTTTACGGAGCAGGAGTCTGGGGTCACACAGACGTAGGAGCCCTACAGAAAATTGAAAATACATTTATAAGATTTCTTCTTGCCACACCAAAAGGTTCATCAACTTACGCCTCCCACATGGAATTGGGAATTCCTTATCTCCAGGATCTTCTCAAAATCCAGCCATTGATGTTGTGTAGACGTATCTGGACATCCAACATGAATACACTAACTCAGTCGATAGTGGCTGATACAATGTCACTTGATCACTCCTTTAGACTGAAGTGGCTCGGTTATATTAGAAACTTTTTTTCCGACCTTGGGCTTGAAAAATACTATCTTCAACCTGAGTCGATTGTTGCCCTACCAAAAAAGGAGCTCAAGGATCTTGCCCTACGACATCTGGAAACATTAAGACTGTCAACCGATGCTGCAAAACCCTCAGTGATTCACGCGAATATAGTTCAGCAAACCTTTGGTATTCAACCGTATCTTACCCTGCAGACTAAAATATATGAGAGGATGCTGCTGACCAGGCTTAGACTGAACCTTTTTTTCAGACTGGTTGCTTTCCCTATAAATAAGACCTGGGAATCAAGCATGCCCCCGTGTCCCTGCGACGGGAAATCAACTCAATCTAATATCCACGTTATTATGTTTTGTAAATTTTACCATCCTCACAGAAAACGTTGGATTCTCCCGATATGTAGGCGGTGGGGCCTTAGACAGTGTCGACCGGCCTTTTTTCGACTGCAATCTTTAGAGTCTGATGAAGTCTGTTACCTTGTCCTAAACTTTATAAAATGTATTATGAACCATAGAAGAAATCTTTAGCAACGTGCACAAGAAAAAACAATGATTTTTAAATGCAAATACTTTTTCTTTTTTAAAATGTACATCTGTTTTTTCTTATTGCATAATGTTCGTATGAAATGTCTTTTCTCACCATCTGTATTTGTATGGATTTTTCTGCTGACTATGTCTTTTATGGTTTTCTTCGTGATTAACCGAATAAAGAGCTATTATTATTATTATTATTGCTATGGGAGTGCGAACATGTCCAGCCTTATTGGACTCAAGTGTTAGAGGAGGTGGACAAACACTTCAACACAAAAATTCCACGCTTCCCAGCATGTGTCCTGTTGGGTCTCCCAAATCTTCTGACTTACCCACTGAGATCCGGTAGGGGCCGGCAAATGGCAATTGCGCTGGGGTCAGAGATACAAAATGTACTCGCACATTGGTGCACCTGCACTATTCCCACCTTCACAGCTTGGTTATATCGCCTGTGGCATGTCCTTGGAATGTAGAAGCTGACACTAACAATGGTGGGGGAGGGGTCCAAGTATGCTGAGTTGTGGCAACCTTTCCTGTCACTCTTGGCCTCCGAATTCCGGGAGGTCACTTGTCCCCGATATCTTCGCTTACTGCGCCTCGCTGATATACAGTAGGCGGGATGATGATTAAAGTTGCGTATGGTCTTGGATAACTTAGGTGGTGGACATGGAACACAGGGAGGGGGTGAGGGGGTAGGGCTGGGGGAGTTTTTTTTATTGTTTCTTTCCCTTTGTTAATTTTCCCTTTATTTATGGTTTCTGCCATGATATGCGCCCACTGTCCTGTTTGCGCTCCGGACCCAACCGGTTAACTTGTATTCTACACAGTATCAGTGGTTTGCCAGCTACACATACATGGTTAAATTTGTGTTTTTGAAATTTCAATAAAGAGATTTCAACCATAAATTTAACAATAGAGCGCGTCCACATGCAGCGGGCGAGGTGAAGGCGCGCCTAAAGGCAACCCGGTCTGTGCCCGGAACGCAACTAGTGCCAGCCACTTTGGCCTTTGTCTACCTAGCCCACAGATATTCCATGGACAAGCTGCCTGAACTCAATCCAGGTAGGATATGCAAGGGCCCTGTGTTGTCCACCGCTAATTGCGAGAACTCAGTGCCTTGCCCAGAATGTAACTGCAGCTGACTCAATCTTAAAATAAAGCCTCCGATCACCAGAAGAAAAGGGTGTCTCAGATGTAAAGCAGCTCCTGTGTGCACTTATAAATGTGCGATCCCTGTTGAAGCACGCCGTGGAATTAGTGGCCTTCTTAGAGGCCCAAGATCTAAATTTGGCATTCATTACCGAATCTTCAGGCTATCTGATTTACAGACTCGACAGGGTAGGAAAAAAAACAGGAGTAGGCATTGCTTTAATATATCAACAGTCTTTCATTGGGTCCTTTACGGAACTCACTAGTTTGAAAGTACTAGAGGCAATGGCATTCAAACTACAATTCACTAAGTGTTATTCTTTCAATGGGATACTACTATATCGACCTCTAGGGCCTGTTCAGCTTTTCTACCCACTTTTTCCCAGTTTTTAGACTTAAAAATCAATTTCTCCGATTTCACGATATTAGGCGATTTGAACTTGCACTTGGATAATCCTGATAACACGGATGCAGCATACCTCGACCTATAAGGCCCTGCAGTAAATAGCACAAGGTCAGAGAGACAGAGCTAGATGCAATTTTTGCAGAAACTCGTCCTTCCGCTATGTCCGACTTGGACAAAGCAGACAGTAAATATCAGGAATGACTGGATAAAGCTAAAGATAGAACAGCACCTGTTACATTTAAAAGGGGCAATAGTGGCATGCCATCAGAACCTTGGTGCACAGAAAACTTAAGACTTCAAAAACAAGCATGTCGCAGACAGGAAAGAAAATGGAGGCGCCATGAGAACTCTGGAAAAAGATAAATATAAACACATATTAGCCACTTACAAAAACATGATAATTAAAGAAAAAAACATATACTTCACCCAAAATAGAGAAGGGGCGAAAAATTCTTCTAAAGAACATTTTGTCACTGTCAAACAGTTAGCTAAACCACCAGAAAAAGCAAACTAGGACCTTGACCAAACCTTTTGTAACTCATTGGCTACCTTCTTTCAAGAGAAGGTGAACTCTGTGTTTAAACTCTTTTCTTCCAACTCCTCTAATACACCCATCATTCAAACAGGATCCCAATCCAAGGGAAATGAATCTAAGGCCACTTTAACAGCCTTCTGAGAACTTTCTCAAGAGAAAATTAAAACTATTCTTTTTTGCAAACAGAGTCAGGATCCCCTTTAGACCCATGCCCACCTAATATCACACATCTAGTAGCAAATACTATTTCAGGCTACCTAACACAAATTAGTAATCAAGCTAGGACAATTTCCAAGTGTTTGGAAGATAACATCTATCCTTCCTAGGTTTAAAAAGAAAAATCTGGATCCAACTAATCGCTGTAACTATTGGTCAATCCATAGATTGACCTCCTTGACATAATACTAAATATAGAAAAAGCCACCAACTCTCAGCTGACAGCTTTCATCGAGGACCACGGCCATCTAGACCCCTGAAAAATTTGGTTTCAGGAAACACCACAGCACAAAATTGGCTCTGGTAAGTGTGTATGAACAGACCAGACTCACGCTGCATGGTTGTGGCAGTGCAGTACTGATTCTATTAGATCTATCAGCAGCATTCAACACTGTAAACCACAATATCCTATTGAACAGGCTTGTGGGTATTGGGATAAGGGACAAAACCCACGCTCTTCTTAAATTGTTCCTGTCCTGTCGCAGGTGACAATCTAAAATCTCCCTCTTTTACTCTCCCATGTGGCATTACCCAGGGGTCGTCTCTTAGCTTGAAGCTTTTTAACATATACGTGGCCCCTTTGGCCAATCTTATCAGATCTTTTGGGTTCCCTGCAGTTACGTACGCAGATGACACCCAATTAGTGGTCTCCGTATCAACAAATCCTACAGAGACAGCAAGGCGTTTTCATAGCTGCATGCAGGAGACTGGTAAATGGATGGTCCAAAACTGTCGAAAGTTGAACTTGAGTAAGACTGAGGTACTGCTTGTAGGAAGGTGAATACCTGACTATGGTTACCCCAGATTTTTTTGCCTTGTGTTTAGCTGGTTTTCGACTTAGTTGGCCTGGGATCCTGCTAATTAGGGTCCCAGGCTATCTGCTCTTTCTGTAAAATGCAGACCCCCCAGGATATAGCGGCATGGATTAGCAAATTTAGCGGCACAAAAATGGAAATTTAGCGGCACAAATATGGAAATTTAGCGGCATTTTATTTGGCCATTTTTCCTACAACAAACACAGATATCTTCGTTTTTTTAGTTATTTAACAACATGGAGCTATGTATATTTGGTTTATTTACAATGTAAGCACTTTGTTTCCCTCGAAAAGCAAGACTTCCCCTCCGGCAGAACACAGAATGTCCGCCTTCCGCTCCGAAGGCACCAAGATCATCTGCGGCATACCCTAGTGCTCATTCTTCAGCCCTACGCTGTTTAACATCTACATGGCACCACTCGCCCACGTCGCCCGACTGCACGACCTCAACATCATCTTCTACGTCAATGACACCCAGCTGATCCTCTCCCTCGCCAAGGACCCCCACACCGCCATAACCAACCTACACGAAGGAATGAAGGCCGCCGCCGAATGGATGAGGAACAGCCGACTGAAGCTGAACTCGGACAAGACGGAGGTCCTCATCCTCGGATCCACCCCGTCGGCCTGGGACGACTCCTGGTAGCCGACCGCACTGGGAACAGCTCCAACACCCACCAACCACGCGCGCAACCCGAGGGTCATCCTCGACTCATGGCGCCGTATAGTGGGTGGTAGGATCTCTCCCCAAACTCCACGAGGGGTGCAAGCGGCAGGAGAGGAGTGCCGCAGCGAGGCCCAGCCGGGGGCGGAGATAGCGAAGAACGCGGAGCCAGAGGAGCGCACGACAAGCATCCTGAGGCTCCAGTGTTACCCTCACTGGTGCTGATATGTTGTTGTCTCCCGGGGCAAAGGCACCTAAGAGCACTCTTCCAGGCCGGCGAACAATGGAATCTGCGGAGTGGCAAACCCGGTTGAGCAGCCGGGCTCGCAACCAACGTCTGGCATCAAGAGTGGGCATCGCAGCATCCGGGAGACAAAGACGGAGGAAGTACGGAGTGACCCCTGACCAGAGAACCCCCGCCGGAGATCGAAGGCCAAGGCTGAGGGGACCGGCGAAGCAGGGTCAAGATACGCGGCCATGACACACAGCCCCCCCCAAGACAGCATGGGAGGAGGAAGAGGCTCGTAGCGCCAGCGACGATCCAGCGGGGCAAGACAGCAGTAGAGGCAAAGTGAGGCAGATATCTAAGTGGGGTTTAAGCGCATGCTGCAGGGATGGCGAGTGAGTCTTTGGCTTGGCTGTGAATCCCTCAATATGCAAGGATGAATGGCTGCGCAGTAAGAAAAATAAATAAATATAGGAGACATTACGGCTTGTGTTAAGAGCGGGGCGCTGGATCCCAAGCCCCCTCCCCCCGGAGCCGGACTGGGTGTGAAATAGCATAGTTGTGGCCGGAGCTGGCATGGAGTGCTCGGAAATGCCTCGGGCCAGCCCGCATTGTTTAGAGATGCAAGAATCAAAGAAAGGGCTCAATAGCCTGGAGAGTGAGTAGCTGTCAAGCAGGGCATAGATCAGAGATTAGCAGAATGCCAAAAGGGTAAATAATGATAATCCCTTAACAGTACAGTTACCATATCTCTCAATGCGCCTCCTGCAGAAAATTCCGACCTGTAATTGCTAGCGTCTAGGATGCAATTATATTGGGTCGCATTAAATAAGGAGAATTAAATTCATCCTATTTGGTACAACTGCCGGCTGAACCTCGGGGCTGTAGAGCACGGTATTCTTATTTCATGTGTTACGCTTTTAAGAAAATAAGGCATCTATTTTAATGTTCGAGCCGGGAGATGCGCATTTTTATAAAGACGTGCTTTATCAGGCGGTTACACATTCTCTGAGCGCAGAAGAACGAAACATATGTGGAATTGTTTTCTTTTTCAAGTTTGCAGTTTTGGACATGTGTGCCTCAGTTGCAATGCAGAACTACTGCATGTCCTAACAGAACACTTCAGTTCTGTGATCCTGCTGGAAGTGAAGTAGTGTAATGTTTAATTTAAACATTAAAACGTGGACTTTTACACCTACTACACTTTAAAAGTGGAGTAGGTGTAATAAGCAGCAATTAGCATTTCTCAAAGTAATGATACTCAGTTAATCAAACTAAAGAAGATCAAATCCTAAGCTGGCTCAAAGGCATTAGGTAGAAAGCATTGAACTTGATAAGCTATCAATTACTCTGCTAAGCACATCATGTTGAGGAAGGAACGCAGGGCAATAAACGAGTGCTTTGGTGTTACATGTCTACTTGTAATTTTAAATTAAAAAACGGGAGGAATGTTTTAGAAATTATGCCGTTTGGTGACATTTAATGAGTGAAGAAGAAACAGACATACGACCGACATCTTAGGTGTATGTTTACATTCTCACCATGGTTACGGGTGATTGCGAGCACGTGACACGCACGTAGTGCGTCTCGGACTGTTCCACTTCCGTATTTAACTGGGTACAAACTACGGTCAAGTTGCTCCCTCCCGAGTACCAAAGAGGAGACCGTGCGTTGTTAAAAGGTGAGCCGGTACCCGGAAAGATAGTTGCACTTTAGAATTGGTGGCAGTTTCCATCCTAGTTAGGTATAGGCTATGTTAACTTCCATTTTTAAAGTTTGAATGAAAGCTGGTCCACTTTTAACTTAATCAAAGTCCAGCCCCTACTGAATTTCTAACTGCTAGTCGGGGCTAATTTATGATGATGGATCTAAGCGTTAAATAATTGTATGGCCGATTATACAGACCCCCCAGGATATAGCGGCTTTTGTAAAAATGCAGCGCAATTTCTACAAAAGTGCCGATTTCGTGGGCACTTTTGTAAAAATCGCGGCATTTTTACAAAAGTGCAGATTTCGCGGCATACCGCGAAATCGCGAAATCCTGGAGGGTCTGAAAATGGACTCCATGTACTCTAGGTACATCCACAATTGGGAATTGGCTCACTTTATCAGCCCCTGTAGTAGTGTACCCTAGGTACTCAGGGCATAGGTGCATCCAAGGCCTACCAGGGGCTGCAGCATGTATTATGCCACCCCTGGCTGGCCACCTAAATTGACACAACTGGCTGATCACTCAGCTGGGGCAAGGTCGTGTAATCACCCCTTGCTTAGGTATAGTATCCCTATACCTACCCTATATATAGACACATAGTAACCTATAAGTCACTCCTATGGCAGGCCTTAACAATCCTGGAGGCAGAGTGCTTGGTTATGTGTGAGATGGTGCTCTAGCATGAGCTGAGCCTGTCTGCAGCTTTTGGAACCATGTCCTTATAGCTGTTCTATGATATTGCCATACCATATACTCTTAAGTGCATTATAATCCTCGCGGTTGAATGCTAACTTTGGTTTGGCTTTATCTAAACATGTCGTGTAAGGTATCATAAGCTTTGGAATACTACCCCCACGCCAATTCTGGCGACGGGGGTAGAATTCCACCCTTCTAGAGGGAGAAGACATGTTGTTGCTGACTAACCCGGTTAAAGTTAACCAGAGCCCCAGCATCACAAAATGGATGCTGCTGCCACAGACACAAGTCTGACCTCCTGCTGCTGGGAGTCCTTCCAGCGAGGGAGGCCTGGACAATAGGTTTCCTGCCTGGAGAGGTGCGAGCACCACCCCAGGCAGGATTTTGTGTATTGGGACAGGGAAGGCTGAATAGAATGAGACATGCCTAGGGCACACTAGGTGCTCCATGCATACCCCAGTTCAAAACGGTTGCTGGGGCACTCCAGCCCCAGCTCTGGCACGAAACTGCACAAAGGAAAAGGGGTGTAACCACCCCCTTCCTGGTCCCACTATAGGAGGGACCTAGTGAGTAACCCAGCCCCCTTTAGTAGTATAAAGATAGGAGCTGACCCAGGAGACTTTAGATTAATCCTGGATTCGAACTGAAGACGAAACTCTGGACCCTTCGACATTCAACTGAAGCTGAAGACTGAAGAATCTCTGTTGTGGCCAAGGAGTGACCACCCTGGGCAACCAGGCACCATCCAGCAACTCAACGGCTTGCTTTGTCCCCGTTCCCGCCGGAACCCGAGCACAGAGCCTGACAAGACCTCGACCCCCGGACTCCTCTGACCCCACTGCACGACTCCAGCACAGCTGAGCTACGTGGAAGGCGTCGGAATCCGTGGAAGCAGGCAACTTGGAAAGTCTTCAACTTCCTAACAGCGCTGCTCCTGAGGCCTCCTCGAAGCTGTGCCCTGGGGACTGAGACACCCCGACACCGAGCTCCACCTGCACCGAAGACCAGCCCTCCACACCCCACGAGATCTGCGTGGGGCCCTTTGTAAGAGAGTGGGGTCTGCAATCCTATGGTCACCCCAGATTTTTGCTTTTTGCTTCACTGGTTTACGACTTTCCCTGGCTGTGGGCCTGCTAATCAGACCCACAGCTTAGCTGTTCTCTCTCTAAATTGACATCGATGTACTTTAGGTGCATTTACCAATTGGTACTGGGCGACCTTATCAGTCCCTGTACAGTGTACCTTAGGTACCCAGGGCATAGGTGTACCCAGGGCCTACCAGGGGCTGAAGCATGTATTATGCCACCCCTGGCTGGCCATCTGTAGGAGAGTAGGGTCTGCAATCCTATGATCACCCAGATTTTTTGCTTTTTGCTGCACTGGTTTACGACTTTCCCTGGCTGCGGGCCTGCTAATCAGACCCACAGCCTAGCTGTTCTCTCTATCCAAATTGTACTCAGGTACTGAATTGGCACTGGGCCCTCTCTAAGTCCCTGTACCCAGGGCTGAGGTACCCAGGAGTCTCCCAGGGGCTGAAGCATGTATTGTGCCACCCCTGGGCTGACAAACTAAACTGACACAACTGGCTGCACGACAGCTGGGGCAAGGTGGTGTAATCACCCTTTGCTGTAGATATAGTATACCTATATCTAACCCTAAAATGGACACACAGATCTCCTATCAGTCACTCCTATGGCAGGCCTTAACAATCCTGAAGGCAGAGTGCTTGGAATCGTGTGAGATGGTGCTCTGGCATGAGCTGAGCCTGTCTGCGGCTTTCGGGATCCATCCCTTAGCCGTTTCCATGATATCGCATACCATATACTCTTAAGTGCATTATAATCCTCGCGGTTATATGCCAACTCTGGTATCGCTTTATCAAAACATGTCGAGTAAGGTGTCATACGAATTGGAATACTAACCCCTCGCCAATTCTGGCGACGGGGTTAGCATTCCACCCTTCTAGAGGGACACGGCATGTATGTAACCCCTAACCCCGGTTAAAGTCAGACAGAGCCTTAGCATCCACAAAATGGATGCTGCCACCGAGACACAAGTCTGCCCTCCTGCTGCTGGGAGTCCTCCCAGAGCAGGAGATAAGGACAAAGGGTTTCCTGCCAGGGGCGGGGCCAGCACCGTCCCAGACAGGGTTTTGTGCATAGGCTGGCTGGAACCAGTTCCAGGGTCACTCCAGACCCTGTGCTGGGGAAAAGCCCGCCAAGGAAGTGGGTGTAACCACCCCCCTCCTGGTCCCACCCATAGGGCAGGGCTTAGTCGCGTGCCAGCCCCTTTTTACAGGATAAAGGTAGGAAGTGGCCCCCTTCCAAATTAGATCATCTTTGAATCCTGAAACTACTTTCTACGAAAGGAACTCAAGACTTCTTCCTAAGATTTCTCCCTTGTGACTAAGGAGTAGTCACCCTGCATCCGCAGGCACCATCTTAAGAACACTGCGGTCTGCTGCAAGTCCTTCCTCCGGAATCCGACTGCCCAGCTCGACGAGAAGCGGCTTCCCTGGCACCTCTGACCTCTACCCACCTCTACAGCCCAGCTGAGAACCGTGGGTGCGACGAGACCTCGAGGGACCGGCCATCTGCAAGACTGCACGACTTCTGCACAGCAAGCCCGCCGAGTAATTTCCTGGTGAGTGCTTTGGGGTCCGAGAAGCCCCGACCCTGAGCAGCTCCAGCACCGAAGTGCAGCCTCCCAGCATCTCCACGATCTGCGTGGGGCCCTTCTGCTTTTTGCTGCTCACCGTGTTGTTTGGCTACTAGCCCGCTGGCTTGTGGCCTTCTGAACGACGCCCGACGACATCACTGCTGCTGGTCTGGTTGCTCCAGACTGGCCCTTGCTCCCTTCCCGAAGAGGAGCACCCCGGACCCTCCTGGTCCACTCAAGACGCCATTTTGAGTCCACCGCGTGGGCTTGAATTAGCCAAGGCTTGTTGCCCAATCCTGGGTAACTTCGACGCCGACAGCTTCATCCATCGTGGGACAGCTCGCCTCTCCATCCTGGTCGCCGACAACGCCTCCTGGTCCGTGAGATCTGCAGAGCCAGCGTCGCCCACTCACCTAGTCGAGGTGACTACCATCCGGTGCCCTCCTGGTGCCCACTGACTACTGGCTAGTAGTCACGAACTTGGTCCCCTCTGCTTTCAGGTGTCATCCATCTTCCAGATCCAGGCTTGGATCAACTCGAACTATCTTCACTGGTCGCCTGCCAGCATCTTTTCTTCCAGGCTCCTGGTCCGGCAACGAGGATTCCCGACGTCTTTTGAGACCTATGCAGCTGCAGCCCCTGGGCTAGGTAACTTCGGCATTTCGGTGCCCCAGCATAGCCTCACTATCCAAGGGTCAGGATCCACTGCCGTTTTCTTCCTACCAGGTCGGGTTCGCCCGTAAACACTAACTTTAACTTTACTAGCTTCCATAGACTTTGTCCCGCATCCCGCGTGAGAGTGCACACTCTGCACCCGAGTCCCCTAGGTCTCCTAGAAGTAATCTAACGATTCTATAGTCAAGTCCTAGCGATTCCAAAGCCTATTAGTACTGTACTTACCTGCTAGTAATTTCGCATTCCACTTTTAGAGTATATGGTTTTTCGTGCCCCTCGGGCATTTGTATATACTGTGGTAACTTAAGTATTTTCGTAAGAGTTTTGTTGTGTGCCTAGCACCCTGTCCTCATAAAGAGTACAGGGTTGTTGTGATTCTAATAAATACACTGTTTATTTTCATAACACTTGTGTGGTGTCCTTTCACTGGGTGTTCAAGGGGTAATGTGATGGTAAAACAGCTGGCTTAACACGCCCTCTAGAGTCTTAGCCTTAGACTGCTCGTATCCATGCTACTAGGATAGCTGGTCTATAAGGTTGACTTACAACCAATCATCAATAAGGGTTGTTTGGACTGATATATAGTGATCACTAGAATAGTGAGCACTGCACATCAGGCCAACTTCTCACACCATCTAAAACTGACACAACTGGCTGCTAAGACAGCTGGGGCAAGGTGGTGTAATCACCCTTTGCTGTAGCTATAGTTACCTATATCTAAACCCAAAATGGACACATATACTCCTATCAGTCACTCCTATGGCAGGCCTTATCAATCCTGAAGGCAGAGTGCTTGGAATTATGTGAGATGGTGCTCTGGCATGAGCTGAGCCCGTCTGCAGCTTGCGGAACCAAGTCCTAATAGCTGTTCCATGATAACGCTATACCATATACTCTTAAGTGCATTATGATCCTCGCGGTTGAATGCTAACTCTGGTATAACATTATCAAACCATGTCGAGTAAGGTGTCATACGAATTGGAATACTACCCCCTCGCCAATTCTGGCGATGGGGGTAGCATTCCACCCTTCTAGAGGGACACGACATGTATGTAACTGTGAACCCCGGTTAAAGTTAACTCGAGCCTTGGCATCACAAAATGGATGCTGCCACCACAGACACAAGTCTGACCTCCTGCTGCTGGGAGTCCTTCCAGCGAGGGAGGCTTGGACAAAGGGTTTCCTGCCTTGGGAGGTGCTAGCACCACCCCAGACAGGATTTTGTGTATTGGGTAGGACAGGCCTGAAAGGAATGAGACATGCCTGGGGCACACAAGGTGCCCTGTGCATACACCGGTTCAAACTAGTTGCTGGGACATCCCTGCCCCAGCTCTGGCGCGAAAACCGGACAAAGGATAGGGGGTGTAACCACCCCCCTTCCTGGTCCCACCCACAGGAGGGACCTAGTCGTAGTACAGCCCCCTTTAGCAGGATAAAGGTAGGAGCTGGTCCCATTCCAAATTAGATTAATCCTGAACTGAAACTCTACAAGAAGAAACTCTGGACTTCGACTTTTTACAACAGAAGACTGAAGAAATCTCCCTTGTGGGCAAGGAGTGTCCACCCTGCAACTGCAAGCACCATCAAGCGTCCAGCGGCTTCACTTTGTCGTCTTCCCTTGAGGATCCAGACTTCAGAGCCCGACGAGACCCGGATTCCCAGACCTCTCCGACCTCAACTCACATCTGCAGCACAGCTGAGATCCGTGGGTGCGACGAGACACGTGGGACCGGCCATCTTGGAGAAAACTGCACTTCGCTTCCAGCACGACTTTTGAGGTAAACTCGACCAAGTGCTTTGGGGATTGAGAAGCCCCAGCCCCGAGCAGCCCCTGCACCGAAGATCAGCCCTCCAGCTTCCACGAGATCTGCGTGGGGCCCTTCTGCTTGTTTGCTGCTCGACGCGTTGTCTGGTCACTTGCCGGCTGGCTAGTGACCTCCTAGACGACGAACTTTGAAAACTACACTGCTGGTCTGGTTGCTCCAGACTGGCCCTTGCTCCCTTCCAAAAGAGGAGCACCCTGGACCCTCCTGGTCCACTCCAGACGCCGCTTCCACTCACCGCGTGGGTTGCCTTTGCCAAGGCCTGTTGATTCCAAATCCGGATCCGACACCGCCGACAGCGAGAGCCTGCGTGAGACAGCTCTCGTGCCTCATCCTGGTCGTCGAAGACACCTCCTGGTCTACGTGGCTGCAGAGACAAGCGTCCACTCTTCACCTGATCGCGACGACAACATCTGGTTCCTTCCTGGTTCCACTCCAGTCACTGGCTAGTGACTTTGAACATTGTCCCCTCTGCTTTCATGTCTTCAGCTTTCCTGATCCACCCTTGGATCACACCGGACATCTTCCTCCTGGTCGCCTGCAGCATCTTTTCTTTCAGGCTCCATTGACTTCAACGCAGAAACCCGACACGACTTCGCACCTATGCACCCGCAGCCCGTGGGTGAGGTAACGAGAGCATTTCGGTGCTCAAGGGTAGCTTGACTCTCCTAGTGTCCAGGTTCACAGTCGTTTTAGTCCTAACCAGTCAGGATTGTCCGTACTCACCTTTTTCTTGAACTGTACTGTCCATAGACATTGTTACGCATCCCACGTGTGAGTTCAAACTCTGCACACGCGTCCCGTGGGCCTCCTATTACTTACCTAAAGTTAGGATAGCGTAGTCCCAGCGATCTTACAGCCTCTGGACAGCTCCATTCCTTCTATCGATTTCCTTATACCATTTACTTAGTATATGGTTTGCCGTGTCCTGCGATCCCGCATCGCCGTCGTGGTAGGGGTAGGTGCTTTTCAGCATGTGCCTCGAGCTAACCAGGTAATCACCTAACAGCTCAGGCCCCACAAGGACAGTCTGTGGGGACCATCCACCAGGGATTAGGGGGCGGGAACCGATGCAGGACTCCTTCCTGCCTTGGTACATCCACCACGCAGGTTGTATGTGAAACTTCTTTCAACTTTGATAGATTTCTCTTTCCAGTTGATGAGCATACGTAGGTCCTGATGAATTGCCGCTGAGGCATGAAACATGTTGACCACACCATAGGTGAGGGTTGAACGAAGCCAAACCACTTTACCTTTGAGCTTCGGTACCCCTCCCTTCACTATTTTAACAAGGCAGTGAGCCATATGAATAAAGTAATCTGAAGTGGACTTTACTGACCTTTCTTAACTTTCCCTTCACGCTCACTACTTCACCTCCCAGGCCCCTCACACACACGCATCTGTTGGCCAGGAACAAAAGAACTCCACAAAAGAGTAGCACTCTGTGCTACCCGTCAGGCATTGCACCGCCAGCCTGTCGCTGGAGCAGGAGGCCAATGATGATACAAAACAACCATCAGGTAGAATGACAACAGTCGTCCAGATTTTTAGTTGTGTGAGGCATCCTTAGTTCCGATAAGGGTTTACCTTTATTCCCTGTCATGATTTTACACAACTTAAATGAGAGAGTCACCTCCCTAACCTATTACCTTTCTTTTGGGGAACTTTGTACATTCTGTTGTTTTCCGTGCCCCTAGGGCACCATTGTAATTTTGTGCAACTTATCGTATTTTTCCAATGGATTGTCATGTGCTTAGCCCTCTGATCTCATAAAGAGTTCAGAGGTGTTTGTTATTAATAAATATATTGTTTATTTTCATAACAACCTGTGTGGTGTCCTTTCATCTGATATTCAAGGGGTTATTGTGGTAAAACAGCCGGCTTCACATGCCAAAAGAGTTTAGCCTAAGACTGCTTTGTCCATGCTACCATTAGGATAGCTGGTTATAAGGTTGACTTACAACCAATCACCATAAGGGTTGTTTGGACTGATACAAGGTGATCACTAGAACTACTGGGATGCTTACGGGTTACTACGCGATTTACAAAACCTTAAATAAAAAATAAAAAATAGTGAGCATCATATATCAGGCCAACTACTCACATTGGTGTGCAGCGGTTGGGATTTGAGCTTGCTGTTGTTTTTACCTCATATAATCTTGAAATATCATTTTAAAGATCACATAAGGTACCATAGGTACATATAACAAGCTTAGAAATACACTGAGTTCTACTGAACCAGCTGTTGTAGTAGAAAGGGCCTAGCACACCCTGACTACAACTCTTAGCAAGGGATCAGTAGGAAAACCCATAGTGTAGGTAGGTGCATCACTTACACCTCACTAGAAGCATGTCTACCCATGGAGAGACTTCAGAGACTCCCCTAGTGGTTAGTGACCCTCCACAGGTCCTTTCCAGATATGCAGCTCTCAGTTTCCAGGAGATCAGACAATTGTGTACCTCCAGGAAATTGAAACAGGGTTCCAACCCTACCACTCCTTTTCTGTTAGGTCTCTTAGAGACATATGATGCTAGAAAGGCCTCTAACCCAGGCCCCTCTAATCCAGATGGGAGCATGCCCCCCTTAGAAGGTACTCCTGGTGATCCAGACTCTAACCTCCCTGAAACAGAGAATGTAGCTGAGGAGGAAGAGGAAGACTTATCTGAGGATGAGGCAGACAATGGGCAACCTTTAGTCAGCAGACTTACAAGGGCCAACTTAGACCTACATAGGGAAGGAACTGGGGGACCCCCAGTACTGACCCTAAGCGGGCCTAACTTTGGGGTTAGAAGAGATAGATCTCATTCTAGGGACTCCAATAGATCTGTGCACTCTCGTGCCTCTCATGTATCTGCTCAAAGGAGGATGACTTCCCCTCAGAGGAGAGAACATGAGGCAAAGATGAGGGAGGCTAATCTGAGGATTCAAAGGGAAGAACTTGCCCTTGCCAAAGAAAAGCTTGCCTTTGCTAGAGAGCAACAGTTGAGTGGGGTAGTCCCCACTGGTGGCAGCAGTATCCCTAGGGATAAAGAAAGGGGTTTTGATACTAGAAACCGGAGTAAAATAGTGCCCTCCTATAAGACAGGAGATGATATCCACAAGTGGATAACTGCTCTGGAGAGGGCCTGCAAAGTACAGCAGGTACCCCAGAGTCAGTGGGCAGCTAGATTGTGGCTCTCCTTTGAAGGTAAAGGTAGAGATAAGCTCCTTACTGTTAGAGATGAGGATGCTAATGATTACCAAGTCTTGAAAACTGCACTGATTGATGGGTTTGGCTTAACAACTGAACAGTACAGGTTAATGTTCAGAGACACCCAGAAAACTCAGGCTCAAGATTGGACTGACTTTGTTGATTGTGCCACTAAGGCTTTGGAAGGCTGGTTACTGGGAAGTAAAGTTACTGATTACACAGGATTGTATAATCTAATTATGAGAGAGCAAATCTTAAATAATTGTCAGAACCAGTTGTTGCATCAGCACTTGATTGACTCAGATCTGACCTCTCCCCAAGAATTGGGAAAGAAGGCAGACAGATGGGTCAGGACAAGGGTCAAGCAGCAGAACCAGGGTGGTGGCCAGAAGAAAACAGAAGCGTAATAATGAGAATAAGCAAAATGACCAGAAGTCTTCAACAGTGCCCCAATAATCTAAGGGGGGTGGGTCCCAGAATTCCCAAAAGAAGAAGAATGATGGTCCTAAGAAACAATGGTGCCAATACTGTAAAAGTAAGACTCACTGGTTTAGTGAGTGCACCAATAAAGGCCAAACTCCTACCACTACTGTCCCTAAGACACCTGCACCCCCTAGTACAGTTAGTAGTGGTAGTGTACCTCTCAAGGCTATAGTTGGGTTAACCCTGGGAACTGAGGTGGGTTCTGACTTAGTTAGAATACCTACTCAGGCAGTTCTTGTTTGTACTGGGGACATGGATATGACCCCTACTGTAAGTCCTAGTATTCTGGGCAAATACAGGCAAACGCCTTTAATCAATGGAAAAATGGTTTAGGCCTACAGGGACACATGTGCCAGTGTCACTATGGTGACACCAACATTTGTAGACCCTGACCAGATCATGCTAGGTTCAGATTACCTAGTGACCAATGCTAGCAATGTCACTACCAACCACAGTATGGCAGTCGTTAATTTCTCCTGGGGAGGGGTAACTGGCCTCAAAAGGGTTGTAGTTAGTTCAGACCTCCCAGTAGATTGTCTTTTGGGCAATGATTTGGAATCCTCACTGTGGTCAGATGTGGAGTACAGGACTCATGTAGAAATGCTAGGTCTCTCCTCACATGTCCTTGCTGTGGCCAGGTCACAGGCCAAGAAATGCCCAGCTGAACAAGTGCTGGATCCTGGAAGAATGGACCAGACACTACCTAAGAGGAAGAGCAGTAGGGTTAAGGCAGAGCCTTATCCCATGCCTCAGGTTGAGGATCAGCCCTCTCAGGAGGCTGACCCAAAGACCCCAGAAGGAACTGTCCTAGAAGAGCTTGAACCTGAACAGGTTGAGTTTCTTGGGACAGGGGGACCTTCCAGGGCAGACTTGAGACAGGCACAGTTAGACTGTTCCTCCCTTGAACCCCTCAGACAGCAGGCTGCTGCTGAGGCTGCAGGGAATGCTACAGGTGCCCACAAGGTATATTGGGATGATGGACTCCTATACTCTGAGGCAAGAGACCCCAAACCTGGTGCTACCAGGAGGCTGGTCATCCCCTTGTCTCTTAGAGGTTTCCTTCTCGCCTTAGCCCATGAGATTCCCCTTGCAGGTCACTTAGGCCAGAACAAGACTTGGGACAGGCTTGCCCCACACTCTCACTGGCCTCATATGTCTGAAGACACTAAAGAGTTTTGTCGCTCATGTGTCACCTGTCAAGCCAGTGGCAAATCAGGTGGCACAACAAAGGCCCCCTTTATACCACTACCTGCGGTGGGGGTGTCCTTTGAAAGAGTGGGGATAGACATTGTTGGACCAATGGACCCCCCAACAGCATCTGGGCACAGATTTATACTGGTGGTAGTGGATCATGCCACCAGGTATCCAGAAGCTATTCCCCTTAGGACCACTACAGCTCCTGTTGTGGCCAGGGCCCTGCTTGGAGTTTTCTCCAGAGTGGGGTTTCCTAAGGAGGTTGTCTCTGACAGAGGTGAAAACTTCATGTCAGGATAGTTGACTGCAATGTGGAAGGAGTGTGGTGTAAATTACAAATTTACCACACCCTATCACCCACAGTGCAATGGGCTTGTGGAGAGATTCAACAAGACCCTAAAAGGGATGATAAAAGGGTTACCTGAAAAGCTTAGGCGAAGATGGGACATCCTTTTACCCTGCCTCCTGTTTGCTTACAGAGAGGTCCCACAGAAGGGGGTTGGATACAGCCCTTTTGAGCTTCTGTTTGGGCATCCTGTAAGAGGACCCCAATGTCTTGTAAACGAAGGATGGGAGTTACCTCTCAAAAAGCCTAAACTTGACATAGTGGACAATGTACTTGGTCTCCGCTCCAGGATGGCAGAGTACATGGAGACGGCATCCAAAAACCTTGAGGCCAGCCAAGAACTTCAAAAAGCTTGGCATGACCAAAAGGCTGTCCTAACTGTTTATCATGCAGGACAGAAGGTGTGGGTGTTGGAGCCAGTGGCCCCAGCAGCTCTCCAAGACAGATGGTCTGGACCCCATACCATTATTGAGCAAAAGGGAGAGGTCACCTACCTGGTGGACCTTGGAACTCCCAGGAGCCCCCACAGGGTGCTTCATGTTAACAGGCTCAAGGCATTTGTCGACAGGGAAAACATGGGCTTGCTCATGGCAACAGATGAGGGACAGGAGGAAGAGAGTGACCCTCTCCCAGACCTGCTCACGCAGAACCCTGATGATGGGTCAGTTGATGGTGTAGTCTTTTCTGACAGCCTCTCTGAGCATCAACAAGAGGATTGCAAACAAGTTCTTCAATCCTTTAGACAAATGTTCTCACTGACACCCAGTCAGACAAACTGGTGCACCCATGAGGTGGACACTGGTGACAGTCTGCCTGTCAAGAGTAAAATCTACAGGCAACCTGACCACGTCAGGGACTGCATAAAGAAAGAAGTACAAAATATGTTGGAATTGGGAGTCATTGAACCCTCAGAGAGCCCTTGGGCTAGTCCTGTAGTTCTAGTGCCAAAACCTCACACCCAGGATGGTAAGAGAGAGATGAGGTTTTGTGTAGACTATAGGGGTCTCAATGCTGTCACTAAGACAGATGCCCATCCAATACCTAGGGCAGATGAACTTATAGACAAGTTGGCTTCTGCAACTTTCTTGAGTACTTTTGACCTAACAGCTGGTTATTGGCAGATCAGGTTAGCTGAGGATGCCAAGGCCAAAACAGCATTTTCTACCCCAGGAGGTCATTACCAATTTGTGGAGATGCCCTTTGGTTTGAAAAATGCACCTGCCACTTTTCAAAGGTTGGTGAACCAAGTTCTCACTGGGTTGGATGACTTTTGTGGAGCTTATCTAGATGATATTGCTGTCTTTAGCTCCACCTGGGAGGATCACCTGATCCACCTGAGGAAAGTTTTGGAGGCCCTGCAAAAGGCAGGCCTCACTATCAAGGCCACCAAGTGCCAGATAGGGCAGAGTCAGGTTGTGTACCTGGGCCACCTTGTGGGTGGAGGCCAGGTTCAACCCTTGGAGAGCAAGATACAGGCCATAAAGGACTGGGCTCCTCCAACCACCCAGACACAGGTCAGAGCCTGCTTGGGCCTATCTGGTTACTATAGGAAGTTTGTCAAAAATCAAGGTTCCATTGTGACACCACTTAATGACTTGACAAGCAAGATAATGCCAAAGAAAGTTCAGTGGACAGTTAGCTGTCAGAAGGCATTCGATGACCTAAAGCAGGCCATGTGTACTGCACCTATTCTCAAGAGTCCTGACTACTCCAAAACCTTCATTGTCCAAACAGATGCATCTGAGTTGGGTGTGGGAGCTGTTCTATCTCAACTGAATATTGATGGTCATGACCAGCCCATTGCTTTTATAAGCAGAAGGCTGACCCCTAGAGAGAAACGTTGGTCAGCTACTGAGAGGGAGGCCTTTGCTGTGGTTTGGGCCCTGAAGAAGTTGAGGCCCTACTTGTTTGGAACTCACTTCAAGATTCAGACCGACCATAAGCCCCTCTTATGGCTAAATCAGATGAAGGATAAAAACCCCAAACTTCTTAGGTGGTCCATTTCCCTACAGGGGGTGGACTTTACAGAGGAGCACAGACCAGGGACTGACCATGGCAATGCAGATGGTCTCTCCAGGTATTTCCACTTAGAACAGGAAGACTCACCTGGTCAGGGTTAGTTTAATGTCCCTACGTTTGGGGGGGGTTATGTAGGAGAGTGGGGTCTGCAATCCTATGGTCACCCCAGATTTTTGCTTTTTGCTTCACTGGTTTACGACTTTCCCTGGCTGTGGGCCTGCTAATCAGACCCACAGCCTAGCTGTTCTCTCTCTAAATTGACATCCATGTACTTTAGGTGCATTTACCAATTGGTACTGGGCCACCTTATCAATCCCTGTACAGTGTACCATAGGTACCCAGGGCATAGGTGTACCCAGGGCCTACCAGGGGCTGAAGCATGTATTATGCCACCCCTGGCTGGCCATCTAAAACTGACACAACTGGCTGCTAAGACAGCTGGGGCAAGGTGGTGTAATCACCCTTTGCTGTAGATATAGTTACCTATATCTAACCCCAAAATGGACACATATACTCCTATCAGTCACTCCAATGGCAGGCCTTATCAATCCTGAAGGCAGAGTGCTTGGAATTATGTGAGATGGTGCTCTGGCATGAGCTGAGCCCGTCTGCAGCTTGCGGAACCAAGTCCTAATAGCTGTTCCATGATAACGCTATACCATATACTCTTAAGTGCATTATGATCCTCGCGGTTGAATGCTAACTCTGGTATAACATGATCAAACCATGTCGAGTAAGGTGTCATACGAATTGGAATACTACCCCCTTGCCAATTCTGGTGACGGGGGTAGCATTCCACCCTTCTAGAGGGACACGACATGTATGTAACTGTGAACCCCCGGTTAAAGTTAACTCGAGCCTTGGCATCACAAAATGGATGCTGCCACCACAGACACAAGTCTGACCTCCTGCTGCTGGGATTCCTTCCAGCGAGGGAGGCTTGGACAAAGGGTTTCCTGCCTTGGGAGGTGCTAGCACCACTCCAGACAGGATTTTGGGTATTGGGTAGGACAGGCCTGAAAGGAATGAGACATGCATGGGGCACACAAGGTGCCCTGTGCATACACCGGTTCAAACCAGTTGCTGGGACATCCCTGCCCCAGCTCTGGCGCGAAAACCGGACAAAGGATAGGGGGTGTAACCACCCCCTCTTCCTGGTCCCACACACAGGAGGGACCTAGTCGTAGTACAGCCCCCTTTAGCAGGATAAAGGTAGGAGCTGGTCCCATTCCAAATTAGATTAATCCTGAACTGAAACTCTACAAGAAGAAACTCTTGACTTTGACTTTCTACAACAGAAGACTGAAGAAATCTCCCTTGTGGGCAAGGAGTGTCCACCCTGCAACTGCAGGCACCATCAAGCGTCCAGCGGCTTCACTTTGTCGTCTTCCCTTGAGGATCCAGACTTCAGAGCCCGACGAGACCCGGATTCCCAGACCTCTCCAACCTCAACTCACATCTGCAGCACAGCTGAGATCCGTGGGTGCGACGAGACACGTGGGGCCGGCCATCTTGGAGAAAACTGCACTTGGCTTCCAGCACGACTTTTGAGGTAAACTCGGCCAAGTGCTTTCGGGATTGGGAAGCCCCAGCCACGAGCAGCCCCTGCACCGAAGATCAGCCCTCCAGCTTACACGAGATCTGCCTGGGGCCCTTCTGCTTGGTTTGCTGCTCGACGCGTTGTCTGGTCAATTGCCGGCTGGCTAGTGACCTCCTAGACGACGAACTTTGAAAACTACACTGCTGGTCTGGTTGCTCCAGACTGGCCCTTGCTCCTTCCCAAAAGAGGAGCACCCTGGTCCACTCCAGACGCCGTTTCCACTCAGCGCGTGGGTTACCTTTGCCAAGGCCTGTTGATTCCAAATCCGGATCCGACACCGCCGACAGCGAGAGCCTGCGTGGGACAGCTCGTGCCTCCATCCTGGTCGTCGAAGACACCTCCTGTTCCACGTGGCTGCAGAGACAAGCGTCCACTCTTCACCTGATCGCGACAACGACATCTGGTTCCTTCCTGGTTCCACTCCAGTCACTGGCTAGTGACTTTGAACATTGTCCCCTCTGCTTTCAGGTCTAAAGCTTTCCTGATCCACCCTTGGATCACACCGGACATCTTCCTCCTTGTCGCCTGCAGCATCTTTTCTTTCAGGCTCCATTGACTTCAACGCAGAAACCAGACACGACTTCGCACCTATACACCCGCAGCCCGTGGGTGAGGTAACAAGAGCATTTTGGTGCTCAAGGGTAGCTTGACTTTCCTAGTGTCCAGATTCACAGTCGTTTTAGTCCTAACCAGTCAGGATTGTCCGTACTCACTTTTTTCTTGAACTGTACTGTCCATAGACGTTGTTACGCATCCCGCGTGTGAGTTCACACTCTGCACACGCGTCCCGTGGGCCTCCTATTACTTACCTAAAGTTAGGATAGCGTAGTCCCAGCGATCTTACAGCCTCTGGACAGCTCCATTCCTTCTATCGATTTCCTTATACCATTTACTTAGTATATGGTTTGCCGTGCCCCTAGGGCACCATTGTAATTTTGTGTGTGCAACTTATCGAATTTTTCCTAAGAGATTGTCATGTGCTTAGCCCTCTGATCTCATAAAGAGTTCAGAGGTGTTTGTTATTAATAAATATATTGTTTATTTTCATAACAACCTGTGTGGTGTCCTTTCATCTGATATTCAAGGGGTTATATTGTGGTAAAACAGCTGGCTTCACATGCCAAAAGAGTTTATCCTAAGACTGCTTTGTCCATGCTACCATTAGGATAGCTGGTCTATAAGGTTGACTTACAACCAATCACCATAAGGGTTGTTTGGACTGATACAAGGTGATCACTAGAACTAGTGAGCATCATATATCAGGCCAACTTCTCACACCCTTCTGCTTGTGTTCTGCTCGACGCGTTGTCCGGTTGCTGGCCAGTTGGCTAGTAGCCCTCTGACGACGATCCTTGTGAAAATCCATCGCTGGTCTGGTTGCTCCAGACTGGCCCTCGCTTCCCTGACAAGGTGAAGTACCTCAGACCCTCCTGGTCTGCACCAGAAGCCTTTTGTGTATTCTGCGTGGGTTGCCTTTGCTTAGGCTTGTTGGCTCCAATCCTGAAGTCAACCCCTCCATTTGCGTGAACCTTCGTGGGACAGCTCCTCTCCTGCACCTGGTCGTCCTCGACGCCTCCTGGACCGCGTGGCTGCAACGACAAGCTTCACATCCTCACCTGATTGCTCCTCGACGACATCTGGTTCCTTCCTGGTTCCACCCGGTCACTGGCTAGTGACCTAGACTCTGTCCCCTCTGCTTTCAGGTCTTCTTCATCCTAGATCCACCCTTGGATCCACCCGGACATCTTCCTCCTGGTCGCCTGCAGCATCTTCTTCCAAGGCTCCATAGGAAACGATGAGAAAACCCGACACACTGACACCTATGCACCCACAGCCCGTGGGTGAGATAACGCGAGTACTTCATTGCTCCTGTAGGGATTGACTATCCTTGTGTCCAGTTTTGCTAGTTGTGTAAACCTAGTTAGACCGGAAGTGTCCTAAAACTTCATTACTTACCTTATTACGTTCCTATTGACTTTCTATTGACTCTCGTATGAGAGTACGGACTCTGCACACGCCGCCTGTGGGCCTCCTACTCCTAACCTAAGGGTCAGATAGTGTAGCCCCAGCGATCCTCTAGGCCCTAGGCCTTTCCTTTTCCCGAGTCGTGGTTCTTATACCACTTACTTAGTATATGGTTTTACGCGCCCCTAGGGCCTAACTGTAAATTGTGCTATTTAAAGTATTTCTAAGTGTAACTTGTTATGGGCTTTTGCCTCTGATCTCATAAAGAGTTCAGAGGAGTGTGTTAGTGAATAAATACATATATATTTTATATATATCCTGTGTGGTGTCCTTTCACTTGGTATTCAAGGGGTTACATATGGTAAAACAGCTGGCTTTACACGCCCTCAAGAGTCTTTTAGCCTAAGACTGTTCTGTCCACGCTACCTCTAGGATAGCTGGTCTATAAGGTTGACTTTACAACCATCACCATAAGGGTTGTTTGTACTGGTTCAAGATGCTCACTAGAATAGTGATCATATACCAGGCCAACTTCTCACACTGCTCTTAGGAAAAAATCTCTCCTTCTGGTCCCAAGATTGGTGGCCGCCTGATCGTGGCCAACTTCCTTCCCCGGTTACTAAGGTAAAAAACCTTTGCGTGATATTTGACAGGCAACTGACCTTTGAAGGGCATGTTAACGGAGTTACCTCGGTCTCCTTCTTCACCATGAAACTACTAAGAAAAATCTTCCCCTTTATACCTAAAGATTTGCATAAAATGGTAATCTCTGAATCGGTACTTTTAAAAATAGACTACGTAAATGAACTATTTGTGAATATTAGGAAAAAAATCCTTAACAAGCTGCAGACTCTGCAAAACTCAGTATCAGCCACCCTCCCACTTCTCCACTGGCTACCCATTGAGAAACTCATACGTTAATGATTTGCTTTTAGGACTCTTCATGGAGAAAGTCCTGAATATTTTAGGCTAAGCTTTCACGGATACATTCGCCAAGACCACTTTGTTCAGAATCAGCATTTAACGTGATTGTTCCAAGAGCAAAGAAAGCACAGTGGGGCAGGAGAAGCTTCATAGGCAGCACTTACCATCCCTGAAACAGTCTCCCTCTAATTTAAAAAAAAGGAAACAGACCTCATCGCTTTCAGGAAAAAAATGAAAAAATGGCTTTTTAAATTATACGGATCATTCAGTCTCGACCAGTCACTGCACTGATTCTACGTGCCTTATGAATGAATATTCAATTTCAAAGAATAACTGCCTGCACCACCTTGTATAGCAAGAATACTATGTCACTTGCTTGATCAGCATGAGCATCTCAATCTTGGCTTCATACATGTCCTCTAACTTTAAATACTTGCAAAAGCCTTTTGGCTAGGCATTACAGATCACATACAGCCCAAACAAACTCAGTAGTCACGGAGATGTACTCTTTTGTTGACTGCGACAATTAAGTAAAACATTAAAGCTCCAATATTCATGAAACAATGAAGGTTCGACTCACAGGTAAAATGTTGTGCAGCTCACATGGTATGGCGAACTGGGGTACTTCAGGATACAAAACAGATGGACAGAGGTGACACTGAGGAATCTTTTCAATATCTCCATAGTCAACATAATACACCTACAACATAAAATGCATCATGTTCCATCATTTGATTAATTCTTTGATCATACAGTAACACAAAGCCCACACCTATCCGTCATAAACACCCTAAAATGAAATTAAGGTTGCGGAAACAAACCATTATAAATAATCATTACATTTCTTAAATTGAACTGCCGGAATTGCACTTAAAATCAAAGGCCAATTAGAGATACAGCTAGCCCTGAGGAAAGGATTCTCCTCCCCATGTGATGTAAGGCTGCCTATAAATCATGTACACACATAAAAAGATAACAGTAAATTTATGGAGCGCCTATAGATTCCATTGCAGGCCACCTGCCCAACATAAGTCACTGAGTATGCACACCAGTACAAATTCATACTGGTCAGGACAAAAAGCTAGACTCACTGGTGACATAAGGAACCCTTGCCACCTCCTGTGATTTGCACTGCAGGGAAAGGTAAGAGGCCATAAGGTGCTCTATCAGATTCACACCAGGTTTAATCAACACCGCAGCTAGACCCCAAGACACTTCGCATTTGCTGCCATAAAAATTTGAAAAACAGAGGTCAAGCCCCTGTTTGTCCATTCCCACAAGTCATAATATCTCACATGTACTTGAGGATGCAAGCTTGAATTTGAGGGCAGAAGAAGGAGGAACAAATGACAAAAGTCCCCAGTGCCACCATAGATAGTTGCTGTGTCCACCTGGACTTACTATATGGGGCACAATTAAATTTAAGGGTTGCACCCGGCACTAATCTAGACAACCGTTATGGTGATTATAGTGGTCTTAGAGACACTCATAGAAAGCTCTCTAAGTGGTAGCTGTGGAAAGCAGCCTTCAGGCTTAGTCCAGAAGGAGTGTTAAGCAGCTTGTTTTATCAGTACTAAGTATTTAGTGTAGGTTAAGTGAAAAAGAACCATACAGTGTAGGTATAAAAATGCGTGTTTATTATAAACATTCGCTAACACATTGGTAGATCTCCTACCCAGAGATATGAACACAATGAACAAGTTACTTACCTTCAGTAACGCATAATCTGGTAGAGAGTCTATCTAGCTGCAGCAGATTCTTTACCTTTGAATTCCGCAGGCGTCAGGCTAGATCTGGAAACTTTTGCTGAGCAATACCCCTTGCGTGAGATATCGGGTGGATCCATTCGGCTCCGCATGACATCGTTGGCATCGGTTATGACGTTGCGGTGCCTACATAGGCGCCACCCAAGCACGCTGGCATCATACTTTCCGTTTTTTCCACGTCAGAAGCACAGAGCCATGAAGTGACTGATGAAAACGTGTGCAAAACTAGGGCCCTGAAAGAGGAGTAACCCTATATTTACAACATCAGTCCGTGAAGCGGGGAGGCATGGGTGTGGCTGTAAGGAATCTGCAGCTATATAGAGTTTCTTACAGATAATGCATTACCGAAGGTAAGCAACTTGTTCATCTGATAGAGACTTATAGCTGCAGATTCCTTACTTTTGAGTCAGATACCCGAACCATACCATCCCGGCAGTGGGTTGTGGACTCATGAGCTAGTCTAAAAAGTTCTGCAGGACTGAGTGGGCAAAGTGCCCCTCCCTGTGCACTTGACCATCAGGGCAATAATGTTTTGCCAACATGTGCAACGATGCCCACGTCGCTGTCTGACAGATGTCTTGAACTGGGACACCACGTACCAAGGCCGTATTTGCAGCCTCTCCCCGGGTGGAATGGGCCCTTAATCCCTCAGGGGGCTGCTTCTTCGCCAAGGCATAACAGATTTTAATACAGAAAACAACCCAGCAAGAGATGGTTCTTTTCTGCACTGCCTTTCCATTCTTTGCTCCCACATATCCCACAAAGAGTTGGTCATCCGCCCAGAACTCTTGTGCGGTCAAGGTAGAAACACAATGCTCTTTTTGGGTCCAGTCGGTGGAGACGGTCCTCCTCCTTAGGGGGATATGGGGGAGCAAAGAAGGTGGGCAAAGTAATTTACTGACCCAGATGGCATGGGGTCACAACCTTAGGTAAGAATGATGCCCTGGCGCAAAGCACCACCATGTCCGGAAAGGACATGAGATAAGGGGGCGAGCTGGATAACGCCTGCAATTCACTCACCCTCCAAGATGATATAATCGCTACTAAAAAGGCTGTTTTGATGGTCAACAGCCGGAGGGGACAATTGTGCAAAGGCTCGAAAGGAGTGCACATAAGATAAGTGAGGACCAAATTATGGTCTCACTGTGGCATAACAAAAGGTGTAGGTGGAAATAAGTGAACCAATCCTTTCAGACATAAATCTATTTGCAATGGGATATTTAAAGAGAGAGGGCCGATCTGGCAGCAGCAAAAAAGCAGATAGAGCAGAAAGGTAACCCTTGAGAGTTCCCAAAGCAGAGCCCTGCTGGGCAAGGGTTAGAATGAACAAAAGGACAGTAGAAAGAGAAGCAGAAAGAGGGTCAATAGACCTTTCTATACAGTATAATAAAAACGTCCGCCAACGGCAGGCTTATACCGACTTAGTGGAGGGACACCGGGCAGCCAAAATACATTACAGACTTCGGGAGGAAGGTCAAAGGCCATCAACTGTCACTACTCAATCTCCACGCATGGAGGCACAGAGATGACAGATTCGGGTGGAGAACCCTCCTTTGCTGCTGCGACAGAAGATCCTCCCGAAGGGGCAGCCTGATCGGAGGATCGAAACTCATGCTCAGAAGCTCTGGGTACCAGACTCTCCTTGCCCAGTCTGGCGCCACAAGGATGACTTGGGCCCGGTTGCTCCTGATCTTCTTCAGAACCCTGGGTAGGAGTGGTATGGGCGGAAAGACGTACAACAGGCCTGAGCTCCACTTGCAACGAAAGGAGTCACTGAGCGATAGCGCCTTGGAAACTCCAGCGTGCAGTACAGCTGACATTGTGCGTTCTCTTTGAAGGTGAATAAATCTAACCAAGTTTCTCCCCACTGTTGAAAGGGACCTTGCGCCACCTCCGACTGGAGACGGCATTTGTGATCCCGAAGGCATCGACGGCTGAGATTGTCCACGCTGGCATTCAGAGAACCTGCTAGTTGTTGAAACATCAGGGTTATGCCCAGCTGTTCCAGCCATGTCCAGAGACGCAGGGCCTCTCGACAATGGGTCCACGACTCCACCCCGCCTTGCTTGTTGCAGTACCACATGGCGGTGGTGTTATCCGTGAACACCTCCAACAACTTCCTCTTGACAGAGGGAAGAAATGCTTTCAATGCCAACCGAATCCCGCAAAGCTTCAACAAGTATAAATGGAGTCCCGTCTCCGCCGGAGACCAGTGATCCCTGATTTCCGCCTCTCCCATGTGGCTTTCCCATCCCAAAAGAGACCCATTCATCACAACTGTGAAATCTGGTTGGGGAAGAGAGAGAGGTCTGCCGCTGACCCAATCACGGTTCGTTAACCATCACTGCAGTTCCTTCTGAGATCTGAACCACGTCAGTGAGATTTCCCCGATGCTGTGCCTTTGGAACTTCAAGACCCACTGCAGAGCCCAAATACGCCACTTTGCGTGTCTTACCGACAGGATTTACGAGGTCATGAGACCCAACAATCTCAGAGTCAGTCTAACCGAAATCCAGGATAGAACTGAACATCGGAATCAAAACCTGAATATCCTGGACTCGCTGCTCAGGCGGATAAGCCTGAAACAGCACTGTGTGCAGAACAGCTCAGATGAAAGGGAGCATCTGAGAAGGAGTCAGGTGTGACTTCGGCATGCTTACAGAGAACCCCAGCGAATGCAGGAGGTCCGCCGTAGTCTGAAGGTGGGAGATGACTGCCTGGCGTGAGGACGCCTTCAACAGCCAGTCATCTAGGGAGGGAAAGACTGAAACCCCTAACCTGCCCAGATGAGCTGCAACCCCGGCCATCACCTTGGTGTACACCTGAGGGGCACTGGTAAGACCGAAGGGGAGCACTGTAAACCGAAAGTGCTTGTGGCCTACCTTTAGCCACAGGTAACCCCTGTAGCCTGGCAGGATGGGAATGTGAAATATGCATCCTGAAGGTCCAATGTCAGCATTCAGTCTCCTTGGGCTAGGGCAGACAAGACCTGAGCCAAAGTGAGCTTCTTGAATTGCTCCTTCTTGAGGAAGAGAGTGACTGTCCGAAGATCTAAAATGGGCCAAAGCCCCTTTATTCTTCAGATTTAGAAAGTAGCAGGAATAAAAGCCACTGCCTACTTCTGAAGCTGGGGCCCTTTCTATTGCTCCTTCGGCCAAAAGAGCTGTAACTTCCCCTTGGAGCAACTTCAAATGTTCCTCTGCCAGCAGTTCCTGAGTTGGCGGAATAGTAGGAGGAAAAGAAAGGAAAGGAAGAGAATAGCCCTCCTGGATGATCAGCAAGACCCACTTGTCTGTTGTTATAGATCTCCAGCGGGGGAGATGATGAATTCTCCCACACACTGGAATAGTGTGGTCCTGTAGAATCAGCATAGGAGTGCTTAGAGGCTGGGGCTGCTGGGGGCAGTGTGGCAGATGACTTCTAGCCTCTAATTCAGAGGACGGAATGTACAGCGTCCACGCACTGCTTGAGCAGTCTGTGCGGGGCGGTGGCTGGGATAGGGCTGACGCGGCTGGAAACCCCTTCCGTTGCCACAAAAAGGACAAAAGGAATATTGGCCGCGATGAGTGGAGGAGAGGCCCAAGGATCTGGTCATAGCTCCAGAGTCCTTGAAACTGACCAGGGCTGAATCTGCCTTTTCCCCCAAAAAGCGTGTTCCATCAAAGGGCATGTACATCAAATTAGCCTGGCCATCCCCATAGAAGCCAATTGTACAAAGCCAGGTGTGGCGCCTCAAGGCCACAGTCGTTGAAATAGATCTGCCCAGCGAATCCGTCGTATCAAATCACACCGTATGGCGAATATAGCTGCTTCTCTCCTTGACAGCTTGGGAGAGCACAGACTGGGCCTCCTCCGGGACTTGTGGCAGCACCTGCCCAACAGTCTTCCAAAGAGAGTGGCAGAAACCCAATAAGCATGCGTTATTCACCAACCTCAATGCCAGACTGGAGGAAGAAAACATCATCTACCCGAATGAGTCTAGTCTCTTGGCTTCCCTATCCGGAGGGGCGGAAGGGAATGTGCCCTGAGAAGTAGAGGCCTGCACCACCAAACTTTCTGGAGTGGGGTGTTGGCTGAGGAACTTTGGGTCGTCCAGAGCCGGGCGATGGCGACGTGCAATCATCCTATTCACAGGAGCCCCTGTGCTAGGCTTAGACCATGTTCCTAGAAGGACGTCCGTAAGTGCCCCATTAAAGGGCAATAGGGGTTAAGAGGTGAAAGCCCCAGGTTGAAGAACTTCGGTCAAGAAAATAGTCCTGACCTGATATGGGAAACTCCAGTCCAAGGACCTCAGCTGCCCTCTTAACCACCATGGCATAGGACACCTCTTCCTCTGTAGCCACTTTAGGAGGAAAGAGCATGCCAGTGTCTGGGGAAGTATCCAGACCAATGGCTTCCCCAAGTTCCCCATACCAGTCCATAATCTCATCAGACACATCCTGGTTCTCTAGAGGGTCTCAAGCCTCCTCCCATTCCTCTCCTGAGCTCAGTGTAGGAGAGTAGGATCTGCTTCCTATGGTTACCCCCACTTTTTGCTGTGTTTCACTGGTTTATCGACTTTAGTCTGGCTGTGGCCCTGCTAATCAGGACCACAGCCTAGCTGCTCTCTCTCTAAAATGATTGCATGTGCATTAGGTACATACCAGATTGGTTACTGGGTCACCCTTATGAGTCCCTAGTATATGGTACCTAAGGTACAAAGGGCATAGGTACCCCAGAGGCCTACCAGGGGCTGAAGCATGTATTATGCCACCCCTGGAAAGCCTTCCTGAATGGCACCACAGGTCTGCACTTGCAGCCTGGGTAAGGTGGTGTAAACACCCCTTACTTAGATATAGTATACCTATATCTACCTATATATATAGACACATATTAACCTATAAGTCACTCCTATGGCAGGCCTTGACAATCCTGAAGGCAGAGTGCTTGGTTTTGTGTGAGAGGGTGCCCTAGCATGAGCTGAGTCCCTCTGCAGTTTTCGGAAGCCCTTCCTTATAGCTGTTCTATGATATAGCCATACCATATACTCTTAAGTGCATTATAATCCTCGCGGTAAATGCTAACTTTGGTTTGGCTTTATCAAAACATGTTGTCTTTGGTGGCAAACACTTTGGAATACTAACCCCCGCCAGTTCTGGTGGCGGGGGTAGCATTCCACCCTTCTAGAGGGAGAAGACATGTACACACTTACTTACCCGGTAAATGTTTAAAAGAGCCTCAGCATCACAAAATGGATGCTGCTGCCACAGACACAAGTCTGTTCCCCTGCTGTTGGACGAAACTCCGGCAGGGGAGGCCTGGACAATAGGTTTCCTGCCCAGGGAGGTGGCAGCACCTCCCCAGACAGGCTTTAGTGTATTGGGGCAGGGAGGGTTGCACTCAGCCCCAGCTCTGGCGCGAAACTGGACAAAGGTGGGACCCTAGAGTTGGTCCAACCCTTAAACTTGGTATAAGTATAGGAACCCAGTCACTAGGAATTTAGATTACCCTGGACGAAACTCTAAAGATGAAATCTTGGACCTTCGACATTCCATATCGACTGGAAGACGGAAGAAATCTCCCTTGGGGTCAAGGAGTGACTCCCCTGTTCAAACAGGCACCAAAGAAAGATCTTGCCGGTCTACATTTTCAAGGCTCCCGACGGATCCCGAAGAATCTGCGACACAGGACATGGACTTCCAGACATCTCCAAGGCTGACACGAGACCCCAGCGAAGCCGAGATCTGTAGCTATCACGAGAGATGTGGTACCGGAACTCCTGGACATCCTGCAATTGTCCAAGTGCACCTACTTCCTGAAGTTTCCCTAAGTTGTGCATTAGGCTATTTGTTGCCCTCGCTCTGAGCACCTTTTGCATTGAAGCTTAGAGGCCTACACTCCTCGTGTGTCCCGTGGGCCAGCTTTCTGCATTGCAGCTCGAGACTCCTTCCCGATCCCTAGTCCGTTGGCTAGTGGGTCCCCACGAAGGACAATCCTTTGATTCTTGGGTTTTCCTGGTTGCTCCAGACGTGCCTTGACTCCCCTCCAAAGGGCGAGTCCCTCAGACCTTGCTGGTCTGCACCGAAGCCAATCTTGTCGTCTTGTGTGGGTTGCTCTTGCCCAGGCTTGTTAGGTCCAATCCGGATACAGACGCTGCAGCAATGGACATCCGACGTGGGACAGCTCAAATCCAGCTCCCTGTTGTCGTCGACGCTGTGAGAAGTTGGCCTGGTATATGATGTTCACTATTCTAGTGAAAACCTTGCACCAGTCCAAACAACCCTTATGGTGATGATTGTAAAGTCAACCTTATAGACCAGCTATCCTAGTGGTAGCGTGGACAGAACAGTCTTAGGCTAAAAGACTCTTGAGGGCGTGTAAAGCCAGCTGTTTTACCATAAGTAACCCCTTGAATACCAAATGAAAGGACACCACACAGGATATATATAAAATATATATGTATTTATTCACTAAAACACTCCTCTGAACTCTTTATGAGGTCAGAAGCATAAGCACATAGCAAGTTACTCTTAGAAATACTTTAAATAGCACAATTTACAGTTAGGCCCTAGGGGTGCGTAAAACCATATACTAAGTAAGTGGTATAAGAATCACGACTTGGGAAAGGAGAAGGCCTAGGGCCTAGAGAATCGCTGGGGCTACACTATCTGAACCTTAGGTTAGGAGTGGGAGGCCCACAGGCGGCGGCGTGTGCAGTGTCAGTACACTCACGCGAGAGTCAATAGAAAGTCAATGGAAACTTAGAAAGGTAAGTAATGAAGATTTAGGACACTTCCGGTCTAACTAGGAATATACAACTAGCAAAACTAGACACTAGGATAGTCAATCCATACAGGACCACCGAAGTACTCGCGTTACCTCACCCACGGGCTGTGGGTGCATAGGTGTCCAAGTGTCGGGTTTTCTCGTTGTTTCCTATGGAGCCTTGGAAGAAGATGCTGCAGGCGGCCAGGAGGAAGATGTCCGGGTGGATCCAAGGGTGGATCGACGATGAAGAAGACCGGAAAGCAGAGGGGACAGAGTCTAGGTCACTAGCCAGTGACCGGGTGGAACCAGGGAGGAACCAGACGTCGTCGAGGAACAATCAGGTGCTGTCGTGAAGCTTGTCGTTGCAGCCACGTGGACCAGGAGGCGTCGAGGACGACCAGGTGCTGGAGAGGAGGTGTCCCACGAAGGTTCTCGCAGATGGAGGGGTCGACTTCAAGATCAGAGCCAACAAGCCTAAGCAAGGCAACCCACGCAGGATACACAAGAGCTTCTGGTGCAGACCAGGAGGGTCTGAGGTACTTCACCTTTTCAGGGAAGCAAGTGCCAGTCTGGAGCAACCAGACCAGCGATGGATTTTCAAAAGAATCGTCGTGATAGGGCTACTAGCCAACTGGCCAGCAACCGGGACAATGCGTCGAGCAGAACACAAGCAGAAGGGCCCCACGCAGATCTCGTGGAGTGTGGAGGGCTGGTCTTCGGTGCAGGTGGAGCTCGGTGTCGGGGTATCTCAGTCCCCAGTGCACAGCTTTGAGGATGCCTCAGGAGCTGCGCTGTTAGCAAGTTGAAGACTTTCCAAGTTGCCTGGTTCCACGGGTTCCGACGCCTTCCACGGGGCTCAGCTGTGCTGGAGTCGTGCAGTGGGGTCAGAGAGGTCCAAGAGTCGAAGTCTTGTCAGGCTCTGTGCTCGGGTTCCGCCGGGAACGGGGACAAAGCAAGCAGTCGAGGTGCTGAACGGTGCCTGGTTGCCCAGGGTGGTCACTCCTTGGCCACAAGGGAGATTCTTCAGTCTTCAGCTTCAGGTGAATGTCGAAGGGTCCAGAGTTTCGTTTCAAGTCGATTCCAGGATTAATCTAAAGTCTTGGGGTCCAGCTCCTACCTTTATACAACTTTAAGGGGCTGGTTTGGTTTCTAGGTCCCTCCTATGGGTGGGACCAGGAAGGGGGGTGGTTACACCCCCTTTCCTTTGTCCAGTTTCGCGCCAGAGCTGGGGCTGGAGTGCCCCAGCAACCGGTTTAAACTGGGGTATGCATGAAGCACCTAGTGTGCCTCAGGCAGTGTCTCATTCTATTCAGCCCTCCCTGTCCCAATACACAAAGTCCTGTCTGGGGTGGTGCTCGCACCTCTCCAGGCAGGAAACCTATTGTCCAAACCTCCGTGACTGGAAGGACTCCCAGCAGCAGGAGGTCAGACTTGTGTCTGTGGCAGCAGCGTCCATTTTGTGACGCTGGGGCTCTGGTTAACTTTAACCGGGATAATCAGAACTAACATGTCTTCTCCCTCTAGAAGGGTGGATTGCTACCCTTGTCGCCAGAATTGGTGAGGGGGTAGTATTCCAAAGCGTATGACACCTTACACGACATGTTTAGATAAAGCCAAACCAAAGTTAGCATTCAACCGCGAGGATTATAAGGCACTTAAGAGTATATGGTATGGCAATATCATAGAACAGCTATAAGGACATGGTTCCGCAAGCTGTAGACAGGCTCAGCTCATGCTAGAGCACCATCTCACACATAACCAAGCACACTGCCTTCAGGATTGTTAAGGCCTGCCATAGGAGTGACTTATAGGTTACTGTGTGTCTATATATAAGGGTAGGTATAGGAATACTATACCTAAGCAAGGGGTGATTACACGACCTTGCCCCAGCTGAGTGATCAGCCAGTTGTGTCAGTTTTGAGTGGCCAGCCAGGGGTGGCATAATACATGCTGCAGCCCCTGGTAGGCCTTGGTTGCACCTATGCCCCGAGTACCTATGCACTCTCTCTAAATTCAAACCATGTACTCTAGGTACATACACAATTGGGAATTGATTCACCTTATCAGCCCCTGTAGAAGTGTACCCTAGGTACTCAGGGCATAGGTGCAACCAAGGCCTACCAGGGGCTGCAGCATGTATTATGCCACCGCTGGCTGGCCACTCAAACTGACACAACTGGCTGATCACTCAGCTGGGGCAAGGTCGTGTAATCACCCCTTGCTTAGGTATAGTATTCCTATACCTACCCTTATATATAGACACACAGTAACCTATAAGTCACTCCTATGGCAGGCCTCGACAATCCTGGAGGCAGAGTGCTTGGTTTTACGTGAGAGGGTGCCCTAACATGAATTGAGCCCCTCTGCACCTTTCGGAACCATCTCCTTATAGCTGTTCTATGATATAGCCATACCATATACTCTTAAGTGCATTATAATCCTCGCGGTTAATGCTAACTTTGGTTTGGCTTTATCAAAACATGTTGTGTAAGGTGTCAAACACTTAGGAATACTACCCCACGCCAATTCTGGCGTCGGGGATAGCATTCCACCCTTTTAGAGGGAGAAGACATGTAGTTACTGCTTTACCCCGTTAAAGTTAAACAGAGCCTCAGCATCACAAAATGGATGCTGCTGCCACAGACACGCGTCTGACCTCCTGCTGCTGGGGGATACTCCAGCAAGGGAGGCCTGGACAATAGGTTTCCTGTCGAGGGAGGTGCCAGAACCTCCCCAGACAGCCTGTAGTGTTTTGGGGCAGGGAGGGTTGAATGGAAAGATGCTTTTCCAGACACTGCCTGGGGCACACAAGGTGCTCCATGCATAGCCCGGTTCAAACCAGTTGCTGGGGCACTCCAGCCCTGCTCTGGCGCGAAACTGGACAAAGGTAAAGGGGTGTAACCACCCCCTTCCTAGGTCTACCCATAGGAGGGACCTAGCAGGTAATCCAGCCCATTTTCTTAGTATAAAGATAGGTGCTGTGTCCCCAGGACTTTAGATTATCCTAGAACGAAACTCTGATACAAAACTCTTGGACCTTCGGCGTTCTATTCTGACTAGAAGACTGAAGACATTTCCCTTGTGGTCAAGGAGTGACCACCCTGTGCAAACAGGCACCACCAGTAACTTGCCGGTCTGCTTTGTCGGCGCTCCCGCCGGGTCTCGAAGACTCCGCGACACAGGAACTGGACTCTCAGACTTCTCTGACTCCGACCCACATCCACAGCAAAGCTGAGACCCGTGGCGGACACGAGAGACGTGGGACCGGACTCCCTGGACATCCTGCATTTTGCTAACAGTGCAACTAGCGAGGCACCCTCGCAGTTGTGCATTGGGGTTTGAGAAGCATGAGACCCGAGCGCCATTTGCACCAAAGCTCAGCCCTCCACACTCCACGAGTGCCGCGTGGGGCCTGCTCCTGCATTTCAGCTCGACACGTCTTCCCGGTTGCTAGCCCTCTGGCTAGTTAGCCCCCTGAAGACATTTGTTTGTATTTACACAGCTGGCCTGGTTGCTCCAGGCTTGCTCCAGCTTCCGTCCAAAGGAGAAGCTACCCAGACCTTGCTGGTCTGACTCAAAGCCAATCTTCACTTCCTGCATGGATTGCGTTTGCCAAGGCTTGTTGGGTCCACTCCGGATACCGACACCGCAGTCAACTAGATCCTTCGTGGGACAGCTCGAATCCAGCTCCTGGTCGTCGTCGACACCTCCTGGTCCTCGTGGCTGCAGAGACAAGCTTCACCTCTTCACCTGAAATCAACTCGACATCGCCTGGTTCCTTCCTGGTCACTGGCTAGTGACGCAGACTCTGTCCCCTCTGCTGTCAGGTTCTTCACATCTTCAATCCACCCTTGGATCCACCGGGACACTTTTCCTCTGGTCGCCTGCAGCACATCTTTGCAGATCTCCATAGAAAACGACGACAAACCCTGACACGAAAAGACACCTATGCACCCGGCTTCCCTGGGTGAGGTAACTCGAGTACTCCGGTGTTCCTGTGGGTCTTGACTCTCGAAGTGTCCTAGTTTAAAGGGGTTTTACCGTAGTCAATCCGGAAGTGTCCTTAAACAGTAACTGTGTAACTTCTTCGTTCTCCATTATAAGTCAATGGTAACTCGCGACTGTGTTAAGACACTGCATGTGTCTCCCGTGGGTCTCCTACTTCCTAACCTTTGGTTGTTTAGTGTAGCCCCGGCGATTTCCGAGGCCCTAGGCCTATTCACTATTTCTGAAGTGGTTCTTATACCACTTACTTAGTATATGATTTTTGAGGCCCCTAGGGCATAACTGTATTTGTGCAACTTATCGTATGCTAATTGAGTAACTTGTGATGTACTTCGATCTCTGACTTCATAAAGAGTGCAGAGGGGTTGTGTTAGAAATAAATACATATATATTTGATATATACCTTGTGTGGAGTCCTTTCATTTGGTATTCAAGGGAATATAATTGGTAAAACAGCTTGCTTCACATGCTCTCTGAAGTTTTAGCCTAAGACTGCTGGTCCATGCTACCACTAGGATAGCTTGTCTATAAGGTTGACTTTACAACCACCATCAATAAGGGTCGTTTAGACTGGTGCAAGGTGCCCACTAGAATAGTGGACATCTTATGCCAGGCTAACTTCTCACGCCGGGAATACAGGGGGTCTCCCTAGGGGAGTCACCCAGTACATGGGATCTAACTTCCAATACATGAATCTGTATCGGGGTAAAATTCTAACATGTTTGATACCAAACATGACCGGTTTCGATGCAGTAAATATATAGTTAGGCATCTTGTAATTGACTTGATGTCCACTATATGTAGAAAATTACTGACCCCTTACAAAGACTGGGGACTCGACTCCTGGGTTTTTAGTGGGGAGGAGGAGGGGGGGTGTCCTGCTCATGCTTAGTACCAAGCACCCTGCCTTCCGGATTGAAGGGACTACCTTAGGGATGACTTCTAGGTTTTAAGTTTTAAAGCAACACCCTAGAAAGTTTGGGACTTTCACCCTTCATTTGTTCAAGCCATAAGAGGGGCTATGGTCTGTCTGAACAATGAAGTGAGTACCAAACTGGTATGGTCTCAACTTCAAGGCCCAGACCACAGAAGGCCTCCCTCTTAATAGCTGACCAACGTTTTGGGGGTCAACCTTCTGCTTATAAAAGATACTGGTTCGTCCTGGCCCTTTGCTTTAAGTTGTGATAACACAGCTCCTACCCCCAACTCAAAAGTATCGGTCTAGACAATGAAGGTTTTAGAGTAATGCACAAGTTACTTACCTTCGGTAACAATATATCTGTAAGAGACATTAGTTAGTTAGATTCCTTACCTTAGAATAACCCCCAGGTGTCAGACTGGATCCGGAAAGTTTTCGTCAGCAGTACCCCTGCGCGTCGGTAGGCATCGTCTGCGGCTCTGCGTCCGTCGTCGTCGTGATCGCCGGAATGACGTCGTCAGAGTACTTAGCGACGCCGCCCTCGTGCGCGGACGTCAGTTCTGTACATAGCTTTCCGCGCCAGGAATGCAGAGCCATGCAAGAAACCGACACTGGTGCCATGAAACTAGGGCCCTGAAAGGGATGACCTTAACCCTAGATATCGGTTCGTAGAATGGGGAGGATGGGTGGGGTGGTGAGGAATCTAACCAACTTATGTTTCTTACAGATATATCGTTACCGAAGGTAAGTAACTTGTGCATCTGAAATAAACACGTTAGTTAGATTCCTTACCTTAGAATAGATACCCTAGAAATACCAACCCCGGTGGTGGGTCTGCGAACCAGGATCACTCCAGGAAGTCCTGGAGAACCAAATGGCCAAAGAAGCCATCCCTACGGACTTGGCTGTCAAGGCAGTAGTGCTTTGCAAACGTGTACGGTGAGGCCCACGTAGCTGCCTGACAATTGTCCTGCAAAGAGACTTCCCGTCCCAGGTCATTAGTAGCAGCTGTGGCTCGAGTGGAATGGGGCGCAGTCCCTCAGGAGGATCCTTTTTAGCCATGGAATAACAGACCTTGATGCACAAAACGACCCACCGAGAGATGGTCCTTTTGTGCACCGCCCATCCCTTCTTAGCACCCAAGTAGCCAACAAAAAGTTGGTCGTCCACCCGGAACTGTTGTGTGCGGTTCAGGTAAAAGGAAAGCGCACGTTTTGGGTCCAGACGGTAGAGCCTCTCTTCCTTTTTCGAAGGGTGCGGAGGCGGAAAGAAGGTGGGCAAGGTAATGGTCTGGCCGATGTGAAAGACAGTAACCACCTTGGGTAGAAAAGGAGGACGAGTCCTCAGAACAACAATGTCCGGATGGACATAGAGGAAAGGAGTCTTAGAAAAAAAGAGCCTGGAGCTCACTCACTCTTCTGGCAGAGGTGATGGCAACCAGGAAAGCAGTTTTAAGAGTCAGAAGGCGAAGAGGACAGTTATGGAGTGGCTCAAAAGGAGCACTTATCAGATAGCTTAACACCAGATTCAAGGCCCACCGATGCATTACGAAGGGAACAGGAGGAAACATGTGAGTAATGCCTTTCAAGAATCTATTTACAACAGGGGACTTGAAGAGAGAAGGCTAATCAGGAAGCCTCAAGAAGGCTGAAACAGCTGAAAGATATCCCTTGATGGTGCCCAGAGCAGAGCCCTGCTGGGCCAGGGAAAGAAGAAAGAGGAGAACCTCAGAAAGAGGGGCAGAAAGGGGGTCCACAGCCTTTAAAGCATGGTAAAGTGAAAGTGCTCGTGGCCCACCGTGAACCGCAGGTAAAGCCGGTGGGCCGGCAGGACGGGAATGTGGAAATATGCGGCCTGCAGGTCCAACGCTACCATCCAGTCTCCAGGGCAGCCAAAACCTGAGCAAACATCAGCATCTTGAACTTCTCCTTCCGTAGGAAGCCGTTTACACTCCTGAGGTCCAAGATAGGGCGTAGGCCCCCTTTGCCCTTCAAGGGAACCAGAAAGTAGTGGGAATAACAACCCCGTCGAACTTCTGGGCCAGGAATGCACTCGATGGCCCCCTTGGCCAAGAGGGCCGTAACTTCCTCCTGTAGAAGTTGCAAGTGATCCCCCGACATGCGGTGGTAATGCGGTGGCATGGCTGGAGAGGTCGCCTCGAAGGGGAGGGAGTAGCCCCTTTGGACGATTTGCAGCACCCACCTGTCCGAAGTGATGGTACGCCAGTGGAGCAGGTGATGGCGAACTCTGCCTCCCACTGGCGTGGAATGGGCCTGAAAGTTCGGACTAGGAAGGCTTTGAGGCAGTTGCTGCGGAAGCGGATGTGGATTGACCGGCTCTCTGTCCCCCGGCTCTGCCACGGCGGAATGCACGTCTGCGACTGCGTTGAGGTTGGTTCTGCGGCATGTGGCAGGACAAACGTGCGGGGGTGTCCCTTCCGTGGCCACGAAAGGAGCGAAAAGCATAAGTTTGCTGGTGCTGGGCCAACAGGCCCAAGGACTTGGCCGTAGCCCTGGAGTCCTTAAAGCGCTCCAGCGCGCTATCTGCTTTTTCGCCAAAGAGGTGACGGCCATCAAAAGGCATCTCCATGAGAGTGCTCTGGACAGCCCCTGAAAAGTTTGTGGATCTCAGCCATCGTTGCCATCGCTCTACCCAGCGAGTCCGTGGTGTCAAGTCCACATCAGATGGAGTAACGTGCTGTATCCCGCCCATCAGCAACCCTAGACTGAGGGAGGAAAACAGTTTCTTGCCAAACTGTTCCAGCCTTTTGGATTCCCGGTCCTGTGGTGCGGTCGGGAAGGCGGTTTGGGACATGGATGCCTGGATATCCAGACTCTTAGGGGTGGGGTGGGTGGACAGAAAGCAGGGGTCGCCCGGAGCAGGACGGTGGCGCCGGGCCACGTTCCGATCCACAGGAGGAACTGTGGTGGGCTTGGACCAAGTGGCCATCAAAACATCAGTGAAGGGCTCATTAAACTGCAGCAGAGGCTCCGAAGAGCTTACTGGCAGTTGAAGCACCTAAATTTGGAGGTTAGTCCTCACGGCCGCTGCAGGGAGCTCAAAGCCCAAGGCCTTGGCCGCCTTGCGCAGCACCACAGCATAAGTAGCTCCCTCCTCCGTAGCGACGGAAGGAGGAGAGAGAAAACCAGTGTTAGGCGAAGTGTCTAGACCACGGGCCTCCCCTAGCTCATCTGCCCAGTCCTTACTTTACTGGCACTGCTGTGCCAGAGGGTCCTCAGACCTCTCCCAGTCATCCCATTCATCCGTGTCCTGGTAAACAGGCAGAAATGACGGAGCCGGGGGGTAGGGGAAAAACTCACCAATCGGCATCGGAGACGGCGCTTATCGGCGCCGCTCCGACGCCGGGCCCGTGGCGGGGCTGAAACCGGGGCCGGCGACGCCCGAGGATGGCCCCGGTGGTGGCTCAGAGGGGGCCGGCGGAGGAGTGGTGAGGTCAACAGGCGTCGACCGTGATCGAAGCCTTGATTCCACAGGGTCCTGCGGCACTGGGGCCGAAGTCGCCGGCGCCGCCGGCAACACAGTGCTAGGACCCGACGGCGGAAAGAGTCCTCATGGCCACGAGGAAGTCTTGAATCTGCTCCGGAGTCGCATTGAGTGCAGGGACCGGAGGGTGTGGGGCTGGATGCGACTCTGCGGGCTTCGCCGAAGTCGCACGGGCGGCACCACCTGAACCCTCGGCCGAGTCACGTGACCGGCGAGGGGAGGTCGAAGAACGATGGTGTTTCTTCGACTTCTACTTCCCATGCCTCGACTTACCGGAGTGCGAGGACTTGGATCCCAATGAATGGTGAGGACTCCCGCTCCGCGACCGGTCACTCGACCTCCTCCTCGACCGGGACCTCGAGCGGCGCAGAGCCGACTGCCGGATCTCGAGCAGCTTACGGGAACGCTCCTGTCTAGCCTTCGACGTCAAGGCCCGGCAGTCGGGGCACGACTTGCAGTCGTGGTCGGCCCTTAAACAGTAGAGACACCAGCGGTGGGGGTCGGCAACCGACATCAGTCACAGGTGTCACACGGCTTGAAACCGGGCATCCCTACCGACACCAGGAGTCGATGTCGACACGAAAAAGATAACCAAAAAAGTCCAAAAGTTAGTCAAAAAATAAGGGTACGCTCTTCCCAGATCTGCGCTTGCTGGTGCAGAAAAAAAGAACTGACGTCAGCGTGCGAGGGCGGTGTCTAAGTACTCCGACGATGTCATCCCAGCGATCACGACGCCGACGACAGACGCGGAGCCGCAGACGACACCTACCGATGCGCAGGGGTACTGCTGACGAAAACTTTCCGGATATAGTCTGACGCCTGGGGGTTATTCTAAGGTAAGGAATCTAACTAACGTGTTTCTTTCAGATCAGGACTTTGCAGAATGGGAGCAGTGCACATGGCTTGTGTAGGAGAGTAGGGTCTGCTTCCTATGGTCACCCCCACTTTTTGCTTTTGCTTTACTGGTTTTCGACTTAGATGTGGCTGTGGGCCTGCTAATCAGACCCACAGCCCAGATGCACTCTCTCTAAATTCAAACCTTGTACTCTAGGTACATACACAATTGGGAATTGGTTCACCTTGTCAGCCCGTGTAGAAGTGTACCCTAGGTACTCAGGGCATAGGTGTAACCAAGGCCTACCAGGGGCTGCAGCATGTATTATGCCACCCCTGGCTGGCCACTCAAACTGACAACTGGCTGATCACTCAGCTGGGGCAAGGTCGTGTAATCACCCCTTGCTTAGGTATAGTATTCCTATATCTACCCTTATATATAGACACACAGTAACCTATAAGTCACTCCTATGGCAGGCCTTAACAATCCTGGAGAGTGCTTGGTTATGTGTGAGATGGTGCTCTAGCATGAGCTGAGCCTGTCTGCAGCTTGCGGAACCATGTCCTTATAGCTGTTCTATGATATCGCCATACCATATACTCTTAAGTGCATTATAATCCTCGTGGTTAATGCTAACTTTGGTTTGGCTTTATCTAAACATGTTGTGTAAGGTGTCATACGCTTTGGAATACTATCCCCTCGCCAATTCTGGCGACGGGGGTAGCATTCCACCCTTCTAGACGGAGCAGACATGTTAGTTCCTACTATCCTGGTTAAAGTTAACCAGAGCCCCAGTGTGAGAAGTTGGCCTGATATGCAGTGCTCACTATTCTAGTGATCACTATGTATCAGTCCAAACAACCCTTATTGATGATTGGTTGTAAGTCAACCTTATAGACCAGCTATCCTAGTAGCATGGATACGAGCAGTCTAAGGCTAAGACTCTAGAGGGCGTGTTAAGCCAGCTGTTTTACCATCACATTACCCCTTGAACACCCAGTGAAAGGACACCACACAAGTTGTTATGAAAATAAACAGTGTATTTATTTATAACAAGACTACCCTGGCTCTTTATGAGACAGGGAGCTAAGCACACAACAAAACTCTTATAAAAATACTTCAAGTCGCACAATTTACACAAATGCCCGAGGGGCACGAAAAACCATATATTACAAAAGTGGAATGCGAATTACTAGCAGGTAAGTAACGATTCTCAGAGGCTTTGGGATCGCTAGGGCTGGACTACTGAACCTTTAGATTTCTAGCAGGAGGCCTAGGGAACTCGGGTGCAGAGTGTGCACTCTCACGCGGGATGCGGGACAAAGTCAATGGAAGCTAGTAAAGACAAAGTTAGTGTTCTCGGGCGAACCCGACTAGGTAGGTCAAAAACGAAAATGGATCTGGAACCTTGGATAGTGAGGCTATGCTGAGGCACCGAAATGCCGAAGTTACCTAGCCCAGGGGCTGCAGCTGCATAGGTCTGAAAAGACGTCGGGATTCTCCGTTGACGAACCAGGAGCCTGAAGGAAAGGAGTTGCTGGCAGGCGACCAGTGAAGATTGTTCGGGTGATCCAAGCCTGGATCGAAGATAGATGACACCTGAAAGCAGAGGGGACCAAGTTCGTGACTACTAGCCAGTAGTCAGGTGGCACCAGGAGGGCACCGGATGGTAGTCACCTCGACTAGGTGAGTGGGCGACGCTGGGCTCTGTAGTCTCACGGACCAGGAGGCGTTGTCGGCGACCAGGATGGAGGTACGAGCTGTCCCACGATGGATGATGCTCTCGACGTCGCTGGACCCAGGATTGGGGCAACAAGTCTTGGCAAATTCAAGCCCACGCGGTGGACCTAAAATGGCGTCTGGGGTGGACCAGGAGGGTCCGGGGTGCTCCTCTCTTGGAAGGGAGCAAGGGCCAGTCTGGAGCAACCAGACCAGCAACAGTGATGTCGTCGGGCGTCGTTAAGAAGGCCACAAGCCAGCGGGCTAGTAGCCAAACAACGCGGTGAGCAGCAAAAAGCAGAAGGGCCCCACGCAGATCGTGGAGATGCTGGGAGGCTGAACTTCGGTGCTGGGGCTGCTTAGGGTCGGGGCTTCTCGGACCCCAAAGCACTCACCAGAGGATCCCTCGGCGGTCGTGCTGGAAAGAAGTCGTGCAGTCTTGAAGATGGCCGGTCCCTCGAGGTCTCGTCGCACCCACGGTTCTCAGCTTGGCTGTAGAGGTGGGTAGAGGTCAGAGGTGCCAGGGAAGCCGGTTCTCGTCGAGCTGGGCAGTCAGATTCCGGAGGAAGGACTTGCAGCAGACCGCAGTGTTCTTAAGATGGTGCCTGCGGATGCAGGGTGACTACTCCTTAGTCACAAGGGAGAATCTTGAAGAAGAAATCTTGATGTCCTTTCGTAGAAAGTCGTGCCTTGATTCCAAAGATGATCTAATTTGGAAGGGGGCCTGCTCCTACCTTTATCTTGGAAAAGGGGGCTGGCACGCGACTAAGTCCTGCCCTATGGGTGGGACCAGGAGGGGGGTGGTTACACCCCTCTCCTTTGGCGGGCTTTCCCCAGCTCAGGGGCTGGTGTGCCCCTGGAACTGGTTCAAGCCGGCCTATGCACAGTGAGCACCGGGTCGCCACTTGCAGTCACCTTCCTCTGTAGCCCTGCCTACCTGGAATACACAAAACCCTGTTTGGGACGGTGCTGGCACCGCCCCTGGCAGGAAACCCTTTGTCCTTGCCTCCTGCTCTGGGAGGACTCCCAGCAGCAGGAGGGCAGACTTGTGTCTCGGTGGCAGCATCCATTTTGTGGATGCTAAGGCTCTGTCTGACTTTAACAGGGGTTACAGGTTACCTCCATGTCGTGTCCCTCTAGAAGGGTGGAATGCTAACCCCGTCGCCAGAATTGGCGAGGGGTTAGTATTCCAATTCGTATGACACCTTACTCGACATGTTTTGATAAAGCGATACCAGAGTTGGCATATAACCGCGAGGATTATAATGCACTTAAGAGTATATGGTATGCGATATCATGGAAACGGCTAAGGGATAGATCCCGAAAGCCGCAGACAGGCTCAGCTCATGCCAGAGCACTATCTCGCACGATTCCAAGCACTCTGCCTTCAGGATTGTTAAGGCCTGCCATAGGAGTGACTGATAGGAGATCTGTGTGTCCATTTAGGTTTAGATATAGGAATACTATATCTAAAGCAAAGGGTGTTTACACCTCCTTGCCCCAGCTGTCGTGCAGCCAGTTGTGTCAGATTTAGTTAGTCAGTCCAGGGGTGGCATAATACATGCTGCAGCCCCTGGGAGACTTCTGGGTGCACCTCAGCCCTGGTTACAGGGACTTGAGAGGGCCCAGTGCCAATTCTGTACCTGGGTACAATTTGGATTAGAGAGAACAGCTAGGCTGTGGGTCTGATTAGCAGGCCCACAGCCAGGGAAAGTCGTAAACCAGTGAAGCAAAAAGCAAAAATCTGGGTGATCATAGGATTGCAGACCCTACTCTCCTACACCCAGCGTCACAAAATGGACGCGGCTGCCACCGACACAAGTCTGACCTCCTGCTGCTGGGAGTCCTTCCAGTCACGGAGGTTTGGACAATAGGTTTCCTGCTTGGGGAGCAGCGAGCACCACCCCAGACAGGAGTTTGTGTATTGGACAGGGAGGGCTGAATAGATTGAGACACTGCTTGAGGCACACTAGGTGCTACATGCATACCCCAGTTCAAACCGGTTGCTGGTGCACTCCAGCCCCAGCTCTGGCGCGAAACTGGACAAAGGAGAGGGGGTGTAACCACCCCCCTTCCTGGTCACACCCATAGGAGGGACCTAGAAAGTAATCCAGGTAAGGTAGGAGCTGAACCCCAGGACTTTGGATTTGATCCTGAACTGAAACTTGAAACGAAACTCTGGACCTTCGACGTTCTGCTGAAGCTGAAGACTGAAGAATCTCCCTTGTGGCTAAGGAGTGACCACCCTGGGCAACCAGGCACCATTCAGAAAATCGACAGCTTGCCTTGTCGACGTTCCCGCCGGAACCCGAGCACAGACCCTGACAAGACCCAGACTTCCAGACCTCTCTGACCCTCTCTTCACGACTGCAGCATAGCTGAGATCCGTGGAGGCGACGAGACACGTGGGACCGGACATCTTGGAAAGCCTGCAACTTGCTAACTATGCAGCTCCTGAGGCATCCTCGAAGCTGTGCACTGGGGATTGAGAAACCCCGAACCCGAGATTCACCTGCGCCGAATGTGAGAAGTTGGCCTGATATATGATGCTCACTAGTTCTAGTGATCACCTTGTATCAGTCCAAACAACCCTTATGGTGATTGGTTGTAAGTCAACCTTATAGACCAGCTATCCTAATGGTAGCATGGACAAAGCAGTCTTAGGCTAAACTCTTTTGGCATGTGAAGCCAGCTGCTTTACCACATATAACCCCTTGAATACCAGATGAAAGGACACCACACAGGTTGTTATGAAAATAAACAGTATATTTATTAATAACAAACACCTCTGCACTCTTTATGAGATCAGAGGGCTAAGCACATAACAATCTCTTTAAGAAAAATACAATTAGTCGCACAAATTACAATGGTGCCCTAGGGGCACGTCAAACCATATACTAAGTAAATGGTATAAGAAGATCGATAGAAGAATTGGAGATGCACAGAGGCTGTAGGATCGCAGGGACTACACTACCCTAACCGTAGGTAAGTAGCAGGAGGCCCACGGGACGCGTGTGCAGAGTGTGAACTCACACGCGAGATGCGGAACAAAGTCAATGGGCAGAACAAATTACGAAAAGGTAAGTAAAAGACAGTTCCTACTAGTTACAACTAAAACGACAGGATACCTGGACACTAGGAGAGTCAATCTACCCTTGAGCACCGAAATGCTCTTGTTACCTCACCCACGGGCTGCGGGTGCATAGGTGTGAAAGTGTGTCGGGTTTATGCGTCGAAGTCTATGGAGCCTTGAAGAAAGATGCTGCAGTCGACCAGGAGGAAGATGTCCGGTGCGATCCACGGGTGGATCGAGGAAGAAGAGGACCTGAAAGCAGAGGGGACAGTGTTCAAAGTCACTAGCCAGTGACCGGTGTGGAACCAGGAGGGAACCAGGTGCTGTCGTTGCGTTCAGGTGAAGAGTGGACGCCTGTCTCTGCAGCCACAGTGACCAGGAGGTGTCTTCGACGACCAGGATGGAGGCACGAGCTGTCCCACGCAGGCTCTCGCTGTCGGCGGTGTCGGATCCGGATTTGGAGTCAACAGGCCTTGGCAAAGGCAACAAACGCGGTGAGTGGAAACAATGTCGAGTGGACCAGGAGGGTCCGGGGTGCTCCTCTTTTGGAAGGGAGCAAGGACCAGTCTGGAGCAACCAGACCAGCAGTGTAAATTTCGTGGATCGTCGTCTAGGAGGCCACTAGCCAGCCGGCAAGTGACCAGGCAACGCGTCGAGCAGCAACCAAGCAAAAGGGCCCCACGCAGATCTCGTGGATGCTGGAGGGCTGGTCTTCGGTGCAGGAGCTGCTCGGAGCTGGGGCTTCTCAATCCCCAAAGCACTTACTCGAGGATGCCTCTGAAGTTGTGCTGGAAGCGAAGTGCAGGTTCTTCAAGATGGCCGGTCCCACGTGTCTCGTCGCACACACGGATCTCAGCTGTGCTGCAGATGTAGGTAGAGGTCGGAGAGGTCAGGAAGTCTGGATCTCGTCGGGCTCTGAAGTCTGGTTCCGCCAGGAAGGACGACAAAGTGAACAGCTAGGACGCTTTATGGTGCCTGCAGTTGCAGGGTGGACACTCCTTGCCCACAAGGGATATTCTTCAGTCTACTGTGGAGCAGAACGTCGAAGTCCAGAGTTTCTTCTTTGTAGAGTTGTTCAGGATAATCTAATTTGGAATGGGACCAGCTCCTTCCTTTATCCTGCTAAAGGGGACTGTACTGGTGACTAGGTCCCTCCCCTGGGTGGGACCAGGAAGGGGGGTGGTTACACCCCCTATCCTTTGTCCGGTTTCGCGCCAGAGCTGGGGCTGGAGTGCCCCAGCAACTGGTTTGGACCGGTGTATGCACAGGAACACCTTGTGTGCCCCAGGCATGTCCCATTCCTTTCAGGCTTGTCCTACCTAATACACAAAATCCTGTCTGGGGTGGTGCTAGCACCTCCCAAGGCAGGAAACCCTTTGTCCAGGCCTCCCTCGCTGGAAGGACTCCCAGCCCCAGCTCTGGCGCGAAACTGGACAAAGGGGAAGAGGTGTAACCACCCCCTCCCCAGGTCCTCCCATAGGTGGGACCCTAGAGTTAGTCCAACCCCTAAATTTAGTATAAGTATAGAAACCCAGTACCTAGGACTTTAGATTACCCTGGAAGAAATTCTGAAGACGAAATCTTGGACCTTCGACATTCCATATCGACTGCAAGACGGAAGAAATCTCCCTTGAGGTCAAGGAGTGACCTCCTTGTTTAAAGAGGCACCAAAGACGCATCTTGCCGGTCTGCATTTTCAAGGCTCCAGACGGATCCCTAAGAATCTGCGACACAGGACACGGACTTCCAGACATCTCCGAGGCTGACACAAGTCCCCAGCAGAGCTGAGACCTGTAGCTATCAAGAGAGACGTGGGACCGGAACTCCCGGATATCCTGCAATTTTGCAACTGCACCTACTTCCCGAAGTAGTGCATTGGGGTATATGAAGCCCCTGCCCCGAGCACCTTTTGCACCGAACCTCAGAGGCCTACACTCCACGAGTGTTCCGTGGGTCTGCTTTCTTCAATGGAGCTCGAGGCTCCTTCGCGATCCCTAGTCCGTTGGCTAGTGGGTCCCCACGAAGAACAATCCTTTAATTCTTGAGCTTTCCTGGTTGCTCTAGTCGTGCTCTGACTCCCCTCCAAAGGGTGAGTCCCTCAGACCTTGCTGGTCTGCACCAAAGCTAATCTTGTCATCTTGCGTGGGTTGCTGTTGCCAAGGCTTGTTGGGTGCAATCTGGATTCCGACGCTGCAGCACTCGACATCCTTCGTGTGACAGCTCAAATCCAGCTCCTGGTCGCCGTTGACGCCTCCTGATCCTCATGGCTGAAGAGTCAAGCTTCACCTTAAAGCTCCCGACATCGGCTGGCATCTTCCTGTCGCCATCCTGGTCACTGGCTAGTGACCCAGACTCTGTCCCCTCTGCTTTCAGGTTCTTCAGATCTCCGATCCACCCTTGGATCCATCCGGACACTTTGCTCCTGGTTGCCTGCAGCACTTCTTTGCAGCTCTCCATAGGAATCGACGACGAAACCAGACACGAAAGGACACCTATGCACCCGGCCTCCCTGGGTGAGGTAACACGAGGGAGGTAACACGAGTACTTTGGTGCTCCCGTGGGTCTTGACTCTCGAAGTGTCTAGTACTGAAGGGGTTCCCTCGCATTCCATTCCTAAGTGTCCTAAATGTTTAACTTTGTAACTCAAACTTTCTCCATAGAAGTCAATGGTGATTCGCGGCTGTGTTTAGACACTGCACGCGTCCCCCGTGGGTCTCCTGAGTCCCTACCTTGGGTGGTTCTTGGTTGCCCCAGCAGTTCTACAGGCCCTAGGCCTCACTTCTATTAATCACGTGGTTCTTATACCACTTTTTTAGTATATGGTTTTAAGGCCCCTAGGGCAAAACGTATACTGTGCTAGTTTACTGTGTGCTATTTAAGTCCTTGTATTGTACTTTGGCCTCTAGCATAATAAAGAGACTAGAGGGGTTGTGTTTAGAATAAATACATATATTTGATATATACCTTGTGTGGTGTACTTTCATTTGATCATTCAAGACATTATAGACTGGTAAAACAAGCTGCTTTACATTCCTTCAAGACTTAGCCTGAAGGCTGCTCTCCGCAGCTACCACTAGGATATCTTTCTATAAAGGTTGTCTTAAACCTACCATCAATAAGGGTCGTTTGGACTGGTGCAATGTGCCCATTAGAATAGAGGACATAATATGCCAGGCCAACTTCTCACAGGCGGAAAGACGTATAGGAGACCTGAGCTTCACTTGTGCCGAAACGCACTGCAGAGCAAGTGCCGCCTTGGAAACTTCAACTCGCAAAACAGCGGACATTGCACGTTCTCTTCGGAGGTGAACTTATCTAACCAAGGCTCTCTTCACTGCTGAAAGATACCTTGTGGCACCTCCGGATGGAGACACCATTCGTGATCCGCAAGACACCTCTATTGATGGCTTAAAGGCTTTTAGTGCCTGTCGGATTGCCAAAGCTCCAGGAGGATGATGTAAAGCTTAGCTTCCACCGGAGACTGGAGCCCTCTGGTCTCCACCTCCCCCAGATGGCCACCACAGCCTAAAAGAGAAGTGTCTGTCACTACTGTGAGAACTGCGTGGGGAAGGGAGAGGGGTCTGCTGCTGAACCACTCATAGTCCATCAGCCACCACAGCCGATCTTTCGCAAATTCCCTTTGAATTCTGGACGAGGTCGGCAAGATTTCCTCAATGCTGTACCCATTGGAACTTCAAGTTCCACTGCAGAGCCTGCATGTGCCACCTTGCATGGGTCACTAGTAGGATGCAGGAGGCATGAGGCCTAACAGCCTCAGAGTCAGTCTCACTTGAATACAGGATAGAGGCTGAAACATCGGTATCATAGGCTGAATATCCGGGACTCCCCGTTTGGGAGGATAGGCCCAAGACCGCCCCAATGAAAAGAAGCAACTGAAAGAGTGTCCAGTGTAACTTTGGCATGTTGATAGTGAACCCTAGTGAATGCTGGAGGTCCGCCGTAATCTGCAGGTGGGAGACAATAGCCTGAAGCGATCCCGCCTTCAACAGCCAGTCGTCGAGATAGGGAAAAAGACTGGAACCACAGATGAGCTGCGACCAGCGCCATCACTTTCGTGAACACCCGAGGGGCACTGGTAAGGCCAAAAGGGGGCACTGTCAACTGAAAATGCTTGTGGCCATCTGTGAACCATAGGTAACGCCTGTCGGCTTGCAGGACAGGGATATCGACGTATGCGTCCTGCACCTGCAAGTCTAACACTACCACCCAGTCTCATGGTTAGACAGGACCTGAGCCAACATAAGCATCTTGAACTTCTCCTTCCGGAGGAAGTAGTTCAGGTCCCTGAGGTCTAAAATAGGACGCAGGCCTTTGTCCTTCTTGGGTACCAGAAAGTAGTGGGAGTAGCAACCACGACCTACTTCTGGCACAGGGACCCTTTCAATAGCTCTCTTGGCCAAGAGAGCTGCAACATCCGGGCAGAGAAGGACCAAGTGATCCTCCAACATGTGATGGAAGGATGGTGGCATGGAGGGAGGGGTAGTCTCGAAGGGTAGGCAGAAGCCCCTTCGGACTATCTGCAAAACACACCTATCCAACGTGATTTTTTGCCAATGAGGGAAGTGATGGCAAATCCTGCCGCCAACTGGCCTCTGGTGGCCCAAAAAGGTCAGACTAGGAAGGCTTGGAGGCTGCTGCAGGAGGGTTGTTGGTGGACTGGCCCGCACACTGGCCAGCAGACCCACGTCGCTTGGTCCCACTTCCGCAGCCACACATAGGCTGGGCAGCTAGCGTGACCCGGTGGCTAGACTGGGTCGAAAGTGGTGGGGTACCCCTTCCGTAGCCACAAAAGGGGAGAAAGGCAGACTGCTTGGGATGAGAGGTTGCTGCGAGGCCCAGAGAATCCCTGAAGCGCTCGAGCGTCGAATCCGCTTTCTCACCGATAAGGTGATGGCCATCAAAGGGTATGTCCAGTAAGGTGGATTGGACATTCCCAGAGAAACCAGATGTCTTCAACCAGGTGTAGCGCCTCAAGGCTACTAACATGGAAACCATTCTGCCCAGAGTCTCGGTGGTATCCAGCTCACACCTGATTGTGAACTTAGCTGCGTCTCAACCCTCTGCCACTGTGCAGGTGAGAACAGCCCGAGTCTCCTCTGGGCACTATCGCAGCACTTGAACAACCATATCCAACACCATATGGGTATAACGGCCAAAGAGGCATGTGTTGGTCACTGACGGAGAACTAAGAGCCATGCAAGATACTGGTCCATTGAAACTAGGGCCCTAAAAGGGAAGACCTTAACCCTAGAAATCAGTTCGCAGAACGGGAAGGATGGGTGGGGCGGTAAGGAATCTATCACTAACTAATGTTTCTTACAGATATATCGTTACCGAAGATAAATAACTTGTTCTCTGAAAGAAACACGTTAGTGATAAGACTCCTTCCTTTAGAATAGATACCCCAGCAATACCAACCCCGGGGGTGGGTCTGCAAACATAGATCACACCAGAAAGTCATGGAGAACCGAACGGCCAAAGAAGTGGTCTCTCCGAACTTGACTGTCAAGGCAATAATGCTTAGTAAGTGTGCAGCGAGGCCCACATGGCTGCCTGACAGATGTCCTGCAGGGGGACACCACGTCCCAATGCAGTAGTAGCTGCTGTCGCCCTGGTAGAATGGGCATGCAACCCCACGGGAGGTTCCTTTTTAGCCAGAGAGTAACAGGCCTTGATACACAAGAGGACCCTGTGGGAGATAGTCCTCTTGTGTACAGCCCGGCCTGTCTTGGCGCCTACGAAGCCAACAAAGAGCTGGTCATCCACCCGGAACTGTTGTGTGCGATTCAGATAAAAGGAGAATGCACGTTTTGGGTCCAGATGGTGGAGCCTCTCTTCCTCTGCGGACTCGAAAAGAAAGTGAGCATGGTGATAGTTTGCCCGATGTGGAAGGCAGTGACAACCTTTGGCAAGAAGGAAGGAAGCGTGCAAAGCACAACCTTGTCCGGATGGACTGACAGAAAAGAAGGCTTACAGGAAAGAGCCTGGAGCTCAATCACACGTCAAGTCAAGTCAGCTTTATCGCCAAACAGGCGAGTGCCATCAAAGGGCATGTCCATCAATGTGTTCTGGACATCCCCAGAAAAGCCAGTCCTTCTTGGCGTGGCGGCGTAGCACCACTGTCAGGGAAATCGCCCTGCCCAGTGAGTCAGCAGTGTCAAGACCACAATGAATCGTGAACTTGGCTGCGTCTCTCCCCTCAGCAATAGCTTGGGAGAGTACTGTCCGAGCCTCAACCGGACACTGTGGCAGCACTTGCGCAACCGTATCCCACAGAGAATGGGAATAACGGCCCAAGAGAGATGCAGTGTTCACATACCGCAGTCCTGAACTGGCAAAAGAAAAAAATCTTATTCCCAAACTGCTCCAGTTTCTTGGATTCTCAGTCGGGTGGTGTGGAAGGGAAAGCGCTTGAAGACGCAGAGGCTTGGACAACTAAGCTCTCAGGGGTAGGGTATTGGGAGAGGAAAACAGGGTCGCCCGGGGCCGGGTGATGGCGTCGGGACAAGTTCTTATCCACAGAAGTCCCTGCGTTGGGCCTGGACCAGGTGCCCAAAATAACATTGGAGAGTGCATCATTAAAGGACTACAGCGGCTCCGTAGAAGAAGCCGGACGAAGCATCTCTGTCAGGAGGTTAGTCCTGACGGCCACGGTAGGAAGCTCGAGGTGGAGCACCTCAGCCGCCCTACGCAACACCATAGAGTAGGAACCACCCTCCTCTGTAGCCATAGCCACGGTAGAAGGACAGTGAGCCAGGTCTAGGAGTATAATCCTTGTCACCTGCATCCCCCAGATCCTCATCCCAGTCCGGGTCTAACTTGCATTGTGCTGGGAGAGGGTCGTCAGACCCCTCCCAGTCCTCCCCGTCCTCCACAGCCTGCCGAACAGGTGGAACATAAGGAAGTGGGTTAAGACAGGGATAGAAATTACCAAAACGGCATCAGAATCGGCGTAGTTTGACACCCTTCCGGCACCGTCAACACATCGGGGAGGAGGCCAGGGACGGCGTCGGTGGAGGTGATACTGGGCCAACCGACATGGACGGGGTTCTATGTATGGATCCATGGGTGTTTCTCGGCATGGAGACCGAAGTGGTCGACGGCGTAGGGCCGGAGCCGGCGATGTGGAAGAATGAGGACCCCCAGTTGGGCCTGCGGGGCCCGAAGGCGCACCGGACGGCCTGAAGACACGTGCCATGGCTGACGGGAACTCCTGCAGCTGGGCCAGAATCGCCGATGGACCCGGAAAGGGCAGGTAGGCCATCGGCAACTGCAGAGGCAGCGCCACCCGCACCCTCATCCGCGTCGCACGACCGGCTAGGGGAAGGTGAAGAACGACGACGCTTCTTCGACTTCTTGTGCTTCGCCTTACCTGACTCCGAGTGTGAATACTTCGAATGGTGGTGATGGCTCTGCGGCCGGTCCCTCGACCTCCCACGGAACCGGGACCTGGAACGGCGCAGAGCCGACTCCAGGGCCTCTAGCCACTTTTGGGACCGCTCCGCAAAGTTTTCAGAGCCATGGCCCGGCAGTGGGGGCACGACTTGGAGTCGTGGTTGCGCCCCAGGCAGTAAAGACACTCACAGTGCGTATCCGTCACAGACATCATGCGGAGACAGGCCATGCTAGACTTTAAACCGGGCATCCTTATGCACCTGGAGTGTAAGTACTCCAAATACGTAGACAAAAGTCTCCAAAAACTCAGTCAAAAAATGACTGAGGGTACCGCTCTCTCCGGATCTGAGCTTGCTGGTGCAGAAAAAGAAAGAACCGATCAGCGCGCCTAGACGCTCCTAAGTAGCTCCAGCGACGGCATCTCGGCGACTACAACGGCAACGACGTACGGCGCCGCCTACCGACGCGCAGTGGTACGGCTGACGAAAGCTTTCTGGATCCAGTCTGACGCCTGGGGGTCATTCTAAGGTAAGGAATCTATCACTAACGTGTTTCTTTCAGATTAAGTAGACACTGCAACGTCATTCCGGTGACCACAATGCCAACGACGGACACAAGGTCAACCAACGTCACGTCACCTACAGACGCGCAGGGGTACTGCTAAAGAAAAAAAATCTCTGGATCCAGTCTGACACCTTGGGGTAATTCTAAAGGTAAGGAATCTATCACTACAGTCTCTATCAGATTAGGATTTTTTTGAAAGGCTGCGCCCACAGCTTCTGGCACTTCAGAGGGCTTAAAGGTAGATAGGATACATAGTAGACATTCAGATGCTATGGTTTCAAGAGTATTTTTAATATAATTTCAAAGTAGAAAATTTGATGAAAAATTCTTAAATGTGAGAGGCCGAGTTATGTAAATATTAGCTGGGTAGTAGGCAGCAGTGAAGGGCCAGATATAAGTTTCTAACAAGCGAGGGTGTAACACATCACAGATGGACACTTTTCTCAAGAAAAAATTATCTTAAATGTTGATACCTTTTATACGGATGGTAAATCCTCTCCATAGTTGCTACACTAAAAATTGTAATTCCTGGCTTAAGCCTATCGACCAAACATAGCTGCAAATATTAAATCCAGGGAGCTAGAGTCTACAAATATGCTCAGCCACATTGTTATATTCAAATACTTAGATTTAAAAAAATGCAAAAAAAATCAAAAAGAATTACACATACCCTTACGGAACCGCCAACAACTTCCATAACCTTTCCCCGATACCACATGGTGTCTGAACCTCTTATGGAACAGCCTTCTCCTTTTCTCCAACTGTATGGCTCCAAGATACCAAGAAATTTTAGGTCATTTTGCATGTTTTCCATCAATTTTTCTAGTTTCTTTTCTGCATGTGCAAAAACAAGAAGATAGTCATTAATGTAACAATCAAATATTTACTGTAAGTGATTTGCCAGCTATAAAGCATTCCATTAGAATGCTTTCAACACGGAAAAGAACTGTCAATTTTCATTTGTAAATAACTACACGCTAAGCAGGAATTGACCAAGCCAATACTTTGGTTTATGTGTAGTGAAAATGTTTTCTCAAGCTGAACTAAGACACACTGGTGCTATAGGACCAGGTGTAATGCAGCCTTTGTTCACAGACATATTATACACAGTACAAAGAGCAGACAGACATGCAAGCTTACCTCTCACACAAACAAAACATAGTACAGATAACTACAACATTTTTCTCACATGTGGACATTTTGCATGCAGCAGATACTCAACATCTCATGACAAGATGCTGACTTCATCCTAACCTCACCATCAAAACCCAGCTTTATGCCACTCCCACTCCTACATATTCCAACTAGGTGAACCTAGTATTCAGCAGACAGACCTGACAGAAATGATGGTGGTATTGCTTTTATCTACAGATCACCATGCCCCTACAAACTCTTGCAACAATCAACTGATAGCTCCTTTAATCTCTTTTGCCACTTCACATGCTCCATAGTCCAGACTATAACATTCCAACTAATTTCCTGACCATGAAAGCCCTACTCCACCTTACCTCCCATATCTCCAACCAAGAGACCAAAGCCTCCTCCAGTTTTCTTTAACAGTTTCTTCCTCAGATACGTCAATTCCCATTATAATACAACAACCAAGATATCCAACCACTGAAATCAAACCGCTCATGACATTGCCAACCCGGAAAAAGGCAGTATCTTGAATATCATCTGAATAGCCAGGACCATTATCACATGCAACACACCATATCAGAAGCAACCATAAGCCATCTCATTAAATCTTTTTAATGCCAGTCTTATCCACTGAAGAAAACAGCTGTAATAACATCTCCAATCATTCAAACATCTCAAACAAGCTCATCGAGCTGGAGGCAAAAAAAATACATGAATAAAAGGTTACTTACCTGCAATAATGATCTTTCTGGTGGTCATACCCTCAATCCGACGGGAGAGTTACAGGCTCTTTGTTCCAGTCCTACATTTATATATTTTTACTCAAGACAAGTTGCTGTTGAGACCAGTGCTTTCCAGCCTAAGGTGGTGACTAACTGCTATCTAAGTAAATCTATCACTATTCCGACTTTCTATGCCCTGCCCCATCACAAAGTAAGAGGAGCAGTTGCACATGCTGGATGGTAGGCGGGCAGCCAACTACTACCTGGATGGCAACAAGAACACACAACTGGATGACCAGCTCTTCGTGGGGTAACGCGGGACCACAAAAGGCAAAGAAGTGCAGAAAATAAACCTTTTGAAGTTGATAATTATCTGAATCAGGGCTCGAAAAACCATACAAATATTACTGGACCTGCAGGTCTAGTAAATTGAAAAATCTACTCAAACTAACTGTAATGTACTTGAGCTCTGTCTCTGAAAGCCGGGCAAATGTGACACAATAAGATTTAGAGGCATCTTTGTGAGAAATAAAAATGCCTTTAAATCTTGTTATCTTGTCACATTTGCTCCACTTTCAGAGAAAGAGGTCAAAAGTCAGTTTGTCTTCCTCCTTGCCAGAAAGGGCAAGAAGGCCCAAAAAATAGCTAATCCTGATAAATCTGGCTTGCCATTGCAAGTGGGTGAGCAGATTTTTAGAGCCCTCGATAAAGGCCTCCTATGCCCTGGCCAAGAAAGAATCTTCAGAAGGGTTCTGAAGACATCCCACCAGGGACTCTGCCAGACTCATCTTGCAGGCTTTCTTAGTGTGATAACCCATCAACCATCCACCTTGGAAGGGGTGTTGCTCTAAAATCTATTCTAAGGGGGAAGAATGTGCAAGTAGAAGTATCCATCCCAAGAAAAAGTTATTTACCTGCAATAACAATCTTTCTGGTGGATACTCCAAATGCAAATTCCTTACTAACCCCCCTACATACCCAGTTGATGGATTGTAGTAGGGAAAGTTAATAAGATCCTGTGAGAACCTGGCCTGGTATTTGTTGTACACTTATTTAAATGGGTACCCCGCACCAATCCAGATAATCTTTATGGTGCTTTTAGTAGTCTTAGACAACCTTAGAAAGCTCTCTCAGTGGTAGCTGTGGAGAGCAGCCTTCAGGCTTAGTCCAGGATTGTAAAGCAGCTTGTTGCACCAGAACATTATATGTTTTAACTATGTACTTAACCCTTCCAGTGTCCCCTTCCTTCATCCAGTCCACTCTTCTTTTCTTCACCCACTTTCCCCCCTTTACCTTCTTCCCAGTGGTACATTCCACGAGTAGAATCTTGGAGTGAAGATCACCGTAGAATGTTGGTGTGTTTCACTTGTCAGCTGGTGCCAGAGGATCCAGTCAATAAACGCCTTCTCTCCCTTTACCTGCGTGTTGGCATTACTTCTAAAAATTTGGCGACGAATGGTGCGCGGGGGGCAGCAAAGGATCCTTTCCTCAGTTTTTTCCACCAGCTGTCAGCGCGTCTCCCAACTCGCCTCAGATTTCTGAGTGGACTTCTGGCTGTGGAGATCGCTGTTGCGGTGCTGTCTACCTGCTGATGTGCCTGCTGTGTTGTGCTATATGCTATATCTTCAGCTCATCGAGTCTCCGCTCTGGGGTGAGTGCTGCACGCTTTCTGCCTGCTTGTCAGCATTCACGATTGCTGACAGGCACAGCCGATCCTGCATTCCGCGCTGAAATTTGCTGCATTCTTGTCAGCTGTGTGAGATGGGCTGGGAGCGCCGTCTTGCCTCTTTCACCTCAGCTGTTGTGTGGTGACTGAGTACATAGTGAATTTCACCAGCAGAGGGGCTGGGAGCACCGTCTTGCCTCTGTTGCCTCAGCTGTTGGGCGTTCGAGCGCGGTTTCGATTTCACCAAGGGAGGGGCTGGGAGCTCCGTCTCGCCTCCTTCGCCTCAGCTGTTGTGTGGTGACTTCGAAGACACAAAGTTAATTTCACCAGGGAAGGGGCTTGGGAGCGCCGTCTTGCCTCCGCTATTGTTGCACAAGGTACTACTTGTGTAACAATATATCTGTAAGAGACATTAGTTAGTGATAGATTCCTTTCCTTAGAATATCTCCCCAGGCGTGAGACTGGATCCGGAAAGTTTTGCTTAGCAGTACCCCTGCGCGTCAGTAGGTGGCGCAGTGCAGCTCCGCGTCCGTCGCTGGCAGCGCATGCGCCGAGATGACGTCACGGAGACTACTTAGGCGCCATCCATGCGCGCCGACGTCAGTTCTGTACACAACTTTCCGCGCCAAAACGCAGAGCCATGCAAGAAACTGACCATTGTTGTATAAAACTAGGGACCTAAAAGGGGATGCCCTTAACCCTAGTAACCAGCTCGCAGAGCGGGGAGTATGGGCGGGGCAGTAAGGAATGTATCACTAACTAATGTCTCCTACAGATTTATTGTTACACAAGTAGTAATTTGTGCCTCTGAAAGAGACACGTTAGTGATAGATTCCTTACCTTAGACTAGATACCCCAGCAATACCAACCCCGGTGGTGGGTCTGGGAACAAGATTACACCAAGAAGTCACGGAGAACACAACGGCCAAAGAAGCCATCCATCCGGACTTGAATATCAAGACAGTAGTGCTTAGTAAACGTGTGCAGGAAGGCCCACGTAGCTCCCTGACAAATGTCCTGCAAGGGAACGCCGCGTCCCAAGGCAGTAGTGGCTGTAGTTGTCCTGGTGAAATTGGCACGCAGTCCTACCGAAGGCTCCTTCTTGGCCGAGGAGTAATATGTAACCCTGGGCGAAGAACTACGCTCCGTTCGCGGAGCTTGCGGAGTTTCGGCAACTCCGCGTTCTACGGAGAACGCGAAGCTGTCGATTACTCCGCGATCCGGTGCGTAGCGTAGTTCTCGCGCGCTGAATAACATTATCGCGTGCGCTGCAATGGCTTACCTTGGCCCGTCGCGACCGCCTGGGTAGGTTCGCGCGATATTTGACGCGATCACGCACTTTTGTAGTGCGAACGAGAAGATGAGTTCCCGAACATGTCTTACACAACGCGAACACGTTACTTGTGACCCGGAACAGGAAATAAGGGAACGCAAGCGGGCGGGACAAACCTCTAAGGTAACTTAGCGCGCTAGCTATCTCGAGCATGCAGGCAGCGCCCCGAACACGCGCACCGCGCTCCCGAAGACGAAAAACGGCACGCGAACGGGTCTAGCAAGCAACTACGCATGTCCGCGGAGCTACGCGTAGGTCGCGGAGTGCAAGTGCGTCTTTGCGTAGCTCCGCGGAGTGCGGCTCCGCGAACTACGCCCAGGGTTAGTAATATGCTTGGATGCACAGAATGACCCACCGGGAGATGGGCCGTTTGTGCATAGCCCAACCTTTTTTTGGCGCCCACGTCGCCAATAAAGAGCTGATCATCCACCCTGAACTGTTGCGTACGCTGCAAATAGAATGCTTGAGCACGTTTAGGGTCCAGACGGTGGAGTCTCTCCTCTCCCTGGAAGGATGCGGAGGAGGCAAAGAAGGTGGGCAAAGTGATGGTCTGCCCGATGTGAAAGGGCGTGACAACCTTTGGCAAGAAAAAAGGATGGGATCTCAAAACCACATGGCCCGGATGAACAGAAAGGAAAGGAGGTTTGGAAGAAAGAGCCTGGAGCTCACTCACTCTTCTAGCAGAGATGATAGCTACCAGGAAAGCCGTTTTCAAGGTGAGAAGACGTAAAAGACAGTTATGAAGGAGCTCAAAAGGAGCAAGCATCAACAAAGTCAAGACAAGATTCAAGTCCCACTGAGGCATTTTGAAGGGCACAGGTGGGAACGTATGTGTAATGCCTTTAAGGAAACGCCAGAATGACATCAAAGACTTCGGGAGGAAGATTGAAAGGTGTCAACTGTCACCGCTCAATCTCCATGCATGGAGGTGGAGGCTGGACAGGTTCGGGTGGAGGACCGTCCCCTGCTGCTGCGACAGAAGATCCTCCTGAAGAGGCAGTTTGATCCAAGGATCGACGCTCATACTGAGTAGTTCGGGATACCACACTCTTCAAGCCAAATTCGGAGCCACAAGAATAATTTGGGCCCGGTTGAGCCTGATCTTCTTCAGCACTCTGGGCAGAAGTGGTATAGGCGGAAAGGCATACAATAGACCGCAGCTCCACTCGTGACGAAAAGCGTCTCGGAGTGAGTGCCGCCATGGAAATTCCAACGCGCAGAGCTGACGATATTGTTGTGAGAAGTTGGCCTGGCATATGATGTCCATTAGTCTAGTGGGCACCTTGCACCAGTCCAAACAACCCTTATTGATGGTAGGTTTAAGACAACCTTTATATAAAGCTATCCTAGTGGTAGCTGTGGAGAGCAGCCTTCAGGCTGAGTCTTGAAGGAATGTAAAGCAGCTTGTTTTACCAGTCTATAATCTCTTGAATGATCAAATTAAAGTACACCACACAAGGTACATATATCAAATATATGTATTTATTCTAAACACAACCCCTCTAGTCTATTTATGAGGCTAGAGGCCAAAGTACAATACAAGGACTTAAATAGCACACAGTAAACTAGCACAGTATACGTTTTGCCCTAGGGGCCTCACAAACCATATACTAAACAAGCATTTACAATGCAATAGGTCTCTGGTTAATTAAGTTTGAGCTATTGGCATTGCTTAATATTGCAACACTTATTGCACCAAAAGTCTATAAATTGTGGGCCAAAAAAATGTGTATTTATTTTTGTAGCAGTGGTGGCATGCTGCGCTTTAGATGAATATGTTTGAAAGTAAAGTGCGCCATACTGCGATTGCTACAATAGTTATTTGTGGATGCGTTAACAATTGATGTGTGCACCGATGGCTGGTGGTGTGTGTTGTGAGAAGTTGGCCTGATATATGATGCTCACTAGTTCTAGTGATCACCTTGTATCAGTCCAAACAATCCTTATGGTGATTGGTTGTAAGTCAACCTTATAGACCAGCTATCCTAATGGTAGCATGGACAAAGCAGTCTTAGGCTAAACTCTTTTGGCATGTGAAGCCAGATGTTTCACCACAATATAACCCCTTGAATACCAGATGAAAGGACACCACACAGGTTGTTATGAAATTAAACAGTATATTTATTAATAACAAACACCTCTGAACTCTTTAGGAGGTCAGAGGGCTAAGCACATGACAATCTCTTAAGAAAAATACGACAAGTTGCACAAAATTACAATGGTGCCTGTGAGAAGTTGGCCTGATGTGCAGTGTTCACTATTCTAGTGATCACTATATATCAGTCCAAACAACCCTTATTGATGATTGGTTGTAAGTCAACCTTATAGACCAGCTATCCTAGTAGCATGGATACGAGCAGTCTAAGGCTAAGACTCTAGAGGGCGTGTTAAGCCAGCTGTTTTACCATCACATTACCCCTTGAACACCCAGTGAAAGGACACCACACAAGTTGTTATGAAAATAAACAGTGTATTTATTTATAACAAGTCTACCCTGGCTCTTTATGAGACAGGGAGCTAAGCACACAACAAAACTCTTACAAAAATACTTTAAGTCGCACAATTTACACGAATGCCCGAGGGGCACGAAAAACCATATACTACAAAAGTGGAATGCGAAATACTAGCAGGTAAGTAACGATTCTCAGAGGCTTTGGGATCGCTAGGACTGGACTACTGAACCTTTAGATTACTAGCAGGAGGCCTAGGGAACTCGGGTGCAGAGTGTGCACTCTCACGCGGGATGCGGGACAAAGTCTATGGAAGCTAGAATTCACAAAGTTAGTGTTTACGGGCGAACCCGACCTGGTAGGGAGAAAACGACAGTGGATCCTGACCCTTGGATAGTGAGGCTATGCTGGGGCACCGAAATGCCGAAGTTACCTAGCCCAGGGGCTGCAGCTGCATAGGTCTGAAAAGACGTCGGGAATCCTCGTGCCGGACCAGGAGCCTGGAGGAAGGAAGTTGCTGGCAGGCGACCAGTGAAGAAAAGTTCGATGGATCCAAGCCTGGATCAAGGAAGAAGAAAACCTGAAAGCAGAGGGGACCAAGTTCTTGAATCACTAGCCAGTGATTAAGTGGGCACCAGGATGGCACCGGGCGAAGTCACCGCAGTCAGGTGAGTGGGCGCTGCTGGGCTCTGCAGTCTCTCGGACCAGGAGGCGTTGTCGGCGACCAGGATGGAGGTGCGAGCTGTCCCACGATGGATGATGCTCTCGACGTCGCTGGACCCAGGATTGGGCAACAAGTCTTGGCAATTGCAAGGCCCACGCGGTGGACCTAAAATGGCGTCTTAGCCGGACCAGGAGGGTCCAGGGTACTTCTCCGATGGAGGGAAGCAAGGGCCAGTCTGGAGCAACCAGACTAGCAGCAGTATTGTCGTCGGGCGTCGTTCGGAAGGCCACAAGCCAGCGGGCTAGTAGCCAAACAACGCGGTGAGCAGCAAAAAGCAGAAGGGCCCCACGCCGATCGTGGAGATGCTGGGGGGCTGCTCTTCGGTGCTGGAGCTGCTCAGGGTGGGGGCTTCTCGGACCCCAGAGCACTCACCAGGAAATTACTCGGCGGGCTTGCTGTGCAGAAGTCGTGCAGTCTTGCAGATGGCCGGTCCCTCGAGGTCTCGTCGCACCCACGGTTCTCAGCTGGGCTGTAGAGGTGGGTAGAGGTCAGAGGTGCCAGGGAAGCCGGTTCTCGTCGAGCTGGGCAGTCGGATTCCGGAGGAAGGACTTGCAGCAGACCGCAGGGTTCTGAAGATGGTGCCTGCGGATGCAGGGTGACTACTCCTTAGTCACAAGGGAGAAATCTTAGGAAGAAGTCTTGAGTTCCTTTCGTGGAAAGTAGTTTCAGGATTCAAAGATGATCTGATTTGGAAGGGGGCCAGTTCCTACCTTTATCCTGTAAAAAGGGGCTGGCACGCGACTAAGTCCTGCCCTAGGGGTGGGACTAGGAGGGGGGTGGTTACACCCACTTCCTTGGCGGGCTTTTCCCCAGCACAGGGTCTGGAGTGACCCTGGAACTGGTTCCAGCCAGCCTATGCACAGTGAGCACCGGGGTGCCACGTGCAGTCACCTTCCTCTGAAGCCCTGCCTACCTACAATACACAAAACCCTGTCTGGGACGGTGCTGGCACCGCCCCTGGCAGGAAACCCTTGGTCCTTATCTCCTGCTCTGGGAGGACTCCCAGCAGCAGGAGGGCAGACTTGTGTCTCGGTGGCAGCATCCATTTTGTGGATGCTAAGGCTCTGTCTGACTTTAACCGGGGTTAGGGGTTACATACATGTCGTGTCCCTCTAGAAGGGTGGAATGCTAACCCCGTCGCCAGAATTGGCGAGGGGTTAGTATTCCAATTCGTATGACACCTTACTCGACATGTTTTGATAAAGCGATACCAGAGTTGGCATATAACCGCGAGGATTATAATGCACTTAAGAGTATATGGTATGCGATATCATGGAAACGGCTAAGGGATAGATCCCGAAAGCCGCAGACAGGCTCAGCTCATGCCAGAGCACCATCTCACACGATTCCAAGCACTCTGCCTTCAGGATTGTTAAGGCCTGCCATAGGAGTGACTGATAGGAGATCTGTGTGTCCATTTTAGGGTTAGATATAGGTATACTATATCTAAAGCAAAGGGTGATTACACCACCTTGCCCCAGCTGTCAAGCAGCCAGTTGTGTCAGATTTGGATGGCCAGCCAGGGGTGGCATAATACATGCTGCAGCCCCTGGTAGGCCCTGGGTACACCTATGCCCTGGGTACCTAAGGTACACTGTACAGGGACTGATAAGGTGACTCAGTATCCAATTTAGATATGTACCTAAGGTACATGGAATCCATTTTACAGAGAGAGCAGTAGGCCTGGGGCCCTGAATAGCAGGGTCCCAGGTCAACTAAGTCAGAAAACCAGCAAAACACCAGGCAAAAAGTTGGGGGCAACCATAGTCCGGGATCTACCTTCCTACAGTGCCCTAGGGGCACGGCAAACCATATACTAAGTAAATGGAATGTGAGAGTCAATGGAAGAAAAGGAGCTGTCCAGAGGCTGCAGGACCGCTGGGACTACGCTATCCGAACCTTAGGTAAGTAATAGGAGGCCCACGGGACACGGGTGCAGAGTGTGAACTCACACGCGGGATGCGTAACAACGTCTATGGACAGTACAGTTCAAAGAAAAGGTAAGTACGGACAATCCTGACTAGGTAGGACTAAAACGACTGTGGAACTGGACACTAGGAGAGTCAAGCTACCCTTGAGCACCAAAATGCTCTCGTTACCTCACCCACGGGCTGCGGGTGCATAGGTGCGAAGTCGTGTCGCGTTCTCGCGTTGAAGTCAATGGAGCCTGAAAGAAAAGATGCTGCAGGCGACCAGGAGGAAGATGTCCGATGCGATCCACGGGTGGATCGGTGAAGAAGAAGAACTGAAAGCAGAGGGGACAATGTTCACAGTCACTAGCCAGTGACTGGAGTGGAACCAGGAAGGAACCAGATGTCGTCGTCGCGATCAGGTGAAGAGTGGACGCTTGACTCTGCAGCCACGTGGACCAGGAGGTCTCTTCGACGACCAGGATGGAGGCACGAGCTGTCCCACGCAGCCTCTTGCTGTTGGCGGTGTCTGTTCCGGAATCGGTGTCAACAGGCCTTGGCAAAGGCAACCCACGCGGTGAGTGGAGAAAGCGTCTGGTGCGGACTAGGAGAGTCCGGGGTGCTCCTCTTTTGGAAGGGAGCAAGGGCCAGTCTGGAGCAACCAGACCAGCAGCAAAGATTTCAAGGTTCGTCGTCTAGGAGGCCACTAGCCAGCCGGCAAGTGACCAGACAACGCGTCGAGCAGCAAACAAGCAGAAGGGCCCCACGCAGATCTCGTGGATGCTGGAGGGCTGGTCTTCGGTGCAGGGGCTGCTCGGGGCTGGGGCTCCTCAGTCCCCAAAGCTCTTGGTCGAGTTTACCTCGGGAGTCGTGCTTAAAGCGAAGTGCAGGTTCGTTCAAGATGGCCGGTCCCACGTGTCTCGTCGCACCCACGGATCTCAGCTGTGCTGCAGATGTAGGTTGAGGTCGGAGAGGTCTGGGAATCCGGGTCTCGTCGGGCTCTGAAGTCTGGATCCTCAAGGGAAGACGACAAAGTGAAGCCGCTGGGCGCTTGATGGTGCCTGCAGTTGCAGGGTGGACACTCCTTGCCCACAAGGGAGATTTTCTTCAGTCTTCTGTGGAGCAGAACGTCGAAGTCCAGAGTTTCTTCTTGTAGAGTAGTTCAGGATTAATCTAATTTGGAATGGGACCAGCTCCTACCTTTATCCTGCTAAAGGGGGCTGTACTGGGACCAGGAAGGGGGGTGTACGAAGGGGGGTGTTACACCCCCTATCCTTTGTCCGGATTTCGCGCCAGAGCTGGGGCAGGGATGCCCCAGCAACTGGTTTGAACCGGTGTATGCACAGGCCACCTTGTGTGCCCCAGGCATGTCTCATTCCTTTCAGGCCTCCCTACCTCAATACACAAAATCCTGTCTGGGGTGGTGCTAGCACCTCCCAAGGCAGGAAACCCTTTGTCCAAGCCGCCCTCGCTGGAAGGACTCCCAGCAGCAGGAGGTCAGACTTGTGTCTGTGGTGGCAGCATCCATTTTGTGATGCCAAGGCTCGAGTTAGTTTTAACCGGGGTTCACAGTTACATACATGTCGTGCCCCTCTAGAAGGGTGGAATGCTACCCCCATTGCCAGAATTGGCGAGGGGGTAGTATTCCAATTCGTATGACACCTTACTCGACATGTTTTGATAATGTTATACCAGAGTTAGCATTTAACCGCGAGGTTGATAATGCACTTAAGAGTATATGGTATAGCGTTATCATGGAACAGCTCAATTCAATTCAAATTCAAATGATCTTTATTCGGATTTTAGTACATCCATAAAAGTACATACAGAATGAATACAATTAAAAACAGATTAAAAACATGTTTAAAAAATTATTAAAAACAGATTATAAAATAGGGCCTAAGCAGCATATATATCATAAAGTGCAATGTACCAATATAAAGTGCAAAATACATAGTAAAAATAGGGACAATAATCTCTAGGATACATAATAACCAAATTCAGTTTATGTTTTCCAAAAATGATCGTTTATATGCAAACACATATACAATTAAATCTAAAGTCAATTAGTAGCAGATTAATAAAGTGCAAGGGATGCGTCAGGTTACACAATACTGTTATCCATTATCCATATTCCATAGTGGCCCTCGATCTCACACAAGCTTTTATAAAGCAGCTTACAGTGTATATAACATCATCAATGTGCAACGTTTGGAGAAATTTTAATGCAAGATTGTAATCTCTGAGGTTATATTTGCGGAGAATCGGGATTAAATATTTACAGGTATACAGTTTGTAATGGCCGCAGAAGAAGAAATAATGCAACAGACTTTGTTTTCCACCATGAGGACAGGGGCATTTCAATTCTTCGAGTCCTTTGTTATAGCCAAGGGGGAAGCTAAGCAAATTTACTATGCTTCCATCCCGAAACCTAAACAAAAGGCTCCGATTCCACTTCCCTAATGGTGTTGATAGGTATCTGTAAAAACTATCCAGATTATCACTACCTGGGTCAATAATACGCAGATATCTAATGACAACAGGTTTACTGGATTCTAAGCTCATACGTTCCTCTTTGTATGAGGCAAACAATGCCCGTTTGATATTATTCTTGTGGGCGGGTACAATAGAATTGGGGGAACTAAATAAAGAACCTTGACCCACACTCTGCAGGCTGGTTTTGACTGCATTTAACCAAGGAATGTGGTGGGATCTATCACTTAACAAACAGTCAGATATAATGCTGCGCGTTAAGGATGCTGCCGGATTTAACCATATTTTGATCCAGAAAAGAGCAGGCCTGGACCTTATGAAATCAATAATATATGGCAACCTCAGTTCGTTGTGACAAATAAAAGTAGAGGCGCTGGGAACTCCCCCCAACACCCTCCTGCAAAATCTATTTTCCTCCAACTGGAGAGTCGAGGTATTAGAATAACCCCACACTTCTGCTCCATATGTCCCAGTTGGCTGGCATTGGGTACGGTAAATGTTAAGCAAGGGGGTCACAACATCCGCCAATTTAGGTTGTCTGAGGGATAAGATTGAATTAATTGACTTACTAATTTTATTCCTCGCATGGGCAGCATGAGGCTGCCATGAGCCTGAGTTGGAAAACAACAGCCCTAAATAGGGGAAAGTGTTGGTACATTTTAAAATATTATTGCCAGATTTAATTGAAGTAATATTGTACTTTTTTGGTCCGCAATTCATGATAAAAGATTTTTTAAAATTGGTATTTAAACCAAGATCTGACATAAAGGCTACAAACCCAGATATTAAAATGCGTAAAGCATTCGGTGTGCGCCCCATTAATACTGCGTCATCCGCATAAAGTAAGGTAGTAATGGGGGAGCCATTTATAATTGGGACATCCTTACAGATCTTACACAGAGTGCTACTCAGCCCATTAATATATAAAATAAAAAGCAGTGGGGCGAGTACGCAGCCCTGTCTAACTCCTCTGCTAATTAAAACACAATTGGACAAATCGCCATCATTATTAATTCGTACTCTCGCCTTTAAATCGCGATGTAAGTCAGAAAGAAAATACACCAGTGAGTCATCCAAACCATAATCAAGCAAAAGTGACCACAACCTAGAACGATTAACAAAATCAAAAGCGGAACTCAAATCCATAAAACCTAGATAAAGAGGGGATTTTTTTTACAATAATGTATTTGGCCATGATTAGATTTAAGTTTAGGCATTGTTCGACTGTGCCTACTTGGCTTCTAAAACCCAATTGACTACAATGGAGCACATTATTGTCCTCTGCCCAATTCCTTATCCGTTTAAAAATTACCCTTCCAAGAACCTTTAACGTGTTATCGATCAATGAGATCGGACGATAACAGGCGGGGTCCGACCTGTCGCCTTTTTTAAATATCGGAACGATGACACTGTTAGACCAAGATTCGGGGATTGAGCTGTCACACAAATTATTGAATAGGTTACATAACAGGGGGGCCCAAAAGATAATTTCTGATTTAATCTGGTCAATAGAAAGACCATCAGGGCCCGGGGCTTTGTTGCTGGCGCTATCAGTTATAGCATCCTCGACCTCCATTAGTGTGAAGGCCAGAGGTTCAGCGCTATTGGGTAGGGGAACGATGTCTAAAAGAGTATCTGATGTAGTATAAATTTGAGAAAAATGTTCTACCCATGCCTCACCCGTTATGTTACAATTAATTGGGTTGATGCTAGAGCCAAAAGATCTTAAGGACTTAACCTCTCTCCAAAAACCTGTGGTATCCTTTAATGAGGCAGTACGCGTGAGAGATTCCCAGTGATTAATCACTAAAGCCTCAGATCTAATATGTAGGGCGGTTTTGTATTTTAATCTTAGTTCCCTCACGATTAAAACATCCCTAGGATTAGTTTTTAAAGCAGCCCTCAGGTCCCTATTGGCCTTAGAACAGGACAAATCAAACCAGCGGGGACCACGAGCTGTGTTCTGCCTAAATGGTTTTGAAGATTCTCTTTTAATTGCCCCACATAGGTTGCCAAAAGCATCAACCACATCTCTACCAGAACTCGTGTGTGACAGACAGGTCTCTACTATCTCCGGTTGTTTTTTAATTACTCTTGCTAGAATATCTTTGTTGTCCACCCCTTTCCATACTAGTCTTAACCTGTCAGTGGACAATGCCAGATTTTGTAGTCCAGTCTCTAGCTTTACTACAACCTTCAAGGTCTGTGGAATATATAGGTATATTCTGAGCGGATAATGATCGCTGTAAGCGGAACAGATGACTTCTGCCTTTATGATTATATCACTTAATGTTGGGCATGTGAAAATGTAGTCTATCGTAGAAGCACAACCATGACCTATAAAAGTAGGTGTTATTATGCTATTTGCACTGGAACCTGCAATTTCCATTACGTTTACTAGGTCACGGGATGCTAGATGGTTTTTCAGCTCCTCACCGTTTTTACACGGTGGGCTCCTGCGATACATATGGGCGTTGAAATCCCCTCCGATGCAGATACCATCAAAAGGCCCGTACTTATGGCCTTCCATAATATCGTCAATAAAAGTAAACAATAAAATAAAATTAACATTAGGCCTAGTTACAAAATCATTATTATAAAAATTGATAATGCACAATTTCATTCTGTTAATGTACTTCATAGCCATAAAATAGTTACCCGGTGTGGGGATCAATTTAGTTTGCACCCCGGATTTTATTTTGGACCAAATGGATAGGCCTCCACTAGGCCGACCCATATTAGAGGGGGAAGCCTTTACGTTGTAACAACAAAATCCCTCCATTATTGGTTCCGTTAAACACCAAGTTTCTTGTAGCATTAGTATGTCACAATTACTATCAACCCAATTTATCCATTCTCCAATTTTCAGCTTGGATTTTAGTCCTGCTATATTCCAGCTGACAAGGGATAGTTCCGAGTCCAAGGACGGTTGTCTATGAGTCGAAAGTTTTTGACTCGGAACAGTCCGTGGCAAAGCTTGTGGAGCAACCTGCGGTTCTGGGTTTGGTAACAAGAATGATGCAGCAAGGTTAGTCAGGGAAGGTCAATCTTGCATATCCAGATACGACAAGGGTGCAAATCTGTTGAACATCTTAAACTGGAAAGGAGCAGGTTGAAATTGCATGGGCGATTGCTGACAGTACATAGGTGATGGTTGAAACTGCTTTGGGTAAGGTTGAGGTCGCATGAAAGGGGGCCGGGATTGTATTGCCATTTGTCTGTAGAAATAACTCAGAGGTAACATAGTAACAACAGTAGAAATGGCGGAACAATTACTATCCCTGCTAAGGAGGTTTCTCACAGTCCCTGGATTTTGAAAATTGAGGACTATACAATCACCTTCTTTATCTTTAATCAGGGGCGCGACCCACGACACCCTGCGGACTGATAGAATCTCTCTGGAGATCTCATATCCAACGCCTTTATGCTTAGTCAGCCAGTCTATGCTTTTATTGCGCAGTTGCACCCATGATTCCCCCTGGTCCTCCCTCAAAGGCGGTACACCTGCAAGGACCAAAACAAAAGGGCATGCATCCGGGGGCAGATGTAAGGCAGGCCCTTGGTGTTTAAGAGGTTTACTTGACCCTTGTTGGCCGTTACCCTCATTGTTATTTGCAACCTTTGGTCTTGATGCTATAGTAGGTTGAGTTGGACCATTACTACGGTTTGCAGCAATGTTGTTGCTAATAGTGGGGGTGATATTTTTCCTTGGTGCAGGTGTAGGTGTAGGTTTAATAGGTAAATTGGATATTGTCGTGTTTAACCCTCCATTAGAGGGTCGGGGTTGAGTAGTAGATGATGCAATAGGCGGCGGTAAAGTTCCAAAATTACTCATAGCCCCACCCAAAATGGTGGTAGTTTCCTGTTTCTTTAATGACAGTATGTTATTTACAGATTCCAATTCTTTTAGGAGACGATCGGCTCTAATTTGATCCAGAATGACGGACCCCTTCCTTTTTGTTTCTCCATTTTTAACCAGGTTATCTAGTCTGTCAAGTCTTTTAAAAACGTCATTAAATTTGCCGATCATTTGCTTTTCTAACCGATTAAAAACAGTGTCCACTATAGTTTCTATGAGATTCACATTTTGTTTTGAGAGATTATAATTATCTCCCATTATTGTAGTTTGGGTCCATACGGAATTATAGTTCCCACTCGAGTGGATAATGGAAACTGCAGCAGTGCTGTCCGTGTCTGATAAATCTTTGTCCTCCGTAATAACACCCGTTTCAGCCCCCGAGATTTTTTGTTTATTCCACAGGCTTTGTGGTGTCGGCTGATTCTTATGAGTTATAGGTTGTTTCCTTTTATTGGCACCGTGCTTAGTAGAACCTCTTTTACGTTTTCCCCCTCCCTGATTGTTGCTTTCTTCCATACTATCCACGATGATAACGTCGGCCTGGGAAGCAATAGTACTAGTAGGAACGATATCAATCAATGAAGATACAGGAGGTGTTGGTATCGCTACCGTGTTTGGGATAACAACAGCTGGTGTTAAGGAGGCAGAGTCTGGTGCTATATAAGTGACAGTATTTCGTCGTCCAAGACGGTAGGCACATTAACAGGAGGATAAGACGGTTTGACCACAATAACTGCAGGGGTTATGTGTATATTCCCATTTGTGCAGCTAATGCTGCTTGTATCACTCGATTTAGTATTGAAAGTAAGCGGACCCATGGAGAACCTCCTCTCGGTCTCCACAATCTCATTAAAGGCTGTATCTATCAGTGTCTCAAAAGATGTGCAAAGGGAAACGAAGGTATCAGCACCCTGGGTATCAGGACAATCGCCCATTTTAATGATCTGATAGTGAGCTCACCTTTGGTATACAATGTTAGGGGGGAGGCCCGCCCGACCACTGCAGTCCACTGACGGCCACAGACGGCCCGCCCTCTGCCCGGGCTCCGCCCGGTGCCGCCCGCACGCGTCCGCGATGCGGAGGCGGCTGTCTGTTTTTATGCGCCTCCGTTCGGGCCAAGCAGGAAGTGGGCGGCGATCTCCCAGGGCAGGCTGGGAGCTGTAGTCTCGACCCCGCTCCGCGGCCGAGCGATGTCAGCAGCTCGCCGTCGGGGGAGACCACAGCGTCAGGAGCCCAGCTGTGCCCAAATGCCCAATAAGTTCGGTGATGAAAGAAGATCAGGTAAGCTGCGAGCCCCCTCGCAGCGCGTCACCACAGGTCTGAATTTAGCGAGGATCATAATGCACTTAAGAGTATATGGTATAGCGTTATCATGGAACAGCTATTAGGACTTGGTTCCGCAAGCTGCAGATGGGCTCAGCTCATGCCAGAGCACCATCTCACATAATTCCAAGCACTCTGCCTTCAGGATTGTTAAGGCCTGCCATAGGAGTGACTGATAGGAGAATATGTGTTCATTTTAGGGTTAGATATAGGTATACTATATCTACCGCAAAGGGTGATTACACCACCTTGCCCCAGCTGTCGTGCAGCCAGTTGTGTCAGTTTTAGATGGCCAGCCAGGGGTGGCATAATACATGCTTCAGCCCCTGGTAGGCCCTGGGTACACCTATGCCCTGGGCACCTAAGGTATACTGTCCAGGGACTGATAAGGTGGCCCAGTACCAATTGGTAAATGCACCTAAAGTACATGGTTGTCAATTTAGAGAGAGAACAGCTAGGCTGTGGGTCTGATTAGCAGGCCCACAGCCAGGGAAAGTCGTAAACCAGTGAAGCAAAAAGACAAAATCTGGGGTGACCATAGGATTGCAGACCCCACTCTCCTACATAACCCCCCACCCAAACTTAGGGACATTAAACTAACCTTGACCAGGTGAGTCTTCCTGTTCTAAGTGGAAATACCTGGAGAGACCATCTGCATTGCCCTGGTCAGTCCCTGGTCTGTGCTCCACTGTAAAGTCCATCCCCTGTAGGGAAATGGACCACCTAAGAAGTTTGGGGTTTTCACCCTTCATCTGATTTAGCCATAAGAGGGGCTTATGGTCGGTCTGAATCTTGAAGTGAGTTCCAAACAAGTATGGCCTCAACTTCTTCAGGGCCCAAACCACAGCAAAGGCCTCCCTCTCAATAGCTGACCAACGTTTCTCTCTAGGGGTCAGCCTTCTGCTTATAAAAGCAATGGGCTGGTCATGACGAACAAGTTACTTACCTTCGGTAACGATATATCTGTAAGAAACAGTAGTTAGTATTAGATTCCTTACCTTAGAATATCCCCAGGCGTCAGTCTGGATCCGGAAACTTTTGCGTAGCAGTACCCCTGCGCGTCGGTAGGCGTCGTCTGCAGGCGTCCCCTGCGGCTCCGCGTCCGTCGTCGGCGTCGTGCGCCGTGATGACGTCGCTGGAGTATATAGACGCCGCCTCCGCGTGCTGACGTCAGTTCTTTGTACATAGCTTTTCCGCGCCAGAACACGCAGAGCCATGTGAGAACCAACACTGGTGCCATTTGAAACTAGGGTCCTGAAAGGGATGTCCTTAACCCTAGGTATCAGTTCGCAGAACGGGGAGGATGGGCGGGGCGGTAAGGAATCTAATACTAACTACTGTTTCTTACAGATATATCGTTACCGAAGGTAAGTAACTTGTTCATCTGAAAGAAACAGGTTAGTATTAGATTCCTTACCTTAGAATAGATACCCCAGCAATACCAACCCCGGTGGTGGGTCTGCGAACCAATACAATCCTACACCAGAAAGTCCTGGAGGACCGAACGGCCAAAGAAGCCATCCCTCCGGACTTGACTGTCCAGGCAGTAGTGCCTCGCAAAGGTGTGCAGCGAGGCCCACGTAGCCGCCTGGCAAATGTCCTGCAAAGGGACTCCCCGGCCCAGGGCAGTAGTAGCCGCCGTGGCCCGAGTGGAATGGGCCCTCAGCCCAACAGGAGGCTCCTTCCGAGCCAAAGAGTAGCACGCTTTGATGCACAGAACGACCCACCGAGAGATGGTCCGTTTATGTACCGCCCGTCCCTTCTTCGCACCCACGTAGCCAACAAACAGTTGGTCATCCACCCGGAACTGGCGTGTGCGATCCATATAAAATGAAAGCGCACGTTTTGGGTCCAGACGATGGAGCCGCTCTTCATCCTTTGAAGGATGCGGAGGCGGGAAGAAGGAGGGCAAGGTGATGGACTGCCCGATGTGAAAAGCAGAGACTACTTTGGGCAGGAAAGATGGTCTAGTTCTCAGAACCACCTTGTCTGGATGAATGGACATGAAAGGAGGTTTGACAGAAAGAGCCTGGAGCTCACTCACTCTCCTGGCAGAGGTGATGGCAACCAGGAAGGCCGTCTTTAAAGTCAGGAGACGGAGAGGACAGGAATGAAGTGGCTCAAAGGGAGCGCACATCAAGAAGGTCAGAACCAGGTTCAAGTCCCACTGAGGCATCACGAACGGAACAGGTGGATACATGTGCGTGATGCCCTTCAAGAATCTCGTTACAATAGGGGATTGAACAAAGAAGGTTGATCAGGCAGCCTTAGAAAGGCCGAAAGGGCAGAAAGGTAGCCCTTGATAGTGCCCAGAGCAGAGCCCTGCTGGGCAAGAGAGAGAAGAAAGAGGAGAACCTCGGAAAGAGGGGCAGAGAGAGGGTCCACAGCCTTTGCTGTGCACCATGCCACAAATCTGTTCCACCGGCAGGCGTATGCCGACTTAGTGGAGGGACGCCTGGCTGCCAGAATCACATCACAAACCTCAGGAGGCAAGTCAAATGGCCTCAACTGTCGCCGCTCAATCTCCACGCATGGAGGTGGAGACTGGACAGGTTCGGGTGGAGGACCGTCCCCTGCTGCTGCGACAGAAGGTCCTCCCGAAGGGGCAGGCGGATCGAGGGACCGACTGACATGCTGAGTAGCTCGGGATACCAGTACCTTCGAGCCCAGTCCGGAGCCACAAGGATAACTTGGGCCCGGTCGCGCCTGATCTTCTTCAGCACTCTGGGCAGAAGTGGTATAGGCGGAAAGGCGTACAACAGACCGCAGCTCCACTCGCGCCGAAAGGCGTCGCCGTGCGAGTGCCGTCTTGGAAACTCCAACGCGCAGAACTGATGACATTGCGCGTTCTCTTCTGTGGCGAATAGATCTAACCAAGGCTCTCCCCATTGCAGAAAGAGGCCTTTGGCCACGTCCGAGTTCAGACGCCATTCGTGATCCACCGAGCACCGACGGCTGAGTTCGTCCGCCCTGGCGTTCAGAGAACCTGCCAGGTGTTGAACCGTCAGTCACGCCCTGACGTTCCAGCCATTGCCAGAGACGCAGAGCCTCCTGGCAAAGGGTCCACGACCCCACTCCGCCCTGCTTGTTGCAGTACCACATGGCGGTGGTGTTGTCCGTGAACACCTGCACTACACTCCCGTTGACAAAGGGGAGGAATGCCTTCAGTGCTAGCCGAATCGCCCGCAGCTCCAACATGTTGATGTGGAGCCGGGACTCCGCCGGAGACCAGATGCCTCTGATCTCCGCCTCTCCCAAGTGGCCTCCCCAGCCCTGGAGGGACGCGTCCGTCACAACTACGTGCTCCGGTTGGGGAAGGGAGAGGGATCTGCCTCAGACCCAATCGCGGTCCGTAAGCCACCACTGCAACTGGCTCGCAGTGCCCTCCGAGATCAGGACATGGTCGGATAGGTTGCCTTGATGCTGGGCCCACTGAAACTTCAGGTCCCACTGCAGAGCCCGCATCCGCCACCGGGCGTGACGCACCAGAAGGATGCAGGAAACCATCAGCCCCAGCAGCCGCAGCGTCAACCTGACCGAAACCCGGGATAATGGCTGAAAGATGGGAATCAAAGCCTGTAAATCCCGGATCCGCCGTTCCGGAGGATAAACCCGAAACTGCGCCGAGTCGAGAACCGCTCCGATGAAAAGGAGCTTTTGAGAGGGACACAGGTGTGATTTCGGCACATTGATGGAAAACCCCAGCTCGTGCAGGAGGTCTGCCGTCATCTGAAGGTGGTGGACGACTGTCTGGGGCGAGCCCGCCTTCAACAACCAGTCGTCGAGGTAGGGGAAGACTGAAACCCCTAACCGGCGCAGATGAGCTGCGACCACCGCCATCACTTTCGTGAACACCCGTGGGGCGCTGGTAAGGCCGAATGGGAGCACGATAAACTGAAAGTGCTCGTGGCCTACCGTGAACCGCAGGTAACGCCGGTGGGCCGGCAGGACAGGGATGTGAAAATACGCATCCTGCAAGTCCAACGCCACCATCCAGTCTTGCGGGTCTAGAGCAGCCAAGACCTGAGCCAAAGTCAACATCTTGAACTTCTCCTTCCGGAGGAAGCCGTTGACGTTCCGTAGATCCAAGATAGGACGTAGGCCCCCCTTGTCCTTCTTGGGTACCAGCAAGTAGTGGGAATAGCAACCACGCCCTACTTCTGGCCCAGGAACGCGCTCGATGGCCCCCTTGGCCAGGAGGGCCGTAACTTCCTCCTGCAGAAGTGTCAAGTGGTCCCCCGACACACGGTGGTTCTGCGGTGGCATGGCTGGAGGAGAGGTCTCGAAGGGGAGGGAGTAGCCCCTTCGGACGAGCTGCAGCACCCACCTGTCTGATGTGATAGAGCGCCAGCGGGAGTGGTGATGGCGAACCCTGCCACCCACTGGCGTCACATGCGCCTGAAAGCACGGACTAGGAGGATTTGGAGGCTGATGCTGCGGGGGGAGGTGTGGTCTGACCTCGCCGTTGTCCCCGACCGCCTCCACGGCGGAATCCACGGCCGCCACCGCGTTGAGAAGTGTTCTGCGGTGCGTGGCTGGCAGCACGTGTGGGACTGCCCCTTCTGTGGCCACGAAAGGAGCGAAACGAACCCGTTTGCTGGCGCTGGGTCGAGAGACCCAAGGACTTGGCCGTGACCCTGGAGTCCTTGAAGCGCTCCAGCGCGTGGTCCGCCTTGTCGCCCAACAGGCGACTGCCATCGAACGGCATGTCCATCAAAGTATTTTGGACATCTGCCGAAAAGTTGGCGGATCTCAGCCAGGCGTGGCGACGAATCGCCACCGTCGTGGACATCGCTCTGCCCAGCGAGTCGGTCGTATCAAGACCACACCTGATGGAGTATCTTGCTGCATCTCGGCCTTCAATCATAGCCTTGCCGAGCTTTACCCGTACCTCCTGCGGGCATTCTGGCAGCAACTCCGCGACCGTATCCCACAGAGAGTGGGTGTAGCGGCCCAAGAGGCATGCGGTGTTGCAAGACCGCAGTCCCAAACTCAGGGACGAGAAGACCTTCTTTCCATATTGGTCGTACCTCTTGGATTCCCGGTCGGGCGGGGCCGACGGGAATGCGGTCTGGGAGGTCGAGGCCTGGATCACCAGACTCTCAGGGGTGGGATGGGTGGACAGGAACTTGGGGTCGTCCGGACACGGACGGTGGCGTCTGGCCACGTTCCTATCAACAGGCGAACCTGAAGCGGGCCTGGACCACGTGCCCAAAAGAACGTCTGTCAAGGCTTCGTTGAACGGCAGCAGAGGCTCCTGTAGGCATGACTGCGGTTTGAAGACCTCAGTGAGGATGTAAGGCCTCACGACCGCGACGGGGAGCTCAAGGTGTAAGGCCTTGGCCGCCCTCATCAACACCACTGAATAAGCAGCCCCAGCCTCCGAAGCCACAGTAGGAGGCGAGACAAAACCAGGGTTAGGAGAGTCGTCCAGACCACTGGCGTCACCCAAATCACCTGTCCAGTCCACATTGTACTGACACTCACTTGACAGAGGGTCCTCAGACCCCTCCCAAACCTCTCCGTATTCTACATCTTCCCCATATTCGGAGTCAACAATGTAGACCGGCTCCTCGGGGTCCACAGGCCCCATCGGCGTCGGACTCGGCGTCGGGCGACGCCGGTCCGACTCCGCGTCCGGAGTAGGAGAGGTCATGGGGACGGCGCCGCCCGGAGCCGGCCCCGGAGCACCGGCGCCGCGCGGTGGCGGCGTCGGAGCACCGACGCCGCACGGGGGCGGCGTCGGGGGCAACCCCGATGGAATCGGCGCCGGAGAGGCCGGTAGACCAGCCGGCGTCGACCCCGAGGGTCCCTGCGGCGCCGGGGTCGGAGCCGTCGGCGGCGTCGGAGCCGGAGCACCCGACGGCGTCGAGGCAGGAACACCCGAACCGCTAGGACCCCCGGACGGGAGCACAGGGCCCGAAGGCGCCGTAGGCCCCGTCGGAGGAGACAGTGCCCTCATGCCCATAAGGAACTCCTCTATCTCCTCACGCGACGCGCCTTGCCCAGGGACCGCAGGGTATGGAGCAGGCCGCGCCGGCGACTCACGCGGAGCCGCGGGGGTGGGGCCACCCGAACCCCCGGCCGCATCGCGCGAGCGTCGGGGGGAGTCGGGGGTACGATGACGACGCCCCGACTTCTTGTGTTTCCTACCGGAGGAACCAGAGGAATGGTGACGACTTCCGGAGCGCTCGTGATGGCTCCGCGACCGCTCCCTCGACCGCTCCCTCGACCTCCGGCCGGACCGGGACCGCTCTCGACGTGGGACCGACACCCGCAGTTCGAGTAGCTTGCGGGACCGCTCCCGCCTAGCTTTACTCGTCAGGGCCCGGCAATCGACACAGTCGTCCACGGCGTGGTCGGGGCCCAGACACCGGAGGCAGAGTCGGTGATGATCCGTGACCGACATCGTGCGGTCACAACCGTCACAGTTCTTAAAACCGGGCATCCTACCGGCACCGTAACAAGTAATCAAGATTCAAAAACTTTGGTCAAAAGACCGGAGTACTGCACTTCTCGGATCTGCGCTAACTGGCGCGGAAAAAAGAAGAACTGACGTCAGCGCGCGGAGGCGGCGTCTATATACTCCAGCGACGTCATCACGGCGCACGACGCCGACGACGGACGCGGAGCCGCAGGGGACGCCTGCAGACGACGCCTACCGACGCGCAGGGGTACTGCTACGCAAAAGTTTCTGGATCCAGACTGACGCCTGGGGATATTCTAAGGTAAGGAATCTAATACTAACCTGTTTCTTTCAGATCATCAATATTCAGTTGAGATAGAACAGCTCCCACACCCAACTCAGATGCATCTGTTTGGACAATGAAGGTTTTGGAGTAGTCAGGACTCTTGAGAATAGGTGCAGTACACATGGCCTGCTTTAGGTCATCGAATGCCTTCTGACAGCTAACTGTCCACTGAACTTTCTTTGGCATTTTCTTGCTTGTCAAGTCATTAAGTGGTGTCACAATGGACCCATCATTTTTGACAAACTTCCTATAGTAACCAGACAGGCACAAGAAAGCTCTGACCTGTGTCTGGGTGGTTGGAGAAGCCTAGTCCTTTATGGCCTGTATCTTGCTCTCCAATGGTTGAACCTGGCCTCCACCCACAAGGTGGCCCAGGTACACAACCTGACTCTGCCCTATCTGGCAATTAGTAGCCTTGATAGTGAGGCCTGCCTTTTGCAGGGCCTCCAAAACTTCCCTCAGGTGGATCAGGTGATCCTCCCAGGTGGAGCTAAAGACAGCAATATAATCTAGATATGCTGCACAAAAGTAATCCAACCCAGTGAGAACTTGGTTCACCAACCTTTGAAAAGTGGCAGGTGCATTTTTCAAACCAAAGGGCTTCACCACAAATTGGTAATGACCTCCTGGGGTAGAAAATGCTGTTTTGGCCTTGGCATCCTCAGCTAACCTGATCTGCCAATAACCAGCTGTTAGGTCAAATGTACTTAAGAAAGTTGCAGAAGCCAACTTGTCTATCAGTTCATCTGCCCTAGGTATTGGATGGGCATCTGTCTTAGTGACAGCATTGAGACCCCTGTAGTCTACACAAAACCTCATCTCTCTCTTACCATCCTGGGTGTGAGGTTTAGGCACTAGAACTACAGGACTAGCCCAAGGGCTCTCTGAGGGTTCAATGACTCCCAATTCCAACATCTTTTGAACTTCTTTCTTAATGCAGTCCCTGACGTGGTCAGGTTGTCTGTAGATTTTACTCTTGACAGGCAGACTGTCACCAGTGTCCACCTCATGGGTGCACCAGTTTGTCTGACTGGGGGTCAGTGAAAACATTTGCCTGAAGGATTGAAGAACCTGTTTACAATCCTCTTGTTGATGTTCGGAGAGGCTGTCAGAAAAGACTACACCATCTACTGACCCATCATCAGGGTTCTGAGTGAGCAGGTCTGGGAGAGGGCCCCTCATCTGTGGCCATGAGCAAGCCCATGTCCTCCCTGTAGACAAATGCTTTGAGCCTTTTTACATGAAGCACCCTGTGGGGGCTCCTGGGAGTTCCCATGTCTACCAAGTAGGTGACCTCTCCCTTTTGCTCAATGATGGTATGGGGTCCAGACTATTTGTCTTGGAGATCTGCTGGGGCCACTGGCTCCAACACCCACACCTTCTGTCCTGCATGATACACATTTAGGACAGCCTTTTGGTCATGCCAAGCTTTTTGAAGTTCTTGGCTGGCCTCAAGGTTTTTGGATGCCTTCTCCATGTACTCTGCCATCCTGGAGCGCAGACCAAGTACATAGTCCACTATGTCAAGTTTGGGCTTTTTGAGAGGTAACTCCCATCCTTCCTTCACCAGACATAGGGGTCCTCTTACAGGATGCCCAAACAGAAGCTCAAAAGGGCTGTAGCCAACCCCCTTCTGTGGGACCTCTCTGTAAGCAAACAGGAGGCAGGGTAAAAGGATGTCCCATCTTTGCCTAAGCTTTTCAGGTAACCCTTTTATCATCCCTTTGAGGGTCTTGTTGAATCTCTCAACAAGCCCATTGCACTGTGGGTGATAGGGTATGGTAAACTTGTAGTTTACACCACACTCCTTCCACATTGCAGTCAAGTATCCTGACATAAAGTTTGCACCTCTGTCAGAGACAACCTCCTTAGGAAACCCCACTCTAGTAAAAACTGCAAGTAGGGCCCTGGCCACAACAGGAGCTGTAGTGGTCCTAAGGGGAATAGCTTCTGGGTACCTGGTGGCATGATCCACTATCACCAGTATACATCTGTGCCCAGATGCTGTTGGGGGGTCCATTGGTATAACAATGTCTATCCCCACTCTTTCAAAGGGTACCCCCACCACAGGTAGTGGTATGAGGGGGGTCTTTGTTGTGCCACCTGATTTGCCACTGGCTTGGCAGGTGACACATGAGTGACCAAACTCTTTAGTGTCTTCAGACATATAAGGCCAGTGAAAGTGTGGGGCAAGCCGGTCCCAAGTCTTGTTCTGGCCTAAGTGACCTGCAAGGGGAATCTCATGGGCTAAGGTGAGAAGGAAACCTCTAAGAGACAAGGGGGTGACCAGCCTCCTGGTAGCACCAGGCTTGGGGTCTCTTGCCTCAGAGTATAGGAGTCCATCTTCCCAATATACCTTATGGGCACCTGTAGCATTCCCTGCAGCCTCAGCAGCAGCCTGCTGTCTGAGGGGTTCAAGAGAGGAACAGTCTAATTGGGCCTGCCTCAAGTCTGCCCTGGAAGGTCCCCCTGTCCCAAGAAACGTAACCTGATCAGGTTCAAGCTCTTCTAAGACAGTTCCTTCTGGGGTCTCTGGGTCAGCCTCCTGAGAGGGCTGATCCTCAACCTGAGGCAGGGGGGAAGGCTCTGCCTTAACCCTACCATTCCTTTTCTTGGGTAGTGTCTGGTCCATTCTTCCAGGATCCAGCACTTGTTCAGCTGGGCATTTCTTGGCCTGTGACCTAGTCACAGCAAGGACATGTGAGGAGAGACCTAGCATTTCTACATGAGTCCTGTACTCCTCATCTGACCACAGTGAGGATTCCAAATCATTGCTTAAAAGACAATATACTGGGAGGTCTGAACTAACTACAACCCTTTTGATGCCAGTTACCCCTCCCCAGGAGAAATTAACAACTGCCATACTGTGATTGGTAGTGACATTGCTAGCATTGGTCACTAGGTAATCTGAACCTAGCATGATCTGGTCAGGGTCCACAAATGTTGGTGTCACCATAGTGACACTGGCACATGTGTCCCTGTAGGCCTGAGCCATTTTTCCATTAATTAAAGGCGTTTGTCTGTATTTGCCCAGAGTACTAGGACTTACAGTAGGGGTCATATCCATGTCCCCAGTACAAACAAGAACTGCCTGAGTAGGTATTCTGACTAAGTCAGAACCCACCTCAGTTCCCAGGGTGAACCCAACTATAGCCTTGGGAGGTACACTACCACTACTAACTGTACTAGGGGGTGCAGGTGTCTTAGGGACAGTAGTGGTAGGAGTTTGGCCTTTCTTGGTGCACTCACTAAACCAGTGAGTTTTACTTTTACAGTATTGGCACCATGGTTTCTTAGGACCATCATTCTTCTTCTTTTGGGAATTTTGGGACCCACCCTCCTTAGGTTGTTGGGGCCCTGTTGAAGACTTCTGGTCATTTTGCTTATTCTCATTACCCTTCTGGTCTGCTTTCTTCTGGCCACCACCCTGGTTCTGGTTCTGCTGCTTGACCCTTGTCCTGACCCATCTGTCTGCCTTCTTTCCCAATTCTTGGGGAGAGGTCAGATCCGAGTCAATCAAGTGCTGATGCAACAACTGGTTCTGACAATTATTTAAGATTTGCTCTCTCATAATTAGATTATACAATCCTGTGTAATCAGTAACTTTACTTCCCAGTAACCAGCCTTCCAAAGCCTTAGTGGCACAATCAACAAAGTCAGTCCAATCTTGAGCCTGAGTTTTCTGGGTGTCTCTGAACATTAACCTGTACTGTTCAGTGGTTAAGCCAAACCCATCAATCAGAGCAGTTTTCAAGACTTGGTAAACATTAGCATCCTCATCTCTAACAGTGAGGAGCTTGTCTCTACCTTTACCTTCAAAGGAGAGCCACAATATAGCTGCCCACTGACTCTGGGGTACCTGCTGTACTTTGCAGGCTCTCTCCAAAGCAGTTATCCACTTGTGGATATCATCTCCTGTCTTATAGGAGGGTACTATTTTACTCAGGTTTCTGGTATCAAAACCCCTTTCTCTATCCCTAGGGATATTGCTGCCACCAGTGGGGACTACCTCACTCAACTGTTGCTCTCTAGCAAAGGCAAGCTTCTCTTTGGCAAGGGCAAGTTCTTCCCTTTGGATCCTCAGATTAGCTTCCTTCATCTTTGCTTCATGCTCTCTCCCCTGAGGGGAAGTCATTCTCCTCTGAGCAGATGCATGAGAGTGCACAGATCTATTGGAGTCCCTAGAAGGAGATCTAGCTCTCCTAACCCCAAAGTTAGGCCTGCTCAGGGTCAGCACGGGGGGTCCCCCAGTTCCTTCCCTATGCATGTCTAAGTTGGCCCTGGTTAGTCTACTGACTACTACAGAACCTTTGTCTGCCTCATCCTCCTCCTCCTCTTCTACATCTTCTGTTTCAGGGAGGTCAGGATCACCACGAGTACCCTCTAAGGCTGGCATGCTCCCATCTGTGTTAGAAGCCTTTCTAGCATCATATGTCTCTAAGAGACCTAACAGAAAAGGAGTGGTAGGGTTAGAACCCGGTTTCAATTTCCTGGAGGTACACAATTGTCTCATCTCCTGGACACTGAGAGCTGCATATCTGGAAAGGACCTGTGGAGGGTCACTAACCACTAGGGGAGTCTCTGAAGTCTCTCCATGGGTAGACATGCTTTCTAGTGAGGTGTAAGTGATGCACCTACCTACACTATGGGTTTTCCTACTGATCCCTTGCTAAGAGTTGTAGTCAGGGTGTGCTAGGCCCTTTCTACTACAACAGCTGGTTCAGTAGAACTCATAGTATTTCTAAGCTTGTTATATGTACCTATAGTACCTTATGTGATCTTTCAAATGATATTTCAAGATTATACGTGGTAAAAACAACAGCAAGCTCAAATCCCAACCGCTGCACACCAATGTGAGAAGTTGGCCTGATATATGATGCTCACTAGTTCTAGTGATCACCTTGTATCAGTCCAAACAACCCTTATGGTGATTGGTTGTAAGTCAACCTTATAGACCAGCTATCCTGATGGTAGCATGGACAAAGCAGTCTTAGGCTAAACTCTTTTGGCATGTGAAGCCAGCTGTTTCACCACAATATAACCCCTTGAATACCAGATGAAAGGACACCACACAGGTTGTTATGAAAATAAACAGTATATTTATTAATAACAAACACCTCTGAACTCTTTAGGAGGTCAGAGGGCTAAGCACATGACAATCTCTTAAGAAAAATACGACAAGTTGCACAAAATTACAATGGTGTCCTAGGGGCACGGCAAACCATATACTAAGTAAATGGAATGTGAGAGTCAATGGAAGAAAAAGAGCTGTCCAGAGGCTGCAGGACCGCTGGGACTACGCTATCCTAACCTTAGGTAAGTAATAGGAGGCCCACGGGACGCGGGTGCAGAGTGTGAACTCACACGCGGGATGCGTAACAACGTCTATGGACAGTACAGTTCAAAGAAAAGGTAAGTACGGGCAATCCTGATTAGGTAGGACTAAACGACTGTGGAACTGGACACTAGGAGAGTCAAGCTACCCTTGAGCACCGAAATGCTCTCGTTACCTCACCCACGGGCTGCGGGTGCATAGGTGCGAAGTCGTGTCGGGTTCTCGCGTTGAAGTCAATCGAGCCTGAAAGAAAAGATGCTGCAGCCGACCAGGAGGAAGATGTCCGGTGCAATCCACGGGTAGATTGGTGAAGAAGAAGACCTGACAGCAGAGGGGACAATGTTCACAGTCACTAGCCAGTGACTGGAGTGGAACCAGGAAGGAACCAGATGTCGTCGTCGCGATCAGGTGAAGAGTGGACGCTTGACTCTGCAGTCACGTGGACCAGGAGGTGTCTTCGACGACCAGGATGGAGGCACGAGCTGTCCCACGCAAGCTCTCGCTGTCGGCGGTGTCTGTTCCGGAATCCGCGTCAACAGGCCTTGGCAAAGGCAACCCACGCGGTGAGTGGAGAAAGCGTCTGGTGCAGACTAGGAGAGTCCGGGGTGCCCCTCTTTAGGAAGGGAGCAAGGGCCAGTCTGGAGAAACCAGACCAGCAGCAAAGATTTCAAGGTTCATCGTCTAGGAGGCCACTAGCCCGCCGGCAAGTGACCAGACAACGCGTCGAGCAGGAAACAAGCAGAAGGGCCCCACGCAGATCTCGTGGATGCTGGAGGGCTGGTCTTCGGTGCAGGGGCTGCTCGGGGCTGGGGCTTCTCAGTCCCCAAAGCAGTTGGTCAAGTTTACCTCGGGAGTCGTGCTGAAAGCGAAGTGCAGGTTCGTTCAAGATGGCCGGTCCCACGTGTCTCGTCGCACCCACGGATCTCAGCTGTGCTGCAGATGTAGGTTGAGGTCGGAGAGGTCTGGGAATCCGGGTCTCGTCGGGCTCTGAAGTCTGGATCCTCGAGGGAAGACGACAAAGCGAAGCCGCTGGGCGCTTGATGGTGCCTGCAGTTGCAGGGTGGACACTCCTTGCCCACAAGGGAGATTTTCTTCAGTCTTCTGTGGAGCAGAACGTCGAAGTCCAGAGTTTCTTCTTGTAGAGTAGTTCAGGATTAATCTAATTTGGAATGGGACCAGCTCCTACCTTTATCCTGCTAAAGGGGGCTGTACTGCCGACTAGGTCCCTCCCCTGGGTGGGACCAGGAAGGGGGGTGGTTACACCCCCTATCCTTTGTCCGGATTTCGCGCCAGAGCTGGGGCAGGGATGCCCCAGCAACTGGTTTGAACCAGTGTATGCACAGGGCACCTTGTGTGCCCCAGGCATGTCTCATTCCTTTCAGGCCTCCCTACCTCAATACACAAAATCCTGTCTGGGGTGGTGCTAGCACCTCCCAAGGCAGGAAACCCTTTGTCCAAGCCTCCCTCGCTGGAAGGACTCCCAGCAGCAGGAGGTCAGACTTGTGTCTGTGGTGGCAGCATCCATTTTGTGATGCCAAGGCTCGAGTTAGTTTTAACCGGGGTTCACAGTTACATACATGTCGTGCCCCTCTAGAAGGGTGGAATGCTACCCCCGTCGCCAGAATTGGCGAGGGGGTAGTATTCCAATTCGTATGACACCTTACTCGACATGTTTTGATAATGTTTATACCAGAGTTAGCATTTAACCGCGAGGTTGATAATGCACTTAAGAGTATATGGTATAGCGTTATCATGGAACAGCTATTAGGACATGGTTCCGCAAGCTGCAGACAAGCTCATCTCATGCCAGAGCACCATCTCACATAATTCCAAGCACTCTGCCTTCAGGATTGTTAAGGCCTGCCATAGGAGTGACTGATAGGAGAATATGTGTCCATTTTAGGGTTAGATATAGGTACACTATATCTACAGCAAAGGGTGATTACACCACCTTGCCCCAGCTGTCGTGCAGCCAGTTGTGTCAGTTTTAGATGGCCAGCCAGGGGTTGCATAATACATGCTTCAGCCCCTGGTAGGCCTTGGGTACACCTATGCCCTGGATACCTAAGGTATACTGTACAGGGACTGATAAGGTGGCCCAGTACCAATTGGTAAATGCACCTAAAGTACATGGTTGTCAATTTAGAGAGAGAACAGCTAGGCTGTGGGTCTGATTAGCAGGCCCACAGCCAGGGAAAGTCGTAAACCAGTGAAGCAAAAAGCAAAAATCTGGGGTGACCATAGGATTGCAGACCCCACTCTCCTACATGTGTGCCTGTAGAAATTGTGCACTGATGGCTGGTGGTGTGTGTGCCTGGTGGAAGTGTGCACTGCCGGCTGGTGGTGTGTGTGCCTGGTGGAAGCGTGTACTGACGGATGGTGGTGTGTGTATGTAGCGAGGTCGGGGTGGAGAGACGCACTAACTGGTGGATGCCTGTGCCTGTTCCTAATTCCCCTCGTTCCCCACAGACTAACAACCCGAGGGCAGAGTGGGACAGCGTTTCGGAGCAGGAAGAGGAAAAAGACCGCGGCGCCTTTAACTGGACCTTCATTGAACAGGACGCGACTCCGCCCCTCTCTGACGTCGGTAATCACGGACTGCACAAGAGGCAGGAAATCATGTATGGTGGGTGTGTTCACACCCCGGAGGTCGGAAGCGGAGAAGGCGAGCGAGAGAAGAGAAGCGGAGCTGCCGAAGAAGACGGGAAAACAGCGAGTGAAGGAGAGCCAGGAGGCCAACGACCCCGTGTTCCGCCGTGCCACACTCCCGAGGGAGGAGTGTGGCTTTCCCAGGTACGGAGGCGTTGGGCGGCTTGGGTGGGGAAGAAGAACGCCCCTGTGTAAATTTGTAGATATCCCTGTGCGTGCCTTTCCCGTGTGTGCCCCGATACCCGTCTTCCCTCCCTACCCATCCTGTACTCCCTCACGAGCCTACCCCTCCCCTTAGCACGAGCACAGCTAGATAACAAGATACACGGGTGTCCCATCACCTTCACTCGGCCCCTGGAGAATACGCCGTATCACAACCTAACTCTAACGGCTCCCTCTGTTGGTCTCCTTTTCCCTCGGTATGCCTGAGACGGAGAACTGAAGCGGACGAAGCAGACGCTTGTCAGGATAGCCCGGACAATCAACATCCCGAAGACATCGCCACCACGAACAACCTGGAGTTCGCCAGGGAAAGACTAACCTTTAGGACAAAGCGCACCATAAAAATAAAGCCCAGTTTGAAGAGATACACTGGTGTACCGCCTCTTACTGAACCTGAGCCCACTACCAGACCCCCTCCCACGCCCACAGTGTACCTGGTTAAAGTGTGCACTGACGGCTGGTGGTGTGTGTCTGATGAAAGCGTGTACTGACAGCTGATGGTGTTTGGGCCTGGTAAAAGCGTGAACTGATGGCTGGTGGTGTTTGTGCCCAGTGAAAGCGTGCACTGACGACTGATGGGGCCTGTGCCTGGTGTAAGTGTGCACTGACAGTGTGGTTGTGTGTGTGTGTGTGTGTGTGTGTGTTGTCTGTGTGTGTGGTTGTGTGTGTGGTTGTGTGTGTGTGTAGTTGTGTGTGTGTGTAGTTGTGTGTGTGTGTAGTTGTGTGTGTGTGTAGTTGTGTGTGCGTGTGGCTGTGTGTGTGGCTGTGTGTGTGTGTGGCTGTGTGTGTGTGTGGCTGTGTGTGTGTGTGGCTGTGTGTGTGTGTGGCTGTGTGTGTGTGTGGCTGTGTGTGTGTGTGGCTGTGTGTGTGTGTGGCTGTGTGTATGTGGCTGTGTGTATGTGGCTGTGTGTATGTGGCTGTGTGTATGTGGCTGTGTGTGTGTGTGGCTGTAAGCACTTGAACTTGTTCACCAGCTACACGTTGTTCAAATCTGCTCCTAAAACTTCAGTTACTGAGCGATGCACACAAGCAAATGTTCACAACCAGTCCACAATCTGACGCAGATTAACCAGAAGTGCAATGAAAATATACACTCAAAAGTCTGCAGAATCCGGAGCCCTGATTTCATGGTAGCTGCCCAAGACCTGTCAAAATTAAAGTCACTCTCAAACCACACTCCTTACATACCAGCAACTGGAAAGCAACAGAAAATCACCTCTACAAATCAGCCTTCAACTTGACAACCCCTCAACCCGACTTCAAATCTCAGGGTACACACTGCACTCCCTGATCACTAGCTAATAAAATGTAAATGCCCATAACCCACTGATTTCATTCCACAAATACCAGTGCAGTGCATTACATTGCACCATAAAAAGCTACACTGAATAAATAAGTTGTCTTTGTTTTGAAGTACTAATGCACAAATCGCCAAAAGACAAATTGCTTTCATATTGTTCTCAGTTACGACTCTAGGTTGAGACTACGTCCTCTCCTGATTTTTCCATGTCTGATGCTTCCTTACTATAAGGCCAGATTGGAGAGAAAACCCACAGCTGTTCAAGAGCAGTTATGGGTCGCAGCAAAACACCCACCCCACCGTAGCAATATTTACAACGCTGAGCTCCAACTGACCTTAACACCACAGCCCGCACAACTTATGATGGATGGGGAAGGGGGCGGCTGGACGCAGAAATTGCATCGTAAAATGCCTGTCACCATACCCATCTTCCGTTCCCCGTGCAACTGACAGTGTACTCACCCATGGTGTCCCCCGGGTGGAGGGCGGCAATTCCCGGTGTGCAGAGAGGGCAGCAGAGAATGGCAGCGGCTGGGGAGGAGAGGGAGGCGGTGTGTGATTACTCCAGGCTCTGCTGCTGCCTCAGCTGCGGGGGCTACAACGCTGAGCTCCAACTGACCTTAACACCACAGCCCGCACAACTTATGATGGATGGGGAAGGGGGCGGCTGGACGCAGAAATTGTATCGTAAAATGCCTGTCACCATCCCCTCCTTCCGTTCCCCGTGCAACTGACAGTACTCACCCATGGTGTCCCCCTCGTGTGGAGGGCGGCGGTTCCCGGTGTGCAGAGAGGGCAGCAGAGAATGGCAGCGGCTGGGGAGGAGAAGGAGGCAGTGTGTGTTTACTCCAGGCTCTGCTGCTGCCTCAGCTGCGGGGGCGCGCGCGAGCTCTGGCACGCAATCCCATTATCAGCTGAGGGCGAGAAGCTCCAGTGGCAGGGCGAGGAGAGCGCGCACCTACGGTCGCGTGAGAGGCAGGGACGGCACGCGACTGGGGCAAGCCTGGTTTATTTATTTATTTTATTTATGCGATTTTCTATAGCGCGAACTTTACCCGAAGGTGTCAGTGCGCTTTACATAAGCACCAGTTGAGAAACATAAGGACTTAGGATTACATGCGTTACAAAAAGGATACACACGGAAAAAATTGCAAATGTACAAGATGTAAAGTCACACAAGGAGGCGATACACGTTGATATACTCTAAGATGGTATAAAGGTCTACTGCATATACTAGTGATTACTCTTTATACATAGGGAAGGGACAGACATGGATATACTCTAGGAGTCACATAGAAATGGAAGAGAGCACAGCGGTCTACTGCATATACTAGTGATTAGAGTTATCTCTATATACATAGGGAAGGGATATGACTGGATATACTCAAGGGTCACATAGGAACGGTAGATGGTACAAAGATCTACTGCAAATACTAGTGATAAGTGTTATCCCTATAAACAAAAATAAGCACACATAGTAGAGATCCTCAGGCAGAGTTCCCTTAAGTGTGGTTATAGGGGGGACGAAGTCACAACACCAAGGAAGGGTGGGAGGGAATCAAGGGTAGGGAGAGAAGGCAATGCATAAAAGGGAGGAAACATTTGAGGAACATCAAGGGGGAAACGAGGGAAAAGGGTAAAAGACGAAGGAATGGGCAAGAAGACAAGCCGGGGACAAGAGAAAAACGGCCGAGAGCAGCAGCAAAATGGCAGGCAGGAAAAGTGAGGAGGTCCATGAGAGTCTGTGGTCCACCAATACAGTGCCTCAAGTGTTTCCCGTACCAGGGTGAATAGTTAAGGTCATCCGACACTCTGATACATCTTATAAGAGAGCCCCAGGCCAAAATGAAAGAGCCCTGTTCGGCCTGATGCCTGCTTGTAGACAGAGACGGTTGGTATGAAACATTGTCCTGCAAGACTTCGATATTCCCTACCACAGTCATGGTGCAGGCATATGGTATTCCTCAGCATGCTATGTGGTAGGCTGTCGCGCGCACACCACCATGAGCAGGTCCGTGGAAATCCAGATCAGTCTTGCGTGACCCCGGGGCAGTCTGGTGATGTCGACAACCTCTGCGCTACAAGTGGAGGAATCCAGCAATTCTTAAGATCAGGGGCAGCTTTTGGTGTGTGAGGGCAGTGAGAGTTGGGTTCAGAAGTTCAATAGGGGGAGCCGATCGCCAGTTGCAGGTCGCCGCCAGCCGCCATTTTAAGGTCAGGCATGCGCGGGCAGGAATATCGTTATGAGGACTGCCTCCAGTCAAATGCCGCTAATGAAGCACCTGGGTTTTGTAAAGCTTGTGTCAGCCTCTGTGCTGCGACCTTCAACCGTACCTCCTGTTTGGGATAGCAGCTGTCGGCGCTCTCGGCAAGGTTGCGACCGCCATTTTGTACGCCACCGCCTTCTCCCCCGCACTGCAGATTTTCACCGCTCCCACGGCACCAGCAACGATCGGAGCAGCCCTGCAAGTGCCCCACACTCTCTGGTGGAGGTAGGGAGCATCGGTGTCGAGGAGAATGCTCTCCAGTGGCCAGGAGCCATGCCGGAGCAGAGCGTGGACCGGGAGCCAAGGCAGACCCCCGCCTGTTGCTCCGCCCCTCCGCTTAGCGCCCTCGCCCACATCCCGCTCCCATCTCACTGCAGGTACCGGGTGTTCCGACGCAGTATGCAGTGCCGGGGGCCCAGATTAGAGATCGGGATCGGCAATTAGGTAGGGCAGCCGCGGAGGAGCTATGGAGCTCCTGCTCCTCCGCGGCCGTAACCGGGTTCTGTTAAGAGAGGGTGCCCCTCCTTAGGCGCTTGGTGACTTGTTGGGGGCCTGTAGAGGACTGTGCACCTGCCCATCCTTGTGCAAGACAGTCTGCCCAGTGCTCACCCTCATTTGGCGAACGTCACCATATTTAAACAAGGGAGCGCGAAAACACGCCGAGACGAGGTAGGAAGGGGGGGGGTCTCTGTGTGTGCATGTGTGTGTGTATGCGCGGCGGGGGGGGGTTCTGTATGTGTGTGAGTGTGTGTATGCGCGGCGAGGGGGGGGTCTGTATGTGTGTGTGCGCGTCTGCTTCCAAGGAGCCATGGGAGACAGGAAGCGCGCGCGACCTGATCCCAGTTCCATGGTTGCGCGTGCACCTCACTTGTCTCCTGTCTCCCTTGACTCCTTGAAAGCAGAAATGATTGCAATAGAGTCTAGGAACGACAGATCGCTTCGCGATCTGTTCGCAGTTCTGAGACCTAAAAAGCAGTTTAAGAAACACGTGAGGGATAGAAGTGAGGCCTAGAGCCTGTAGAACCCCTGGGGCAACCAGGAACCACCCAAGGTAGGGACGCAGGAGACCCACAGGGGACGCGTGCAGTGTCTAAACACAGCCGCGAATCACCATTGACTTCTATGGAGGTAATACAAGTTACAATTGTAAAGATTAAGGACACTTGGGAGTTAACTAAGATGGAATCCTTTTAGACTTAGACACTTCGAGAGTCGAGACCCACGGGAGCACCGGAGTACTCGTGTTACCTCACCCACGGAAGCCGGCTGCATACGTGTCTTTTGGTGTCAGGTTATGTCGTCAATTCCAATGGAGAGCTGCGAAGAAGTGCTGCAGGCGACCAGAGAAAAAGTGTCCAGGTGGATCCAAGGGTGGATCGGAGATATGAAGAACCTGAAAGCAGAAGGGACAGAGTCTGGGTCACTAGCCAGTGACCAGGATGGCGACAGGAAGATGCCAGCTGATGTCGGGTGCTTTAAGGTGAAGTAGGTGAAGCTTGACTCCTCAGCCACGAGGACCAGGAGGCGTCGACGACGACCAGGAGCTGGATTCAAGCTGTCCCACAAAGGATGTCGAGTGCTGCAGTGTCGGAATCCGGATTGGACCCAACAAGACTTGGCAACAGCATCTCTAGATGACAAGATTGGCTTCGGTGAAGACCAGCAAGGTCTGAGGGACTCACCCTTTGGAGGGGAGTCAGAGCACGTCTGGAGCAACCAGGAAAGCTCAAGAAACAAAGGATTGTCATTGTGGAGACCCACTAGCCAACAGACTAGAGATTGCGAAGGAGCATTGAGCTGCGGTGAAGAAAGCAGACCCACGGAACACTCGTGGAGTGTAGGCCACTGAGCTTCAGTGCAAAAGGTGCTCCGGGCAGGGGCTTCAAATACCCCAATGCACAACTTCGGGAAGTAGGTGCAGTTGCAAAATTGCAGGATGTCCAGGACTTCCGGTCCCACGTCTCTCGTGATAGCTAATGGTCTCAGCTCTGCTGGGGACTCGTGTCAGCCTCGGAGATGTCTGGAAGTCCATGTCCTGTGTTGCAGATTCTTCAGGATCCGTCAGGAGCCTTGAAAATGCAGACCGGCAAGAAGTGTCTTTGGTGCCTGTTTGAACAGGGAGGTCACTCCTTGACCTCAAGGTAGATTTCTTCCGTCTTCCAGTCGATATGGAATGTCGAAGGTCCAAGATTTCGTCTTCAGAGTTTCATCCAGGGTAATCTAAAGTCCAAGGGACTGGATTCCTATACGTATACTAAGTTTAGGGGTTGGACTAACTATGGCCCCACCTATGGGAGGTCCCCTTTGCCAAGTTTCGCGCCAGAGCTGGGGCTGAGTGCCTCAGAACCGGTTTGAACTGGGAAACGCAAGGAGCACCTTGTGTGCCCCAGGCAGTGTCTGAAAAGCATTCATTGAATATCAACCCACCCTGCTCCAATACACTAAAGCCTGTATGGGGCAGTGCTGGCACCTCCCTATTGTCCAGGCCTCTCCTACCAGAGTTTCGTCCAGCAGCAGGAGGTCAGACTCGTGTCTGTGGCAGCAGCATCCATTTTTTGATGCTGAGGCTCTTTAAAACTTTTACCGGGAGTAGCAGTGTGTACATGTCTTCTCCCTATAGAAGGGTGGAATTCTACCCCCACTGCCAAAACTGGTGGAGGGGGAGGGGGGGAGGATTCCAAAGTGTTTGACACCAAACAAAATATGTTTTGATGCAGCCAAACCAAGGTTAGCATTTACCATGAGGTTATAATACACTTAAGAGTATATGGTATGGCTGTATCATAGAACAACTATAAGGAAGGGTTTCCGAAAGTTCATGCTAGGGCACCCTCTCACACAAAACCAAGCACTCTGCCTTCAGGATTGTCAAGAAAAACCAATATGAGCACCAATATTGCCAACTTATTCAACAAGGGGCTATTTTTTGCCTCGTCGCTAACTGAACTAAACAGTGAGTCGCAGGACTAATTTGTTTTCCTGAATAAATCAATTATTTTTATTTTATATTTCAACAACACATATTTAGGAAAAGTCACATGATTTTTTGAACATTGCTTACTTCATTCCAAACTTACTCAAAACCACAGGTTAACCCACATTTCACACATTCAATCATCCATACACGACGTACACAACATAAAAATATTTTTCACAGTTATTATACAATATTATTTACAAACATATTACAACAAAACAGCATTGGGGATAATTTCAAGTTCTATCACTTTTTGTTGTCACAAAAGTACTCCTAACGCTGTGAAAACCAGGGTCTACGCGTTTCGAAATCCCTTAGTTAGAGGGAAATCTCATCAGGACCACGTAACTGTAAAATACAAAAGCACGCATGTGTCAGTCTGTTAGACAACTAACCCTGTTTGACTTAAAAAAATATTAACAAGGAGGATGAAGTCACCCACTCCTACCTCCATCAGGTGCTCATATTCTTTAAATGTTGACTCTGAAACAGACAATATCACCTTATGTCAAAACCTCAAGGGAAACCATTAACAATCAGGCATCTAACAACAGAGAACCTGCATCTCCAATACTCACATATGTCACTTTCACACCGCAGTTTATCTCCTGTCTGAAGGTCGAGTGTAATTACTGTACAAAGGAAGAAGACCGTGTGTGAATGCCAAGTATACTCCTAATTGACCTATATACTTAAATATCGAGTCTCAAAATGAAGTCCTTACTTTAAAAGTTGGCGTAGGGAGCATCCAACGAAGAATCACAAGTTCGGGAAGTTAAATTCCTGCACAGCGGACAAGGAGAAGAGCAGGGGGTCAGGCAGCTAAATTTCTGGCTTTCACTCGTCTTGTGCACCTAAACTGTGTTGTGGAAGTTCTTGGTTCTAAGTCCTCTGGGAAGTGTAGTTTAGCCTTCGTAGCGAACTATATGCCATTGTTTTGTTCGGAAATCGGGTGCTTTTACCACAATGACTATTTCGGTTTATGGAAAGTATGTGCTTGGGGCGGAAATCTGGGGACGGAAATCAGGTAAAACAAGCGTTTACAGGGCTCCGTTGTGGGCATCTGGGGGCGTGGCCATACAGCAATCGGCGTGGCATTCAACGGGCATTTGGCAAAAGGGGGGCGCGGAAATCCTGCAAAACAAGCATCCACAGTACTCCGTTGTGGGCGTGTGTATACCCGGACAACGTCGGGACGGGCTGCTAGTATATATATATATATATATATATATATATATATATATATATATATATATATATATATAGATATAGGTATACTATATCTAAGTAAGGGGTGCTTACACCACCTTACGTATACCTATATATAAATACATATATATATATATATATATATATATACATATATATATATATATGTAGATATAGGTATACTATATCTAAGTAAGGGGTGCTTACACCACCTTACGCAGGCTGCAAGTTCAGACCTGTGGTGCCATTTTGGAAGGCTTCCCAGGGGTGGCATAATACATGCTTCAACCCCTGGTAGGACTCTGGGGTACCTATGCCCTAGGTACCTAAGGTACCATATAATAGGGGCTCACAAGGTAACTCAGTAACCAATCTGGCATGTACCCAAAGTACATGCAATCAATTCAGAGAGAGAACAGCTAGGCTGTGGTCCTGATCAGTAGGGCCACAGCCAGACTAAATTCGAGAAACCAGTGAAACACAGCAAAAAGGGGGGGTAACCATAGGAAGTAGACCCTACTCTCCTACACAACCCTCCCCCCAAAACGCAGGGACATTAAACTAACCTTGGCCAGTTGAGTATTCATGTTCTAAGTGGAAGTATCTGGAGAGTCCATTGGCATGGTTACTCCCAGGTCTATGTTCCACTGTATAGCCCATGCCCTGTAGGGAAATGGACCAACCGAGAAGTTTGGGATTTCATTACAAGACAGGAGGCTACATTATGCATTAATCCTTTTAATGCAACTCACAACAGCCGCTTACATCACAAAGAATAAGAACAAGAATGAAGTGACATCATGGTAACAATATAAGGCATGAGCTAGAGAAGAGCTGCCTCTTTTAAATGCGGCTCACAAACAGATAAGTTGTCTTGCTTACTCTTCTGACGCTGTCTTTGTTATTACTGATATTCATTATATTTGATTAATTATTAGATAATATGTTTACCAATTGTTACTCATGTATACTGTTTACTTGGTTAGAACACTTTATGACGACTGTAACTGAAGCTACTTGTTCCTTCACGATCCTTTACAGGTTACCTCTCCCGTAACCCTTCCCCTTACGACTTCCAATTAATGGTAGTCTTCATCCCACCTCCGCCCTCTTCTCCTCACCCATGTCCGTCCTTTCTTTACTCCTTAGTTTTACGGAAATTCAAATCGCTCGCTCCGCGATCAAATAAAGAATATTGGATCCCGGCACACGCTTGGACGTGCAAGCTTTGGGCTCATACAATGACCCGGGATCCATAACTCAGTACCGTAGACGCGCTCACTCTTCAACCACGAACGCGTCCACCTTCCGATTTAACACGCATTCAGAGGAATGGCCCTCGGCAGCGGTGGCACGAGGCGCCCTGCCTTTTAAGGGTCATTCCTCTGTTCATCGAAGATCTACTAGCTCGAGCATGTCAGTTGCTATTCCGAGCAATTTAGACGCAACGAACAGCTGTTCTCCTTGATTGATTACTTCTCTCTACCCATTTCCGGGGCAAAATTGTCTCGAGGCCTTATTAATTTGATATTTGTGCAACTCTGTGTATTCCCTTAAAAAAATCTAAAAAAAAAAGAAAAAAGGAGATTTTACTTTATATTAATTATTGGCCAAGATTTAAATAACGATTTGCCGCTAGGTTAAACAATTTAATTGTACTCAATTTAAGACATTAGTCATTAGTTATATAATTTATTCATAATATAAATTTAGATACTTTATCCAAATAGATATAAATTGGCCAGATATCTGACAGATTCAGATGACGCCGTTGCAAGCTCTCCTAGCCACACTACTGATTCTTTAAAAAACTTTCCAACGAAAGAGATGAGGTTATGTATGCTGGACACACTTAAAGAGGTAATGGCGCATAAAAGACCACTAATTAATGATGGCAACACTCCTTGTGATCCACAATCTGCATACTCCAAAGCTCATAAGAAAGTCAAACACAACAAAAGCACTACTGGAGGTCTTACTAACCTACTTGACCTGGGAGGTCCTAGCACCTCGCGCACTTTGGGAGGCCTTAGCGCCTCGAGAGATATTGGTGCCCCTCGCGGCACAAAGAGGATGGGTGTCCCTAGCGGCACAGTTTTGGCGGGTGCCCTCAGCGGCACAATTGATGATAGTGCACGTGTTGACTCAGACTCATACTCTGATGAAGAAGAAGTCTTTAATGAGCCTTACGATGAGTTCGTACTTGACCTTAATGACAACGACTTAGACAACATGGATCTTAATGCCCTTTCTGAGGCTGACTCTTCCCCTTCCTCCAAAGATGCAATTCTTGATCCCCTGGGTGGTGAAATGTTCTCCCCTAACAACATTTCCCGTCCTAACAGCTGCAGATGGTTCCCTCACGACCATGTCGCTAAGTTCGTTACCAAATGGCTAAGGAACTCTCTCTCTCTCTCTATCTCAAGAGAGAGAGAGAGAGAGAGAGAGAGAGAGAGAGAGAGATGCACGCAGTACCATGCGATCTGAACGCCCTAGGCCATAAATCGAAGACAAGGTGTGTCAGACCCCTAATCTCGATCCGGACCTAATTACATTTTTATTCAAATTGGGAAAGGATCCAGAAAACGTCTTGAGAGAGCCCTTAAGGCGTGTCAAAATAGCCTTCTGGATGTCCTCGGCCCACTTACCAGAATCCTCGACCTAGCAGAGGAGTCACATATTTCAAATACTCCCCTCGACATTAATCTAATTACAGGCTGGGGACAGAGGGCGATTGTACTCCTGGGTAACGCAAATTCTGGTCTTAATATAGAGAGAAGAAAGACTATCCTTAACAGGATTAACCCCAAACTTGGATACCTCGCTGAGAAAGAACCTTCGAGTAAACCCAAAGGTCTCCTCTTCGGAGAAGACATGATTAAAACTATCGGAAAGTATGTTGCTACTTTCACCGCTCTAGATAAAGCCCAGAATAATATGCGACGCGTGTTCCCTACAAACCTTTTTGGTCAGTCCGGAAGAAGGGGCCGCTCTTCCGGCCGTGGAAACTTCCGGCCCTTCTCATCTGGTAGAGGGAGAGCTGCCACCGGTAGAGGCTTCTACTCCTCCAACAGACAATTTTATCCACAGAGAGGACGAGGTTCCCGTGGCAGAGGCTTTCCCTCCCGTGGAGCTTCAAGCAACAACACTCAAAGTAAGTGCCTTTCCTTTTTCTTCCCCTCCCAGGGTCGGGGGAAGGATCAAACACTTCTATCACGTTTGGAAAACATTGACTCAGGACCCGTGGGTTCTCGAGACAGTCCGGGGATTCAAAATAGACTTTGTAGACATCCCATGTCAGACCGTTGCACCCACACCTCTGGCTCTTCCTTTAGAAAACCTAGCAATTGTCAAAGAAGAGGTTTCCTCTATGCTTCAGAAAGGTGACATTATCGAGGTCCCTTGGTCCCAAAGAAAATTTGTAAGCACACTCTTCTTAGTCGAGAAAAAAGACAAAGGTTGGAGACCGGTGATAAATCTTCGGGAGGTAAACAAAAACCTTGTTTATCGACATTTCAAGATGGAGGGCATCCATCTTCTCAGGGATCTTCTCCTTCAGGGAGATTGGCTGGTCAAATTGGACTTAAAGGACGCCTATTTTACCATCCCTATGGCGATAGAACATCAACCCTTTCTCCAATTTATTTGGGACGGACACCTCTTTCAGTTTCAGGCACTTCCTTTCGGCCTCTCATCCGCCCCTTGGTGCTTCACCAAGGTCATGAGGACGATCGTCTCCACCCTGAGAACAAGAGGTATTCGACTTATTATCTACTTAGACGACATCCTCATCATGTCTCAAACTCATTCCCAACTACTGGAAGATCTCAAGATCTCCATGAACCTCATAGAAGACCTCGGCTTCATTATAAACCGGGAAAAATCCATTCTTTCACCTTCCAAATCTTTAGAGTTCCTAGGTTTCACTGTGGACACCTCCAGATGTCTCCTCTTACTTCCCAAAAAGAAAATCGCAAAAATTCGGAAGGAGATCAGGTTTGCTCTGAAACAGCAATCCCTCACTCTCCGAGAATTGGCCAGACTCATGGGCCTACTCTCTTCTTCGATCCAAGCTATCTTCCCAGGACCCCTCAACTACCGTGCTCTCCAGAGAGTGAAAGTCAATGCCCTCCGATCCGGACTGTGGTACGGGGATCTTGTTTCCTTAGATCACCAAGCGAGATTGGAACTCTCTTGGTGGCTGGACAATGCTCTGTTCATCGAAGATCTACTCGCTCGAGCACGTCAGTTGCTATTCCGAGCAATTTAGACGCAACGAACAGCTGTTCTCCTTGATTGATTACTTCTCTCTACCCATTTCCGGGGCAAAATTGTCTCGAGGCCTTATTAATTTGATATTTGTGCAACTCTGTGTATTCCCTTAAAAAATCTAAAAACAAAAAAAAAAAAGCAGCTTTTACTTTATATTAATTATTGGCCTAGATTTAAATAACGATTTGCCGCTAGGTTAAACAATTTAATTGTACTCAATTTAAGACTTTAGTCATTAGTTATATAATTTATTCATAATATAAATTTAGATACTTTATCCAAACAGATATAAATTGGCCAGATATCTGACAGATTCAGATGACGCCGTTGCAAGCTCTCCTAGCCACACTACTGATTCTTTTAAAAACTTTCTAAAGAAAGAGATGAGGTCATGTATGCTGGACACACTTAAAGAGGTAATGGCGCATAAAAGACCACTAATTAATGATGGCAACACTCCCTGTGATCCACAATCTGCATACTCCAAAGCTCATAAGAAAGTCAAACACAACAAAAGCACTACTGGAGGTCTTACTAACCTACTTGACCTGGGAGGTCCTAGCACCTCGCGCACTTTGGGAGGCCTTAGCGCCTTGAGAGATATTGGTGCCCCTCGCGGCACAAAGAGGATGGGTGTCCCTAGCGGCACAGTTTTGGCGGTGCCCTCAGCGGCACAATTGATGATAGTGCACGTGTTGACTCAGACTCATACTCTGATGAAGAAGAAGTCTTTAATGAGCCTTACGATGAGTTCGTACTTGACCTTAATGACAACGACTTAGACGACATGGATCTTAATGCCCTTTCTGAGGCTGACTCTTCCCCTTCCTCCAAAGATGCAATTCTTGATCCCCTGGGTGGTGAAATGTTCTCCCCTAACAACATTTCCCGTCCTAACAGCTGCAGATGGTTCCCTCACGACCATGTCGCTAAGTTCGTTACCAAATGGCTAAGGAACTCTCTCTCTCTCTCTCTCTCTAGAGAGAGATACACGCAATACCATGCGATCTGAATGCCCTAGGCCATATATCAAAGACAAGGCGTGTCAGACCCCTAATCTCGATCCGGACCTATTTAAATTTTCATTCAAATTGGGAAAAGATCCAGTAAAGGTCTTGAGAGGGCCCTTAAGGCGTGTCAAGATCGCCTTCTGGATGTCCTCGCCCCACTTACCAGAATCCTCGACCTAGCAGAGGAGTCACATATTTCAAATACTCCCCTTGACATTAATCTAATTAGAGGCTGGGGACAGAGGGCGATTGTACTCCTGGGTAATGCACATTCTGGTCTTAATATAGAGAGAAGAAAGACTATCCTTAACAGGATTAACCCCAAACTTGGAGACCTCGCTGAGAAAGAACCTTCGAGTAAACCCAAAGGTCTCCTCTTCGGAGAAGACATGATTAAAACTATCGGAAAGTATGTTGCTACTTTCACCGCTCTAGATAAAGCCCAGAATAATATGCGACGCGTGTTCCCTACAAACCTTTTTGGTCAGGCCGGAAGAAGGGGCCGCTCTTCCGGCCGTGGAAACTTCCGGCCCTTCTCATCTGGTAGAGGGAGAGCTGCCACCGGTAGAGGCTTCTACTCCTCCAACAGACAATTTTATCCACAGAGAGGACGAGGTTCCCATGGCAGAGGCTTTCCCTCCAGTGGAGCTTCAAGCAACAATACTCAAAGTAAGTGCTTTTCCTTCTTCTTCCCCTCCCAGGGTCAGAGGAAGGCAAACTCTTCTATCACGTTTGGAAAACATTGACTCAGGACCCGTGGGTTCTCGAGACAGTCCGGGGATTCAAAATAGACTTTGTAGACATCCCATGTCAGACCGTTGCATCCACACCTCTGGCTCTTCCTTTAGAACACCTAGCAATTGTCAAAGAAGAGGTTTCCTCTATGCTTCAGAAAGGTGCCATTATCGAGGTCCCTTGGTCCCAAAGAAAATTTGTAAGCACACTCTTCTTAGTCGAGAAAAAAGACAAAGGTTGGAGACCGGTGATAAATCTTCGGGAGGTAAACAAATACCTTGTTTATCGACATTTCAAGATGGAGGGCATCCATCTTCTCAGGGATCTTCTCCTTCAGGGAGATTGGCTGGTCAAATTGGACTTAAAGGACGACTATTTTACCATCCCTATGGCGATAGAACATCAACCCTTTCTCCAATTTATTTGGGACGGACACCTCTTTCAGTTTCAGGCACTTCCTTTCGGCCTCTCTTCCGCCCCTTGGTGCTTCACCAAGGTCATGAGGACGATCGTCTCCACCCTGAGAGCAAGAGGTATTCGACTTATTATCTACTTAGACGACATCCTCATCATGTCTCAAACTCATTCCCAACTATTGGAAGATCTCAAGATCTTCATGAACCTCATAGAAGACCTCGGCTTCATTATAAACCGGGAAAAATCCATTCTTTTCCCTTCCAAATCTCTAGAGTTCCTAGGTTTCACAATGATGGAGGGGGAGAGGATGCCCAGAATCCTGGCAAGCTCTCTCAGAGATAAGTCTTGCTGTTTCAGAACAGGTCTTATTTCCTTCCTGATTTTAGTAATCTTTTTTGAAGGTAGTAAAAGGAGACATTACAATGTGTCTACTGTGAAACCTAGGAACTCCAGAGATCTGGAAGGGGACAGCATTGATGTATCTTTGTTTATGATGAATCCTAAACTTTCTAGGAGATCCATCACAGTCTTCAGGACTTTGGCTAGTTGTGAAGGCTCTTGAGACATTATAAGAATGTCGTCTAAGTGAATGATTAAACTAATGCCCCATATTCTTAGAGATGAGGCAACAGCTCTCATGACCTTGGTGAAGCACCAAGGGGTAGAGGAGAGTCCGAAGGGGAGAGCCTGAAATTGGTAAAGGTGATTTTTCCTAGACAAATTGAAGAAAGGGTTGGTGGGATTCGGCCAAAGGAATGGTGAAGTAAGTATCCTTTGGGTCTAGTTTGACTAGCCAGTCTCCCTCTAGAGGTAAATCCCTCAAGAGATGGATGCCCTCCATCTTGAAGTGTCTGTAAACCAAATATTTGTTTAGTTCTCTTAAGTTTATGACAGGTCTCCAACCTTTGTCTTTCTTTTTTTACAAGAAAGAGTGAGCTTATAAATCTTAAAGTTTCTAATGGGATCTCTATTATGTCTCCGTTCTGAAGCATAGAGAAGATCTCCTCTATTATTTTTTGTTGATCTGGAGAGAGAGGCATGTCTCTTGGGAAAGCAGTTTATAAAGGTGTGTGAATCCAATCTATCATAAACGATTTAAAGAGTAAACCTTTTGGGTTTTGCAAGGGTTCTTTATCCGCCCTGTCAGTTAGTTTTGGATTTATTTTAGTAAAAAACGACTCTGTGTTTCTGCATTAATGCTAGAGTTGGCAATACCCAGTAGAATTAATGCTCTCTGGCTCCATCCCCTCATGGGATTGGTGTTGAGAGGGGTGCCATTGATGTGGCTGTTTTCTGTGGAATCTAAGATTCTGGCTAATGGTCCCAGTACGTCGAGAAGACATCTTTAGATGAGGATGGAGAGTCATCATTAAGCTCTTTGTTAAAATCAAGGTCCTCATCACTGTCCAAATCATGGACAAATTAATCCGAAGGGTCAGGTAAGACATCCTCATTTTCTGAATCAGAGTCTGTAATATAATGAGCACACCGGTCTTTTATGCCGCTAGGAACACCCATGTAAGACGTGCCGCGGGGGACACCATCGTAATTTGTGCTGCTTAGGACACTGGAGTAAATTGTGCTGCTAGGGACACCTTTCAAATTTGAGGTGCGGGGACCTCCGTTCATGAATGAGGTGCTACGACCTCCCAACTCATTTGAGGTGCTAGGACCTCCCGTAGTGCTCTTAGTATATTAATTACATTTTTTTGCTTAATTACCCTGGTAAATAACTGGGGGGTTGAGACAAGTTGGCCCTTCTGGCAGCTCGTCTTGAAAGGGGAGAAATCTTTCAGAGGACATACCCTCCTTAAATGTATTTATAATACAAGATCTCATTTCCTTTTGAATTTTGCGAGGTGGTCCTGAGGGAACCACTCAGAACTTCTTGGGTGTTTCAGATTTAATGGGGAAAACATTTCTTTTCCTAAAGGGTCAAGGATAATGTCCTTAGAGCATGATGGGAGTTTCTCTTATGGATTGTAAAATTCTTGATCATCTTCATCAAGATCAGGGACATACTCATCAGGTGTGTCTGAGGATTCTATATCATTAGATTTGTTATCTCCCATAATGTAAAGAGCATTATGATATTTTGTGCCGCTAGGGACACCCAGATGTTTGTGCCGCTAAGGACACCCAGATAAGTTGTGCCGCTAAGGACACCCAGATATGTTGTGCCGCTAGGGACACCTTGAGAGTTTGAGGTGCGAGGACCTCCATTAGAAGTTGAGGTGCTAAGACCTCCTAAACCTAAATATAAAAGTCTTTGGGATATCAAACTAATCCTTGATCTTTTCAATAACTGGCCTGTTAATACTCTCCTCAATAAAAATAAAAAATAAAACTTTTCCATTAAGCTGGCTACTCTACTATGCCTAATCTCATGCAGAAGGGTCTCTGATGTCAAAGAACTGGAGATTACGAATAGATCTTTTAACATGTTCGGAGTCAAATTTGAGATTTATTGAAGAACAAAGACTATGTCTGATTCAATTTTTACCCAAGTTTTGATTTATGTCCAAAACTTTGCGTTGTGGACTGCATGAGCGAGTGTGTTCACAGAATGTCTGCTCTTCGCCTTCAGGATGTCAATCAATTACTTATATCCTTTGTTAAACCCCACAAAGGCATAACCTCGACCTCTATTGATAGATGGGTTAAGACATTTCAAGCTCACTCCCTTAGAGGGGTGCTATGGCCAGTAAATCTCTCTGGTCTAGAGGTAAGTTGGACAACATTCTCAAAACTGCTGACTGGTCAAATGCTAGCACCTTTGCACGTCATTATTGCAAGCCTATTGAAAATATGTCTGATGTTTTTTACAAAGCTACCAACATGCATAATGTAGCCTCCGTTCTTGTAATGAAATTGCGATTCTCATTAACATGACTAGAGAATCTGTATTTCATTAAAGACACGGAGGCTGACATTATCCCTCCCATCCCACCCCTTGGTGGTCTTACAATGATTTAATGCTGTTTTTGTTACAGTTTATTACTGTACTTTTTATTAACAGTACTTGTTTCATCTCTTTTTCCTTTTAGCTTGATAAGCTTGACACTATTTTTTACATTCAAGAGATATTTACTTCTTTCTCTTTTCAGGTAACTCTCCTTAACTGTGTGTCGCCTGGCCTTTGGTTTTACCTTCGTTCTTCCTTCTCCTTCATCCTGCTCATCAGAAGATCGTTTTGATGTTTAAAGTTTTATAAACTTATTTTCCTCCACAATTAAAAGAGGCAGATTGTTGATGGCTCCTGCCTTTCATGTGTTGCTATTGTCTTATTCTGGAACCTTTTAATATTATGATGTAAGCGGCTGCTTGGACTGCATTAAAGGAATAATGTGGAGGGCTATCTTCGGCTCAACTCCGGACTTTGTCTTGGAGTCAGACGCCAGCCTTCATGGTTGGGGGGCACGTCTCCTGGACCAAGACACTGGCGGGGTATGGTCTCAGTCAGAGTCATCCCACCATATAAACTTCTTAGAAATGACGGCCGGTCTATATGCCCTAATGAGTTTCAGACACTCACTTCAGGGCAGATCCGTTCTTTTGAAAATGGACAACGTGTCCGCAGTCTCTTATATCAACCGACTCGGTGGAACGAGGTCTGCGGACCTTTCGGATCTGGCAAAGAAACTTTGGATGTTCTGTTTGGAACACAAGATTTCCCTGAAGGCAGAATATCTTCCAGGGAAATCGAATCTCTCAGCGGATTGGAACTCGAGATTCCTTCAAGACTTCAGCGATTGGAAACTCGATGTGACCGTTTTGAATTCCCCGTCTTTTTTCTGGGGCCCTTTCGATGTAGACCTCTTTGCCAGCCGGTTGACCTTCCAACTCCCTCAGTATTTCAGCTGGATGCCAGACCCAGGTGCTCTGGCTGTGAATGCCTTTCTCCAGTCATGGGCTCCTCATCTTCCTTATGCCTTTCCCCCGTTCGCTATGATCCAACGGGTTCTGCAGAAAGTGAGGCAGGAACAGTGCTCACTAATCTTGGTGACCCCTTTCTGGCCCTCTCAAGCGTGGTTCCCCACAGCTCTGGAACTTTCTTGCGACATTCCCTTTCTGATTCCTGCAACACAAGGTCTGCTCATAGACGCAAACAGAGAAGATCACCACCTGGTTCTTTCAGGGAGTTTAAACCTTCTTGCCTGGAAAGAGTCAGGAATTCTAACGAATTGTCTGGACTTTCGTCATCTGCTCTCACTCTCCTCGGAGAATCGTGGGCACTACGAACATAACATCTGGAGAAAATGGTCTCGTTGGTGCTTGGAAAGGAACCTGGATCCCGTGGAGGCTCCCATCGTTAATATAGTTAATTTTCTGGTGGAACTTTTTGACAATGGTCTCTCCTATAGATCAATTCATTGTTTTAGATCTGCAATTTCCGCAGGACATTCTCTTGTCAACGGTAAAACGGTAGGTAAGAACGTCATCATTTGCAGAGTTCTTAAAAGTATTAGGCTTAAAAGGCCTCCTCGCCCCAAATACCAATCTGTATGGGATGTTAAACTTCTACTTGACCTTTTTTGCTCTTGGCCTGACAATTCTCTTCTTAATAGGAAATGTCTTTCTATTAAACTTGCCTCTCTCTTGTGCCTAATTTCCGTTAAAGCTTTGGATGTCTCTAACAGATGCTATGACATGTTTGGTGTTAAATTTGAAATCTTTAGGAGAACTAAAACCATGTCTGACTATTTTTATCCACGTTTTGATTTTTGCAAAAAACTCTGTGTAATTGATTGCATGAAGGAATACGACTCTAGGTTGAAAGACCTTCGTCCTCCTGATGCCAATCAACTTCTTGTTTCTTATGTGAAACCCTATAAACCCATCTCATCATGCTCTATTGCCAGGTGGGTTAAATTGGCTATGAACCTTGCTGGTATTGACCTTTCAAAATTTCAGGCTCATTCTCTCAGTAGCGCAATGGCCAGCAAATCATACTGGTCTGGTGGTTGGATGCTATCCTAAAGGCTGCTGATTGGTCTAATGCCTCTACTTTTGCTCATCATTATTGTAAACCTATTGAACATCTTTCTGACTTTGTTGTTCAAGGCTACCAACATGCATAATGTAGCCTCCTGTCTTGTAATGAAATTGCGATTCTCCTATTAAAAAGACCAGAGAATCTGGATTTCATTAAAGACACGGAGGCTAACATTCTCCCCCCGTCCCTCCCTTGGACGGATAATTTAATTGTTGGTTTTTCTTTGTATTATATTGTTTACATTTGATGATGCTTTTGTTATCTCATGTTTACATTTGATGATGCTTTTGTTATCTCATGTTATCTCCTCTTCATGTTCAATATTTTTTGCCAACTCTGTTCCTTTCTTTGATGTTCTTCACTTTATTTTCAGATAATTTTAATTGATGGATCTCCTTGGATTTTTTCCTTTACTTCCTTCCTTGTTTCCAACGTTTGCAACACCCTTCTTCAAGATTGCAGTCTGTTTCTTCGTTTGCAGCTTGATCCGATGTTCGTTTGGATTTAAAAGAGGCAGCTCTTCTCTGGCTCATGCCTTATATTGTTACCATGATGTCACTTCATTCTTGTTCTTATTCTTTGTGATGTAAGCGGCTGTTGTGAGTTGCATTAAAAGGATTAATGCATAATGTTAGCCTCCGTGTCTTTAATGAAATCCAGATTCTCTGGTCATGTTAATAGGAGAATCGCTATTTTCACCCTTCATCTGTTTTAGCCATAAGAGGGGCTTATGGTGTGTCTGAACTGTGAAGTGAGTGCCAAACAAGTATGGCCTCAGCTTCTTCAGTGCCCAAACCACAGCAAAGGCCTCCCATTCAATAGCTGACCACCGTTTCTCTCTAGGGGTCAGCCTTCTGCTAATAAAACGGTACAAAAGGGGGTGGTGATGGACGGAGCATGTGAACCAATCAAACACTCACACCCAGTTAAAAGATCTGGGTTTAATCCATCACCGTTCTTTAGCCCACTCTGCCACCCCAGTTCAGACATGGCTATATGCAAATCAGTCTGCCCCTGTGCCTCATGGGAACAGTCCAGCCCGAACTGCCAAGCCATGCCTTCCCTGGACCGGAAACAAGCTTCCGAGGACCGGTTTCTGGCATTACAGCCTTCTTCAGCCCGGCTTGCTTGAATCCAGTGACAAAGTGAGCAAGGGACTCACGTCTGAGCATACCCTGCCACACTTATGGCGGCCAAATAAGTACAAAAGGGGGTGGTGATGGACGGAGCATCTGAACCAATCAAACACTCACACCCAGTCAAAAGATCTGGGTTTAATCCATCACCGTTCTTTAGCCCACTCTGCCACCCCAGTTCAGACATGGCTATATGCAAATCAGTCTGCCCCTGTGCCTCATGGGAACAGTCCAGCCCGAACTGCCAAGCCATGCCTTCCCTGGACCGGAAACAAGCTTCCGAGGACCGGTTTCTGGCATTACAGCCTTCTTCAGCCCGGCTTGCTTGAATCCAGTGGCAAAGTGAGCAAGGGACTCACGTCTGAGCATTCCCTGCCACACTTATGGCGGCCAAAGCGGTACAAAAGGGGGTGGTGATGGACGGAGCATCTGAACCAATCAAACACTCACACCCAGTCAAAAGATCTGGGTTTAATCCATCACCGCTCTTTAGCCCACTCTGCCACCCCAGTTCAGACATGGCTATATGCAAATAAGACTGCCCCTGTGCCTCATGGGAACAGTTCAGCCCGAACTGCCAAGCCATGCCTTCCCTGGACCGGAAACAAGCTTCCGAGGACTGGTTTCTGGCATTACAGCCTTCTTCAGCCCGGCTTGCTTGAATCCAGTGACAAAGTGAGCAAGGGACTCACGTCTGAGCATACCCTGCCACACTTATGGCGGCCAAAGCGGTACAAAAGGGGGTGGTGATGGACGGAGCATCTGAACCAATCAAACACTCACACCCAGTCAAAAGATCTGGGTTTAATCCATCACCGTTCTTTAGCCCACTCTGCCACCCCAGTTCAGACATGGCTATATGCAAATCAGTCTGCCCCTGTGCCTCATGGGAACAGTCCAGCCCGAACTGCCAAGCCATGCCTTCCCTGGACCGGAAACAAGCTTCCGAGGACCGGTTTCTGGCATTACAGCCTTCTTCAGCCCGGCTTGCTTGAATCCAGTGGCAAAGTGAGAAAGGGACTCACGTCTGAGCATACCCTGCCACACTTATGGCGGCTAAAGCGGTACAAAAGGGGGTGGTGATGGACGGAGCATCTGAACCAATCAAACACTCACACCCAGTCAAAAGATCTGGGTTTAATCCATCACCGCTCTTTAGCCCACTCTGCCACCCCAGTTCAGACATGGCTATATGCAAATCAGACTGCCCCTGTGCCTCATGGGAACAGTTCAGCCCTAATTGCCAAGCCATGCCTTCCCTGGACCGGAAACAAGCTTCCGAGGACCGGTTTCTGGCATTACAGCCTTCTTCAGCCCAGCTTGCTTGAATCCTGTGGCAAAGTGAGCAAGGGACTCACGTCTGAGCATACCCTGCCACAGATCTTTTGACTGGGTGTGAGTGTTTGATTGATTCAGATGCTCCGTCCACCACCACCCCCTTTTGTACCGCTTTTGGCTGCCATAAGTGTGGCAGGGTATGCTCAGACGTGAGTCCCTTGCTCACTTTGCCACAGGATTCAAGCAAGCCGGGCTGAAGACGGCTGGAATGCCAGAAACCGGTCCTCGGAAGCTTGTTTCCGGTCCAGGGAAGGCATGGCTTGGCAGTTCGGGCTGGACTGTTCCCATGAGGCACAGGGTCAGACTGATTTGCATATAGCCATGTCTGAACTGGGGTGGCAGAGTGGGCTAAAGAACGGTGATGGATTAAACCCAGATCTTTTGACTGGGTGTGAGTGTTTGATTGATTCAGATGCTCCGTCCATCACCACCCCCTTTTGTACCGCTTTTGGCCGCCATAAGTGTGGCAGGGTATGCTCAGACGTGAGTCCCTTGCTCACTTTGCCACTGGATTCAAGCAAGCCAGGCTGAAGACGGCTGGAATGCCAGAAACCGGTCCTCGGAAGCTTGGTTACGGTCCAGGGAAGGCATGGCTTGGCAGTTCGGGCTGGACTGTTCCCATGAGGCACAGGGTCAGACTGATTTGCATATAGCCATGTCTGAACTGGGGTGGCAGAGTGGGCTAAAGAACGGTGATGGATTAAACCCAGATCTTTTGACTGGGTGTGAGTGTTTGATTGATTCAGATGCTCCGTCCATCACCACCCCCTTTTGTACCGCTTCTGCTAATAAAAGCTACTGGCTGGTCCTGACCATTATTCAATTGTGACAGCACAGCCCCTACCCCCAACTCAGAAGCATCTGTTTGGACAATGAATTCTTTGGAGTAGTTAGGACTTTGCAGAATTGGAGCAGAATCCTTCCTTTGAATTATACCCAGGTATCAAAATGGATCAATTTTTTATTGAGCAGTAGCCTTGTGCACAAATAGGTGTTATCATTTGACTTGCTGTTGGCCACTGCAAAACTGACACGCCTATTATAGCCCCCCGCCCCCCCAATTGCACTGTTAGTTTATTTTTCTTGATTTTCCATAACAGAAGCACAGAAAGGCAAACAGCCCTCTCCCTAGAAATACATTTGCAGAGAGGGGAGGATGGGTGGGACAGTAAGGAATCCGAAGCTAGATTCCACCAGATAAGGTATTATTGATGGTAAGTAACTTGTTCATCTGCTAGCTACTTCTAGACGCAGATTCCTTACCTTAGAATGGGTACCAAAGCAATATTTTCCAGGAGGTGCGTCAGCAAAACAATTTCACACTAAAAAGTCTTCAGGACATAATCGGAAAAGTGCCCATCCCTATAGAATGGACTGTCCAGGCAGCAGTGCTGGTAAACCTGTGCAGAGATCCCAAGTTGCCGCCTAGGAGATGTCCAGGACGAGAACGCCATGTGCTAAAGCAGTGGTTGCAGCCTTGGCTCTGGTGGAATGAGCATGCAAACCCTTAAGGGGTTGCACTTTTGGCCAGTGCGTATCGGATTTTGATACAGAGTATGATCCATCAAGAGATGGTCCGTTTCTCTGCTGCTTTCCCTTTCTGGGCTCCGACATTCCCTGCGAAGAGTTGTTCATCAAGCCGGATCTCTTTTGTGCAGTCAAGGTAGAACAACAATGCTCATTTTGGATCCAGCCGCTGGAGTTTCTTTGTCCACCAGTCCATACAATCAGCTAACCTGAACTAATATTCAAATTGTTTGCCGGCATGATATGTTTGTAAGTTGGACCTGACCATCAAAAATACCCCTTTCCAATTTTGGTTGTATTCACATGTCTTTGTTATCACTTCATGTACAGCACTAAAGTCACTAATCACCTAAAGTCACTCAAGACTCACTTGTACAGTCCATGTTTTTGTAGCTGGTTACCTGACAGTCATTCAATACCATGTAAAGTAATAGCAGTACTCACTGCTGATCATGAGCTGTGTGTTTTGTGAAAAATTGGTATGTTTCTTACAAATGTTTCAAGTGTATTTATTACTGTGTACAAATTAGTTGTCATACCAGACAGAACCATTTTTATTGCTCTACAATTTACCCAGGTTCTGAGGGACACAGGGTCACCCCATTATTTCCAATGGCCAGGCAGTAGAGACACACGCAGTGCAGGTCCGTCATCGACATCATCCGATGACTTTCCCAGCAGGACTTGAAACCGGGCATCCCTGAGACACCAGGAGTCAATCGACTGAGACAAAAGGCCTCAAAAACACAGTCAAAAAATGACTTGAGTTACTCTTCTCTCGGAACCTGCGCATGCTGGCGTGGTAAAAGAAAGAACTGACGTTAGCGGCAGAGGGCGTCATCTAAGTAGCTGCAGCGACGTCATCTCGGCGACCATGACGCCAAAGACGGACACGGTGCCGCACAATGCCACCTCCTGACGCGCAGGGGTACTGCTGACAAAAACGTTCCGGATCCAGTCTGACTCGTGGGGGTAATTCTAAGGTAAGGAATCAATCACTATGTGTTTCTTTCAGATATGCTGACAATTAAGGGTTGTGAGAAGTTGGCCTGGTATATGACGTTCACTATTCTAGTGAGCACCTTGCACCGGTCCAAACAACCCTTATGGTGATGGTTGTAAAGTCAACCTTATAGACCAGCTATCCTAGTGGTAGCATGGACAAAGCAGTCTTAGGCTAAACTCAAGAGGGCATGTGAAGCCAGCTGTTTTACCATATGCAATCCCTTTAATACCAAATGAAAGGACACCACACAGGTTATATATTCAAAATATATATGTATTTATTTCTAAACAACCCCCCGAACTCTTTATGAGCACAGGAGCACAAGCGCATAACAAGTAACTTAATATAACATACAAAAGTTGCACAAATATGGATAGGCCCTGGTGGCCCGTTAAACCATATACTAAAAGAGTGGTATAAGAACCAGGTCACGAACAATGGTAAGGCCTAGGGCCTTGGGAATCGCTTGGGATACACTGGACTAACAGTAGTTAGGGAACAGGAAGCCCACGGGATGCGGGTGCAGTGTCTAAATGCACACGCGTGCACACATAGAAGTCAATGGGTGCGTAAAGTTAGAAAGTTAAAGTTTTAGGAGTCTTCCGACTGGACTAGAAACTAACCACTTGAAACTAGGACACTAGGAGTGTAAACCTTTACAGGAGTACTGCAGTACTCGCGTTACCTCACCCACAGGAAGCGGGTGCATAGGCGTCAAAGTGTGTCGGGTTTCGTCGTGGAGTTCTATGGAGCCTTGGAGAAAAGATGCTGCAGGCGACCAGGAGTGAAGAGTCCGGTTGGATCCAAGGGTGGATCGAGGATGAAGAGTACCTGAAAGCAGAGGGGACAGAGTCTGGGTCACTAGCCAGTGACCAGGATGGAACCAGGAAGGAACCAGGCGATGTTGGGATGCGATCGGGTGCTGTCGTGAAGCTTGTCTCCGCTGCCACGTGGACCAGGAGGTGTCGACGATGACCAGGAGCTGGGCACGGACTGTCCCACAAAGGCTCTCGCTGTCGGCCGTGTCGGTTCTCGATTCGGAGTCAACAGGCCTTGGCAAATGCAACCGGCGCAGGAATTGAAGATGGCTTCTGGATCAGACGAGCTGCTCCTTTTCAGGGGAGCAAGGGCCAGTCTGGAGCAACCAGATCAGTGTTGGAAAATCAAAGGTTCGTCGTCACAGAGGCCACTAGCCAACGGACAAGTGACCGGACAGACACGTCGAGCAGGAAAATGCAAAAGGGCCCCACGCAGCACTCGGTGAGTGTGGAGAGGTGATCTTCGGTGCAATGGATGCTCTGGGCTGGGGCTTCTCAATCCCCAAGGCACAGCTTCGAGGGTGCCTCAGAAGCTGCACGGAAAGCACTTCGCTGGCTTTCCAAGATGGCCGGTCCCACGTCTCTCGTCGCCTCCACGGGTCTCAGCTTTGCTGTGGCTGTGGATCGGGCTGTTGGATGTCTGGAAGTCCGGTTCTTGTCAGGCTCTGTGTTTAAGCTCCGGCGGGAGCAACGACAAAGCAAACCGTTGAGAGCTTGATGGTGCCTATTTGCACAGGGTGGTCACTCCTTGACCACAAGGGAGATTCTTCAGTCTTCTACGTCGAGTAGGATGTCCAAGGGTCCAGAGTTTCGTATCAGAGTTTCAGTCAGGATTATCAAAGTCTTGGGACTCAGCTCCTACCTATATACCAAATCTAGGGGCTGGATTACCTGCTAGGTCCCTCCTATGGGTGGGACCCAGGAAGGGGGTGGTTACACCCCTTTCCCTTTGTCCAGTTTCGCGCCAGAGCTGGGGCTGGAGTGCCCCAGCACCGGTTTGAACTGGCCTATGCATGGGCCACCTTGTGTGCCCCAGGCAGTGTCTCGTTTCATTCAGCCCTCCCTGCCCCAATCCACTATCTCCTGTCTGGGGTGGTGCTAGCACCTCCCTGTGACAGGAAACCTATGATCCAAGCCTCCCTCGCTGGAAGGACTCCCAGCAGCAGGAGGTCAGACTTGTGTCTGTGGCAGCAGCATCCATTTTGTGATGCTGAGGCTCTGGTTAACTTTAACCGGGATTAATGGAAGTAACATGTCTTCTCCCTCTAGAAGGGTGGAATGCTACCCCCGTCGCCAGAATTGGCGAGGGGGTAGTATTGCAAAGCGTATGACACCTTACACGACATGTTTAGATAAAGCCAAACCAAAGTTAGCATTCAACCGCGAGGATTATAATGCACTTAAGAGTATATGGTATGGTAATATCTAGAACAGCTATAAGGACATGGTTCCAAAAGCTGCAGACAGGCTCAGCTCATGCTTGTCAGGCGCCCCACAAGACTCACCTGGGCTTGTGAAGCGATTCTGCAGAGACGACAGGAACCACCGGCCCTGTTCCCAACCAACCCCCGCGGGGAGTAACACCCGTCACGGATTGATGGATCCAGGGAATGGGGACAAATAAGCAAGAGGAGTGGCCTTGGTGGAAGGGACGTAGGGTAGGGTCTTGGTACAGCTGAGGGAACAAGAGAAGACCAGGTTAGGACGTGGTACTACTCCTGCAGCATAACACCCCACAAAACACATGCAGGAAGGAGCCCCTGGCTCTGGTACTTACCAAGACACACCGTTCGTGCAGAACCAAGGAAGAGGTCAGCAACATAGCGTCCAGGTGCCTTGGTGCCTCAGAGAAGAAATGAAATAAAGCGCTCCTGCGCAAGAACCACCAAGTACAAACAAACAATAAGAAGGCGCTCCTGCGCGTAAGGGTACAATACCAGGACTCCAGGGTAAGCGCTATAGCGCGGCCCAGTGCATGTTTGAGCAACGCTCCTGCGCCACATGCAATAGTTAAGCAGTGCTCCTACGCTTCACGCGCCAGGTCACTAGCAGTAGCACTCCTGCGCAACTGCCAAAATCAAAAGCAACACAAGCAAAGACTGTCACAGCGCTCCTGCGCTTACTAACAGAAAATGCAGCAGCGCCACTGCCTAATGAGGGGCAACACAAGGAAAGAGATGCAGCAGCGCTCCTGCGCGGCTGCCAGGGAAAGGGTTAATCCGGGTCCCAATGAAAAGGAACACAGCGCTCAGCAATAGGTGCAAGTGGCAGTGATTCCGCAAGGCAGTCTGAGCACTATGGGCTCGGGGGAGCACAGGCCAGCGCACCACACGCTGTCGAGGACGAAAACAAGCGGCAAGGAAAAGTCACGTAACGTGTACAGGCTCAGGGAAGGCGTTACCGTGACTCGTCGTGCAGCGGAACCTCCAGGAGTCAAAAGGAGCAGATAAACAGTCCTCCGTCGTCTGCTGGGCTCCGTGCAATACTTCGGAATCAGAAGCACCGATCCGGCGGTGATTCACGCCTTTATGCCTAGTCCCCCGGAAGTGTTAGCGAGGCGGAGGACTAGACCGGGACACCACTTCCGGCCGGAAGTGAGTATTCCCAACGCCTGCATGTGTCCTGTGGCGCCCGGAACGGCGGAAAGCCGCCACATGACAGTACCCCCCCTCAAAACAGAACCTCCACCCGGGAGTCAGAAAGGGGAAGCAGGGCGCGGGCTCAGGGGGTGGCTCAGATGGAAAGCACGGACCAGAACAGGGGCATGACGAACATGGGACAGAGGTTCCCAGGACCGTTCCTCAGGACCGTACCCCTTCCAGTCTATCAAGTAAAACAAACTCCCCCTGGTACGGCGAGAACCCAGAATGGCTCTGACCTCATACTCCACATGGTCCTTCACTACCAGCGGAGAAGGAGTCGAGGGGATGGCGCAAGCAGGATGGACCGCATGCAGAAGACCGGATGTATCTTCATATGAGCCGGGAGCGACAGTCTCATGGCCACGGGGTTCATCACCTTCTCAACGGCAAAAGGACCCACGAACCGAGGCAGCAATTTCTTGGGACCATGCACGTTGAGGTGCCGAATGGAGAGCCACACCTTGTCGCCGACGCGATACACGGGTTCTTTCTGCCTGTGAGCGTCCGCGTGTTCTTTGTAGGAGTCCTTTGCTTTGGTCAGCTCGAACCGGCCCTGTTGCCAGAGTGTTTTGTGATAAGCCCGTACCGTAGGCAAAGGGCTATCCGCTGGAACGTCCCACGTAGAGGTGCGGGGGTGTTTTCCTTGTAGGCAGAAAAAGGAGGACATCCCAATGGCCGAATGCTTGCTGTTATTATAAGCGTACTCCGCCATCCACAGCATATCGGACCATTCCTTCTCAACCATGAGCAACAAACAGCACAGGTATTGCTTCATGGTGTGGTTGGTCCTTTCCGCTTTCCCGTCTGTCTGAGGTGGTAGGCGGAAGAGAGACGAACGTCCATCTCCATGATTCTGCACACTGCTCTCCAGAACCGGGACACAAATTGCGACCCCCGGTCCATTATCACCACCTCAGGAATGCCTTGGAGGCGAACCACGTTGTTCATGAACACCAAAGCCAGTTCTGGCACGGTGGGTACTTTGGGCAGAGGCACGAAATGAGCCATCTTGGAGAGGTGGTCCACCACGGTGAGCACTGTGGTATGGCCGGTTTTGGTCAGTGGAAGGTCTACCACGAAATCCATGGAAATGGTGTGCCAAGGATACGGTGGTACCGGGATGGAACGTAGATGGCCCACAGGGGTTTCCGACCTGTTCTTGCCTTGTAGGCATACGGCACAACGGGAGACGTGTTTTTTGTGTCTGTTTCTACGGTTGGCTACCAGAACTGTTTCTGCACTAGGTCAAGTGTCTTGTGGTATCCCGGATGACCGGAGAGAACATGGTCGTGACACATACGTATCACTTGTTGCTGATAGAGCTCCCCAGGTAGGTACAACTTGTTTCCTTTGACCAGAAATCCGTTCACTCGAACCACACCTTCGTGTCCTTTCTCTAGGGCCGCTGGATCTATTCCCTCCGTGTCCTTATGTAACTGGGTCATGAATTCTGAGGAGGTCACTACGCCCTGGAAGTGTTGGTCCGAGATGATGGGAACTGGTTCAGTGGTTTCGGCGGCATCCTCGGACTCATCCAACCGTGAGAGAGCATCTGCCTTGGCGTTGTCCTTACCGGGTCGGTATGTGATGGTGAAATTGTATTCGTTAAAGAACAGGGTCCATCGTAACTGTCGGGCGGTAAGGGCACGTGCTGAGCGTAAGAACTGTAGGTTCCTGTGATCTGTGTATATGGTGACCATGTGTTTTGCGTCCTTCAGGTAATGACGCCATTCTTCGAACGCCGTCTTGATTTCCAGGAGCTCCCTATCCGACACCGTGTAGTTCCTTTCTGCAGGCTGAAGTTTTTTGGAGTAAAAGGCCATCGGATGTAGCCGTCCGGTGTTGGTGTCCCTCTGTGATAACACGCCTCCAAGGCGTCCTTTGAGGCGTCTGCCTCTACCACGAAAGGCTGATCGGCGTCTGCATGTATAAGTACTGGGGCTGTGGTGAACCGCCTCTTCAGTTCCTGGAACGCATTGTCTGCTTTCTGGTCCCAACAAAAGCGCTGTCCCTTGCGCAACAAGCGTGAGATAGGTGCCACCATTCCGGAGAATCCAGTGATGAAACGACGATAGTAGTTGGCAAACCCCAAGAACCGCTGCACCCCTTTCACGGAGTCTGGAGTGGGCCGAAGAAGGATGGCCTCTACTTTCTTGTTGTCCATTTGTATACCTGCTGGAGTGATGATATGTCCCAGGAACTCCACGGCGGTAACATGGAAAACGCTTTTCTCCAGTTTTACGTACAGTCGATGTTTTCCCAGCTGTGGTAGAACCGAACGCACGTGCTGTACGTGTTCGGTGATGGTCTGTGAGAAGATCAGGATATCGTCTATGTATACGATACAGAATACGTCGAGGAACTCCCTCAACACCTCATCGATGAAGTACTGGAATGCTGCGGGGGCGTTGCAGAGTTCGAAAGGCATGACCTGGTACTCGAACAGGCCGAATTTGGTCCGGAAGGCGGTCTTCCATTCGTCACCCTTCTGGACCCTGACCAGATGGTAGGCACCCCGCAGATCTAGTTTGGTATAAATGGAGGCGTTCTTGACTTGATCCAGGAGGTTGGAGATAAGCGGGTATCGGTTTTTAACCGTAATGGCTTTCATCGCCCTATAGTCGATGCAAGTCCTCAGGTCCCCTTCCTTCTTCAACACGAAGAAAAGGGGAGATGACACCGGGGACCTGGAATGGCGGATGAACCCATTGTCCAAGTACTCATCCAGATAGGAGCGTAGGTGGACGTTCTCCTTTTCGGTAAGGGAATAGATGATGCTACAGGGCAACGTAGAGCCGGGTATAAGATCGATCCGACAATCGAAGGAATGATGCGGTGGCAGGGTGTGGGCTCCTTTTTTATCGAACACTTCTGCCAGATCCTGATAGTTCTCAGGTACTTCGGCTTGGGATACCGTTCCCATGCCTTGTACCGGTAATGATTGAACTTGTATGGAACGGATACCATGCAGGTTGTCCTCCTTGTAACAGGTTCTACAGCAGTGTTCGGAATCCAGACAGATAACCCGAGAAACCCAGTCAACCCGGGGATTTTGTTTTACCAGCCATGGTGGGCCCAAAATGACTCTGAACTGTGGTGCGTCTATGATGTCAAAGCTGATGGATTCGGCATGGTTGTTCGTGAAGCACATGGTTTTGTCTTCGTTCTGATGCCTGATGAGACCGGATGTCAGGTCCGTTCCATCAACCGCCTTTACCGTTTCTGGTTGTTTTTTAGGCACAGTGCTCATCCCCAGAGTTTGTGAATAGGCCCGTGTTTCATTGCCTATGGTGTCCCTTCGAGTGGGCACTTGATGTTTTCCTTGCGCTGCAATTTCCCGTTCCTACTGACATGAACATGTTAATGAGTCCGATAACGACCCATTTTTGGAGTTGTCCCATGAACTTGCAGCTTCAAGATGCATGGCATGAGCTACTCCGTACTGGAGAGATGCGTGCTTCAGCACCAGAATTTCCAGATTGTGGCTCTAATAACACATTTGCAGAACAGCAGCCTACTTCTTTAGCATCAGCTGATAACGAGGACAATGTCTGTTATTTGGACATTTTAAATAGGACTCTCCAGGAATCCTCCTCAGGGGGACTTAATCCTTTCTTGATTCGTTAAACATTAATATTGTGCAAGACAGCAAAAACTCCTAACACTTTAGACATAACACTGTAGCACAGCAGCAGCTTTCCAACACAGTAGTTTTATCTTATAAACTGTGTTTTGTCCCTTTGGAGGCAGAGAGACCTGTCCTGAAACCAACACATGCCAGGTATGGGGTATGTTGCTAATCCCAGAGATCACTAATATATCTCTTTGTTTACACAGTAAGAATAGACCTACACAGATAGATAATTTGCCAGTGTTGAGTTGTTTATTGTATACAGTCTGCTAAGTAATATTGATGACTTTACTTAGTTGTATTTGGCCACCTATCGCAGCACATCTGCTTCATGATAGACTACAATAGTTTCAATAAATGTTTTGAACACTTATCGTCGTGTCTTTCAGTTGTTTACTAAGGGCATGCATGAGTGAGTGATGGATGATCTGTTTCCACAGTTCCCTTGGGGAATAGAGGGTCATCTTCTAGGTTTGACAAAATCATCTGTTACTCTGGGAAGCTTAGGAGTTCAGGTGAGTTCAGGTGAGGCACTGTGAGCTAGCTGGATTTGGGCCAACAGGTACTGACGTGGTAGAGAGACACAATCCCTATATGCTGATGTCCCATCATCCCAAGGCAAAGTTCTGCTTACTAGCAGAATCCCTGCAACACTAGAGCAAAGCACTGAAAATCTGTATTTGTAGAATCTCTTTTAGAAAAAAACTGTTGAAATTAAAAGAGCATCTCTGGATCAGCATTGAAGGGCACGGAATGAAGGGACCAGACATCAGTGCTCCTGGGTGGGTGCTTAAGAACTTCAGGGATATGACCATGGCATCGTTTCTCATGCCAAGGTGGAGCCAGTGCTGCAACCAGTGCAGAAGAGCAATGCAAAAGTTTTAAAAGCCTATCTGGAGCCTGGAAGTTTTAACAGGTTAGGAATCTGCAGGTAAAAGTATTCATCAGAAATAAAAATACCAGCCATGCCAGTAAAGTACTTGTCAGCTGCCATCCCTTTAAACAGCATAACATTTACTGATGAAAATACAATATACTCCATGTCGCAATTATATATTTTTTAGGAGGTAATTACTCACCTCAGAATGAAAAGCTGTTTCAGAATGGTCTCTTTGTGTATGGTGCATTGTTTATTATTTGCTTTTGTAGCACATCTGTAATAAGAGAAACTACAAATGAAGATGAGACATGAACACAGATGAGAGCTCTACTAGAGCACCTTTGGTATTTAATGAAGCAGGAAGCCTAATTGAGGCTCTGTGACAAACATCTTCTTTACACATAACCCCAGGTGATAGACCATAGCTGTCAAGCACTTTTTCCTGACTGATACTGCTGCCTCACATGCACTCTCCTCTTGCCCTAGAACGTCGCTTTGTACCGAACCAGCGAGGTTTGCATCATATGAATTGACATATAATTAAATGCATTCAAATCAGACTGTCTTATTTTACAATTACATTCTTCAAAATTTCAAAACAATTGAAATTGCCTGTGGAATATATATTAGATGTCAAATGGATGACTGATTGTGGTACATTAACAGAGACAAAAGTTGAGAAAAAAAACGATGTATAACAAAATGTCTTACTTAGTGATGTCTGCACAACGTAGATTGTACCATCCTCTCCAACAGAGCTAACTTCACCTTCAAAGGTATTTGTGTTTGGAATACATGGAGATTTGTAAGGTGATATTGTTACTAGTGAGGTTATCACTGGTTGCTCTAATGTGATACAAAGATCTTCTGGAGTACGAGGGATAGATGAATATTTAACTTCAGGCAGTGCACTGTTTGAGGGTGAAGATTCACTTTCCAAGAGAAAATCTAAATGATTTTCACAAGCTTCTTGGGAAGGTTCCGTTCTATAGAACAGACAAAAATGGTTAAATGTGAAAACACAACATTGAATTATCAATTTTAAAATGATGAAAAACTTTTTCATTTAAATTACAACATGAGATGCATTATGCAAAATTGACAACTACAGTTCGCAGGTCAAGGTAGCACATCTGAACTGCCTGCTAGTAAATTCTTAGGAGGCTGATTTCTATTGAAAACAGCAGAAATTTGTTAAACAACATGGACCCTAATAAAACAACTTTAGCTGGACAACAGCCTATTGAAGCAACAAAATCAGCTTAAAGGACAAGTTAATTCACTTTGGTAACGCTCTTTCTGGGGAAACTATCTTACTGCAGATTCCTCACCGACCTCCCACCCGCCATGTCTGTGATTAGACTTTATCTAAACAACTAGAGCGCAAATGGAAAAAATGTTAAGACAACGCAGATAACGACATCTTCAAATCAGCGTCAAAACACAACTCGCAACTGGTAGATGGCACCCTGTGGCTAAGCAAAGATGATGTTCTGCTCTGAAAAGGATGTGAGGGACCTACATTGCCACCACTCAGGCAAGCTGATGGCAATTGCTTTCAAGGGTGTCTGGAAATCCACATGCCAAGCCCCAACAGCAGCAAATTGGCTTTGAACAGTGTGCAGATTCCCAGACTTTGGATCTTATTAATGGCTAGAGTCCAATTCACAGAACAGGGAGGATGAGAGGGGCAGTGAGGAATCTGTGGTTAGATTCTCTACCAGAAAGAGTTACAGAAGGTAAGTAACTTGGTCTTCTGATACAGACGTTTAACCGCAAAATCTTCACCCACTGAATAGATACCAGAGCAGTAGCTATTTAGGTGAGTCTGTGAATTGTCTCAAATCAAGATATCTTGTAGTAACCGAACAGGTGAAATGCCCTTCTCAGCAAACCTGGCTGTCCAAACAGAAGTATTTTGCGAATGTATGGAGTGACACCTACGTTGACACCTTGCACATGTCCAGTACATGAACTCAACATACCAATGCAGCGTAAGCAGCTTTGGGCCTGGTGGAATGGTATTGCAGACCGTCTAGAGGCAGTTTTTTGGCCAAAGCATAGCAGATCTTTTGAAAGGGAGATGGTCCTCCTCAGTATCAGCTTACTATATTCACCAAACTGAACCCAACAAATGATTGTACACATTGTGTTCTATGGTACAATCAATGTAGAAGCTCAGTGCTCTCTTGGGATTCAAGCGATGGAGTGTCAGATCCTACTTAGGGTGAGATGGAGACTGGAAAGTCGGAAGGGTGATGGTCAGAGCGATGTGGGACTGTGTCACAACTTTTGTTAAGAAGATTGCTCATGTCCACAGAATCAGTTTGTCTGGGAAGAAAGTGGTGTTCAGCGTGTTAACACAAACAGCCTCAAGATCCCACACTCGCTACATCCAGGTGGTAGTGGCTTGGAATACTGTCTAAAGGGTGAGAAGCTGCAAGTCACCTCAATGGGAGTACAAGGAGGAACAAGATAAAGAGCCGCATGGCATGACGAAAGTAGGAGAAAACAAAGGTGGAAACCTTTAAAAAGACACATCACAAGCAGTGAATTGAATCATAAGGGCTGGTCTGTCAGCCACAAACAGGGTGACTGAGCTGAAAGGTACACCTTAACTGTGCTGAAAGCAAACGGTTACTGGGAAAGAGACAAAACAAACAAAACGTCAGATAACTTGCCCGGAGGGGGGTCAATCTAGCGTGTGTCAGACCACACCACAATTTATTCCAACAGGCATATCAGGATCCACAGGCATAGCGACGTCCTCACATCTTTCCAGGGTTGAGTGGCAGGAGGGGCAGAGGCCTGCTTGGATTTTTTGTTTTTTTCATCTATTTACAAAATGACTTGGACTGCGACGACGACCGACTCAATGATTCCTGGACCGGGACCAACCCTTGGACTTGGAATGGTCTCACTGTTGAGTCCTCTGGTGCTTTGTGACAGTTTCGCCTTGTGGTCTTGTATGCCTTCGGATTCATTGACGAGCAGTCAATGGATTGACCCCAAGCATCACAGGCAAACTTGATGTGGAACAGACATCTGTTTGCAACAGTCCTTACAGGGATTAAAACCTCTCACTTTGGGAGGCGATGTTTTCCTTCCACGCTAGATTCAATTTTATGAGGTAGTTCTGGATCCAAGTTTGGTGGTACGGAAAGAAAGGAACTGACGTCAGTGTGGGAGTGACGCCTATATAGGCCATTGTAGGCCCTGTATGTCATTTTGGGTGCAAATGACATCAGAGCGAAGCCCCATGGTACCACCTAAAGGCATGCAAAGGTACTGCTCAAAATATTCCAGATCCAGCATGACGCCTGAGGTATATTCAACAGTCTCTAACACAAATAGTATTATTACATAAGACTATAAAGTCAATAGTTAATTTGTAAATGTGTATTTATTTATTTATTTATTGTACTTGTAGAGCGCAACAATCATCCCAGGGGATATTACGGCGCTAAGAGAGCTTAAACCAGTTTTAAAGGTGTGTGGTTACCAGAGACATCAACAAATGGGTCCTAAACGACAATTCGGAAGGAGCCAGCAATAAAGTCCTAAAATTAGCCGCGTATTCAGCTTCTTCCTAAACCTCAAATGGTCGCAGTGAGGGGAAGGTCTAAAGGAAATTCATTCTAACGAGCGGCCGCAAAATATGAGAAGGAGCGACCACCCCCACTCTGGCCTTCTTTACACATCTGGTTTTAGCCACAGCAGATCTACAGGACCTCAAGTTTAGTGAGGGAACATAACATTCGACTTTGTCCTGCAGGAGTCTGGGCCAAAGGGTCTATGCGCTTAGAACTGTAATTTAAACTTAGCCCTATGGCTCCTAGGCAGCCAATGCAGCTCCTTCAAGCACTCTGATGCCGAGCTGTACTTATTTTTGTTGCAAACAAGCTGGACTACTGCATTCTGAGTTCCCTGCAGTCGAGAGAATAAGTAGGCAGCCATTCCAACATAGCACACACTCCCATAGTCCAATTTGCTGGTCAAAAAGGCCTAGGTGAACAAGTTACTTACCTTCGGTAACGATATATCTGTAAGAAACAGTAGTTAGTATTAGATTCCTTACCTTAGAATATCCCCAGGCGTCAGTCTGGATCCGGAAACTTTTGCGTAGCAGTACCCCTGCGCGTCGGTAGGCGTCGTCTGCAGGAGTCCCCTGCGACTCCGCGTTCGTCGTTGGCGTCGTGCGCCGTGATGACGTCGCCGGAGTATATAGACGCCGCCTCCGCGCGCTGACGTCAGTTCTTTGCACACAGCTTTTCCGCGCCAGAACACGCAGAGCCATGTAAGAACCAACACTGGTGCCATGCGAAACTAGGGCCCTGAAGGGGATGACCTTAACCCTATGTATCAGTTCGCAGAACGGTGAGGATGGGCGGGGCGGTAAGGAATCTAATACTAACTACAGTTTCTTACAGATATATCGTTACCGAAGGTAAGTAACTTGTTCATCTGAAAGAAACAGGTTAGTATTAGATTCCTTACCTTAGAATAGATACCCCAGCAATACCAACCCCGGTGGTGGGTCTGCGAACCAATACAGCGTACACCAGAAAGTCCTGGAGGACAGAACGGCCAAAGAAGCCATCCCTCCGGACTTGACTGTCCAGGCAGTAGTGCCTTGCAAACGTGTGCAGCGAGGCCCACGTAGCCGCCTGACAAATGTCCTGCAAGGGGACTCCCCGGCCCAGGGCAGTAGTAGCCGCCGTGGCCCGAGTGGAATGGGCCCTCAGCCCAACAGGAGGCTCCTTCCGAGCCAAAGAGTAGCACGCTTTGATGCACAGGACGACCCACCGAGAGATGGTCCGTTTATGCACCGCCCGTCCCTTCTTCGCACCCACGTAGCCAACAAACAGTTGGTCATCCACCCGGAACTGGCGAGTGTGATCCATATAAAATGAAAGCGCACGTTTTGGGTCCAGACGATGGAGCCGCTCTTCATCCTTTGAAGGATGCGGAGGCGGGAAGAAGGAGGGTAAGGTGATGGACTGTCCGATGTGAAAAGCAGAGACTACTTTGGGCAGGAAAGAAGGTCTAGTTCTCAGAACCACCTTGTCTGGATGAATGGACATGAAAGGAGGTTTGACAGAAAGAGCCTGGAGCTCACTCACTCTCCTGGCAGAGGTGATGGCAACCAGGAAGGCCGTCTTTAAAGTCAGGAGACGGACAGGACAGGAATGAAGTGGCTCAAAGGGAGCACACATCAAGAAGGTCAGAACCTGGTTCAAGTACCACTGAGGCATCACAAACGGAACAGGTGGATACATGTGCGCGATGCCTTTCAAGAATCTCGTTACGATAGGGGACTTGAACAAAGAAGGTTGATCAGGCAGCCTTAGAAAGGCCGAAAGGGCAGAAAGGTAGCCCTTGATAGTGCCCAGAGCAGAGCCCTGCTGGGCAAGAGAGAGAAGAAAGAGGAGAACCTCGGAGAGAGGGGCAGAAAAAGGGTCCACAGCCTTTGCTGTGCACCATGCCACAAATCTGTTCCACCGGCAGGCGTATACCGACTTTGTGGAGGGACGCCTGGCTGCCAGAATCACATCACAAACTTCAGGAGGAAAGTCAAATGGCCTCAACTGTCGCCGCTCAATCTCCACGCATGGAGGTGGAGACTGGACAGGTTCGGGTGGAGGACCGTCCCCTGCTGCTGCGACAGAAGGTCCTCCCGAAGGGGCAGGCGGATCGAGGGACCGACTGACATGCTGAGTAGCTCGGGATACCAGTACCTTCGAGCCCAGTCCGGAGCCACAAGGATAACTTGGGCCCGGTCGCGCCTGATCTTCTTCAGCACTCTGGGCAGAAGTGGTATAGGCGGAAAGGCGTACAACAGACCGCAACTCCACGCGCGCCGAAAGGCGTCGCCGTGCGAGTGCCGTCTTGGAAACTCCAACGCGCAGAACTGATGACATTGCGCGTTCTCTTCTGTGGCGAATAGATCTAACCAAGGCTCTCCCCATTTCAGAAAGAGGCCTTGCGCCATGTCCGAGTTCAGACGCCATTCGTGATCCACCAAGCACCGACGGCTGAGTTCGTCCGCCCTGGCGTTCAGAGAACCTGCCAGGTGTTGAACCGTCAGAGTCACGCTCTGACGTTCAAGCCATTGCCAGAGACGCAGAGCCTCCTGGCAAAGGGTCCACGACCCCACTCCGCCCTGCTTGTTGCAGTACCACATGGCGGTGGTGTTGTCCGTGAACACCTGCACTACACTCCCGTTGACAAAGGGGAGGAATGCCTTCAGTGCTAGACGGATCGCCCGCAGCTCCAACAGGTTAATATGGAGCCGGGACTCCGCCGGAGACCAGATGCCTCTGATCTCCTCCTCTCCCAAGTGGCCTCCCCAGCCCTGGAGGGACGCGTCCGTCACAACCACGTGCTCCGGTTGGGGAAGGGAGAGGGGTCTGCCTCTGACCCAATCGCGGTCCGTAAGCCACCACTGCAGTTGTCTCGCAGTGCCCTCCGAGATCAAGACATGGTCGGACAAGTTGCCCTGATGCTGGGCCCACAGAAACTTCAGGTCCCACTACAGAGCCCGCATCCGCCACCGGGCGTGATGCACCAGAAGGAGGCAGGAAGCCATGAGCCCCAGCAGCCGCAGCGTCAACCTGACCGAAACCCGGGATAACGGCTGAAAGATGGGAATCAAAGCCTGTATATCCCGGACTCGCCGTTCCGGAGGATAAACCCGAAACTGCGCCGAGTCGAGAACCGCTCCGATGAAAAGGAGCTTTTGAGAGGGACACAGGTGTGATTTCGGCACATTGATGGAAAACCCCAGCTCGTGCAGGAGGTCTGCCGTCATCTGAAGGTGGTGGACGACTGTCTGGGGCGAGCCCGCCTTCAACAACCAGTCGTCCAGGTAGGGGAAGACTGAAACCCCCAACCGGTGCAGATGGGCTGCGACCACCGCCATCACCTTTGTGAACACCCGTGGGGCGCTGGTAAGGCCGAATGGGAGCACGATAAACTGAAAGTGCTCGTGGCCTACCGTGAACCGCAGGTAACGCCGGTGGGCCGGCAGGACGGGGATGTGAAAATACGCATCCTGCAAGTCCAACGCTACCATCCAGTCTAGCGGGTCTAGAGCAGCCAAGACCTGAGCCAAAGTCAACATCTTGAACTTCTCCTTCCGGAGGAAGCCGTTGACGTTCCGTAGATCCAAGATAGGACGTAGGCCCCCTTTGTCCTTCTTGGGTACCAGAAAGTAGTGGGAATAGCAACCACATCCTACTTCTGGCCCAGGAACGCGCTCAATGGCCCCCTTGGCCAAGAGGGCCGTAACTTCCTCCTGTAGAAGTGTCAAGTGGTCCCCCGACACACGGTGGTTCTGCGGTGGCATGGCTGGAGGAGTGGTCTCGAAGGGGAGGGAGTAGCCCCTTCGGACGAGCTGCAGCACCCACCTGTCCGATGTTATCGTGCGCCAGTGGGAGAGGTGATGGCGAACCCTGCCGCCCACCGGCGTCACATGGGCCTGAAAGCACGGACTAGGAGGATTTAGAGGCGGATGCTGCGGGGGGAGGTGTGGTCTGACCTCGCCGCTGTCCCTGACCGCCACCACGGCGGTTCCCACGGCCGCCGCCGCGTTGAGAAGTCTGTTGCGGCGCGTGGCTGGCAGCACGTGTGGGACCGCCCCTTCCGTGGCCACGAAAGGAGCGAAACGAACCCGTTTGCTGGTGCTGGGTCGAGAGACCCAAGGACTTGGCCGTGACCCTGGAGTCCTTGAAGCGTTCCAGCGCGTGGTCCGCTTTGTCGCCAAACAGGCGACTGCCATCAAACGGCATGTCCATCAATGCAGTCTGGACATCTGCCGAGAAATTGGCGGATCTCAGCCAGGCGTGGCGACGAATCGCCACCGTCGTGGACATCGCCCTGCCCAGTGAGTCGGTTGTATCAAGACCACACCGTATGGAGTATCTTGCTGCGTCTCGGCCTTCAATCATAGCCTTGCCGAGCTTAGCCCGTACCTCCTGCGGGCATTCAGGCAGCAGTTCCGCGACCGTATCCCACAGAGAGTGGGTGTAGCGGCCTAAGAGGCACGCGGTGTTGCAAGACCGCAGTCCCAGACTCAGGGACGAAAAGACCTTCTTACCATACTGGTCGTACCTCTTAGATTCCCGGTCGGGCGGGGCCGACGGGAATGCTGTCTGGGAAGTCGAGGCCTGGATCACCAGGCTCTCAGGGGTGGGATGGGTGGACAAGAACTTTGGGTCATCCGTACACGGACGGTGGCGTCTGGCCACGTTCCTATCAACAGGCGAACCTGAAGCGGGCCTGGACCACGTGCCCAAAAGAACGTCAGTTAAGGCCTCATTGAACGGCAGCAGTGGCTCCTGTGGGCATGACTGCGGTTTGAGTACCTCAGTGAGGATGTTAGTCCTCACGGCCGCGACGGGGAGCTCAAGGTGTAAGGCCTTGGCAGCCCTCATCAATACCACTGAATAAGCTGCCCCTTCCTCCGTAGCCACGGTAGGAGGCGAGACAAAGCCATGGTTGGGGGAGTTATCCAGACCACTGGCGTCACCCAAGTCACCTGTCCAGTCCACGTCGTACTGACACTCGCGGGTCAGAGGGTCCTCAGACCCCTCCCACTCCTCTCCGCAATCTACATCCTCACCATATTCGGAGTCAACAATGTAGACCGGCTCCCCGGGGTCAACAGGCCCCATCGGCGTCGGACTCGGCGTCGGGCGACGCCGGTTCGACTCCACGGCCGGAGTCGGAGAGGGAATGGGGGCGCCGCCGCCCGGAGCCGGCGTCGAAGACCCGGCGCCGCGCGGGGGCGGCGCCGTGGGTTACCCCGATAGAATCGGTGCCGGAGAGGCCGGTTGACCAGCCGGCGTCGACCCCGAAGGTCCCTGCGGCGCCGGGGCCGGAGCCGTCGGCGACGTCGGGGCCGGAGAACCCGACGGCGTCGAGGCAGGAGCACCCGAACCGCTAGGACCCCCGGACGGAACCACCGGGCCCGCAGGCGCCGTAGGCCCCGTCGGAGGAGACAGTGCCCTCATGGCCATGAGGAACGCCTCTATCTCCTCGGGCGACGCGCCCTGCCCAGGGACCGCAGGGTATGGAGCAGGCCGCGTCGGCGACTCGCGCGGAGCCGCGGGGGTGGGGCCACCCGAAACCCCGGCGGAGTCGGGGGTACGATGACGACGCCCCGACTTCTTGTGCTTCCTACCTGAGGAACCAGAGGAATGGTGACGACTCCCGGAGCGCTCGTGACGGCTCCGCGACCGCTCCCTCGATCGCTCCCTAGACCTCCGTCCGGACCGGGACCGCTCTCGACGCGGGGCCGACACCCGGAGCTCGAGTAGCTTGCGGGACCGCTCCCGTCTAGCTTTATTCGTCAAGGCCCGGCAATCGACGCAGGCGTCCACGTCGTGGTCCGGGCCCAGGCACCGGAGGCAGAGGCGGTGATGGTCCGTGACCGACATCGTGCGGTCACAGCCGTCACAATTCTTAAAACCGGGCATCCTACCGGCACCTTAAGAGTAACAGGAAAGATTCAAAAACTTTGGTCAAAGACCGGAGTACTGCTCTTCGGATCTGTGCTAACTGGCGCGGAAAAAAGAAGAACTGACGTCAGCGCGCGGAGGCGGCGTCTATATACTCCAGCGAAGTCATCACGGCGCACGACGCCAACGACGGACGCGGAGCTGCAGGGGACGCCTGCAGACGACGCTTACCGACGCGCAGGGGTACTGCTACGCAAAAGTTTCCGGATCCAGACTGACGCCTGGGGATATTCTAAGGTAAGGAATCTAATACTAACCTGTTTCTTTCAGATAATGGTTTTTCTCCAGTTCAATCAGATCCATATAAAATGTCTCCTCAGTAATTTTAGCAAGGAAAAATATATCCCACACAGTACTCAGACTTGATCTTGCATGGTTAGTGCATTGTCCACCAGGATTCCCAACTTTTTTACAACCTGTTTGAACTTGGGAGTGGTACCTTTTGACTGGGGCCACCAGGTTGCGTCCCAGAGTAGGTGTGCTCCTCCGGAAAGCAGTATCTCTGACTTCTTTGCGTTTAGTTTCAGACAGTGGTCTCTTCGCAGTTTCTGGGTGGCAGTTAATCAGGTTGCTCCTAGTGTACTTGTATCTTTCTTCAATGGCTATCAGCAGCTGCATGTCATCCACGTAGGAGCAGATATTAAAACCCCATTTCTTACCAATCTTGGCCAAAGAAGAGTCATAAGCATTAAAAAGAGTTGGACTCAAAGAGGCTCCATGCAGGACACCACAGTTGGCTGTTCTTGGCATGGAAGAAAAGGAGCCCATTTGTACTCTTTGAGTTCTATTTTATAACAAGCATTTGCAATGCAATAGGTCTCCCATGACTGAAAGTTTGAGCTATTGGCGTTTGCCTTATTTATTGCAACTCCAATAGCTCAAACTTTTAGTATTGGGAAACCTAGTGCATTGCAAATGCTTGCTTTACTCACTGTTTCCTATGTGGGTGGTAAGGCTGGAGCCCATTTTGTTATGAAGCTCTCTCCCCTCTGTTCAATGTGTCTGAAACACACTTGCCCTGCACTGGCATTTGGAAATCCAAAGAAAAATGTAAAGTGTTTGGGTCTATAGGAATAATAGGGGTAGAAACAAAATATTACACGTTGACTCCAGCTTATGCAACACGATTGTTGGAGAACGTTGGCCTGCTGTGTAAACTGAGAAGCTCTATGTTTCTTGTCAATACAACACTTTCCCCTGTAGGTTTGGTATAGCAACACAAGTCTGAGAACACACTTACAGTGAGGGACACAGGAGAAGGTGCATGTGTAACCTAAAGTTGTCAGTCTCCCTCAGACAGAGCAGTGAAGTGTAGGGGCTGTCCCCTATTGCAAAGATAGCAGGCAGAATACACCTCCATAAAGCTTGTCAGAGGGTGTAGTCACTTGCAATCACAACTACTTAGCACCCCTTTCAATAAACAGTTTTAAGATCGGAGAGAAACAGCAGCACGTTACGAGGATATCAAAGTTTGTGCCAGTGGAACTTTCTGCTGTCAGTGCCGGGACGCCCCTTGCTGGGGCAGCTGTTGAGCTATACAAGTTGTGGTAACATAACATAAAATAACAGACACTAGAATCTGCATTGCCTTGTCAGTGAATACATGGCATTTCATCCAATTCAGGCCACAAGCTGCTTGTGTGGCATCACTGTTGTCCTGACACATATAGTAACTGACTTCCAGGAGTTTCCCGCGGGGCCTGCACAAGGTGTCTGTCTCGATCTGCTGCTAGTTCTGGCAGGCAGCAAATGTTGGTACCATGGGCTTCAGCGAAAGAGGATGTCGTCCCCCTCGTACACCCACTGACTTGCCTGTCTGGGGTTGGGAGGGGGAAGAACCTAAACCACAACAGGGTAGTTGAGGGGCATCTGATCCCGCCATCTGCTTCAAACTCATGCGCAGAGGATACAAAAAGCCGCATGGCCCTTGTCACGGCTGCAGCAAGCTCTTGCCAAAGGGACTGTGCGCTCACCTGGTCTCAACCAGCCTGCTGCAAGCAACACGCGCGAGTAAGAGCACTCCAGGCGTCTAGCCTGGGGCCATTTCACAACTCACTAACACACACCACATGTGGGAAAAGTGCAGGCCCACAAATAATAGCAGCCCAGGAACTGCAGCTCCGTCTCACTCCATTACCCCGGTCAGCCAAATCATGGTAGAAGCTGGTCTCTCCAGCCATCGCAGACCCCGGCCATAACAATGAATTGTTTTTAATGCTGCAAAAGAGCTGGGTGTTCACGGCCAACTCCATATAAGTTGGAGGCAGGTGATGGATTGGGATACGTTACAGATAACAAACATGGAGCAGGAATTGTTCGAGGTCTCTCACACCATTCTTCTTCGCATACAGGGACTTCGACTTAGCCTGTTATAAATCCTCAACTACTAGTACCATGACGCAGTGGAAAACATGACTAAACACTACCTTCACACCGGATAAGGAAGATGTTCTCTAAGAGTACATCTATGCGCTTTACACATATGATGTAACAGAGCAAACATGAGGCACATTGAGACCTCAGTAGAAACCTAGTTCTACATATGTTAGGCGTAGATAAAAACAGGTGCTACCCACTACTTGAAGTGGGGAGAAAAAAGTAGGGGGACTGTGTTCGGAAAAATCAGAGGGCGGGAATAACCAGAGGATTGGGTCAGTTGGCTGAGTCAGAAAGAGCAAAACATCCCAATTTTTAGTATTTGTTTGTATTTTAGTGACCAGTTACAGCTTACTATATTATTTAATTCAACCAATGGAAACAATTATTTAACGTATATTACCAGTTATTGACATTAAAATACATTCACAAAGTAGGATATGTTTTTAATCACAGAATGTCCCAAATAAGCTTAAAAGTGGATTCCCAAGCCATTTGTCTCTGAGCCAAAGAGTTTCTGTCATCAGCACTTCTCCTCCCTTTTTCCACAAGAGCAGTTCAAACATGAATGGCAAAATATCAGGTTGCAAATGTTTTCCACTTAGTTATGGCTCTATCATGTAGCAGCAGTTTATTTTGGTTTCACGTTATATTGCTGCTATATAAATAGGGATGGTGGGGCAGAGATTCACAATTATTCTCTTGTGTTATCTTGAAAATTCATGTGATATATATATGTTTAAAAGGATGTTGTTGTTTTAGTGATGGGTTAGATGGTTCAGTGGTTGATAAATGTATTTTTCACACATTGTAGATACCCCTGAAGAAGGTTGAAAGAACCGAAATGCATTGGGTGTAGTGATTGGACTTTGGAGAACTCTGAATTTTGTACAAGTGTTCTTGAATAGGCCTGGATGGGCAATTTTGGAATATGTAACACGCACAAGAAACTGGAATTTCGAGCCTTTGACGTGATTGAGGAACTGTGAATAAAAATCTGAGATTAAAAAGGATGAACTTTGGAATACTTTTGGTTTAAGTGTATAAAATTCAACACTAGTGTATCAGGCTGTGCAACCCTTTGTTGAACAGCAAGCAGCGTTCGACATTGTCTGGGCAATATTCATAAACGAGTGCTTGAAACTGAACGGAACACTATTTGGGTGCTGCATGCCAAACTTGAGTAATTGACAAGTAAGAGGATGTTAATAAACATAAAGGGTGTGCTCCAGATTACACATGCAGAGACGTCTACCATGTATGCCACATAATACGTCATCTGCCGCAAAATCTGACGATTTGAACTAATAAATTGTTTGCAGCTCAAAAGGATCAAAAGTTACTAAAAAACGTGGCTTGTGCTGCTGCAAAGTGGAGGGACCTTTGCAAAGGGTGACTGGACACCTTTCTCAATGCTGCAATTGTATGTTACACTGGTACAAATGAGGAAAAATCTTGCAGAGTGTTAGCATGTGTAAAAATATCAAAATAATAAAGTATCAGAAATTATATACTGCATTACGCTGCAGCCTTTTTTGCTGTATAATTTAGTCAACACCACAGCATAATTTTGTCTTCCATTGCTGCATAATTCCAGTCGCCACCAAGCAGGCAGCACAAGTTAAAAGTGCTTGTGCACGAAGCAGAGCGACTGTGAAGTTTGCAAACTTAGATTGGTGTGTGCAAATCCTGCATTGCTGATCCCTGGTGAGTTGCAGCTACTACTGTCGAAACAAGGCCAATGGTGGTACCAAGGGGTGAGGGCCTCAAGGGTCTTCAGTATGGGTTGTGGTGGACAGGCATTCAAGGTTAACCCACACTTGCCTTCGCTAGGGGCTACGGTCCACCTGAAAGTGCTGAGACACCAGGGCTTCTAAGGTCTAGTGGGGCCTTCTAAGGTCTAGCATGGTAATGTTCTCCCGCAAGAGAGTGGCTTGGTGGGCTGTTCATGAAGGCTGAACCTGGTTCCCCAGTTCTAAATTTGTCAGATCTGGCCATAGTGCCACATTCTCTCCCCCAATGTACACCATACTGCACCACTGAGAGAAACTCACACTGCCTTCAGCTCAGCTACATCCCAATTGTGACCCTCTATAAACACCTGGATGCGACTCAATTGAAATTATGCACTAGACAAGAGCAATATGCTGCCTGGAGAAAAAAAAAAGTAACATCATCCTGGAAAAAGCAAACACTCATGGTGAATGGTAGATTTATTTATTTATTTTAGAGTTTTATATAGTGCTAGCTAGACCCAGAGGTATCAGAGCGCTTTACATAAGGAAACAGCCTGTTACCAGTTACAGAAAGGGCACATTAATTACAGAAAAAGTAAAAATTTAATACAGGAGTTATTGGCAAGTCGAGTGTCAGGATTAAAAAAGAACAGGGGGAGCTGGCAGTCCATTTGAAGGCGATATTAGTAGCGGAGAAAAAGGCGAGACATATGTCCGAAGTCTGGCTGGGTAGAGGACGGCCAAAGCGGTGTGCCAGGGCCAATCTCCCCTATAGCTGTCGGTGCAGCTCCACCAGGAATCGGCCATGCGGTTCGGGCTCCGCCGGACGAGTATCAATTCAAGAAGAACAGGGGGAGCTGGGAGACCAATTGGAAGGAGACAGCAGCGAAGAAAAGGTTAGGCAAAGGATGTGAAATGTAAGCAGGAACAACAAACAGCATGGTTACCTTAAACCTTTTACACTTATTCAGAATCCAGTGAGTGCTTTTGTCTGAAAAGTTAAGGACATGGCAACAGGGACCAGAAGGGACCAGTTTCAATGTCCATTTCTTATATCCTTACAAAACGTAAGCAGTATGGTTTAAATGGACCACCTCTGTGAACACAGAGCCGTAGTACACATTTTGTTTTCCAATCTACCCATCAACCAGGTATTGCAGTACCTCCAGGATAGTGAGCTCTCCCACTTGGGGAAAACAATGTTGCTCAAAGACAGACGAGAAAACAAAAGAAGTGCTTCACTGGCAAAGTCTGTAGAGTGACGCTAATGCGTTTGGGCGTGAATAAAATCAATCTGGCCACTTTGCAACCGGTCTGTCTTGCTTTATTTAGTTACTTTGAAAATACTGAACCGGTCATTTCTGTCCGTACCGAGGCTGCACTTTAGAATAGAAAAAGACTATGTTTCCAGCAAAAGTATTTTTTTGTTTTTTAACCCATTGCACAGGGAAACATATAAACGAAAGGAGAGAAAGAGAGGGTAAGAGATGTTTCTTGGAGTCAAGGTTTTCAGCAAGTGAGGAGGAGCAAGACAGACAGAGGGGGAAGTAGAGGGGGGGTGCAGCTGCGAGCGGCAGAGCAGGACAAGTGGACAATGTGCTTGTCTTATCCAGGCAAGAAGGTAAAGATAGAGCCCTTTTCTTTCTCTGCCCACCCTGCACTGTTGTGTGGCGTTTTAGGCTTTGAGTGAATTTTCCCGATTCATGCCCTTATATAGGTACAATTCACATTGCCCTAATATAGGCATAGAAATCAAACTATTATTTAGGCATAGTCCATGCAAGCCAAATACATGCATGGCTACTTCCACCCGTACCAAACGTCACAACGATTTCTTGGAAAATCGGCTTAAGCAGTTAGGGAACTTCCCCTTGCTTGAATATTGATTTGTCCAACAACTCATGTACTTTGCAAAGAACAACTATTCCCTAGGGGTTCTTTCCTGACGTTATTATGCCCAACTTTACATCAAACTATGGCATTCCTAGACACCTTCAAGGTATAAATATACCTTCACTTGCTATAGCAAACTACGCTGGTTCAGGTGCAGTCTGCAGACCTATTTGCCCGACGCAGCTCGCTACAGCAAGTGCTGAAGGAAGCAGACTCTCCAGCTGACGCACTGATCAAGAAGCTGCTCTTCTCCTGCCGAGAATCCAGCTCCAGTGTTTCCAAGCTCCCCTTGCGGGGTGTTGGGAAATAGAGTCCCGATACAGAGATACCAGACCTCCTTCATTCTAACCAAGGTATGGAGCCGATTAGAACCTAGAGAAATCTTGGATAGATTCTTGGCAAAGATAACTAAACCTATGCTTCACAATACTTACTTCTTCCCTCGTACTAGACTCAGGTTAGGTACATTGGGGTAGGCGTATTGTAGAAGCACCAGTTGAGTATTTTAGTCAATGTTATTAATGTATGTATTTTTATATGGCTTAGAAACCATACAAAGCTCTTAAGAGTATTATTTTATAATATTGTTCTCGCTGTACGCATTATACTTTGCAGTCTGCATAACGATTGTAGAAGTTCACTTCTTTTGTATGAGAAAGAAGACTGTTCAATAAACCTTTTATTGAAAACGTCTGTCTCTCTATCTCTCTGCATCTCTGTAGAAACGAAGCATGCACGATTGACTGAGTGAAATACTTATCTATTGTTTCCGCGATTCTAGAGATATATTTCTTATTCTGGGGAAACAAAAGTTGTCATGTTTATGCGATTGTCAGAAACTAATCCCTTCTTGTGAATTCGAGAACGTTTCTAGTGACCTCTGAGCTAGCTGGCACTCACTATTAAGTTTAGTATATTCGATAGAGACCTGGTTGAGCTCATTTTTTTACTTTTTATTTTTTATTAAGCTACTCCAAATATAGTACAAAAGATAATAGAAATATTCAAATACATCAGTAATTAATATAGAAAGGACATATATAATTCATAACATTAGTTTAAGAAGATAAAACCTTGCATTATTACATAAAATATCATACAGCATAAGGCCAAAGATCTATATATAAGAGAACAGCCAGGATAAAAGATAGAGAAGAAACAGTTCATCTTTAAGCGTTTCTTATATCGCTACTCCAGGCGGCAATTGGTAGCCAAATTTTGCAGCTACGTATTCTAGAGTTTTTCCCTCTAGCTGCATAAATGGCTTTTTCTTGGTTATAGATTCCTAGAAAGCGAGTTAGCCAAATTTGAAAATTCGGGGGATCCACCTCCTTCCAGTGAGCTGCCAATATTATCCTATAAACCACCGTGCCTCAAAATAAACAAGTTTCTTCTTCCCTGCTATGTCTAAGAGAACTATCATAGCCAAGTATATAGAGTGTAGGTGATTCCGCTACTTCATGGCCGAACACTTCCTCACAAAATTTGGATAGCATTTTTTTAAATGATGCTAATTTACCGCATTCATAGAACATATGTACCAAGTTTGCAGGGCCTATTCCACATCTAGGGCATTCATCATTTATTCTTTTGCCCCAAGCATATAACTTGGCAGGTGTATAATATAAATTATAAATAGTTTTATATAGTTGTGCTTTCAAGTTAGATGATAGGAATAGCTTGGATGTGAACAACAGAGAAATATCAAAATCTACATTGGGATTAATAAGTTTACCCGCCCACGATGTCTCTATATGTTCCAGATTGTCTTTCTGTTTCTCCATTAACATATCATATATAGTGCCTATCCTAGTTAAGCGTTTCCCTATATGCTCAAGAAAGGGAATGCTCTCAGATGTAATGCACAAGTTACTTACCTTCGGTAACGATATATCTGTTAGAAACAGTAGTTAGTATTAGATTCCTTACCTTGCAATATACCCAGGCGTCAGACTGGATCCAGAAACTTTTGCGTAGCAGTACCCTTGCGCGTCGGTAGGCATCGTCTGCGGCTCCGCGTCCGTCGTCGGCATCGTTGGCGCCGGGATGACGTCGCCGGAGTACTTAGACACTGCCCTCGCGTGCTGACGTCAGTTCTTATACACAGCTTTTCCGCGCCAGAAACGCAGAGCCATGATAAAAACCAACACTGGTGCCAAGAAACTAGGGCCCTCAAAGGGATGAACCTTAACCCTAGATATCGGTTCGCAGAACGGGGAGGATGGGTGGGGTGGTAAGGAATCTAATACTAACTACTGTTTCTTACAGATATATCGTTACCGAAGGTAAGTAACTTGTGCATCTGAAAGAAACAGGTTAGTATTAGATTCCTTACCTTAGAATAGATACCCCAGCAATACCAACCCCTGTGGTGGGTATGCGAACCAATGATCACACCAGAAAGTCCTGGAGAACGAAACGGACGAAAAAGCCATCTCTCCGGACTTGGCTGTCCAGGCAGTAGTGTCTTGCGAACGTGTGCAGCGAGGCCCACATAGCTGCCTTACAGATGTCCTGCAAGGGGACTCCCCGACCCAGGGCAGTAGTGGCCGCCGTGGCCCGAGTGGAATGGGCACGTAGCCCCACAGGAGGCTCCTTTCTAGCCAGAGAGTATCAAGCCTTGATGCACAAGACGGCTCATCGAGAAATGGTCCGCTTGTGCACCGCCCGACCCTTCTTAGCGCCCACGTAACCAACAAAGAGTTGGTCATCCACCCGGAACAGGCTGTGCAATCCAGATAGAATGAGAGCGCACGTTTTGGGTCCAGACGGTGGAACCTCTCTTCCTCTTTCGAGGGATGCGGAGGCAGAAAGAAGGTGGGCAAGGTGATGGACTGCCCGAAGTGGAAGGCTGTGACTACCTTGGGCAGGAAAGAGGGTCGCGTCCGCAACACAACTTTGTCCGGATGGACAGAAAGGAAAGGAGGTTTAGAGGAAAGAGCCTGGAGCTCACTTACCCTCCTGGCAGAGGTGATGGCAACCAGGAAAGCAGTCTTAAGAGTAAGGAGACGTAGAGGACAGTTATAAAGTGTCTCGAACGGAGCGAACATCAGATAAGCCAGAACAAGGTTCAAGTCCCACTGAGGCATCACGAAAGGAACAGGAGGGAACATAAGAGTGATGCCCTTCAAAAACCTATTAACAACTAAGGACTTGAACAAAGAAGGCTGATCAGGGAGCCTTAAGAAGGCGGAAATGGCAGAGAGGTAGCCCTTCAGAGTGCCCAGAGACAAGAGAAAGAAGAAAGAAGAGAACCTCTGAAAGAGGGGCAGAAAGGGGATCCACAGCCTTTGCTGTGCACCATGCCACAAATTTGTTCCACCTGCAGGCGTATACCGATTTTGTGGAGGGACACCTGGCTGCCAGAATCACATTACAGACTTCAGGAGGCAAGTCAAATGGACTCAACTGCCGCCACTCAATCTCCACGCATGTAAATGGAGACTGGACAGGTTCGGGTGGAGGACTGTCCCCTGCTGCTGTGACAGAAGGTCCTGAAGGGGCAGACAAATTGGGGGATCGACAGACATGCTGAGTAGCTCGGGATACCAGTATCTTTGTGCCCAGTCCGGAGCCACAAGGATGACTTGGGCCCGGTCGCGTCTGATCTTCTTCAGCACTCTGGGCAGAAGTGGTATAGGGCGAAAGGCGTACAACAGACCGCAGCTCCACTCGCAACGAAAAGCGTCTCCAAGCGAGTGCAGCCTTGGAAATTCCAACGCGCAGAACTGATGACATTGCGAGTTCTCTTCTGCGGCGAATAGATCTAACCAAGGCTCTCCCCACTGCTGAAAGAGGCCTTGCGCTACGTCAGAGTTCAGACGCCATTCGTGATCCATCATGCACCGACGGCTGAGTTTGTCCGCCCTGGCGTTCAGAGAACCTGCCAGGTGTTGAACCACCAGGGTCACGTCCTGATGTTCCAGCCACTGCCAGAGGCGCAGAGCCTCCTGGCATAGGGTCCACGACCTCAGCCGGCCCTGTTTGTTGCAGAACCACATGGCGGTGGTGTTGTCAGTGAACACCTGCACTACACTCCCCCGGACAGAGGGGAGGAATGCCTTCAGTGCAAGCCGGATCGCCCGCAGCTGCAGAAGGTTGATGTGGAGCCGGGACTCCACCGGAGAAGAGAGGCCTCCGATCTCCGCCTCTCCCAGGTGGCCCCCCCAGCCCTGGAGGGACGCGTCCGTCACAACTACGTGCTCCGGTTGGGGTAGGGAGGTGGATCTGCCGCTGACCCAATCGCCACCACTGCAACTGTCTTGCAGTGCCCTCCGAGATCAAGACATGGTCGGACAAGTTGCCCTGATGCTGGGCCCACTGAAACTTCAGGTCCCACTGCAGAGCCGGCATATGCCACCTGGCGTGATGCACCAGAAGGATGCAGGAGGCCATCAGCCCCAGAAGCCGCAGCGTCAACCTGACCGATGTGAGAAGTTGGCCTGATATATGATGCTCACTAGTTCTAGTTATCACCTTGAATCAGTCCAAACAACCCTTATGGTGATTGGTTGTAAGTCAACCTTATAGACCAGCTATCCTAATGGTAGCATGGACAATGCAGTCTTAGGCTAAACTCTTTTGGCATGTGAAGCCAGCTGTTTTACCACATATAACCCCTTGAATACCAGATGAAAGGACACCACACAGGTTGTTATGAAAATAAACAATATATTTATTAATAACAAACACCTCTGAACTCTTTATGAGATCAGAGGGCTAAGCACATGACAATCTCTTAGGAAAAATACGATAAGTTGCACAAAATTACAATGGTGCCCTAGGGGCATGGCAAACCATATACTAAGTAAATGGTATAAGGAAATCGATAGAAGGAATGGAGCTGTCCAGAGGCTGTAGGATCGCTGGGACTACACTATCCTAACTTTAGGTAAGTAATAGGAGGCCCACGGGACGCGTGTGCAGAGTGTGAACTCACACGAGGGATGCGTAACAACGTCTATGGAGAGTACAGTTCAAGAAAAAGGTGAGTATGGACAATCCTGACTGGTTAGGACTAAAACGACTGTGAATCTGGACACTAGGAGAGTTAATCTACCCTTGAGCACCGAAATGCTCTTGTTACCTCACCCACGGGCTGCGGGTGCATAGGTGCGAAGTCGTGTTGGGTTTCTGCGTTGAAGTCTATGGAGACTGGAAGAAAAGATGCAGCAGGCGACCAGGAGGAAGATGTTCGGTGTGATCCAAGGGTGGATCAGGGATGCTGAAGACCTGAAAGCAGAGGGGACAATGTTCTAAGTCACTAGCCAGTGTCGGGAGTGGAACCAGGAAGGAACCAGATGTCGTCGTCGCGATCAGGTGAAGAGTGGACGCTTGTCTCGGCAGCCACGTGGACCAGGAGGTGTCTTCGACGACCAGGATGGAGGCACGAGCTGTCCCACGCAGGCTCTCGCTGTCAGCGGCGTCGGATCCGGATTTGGAGTCAACAGGCCTTGGCAAAGGCAACCCACGCGGTGAGTGGAAACGGCATCTTGAGTGGACCAGGAGGGTCCAGGGTGCTCCTCTTTTGGAAGGGAGCAAGGGCCAGTCTGGAGCAACCAGACCAGCAGTGTAGTTTTCAAAGATCGGCGTCTAGGAGGTCACTAGCCAGCCGGCAAGTGACCAGACAACGCGTCGAGCAGCAAACAGGCAGAAGGGCCCCACGCAGATCTCGTGGATGCTGGAGGGCTGATCCTTCGGTGCAGGAGCTGCTCGGGGCTGGGGCTTCTCAATCCCCAAAGCACATTGTCGAGTTTACCTCAGAAGTCGTGCTGGAAGCGAAGTGCAGTTTCTCCAAGATGGCCGGTCCCACGTGTCTCGTCGCAGCCACGGATCTCAGCTGTGCTGCAGATGTGAGTTGAGGTCGGAGAGGTCTGGGAATCTGGGTCTTGTCGGGCTCTGAAGTCTGGATTCTCGTGGGAAGACGACAAAGTGAAGCTGATGGACGCTTGATGGTGCCTGCAGTTGCAGGGTGGACACTCCTTGCCCACAAGGGAGATTCTTCGGTCTTCTGTGGAGCAGAACGTCGAAGTCCAGAGTTTCTTCTTGTAAAGTTGTTCAGGATAATCTAATTTGGAATGGGACCAGCTCCTACCTGTATCCTGCTAAAGGGGGCTGTACTACGACTAGGTCCCTCCTATGGGTGGGACCTGGAAGGGGGGTGGTTACACCCCCTATCCTTTGTCCGGTTTCGCGCCAGAGCTGGGGATGGAGTGCCCCAGCAACTGGTTTGAACCGGTGTATGCACAGGGCACCTTGTGTGCCCCAGGCATGTCTCATTCCTTTCAGGCCTGTCCTACCCAATACACAAAATCCTGTCTGGGGTGGTGCTAGCACCTCCCAAGGCAGGAAACCCTTTGTCCAAGCCTCCCTCGCTGGAAGGACTCCCAGCAGCAGGAGGTCAGACTTGTGTCTGTGGTGGCAGCATCCATTTTGTGATGCCAAGGCTCGAGTTAACTTTAACCGGGGTTCACAGTTACATACATGTCGTGTCCCTCTAGAAGGGTGGAATGCTACCCCCGTCGCCAGAACTGGCGAAGGGGTAGTATTCCAAATCGTATGACACCTTACTCGACATGTTTTGATAATGCTAAACCAAAGTTAGCATTCAAGCGCGAGGATTATAATGCACTTAAGAATATATGGTATAGCGTTATCATGGAACAGCTATTAGGACTTGGTTCCACAAGCTGCAGACGGCCTCAGCTCATGCCAGAGCACCATCTCACATAATTCCAAGCACTCTGCCTTCAGGATTGATAAGGCCTGCCATAGGAGTGACTGATAGGAATCTATGTGTCCATTTTGGGGTTAGATATAGGTATACTATATCTACAGCAAAGGGTGATTACACCACCTTGCCCCAGCTGTCTTACCAGCCAGTTGTGTCTGTTTAGATGGTCAGCCAGGGGTGGCATAATACATGCTTCAGCCCCTGGTAGGCCTTGGGTTCACCTATGCCCTGGGTACCTAAGGTACACAATACAGGGGCTGATAAGGTGCCCCTATACCAATTGGTAAATGCACCTAAAGTACATGGATGTCAATTTAGAGAGAGAACAGCTAGGCTGTGGGTCTGATTAGCAGGCCCACAGCCAGGGAAAGTCGTGAAGCAAAAAGCAAAAATCTGGGGTGACCATAGGATTGCAGACCCTACTCTCCTACAACCGAGACCCGGGATAACGGCTGAAAGATCGGAATCAGAGCCTGAATATCCCAAACCCGCTGTTTGGGAGGATAAACCCGAAACTGCGCCGAGTCTAGAACCGCTCCGATGAAGAGGAGCTTCTGAGAGTGACACAGGTGTGACTTCGGCACATTGATGGAGAACCCCAGCAGGTGCAGGAGGTTGGCTGTAGTCTGGAGGTGGCTGACGACTGTCTGGGGCGAGCCCGCCTTCAACAACCAGTCTTCGTGGTAAGGGAAGATTGAAACCCCTAACCTGCGCAGATGAGCTGCGACCACCACCATCACTTTCGTGAACACCCGTGGGGTACTGGTAAATGCCGAAGGGCAGCGCGATAAACTGAAAGTGCTCGTGGCCTACCGTGAACCGCAGGTAGCGCTGGTGGGCCGGCAGGAAGGGGATGTGAAAATAAGCGTTCTGCAAGTCCAACGCTACCATCCATTCTCATGGGTCCAGGGCAGCTAAGACCTGAACCAGTGTCAGCATCTTGAACTTTTCCTTCCAGAGGAAGCCGTTGACGTTCCGCAGGTCCAAGATAGGGCGTAGGCCCCCTTTGCCCTTCTTGGGAACCAGAAAGTAGTGGGAGTAGCAAAGACACCCTTCTTCTGGCCCAGGAACGCGCTCGATGGCCCCCTTGGCCAAGAGGGCCGTAACTTCCTCTCGCAGAAGATTCAAGTGATCCCCCGACACGTGGTGGTACTGCGGTGGCATGGCTGGAGGGGTCGCCTCGAAGGGGAGGGAGTAGCCCCTTTGTACGATTTGCAGCACCCACCTGTCCAACGTGACAGTGCGCCAGTGGAGGAGGTGATGGCGAACCCTGCCCCCCACTGGCGTCACGTGGGCCTGAAAGCTCGGACTAGGAGGGCTTTGAGGCGGATGCTTCGGGGGTGGATGTGGACTGGCCTCGCCGTTTTCCCCGGGCACCGCCACGGCGGTTATCACGTCTGCCACCGCGCTGGATGTTAGTCTGCGGCTGGCAGGACGTGTGAGGGCGCCCCTTCCGTGGCCACGAAAGCAGCTAAAGGCAGCAGTTTGCTGGCCCAGGAACGACAGGCCCAAGGACTTGGCCGTAGCACTGGAGTCCTTAAAGCGCTCAAGCGCACTGTCTGCCTTGTCGTCAAAGAGGCGACGGCCATCAAACGGTATGTCCATAAGGGTGTTTTGGACATCAGCCGAAAAGTTGGCGGACCTCAGCCAGGCGTGGCGATGAACCGCCACCGTCGTTGCCATCGCCCTGCCTAGCGAGTCAGTTGTATCCAGTCCACACCGGATGGAATACCGTGCCGCATCTCGACCCTCCGCAAGGGCTTGGGCGAGTTTAGTCCAGGCCTCCTCCGGACATTGTGGCAGCACGACCGCGACCATGTCTCACAGAGAGTCGAAAAAACGGCCCAAGAGACACGCGGTGTTAGCTGACCGCAACCCCAAACTCAGTGAGGAGAACATCTTCTTACCCTACTGTTCGTACCTCTTGAATTCTCGATCGGGGGGAGACGTCGGGAATGCGGTCTGGGAGTTAGGAGCCTGTATGACCAGGCTCTCAGGAGTGAGGTGGGTGGACAAGAAGCAAGGGTCGCCCGGAGCCGGGCGGTGGCATCTGGCCACGTTCCTATCTACAGGGGGACCAGTAGCGGGCCTGGACCAAGTGCCCAGAAGACCGTCAGACAAGGCCTCATTAAACGGCAACAGAGGCTTCGAAGAGTTTGCTTGCGGTTTAAGGACCTCAGTGAGGAGGTTAGTCCTCGCAGCCGCGACGGGGAGTTCAAGGGATAAGGCCTTGGCCGCCCGCGTCAACACCACACTATAGGCAGCCCCCTCCTCCGTAGCCACGGTAAGAGGGGAGACAAAACCAGTGTCTGGCGAAGCGTCCAAACCACAGGCATCCCCTAACTCACCTGCCCAGTCCTGATAAGACTGGCACTCACGTGCCAGAGGGTCCTCAGACTCCTCCCAATCCACCTCGCCACCCATCTCCTGGTACTCATGGCCAAAAGATGGGGCCGGATCATAGAAGAAAAAGTCTTCTCTCGACGTTGAATGTGGCGTCGAGCTGCGCCTCTCTGGCGTCGGAACCGGGTCGAGGGGGGGGGGGGGGGGGGGGGGGGACCGGGGATGACGTCGTTCGGGGACGGCATCGGAGGAGACACCCTAGGGGCCGGCGAGGTCGTAAGGTCAACCGGCGACGACCCGGATCTGGAACCGGATCCAGCGGGGCCCTGCGGCGTCGGGTCCGAAGTAGCCGACCAATTTAAGTGAAGGCTTGGGAATGATATTGTGTATCTCATTAACATGACCTCATCTGGTAAACGTGAACAGACTACCAAGTTGTAGAACAAAGAATACCTGATTTTAATATGGACAGAGATATTACATCAACGTTATTACCACTGTAAAAAAGACATGGAGTGCCTACGAAAACACACATACTGAAGAAGATGTAATTCCATACCTTCTCTCTCTTAAAGCCAAACCTTTTTTTACCAGTATATCAGAAACCTCAACAAGCTGACCACTCTCGTTACTGCAGAACATTTTCACCATTAGAGGACATTCAGAACACTTGCCCTGCAGGAAATTGAAGACAACTGTTATTAAACACATCAATTACATACGAGGACAATAAAACTGCACAACAAAAAACAGCAAACGTTTACAACAAAAATCAACTGTATTCTCAGTAATGATCCAGGAAAAGGGTTAAGTTACTTTTATGTTAACTCTCATATGGTCAGGGCCATGTTTTTTCCCACATTCATAGCTGTGGGCACCTGCCACCTTGTGGCGGGACTTGCGCTTTGCACACAAGTAATCGATACACATGTCCCTTATGCGGTCCGCCATAGCTTGTTGCGTTCTTGAAACAAGCAGTGGTAAAGCCAATCAGTCTTGTTGGAGAAAGTTGAGCGAACAATGTGAGGGACGTCGCCAATGCCCGGCCAGCCATTTTAAAGGTATAGCAATGAAACATGGGTTTCTATACTTTCAAGATGGCTAACGCATTGTGTAATAAAACGTGCATTGTCGTGTCACGTGTCTTTCACACTGACATGAGGTAAAAACAGAATGTTTCAAAATGTAATTAGCCAGCAATCTGGAAAACATAGAAAGCAATGTTTTCATTATTTGCTATACTTTTACCAATGGCTGGCGGCCACTAGCACTGTTATTTACTATTTCCTTATCACTATTATATTTTTATTATAATCACACAATATGAATAGGACATCGTTCTCCGATAATTTCTTTAATAATCTGCTCATTTAATCCTCAAGAGGTGAAACATATAGCTACTCGCTCCTCATTACTGCTCCATGCACAAAGAGACTGAGGGGCCCGAAAGACGGTTACCTATTGAACTGGAGAAGATTGCATGTTCCACAATATGTTTATGGCTGTTCTAGATTGCGCTGTAAGAGATTGTTCTGGGTCTTCAATGATTCAGTCCTTATTTGTAAGTGTGTACACTACTTAGGTGGATGGTAGTTAGATCTCTTAGTCCGTGGGGAAACCCTTAAATACACAGGGTGTTGAAACGTTCACAAACCCTCCCTTTTGGTCGACTCTTTTCATGAATCCAAAAGGAATGCCATACAAATCCATGCAACGTCCTTTCTGACCTTTTTAGGTCTCGCGTAGTGATGCAGCGCTTTGCGAGGCATGTAGAATATACTGTAGCATGGAAGCTTTGTGGAAGCTCCGCCCACTCTCTGCCCATTGGCTTTTGTCTGAAATGCTGCCTTCCGATTGGTTTGAGGCTTCTTAGTCCCTCCTCATTCGTCTCTTGTATCCTTCTACGGCTACCTGTCCCTTTACTTCCAATAGTAATTTTCTTCCCCTGTCTTCCCCCGCCTTCCCCCCTCCCCTCCCGCAGTTTGTGACTTCTCAGACAACACAAGCCCCCCCCCCCCCCCACTCCTGTTCATACCTTCTTCCCACCCGCAGGTCCGATTTTAATGCAATAGGATTTGTGTAAAATCATTGTGCATGCCACCTCTGCCTCCTGGAGTTTCCAGTAAAATTGCATAACATTAATTAACCAACCAAGGGTCACAAGGAAGGTCTGTTTACTCTATGCACAGTTCGCGCCTGTGACTTAATGTCTGAAAGTCAGGTCACAAGTCCTAAAAAAAGAAGTGGGGGGACGCAGTTGTGAGAAGTTGGCCTGATATGGGATGTCCACTAATTTGTGGGCACCCTGTATCAGTCAAAACAACCCTTATGGTGATGGTTGTAAAGTCAACCTTATAGACCAGCTATCCTAGTGGTAGCATGGACAAAGCAGTCTTAGGCTAATACTTCAGAGAGCATGTGAAGCCAATGGTTTTACCAATAATAACCCCTTGAATACCAAATGAAAGGACACCACACAAGGTATATATCAAATGTATATGTATTTATTACTAACACAACCCCTCTGCACTCTTTATGAGGTCAGAGTTCGAGATACAGCACAAGTTACTCAATAAGCATACTATAAGTTGCACAAATACAATTCTGCCCTAGGGGCCTCACGAACCATATACTAAGTAAGTGGTTTAAGAGCCACTTCAGGAAAGGTGAGTAGGCCTAGGGCATCGCTGGGGCTACACTGAACAACCAAAGGTTAGGAAGTAGGAGTCCCACAGGATGCGTGTGCAGTGTCTAAACACACACGCGAGTTACCATAGACTTTCAATGGGAACGTAAAAGTTACAAAGTAGTTGATTTCGGACACTTCCGGATGGACTACGGGAAAACCCAGTTAAAATAGGACACTTGGATAGTTGTTACCCACGGGAGCACCGGAGTACTCGAGTTACCTCACCCAGGGAAGCCAGGTGCATAGGTGTTCAGATGCTGCAGGCGACGAGGAGGTAGATGTCCGGGTGGATCCAAGGGTGGATCGGAGCAATGAAGAACCTGAAAGCAGAGGGGACAGAGTCTGGGTCACTAGCCAGTGACCAGGAAGGAAGCAGGGAGGAACCAGGCGATGTTGAGATGCAATCAGGTAAAGATGCGAAGCTTGTCTCTGCAGCCACGTGGACCAGGAGGCGTCGACGACGACCAGGAGCTGGATACGGACTGTCCCACGAAGGGTCTCGCTGTTGGCGGTGTCGGCTTCGGATTGGAGTCAACAAGCCTTGGCGAAGGCAACCCACGCAGGAAGGGAAGATCGGCTTCTGTTCAGACCAGCAAGGTCTGGGGAGCTTCCCCTTCACAGGAAATCAGGAGCAACCCCAGAGCAACCAGGCAAGTGGTGTTGATTCAAAAGGATGTCTTCAGGAGGGCCACTAGCCAACGGGCTAGCAACCGCGAAGACATGTCGAGGAGAAATGCAGGCACAGGCCCTACGCGGCACTCGTGGAGTGTGGAGGGCTGAGCTTCGGTGCACTTAGGGCTCAGGGTTGGGGCTTCTCAAGTGTGAGAAGTTGGCCTGGTATATGAAGTTCACTATTCTAGTGAGCACCTTGCACCAGTCCAAACAACCCTTATGGTGATGGTTGTAAAGTCAACCTTATAGACCAGCTATCCTAATGGTAGCATGGACAAAGCAGTCTTAGGCTAAACTCAAGAGGGCATGTGAAGCCAGCTTTTTTACCATATGTAACCACTTTAATACCAAGTGAAAGGACACCACACAGGTCATATATAAAATATATATGTATTTATTACGAACACAACCCCTCTGAACTCTTTATGAGGTCATAGGCACAAGCACATAACAAGATACTTAATTATCATACAATAAGTTGCACAATATACAGTAGCACCCATGGGGCACGTCAAACCATATACTAAAATAGTTGTATAAGAACCGCGTCACGATCAAAGGATAGGCCTAGGGCTTAGGGAATCGCTGGGGCTACACTGTACTACCAAAGGATAGGAAGTAGGTGGCCCACGGGAGGCGGGTGCAGTGTCTTTACACACAAGCAAGTTACCATAGAGTTAAAAAGGGAACGAAAGAATTGGAAACTAGTTCTTTTAGGGCACTTCCGGATGGACTAGGAGAAAGCTACTTGAAACTTAGACACTAGGATAGTCAATACCCACAGGAGCACCGGAGTACTCGCATTACCTCACCCACAGGAAGCGGGTGCATAGGTGTCAAAATGTGTCGGGTTTCGTCGCTGAATCCTATGGAGCCTTGAAGAAAGATGCTGTAGGCGACCAGGAGAGAAGTGTCCGGTTGGATCCAAGGGCGGATAGAGGATAAAGAGTAAAGCAGAGTCCCCTCTCCTGAAAGCAGAGGGGACTGTCCGGACTGTCCCCTCCCCTGAAAGCAGAGGGGACAGTCCGGGTCACTAGCCAGTGACCAGGAAGGAACCAGGCGATGTCGTGAAGCTTGTCTCTGCAGCCACGTGGACCAGGAGGTGTCGACAACGACCAGGAGTTGGGCACGGACTGTCCCACAAAGGATCTCGCTGTCGGCTTTTGGATTGGAGTCAACAAGCCTTGGCAAAGGCAACCCAAGCAGGAATCGAAGATGGCTTCTGGATCAGACCAGCAAGGTCTGATGGGCTTCTCCTTTTCAGGGAAGCAGGGGCCAGTCTGGAGCAACCAGACCAGCGGTGTAGATTCAAGGTTTTGTCGTCATAGAGGCCACTAGCAAACAGGCAAGTGACCGGACAGACGCGGCGAGCAGGAAAATGCAGAAGGGCCCCACGCAGAACACGTGGAGTGTGGAGGGCTGATCTTCGGTGCAGTTGGTGCTCGGAGCTGGGGCTTCTCAATCCCCAATGCACAACTTCGAGGGTGCCTCAGAAGTTGCACGGAAAGCAATTCGCTGGGTTTCCAAGATGGCCGGTCCCACGTCTCGCGTCGCATCCACGGGTCTCAGCTTTGCTGTGGCTGTGGATCGGGCTGAAGGAAGTCTGGAAGTCCGGGTCTTGTCAGGCTCTGTGCTCGGGCTCCGAGGGGAGCGTCGACAAAGCAAACCATTGATCGCTTGATGGTGCCTGCTTGTGCAGGGTGGTCACCCCTTGACCACAAGGTAGATTCTTCAGTCTTCTATCTTCAAGTAGAACGTTGAAGGTCCAGAGTTTTGTTTCAAGTTTCAGTCAGGATTAATCTAAAGTCTCTAGACTCAGCTCCTACCTATATACCAAATTTAAGGGCTGGATTACCTGCTAGGTCCCTCCTATGGGTGGGACCAGGGAAGGGGGTTGTTATACCCCTTTCCCTTTGCCCAGTTTCACGCCAGAGCTGGGGCTGGAGTGCCCCAGCAACTGGTTTCAACCGGACTATGCATGGGACACCTTGTGTGCCCCAGGCAGTGTCTCATTTCATTCAGCCCTCCCTGCCCCAATACACTATGGATTGTCTGGGGTGGTGCTAGCACCTCCCAAGACAGGAAACCTATTGTCCAAGCTTCCCTCGCTGGAAGGACTCCCAGCAGCAGGAGGTCAGACTTGTGTCTGTGGCAGCAGCATCCATTTTGTGATGCTGAGGCTCTGGTTAACTTTAATTAGTAGGAATAACATGTCTTCTCCCTCTAGAAGGGTGGAATGCTACCCCCGTCGCCAGAACTGGCGAGGGGGTAGTATTCCAAAGCGTATGACACCTTACACGACATGTTTTGATAAAGCCGAACCAGAGTTAGAATTTAACCGCGAGGTTCATAATGCACTTAAGAGTATATGGTATGGCTATATCCTGGAACAGCTATAAGGACATGGTTCCGAAAGCTGCAGACAGGCTCAACTCATGCTAGAGCCTCATCTCACATAAAACCAAGCACTCTGCCTCCAGGATTGTTAAGGCATGCCATAGGAGTGACTTATAGGTGTATATGTGTCTAGATATAAGGTTAGATATAGGAATACTATATTTAAGCAAGGGGTGATTACACAACCTTGCCCCAACTGAGTGATCAGCCAGTTGTGTCAATGTGAGTGGCCAGCCAGGGGTGGCATAATACATGCTGCAGCCCCTGGTAGGCCTTGGATGCACCTATGCCCTGGGTACCTAAGGTACAATATACAGGGGCTCATAAGGTGACCCAATGTCCAATTGGAGATGTACCTAAAGTACATGGAGTCCATTTTACAGTGAGAGCAGATAGCCTGGAGCCCTGATTAGCAGGATCCCAGGCCAACTAAGTCGAAAACCAGCTAAACACTAGGCAAAAAAAATCTGGGGTAACCATAGTCAGGTATCCACCTTCCTACATCAAGTCCCAATGCACAACTTCGAGGACGCCTCAGAAGCTGCACAGTTAGCAAAAAGCAGGTACTGCAGGTAGTCCGGTCCCACGTCTCTCGTGTCCGCCACGGGTCTCAGCTTTGCTGTGGATGTGGGTCGGGACAGAGAAGTCTGGAAGTCCAGAGGCTGCGTCGCTAAGTCTTCGGGCTCCGGCGGGAGCGTCGATAAAGCAAACCGGCAAGTCACTGACGGTGCCAGTTTGCACAGGGTGGTCACTCCTTGACCACAAGGGACATTCTTCAGTCTTCTAGTTGCAGTAGAATGTCGAAGGTCCAGAGTTTTGTTTCAGAGGTTCAGTTCAGGATAATCTAATGTCTCTAGACACAGCTCCTAGCTTTATACTAATCTAAGGGGCTGGATTACCTGCTAGGTCCCTCCTATGGGTGGAACCTGGGAAGGGGGTGGTTACACCCCTTTCCCTTTGGCCAGTTTCGCGCCAGAGCTGGGGTTGGAGTGCCTCAGCAACTGGTTTGTACCAGGCTATGCATGGAGCACCTTGTGTGCCCCAGGCAGTGTCTCATTTCTTTCAACCCACCCTGCCCCAAAACACTATAGCCTGTCTGGGGAGGTGCTAGCACCTCCCAAGGCAGGAATCCTATTGTCCAGGCCTCCCCTGCCGGAGTTTCGTCCAGCAGCAGGAGGTCAGACTCGTGTCTGTGGCAGCAGCATCCATTTTGTGATGCTGAGGCTCTGTTTAACTTTAACCGGGTAAAGCAGTAACTACATGTCTTCTCCCTCAAGAAGGGTGGAATGCTACCCCCGCCGCCAGGACTGGCGAGGGGGTAGTATTCAAAAGCGTATGACACCTTACACGACATGTTTTGATAAAGCCAAACCAAAGTTAGCATTAACCGCGAGGATTATAATGCACTTAAGAGTATATGGTATGGCTATATCATAGAACAGCTATAAGGACATGGTTCCGAAAGCTGCAGACAGGCTCAGCTCATGCTAGATCACCATCTCACATAAATCCAAGCACTCTGCCTTCAGGATTGTCAAGGCCTGCCATAGGAGTGACTTATAGGTGTATATGTGTCTATATATAATGGTAGGTATAGGAATACTATACGTAAGCAAGGGGTGATTACACGACCTTGCCCCAGCTGAGTGATCAGCCAGTTGTGTCAGTTTGGATGGCCAGCCAGGGGTGGCATAATACATGCTGCAGCCCCTGGTAGACCTTGGATGCACCTATGCCCTGGGTACCTATGGTACACTATACAGGGGCTCACAAAGGTGACCCAATACCCAATTAGGAATGTACCTAAAGTACATGGTATGAATTTAGAGAGAGAACAGCTGGGCTGTGGGTCTGATTAGCAGGCCCACAGCCACACTAAAGTCGAAAAACCAGAGTATCACAGCCAAAAGTGGGGGTGACCATAGGAAGCAGACCCTACTCTCCTACAGCTGTCACCGGAAGTGACGTCACAACAGGAAGTGACGTCACGAAAGGTGGCTTTGATCACGTCCCAGAGAGGCCAAAGAGTGAAGTCTAGCTGTTTGGCAGGGGGGACGGCGTCCACCCGGTAAAATAAGTGGGGGGACGCCTTCCACCCTGTGGGAACCCAACTCGAGCCCTGCTGAAAGTACGGGGACAGCTGCATTTGTTAGAAAGGATTTGAATGGCTTCATTTTTTCTGGGGAGCGCTGGTTACCTTCTGCGAGGGTCTCTAAAGTTATTTTCTGGGATGGCTGTCTTCAAGGAAATCATCTTAGAACATTGAAAGCGTGACCTGAAGCACAAATTACTTACCTTCGGTAACGATATATCTGTAAGAAACAGTAGTTCGTATTAGATTTCTTACCTTAGAATACCCCCAGGCGTCAGACTGGATCCGGAAAATTTTGCGTAGCAGTACTACTGCGCGTAGGTAGGCGTCGTCTGCGGCTCCGCATCCGTCGGCGGCGTCATTGGCGCCGGGATGACGTCGGAGTACTTAGACGCCGCCCTCGCGCGCTGACGTCAGTTTTTATACATAGCTTTTCCGCGCCAGAAAAGCAGAGCCATAATAAAAAAACCAACACTGGTGCCATGAAACTAGGGCCCTGAAAGGGGATGACCTTAACCCTAGATATCGGTTCGCAGAACGGGGAGGATGGGTGGGGCGGTAAGGAATCTAATACCAACTACTGTTTCTTACAGATATATTGTTACCGAAGGTAAGTAAATTGTGCATCTGAAAGAAACAGGTTAGTATTAGATTCACTACCTTAGAATAGATACCCCAGCAATATTAACCCCGGTGGTGGGTCTGCAAACCAATGCTCACACCAGAAAGTCCTGGAGAACGGAACAGCCAAAGAAGCCATCTCTCCGGACTTGGCCGTCCAGGCAGTAGTGTCTTGCGAACGTGTGCAGAGAGGCCCACGTAGAAGCCTGACAGATGCCCTGCAAGCGGACTCCCCGACCAAGGGCAGTAGTAGCTGCCGTGGCCAGAGTGGAATGGGCCCTCAGCCCAACAGGTGGCTCCTTTTTAGCCAAAGAGTAGCATACCTTGATGTACAACACGACCCACCGAGAGATGGTCCACATGTGCACCGCCCGACTTTTCTTAGCGCCCATGTAACCAACAAAGAGTTGGTCATCCACTCGGAACTGGCGTGTGCGATCCAGATAGAATGAGAGCGCACGTTTTGGGTCCAGACAGTGGAGCCTCTCATCCTCTTTCGAGGGATGCGGAGGCGGAAAGAAGGTGGGCAAGGTGATGGACTGCCCGATGTGGAAAGATGTGACTAACTTGGGCAGGAAAGAGGGTCGCGTCCGAAACACAACTTTGTCCGGATGGACAGAAAGAAAAGGAGGTTTAGAGGAAAGAGCCTGGAGCTCACTCACCCTCCTGGCAGAGGTGATGGCAACCAGGAATGCAGTCTTGAGAGTAAGGAGACTAAGAGGACAGTTATGAAGTGGCTCGAAAGGAGCGCACATCAGATAGGTCAGAACAAGGTTCAAGTCCCACTGAGGCATCACGAAAGGAACAGGAAGAAACATATGAGTGATGCCCTTCAAAAACCTATTTACAACTGGGGACTTGAACAAAGAGGGCTGATCAGGGAGCCTTAAGAAGGCGGAAATGGCAGAGAGGTAGCCCTTTAGAGTGCCCAGAGCAAAGCCCTGCTGGGCAAGAGAAAGAAGAAAGAGGAGAACCTCTGAAAGAGGGGCAGAAAGGGGATCCACAGCCTTTGCTGTGCACCATGCCACAAATTTGTTCCACCTGCAGGCGTATACCGATTTTGTGGAGGGACGCCTGGCTGCCAGAATAACATCTTAGACTTCAGGAAGCAAGTCAAATGGCCTTAACTGCCGCCGCTCAATCTCCACGCATGTAAGTGGAGACTGGACAGGTTTGGGTGGAGGACCATCGCCTGTTGCTGCGACAGAAGGTCCTCCTGAAGAGGCAGGCGAATCGGGGGATCGACAGACATGCGGGGTAGCTCGGGATACCAGTATCTTTGTGCCCAGTCCGTAGCCATAAGGATGACTTGGGCCCGGTCACGTCTGATCTTCTTCAGCACTCTGGGAAGAAGTGGTATAGGCGGAAAGGCGTACAACAGACCGCAACTCCATTTGCGACGAAAAGCGTCTCAGAGCGAGTGCCGCCTTGGAAATTCCAACGCGCAGAACTGATGACATTGCGCATTCTCTTCTGTGGCAAATAGATCTAACCAAGGCTCTCCCCACTGCTGAAAGAGGCCTTGCGCCACGTCCGAGTTCAGACGCCATTCGTGATCCATCGTGCACCGACGGCTGAGTTTGTCCGACCTGCCGTTCAGGGAACATGCCAGGTGTTAATCCACCAGGGTCACGCCCTGATGTTCCAGCCACTGCCAGAGGCGCAGAGCCTCCTGGCATAGGGTCCACGCCCCCACCCCGCCCTGTTTGTTGCAGTACCACATGGCGGAGGTGTTGTCTGTGAACACCTGCACTACACTCCCCCGGACAGAGGGGAGGAATGCCTTCAGTGCAAGCCGGATCGCCCGCAGCTCAAGAAGGTTGATGTGGAGCCGGGACTCCGTCTGAGACCAGAGGCCTCTGATCTCCGCAACTCCCATGTGCCCCCCCCCAGCACTGGAGGGACGCGTCCGTCACAACTACGTGCTCCTGTTGGGGTAGGGAGAGGGACATGCTGCTGACCCAATCGCGGCCCGTGAGCCACCACTGCAACTGTCTTGCAGTGCCCACCGAGATAAAGACATGGTCGGACAAGTTGCCCTGATGCTGGGCCCACTGAAACTTCAGGTCCCACTGCAGAGCGCGCATCCGCCACCTGGCGTGATGCACCAGAAGGATGCAGGAGGCCATCAGCCCCAGAAGCCGCATCGTCAACCTGACAGACTCTGGATAATGGCTGAAAGATTGGAATAAGAGCCTGAATATCCCGAAACCCACTGTTCCCGGAGGATAAACCCAAAACTACGCCGAGTCTAGAACCGCTCCGATGAAGAGGAGCTTCTGAGAGGGACACAGGTGTGACTTCGGCACATTAATGGAGAACCCCAGCAGGTGCAGGAGGTCGGCCGTAGTCTGGAGGTGGCTGACGACTGTCTGGGGCGAGCCTGCCTTCAACAAACAGTCGTCAAGGTAGGGGAAGACTGAAACCCCTAACCTGCGCAGATGAGCTGCGACCACCGCCATCCCTTTCGTGAACACCCGTGGGGCGCTGGTAAGGCCGAAGGGGAGCACGGTAAACTGAAAGTGCTCGTGGCCTACCGTGAACCGCAGGTAACGCCGGTGGGCCGGCAGGACGGGGATGTGAAAATAAGCGTCCTGCAAGTCCAACGCTACCATCCAATCTCCCGGGTCCAGGGCAGCTAAGACCTGAGCCAAAGTCAGCATCTTGAACTTCTCCTTCCGGAGGAAGCCGTTGACGTTCCACAGGTTCAAGATAGGGCGTAGGCCCCCTTTGCCCTTCTTGGGAACCAGAAAGTAGTGGGAGTAACAACCACACCATACTTCTGGCCCAGGAACGCGTTCGATGGCCCCCTTGGCCAAGAGGGCCGTAACTTCCCCTTTGCCCTTCTTGGGAACCAGAAAGTAGTGGGAGTAACAACCACACCTTACTTCTGGCCCAGGAATGCTACCCCCGTCGCCAGAATTGGCGAGGGGGTAGTATTCCAAATCGTATGACACCTTACTCGACATGTTTTGCTAATGTTATACCAGAGTTAGCATTTAACCGCGAGGTTGATAATGCACATAAGAGTATATGGTATAGCGTTATCATGGAAACAGCTAAAGGACTTGGTTCCGAAAGCTGTAGACAGGCTCAGCTCATGCTAGAGCACCATCTCACATAATTCCAAGCACTCTGCCTTCAGGATTGTTAAGGCCTGCCATAGGCGTGACTTATAGGTGTATATGTGTCCAGATATAAGGTTAGACATAGGTATACTATATCTAAGCAAGGGGTGATTACACGACCTTCCCCCAGCTGAGTGATCAGCCAGTTGTGTCAGTTTGGATGGCCAGCCAGGGGTGGCAAAAGATATGCTGCAGCCCCTGGTAGGCCTTGGATGAACCTATGCCCTAGGTACCTATAGTACACTATACAGGGGCTCATAAGGTGACCCAATATCCAATTAGGTATGTACCTAATGTACATGGAGTCCATTTTATAGAGAGAGCAGATAGCCTGGGACCCTGATTGGCAGGATCCCAGGCCAACTAAGTCGAAAACCAGCTAATCACAAGGCAAACAATTTGGGGTAACCATAGTCGGGTATCCACCTTCCTTCCCCCCCCCCCCCCCCCAATGAAAGGAGATAAGGCTATCCTTGACCAGGTAAGCCTATATTGCCTAAGTGGCCATATAAGGAAGTACCTGCACTAGCATGGTTAAACCCCCTGTCTCATGGTCCACTAAGCAATCCCTCACCCTAGGGGTATCAGAGGGTCTTCACCATAGGGAATCACTACCTGTGGTGCGTTTTGGCAAAGTAAAAGGCTGGTGTTGAGATGGAGTACTGAAGTGAGGCTCCTCTAATTTAGGGCTCAGCTTCCTCCAATCATCCTCCACCATGTGTGCCTTTCTTTCCTTGACTGAGTTGCACTGTGCTCTCAGGGTCAACCTCTGGCTACCTAAAGCTGGAGGCTGGGTCCCTTTTGTTGGCTTACTGCAGAGATAGGTCAGGTTTGGGGCCCTTAGGTCCCAGGTTTGCAGTGCCCAACAGAGTCCACCTGGGGGAGGCTCCTAACTAAGTGTAAGGGAGATCCCTCAGGAGTTTTTGAAATTTTCACCTTGCTAAGGCTGCTAGGTTTGGTGCCCCTAATCTGCTGATGGGGGTGTTCTTGTGGACAGGGGGCCACTTGGGGTCCACTGGCCTCCCTGACCTCTACAGCCCTGGGCTGACTGAGGCAGGGTAGAGAGGGGCAGGTTACCTGCTCCAGACTGGGTCCCACCTTGGAAGGGTCCACTGACATCAGAGGCTCTGTCAGGCCATGCCTGGCTACCTCTGGGGCAGTTTCTTCACAAGGGGTGGGGTCAGTTCCCTGAGGAGGCTGACTCACCTAATATCTGGTGGGAGGGAGACTTTTCTTCCTCCCCAATGCTCTCTGTCTGTGTGGAGTGATCCATAGTTTCAGGCTTCACAACACAAAAATCTGTTTGAGTTTGGGCTGTAACCATTACAGCCCTACCAACCTTTTCAGGAAGGAACTCTGTTTGGGTGTGGGCTGTGACCATCACAGCCCTGCCAACCTTTTCAGGGAAGTCTGCCTGAGCTTGGGCTGTGACCATCACAACCCTTCCAACCTCTTTAGGAAGGAATTCTGCTTGAGCTGGGGCTGTAGCCATCACAGCCTTTATAACCTTTTCTGGAAGGCCTACCATTTTGGAATGGGTTTCTTGATCTACCTCAGCCCAGGCTGAGATCTCTACATCATTTCCCAGTAGACAATCTACAGGCAAGTTTGTAGACACTGCCACTCTCTTAGGGCCAGTGACACCTCCCCTGCTGAGATTTACTACTGCCATGGGATGATCTTTCTGCACTCCATCAATGTTAGTCACCTGATCGGTGAACCCAGGTAGAAGTTGTCCTGAGGGGACTAGACGGTCAGTCACCATAGTGATGCTAGCCCCTGTGTCTCTGTAGGCTTCAACTTTCTGGCCATTGATGTGGGGCTCCTGTCTGCACTTGCCCAAAGTGTTGGGACAAGCAGTGAAGTTGGCAAACCCCATGCCATTTTCACAGACAAGAGTAGCTGTGGTAGGGAACCTGGTTAGGTCAGAGTCCACCTGAGTTCCCAAAGTAAACCCAGCCAAATTCTTGGGGGCACTCCCACCACCTAGGGGATTACTACTAATAGTAACAGGAGGTCTGGGAGTATTACATGGGGGAATGTTTTCCTTATTGTTGGCCTTTGGGCAGCTGCTGTCAGTCTTCCAGTGACCAGGCTGTTTACAGACATGGCAATAAGGTTTCTTTTGGTTAGAGGAAGTGTTTTGGGACCCACCCCCACCATTGGAGTTTTGGGGCCCTGTGGAGGACTTGTCTTTTGATTTATCCCCACCTTTCTCATGAGGCTTGGTAGAATCTTTCTTCTGGTCACCACCCTGATTTTTAGGCCTAATCCTGGTTCTGACCCATTTGTCTGCCCTCTTACCCAATTCTTGTGGAGGGGTCAGATCTGAGTCTACCAGGTGCTGGTGTAGAAGCTGGTTTTTACAATTACTAAGGATCTGCTCCCTCATATTCAAATTATTCAATCCTTTTAAGTCCTGTACTTTGCTGCCCAATAACCAGCCCTCCAGAGCCTTAGTAGCACAATCTACAAAATCAGTCCAGTCCGGAGTCTGTCTCTTCTGGGTATCCCTGAACATCAACCTGTACTGTTCAGTGGTTAAGCCAAACCCATCAATCAGAGCACTCTTCAGGACAGTGTAATTGTTAGCATCCTCATAACTAACTGTGAGGAGCTTATCTCTACCTTTTTCTGAAAAGAAGAGCCACAAGATTGCTGCCCACTGACTTTGAGGTACCTGCTGTACTTTGCAAGCCCTCTCCAAAGCAGCTCAGCTCATGCTAGAGCACCATCTCACATAAAACCAAGCACTCTGCCTTCAGGATTGTTAAGGCCTGCCATAGGAGTGACTTATAGGTGTATATGTGTCCAGATATAAGGTTCGACATAGGTATACTATATCTAAGCAAGGGGTGATTACACGACCTTGCCTCAGCTGAGTGATCAGCCAATTGTGTCAGTTTGGATGGCCAGCCAAGGGTGGCAAAAGATATGCTGCAGCCCCTGGTAGGCCTTGATGCACCTATGCCCTAGGTACCTATAGAACACTATACAGGGGCTCATAAGGTGACCCAATATCCAATTAGGTATGTACCTAAGGTACATGGAGTCCATTTTATAGAGAGAGCAGATAGCCTGGGACCCTGATTGGCAGGATCCCAGGCCAACTAAGTCGAAAACCAGCTAAACACAAGGCAAACAATCTGGGGTAACCATAGTCAGGTATCCACCTTCCGACACAACCCCCCCCCAAAATGAAAGGAGATAAGGCTATCCTTGACCAGGTAAGCCTATATTGCCTAAGTGGCCATATAAGGAAGTACCTGCACTAGCATGGTTACTCCCTGTCTCATGGTCCACTAAGCAATCCCTCACCCTAGGGGTATCAGAGGGTCTTTACCATAGGGTATCACTACCTGTGGTGCGTTTTGGCAAAGTAAAAGGCTGGTGTTGAGATGGAGTACTGAAGTGAGGCTCCTCTAATTTAGGGCTCAGCTTCCTCCAATCATCCTCCACCATGTGTGCCTTTCTTTCCTTGACTGAGTTGCACTGTGCTCTCAGGGTCAACCTCTGGCTACCTAAAGCTGGAGGTTGGGTCCCTTTTGTTGGCTTACTGGAGAGACAGGTCAGGTTTGGGGCCCTTAGGTCCCAGGTTTGCTGTGCCCAACAGAGTCCACCTGGGGGAGGCTCCTAACTAAGTGTAAGGGAGATCCCTCAGGAGTTTTTGAAATGTTCACCTTGCTAAGGCTGCTAGGTTTGGTGCCCCTAATCTGCTGATGGGGGTGTTCCTGTGGACAGGGGGCCCCTTGGGGTCCACTGGCCTCCCTGACCTCTACAGCCCTGGGCTGACTGAGGCAGGGTAGAGAGGGGCAGGTTACCTGCTCCAGACTGGGTCCCACCTTGGAAGGGTCCACTGACATCAGAGGCTCTGTCAAGCCAGGCCTGGCTACCTCTGGGGCAGTTTCTTCACAAGGGGTGGGGTCAGTTCCCTGAGGAGGCTGACTCACCTAATATCTGGTGGGAGGGAGACTTTTCTTCCTCCCCAATGCTCTCTGTCTGTGTGGAGTGATCCATAGTTTCAGGCTTCACAACACAAAAATCTGTTTGAGTTTGGCTGTAACCATTACAGCCCTACCAACCTTTTCAGGAAGGAACTCTGTTTGGGTGTGGGCTGTGACCATCACAGCCCTGCCAACCTTTTCAGGGAAGTCTGCCTGAGCTTGGGCTGTGACCATCACAACCCTTCCAACCTCTTTAGGAAGGAATTCTGCTTGAGCTGGGGCTGTAGCCATCACAGCCTTTCTAACCTTTTCTGGAAGGCCTACCATTTTGGAATGGGTTTCTTTTTTTTTTTTTAAAACCTTTATTAGCATCAAAAGGATATACAAGTCTAGGCCTACAACCAAATCGTCCGGCATCAATGTGTAAAGCGGTCAAAGGTTCCAAGGCAAACAGTACAGATTCAATCAACAAAAAGCAGCGGCAAAACAATCAAAAAAAAGGGGGAGAAAACACCAAGGAACCAGACGGCCAAGAAACAGGAGTAAAAAAGGTTAATTTTATAATATGGGGATAAGGAGTACGATGGGCTCACTTTCAATATAGAGGTGTCCAAATTCCCAAAACCATCCACAGAGACAATAAGGGGGCATGTGGCCGTAATACAGGAGAGGCAACACAATACACACCGGGAGACAAGGACATTTTAGACATAATCTACACGTGTCCATTATCATCTTCACCTGCCACCATCCAAACCGCAGCCAAGCCAGGACAGAGGGATCGGACAAACATTACATCAAAACCAACCCATCATAGTGACCTCTAGGAAAAAAGGGGGGGGGGTGAGGAAAAGGGGAGAGAGGGGGAAAGGAGGGGGAGGGGAGAAGGGCAAAGGGGAAAAAATGAAAAAAGGAAATGAAACACAAAAACGAAAGAAAGAAGACCACGCCGAAACAGGCGTCCCGTGGCGAGAGTACAGGAGAAAACAGGAGCATCCGTAACAAGGAGGGTACAGCAATCGAGACGAAAAGTAACCTACACAGAAGAGGAGGATCGAGAACGCCACACACCCCACCCCAAACACACCACGGGACGCAAGGACAGACGCGGCATTACTATAAAGAGATACAAAAGGGCCATAGAACCATAAAACAGACAACAAATAGAACCCACCCACCCATACCACCCTGCACCCCTGTAGAAGGCTATGGCCTGCCCTTCAGACAGCGTGCCTGTCGCCCTAAACCAGAACCCGAAATATAGCAAGAAAGAAAGAGAGAAGAATGAGACAAAAAGAAACAGAAACATGAAGAAAGAAAACAGGAGGGAGGAGCATGAGAACAGAAATCAATACGGTCGGCCGCAGCCCTCCGCCCAATCAGACAATCGCAGCAAAAAACAGACCAGGACGACACCATTTCAAGCGCCATAAAACTTACAGAGGAGAGGACCTCGCAATGGGTACAAAACAATCGCGCCACGAAGTCGTACCACAATAATTTCCAGAAGTCGCGCATATCACGCCCAGCCCTTCCGTACAACAAAGCCCACCCACCACATGACAATGGAAAGTGAGCTACTCAATACCAAACCAGCACACAATCGAAAAAAATATTTTCCGCCATGTAGACAAGGGGGGTCAATCGATACGCAAGTGAGCAAAAGTCCAAGGAGAGAGTTTATAGGCATCAGCAATCGCAGCACGGGTGATGAAGAGTAGGAGATCAGTTCTGCCGTTTGGGAAAGCGAGGGGTTCTCCGCAATAGGCAAATGCGAAGCCCTCGGTGCAGGCGGCAGTCCACCAATATTTCCGGGCATCCCAGCCGAACAGGGTCGCGACACAATGTCCAAGTCCCCGGGGTCAGAACCTCAAAAAGCAGGGAGTTCCAAAGTCACCGGCACACAAAAGGATCGTCGATCAGCGGCGGCAACACTTGCAGCAGTCGAGGGGGGCGAGGAAATGGAGTCTCTGAAACAAGAGGGAGGCAAGAAGAAACGGCTGCTCAAAATGGCGGCAGATCGTGGCGGGCTCCCGGGGACATCGGGGGCCAGGAAAGCGCGCAGGGATCGCAGAGCTGCCAGGATATCTCTGAGTGTAAGCTCCCGCTCACCAGACCAGACCCCCGCGCAATCAGGTAACCCAAGCCCGCCGCCACGAGGCGATACAAGTTCCAGATGGTCGGCCGCCATTTCACGAAGGCAGCCCAGTCGCCACCCTCCGCGACTCTCAAAAACAGTTCAAAACTGTAGAGACTTTACAGAGCTCCGGGGGGTTCCCAGCAATGGCAGCCTTGGTGCAGAAAGGATGTCTGCCCAATGCGGGTCTCCGCCTACACCAGCACCGGCGCCTCAAACAAGCAGAGTCCGGGCGCTGAGGTTCGGGGCCGCCGGACACAGCAGCGGCGGGGGGGGGGCCCACTCACAGAATCAGCCACCGGTGCATCTCCCCCACATCAGCCTCGCGGCCACCAGGGCAGGCCCGGATCAGGATCGCCGGGATGTTCGCACAACGGCTCTCCTCATGGGTTCACTCTCTCGACCGGGGCCAACAGTCGTCGGATCCCACCGGCTAGGTCCCGGTCCAGGCTCCACGGAGGCCCCGGTCTTGCGGAGGGCACAACTTCGGAACCGCTGCACGTCGAAACCTCCGGGCCAAACGGTAAGTACAAGTGAGGTGTTCCGTCTCCAATTCTTCGATAATGTGTCGTCTCCGGACAGGATACGATACAGGATAAACGATCAGGCCGGAGGGCTTCGGGAGCCGAGCTAAAAGGCGACCATTACGCTCGCGAGCTAGGCTCCTCCCTCCTGGAATGGGTTTCTTGATCTACCTCAGCCCAGGCTGAGATCTCTACATCATTTCCCAGTAGACAATCTACAGGCAAGTTTGTAGACACTGCCACTCTCTTAGGGACAGTGACACCTCCCCTGCTGAGATTTACTACTGCCATGGGATGATCTTTCTGCACTCCATCAATGTTAGTCACCTGATCGGTGAACCCAGGTAAAAGTTATCCTGAGGGGACTAGACTGTCAGTCACCATAGCGATGCTAGCCCCTGTGCCTCTGTAGGCTTCAACTTTCTGGCCATTGATGTGGGGCTCCTGTCTGTACTTGCCCAAAGTGTTGGGACAAGCAGTGAAGTTGGCAAACCCCATGCCATTTTCACAGACAAGAGTAGCTGTGGTAGGGAACCTGGTTAGGCCAGAGTCCACCTGAGTTCCCAAAGTAAACCCAGCCAAATTCTTGGGGGCACTCCCACCACCTAGAGGATTACTACTAATAGTAACAGGAGGTCTGGGAGTATTACTTGGGGGAATGTTTTCCTTATTGTTGGCCCTTGGGCGGAGGCTGTCAGTCTTCCAGTGACCAGGCTGTTTACAGACATGGCAATAATGTTTCATTTGGTTAGAGGAAGTGTTTTGGGATCCACCCCCACCATTGGAGTTTTGGGGCCCTGTGGAGGACTTGTCTTTTGATTTATCCCCACCTTTCTCATGAGGCTTGGTAGAATCTTTCTTCTGGTCACCACCCTGATTTTTAGGCCTAATCCTGGTTCTGACCCATTTGTCTGCCCTCTTACCCAATTCTTGTGGAGAGGTCAGATCTGAGTCCACCAGGTGCTGGTGTAGAAGCTGGTTTTGATCATTACTAAGGATCTGCTCCCTCATAATCAAATTATACAATCCTTTTAAGTCCTGTACTTTGCTGCCCAATAACCAGCCCTCCAGAGCCTTAGTAGCACAATCTACAAAATCAGTCCAGTCCGGAGTCTGTGTCTTCTGGGTATCCCTGAACAACAACCTGTACTGTTCAGTGGTTAAGCCAAACCCATCAATCAGAGCACTCTTCAGGACAGTGTAATTGTTAGCATCCTCATAACTAACTGTGAGGAGCTTATCTCTACCTTTTTCTGAAAAGAAGAGCCACAAGATTGCTGCCCACTGACTTTGGGGTACCTACTGTACTTTGCAAGCCCTCTCCAAAGCAGCTCTGCTCATGCTAGAGCACCATCTCACATAAAACCAAGCACTCTGCCTTCAGGATTGTTAAGGCCTGCCATAGGAGTGACTTATAGGTGTATATGTGTCCAGATATAAGGTTAGACATAGGTATACTATATCTAAGCAAGGGGTGATTACACGACCTTGCCTCAGCTGAGTGCTCAGCCAGTTGTGTCAGTTTGGATGGCCAGCCAAGGGTGGCAAAAGATATGCTGCAGCCCTTGGTAGGCCTTGGATGCACCTATGCCCTGGGTACCTATAGTACACTATACAGGGGCTCATAAGGTTGGATAAATATACTTTATTTGATTTTAAAAATATCATAAAAGGGTGGACTTATCACCATGCAAACGTTAATTACATCATAAGAACAACGCAAAAACAACTTTAAATCAAGTTAAAAACTGAAATCATAAAATGTGCACAATTACCAGAGTTGTCAGCTTGAAAGCAGAATAAGTCATAGGCAGAAGCCAGGATTCTTCCAGTTTTAATGCTACAAGTGCTTGCCTCAAGGTCTTGTATGTTGGGTCTGGTAGCCCGGCCTGTTTTTCAACTTCTGACCAGCAAAGGTGAGCCAGGGATTCGTCAGCTGCGTCCCTCATACGCCAATAATATTTGGCCAGTGCTCCTTGTTTTGCCGGGAGCTGGTTAGTGAGACCAAACTCCAAACGAATTTGAGCTTGGGAGATATGGCGTGGGATTGAAAAGAGATTTTTGAACAGCCTGGATTGGGCGAGATTTAGCACTGCAGAGTCCCGGGATGCCAATAATTCAGAGCCATATGTTAGTGATGGCAGAAATTTAGCGGCTGCAATTTAAAGAATGTGGCCGGTGGAATGTCCGCTTAGTTGCTTTTGAACGGTTTTAAACGCAAATTAAAGCTGTTTGGCTTTGGATTTCCCCTGTTCCAAGTGCTTTTTAAACTTTAATTGGTAGTCCAGTAAGATTCCCAGGTATTTGTATTGGTCTACCTGGGTTAGTGAGGTTGAATTTATCTTCCAGACGAATCTTTGTTTTTCCTTTCGAGAGCCGCAGAAACATAGGATGTTTTTTTTTTTTTTTTAATTTATAGTCAGTTGTGCGTTCGAGAGGTACTGCGACAGTTTGGAGATCAAGCGTTGTAGACCGATGGGGGTTTTTGAGAGGAGCACAATATCGTCTGCGTATTGTAGACTTATTATAGGTGAGTGGGCCAATTTTGGTGGATCACCCTGGATGGCACATAGGTCACTTTCTAGGTCCGCTGTGTAGATGTTAAAGAGGCTGTGGGCCAGTACGCAGCCTTGTTTTAAGCCGTCAGTTGTATGGAATTTCCTTGTCAGGCGACGACAGTCTCCTTTTTTCACTTGGACCCAGGTGTCTGAATAAAGCTCGATAATTGCTCCCAATAACTTTGGCGGCACGCCCCAAGCTTTCATTTTGGCCCAAAGATTGGATCTGGGCACTTTGTCAAAGGCCGCTTTTAAGTCCAGGAAACAAGTATACAGCGGGTGGAGTTGTAGATTGCTTTGTTTGCAAGGAGGGTTAACGCAGATAGGTTGGTCAGGGTACCCAGTCCTGGCCGAAAGCCTGTTTGTGTCCGGGGAATTATCCCTGTGCTGCTCACCCAGGATTCCAGTTCTACCAACAGGTTGGAAGCGTAAATCTTGGCCTCCACATCTATTAAGGCTATCAGCCTATAGTTGTTAGGGTCTGAGCGGGACCCAGATTTATAGATTGGGTGAAGAATGCTGCCTCTTCATGATTCGGGGATGTTCCCGGACTTTAGACTTTGACAAAATAAGGGTGATAATTGGTTGGCCCAGAACGTTGGGTCTTTCCTGAATAAGGCATTAGGAAGCCTGTTTGGTCCGGGCGCTCCATCTGCTCTCAGTGATTTTATGGTGTTTGAGACCCGCTTTAGTGAGAACAATTCCATGTCTCCTGTATTCTTTGATGTTGATGAATTGCCAGTGGTTTTTAAAACTGGCTTTGTACCCAGGCTAGACTGGGGAAGCTCTTCAGGACTTTCGGCATTATTATCCTTGAGTGACTTATGCGCGGAATTGTATACTAAGTCGACGTGACTGCTCCAGAGCTGGTATATCCAATTAGGTATGTACCTAGGGTACATGGAGTCCATTTTATAGAGAGAGCAGATAGCCTGGGACCCTGATTGGCAGAATCCCAGGCCAACTAAGTTGAAAACCAGCTAAACACAAGGCAAAAAATCTGGGGTAACCATAGTCAGGTATCCACGTTCCGACACCTCTCTTCCTCTTTCGAGAGATGCGGAGGCGAAAAGAAGGTGGGCAAGGTGATGGACTGCTCGATGTGGAAGGCTGTGACTACCTTGGGCAGGAAAGAGGGATGCATTCTCAAGACAACTTTGTCCGGATGGACAGAAAGGAAAGGAGGTTTGAAGATAGAGCCTGGAGCTCACTTACTCTCCTGGCAGAGGTGATGGCAACCAGGAAGGCAGCTTTAAGAGTGAGAAGACGAAGAGGGCAATTGTGAAGTGGCTCGAAAGGAGCGCACATCAAATAAGTAAGAACAAGGCTCAAGTCCCACTGAGGCATCATGAAAGGAACAGGAGGAAACATGTGAGTGATGCCCTTCAAGAATCTATTTACAACAGGGGACTTGAAAAGAGAAGGCTGATCAGGTAGCCTTAAAAAGGCTGAAATGGCAGAGAGGTAGCCCTTGATAGTGCCCAGAGCAGAGCCCTGCTGGGCACGAGAAAGAATAAAGAGGATAACCTCTGAAAGGGGGGCAGAAAGGGGACCCACAGCCTTTGCTGTGCAACATGCCACAAATTTGTTCCACCTGAAGACGTATATCAATTTTGTGGAGTGATGCCAGGCTGCCAGAATCACATCACAGACCTCAGGAGGCAAGTCAAATGGCTTCAACTGTCGCCGCTCAATCTCCATGCATGGAGGTGGAGACTGGACAGGTTCGGGTGGAGGACCGTCCCCTGCTGCTGCGAAAGAAGGTCCTCTTGAAGAGGCAGACGAATCGGGGATCGACTGACATGCTGAGTAGCTCGGGATACCAGTATATTTGTGCCCAGTCCGGAGCAACAAGGATGACTTGGGCCTGGTCGCGCCTGATCTTCTTCCTTACTCTGGGCAGAAATGGTATAGGCCGAAAGGCGTACAATAGACCGCAGCTCCACTCGCGACGAAAAGCGTCTCCAAGCGAGTGCCGCCTTGCAAATTCCAACGCGCAGAACTGATGACATTGAGCGTTCTCTTTGGTGTCGAATTGATCTAACCAAGGCTCTCCCCATCGCTGAAATAGACCTTGCGCCACGTCCGAGTTCAGACGCCATTCGTGATCCATCATGCACCGGCAGCTGCGTTCGTTCGCCCTGGCGTTCAGGGAACCCGCCAGGTGTTGAACCACCAGGGTGACACCCTGATGTTCCAGCCATTGTCAGAGGCGCAGAGCCTCCTGACAAAGGGTCCAGGACCCCACCCCGCCCGGTTTGTTGCACTATCACATGGCGGTGGTGTTGTCCGTGAACACCCGCACTACACTCCCCTGGACAGAGGGGAGGAATGCTTCCAGTGCAAGCCGGATTGCCCGCAGCTCCAGAAGGTTGATGTGGAGCCGGGACTCCGCCGGAGACCAGAGGCCTCTGATCTCCGCCTCTCCCATGTGGCCCCCCCCAGCCCAGGAGGGAAGCGTTCGTCACAACTACGTGCTCCGGTTGGGGTAGGGAGAGGGATCTGTCGCTGACCCAATCGCGGTCCGTGAGCCACCTCAGAGATCAAGACATGGTCGGACAAGTTGCCCTGATGCTGGGCCCACTGAAAATTCAGGTCCCACTGCAGAGCCCGCATCCGCCACCTGGCGTAATGCACCAGAAGGATGCAGGAGGCCATCAGCCCCAGAAGCCGCAGTGTCAACCTGACCGAGACTCGGGATATAGGCTGAAAGATCGGAATCAGAGCCTGAATATCCCAAACCCGCTGTTCGGGAGGATAAACCCGAAACTGCGCAGAATCCAGAACCGCTCCGATGAAGAGGAGCTTTTAAGAGGGACACAGGTGTGACTTTGGCACATTGATGGAAAACTTCAGCAAGTGTAGGAGGTCGGCCGTAGTCTGGAGGTGGCTGACGACTGTCTGGGGCGAGCCCGCCTTTAACAACCAGTCGTCGAGACAGGGGAAGACTGACACCCCTAATCTGCGCAGATGAGCTGCGACCACCGCCATCACTTTCGTGAACACCCGTGGGGCACTGGTAAGGCCAAAGGGGAGCACGGTGAACTGAAAGTGCTCGTGGCCTACCGTGAACCGCAGGTAGCGCCGGTGGGCCGGCAGGACGGGGATGTGAAAATAAGCGTCCTGCAAGTCCAACACTACCATCCAGTCTCCGGGGTCCAGGGCAGCTAAGACCTGAGCCAAAGTCAGCATCTTGAACTTCTCCTTCCGGAGGAAGCCGTTGACGTTCCGCAGGTCCAAGATAGGGCACCAGAAAGTAGTGGGAATAACAACCACGACCTACTTCCGGTCCAGGAACGCGCTTGATGGCCCCCTTGGCCAAGAGGGCCGACACTTCCTCTTGCAGAAGTTGCAAGTGATCCCCCGACACAGTGGTACTGCGGTGGCATGGCTGGAGGGGTCGCCTCAAAGGGGAGGGAGTAGCCCCTTCGGACGATTTGCAGCACCCACCTGTCCAATGTGATGGTGCACCAGTGGAGGAGGTGACGGCGGACCCTGCCCCCCACTGGCGTCAAATGGGCCTGAAAGCTCGGACTAGGAAGGCTTTGAGGCAGGTGCTGCGGGGGTGGATGTGGACTGGCCTCGCCTTTGTCCCCTGACACCGCCACGGCGGTTACCACGTCCGCCGCCACGTTGGATGTTAGACTGCGGCCCGTGGCTGGAAGGACGTGAAGGAGCGCCACTTCCTTGGCCACGAAAGGAGCGAAAGGCAGACTGCTGCTGACGCTGGCCCGAGAGGCCCAAGGACTTGGCCGTAGCCCTGGAGTCCTTGAAGCGTTCAAGCGCATGATCTGCCTTGCCACCAAAGATGTGGCTGCCATCGAACGGCATGTCCATGAGGGTATTCTGGACTCGGGTAGAGTAGCAGTGCGCTTTACAAGTATCCCACATTTACATTTACATTTACATCAGTCGAGAAGTTGGCGGACCTCAGCCATTGACATCGCCCTGCCTAGCGAGTCCGTAGTATCCAGCCCACATTTTTTAATCTATTTTATTGGATTTTACATTTCATGCATTTCATACAAGCAGTAAATATCAAGAGTGGTACATTACTATCAATGCATTCCAGTGTGATGCCTGGCAGTGGCGGGGGATGTCAGCTAACAGATGACTCGGTTGTCAAGGGGGAGGGCTCCCCCTCGCCCCTTTTTAGCCGTAAATGCCCCGAGGCGATAACTAGATTATGCAGTGTTATGTGCACCTTAGTTCTCTGAGGCATGTGACTGTCTCTAGTCCAAAGTCCCTCGTGTCGGGCATCTTGAAATGCCTATCCAAATTCTAACTTCAACTAGGGAACTTACAAACGGGTGGGGGTGGGATCCGGGGAGGGAAGGAGGGGAGGGCTTCGGGGTCGTATAGAAGTGGAGCTAGAGTGACCATGATCCGCGTCGATCCACAGACTTCCTTGCGTCATGCCAGATGATGTTGTGGAGCCAAGATGGCCTTTTAGGAGGGGGTCGGCGGGTGGGGGGCGTCCATGGACCGGGGAGGGGGCTCGTGAGCCTGGTGTCGCGCGCAGGATCTGCGCTGGGTCAGTACCTGCGGACTGTGCTTGTTGAAAGCTATGCAGTAGTGTCGCCCATTCTAGTGATATGGGGCGTCGGGGTATGCCGCGGGCTTCTTCTTGGCAGATAAGGTCTTCCTCGACTGTGGCCCATTTCTTTACCGCCCCCCCACCAGGCCGCAATTGGGGGACCCTCAGCCGCGCGCCAATGCATAGCAATGCTACGTTTCACTAACAGTATAGCTAAGAGCGCAAACTTGGTCTCCACTTTCTTTTTTTTATTGCGTCTAAAGATACCCAGGGCGCAGGCTTCCCACTTGTGGAGCATTGTGAGGCCGGTGACTGTTTGCAGTGTAGTGTGTACTGTCGTCCACAGGGTTTGCAAACCAGGGCAGGACCAAAACATGTGCATGAGCGATGCATCCGGGGTTTTACATCGGGGGCATTCAAAGTGGGAGGTCGGGTAGAAGCGTTTAAGCCGTGCTGGTGTGAGGTAGGCACGGTGCAATATGTTGAACTGGACATTCTTGAATCGCTGGTTGCGGGACACTTTTTTGTGATGTTCTAGGGCCGTCCCCCACTCCCTGTCATGGAGACTACATCCGAAATTCTCCGCCCAGCGGAGTCGCAATCTCGATAGTGACAATTGTGTGAGTTAGATGGATTTGTATATCCATGTGATATGGTGTCTACCCGTTCCCATATGAAGCAGCGCATGTACCACTGGGTGAGTGGTAGGTTCCCCGTCCCTGAGGTCCCAGGTCCGCCCACAATACGCTACTAGTTGCCGATGCAGCAGGAATTGACCGGGCGGGAGCCCTCTCTCCTCGGTCAGGGCCGTGAACGAGGCTAGCAGACCGTCGGTAAACAGGGCCGCCGTTTCTGTGAGTTGGTGCTCCGTCCAGACCCGAAGGTCCCTCGCAGTGTAAAACTCCGATCCCCTCGGGAGTTCTGCTAGAGGTAACAAGGGGGAATACACCGGCGACCCCTTGGACATGCGATGGATCCGCATCGCGCAGGTCCTAGCGACTTTCACCAACAGTTAATGCGTTAGGTCAGGCTTAGTGCCCGGGAGTAGCATTCGGGTTAGTTCTGGGACTGCCAGCCTTGGGTCATCGTTTTTCCCAGGTTACGTTGTGCGGTCCAGCGCGACAGCCACTGAAGCTGTGCCGCCAAAAAGTAGGCTTCAAATGAGGGGGCGCCCATCCCTCCCCCGTCGCGAGGTAGCTGCAGAGTCGAGAGGGGCAGTCGACAGCGGCCCGCCCCCATATCAAGGATACCAGCATTGAGTTCAACTCCTGAAAGAAGGACCGAGGGGGGACCAGGGGGACATTTGCGAAGTAATAGAGGAGTCGAGGCACCATGATCATTTTCGATAATGCGACCCTGCATATGGGAGCCATGGGCAAAGTTCTCCAGAAACCGATTTGGCCTTTAAGGCCCCGGAGGGCACGGTAATGATTACCCTCCAAGAGGTCCTGTGGCTTGTGGTAGAGTCTGATTCCCAAATATCTCGGGGGATCCCCCGTCCACGCCAGTGAGGCATCTCCCAGGCGGATTTCCCTGTGTGGAGTATTCGGGTGCAGGGGGTAGCGAGAGGATTTCTCCCAATTCGCCTGTAGTCCCGTCGCCCTCTCAAAATCCGAGAGCGTGGTCCAGAGGGTGGTAAGGTCCACGGCAAAGTCCCTGACATAAATGAGGAGGTCATCCGCATAGAGGGAGACGCAGTGCATGCCCCCCCCAACGGAATGCCCTAGCGTTGGCCCGCCTCCCGCAGTCGTGCCACCAGCGGCTCCATTGCCAGGGCAAAGATGACGGGGGACAGGGGGCATCCCTGGCGTGTACCGCGCTGGATTGGAATGGGAGGGGAGACCGAATGACCTATCCGTACCCTTGTAGTGATGTCGGTGTATAACAGCCGAGTGTATGGGAGGAAGTGGGGTCCCGCGCCCGCCTTTTGCAGCACCTCGAAAAGATATTGCCACGCCAGGGTGTCGAACGCCTTCTCAAGGTCCAGGACGAGGCACGCCGCCCTTTGGAACCTACCTCGCACCCCATCCTGGACCTGGAACAGCCAGCGGAGATTCTGAGAGTTATTCCTCCCGGGGATGAACCCGCTCTGATCCGGATGGATCAGCCGAGGGAGAACTTCCGTAAGCCTGTCCGCCAGGATTCTCCCTAAATTTTTGCAGTCTGTGGTCAGCAGGGTTATTGGCCGATAGGACGTGCGAAGCAAAGGGTCCCGATCGTGTTTGGGGAAAGTCACCGTGTGGAAGCCCGCATCAACTAGGGTAGCAGGCCCACCTCTAAGGCTTCCCGAAAGACCGTGTCAAGCTGTGGGGCCAGCTGCTGTAAGAATGTGGTATAGAGTTCTACCGGGAATCCGTCATGACCCGGAGCCTTATTTTTAGCAAGTCGGCGAATGTCGAGTCTAACCTCTGCCACCGTTATCGGAGCATCGAGCACTGCTCGTTCCTCGTCTGTGATTTGGGCCAGAGCGTCTGTGTGTAGCATGTGTCGTATGTGGCCCTCCCTGTCTGGGGTTGTTTCCCTGTACAGTATAGTGTAAAAATCACAAAAGGCCAAGACTTGATCTGCTTGCGCATAGACCAACTCCCCCGCAGCGCCCCGGATGCCAGTGATCGGTTGTGTTTGCGTGTCCTGGCGGATGAGCCACGCCAGCAGTGTGCCGGCCCGGTCCCCTTCGCTGTGGGCTCTAGTGGTGTAGGTGCGGAAATTATAGCGCCGCAGATCCGCACACGCCTCCTCGTATTTGGTTTTGGCCTCTGCTATTTGTGTGGGGGAGACCGCTCGCTGATCTGCCTCTTTAGATAACTGCGCTACTTGCTGTTCTGTAATGTGCACTGCCCTCTCCAGGGTCTTCTTCACTCCTGTGATCTGTCGGATACATGCGCCCCTTAAGACTACTTTAAATGCATCCCATTCCAGGGATCTAGTCGCTGCACTGCCCCTGTTTTCTTCGAAGTAATGGCGGATGGTGTCGGCTTGGTCATTCTTGAACACCGGGTCCTGAAGGCAGTCTTTGGGGAGACGCCATGTGGGGATCGGCGGTGTGGGTGGGCGCCATTCAAGGGACACTGTGTGTGCGTCGTGGTCCGAGACTACGCTGCCCAGGTAGTCTGAGTGGGTGATGCGTGGCAGAAGAGATTGCGTACATAAAAAGCGGTCTAAGCGAATGCGCAGATTGTGTGGGATCGAGTGGAAGGAATACATTTTGGCGGCTGGGTTGAGGTGGCGCCAGGCATATGTGAGAGACCAATGGGCCGCCCAGGCCCGAAAAGCAGTTGTGTGCGCGTGGGCTGGGGAGTGTTTGGGTGGGGGGGGGGACCGATCTAATTCTAGGTCCATGGAGCAATTGTAATCCCCTCCCAGTATCCATGGGGAATGTGTGAAGCCTACTAGGGTACTCGTCAGCGTCCCCCAGAATGGTATTTGGTCCGTATTTGGGGCGTAGATGCTGCCTACGAGGATAGGTTGCCCGTCCAATATTCCCTCCAGTAGTGCAGACCGGCCCTAGGGATCTACTTTTCTGCTCAGTTCTCTGAAAGTTACTCCGGGACGAATCCAGATTAGTGCCCCTCTTGCGAATGCGGAGTACGTGGTACCGCAAAAAAGGCCTCACCATTTCCTCTGTAGCCTACCCATTTCCTCCCTCGTGAGATGTGTTTCCTGTAGGGATATGATATGCGCCTGTTGCCGCTTAATGTACGCATAGCGCTTCTGGCCGTGTGCATCCTCCGCACATTTAGAGTTAAAAACCTGATGTCCCTATGTGCCATGGTGGGTTCAATACCGCCTCTGGATGGCCCTCGGTCTTTGTCCGAGTGGGGTCTCCCATCCCGTGTTGTTGGGTGTCGTGTGTAGGAAGGTGGATATCTGACTATGGTTACCCCGAACTTTTTGCCTAGTGTTCTGCTGGTTTTTTACTTAGTTGGCCTGGGATCCTGCTATTCAGGACCCCAGGCTTACTGCTCTCTCTGTTAAAATGGACTCCATGTACCTTAGGTACATATCTAATTGGATACTGGGTCACCTTATCAGTCCCTGTACAGTGTACCTTAGGTACCCAGGGCATAGGTGTACCCAGGGCCTACCAGGGGCTGCAGCGTGTATTATGCCACCCCTGGCTGGCCATCCAAACTGACACAACTGGCTGCTAAGACAGCTGGGGCAAGGTGGTGTAATCACCCTTTGCTGTAGATATAGTATACCTATATCTAACCCCAAAATGGACACATATACTCCTATCAGTCACTCCTATGGCAGGCCTTATCAATCCTGAAGGCAGAGTGCTTGGAATTATGTGAGATGGTGCTCTAGCATGAGCTGAGCCTGTCTGCAGCTTGCGGAACCAAGTCCTTATAGCTGTTCCATGACAACGCTATACCATATACTCTTAAGTGCATTATAATCCTCGCGGTTATTGCTAACTTTGGTATAGCATTATCAAAATATGTCGAGTAAGGTGTCATACGAATTGGAATACTACCCCCTCGCCAGTTCTGGCGACGGGAGTAGCATTCCACCCTTTTAGAGGGACACAACATGTATGTAACTCTGAACCCCGGTTAAAGTTAAGCAGAGCCTCAGCATCACAAAATGGATGCTGCCACCACAGACACAAGTCTGACCTCCTGCTGCTGGGAGTCCTTCCAGCGAGGGAGGCCTGGACAAAGGGTTTCCTGCCTTGGGAGGTGCTAGCACCACCCCAGACAGGATTTTGTGTATTAGGTAGGACAGGCCTGAAAGGAATGAGACATGCCTGGGGCACACAAGGTGCCCTGTGCATACACCGGTTCAATCCAGTTGCTGGGGCACTCCAGCCCCAGCTCTGGCGCGAAACCGGCAAAAATAGGGGGTGTAACCACCCCCTTCCTGGTCCCACCCATGGTAGGGACCTAGTCACTAGTGCAGCCCCCTTTAGGAGAATAAAGGTAGGAGCTGGTCCTATTCCAAATTAGATTAATCCTGACAACTTTACAAGAAGAAACTCTGGACTTCGACGTTCTGCTCCACAGAAGAATGAAGAATCTCCCTTGTGGGCAAGGAGTGTCCACCCTGCAACTGCAGGCACCATCAGGCGTCCTAGCGGTTCACTTTGTCGTCCTTCCTGCCGGATCCAGACTTCAGAGCCCGACGAGACCCGGATTTCCAGACCTCTCCGACCTCTACCTACATCTGCAGCACAGCTGAGAGCCGTGGGTGCGACGAGACACGTGGGACCGGCCATCTTGAAGAAACTGCACTTCACTTCCAGCACGACTTCAGAGGCATCCTCGAGAAAGTGCTTTGGGGATTGAGAAGCCCCATTCCCAAGCAGCTCCTGCACTGAAGACCAGCCCTCCAGCATCCACGAGATCTGCGTGGGGCCCTTTTGCTAGATTGCTGCTCGACGCGTTGTCTGGTCACTTGCCGGCTGGCTAGTGACCTCCTAGACGACGAACCTTGAAATCTACACTGCTGGTCTGGTTGCTCCAGACTGGCCCTTGCTCCCTTCCAAAAGAGGAGCCCCCCCGGACTCTCCTGGTCCGCACCAGACGCCTTTTCCACTCACCGCGTGGGTTGCCTTTGCCAAGGCCTGTTGACGCTGAATCCGGAACAGACACCGCCGACAGCGAGAGCCTGCGTGGGACAGCTCGTGCCTCCATCCTGCACAGGCTAAGGGATCTTTCATCCGCGCCCTGTCGCTGTACCATTTCCTTAGAGCAGGGACACTCCCGCTGTTCAAACTGTACATACCGTTTGATCCCCAACTTCCCACCCAAGCCACGCTGGCTCGGGATGGCCCTGCTGAACTGCAGATCGCTCCCGAAGCACCAGGCAGAAATCAACATGCTCCTGCAGGATTCGGAAATTGAGGCCCTTTTTCTCACAGAAACCTGGCTCACCTCAGACTCGAGCCGGATATCATCCAATCACTCCCACCTGGCTACCTTATAAAGCACATGGACAGACCGTCCGGTATTGGAGGTGGGATAGCGATTATCTACAGAGACTTCCTATCTTGCCAATTTACGGAAAGCCCCATCTTGGACTGTGAAAACGTACATTTCTCTATCCATCTGCCTCCATCCACTGCCATTTCAGGGATACTAGTTTATCGCCCACCAGGACTGCAACGACGATTCTGTGATTCCCTAATGGACACCATCTCCTCCCTCGCCTGTCTATCCCCGAATTTCATGGTCTTGGGAGACCTGAATCTCCACTTCAATGACCTTACTAACAAAACAGCTGCCGATCTCAAAGCAGATCTAGCCTCCCTGAATGTCCACCTTCAAAGTAACCAGCCTACCCACAACAAGGGCCACTTGCTGGACCCCATATTTACCAACCTCACGAGATTGGTTGTAAATAACCCCCTCCCTGTCCCATGGTCAGACCACTTCTTAGTCCCCTTTGCGCTAAAATTCTCGGTTAAGACACCAGATAGACCCCCTCCCCAAGCACCCTCCCGTCCGTGGAAAAATCTGGATATAAACTCTTGGGCACAAGCACTTACTTCCACTATACCAGTACTGGACCCAGACCCCTCCAGAGCTGACGTCCAAGTTCACGGGTGGATTACCCAATCCCTCGACGTCACCCTGCCAGTCAAACCCTTCCCCAGTAAAAAGAGAACAGCCAAATCCCCGTAGTTCACTCAAGAATTACGTAATCTCAGGAAGAAATGCAAAAAACTCGAGCGCCGGTGGAGAAAGAACTGGACGACGGAAAGCAAAAACGAGTACAGGGCCGCCATCAAAAATTACAAAAATTGTATAAAAAACACGCAGGCAACCTTCTTCGAGGAAAAAATATCAACGGCAGCCAACTCTGCGAGAGAAACTTACCGCATCATTCGCTCACTCTCCAAAATCCCAGACCCCGTACCCACACCCGACCCATCGGGCACTAGATGCAACCAACTTGCTGAGTTCTTTTCATCAAAAACTTGATAAAATTCTTAACTCACTTCCTGCCCCCAATTCCTTTCAAATCCCAGCCATCCCCCCCCCCCCCCTGCTCCGAGGCTCCATGCCTCCAAACTTTCCCCCAGATTACCACAGAGCTATTTCTGTCCACTCTACAAACGGTAAACAGTGGTGCCCCATCAGACCCAGCTCCCATGAGCAAATTAAAACTGGTCGCCTCCACTGTTGCCCCTCCTTTAACCCACCTCATTAACACCTCTTTTACACTTGGCGCTGTTCCAGCCAACTGGAAAAAAGCCACCGTTAGGGCTCTTCTAAAGAAACCACACCTTGATCCCACGGACCCAACCAACTTCAGACCCATCTCCCTTCTTCCTGCTATCAGCAAAGTGGCCGAACGAATTGTCAATCACCAACTCTCCAATTTCCTAGAAATCAACAACCTCCTCCGCCAATCTCAGACAGGGTTTAGACCCGGACAGGGAACTGACACTGCTCTGCTAGCCGTGGTCGAAGAGGCAAGAACCATCATAGACGCAGGAGGATCAGTGGCAGTGATCCTTCTCGATCTGAGTGCCGCCTTCAACAGGGTGGATCATGCCATCCTAATCCACCGGCTAAGTCTGATAGGAGTCTCTGGCTCCGCCCTGTCCTGGATCAAATCCTTTCTGGAAAAAAGAACCTTCCAGGTGTCGGATGGCACAGCCGTGTCCAAAGCCCTGCCGCTACAGTGTGGGGTCCCCCAGGGCTCCTCCCTGAGCCCCACACTTTTTAACGTCTACATGTCCCCTTTAGAGGACGTTATTGCCCCATTCGCCATAAAAACAGTCATGTATGCCGATGACACCCAGCTGGTGGTCTCTTACAATCAGCTGAGCAAAAGCCTAGACAATCTGGAAAGGTGTCTCAAGAGCGTTTTCCACTGGATGTGTGAATCTCGATTAAAACTAAACAGAGAAAAATCCGAGATACTTCTCCTAGGAAACCCACACAAACTCCCCTCATCCCTTTCATGGCCTCCATGCATGGGAACGCCTCCTACCCTCAAACCCGAAATCAAAAGCCTTGGCATCTGGCTGGATCAAGATCTCAACTTCAAAACTCAGGCCAGAAAAACCACGGGCACCTGCTTTGGACTCATTTGAATGGCGCGAAAAATCCTCCATCTGATCCCCTTCCAATCAAGGAAGCTACTGCTACAGGGGCTGGTGAACTCCAGATTGGACTATAGCAACGTCCTGTACCTGGGGGCTCCGGCATCAGTTATTTATAGACTACAATGCGCTCAGAACGCTGCGGCCAGACTCCTAACCGGAACCAAATCGAGATGCTCTGCTAAACCGGCACTCAAAAGCCTGCATTGGCTTCCAGTCAAAGAATGGATTACCTTTAAGGCCTTATGCATTTCACACAAAATAATGCAAGGCAGAGGCCCCCCGATTCTGAGATCCTTTGTCAAACCCCATCACTCTACCAAACAACTTAGATCAGATTCCCTCTCCCTTGCCAGCGTTCCTAGAATAAAAAAGTCCCGTTCTGGGGATCGTTTGTTCTCTTACAACGCCCCAAAACTGTGGAACGCTCTCCCACTTGCCATGAGGAGAGAACACAATCTTCTGGCCTTCCGTAGGCAATTAAAAACTAGGCTCTTCCCATAAACTGTCACTTTTCTACTCCCCTTCTGGAATTTAGGTCATGTCAGCGCTGGGACGCCCTAGGGTAGCTACGCGCTTTACAAATCCCAATTCAAATTCAAATTCAAATTCAAATCCTGGTCGTCGAAGACACCTCCTGGTCCACGTGGTTGCAGAGTCAAGCGTCCACTCTTCACCTGATCGCGACAACGACATCTGGTTCCTTCCTGGATCCACACCGGTCACTGGCTAGTGACTTTGAACATTGTCCCCTCTGCTTTCAGGTCTTCATCTTCCTCGATCCACCCGTGGATCGCTCCGGACATCTTCCTTCTGGTCGCCTGCAGCATCTTTCTCCAAGGCTCCATAGACTTCGACACGGAAACCCGACACACTTTGACACCTATGCACCCGCAGCCTGTGGTTGAGGTAACAAGAGCATTTCGGTGCTCAAGGGTAGATTGACTCTCCTAGTGTCCAGGTTGTGAGAAGTTGGCCTGATATATAGTGCTCACTATTCTAGTGATCACTGTGTATCATACCAAACAACCCTTATTGATGATTGGTTGTAAGTCAACCTTTCAGACCAGCTATCCTAGTAGCATGGACACGAGCAGTCTTCAGGCTAAACTCTAGAGGGCGTGTTAAGCCAGCTGTTTTACCATCACATATACCCCTTGAACACCAAGTGAAAGGACACCACACAAGTTGTTATGAAAATAAAGGATATTTATTTATAACAAGTCTACCCTGAACTCTTTATGAGTCAGGGAGCTAAGCACAATACAAAACTCTTACGAAAATACTTTAAGTTGCACAATTTACACAAATGCCCGAGGGGCACGAAAAACCATATGCACAAAAAGTGGAATGCGAAATGCTAGCAGGTAAGTAACAAGATCCAGAGGCTTCAGGATCGCTAGGACTACACTCCTGAACCTTAAGATTACGAGCAGGAGGTCTAGGGAGTTCGGGTGCAGAGTGTGCACTCTCACGCGGGATGCGGGAAGAAGTCTATGGATGCTAGCGTTTCTTAAGTTACTGTTTCCGGACGAATCCGACTAGATAGACTAAAAACGACAAAGGATCTGGACACTTGGATAGTGAACCTGTGCTGGAGTACCGAAATACTCAAGTTACCTAGCCCAGGGGCCGCGGCTGCATAGGGTTCAAAAGACGTCGGGAATCCTCGTCGAAGTCTATGGAGCCTGAAAGAAGAAGTTGCTGGCAGGCGACCAGTGAAGATGTTCGGTGTGATCCAAGGCTGGATCAGTGAAGGAGATGAACTGAAAGCAGAGGGGACTCAGTTCTTAATCACTAGCCAGTGATTATGTGGGCACCAGGATGGCACCGGATGAAGTCACCTCGACCAGGTGAGTGGGCGACGCTGGACTCTGCAGTCACACGGGCTAGGAGGCGTTGTCGGCGTCCAGGCTGAAGGTGCGAGCTGTCCCACGAGGCTGTCGGCGATGCTGGACTCAGGATCTGAGCAACAAACCTTGGCAAAGGCAAGCCCACGCGGTGGAGTCAAGATGGCGTCTGGAGGGGACCAGGAGGGTCCGGGGTGCTCCTCTCTTGGAAGGGAGCAAGGGCCAGTCTGGGGCAACCAGACCAGCGGTGAAATCGTCGTGGTACGTCGTCAAGAGGGTCACTAGCCAACGGGCAAGTGACCGGACAACGTGGCAAGCAGCAAAGAAGCAGAAGGGCCCTACGCAGATCTCATGGATGCTGGGAGGCTGGACTTCGGTGCTGGAGCTGCTTAGGGTTAGGGCTTCTCAAACCCCAGTGCACTTACTCGAGGGTCTCTCGGGGGTCGTGCTGGAGAAGCGTCGTGCAGGTCTTGAAGATGGCCGGTCCCACGGGTCTCGTCACACCCACGAATCTCAGCTGGGCTGGATGATGTAGGTAGAGGTGAGAGATGGCAGGGAATCCAGGTCTCATCGAGCTGGGCAGTCTTGATCCGGAGGATGGACTTACAGCAAACCGCAAGAGCTTCGATGGTGCCTGCTGGTGCAGGGTGGCTACTCCTTAGCCACAAGGGAGAGTCTTCAGAAGAGTCAAGAGTTCCTTTCGTGGAAAGTAGTTTCAAGATTCAGAATTATCTAATTTGGGAAGGGGGCCTGCTCCTACCTTTATTCTAAAAAAAGGGGCTGGCACGCGACTAGGTCCTGCCCTAGGGGTGGGACCAGGAGGGGGGTGGTTACAACCCTCTCCTTTGTCCGATCTCTCCCCAGCTCAGGGGCTGGTGTGCCCCAGGGGACTGGTTTGAGCCGGCATATGCACAGTGAGCACCGGGGTGCCACTTGCAGTCACCTTCCTTTCAGCCCTGCCTACCTGGGATACACAAAATCCTGTCTGGGATGGTGCTAGCACCGCCCCTGGCAGGAAACCCTTTGTCCAGGCCTCCGTTGCTGGAAGGACTCCCAGCAGCAGGAGGGCAGACTTGTGTCTCGGTGGCAGCATCCATTTTGTGGAGCTGAGGCTATGTCTGACTTTAACCGGGGTTCACAGTTACATACATGTTGTGTCCCTCTAGAAGGGTGGAATGCTAACCCCGTCGCCAGAATTGGCGAGGGGTTAGTATTCCAATTTGCATGACACCTTACTCGACATGTTTTGATAATGCTATACCAGTTAGCATTTAACCGCGAGGATTATAATGCACTTAAGAGTATATGGTATAGCGTTATCATGGAACAGCTATTTGGACTTGGTTCCGCAAGCTGCAAACGGGCTCAGCTCATGCCAGAGCACCATCTCACATAATTCCAAGCACTCTGCCTTCAGGATTGATAAGGCCTGCCATAGGAGTGACTGATAGGAATATATGTGTCCATTTTAGGGTTAGATATAGGAATACTATATCTAAAGCAAAGGGTGTTTACACCACCTTGCCCCAGCTGTCATGCAGCCAGTTGTGTCTGTTTGGGTGGCCAGCCAGGGGTGGCATAATACATGCTTCAGCCCCTGGTAGGCCCTGGGTACACCTATGCCCTGGATACCTAAGGTATGCTGTACAGGGACTGATAAGGTGGCACAGCATCAATTGGTAAAATGCACCTAAGGTACATGGTTGTAATTTAGAGAGAGAACAGCTAGGCTGTGGGTCTGATTAGCAGGCCCACAGCCAGGGAAAGTCGTAAATCAGTGAAGCAAAAAAGCAAAAATGTGGGGTGGCCATGGGATTGCAGACCCCACTCTCCTACACAGGTATCCTGTTGTTTTAGTCGTAACTAGTGGGAACTGTCGTTTACTTACCTTTTCGTAATTTGTTCTGCCCATTGACTTTGTTCCGCATCTCGCGTGTGAGTTCACACTCTGCACACGCGTCCCGTGGGTCTCCCTTTACTTACCTAAGGTTAAGACAGGGTAGTCCCAGCAAACCTACAGCATCTGGGCATCTTCATTTCCTAAATCGTTCTATTTATACCATTTACTTAGTATATGGTTTGCCGTGCCCCCAGGGCACCATTGTAATTTTGTGCAACTTATCGTATTTTTCTTAAGAGATTGTCATGTGCTTAGCCCTCTGATCTCATAAAGAGTTCAGAGGTGTTTGTTATTAATAAATATACTGTTCATTTTCATAACAACCTGTGTGGTGTCCTTTCATCTGGTATTCAAGGGGTTATATGTGGTAAAACAGCTGGCTTCACATGCCAAAAGAGTTTAGCCTAAGACTGCTTTGTCCATGCTACCATTAGGATAGCTGGCCTATAAGGTTGACTTACAACCAAACACCATAAGGGTTGTTTGGACTGATACAAGGGGATCACTAAAACTAGTGAGCATTATATATCAGGCCAACTTCTCACATCGTGCATGAGGCTGTGCGACGTGGTATGTATATGCCCCTTCCCTACATATGGGGAGTAACTAGAGGTCATGGTGCATGAGGTGGGTGAACTGAGAACTGGGGTTGGGAAACTGTCCCAATACAGGGGACCTCTAGAACTAGTGAGCATTATATATCAGGCCAACTTCTTACATCGTGCATGAGGCTGTGCGACGTGGTATGTATATGCCCCTGCCCTACATATGGGGAGTAACTAGAGGTCATGGTGCATGAGGTGGGTGAACTGAGAACTGGGGTTGGGAAACTGTCCCAATACAGGGGACCTACCGCCTGGAGCGATACGTCCAAACTAGCCCTCCAGGTAAAGGAGAGTGTCTACAAACATTTTAATAACAATGGGGTGGTGGTGCTTGCATGCGAGGGGGTTTGCGGACCGGGGTGCGCAGGATTAATGTGCCTCATCTGATCCCTGCCAAGTGTGGAACCTTGGGGTGTGCAGGCCAGGAGTGGGCCTCGGGGGTGCAGTGGAGTTCCCTGGCCTACCCGAATTTAGGGCCTCCTGCGTATGGGTGCTGCCAGGGGTTGGGAGCAATGCTACTCTAGCATACTGCAACGTGTGTCTCTACGCGCTCTTCAGTTTATGAGATCGGCCGTCTGTGGCGTAACTCTTGGCATGGTGATCGAGTCCCCTTTGGACGATGATCCGTCGCGGTCATCCTCCACCGCGGAGAACAGCTGTGGGGCCCCATCCACGTCGTCCGAGCGTGGCGAGGTCTGTAGTGATGAGACTGCTCGGAGGACTTCCCGGCGTTCTTGCATGATGAGTTCCAAATCCGGTGAGTTTGATGCGGGAATACGCGTCATGGTGTTCCCCCCCATTCGCCCCCTGTTTTGGCTATGTTTCCTGGGTCGCTGTGGCCTGTGTCTCTGCACACGTTCAGGTCCGGGCCCAGGGAGTCGCGGACAGTGCATATCCGCCCAGTCTCGAGCCTCCTCTGCACAAGTGAAAAACAAGGTTGAATCCTTGTAGATGATTCTAAGTCTTGCGGGAAACAACAGGGAGATTGAATGTCATTCGCTCTCAACCTTCGTTTCACCTCCAGAAATAACGACCTGTGCTGCTGGACCGCCCGGGCATAATCCGGAAAGATCATCACTAGTTTGTCTTCCACCCGGAGTGGGCCGGATCGTCTTGCGGCTCTGAGTACTGAATCCCGGTCCTTGAAGTGGAGGAATTTTGCTAGCATCGGGCGGGGTGGGGCTCGTGGTCGGGGCTTGCGTGCGGGAACTCGATGGGCGCGGTCGATGTAGAAGAACGCCGACCGGTCTGTCTCCGGGGTGAAGGATTTCACCCACTCCTCCATGTGGCTTACCGGGTCTTGTCCCTCGATACCTTTCGGCAGGCCTAGGACTTGTACTTTACAGCGTTGTGACTGCCCCTCCAAATCAGTCATGCGTTCCTCCATCGTGGACAGGCGGGTCAGGACCGCACTGATTGTCTTTTGTTGGTCCTTCACCAGGGGCTGCAGGTCCGCTATGATCTTTTCCCCCTTCGCTGACTTTTTCCGCCAACTTCCGATGGTCGTCCTTCACGAGGCTGACGTCCGTCGCGAGAGTGCCCAGTCTTTCTTCGATGGTCACTCTGGACAGCTCAATGACAGCCAGAACGCGGTCCAGCTTGTCCGATATAGACTGTTACGGGGGGCAGCGGTCGACGCGGTCCCTGTCTTGGGGTGCGGCATATTCTCAGGCGCCGTCTCTGGCACCACTGTAGGTTGCGTGTATCAGGGCTTCCCCATTGTGCTCTCTGGACGGCAGGGGGGGGTAAGGGGGAGGGGCGCGTTGGTCGCGCTACTGGGCACGGCGGATGTCGTTGTTGGTATCTGGGTCCTCCGGGTTGGGGTCCGAGTAAACTCCACCCCCTGCCTGGGTAGCCGATGGAGGCGCGCGGTGTATCTGCTGTGTCCAGGAGGGTCACTCCCTCGGCTGTGGTTCGGGGTGGGTACCAAGTGGGTGTCATGTCAATGATCCAGTCCAGTCCCTGTGGCGGGGGTGTAACCCTCCCCCCTACGTTTGGCAGCCCCGGAGGGGGGTATCCCCTGTTGCTGATGACCGTCCGCGGCATCTCCCACACTACCTGCACTCTGTGGGGCTGAGCCGGTGGAAACACTTCGCCCTGTTTTCTCCCCTTGCCTGAGGGCGTTGGTGTTTGGTGGGCTACCACACACGAGGTGTCTCCTGGCTGCTGGCTATCAATAGCGGAGGTATACCGCCATCTTAAAGTCAGGCACTGGGCCGTGGCTGCAGGGATGCCCCCCACTCCTCTCTACGGCCGCCTCACATCCAATGTCCCTGCTGCCCCTGCTCCGAGGGTGTCAGCCGTCGTTCTGTCCGCGGCGCCGAGGGGAGCCGCAGTCTCGCTCCGCCGCTCAGCGCCGCTCGGACCGGCACCTGTCCGCTGCTGTGCCCTGTGTGAGGGGACCCGGCTGGTGACAATCGCCGCGGCTGTCCCCTCAGCGTCTGGGGGTGCTGCGACTTGTCTGCCCTCGTGCTCCGACTCCGGGCACGGGGGTCGCTTTGTCAGTCCGCCGCTTGGGTAGGCGGGTAGCCCGCCGTTCTCCGGGGGATCAGGCAACACTGCTGGCCGCCGCCATTTTGTCCCTTGTCATCAAGTGGCTCGTCGGGCCCGTTTCGCCCCGATGGCGGTGCCGCTTCCGTGGCCCCTGTACAGCGCCGGGTGCTCCACGGGTTCCGGTTGCGGAGGCAGTGTTTTTCCAGGGATGGACGCTGGAATCGGTACAAGGGTCCCTGTCTGTCGCGGAGCCTCAGCAATGCACGGCCAACATTGTTGCCTGCTTGGCCACGCCCCGTATCCAGCCCACATCGTATGGAATACCGCGCTGCGTCTCGTCCCTCCGCGAGGGCTTGAGCGAGCTCTGCCCGGGCCTCCTCGGGCACTCTGGCAGCACGGCCGCAACCGTATCCCACAGAGAGTGGGTATAACGGCCCAAAAGGCAAGCAGTGTTGACTGAAAGCAACCCACAACTGAGGGAGGAGAACAGTTTCTTGCCAAACTGTTCATACCTTTTGGATTCCCGATCTGGGGGTGCAGTCGGGAATGCGGATTGGGAAGTAGAGGCCTGGATAACCAGGCTCTCAGGGGTGGGGTGGGTGGACAGGAAGCTAGGGTCGCCCGGAGCTGGCGCCTGGCGACGTTCCTATCTATAGGGGGACCTGTAGCGGGCCTGGACCAGGTGCCTAACAGGACGTCCATGAGAGCCTCATTAAACGGCAGTAGAGGCTCCGGAGAGCCGGTCTGCGGTTTAAGGACCTCAGTGAGGATGTTAGACCTCACAGTTGAAACGGGGAGCGTAAGCGCCAAGGCTATAAGCAGCCCCCTCCTCCATAGCCACGGTAGGAGGGGAGACAAAGCCAGTGTCAGGTGTAGTGTTAAGACCACTGGCTTCCCCTAGCTCGTCTGTCCAGTCCTGAAATGACGGACACTCCTGTGTCAGCGGGTCCTCAGACCCCTCCCGATCCCCATCGTCCTCCATCTCCTGATATCCAGGGATGAAGCCGGATCAAAGAAGAATTGCTCCTCGGCCGGCATCGAATGCGGCGTCAATAGACGCCGGTCCAACGCCGGATCCGGACCGAGGGAGGGATCAGGGACGGCGCCGGGGGCAACACCTTGGGGGTTGACGCCGGCGGGGTCGTAAGGTCGACCAGCGGCAACATGAGGCTACATTAACCCTTCAGCGTCTATGGGGGCGAAACGTAGACTACGCCAACCTAACACACCATAGGATTTAAAAAAAAGAATATATCTTACCTATGTGTGATGTGATTTGGGAACATTAATATTAACTTGTTTGTAAAGGCGTTTTTGATTTTACTGTGATGGTATCAATGTCACACCACCTTTACCCAGTCCCTCACTACCTCTTCACTTCCCCTCCCCTCCTTCTCACACTGAGAGCACCTTTCATGTAATGATCGTACAATTACATTGAATTAATGTTGAACGCTGATGATAACATTTCTTTGATGAAATCTATATGAGTAAACTTTTGCTAAATGCAAACTGACTTGAAATTTTGCATCTCTAACTTAATTTAATTGCATTTAACAAATATGTGGTGTATATTGGTATGAAGTAATACCTAACGTTTTTTTGCAAATTGATTCGGACCACGTTTTCTTGTACCTATGTAATGACCCAGGTCTAAGAGTTTTAAGGGCCACCCCCTTTATAACTTACACTGGGGATATTCTAAAGTAAGGAATCTAATACTAACCTGTTTCTTTCAGATCTGCCGTGCAACAAGGTCCTCCGATCCCTCCCAGTCATCCTCCTCCTCCACGGCCCAAGGCACAGACAGCAGCGGTGGTGGGGGGCACAATGGGAACACAAATGCTCCAATGGCGCCGTTCCCGGCGCCGGTACGGCTCCATGTCCCAATTAGGGTGCCAAGCCAGAGCAAAGTTGTCCAGAAACCCAGGCAAGGGTGGAGGTGGGACAAACGGGACCCATTACGGTAACAGGTACGGAGCAGAGGGGGTGCCAGAGCAGCTGGCGGAGGACCCTGCAGCGCCGGAGCCGCCGGAGGACCTTGCGGCGCCAGAGCCGGCGGCGGCGCCGGTGGTGGTTGGCCAACGGCAAGCAAGAGCCCTCAATAGGGACCCGAAGGCACGCCGGCGGGAGCCCTGGGCCAGAAAAGGCGGTCCATGGTGGCAAGAAACTCTTGCACCTGGGCCAGAGTCGCCGACGGACCCGGATAAGGTGGGTAGGCCCCGGGACTCTCAGGCTCGCAACGGAGCGGCAGGAGAAGAACCCCTAGGCCCCTCATCCGAAGACCGATGGGGGGACGTCTGAGAGCGTAAACGCTTCTTAGACTTTCTTGTGACGTCTCTTACCCGATTCTGAGGGTGAAGACTTCAACCTCGAGGAGCGGTGATGATGGCTCCGCGGTCAGTCCCTCGAGCGACCCCTAGACCACGAACGGCGTGGAGACGACTGCCGGGCCTCCAGCAGCTTTCGGGACCACTCCTGCAAAGCCTTCGGAGCCATGGCCAGACAGTAGGAACAAGCGCTCCAGACAGTAGAAACAAACGTCGTGGGGGTCGGCCACCGACATTGTACAGCAGCAGGCCCCGCAGGATTTAAACCCAGGCATCCGTACTCTGCACCAGGAGTCAAGACTTAAAGAAGTAGAGACAAAAGTCTCCAAAGAGTTAGTCAAAAAGTGACTAGGGTACGTGCTCTAACCGGATCTGCGCTTGCTGGCGCGGAAAAAGAAAGAACTGAGGTCAGCGCGCATTGGTGGCGCCTAAGTAGTCTCCGTGACGTCATCTCCACGCTTAAGACGCCAGCGATGGACGCAGAGCTGCACAACGCCACATACCGACGGGCAGGGGTACTGCTGACGAAAAACTTTCCGGATCCAGTCTGACGCCTGGGGATATTCTAAGGTAAGGAATCTAACACTAACGTGTCTCTTTCAGATAATACACGATAGCAAAGGGTACCAGACAAGGTTACCTGCTTTCACGTTTATTATTGATTTTAGTCTTGGAGCCTCTACTTCTTAAACTTCGTACCATGGCAGAACATAGGGGATTGGAGTGGGAAGAGAGAAGCACATTATTTCGGCATATGCGGATGACCTCATATCATATTTCAATAATCTTAATGAGAATTATGACCCAATACCCACAATTTTTGCTACATTTCAGCGGCTCTCAGGTCTTTCCATAAATGAAAACAATTCATTTGTGTATTTTTCTGGTGACCCAATACGCTTTGGACACTGAAGATTTCAAACAGCGACCGTTACTTTCAGATATCTCGGAATCCAGATATATGAAGAGACGGAGGATATTTGAGATGGAAATCTAAACGAAACTAATGTAGCGCTTAAAGCACAAATAAGATTCTGGACCTCACTGACAATATCGGTGCCGGGACGAGTAGCCATTGCCAAAATGGTGGTACTCCCTAGACTACTATATTATTTTACCAATCATTATAACACAGGTGTTTAAACTGCTAGATTCCGTCCTAATAGAATTAATATGGGGGGGCGAGACGTAGAACGATAGGGCGCACTAAACTACAATTGGATACGAAACAAAGGGGATTGGGAGTACCAGACCTCAAAGCTTATTGTTATGCTGGCCAATTGCAGTGGTTGGCTTATTGTATTGCAGTCCGCAATTTACAAGAAATGGCCATGACTCGCCATGCCTGGGAGCGGAGGGAATTAAATACACTTTTGCTACCAAACAGCAAAATTCCTCCGACAGTGCCACGGCTGTTAAGAACTGCATTGTTGTATTGGAAACATGTTATACAAAGACACTGACCCCTTATGCTCCTAATATCCCCTACTGGGACTCCCCCTTACCATCAGGGGGTTAACACTTAGGCATATATCTGCTTGGGCAGAGATGGGTGTGACCACAGTGGGCATGTTTTTTACAGATGGTGCATTGATGAACCACAACACATTTGTGAGAGCACAGTGGGTGCCAAACATATTATTTCTGCTCCATGCAAATATCACTCGATATATCCGAACGGCTTGGGCCCTAGAGGGAACAGGACCTCCAACACACGAGTTAACCCACATGCAATACTTGATGGGCAACGGTAGTCACTAAATAAAATGGCTGTACCGAGGGATTCAAACGCACACTGTAGTGCCACTCCGGAACACTTAGGACAAATGGAACACAGACATAGGCCATGTGCTCAAGGATAAAGAATGGGGAAAACTATTGGAATACCCAAGAAAGGTATCCAGGATTCAAAATTTTAATTCATATAGCTCATGATTGTCCACCATGCCTACTTGACTCCGCACAAACTAAACTTAATGATTCCAGACACCGAAGATACTTGTCCCCTACGCCACTCCTCAAATGCAGCTTTACTACATATGTTATGGGACTGTCTGAGATTAACCCATTACTGGTCATCAGTACACAGAATAATGAATAGTGTTGCCCCAGTAAGGAACAGTGTCTCATTTGAGTATTGTCAATTAGGATTGGGTCCAAAAGGAAAGAAGGGAAGCCCTGTCCGCAAATTCGGCTCTGTTATTAGCTAAGAAGAAATATTACTATGAGATTGAAGACTGCCAAATCACCATCGGTATTAGATTGGTATAATGAAATGGTAAGATGGTGTAGGGCTGAGGGTGCTGAACTTAAGTGAGAGGATCATAGAGGATTGAGTAAGAACAGCATTTCAATGGAATGGAACGCGATGTTGGAAGAATTTATAGCTACTGATGTGTAGCAATAATAGAAGGACCCAAACATACTTACTGGTATCGCTTACAAAAATATGGTGGAAAAGACGCGGGATGTTGTATGCTCATTATATAATTCAAAGGATATGGAATGTAACTGTCTTCTTATGTACAAATGTTTATACTGTAGTGCTGACTGCCAAGCATGTATAAATGTAAGGCTGAGTCTGTAAGGGGTGTGGGGGCGGGTAGAATAGTTTAGTATTTGTTTTCGCTACTATAGTGAAATGGACACACCAAGAACAATTGTTTGTGAGACTTGTAATGTCAAGAAAATTAATAAAAATATGTCACAAAAAAATAAAACAATGATAAAACAAATAACATACCTCTAAGATGAGGTGAGCAACTGAGCCTGTCAAATATTGTTTCAGAAAATCACATGCTGTGGCAGTCCATTTCTCACTTCCTCCAGCTGGCCTAAAAACACAAATTAAACTTTGAATAGTTATAAATGAAAACATGTATTCTAAGAATCCCTTCAATCACATTCTGAATGATTAAAAAAAAAGTTTCTGAAATATTTGTTTAAATACACCAACCAAATAATAGGAGATATTACATGACAATCTTCTAGAGAAATTAGTTACAAATTATATGAAAAGACATTCTGTTAATCAAATATGGCCAAAAGTAAACCTTCTTACTGTGTTAAGCTAAGCAAACATTATCTAGGACTATTTTTGCCCCGTATTGGCGCGCCGTTACGCCTGTTGTATACTTACACAGAGACAAAATGTTTCTCTCATTTATTTATTTTTAATACAAAAAAATACTAAACCTTAGAACTATTAAGAGTGTATCTCAATGACTTCAATCACTGTGAAGAACAATAATTATAGTGTAGGTGAGTTTCGACATGTTAGAAAATAATGCCTCATTTAAATGCGTTTGTGAACATGACTAGTTTGCGGCAGGTTGCATTGATAGCTACTTATAATTGCATAATAATTGTATACATTTTACATGAATGAGCCCTTTTCTCTCTCTGTGATGTTGTGTTTTTCCATTTCATAAATATAATCTTAAATGGGGGCGGGGGGAGCGGCGCAGAGCTTGCCAGCACCTAAAATGGTGGCCTGAGCAGAGTGTTCCGTAGAACCATCTACAAATCTGTCAAAAATCCTGCATTAGAGCGAAAATAAAGATTGCAATTACCTCTCCCTGGCGATCGAGGGAAAGTCCCCGAGCACTGGTTGCGCTTTGAGCGGTGTAAGAGGCTGAACTCCGCCGCTGCACGACGCAATCCTTGAAGCTGAACGCGACCGGGCCAGCTCTGCTGAGACGTGGAGGGGCGAGATCCACCCGGCACTGCAGACCTGGTAGGACTGAAGTGCGGAGTTGCTGAGTGGCGCGACTGACAGCGATTTGACTACTCTGCTGGGGTCCAAGAGGCCGATCGGGGCTCGGCAGGAGGTTGATGCCGGGAAGCCGGGTGCAGGAGGAGCCGCCCCAGGGTGATGACTGCTTCCCACTGTGCGTCCGGGCCTGAGCTGATGGGTATAGCCGCCTGAGGCGTGCAGCGCTCCGATCCCTGCCAGAGGTAGATTACCCGCTATAAACTGGGATCCGCATTACCCCCCCCCCCCACTGGTGAAGGTGCTGCCTGCAGGAGCGCCTGCCGCTGGGAGGTGATGGTGCGAAAATGGACTGGCAGAAGGGTGAGCGGCTTGGGGATGAGTGGTGGCGGGCCCTCAGCTGAGACCCGACGCGGTGCCTAGCAGGGGCCTCGATTAATCCTCACCCCCTCTGGGAAGCTGTGTGCAGAATAGGCAGCAATCCGCAGAGTTAAGCAGGAGTGTTTTCCCGCCCTCTTGTTAATGGACTGACGTGGCGCAGTTGGTTACTGGAGTCACTGAGAAAGACTAGCGCAGCTACCTAAGTGAGACTGGGGGAGAGCCGGGTTCTGCAGGCCTGGGCCGCAACATACACGTTGGTAAACCCGTAGCCTGGCGTTCGGAGGACGCATGACCATCCAGTGGAGGTGAGGATAAAGATATGAGCGCATACCTCATTGGTCAAGTTTGCATGAGGTCCGGACTGCGGGGCTGATTGTACCGCCCTTTGGTGAACAGATACGGGTCATTGGCTGCGCCTGGCAAGTGTGAAACCCCTGTACAACCTGATCCCTTGAACCTGAGTAGTGTAACCTCTGGCATAACTGACCATGGGACAAAGTGCGTTGTGTGAGAGGCGCCCCACCGTAGCGATGGGAAAAGTAGATCAAGCTCAGCCGAAATTAACCTTCGATCAGAGAAAATCGAGGACCAGAGACAATACACCGGAGGAAGGCCCTGAAGAACGAGATGGGACCACGGAGCAGGACGATGGGGATATGCGCTCCATGCTGGTCTCTACGCAGAAAAGCTTGCAGGTAAGTCTGACCGCCATAGACTCTAAATTGGATTTCCAGTCGTATCGGATGGATAGGATGGCAGAACGTATGGATAAGCAAGTGGAGAGGATGGACATGGCAGAACAACGGGTCACCGAAGTTGAGGCGCAAACCGATATGAACACAGTACAAAAACAGATGACCAAAGTGTTACAAACCTTGCAAGATAAGGCGAGAGGCCTCGAAGCCCGTTCCAGGAGATGTAACATACGCATTACGGGTTTGCCAGAGTCAACGCAGGTGGGGAACATGGAACTCTGAGGAAAAAGGACTTCACACCCTGCTGGGCCCTGACCAGTTCTCCAACATGTTTGTGGTAGAAAGAGCCCACCGCTCACTGGGCCCGAGGCCAAAACCTGGGGCCCCACAGCTGCCCATCATTGCTAAACTCCTGCACTCCAGGGACCGGGACACGGCCTTGAGGCTAGCTAGAGAAAAACAGTCCTTGCATTAGGAGGAGTCCACGATCTCACTTTACCCTGACTTTACTGTTCTGGTCCAGGAGGACCAAGCAGTTTGCTCCACTCAAAAAGCAACTGCGAGATCAAAATATCGATTAAGCCATGTCATACCGAAGAAGCGTGGCTCAGTGGTTAGAGGCGGCAGACCCGGAAGCTGAGATCGACCGTGGACCAGGGTTCGATTCCCCGCCTCGGCGGGTCTCGGGCTCAAAATTCCACGGACTCGACAATTCTCGCTCCGGTGCCTACTCGAATCACGGGGTCACACTCTGCAACTCTGGGCAATAGCTTGCTTAATCTCCACTACGGCCCCTCGCGGCGGGATGCCTGGCTTTCACCTTGTGGACACCCTGCCGGGGTTTCTCACAGGGGAATACCAGGACGGGTTCCCTAAGCAAGCGCCAGGATGCCCTTTGGGTGACAGGTTTGCGCTATATAAGTACACCTACATTTACATTTACATTTACATACCCGGTGAGAATGCGAGTGAACAGGCAGGGACAGTCTAGAATCTTCACAGACACCAAGGTGCTGTAGAAGGCGCTGAAGGAGTGGGCAAGAGACAGACGGTGGAGTCCGGAGCATGATGTGATTGAACAGGAAACAAATGTGGGATCACACTGCTTCACCTCACAGCAGGTTAGCCCCTAGGCATCGTGGTAAATGCAGTTCGCCAATTGTGTGTACTTGCAAAGTCTCTCGAGTGTTTCACCAGGTAGGTGCAGATTAGTGCTGGCCATCTCTAGACACATGTTTCTGGATTGTTATCCGTCATCAGTAGTGATTAGGCAATTCGAATTTATGGGGTTGCTGAGCTGGTGAAGGATAAAATCCAGAAACACGGGTGTCTAGACATGACAGCACTAATCTGCACCAACTTTGGTGAAACACTCCAGCAAAATACCAAGTAAGCGCGTACTGTAAACTGCATTTACCATAATGCTAAGGGGCGAACTGTGCTGGGAAGTCAGCAGTGTGCTCCCACCCCTTCCTGTTTCAAAAGGCTCCCTTGAGCCATGTAGCTGACGAGCTAGTGGAGATGCACCTGTGCGCCTGTGAGAGTAATAGTAATAGTAATAATTTTATTTCGCATAGTTACTTAAAACCATTGCAATACAAGAATAGGTTAGGAACAGAGAATAATAAAAGTACAATTGTAATAAAGGAGAATAAAACATTCACATTTCCTTGGTTCGAATGTGCACGCAGCAACTTCGTAAGCAATAAAGTTTTTTTTTTTTTTTTTTTTTTTTAAAGTTCAGCTTTATAATTATAAAATATTTCTACTTTCCTGATGTCCCCATAAGCTCTTTGAGTCAGTAATGTCATTCGACAAAGCGGGATTAGATCAATAGTACAGGGACCGTTAAAGATTTATTTCAGGCATCTTTTTTTCCACCGCCTTCATAAATTTTACGATGCTACAGCTCAAGCGAGAGTCATGGGGAGAAAAGCAAGCCAGAACTGCCTTCCTTCGTGTGCGGATTCCTTGCCGATTGAAGTGTTGTTTCAACAAGTGTTTCCGTTCATCATGTAATTTCTCGCAAGAGCATATCAAGTGCAGCATGTCCTCTTGCCCCAAGCCACATAGCCGACAAAGGGGATCAGCTTTTATTTTAGTCCAGCGCGGGAGATTTTGAATACAGGGTAGCAGGCCCAGCCTATGCTTTAAGAAGCGCATTTTGACGGATTTGGAGTATCCCTCGCCAAGGTAGCTCTGTGGTGCCTTAGTAGTGTACGAGTTTAGGGTCATCCAACCATGCGTTCTTTTGGAGAGGGCTGCCTTATCTTGGACCCATGATAGCGGTTTGATCGATTTCTTGATCAATTTTTTTAAAGTTATATGATTTACTGGGGTATCCCAGAGCTGCTCTAGTCCCGTGTTCATCCGGCTGTCCAATAGGAACTTGGCTGCTGCTGAGGACGGATGTTGTACTAACTCACTCCACAAATATTCATTTAATGTTCCCTGTTTTGACTTCCTCACTTTGTCCCAGGCTATCATGTAGGCTCCCTGCCTTGCTAGGAGCTGTTGCTCGATGCCAAATTATAGCCTGATTTGAGCTGGTGAGGTTTGTTTGGGCAGGCTGAAGATGATTCTGTAGGCGGCTGTTATTGTATTATCAAGGATCTTGGCATCCCTTCCTCTAAGTGCCTCGCTCCCATAGGTAATTGTTGGGAGAAGTTTAGCGCGGATTACTTGCGTCAGGGGCAGAAGAGAGGGGCCAGAAAGTTTGAGGTTTAGAGACTTCAGCGAAATTGCCAGAGATAACCCTTTCCCTCGTATACTCGTTCTCTGGGCGGAGAACTGCCCACTGTTGTCAATCTTCACTCCTAAGTATTTATATGTTGGGGTATCTCCAATTCTTGTCTTGCTCCAGTACCATGATGTTAGTTTCCTTTTTTTCCTGCTGATGGTCATTGTCTGTGTTTTCTCAAGGTTTATTGTAAGCTCATTTTTATCTGAGTAGCTTTGTGTTGCAGTCAGGAGATGTTGAATTCCTACCTTGGTATAACTTATAAGGACGATATCATCAGCATATAGTAGACAAGGTAGATGCAGTCCCCCTAGCTTCGGAGCGTGGGAGTTACAACCGTTTAAAATGGGGACCAGGTCGCTTAGGAACAAGTTAAATAGGGTGGGGGCCAGGACGCAGCCCAGTTTCAGGCCCTTGTTGGTCTGTATGCGCCTGGACAAAACGGATCCATCCACCACCTTTATCTGTACCCAGGTCTCTGTGTGGAGGTTAATTAGCAGGTCCAAAAGTGGTCTCGATATCCCCCAGTTGTTCAGTTTAGACCATAAGAGGTTCCGGTTTATATGGTCAAAAGCGGCCTTATAGTCAATGAAGCAGAAATGAATGGGCATTTTGTTAGATTCTGCCTTGTCTATGAGCATGCCCATTCTCAAAATATTAGTCATTGTGCCTACTGATTTGGCAAAGCCTGTCTGGTTTGCCGGGATTAAGGATCTCTCAGTTGCCCAGGCCCTCCGCTCTTCTAGAAGGATGCCTGCAAAATATTTTGCCTCGTTGTCAATTAAAGCCACCAATCGATAGTTTTGAGGGGAAGCCTTATCTCCTGCCTTGTAAATTGGGGAGATAATTGAGCCCTTCCAGGAGCTTGGCAGGATGTTGAAATGTCTTATCTCTAAAAAAAGGGGTTCCAGGGCTGCTGCCCAGCCTGCCGCATCTTGTTTGTAAAGAATTGGCGGGATTCCATTCGGCCCTGGAGCTCCCTCTCTTCTTCCCTTCTTGATTTGGCGCTGAATGATGTTTTTCAAGTTCGGCAAATTCCCTGTTTCGCTCGGAGAGGGCCATTCTCTGGAGCTTATGTCATTGCTCGTTGGAGGTTTTTTGTAGGTAGCAAGCTCCTGGTCCTGGTTGTTTCCCTCAGCCTGGTTAAAATGGGTACCAAGATAGTTTGCCCATGTGTCCTCTGAGATGTTAGATGAGATCCCATGGTGCGTTGGTCTTATGAATGAGTTTATTGATTTCCAGAACCTTGCCCCATCGATCCGTTTAATGTCAGCGTGAAGTCTCGCCCATAATTTGTCCTCAGCAGATTTGTTTGCTTCCCATTTTGATTTTTTCAATGTTGATTTTAATTTCCGTAATTGGTCGTGCTTTGCTGTGTCCTTGGGTACCTGTTGGAGCTCTCTCATTGTGCGATAGATTCTGGTTTTTATGCCTCTAATTTTACTTTTATGTTCTTGAGAGAATTTGCCCGATCTTTCATTGCCTGTTTGTGACTGTGGCTTAGATCTTGTTGCATATGTAGACATGTTGTTTGTAAATTGTTCCCATTTCGTGGTTTCGCTGGATCCAGAGCAGCTCCCAAGATGCTGTTTTGCTCTTTCCACTAGAGTTTCGTCTATAGCTGCTGAATATTTAATTTTTTTGAAATTGACGGTATGGATTGACTCTTTCAGGTCTTTAGATTGCTCAAAGTTGGGCTTTTCTATCTTAAAGATGGTTTCTTGGGGGCAGTGATCGCTGTCTCCGCTGCGGCCTATCTGGTATGATTTTAAGAAACTGGAATAGTGGTAATGAAATAAAGGTATAGTCTAGGATGCTGCTTGTTCTTGTTGAATGAAAAGTTGCGGCTGAGGGGTTGTCTCCAGAGGTCCTTCCATTTAGCGCCCTGATGTTGAAGTATTCCAGATCTTTTAAAGTCTTATTGCCTAGCTTTGTTTGCTTGGAGAGTTGTGGAGTCACTTGTGATGGAATGTCCCAGATTGCATTTTGAATTAGTGGTTCGTCTTCTTGTGTGGTACCCATGAGGTTAAGGTTGAAGTCCCCAGTGAGAACGACATTTCTTATGGGTCTTTCCCTTATGCAAGTCTCCATAAAGCTGCAAAGGTCGTTGGCTGCTTTTCTTTTCCTTCTAGGGTGGATATAGACGTTGATTAAAGTAAAGTCGGTGTCAACGGTACTTGTTTTAAGTTGTGACAGGTGAATATTGACAGCCAGCGAGACTGTAGAAGTTGGTCCGACTTCTTTAGCCGTCAAGGTACTTGTGGCCGATATATAAGTTACTAGGCCGCCTTGAGGGTGCCCATATTTAGCTATCCTTTTGCAGTGGAGTAAAAGCGTAAGTAACCATGACGGTGCGGGGGATCTGCGAGCCATGTTTCTTGAAATGCCACGACATCGAAGTTTCTAATGTAGGTCATAAACTCTGAGTCAGGTTTTTTAGGTGCCAAGCCATTAATGTTCCAAGAGCATATTCTCAATAAGTCATGAGCGCTCTCCATTGGCTTGGGGCTAATTTGTCATTCATTATTATTTAAAGTTCTGGCTGTCCATCTTGGGTCGGGCAGTCCAGATAGTTGTGTATATTCATCTGCAGTACGTCGGGTGATCTCGTTATGTTGCTCGGCGTTATTGCCCCCTGGCCCTACAACTCCTCTCAGGACCGAGTTTCTGAGATTTTTTGTGATGGCTTGTTCTGCCTCATTTTCCGCCGGGACAAGAATATCAGGATATCTTGGCTTTGTATATGGTTTTATTGTGATCCCCCAGTTTTTAAAGGTTTCAGCTTCGGCATATATTTTTTGTGAAGTTGCCAAGGATATCCAAGTTGCTTTTGTTTTTTTCTCTGCCTGTGACTTCATCGGCTATAAATTCAATGGAAACTAATTCCGAGCTTTTTACTTCTGCCAAAGAGGGAATATGGGATAGCAGCCGTAAGATGTTGCCTCTGTTCAGTGTGTCATGTCTTCCTTGCGAGGTGTAGTCCGGATTGAACCAAATGACACCTGTTGCGTTTCTTTGTTCGCTTGTCAGCCCACTCTCTATTTTCGATTGGCTAGATCGCATTTCCTTTACTAGTCTTATTGCAGTTGTTTTCGTTTGATTAGAATTAGGTGCGGTGACTCTTAGCTCTCGGCCAGGTATATGCTGATTTCTTGCAGACTCTTCAACGTTTCTTTGTTCGTTTGACAGCCCTCCCTCTATTTTGGGAAGGCTGGGTCGCGAGTCCTCTACTAGTCGTATTGCAGTTGTTTTAAGCTGGTTTGTATTAAGTGCAGTTATTCTTAGATCTCGGCCGATGGTGTGCTGATTCCATGCTGGCTGCCCGGCCGGGTGATAATTATCTCCAGGCCTGGAGATAAAGCATATGAGATCCGCTGTCCCAGTAATGGGTGGTTCTTCTTCTCTCTTTGTAGACGATGTTCCTTGGGTAATTATAGGTAGATAGCTTTCTGGCAGCCCTTTGCCCATTTCTACGTTATCTAGTTCCGGATTATTCTCAGGCTTCGCAACCCGAGTGTGTTCTTGGTTTTTTATATGCGGGAAGTTGGGGCCGGGCTGCCTGCTGCTTTTTTGTGCCTGTTCTGCGCTTGGTTTAAGGGTTATGTTGCCGAGTTCACCGATTGGGAAACATGAATTTTGTGTTCCTGTTTCGGGCGCTTTTTCTGTACAAATCCCATATTTTTCCGAGGTTTTTGTTTCGTTTTTACTGTTGCACCCTATCCCATTAATGGTTGTTACCTCGGTAGGAGTCTCAGATATATTAATGACTTCCTCGCATTCCGAAAAACACGTGACACCCTCGAGTTGAGCTGCGCTTTGTTCCATAGTTGGAATATTCCCAAAGAGGTGCAAAAAGCCTTTCCGTTGAGTCAATTTTGTATTTCCTGCCTTTGCGTTTTTTTGCTCGTCTTTGCTTGGCATTCATTTTTAAGTTTGCTTTATCTTCCTCCGCATTTTCAAAGAGTGGAGGATCTATAGTTCCGGTTTCACCGGCGCTTCTTTGGACCTTGAGTTGTCTATGTCCGCCTTGACGGAGCTATCGCAGGGATTGCTTTATTTGCACTTAGATGGCCTTCTGAGCTGTGTACACAGGTCGCTCAATATTGTTGGTAATGTTGCCAATTTATCGATGATTGGGCCACATCCGCATCCCTCTCTATAATTCCCCAAGCCTTGATTTGGCTGAGCCAATTTGTTTTGAAAAAGCGTATTTAGCGTGCCCAACTTCCCATCAATGGCAACCACAAATACAGCCAGTGTGTCAAGTAGCGTCAATTGAGTGTCCATTTTATCCGACTGATAGTTAAGGGCTTCTACCAGGAGTTGTGTTGTTTTGAGTAAACTGCACCAGGCGCTTTCATGCTTTGTGAGCTCTGGGGTTTCGTCGTGATTTTCTGCAGTTGTGGGGCTTTTTTGGCCCGTCTGAAGCCCCCATATCCTTCATTGGCTGTTCATGAGAAGCATCGCTTATTATAATAGGCGTATTCGGCACTTTGGTATTTGTCTCACTTTTACTGTTATCTTGAGTGTATGCAGCTAAAAGATCTTCCCACTCTTCCTTACCCAGATATGAGGATATTTCTATTACCTCTAGCGGCGAGGTTGGTGACCTGTCAGTGTGGGCCGTATCCTTCCCAGGCCTCAACGTAATATTGTGGTCAATTACTTGTTCGATATGGGTTAAAGTTTGGTTTCCCAGAATTGAGTCGTTCTGTTCCCAGCGCTCCTTTTCAATGTTTACATTTGCTTCGTTATTGTCGCTGAGATACTTTGTTTCTTCTTGGCTTATTGCAATGCAGTTCGTAGATCCGTCGACTTCGCCTCCCTTACCGGGTATGTTGCCCTCACAAGAATTTCCATTAGCAGTAGTGCCAGGGCCTATGAAGCTTTTGTGGGGTGTTTATAGGCAGGCTTTTTGTATTATTATTTGCCCTGTGCACTTGAATAAGGTTTGCTTCTAAGACTAATTTCATTCCTGGCTTTATCTCTTTGGTTGTAACAGACCTTAAGATGGAGCTTTTGTCACGCTGAGGGGTTGATGTCACTTGTAGAGGTCCCCTAGCCGTAGGGCTGGGGCTTCCCTTGCTGTTGATTGCTGGCAGTAAGCCAGTGTGCTGCACAGGCTGGGAAAGCTGAGATGGTTCAATGGGTTGCTGTAAGCCTGAAGATTCATTGATGTTTGAGAGTAGTGTCCCCCCCGCATTTCTTAAAAAATGAAACTTTGTATACATTTTTTTTGAAGCATTGCGAGGCTGGTTTTTGTTTTGCTGCTCTTTTCTGCTTTTGTCGGTTGTTCACTACTCAGGCTGTTATAGTCGGATTTGTCGCTTGTTATATCAATTAGCGAGCCTTCGCTCTGAGTTGTTTGCCTGGTTTTGGTCGGTGGCTCTTCTCTTGCGAGAGCTTTCGGCGATCTTTTGCGTTTATTTGTGCGTTTGTTTGCCCCCCCTTTATTCGTGGGGCATCCACGAACACGTCCTGATCTCATATCACCAGGGCAGTCCGGGCGCCTAGGTCGCATCCGTTGGCACCCAATGGCCCAATGACCAGCGGCCTGGAAAATGTGGTTTAGAATAATGCCTTCCTGCACAGCCTCAGGGGTCGGGCGCTATGACTGGTGCTTGGCAATTAACAGGTCTGATGAGGCTTTTAACGGTCGACGTTCCTGCTACAAGCCTCTGGCTACTGCTGCCTGATGCCTGTCAATAGGTTCTCAGTCTGTCGCGGCTCTTCCACCACCGAGCCTTCCACCACTGAGCCTTCTCTGCAAAACCAGCCTCAGTGCCTCAGCGCCTCCGCTCCTTTGGCGTGCGGTGGCTTTCCTTGAGACCCCGCTTCACCAACTGGTAAAAATGCTCACAGGGTGCTGGGATATCCAAGCTTACTCCCAGCCCTCCACAGTAATAACGCCTTGCTGTAATCAGAGCTGCTGGCACCTTTGTTCTCTGCCCCAAACGCGACTCCAAAGCAGGGATACAGCTGATTGCGACTCCCACAGCAACACACAACAGAAACCAGGGGTCTCACAGCTCTCACAGTACTCGCAGCGGCCCCGGTTCAAGTAGTTCCTGCAGAGCACTCGTGTCAGCTACACAGTTTTTGCAGTTTTATCCCACGGTGCTCAGTGCCGCCAGGATCGCTGCTTCCACTGCTTCTCCCTACCGTACTCAGAGCCGGCGGTAACACAGCTTGTCAGCTTCCCCCCGTACTGCCTCAGGGCCGCCTCTCACCTCTTCTCATCTCCGGGTTGGCTCTGCGGCTCCAAAGCTCCGAAGCGGCTCCAAAGCTCTCCAAAAGCCCTCCAAAGCTCCAAAGCTCTCGCATCAGCCGTAGGTTTACTTCCGACCGCCGTAGCTTTTCCTCTCCTCTCCTTGCGGCTACACGCGGCCCGTGGCGTGGTGGTTTGGTGTGGCGGTTTGCTGTGGCGTTTGCTGCTCTCTGCTCTCTACTGCCGAAGTGCCGCAGCGTGCATGTGACTAACACTAACAGACCCTTGCACAGAGCACGTGTCCTGTGAGAGGTACGGAGACCTGTAAGAAATGTGGCAGCCAGCTCAGCAAACCCCAGAAGAAAATAGTTTTTGATCTCTACTGATGAAGGATAAAATCCAGAAACACGTGTCTAGAGATGACAGCACTAATCTGCACCAACTTTGGTGGAACACTCCAGCAAAATAACAAGTAAGCGCGAACTGCAAACTGCATTTACCATAATGATAAGGGGCGAACTGTGCTGGGAAGTCAGCGGTGTGCTACCACCCTGTAGGAGAGTAGGGTCTGCTTCCTATGGTCACCCCCACTTTTTGCTTTGCTTTACTGGTTTTCGACACAGATATGGCTGTGGGCCTGCTAATCAGACCCACAGCACAGATGAACTCTCTCTAAATTCACACCATGTACTCTAGGTATACCCACAATTGGGAATTGGTTCACCTTATGAGCCCCTGTAAAAGTGTACCTTATGTACTCAGGGCATAGGTGTGACCAAGGCCTACCAGGGGCTGCAGCATGTATTATGCCACCCCTGGCTGGCCACTCAAATAGACACAACTGGCTGATCACTCAGCTGGGGCAAGGTCGTGTAATCACCCCTTGCTTAGGTATAGTATTCCTATACCTACTTATATATAGACACATAGTAACCTATAAGTCACTCCTATGGCAGGCCTTAACAATCCTGGAGGCAGAGTGCTTGGTTATGTGTGAGATGGTGCTCTAGCATGAGCTGAGCCTGTCTGCAGCTTTCGGAACCATGTCCTTATATCTGCTCTATGATACCGCCATACCATATACTCTTAAGTGCATTATAATCCTCGCGGTTAAATGCTAACTTTGGTTTGGCTTTATCTAATCATGTTGTGTAAGGTGTCATACGCTTTGGAATACTACCCCCCTCGCCAATTCTGGCGACGGGGGTAGCATTCCACCCTTCTAGAGAAGAAGGCATGTTGTTGCTGACTATCCTGGTGAAAGTTAACCAGAGCCCCAGCGTCACAAAATGGACGCTGCTGCCACAGACACAAGTCTGACCTCCTGCTCCTGGGAGTCCTTCCAGTCACGGAGGTTGGGACAATAGGTTTCCTGCCTGGAGAGGTGCAAGCACCACCCCAGACAGGACTTTGTGTATTGAGACAGGGAGGGCTGAATAGATTGAGACACTGCCTGAGGCACACTAGGTGCTTCATGCATACCCCAGTTCAAACCGGTTGCTGTGGCACTCCAGCCCCAGCTCTGGCGCGAAAATGGACAAAGGAAAGGGGGTGTAACCACCCCCCTTCCTGGTCCCACACATAGGAGGGACCTAGGAAGTAATCCAGCCCCTTTCAGCTGTATAAAGGTAGGAGCTGTGTCCTTGGACTTTAGATTTGATCCTGAACTGAAACTTGAAACGAAACTCTGGACCTTCGACGTTCTGCTGAAGCTGAAGACTGAAGAATCTCCCTTGTGGCCAAGGAGTGACCACCCTGGGCAACCAGGCACCATCCAGCAAATCAAAAACTTGCTTTGTCGATGTTCCCGCCGGAACCCGAGCACAGAGCCTGACAAGACCCAGACTTCCAGACCTCTCTGACCCTCTCTTCACGACTGCAGCATAGCTGAGATCCGTGGAGGCGACGAGACACGTGGGACCGGACATCTTGAAAAGCCTGCAACTGTGCAGCTCCTGAGGTATCCTCGCAGCTGTGCACTGGGGATTGAGAAGCCCCGAATCCGAGCTCCACCTGCACCGAAGATCAGCCCTCCACACTCCACGAGTTCTGCGCGGGGCCCTTCTGCTTGTGTTCTGCTCGACGCGCTGTCCGGTTGCTGGCCCGTTGGCTAGTAGCCTCTGTGACGACAATCCTTTTGAACCACCTCGCTGGTCGGGTTGTGTGGTACTGAAATTCTGGACCCGTGTCATAAACATCGCCATATCATGACGATTTTGGTATCAGCAGACCGAGAATGACGAGTATACTATATACAAGCATTTTTGTCGTATTCGAGTGACGAGACCACCCTGAAATCAGGGATTCCATCCTGAACCTTCAGGTTCCATTTTGTGCGTGGCAGCCATTTTGTGGTTGCCCTCACATAGGCCGATGACTAAGGCCGAATGAGTCTTTTGGGACACGTACACCTTTAGCTGACTTCTGTGTGACCTGGGCAAGCTGACTTCATTGCCCAAGGCCAAAACCTGTTCAGCCAGTTCCTTTCCCAGTGGCCGATCGAGATTAGGAATCAAGGCACAGCATACCATAAACCCTTAATCGCATACAACTATGCCTAATCGCACACACACCTGTCTCTGTTTCTTTCTTTATGGCCTGCTTTACGATGAGGAGGTGCCCGATTTTATTAGGGGTCCGTCCGATATCTGATGAAAAGTGTTGGGCCTTGCCGGGTAATTGATTGTGGGCTGGACAAACTGAAAATGGACTTGTCATCATGAATCTGCTTTTCTTTGTCGTAGAAATATGTGAATGGTCAACTGTAAAATAAGGAATGTTTGCCTAAAGCATAATATTTTGTATAAAAAGGGGATGGCTGGCTTTGTAAGGGAGCAGTCTCCTGAGAATATACACCGTGTTGTACTTCTAGGATACCTGTTACTGGCTGCAGCCAATAAATTTGATCTTTGAAGTCACCAAGAAGTCTCTGCGTTTCTGTAGTCTGAGACAGGAGAACTCGAAGTCTTTGGGTGTGTTCCCTGGCACCGCTGGGTTCTTAAAAACCCAGTACTTCAGTTGCTCCAGATTGGCCCTTGCCTCCCTACAAAGGTGAGGCACCTCAGACCTTGCTGGTCTGCACCAGAAGCCTTCTTTGAATCCTGCGTGGGTTGCCTTTGCCAAGGCTTGTTGACTCCAATTCGGCAGTCGACCCCTCCATCTGCGAGAACCTTCATGGGACAGCTCGCCTCCAGCACCTGGTCATCCTCGACGCCTCCTGGTCCGCGTGGCTGAAGAGACAAACTTCAAGACAGCACCTGATTGCTCCTCGACGTCGTCTGGTTCCTTCCTGGTTCCACCCGGTCACTGGCAAGTGACCCAGACTCTGTCCCCTCTGCTTTCAGGTCCTCTTCATCCTCGATCCACCCTTGGATCCACCCGGACATCTTCCTCCTGGTCGCCTGCAGCATCTTTCTCCAGGTCTCCATAGGATCCAACAACGAAACCCGACACATCTTCACACCTATGCACCCGCCGTCCGTGCGTGAGGTAACGCGAGTACTTCGGTGCTCCCAAGGGTACTGACTATCCAAGTGTCTACGTTTTAAGTGGTTTCCTCCTAGCTAAACCGGAAGTGTCCTAAATCCTTCTTTTTCTAACTTCTTGACTTTGCATTGACTCACGCGTGCGTGTAAAGACACTGTACGCGCCGCCTGTGCGCGCCGCCTGTGCGCCTCCTACTCCTAACCTAAGGTTCAGATAGTGTAGCCCCAGCGATTCTCTAAGCCCTAGGACTTTCCTTTTCTCGTGACGTGGTACTTATACCACTTTCTTGGTATATGGTTTGCTTCGCCCCTAGGGCCTAACCGTAAATTGTGCAACTTAAAGTATTCTGACTAAGTATCTTGTTATGTGCTTTTGCCTCTGTTCTCATAAAGAGTTCAGAGGAGTGTGTTAGTAAATAAATACATATATATTTGATATATATCATGTGTGGTGTCCTTTCATTCGATATTCAAGGGGTTACATATGGTAAAACAGCTGGCTTTACACGCCCTCAAGAGTCTTTTAGCCTAAGACTGTTCTGTCCACGCTACCACTAGGATAGCTGGTCTATAAGGTTGACTTACAACCATCACCATAAGGGTTGTTTGGACTGGTGCAAGGTGTTCACTAGAATAGTGAACATCATATACCAGGCCAACTTCTCACATTGGTGTGCAGCGGTTGGGACTAGAGCTTGCTGTTGTTTTACCACTTGTAATCTTGAGATATCATTTGAAAGATCACATAGGTACCTGTAGGTACATATAAAAACAAGTCTTAGTATACTTAAGTTCTACTGAACTTAGCTGTTGTAGAGCCTGGGCCTAGCACACCCTGACTACAACTCCTAGAAAGGTTCTGTAGGAAAACAAACAGTGTAGGTGGGTGCAACACCCCACCTCACTAGAAACCATGTCTCAGCCAGAGAACCCCAGTGGTTCTTTGCCTGCAGAGGTAGATCCCTTGGGGACTGCTTCGAGATATGAAGCCTTAGCCTTCCAAGAATTGAGACAATTGTGTACTTCTAGAAGGCTAAAACAGGATTCAAACCCTACCCTCAAATTCCTGGTTGAGCTCTTAGAAGAGTATGATGCTCAACAGCCACCTAAGACAGGTGGTACAGGTAGTGCATATGAAGTCTTTCCCTCCTCAGATGATAATGCAGATACTGTTGACCCAGAAGAAGAGGAGGGGGTAGAAGAGGAAGATTCTGGTCTTGAGGCAAACAGCCAGGTCCCAGTCAGAAGACTTAGCCAGGCTAACTTTAGCATACATGGGAATCCGTATGGGCAGCCTTCATACAGACCCCCAAGTGGGCTTAACCAGAGGCAGAGAAGAGGAAGATCCCACTCCAGGGACTCACTCCAATCTCATGCTTCACGTGGCTCTCATGGCCCTGCTCAGAGGGATATGACTTCCTCTCAGAGAAGGGAACATGAGGCCAAAATGAGAGAGGCTGCTCTGAGGATTGAGAGGCAAGAACTAGAGGTTGCCCTGGCCAAAGAGAAGCTTGCTCGTGCTAGAGAGCATAGAGAGAGTGGGTTAGAACCCACTGGCGGCAGCAATATCCCTAGGGATAAAGATAGGTCCTGTGAGAATAGACACCTAAGCAAGATTGTGCCCCCCTACAAAGAAGGGGATGACATCCACAAATGGAAAACTGCTTTGGAGAGGGCCTGCAAAGTACAGCAGGTACCCCAAAGTCAGTGGGCAGCAATCTTATGGCTCTCCTTTTCTGAAAAAGGTAGAGATAAGCTCCTCACAGTTAGTGATGGGGATGCTAACAACTACTCTGTCCTGAAGAGTGCTCTGATTGATGGGTTTGGCCTAACCACTGAACAATATAGGTTGTTGTTCAGAGATACCCAGAAGACACAGACTCAGGACTGGACTGATTTTGTTGATTGTGCCACTAAGGTTCTGGAAGGCTGGTTATTGGGAAGTCAAGTTAATGACTATACAGGATTGTATAATTTGATCATGAGAGAGCAAATACTTAACAATTGTCAGAACTAGTTATTGCATCAATACCTGATTGACTCTGATCTGACCTCTCCCCAAGAATTGGGAAAGAAGGCAGACAAATGGGTCAGAACCAGGATTAAGCAGAAAAACCAGAACTAGGGGGGTGATCAGAAAAAGGCAGACCAGAAGGGTAATGAGCAGAAACAAAAAGACCAGAAGTCTTCATCAGGCCCCTAAAAGGCACAGGGGGAGGGTGGCTCCAAAAAGAACAAACAGAAACAAGAAGGCCCAAAGAAGCCCTGGTGTGGATACTGTAAATCAGTCTCTCACTGGTTTAGTGAGTGCACCAATAAGGGCACAGCACCAACCACCGTTGCCCCTAAAGCAACTGTTCCCCCTAGTCCAGCTGTTAGTGGTGGTTCCCAGCAAAAGGGTGTAGTAGGGTTAACCCTGGGAACTGAGGTGGACTCTAGCCTAGTCAGAGTACCAACTCAGGCTGTTCTTGTCTGTGATGGGGACATAGCAATGTCCTCTAATGTAAGTCCCAGTAATCTGAGCAAGTACAGACAGACAGACACCTTTTATTAATGACAAGATGGCTCAGGCCTACAGGGACACATGTGCCAGTGTCACCATGGTGACACCTGACTTTGTGAACCCTGACCAGATCATACTAGGTGAAACGTACCTAGTGACCAACGCTAGCAATGCCACTACCTCCCATAGTATGGCAGTTGTTAACTTCTCCTGGGGAGGGGTAACTGGCCTCAAAATAATTGTTGTGAGTTCAGACCTTCCAGTAGAGTGTCTGTTAGATAATGATCTTGAAACCTCAGTTTGGTCTGAGGTGGAGTATAGGACCCATGCAGAAATGCTGGGAATTTCAGCACGTGTCCTTGCTGTGACCAGGTCACAGGCCAAAAAGTGCTTACCTGAACAGGTGTTGGATCTTGAAACCATAGACCAGACACCAACCAAGACAAGGAGCAAGAGGGTTAAGGCAGTGCCTTCCCCCCTGCCTCAGGTTGAGGATCAGCCCTCCCAGGAGGATGATTCTGAGATTCAAGAGGGAGCTGTCCTAGAAGAGCTTGAGCCTGATCATGTTGGGTTTCTTGGGACAGGGGGACCCTCAAGGGCAGATCTGAGGCAGGCTCAATTAGATTGTTCCTCTCTTGAACCCCTCAGACAGCAGGCTGCTGCTGAGGCTGCTGGGAATGCTCAAGGTACCCATAAAGTGTATTGGGATGATGGGCTCCTTTATTCAGAGGCTAGATACCCCAAGCCTGGTGCTTCCAGGAGGTTGGTTATACCTCTGCAATTTAGGGGCATCCTTCTTACCTTGGCCCATGATATTCCCCTAGCAGGACACCTAGGCCAGAACAAGACTTGGGACAGGCTTGTCCCTCACTTTCACTGGCCCCATATGTCAGAAGATACCAAGGAGTTTTGTCGCTCCTGTGTTACCTGCCAAGCCAGTGGCAAATCAGGTGGCACCACAAAGGCCCCCCTCATACCACTACCTGTGGTGGGGGTACCCTTTGAAAGAGTGGGGATAGCCATTGTAGGACCAATGGACCCCCAAACAGCATCTGGGCACAGATTTATACTGGTGGTAGTGGATCATGCCACCAGGTATCCAGAAGCTATTCCCCTGAGGACCACAACAGCTCCTGTTGTGGCAAGGGCCCTACTTGGAGTTTTTCCAGAGTGGGGTTTCCAAAGGAGGTTGTCTCTGACAGAGGTGCAAACTTCATGTCAGGATATTTGACTGCAATGTGGAAGAAGTGTGGTGTCAACTATACGTTCACCACCCCCTATCACCCACAGTGCAATGGGCTTGTAGAGAGATTCAACAAGACCCTCAAAGGGATGATAAAAGGGTTACCTGAAAAGCTGAGGCGAAGATGGGACATCCTTTTACTCTGCCTTCTGTTTGCTTACAGAGAGGTCCCACCAAAGGGGGTTGGCTACAGTCCTTTTGAGCTTTTGTTTGGGCATCCTGTAAGAGGACCCCTATGTCTTGTGAAGGGAGGATGGGAGTTAAATCTCAAAAAGCCTAAGCAGGACATAGTGGACTATGTACTTGGTCTCCGCTCCAGGATGGCTGAGTATATGGAGAAGGCTTCCAAAAACCTTGAGGCTAGCCAAGAACTTCAGAAAGCTTGGCATGACCAAAAGGCTGTGCTGACTGTGTACCAGCCAGGACAGAAAGTGTGGGTGTTGGAGCCAGTGGCCCTAGCAGCACTCCAGGACAAATGGTCTGGACCCCACACAATAGTTGAACATAAGGGAGATGTCACCTACTTGGTGGACCTTGGGACTCCCAGAAGCCCCCACAGGGTGCTTCATGTCAACAGACTAAAAGCATTTGTCGACAGGGCAGACATGGGCTTGCTCATGGCTACAGATGAGGGGCAGGAGGAAGAGAGTGACCCTCTCCCAGACCTGCTTACTCAGAACCCTGATGATGGTTCAGTGGATAGTGTAGTCTTAGCTGACAGCCTCTCTGAACATCAACAACAGGAATGCAGACAAGTTCTTCAGTCCTTCAGACATCTGTTTTTGCTGACCCCAAGCCAGACAAGCTGGTGCACCCATGAGGTGGACACTGGTGACAGTCTGCCTGTCAAGAGTAAAATATACAGGCAACCTGACCTTGTCAAGGACTGCATAAGGACAGAGGTCCAAAAGATGTTGGAGCTGGGAGTTTTTGAGCCCTCAGAGAGTCCTGTGGTCCTGGTACCAAAACCTCACACCCAAGATGGTAAGAGAGAGATGAGGTTTTGTGTGGACTACAGAGGTCTCAATGCTGTCACTAGGACAGATGCCCACCCCATCCCCAGGGCAGATGAGCTCATTGATAGATTGGCTTCTGCCAAGTTCTTGAGCACATTTGACCTGACAGCAGGCTACTGGCAAATCAGATTAGCTGAGGATGCAAAAGCCAAGACAGCATTTTCGACCCCAGGAGGACATTATCAATTTGTGGTAATGCCCTTTGGTTTGAAGAATGCACCTGCCACTTTCCAAAGGTTGGTGAATCAAGTTCTCTGAGGACTGGATGACTATTTTGCAGCTTATCTAGATGATATTGCTGTCTTTAGCTCCACCTGGGAGGATCACCTGGTCCACCTGAGGAATGTTTTAGAGGCTCTGCAAAAGGCAGGCCTCACTATCAAGGATACAAAGTGCCAGATACGGCAGAGCAAGGTTGTGTACCTGGGCCACCCGGTAGGTGGGGGTCAGGTTCAACCACTGGAGAGTAAGATCCAGACCATCAGAGACTGGACTCCTCCAATCACCCAGACACAGGTCAGAGCTTTCTTGGGCCTGCCTGGGTGCTACAAGAAGTTTGTGAAAAACTATGGGTCCATTGTGACACCACTGATTGACCTCACTTCCAAAAAGATGCCGAAGAAAGTTCAGTGGACAGTTAGCTGTCAAAAGGCATTTGATGACCTGAAGCAGGCCATGTGTACTGCACCTATTCTGAAAAGTCCAGATTACTCCAAAGAGTTCATAGTCCAAACAGATGCTTCTGAGTTGGGTGTGGGAGCTGTACTTTCACAACTGAATATAGATGGTCAAGGCCAGCCCATTGCTTTCATAAGCAGAAGGCTGACCCCTAGAGAGAAATGTAGGTCAGCTATAGAGAGGGAGGCCTTTGCTGTGGTTTGGGCCATGAAAAAGCTGAGGCCATACTTGTTTGGCACTCACTTCAAGATTCAGACCGACCACAAGCCCCTCCTATGGCTAAATCAGATGAAGGGTGAAAATCCCTAACTTCTTAGGTGGTCCATTTCCCTACAGGGGATGGACTTTACAGTGGAACATAGACCAGGGACTGACCATGCAAATGCAGATGGACTCTCCCGATATTTCCACTTAGAGCATGAAGACTCAACTGGTCAAGGTTAGTCTAATGTTCCTAAGTTGGGGGGGGGGGGGTTATGTAGGAGAGTAGGGTCTGCTATCATATGGTCACCCCATTTTTTGCTTTTTGCTTCACTGGTTTTCGACTTAATGTGGCTGTGGGCCTGCTATTCAGACCGACAGCCCTGCTGTTCTCTCTCTTAATTCACAACATGTACTGTAGGTACAACACCAATTGGGATTGGGTCACCTTATGAGCCCCTGTACACTGTACTATAGGTACCCAGGTCATAGGTGCATCCATGGCCTACCAGGGGCTGCAGCATATCTTTTGCCACCCCTGCTGGCCACTCAAACTGACACAACTGGCTGATCACTCAGCTGGGGCAAGGTCGTGTAATCACCCCTTGCTTAGATATAGTATACCTATGTCTAACCTGTCAACCAGTTTGGGATTCTCACCCTTCATCTGAATTAGCCACAAGAGGGGCTTATGGTCGGTCTGAATTTTGAAGTGAGTGCCAAACAAGTATGGTCTCAACTTCTTCAGGGCCCAAACCACAGCAAAGGCCTCCCTCTCAATAGCTGACCAACGTTTCTCTCTAGGGGTCAGCCTTCTGCTAATAAAAGCAATGGGCTGGTCTTGACCATCTACATTAAGTTGAGAAGGCACAGCTCCCACCCCCAAATCAGAAGCATCTGTTTGGACAATAAACTCTTTGGAGAAGTCAGGACTCTTTAAGATAGGTGCAGAGCACATGGCCTTCTTCAGGTCATCAAATGCCTTTTGACAGCTAACCGTCCACTGAACCTTTTTTGGCATCTTCTTAGAAGTCAAATCATTGAGTGGTGTCACAATGGACCCATAATTCTTGACACATTTTCTGTAGTACCCAGACAGGCCCAAGAAAGCTCTGACCTGTGTCTGGGTGGTTGGAGGAGCCCAGTCCTGTATGGTCTGGATCTTACTCTCCAGTGGTTGAACCTGACCCCCACCTACAAGGTGGCCCAGGTACACAACCTTACTCTGCCCTATCTGGCATTTTGTGGCCTTGATAGTTAGGCCTGCCTTTTGCAGGGCCTCTAAAACCTTCTTCAGGTGGATCAGGTGATCCTCCCAGGTGGAGCTGAAGACAGCAATATCATCCAGATAAGCTGCACAAAAGTCGTCCAACCCAGTAAGGACTTGGTTCACCAACCTTTGGAAAGTGGCAGTTGCATTCTTCAAACCAAAGGGCATCACCACAAATTGAAAATGACCTCCTGGGGTTGAGAAAGCAGTTTTGACCTTGGACTCCTTAGCTAACCTGATTTGCCAATAGCCAGCTGTCAAATCAAATGTGCTCAGAAATTTGGCAGAAGCCAATCTATCAATGAGCTCATCTGCTCTTGGAATTGGGCGAGCATCTGTCCTAGTGACAGCATTTAGACCTCTATAGTCCACACAGAACCTCATCTCTCTCTTACCATCTTGGGTGTGAGGGTTTGGTACAAGGACTACTGGGCTGGCCCAGGGGCTCTCTGATGGCTCAATTACTCCCAACTCAAGCATTTTCTGCACCTCAGTCTTTATACAATCCCTGACATGGTCAGGTTGCCTGTAGATCTTACTCTTCACAGGCAGACTGTCACCAGTGTTCACCTCATGGGTGCACCAGTTAGTCTGACTGGGTGTTAGGGAAGACATATGTCTGAAAGCCTGCAGAACTTGTCTGAAGTCCTGTTGCTGCTGGTCAGTGAGGCTGCCAGCTAAGGCCACTCCATCAACTGAACCATCATCAGGGTTCTGAGTCAACAGGTCTGGGAGAGGGTCACTCTCTTCCTCCTGTCCCTCATCTGTAGCCATGAGCAAGCCCATGTCTGCCCTGTCAACATATGCTTTGAGTCTGTTGACATGGAGCACCCTGTGGGGGCTCCTAGGGGTGCCAAGGTCCACCAAGTAGGTGACCTCTCCCTTTTTCTCAACAATGATGTGGGGTCCAGACCATTTGTCCTGGAGTGCTGCTGGGGCCACTGGCTCCAACACCCACACCTTCTGTCCTGGCTGGTACTCAAGTCAGCACAGCCTTTTGGTCATGCCAAGCTTTCTGGAGTTCTTGGCTAGCCTCAAGGTTTTTAGAAGCCTTCTCCATGTATTCAGCCATCCTGGAGCGTAGACCAAGTACATAGTCCACTATGTCAAGTTTAGGCTTTTTGAGAGGTAACTCCCATCCTTCCCTCACAAGACATAGGGGTCCTCTTACAGGATGCCCAAACAAAAGCTCAAAAGGGCTGTAGCCAACCCCCTTTTGTGGGACCTCTCTGTAAGCAAACAGAAGGCAGGGTAAAAGGATGTCCCATCCTCGCCTAAGCTTTTCAGGTAACCCTTTTATCATCCCTTTGAGGGTCTTGTTGAATCTTTCAACAAGCCCATTGCACTGTGGATGGTAGGGTGTAGTGAATTTGTAATTAACACCACACTAATTCCACATAGCAGTCAAATTTTCTGACATGAAGTTTGCACCTCTGTCAGAGACAACCTCCTTTGGAAAGCCCACTCTGCAGAAAACTCCAAGTAGGGCCCTTACCACAACAGGAGCTGTTGAAGTCCTCAGGGGAATAGCTTCCCCTTTTGTATCGCTTTGTTCGCCCTAAGTGTGGCAGGGTATGCTCAGACGTGAGTCCCTTCTCACTTGGCCACTTGATTCAAGATAGCCTGGCTGATGAGGATTATGAATCCGAAACCGGTCCCAGGATGCTTGTTTCCGGTCCATGGAAGACATGGCTTGGCAGTTCGGGCTGAACTGTTCCCATGAGGCACAGGGTCAGACTGATTTGCATATAGCCATGTCTGAAATGGGGTGGCTGAGTGGGCTAAAGAATGGTGATGGATTAAACCCAGATCAGTTGACTGGGGGTGAGTGTTTGATTTGTTCAAACGCTCCGTCCATCATCCTCTTTTGTACTAGGGGGTGCAGGTGCCTTAGGGGCTGCAGTGGTAGGGGCTTTACCTTTCTTGGTGCACTCACTAAACCCGTGAGAGGCAGTTTTACAATAATTACACCAAGGTTTCTTTGGACCTTCTTTCTTCTTTTTCTTGGAATTTTGGGGGACCCCCTCATTAGAAGTATTTTGGGGACCTGAAGAAGACTTCTAGTCTTTTTGTTTTTGATCTCCACCCTTCTGGTCTGCCTTTTTCTGGTCACCACCTTGGTTCTGGGGTCTCTGCTTAACCATGGTTCTGACCCATTTGTCTGCCTTCTTTCCCAATTCTTGGGGAGAGGTCAGATCTGAGTCAATCAGTTGTTGGTGCAACAACTGGTTCTGACAATTATTAAGGATTTGTTCTCTCATTATCAAATTATACAATCCTGTATAGTCCTTAATGAATATGCTACTTACCAGTATGCATCTGTTCTTGGCATGTAGGGCTGCTGACATTCATATCTATAGCATAGATCGCCGCCTAGTGTTGGGTCCGGATAATTGCACATTCTTGTCCTGGAAGAGTCTTCGAAGTATCACGAGATAGGTGGCTCCTCCCCTGGACTACAGTGCGCATGGGCATCGACTCCATCCCCAGATTGTTTTTAGCCATTGTGGCGAAGATGGAGTGTAACAGTGTGAGCGATGACCATGCCAAGAGTAAGTGTAAGTGCTGCAGCCGCTACAGGCGCCGGGGAGGAAGGCGTGCGATATGAATGTCAGCAGCCCTACATGCCAAGAACAGATGCATACTGGTAAGTAGCATATTCAGTTCGAGGCATGTGGGCTGCTGAATTCATATCTATAGCATAGAATATATAGCAGTCCCTCCATTAGCGGCGGCCGCATGTGCCAGCTGCAGCAGTTTGAAAAAGTGTTTTTAGAACAGCCTGCCCTACAGCTGCTTGGAGTGCACATCTACACAGTAGTGTTTTGTAAATGTGTGTGGGGTAGACCATGTGGCTGCTCTACAAATGTCTTCTAAAGGGATATTTCCAAGGAAAGCCATGGAGGCCCCCAACTTGCGGGTGGAGTGGGCTCTAGGGGGGATTGTTAAAGTGTGCTTAGCTTTCTGATAGCAAATCTGAATACACTTAACGATCCACTTGGCTATACCTGCTTTGGAAATGGGGTTGCCTTTGTGTTGTGCGGAAAAGGCAACAAAGAGTTGTTTCGTCTTCCTAAAATCTTTGGTCCTATCAATGTAATACATTAAAGCTCTTTTGACGTCAAGAGTGTGGAGCATGCGCTCTGCCACTGTCTCAGGATTTTGGAAGAACACAGGCAGTTCAATAGTCTGATTGATATGGAACTGCAAAACTACCTTTGGAAGAAATTTAGGGTTAGTGCGCAGCACCACCCAGTTGGAGTGAATTTGTATGAATGGCTCTTGTACAGTTAGTGCCTGGAGCTCACTAACACGTAATGGCTATCAGGAAAGCCACTTTCAATGTTAAGAACTGAATCTCACATGAATGCAGAGGCTCAAAAGGTGGACCCATTAGTCGGGTGAGGACCACATTAAGATTCCATTCAGGAGCAGGTGGGGTCCTGGGAGGAATGACTCGTTTGAGCCCCTCTAGAAAGGCCTTAATGGCAGGCACTCTGAAAAGGGAGAGATGCTGCCTGTTTTGGAGATAAGCCGCTATGGCGGATAAATGTATGCGAATGGAAGCATATGCCAGATTGCATTTGTAAAGATGTAACAGATAACAAATGATGTTGTGCGTGGACGCGTCAAGCGGGTCTATGTCGTGGTCCACGCAATAAATGACAAACCGCTTCCATTTAGCTGCATAGCATGCTCTGGTGGTGGGCTTTCTTGCCTCCCGTATGATATCCATGCAGTCTGGAGGCAAGTTGAGGTAGCCAAACTCTAAGACCTCAGGAGCCAGATCGCCAGGTTGAGCTGTTGCGGATCTGGGTGCTGAATGTCGCCATGGCTCTGCGTCAAAAGTCTGGGTGTGAGGTGCAGCCTTTGATGCGGTGCCACGGAAAGTTCTAGAAACGTGGTGTACCATGGTTGGCGTGCCCACGTTGGAGCAACCAGGATGAGCGTCATCGAGTGTTGCTTTAGCTTTCGTGCCACATGCGGTATTAGAGGTGCTGGGGGAAAAGCGTACGCAAATTTGCGTGACCACTTCATCCATATCGCTGTCACGATGTCAATGGAAGTATACCACTAACCTCTGAGAGATGTCAGCAGGAACGATGGATAGAAGCAATTCCCCCCTCTTCTCCAGAACGCACAAAACACAGTGTAACCCAAAACACAGCTATGTAATTATGCCCCCTGGGGAAAAGGGGAGTGGATAAAATAATAAAGACTGTCCATGAGACTTCTGGACGTAGGTTCAGGTGTCGTCCACCCACACTCACACTGGTCTCTCAGAACCCCCAGTAGTACTGCAGATGAGGAAAGAACAAGAAACCATTGGTTAGGGGCTTGCTACGCTCACAGGAGTTAGATAAATAAACATTGCTTTTCAAGATACTAACTGTTGTGGTAGGTGTAGAACTCAGAAAAGTACTTCTGGGTTTAATCCCAATTGTTCCAGAGTAAGCGGTGTGGATTCAAGATTCTTCACAAAATCAGCAAGGTAAATATAAACGGCAAAAGGCAAAATCAGCAAGGAAATGATGAACAGCAAAATCAGCAGGGAAATAATGGGAACTGCACTCTCCGTGGACGAAGGCGCCTATTCATGCACCATGTACCGGTACCGGTACTGCAGGGTCCATAGGAACGTATGTTTTCGCCATAAGGACACAACAAACACAAGGTACTCAAGGAAACACTCCTGTGACGGAGACGACAACGCGCTCCTGCGCGGGTCTCACAAACGTCACGGAGTGTAAATAACCCGTCTTATATGGTGCGGGTACTCACATGGAAACTTGAAAGCAGCGGTTGTCTCTGTAGCGGTCTCTCCACCGGTAGCAACAGACGAGGCCGGGGAAAATAACCAAAGTACCTGGAATTCCTCAAGGGAAACGCGAGATAGCTCCGTGGCTCAATCAGAGTAGATCCGGATTGACACGCCCCTAGCCGATGCCTCGGAAGGGTTTTGTCGACACAGCGCATCCGGGTCTGTTCTCTCTGCGCCTCTGGGACCTGTAGTTCCGCATACGCCAAGCTCCCTCTGGTGGCTGTTTGCGGATACTACATCTTCTTACGGACGTGAGACACGCTGTGAATCCCCTTCCTTTCCTAGTCCCCCAGGTAATCGCTACAATCGCATTGCCCTGCGACTGTGGGTGCGGGAACCTGGCGGCAAAGCTTTGGCATTTGGCGTTTTCCCTTGTGGCGAACAGGTCTATCTCTGGATGACCCCACTGCTGGAAGTACGGGCGGAGCACTGATGGATGTAGCTCCCACTCGTGCGTTTGGTGGCTGTACCTGCTGAGCAGATCCGCCATCTGATTGTCCTTGCCGGGGAGGTGTTCCGCCACTAGGAAGATGTCCCTCTGAATGGCCCACTTCCACATGCTCTGAGCCAGATGAGACAACTGTGGAGAGTGTGTACCTCCCTGCTTCTGAATGTAGTACATGGCCGTCATGTTGTCCCTCCGGATCAACACGACCTTGTTGCACAGATGTACCTTGAATGCCTTCATTGCCATGAAGATTGCCATCAGCTCTAGGTGGTTGATGTGCATCTTCTTCTGCTGCGTTGTCCATAGTCCCTGCACTGTGTAGTGGAGCACATGAGCTCCCCAACCCTGGAGAGATGCGTCCGTCATTAGGATGATCTGTGGCACAGGCTCCCGGAACGGTCGTCCCTTGCAAAGGTTGTGTAGATTCCACCAATGCAGAGAGTTGTATGCACGACCGGTCACCAACACTAGGTCCTTTAACTGTCCATGAGCCTGATTCCACTGACGTGCTAAGCACTCCTGAAGCGGACGCATATTTAGTCTTGCGTGCGGGACGATGAAGATGCAGGAGGCCATCATGCCTATCAACTGCATGAACACACGTGCTGGAAGCGAGTGTTGCGGTCTGAATTTCTGTATTAGCAATTGAATGCCGTTGATCCTCACTGAATTTGGCTGCCAGAGTGTTTATTGTCGCGCCTAGATACTGCCGCACATGGGCGGGCTGAAGGTGTGACTTTGGATAATTCAGTGAGAATCCCAGATCGTGAAGAAGGTGAATGGTGTGGGACATGTTGGCAGCGCACTGCTGGGCCGACGTTGCTTGGACAAGCTAGTCATCCAAATAAGGGTAGACGTGCACGTTTTGTCTCCGGAGGTCCGCAGCCACTGTCGCCAGGCACTTTGTGAACACCCTGGGCGCTGTGGTCACTCCGAAAGGGAGGACTTTAACTGGTAATGCCGATTCTGAATGGTGAATCTGAGGTATTTTCTGTGTGACGGATGTAGTGGAATGTGAAAATATGCATCTTTTAGATCTAATGTTGCGAGGAAATCCCCCTGATTGAGCAACGGAAGAACCTGCTGCAGTGTGAGCATATGAAAGTGTTCTGATAGAATGTACTGGTTTAGGGGTCTGAGGTCCAGTATGGGTCGGAGGGACCGTCTTTCTTTGGGATCAAGAAGTACAGGGAGTACACTCCTGTGCCTTTTTGTTCCACTGGTACGGGCTCGATTGCCCCTTTTTGCAGCATGACGAGCACCTCTTGCTCCAATAAGTGCAAATGCTCTATGGACATAGGACGGTGTCTTGGGGGTATGTTGGGTGGAGTGGATATTAACTCCAGACAATAACCGTACTGGATAAGATTTCTGACCCACCTGTCTGTGGTGATGGATTGCCAGACTGGCAGGAACTGTTGGAGTCTCCCCCCGACTGGTGTTGTATGGTCGGGGGGCAGTGACAAGGAGTCACTGTTTGTTGGCGGCAGAGGATCGGGAGCTGTTGTTTCCACGACCTCTGCCTTTGGCGCTGTTTCCGCAATAGCCACCTCTACTTTGCTTGTTGTATGAGGTTTGTGCTCCACTCTTAGTGTACTGTGTTTGCTGGGACAGCTGGCCTCTGGAAACACCTCTATTGCTTGAGCGACGAAAAGAACTACCCCTGAACTGCTGGGACTGGAGAGCCCCCATAGACTTTGCAGTCTCTGTGTCTTTTTTGATTTTTTCCAGGGTGGTGTCCACCTCTGGTCCAAATAAGTGATCAGGGTTCACAGGCTGATTTAGGATGGTGGTTTGTATCTCCGGCTTGAACCCGGAGATTCTGAGCCAGGCCTGACGCCGCAGCATTACACTTGTGTTGATGGCCCTGGCCGCGGTGTCCGCCGCGTCCAGTGCACACTTAATAGAAGCATTGGAGATGAGTTTCCCTTCTTGAATGAGCATCTCCGCTGCCTCCTTATATTCATCTGGCAAGTGTTATAACAGGGTTTCAAGGGTATCGTAATGTGCCCTGTCATATCTGGCCAAGAGTGCCTGAGTGTTAGAAATGCGCCAGATATTGGCTGCTTGAGCCGCCACCCTCTTCCCTGATGCTTCTAGCACTTTAGATTCCTTGTCAGGGGGAGGAGCATTACCAGTAGTTTGTGAATTTGCCCTCTTCCGGGCATTAGAGAGTCCAACGGCAACTGGCCCTTGATGTAGGTAGGGTCGCCAGGCGCCGGCTTGTACTTTTTTTCAATTCTTGGGTTTATAACCCTGGCACGTGTGGGTTCTTTAAAAATGTCTGCAGCATGCTTCAAGACCCCCTTCAACATAGGTAGAGTCTTTACGGTCTTTTCAGAGGTGGAAAAGGTGTCAAACAGAAAGTCCACTTCAATAGGGTCAGCATGGAGCTGGACGTCATGATTTTTGGCTGCCCTCTCAATAAGCGCATTAAATGCCGCAGAGTCCTCAGTAGGTGAGGTTTTGACAGTATACACTTGAGTGTCTGGGGCAGTTTGTGGATCCCCTGGGTCCGCAGCATCTGCCCATGTGTCATGTTGATCTTCAGGATCAGTGTCGGCAGGGTAGTTGTACTCATCATAGTCACCTTCCCCAGCCTCCACATCTGAGTAATTGGGCGAGATTGGGGCAGTGTCCTGACCACGTGGAGTGATTAGTTCAACAAGAACGGGGGAATCCGTGGAATCCTTCTTCTTCTTTAAAGCAGTTATCCACTTGTGGATGTCATCCCCATCTTTGTAGGGGGGCACAATCCTGCTCAGGTTTCTATGATCATAGGACTTGTCTTTATCCTTAGGGATATTGCTGCCACCAGTGGATTCTAATCCACTTAACTTTTGCTCCCTTGCTAAAGCAAGTTTAGCTTGGGCCAGGGCTGTTTCCTCCTTTTCCATCTCAAGTTGGACAGCTCTCATCCTAGCCTCGTGTTCTCTTCTCTGAGGGGAAGTCATTCCCCTTTGAGAACCCCTTGAGGCATTAGAGAGGACAGACTCCCTGGAAGGAGATCTTTCCCTTCTATTGCCTGGATTAAGTCTACTGTTAGGTCTGGGAAGGTGCAACCCTTCTCCATTCCCATGTAAGCTTAGGTTAGCCTGGCTAAGCCTCCTGACTTGGGCCTGGCTGTCTACCTCTTCCTCAGAATCTTCTTCCTCCTCATCATCTATGATAGTAGGATCAGGGGCCTCATCTTCTGCGGAGGGTATGCCCTCACCTGTTCTCCCTGTAGGCTCTGTGACAGAGGCCTTGAGTCTATCATTCACATCTAGGAGTTCCATCAGGTGTTGATGGGTAGGGTTAGAACCCTGTTTCAACTTTCTTGAGGTGCACAAGCGTCTCATTTCTCGAAAGCTGAGGATTTCATATCTGGAGGGTGCCCTGGGAGGGTCACTCACCACAGGTAGAGATCCAGATGGTTCACCTGTGCCAGACATGATCTAGTGAGGTGTGGTGTGTGCACCTACCTACACTAAGTGTTTTCCTACTAAACCTCCCTAGGAGTTGTAGTCAGGGTGTGCTAGGCCCTTTGGTCTACAACAACTAAGTTCAGTAGAACTTAAGTATTTTAAGCTTTGTTATATGTACCAATGGCACCTTACGTGATCTTTCAAATGATATCAAAGATTACAAGTGGTAAAACAACAGCAAGCTCAAATGCCAACCGCTGCACACCAATGTGAGAAGTTGGCCTGGTATATGATGTTCACTATTCTAGTGAGCACCTTGCACCAGTCCAAACAACCCTTATGGTGATGGTTGTAAAGTCAACCTTATAGACCAACTATCCTAGTGGTAGCATGGACAAAAGCAGTCTTAGGCTAAACTCAAGAGGGCATGTGAAGCCAGCTGTTTTACCATATGCAAACCTTTTAATACCAAATGAAAGGACACCACACAGGTTATATATTCAAACTATATATGTATTTATTTCTAAATAAATCCCCTTAACTCTTTATGAGCACAGGAGCACAAGCGTTTAACAAGTAACTTAATATAACATACAAAAGTTGCACAAATATGGATAGGCCCTGGTGGCCCGTAAAACCATATACTAAAATAAAGGTATAAGAACCATGTCACGAACAATGGTAAGGCCTAGGGCCTTGGGAATCGCTGGGGCTACACTGGACTAACAAGTGTTAGGGAGCAGGAGGCCCACAGGATGGGGGTGCAGTGTCTGAATGCACACGCGTGCACCTATAGAAGTCAATGGGTGCGTAAAGTTAGAAAGTTGCAGATTTGGAAGTCTTCCGACTGGACTAGAACTTAACCACTTAAAACTAGGACACTAGGAGTGTAAATCTCTACAGGAGCACTGCAGTACTCGCGTTACCTCACCCACAGGAAGCGGGTGCATAGGTGTCAAAGTGTGTCGGGTTTCGTCGTGGAGTTCTACGAAGCCTTGGAGAAAAGATGCTGCAGGCGACCAGGAGAGAAGAGTCCGGTTGGATCCAAGGGTGGATCGAAGATGTAGAGTACCTGAAAGCAGAGCGGACAGAGTCTGGGTCACTAGCGAGTGACCAGGAAGGAACCAGAAAGGAACCAGGCGATGTCGGGTTGCGACCAGGTGATGTCGTGAAGCTTGTCTCCGCTGCCACGTGGACCAGGAGGTGTCAACGACGACCAGGTGCTGGACACGGACTGTCCCACGAAGGCTCTCGCTGTCGGCGATGTCGGTTCTCGATGCGGAGTCAACAGGCCTTGGCAAATGCAACCCACGCAGGAATCGAAGGTGGCTTCTGGATTTGACCAGCAAGGTCTGATGGGCTGCACCTTTTCAGAGGAGCAAGGGCCAGTCTGGAGCAACCAGACAAGCATTGAAAATTCAAAGGTTCGTCGTCGCAGAGGCGACTAGCCAACGGGCAAGTGACCGGACAGACGCGTTGAGCAGGAAAATGCAAAAGGGCCCCACGCAGCACTCGGTGAGTGTGGAGAGGTGATCTTTGGTGCAAAGGATGCTCGGGGCTGGGGCTTCTCAATCCCCAATGCACAGCTTCGAGGGTGCCTCAGGAGCTGCACAGAAAGCACTTCGCTGGCTTTCCAAGATGGCCGGTCCCACGTCTCTCGTCGCCTCCACGGGTCTCAGCTTTGCTGTGCCTGTAGATCGGGCTGTTGGATGTCTGGAAGTCCGGTTCTTGTCAGGCTCTGTCGTTCGAGCTCCGGCGGGAGCAACGATAAAGCAAACCGTTGAGCGCTTGATGGTGCCTGCTTGCACAGGGTGGTCACTCCTTGACCACAAGGGAGATTCTTCAGTCTTCTAGGCCGAGTAGGATGTCGAAGGGTCCAGAGTTTCGTATCAGAGTTTCAGCAAGGATTATCTAAAGTCTAAGGACACAGCTCCTACCTTTATTCCAAATCAAGGGGCTGGATTACCTGCTAGGTACCTCCTATGGGTGGGACCCAGGAAGGGGGTGGTTACACCCCTTTACCTTTGTCCAGTTTCGCGCCAGAGCTGGGGCTGGAGTGTCCCAGCACCGGTTTGAACTGGCCTATGCATGGGACACCTTGTGTGCCCCAGGCAGTGTCTAGTTTCATTCAGCCCTCCCTGCCCCAATCCACTATCTCCTGTCTGGGGTGGTGCTAGCACCTCCCTGTGACAGGAAACCTATTGTCCAGGCTTCCCCTGCCGGAGTTTCGTCCAGCAGCAGGAGGCCAGACTTGTGTCTGTGGCAGCAGCATCCATTTTGTGATGCTGAGGCTCTGGTTAACTTTAACCGGGATTAATGGAAGTAACATGTCTTCTCCCTCTAGAAGGGTGGAAGGCTACCCCCGTCGCCAGAATTGGGGAGGGGGTAGTATTCCAAAGCGTATGACACCCTACACAACATGTTGTGATAAAGCCAAACCAAAGATAGCATCTAATCGCGAGGATTATAATGCACTTAAGAGTATATGGTATGGCAATATCCCAGACCAGCTATAAGGACATGGTTCCAAAAGCTGCAGACAGGCTCAGCTCATGCTAGAGCACCATCTCACATAAAACCAAGCACTCTGCCTTCAGGATTGTTAAGGCCTGCCATAGGAGTGACTTATAGGTTACTGTGTGTCTATATATAAGGGTAGATATAGGAAAACTATACCTAAGCAAGGGGTGATTACACGACCTTGCCCCAGCTGTGTGATCAGCCAGTTGTGTCAGTTTGAGTGGCCAGCCAGGGGTGGCATAGTACATGCTGCAGCCCCTGGTAGGCCTTGGTTACACCTATGCCCTGAGTACCTAAGGTACCCTTCTACAGGGGCTGACAAGGTGAACCAATTCCTAATTGTGGATGTACCTAGAGTACATGGTGTGAATTTAGAGAGAGTGCATCTGGGCTGTGGGTCTGATTAGCAGGCCCACAGACACATCTAATTCGAAAACCAGTAAAGCAAAAGCAAAAAGTGGGGGTGACCATAGGAACCAGACCCTACTCTCCTACAGGCACTTTGTTTGTTTTTCAAAGACAAGTGCTCAAAGCAAGGTCTGTGTGTGGAAAACAAGAAAATCATCCTTACATACTGGAATTCTGTCAGTGGGAGTGAAGACACTATATCTTTTTCTTCTGTTTGGACAAGAAGAACAGACAGGGGTCGACCATCCTATGTCCTATTAGCCAAAGGATGTCACATGGGACAAACAATGACTCTGGTGTCAGACTCACAGAACTTTCAACCCCTCTAATTAACTCACAAAACTCAGAGCTTGACAGACGCAACATTCCACTAACATCCAGCTCTAACAAAGCCTTCTTGCCATTTAAAAAATGTTATCCTTGGCTGTACAGTAGCAGATTAAATATAGAGTGATCTGAAGACTAACAGCCTATCCCATTTTTATACGTTTACTAGTGGAAAACTATACTCTTAACCCCTTCAGCGCGGCGCAGATTCCTGCGCTGTGCTGAAGGTTCTAATGAACCTACCGGCTCATGACGGAACGGTTCCGCCATGAGCACAGCTCAACCAACGCTCATGACGGAACCGTTCCGTCATGAGCATCGAAGGGGTTAAGTTCTATTTATTTATTGTAAAAATATATAGTTGATTCATAAAGCTTTATGTATGGCAATCTAGCATGAGAGCCGCGTACTTCTGTAACATGAAAAAAAGAGCACAGTTTACAAGACCTTTCGTTGTTTTTACGTGGTTTGGAAGTCACAGATGTCAGAAGAGATCGGGAAATACTGACGGTGGACCAATGTTTAGTTACGTGGGTACCAGTCAGGGGAGATATAGCCATGTCACACCCAGTGCCTCACTTAGAAGGTTCTTGCTTACTTTAAAAGATGCATGCATCTAAAAGATTGAAATGCAAACAGTTTATTTGGAAAAGCATGCCATGTGACTTCCATTTATAAAGGAAAACACTCACATTTCAAAATGTAAGTGTATTGCAATTCATTCTGTATGAATGTTTTCTTTACCTAAAGCACAAGTTACTTACCTTCGGTAACGATATATCTGTAAGAAACAGTAGTTCGTGTTAGATTCCTTACCTTAGAATATCCCCAGACGTCAGGCTGGATCCGTAAAGTTTTCGTCAGCAGTACCCTTGCGCATCAATAGGCGTCGTCTGCGGCTACGCGTCCGTCATTGGCATCGTGATTGCCGGAATGACGTCGTCAGAGTACTTAGACGCCGCCCTCTCGCGCTGACGTCAGTTCTGTACATAGCAGTCCGTGCCAGGACCGCAGACGCATGATAGAAACTGACACTGGTGCCATAAAACTAGGGGCCTGAAAGGGATGTCCTTAACCCTAGATATTGGTTCGCAGAACGGGGAGGATGGGTGGGGCGGTAAGGAATCTAACACTAACTTCTGTTTCTTACAGACTACCTTGGGCAGGAAAGAGGGACGCGTTCTAAAGACAACTTTGTCCGGATGGACAGAGAGGTAAGGAGGTTTAGAAGATAGAGCCTGGAGCTCACTCACTCTCCTGGCAGAGGCGATGGCAAGCAGGAATGCAGTCTTAAGAGTCAGAAGACGAGAGGACAGTTATGAAGTGGCTCAAAGGGTGCGCACATCAGATAAGTCAGTACAAGGTTCAAGTCCCACTGAGGCATCACGAAGGGAACAGGAGGAAACGTGTGTGATGCCTTTCAATAATCTATTTACAACCGGGGACTTGACAAGAGAAGGCTGATCAGGAAGCCTCAAGAAGGCTGAAATGGCCGAGAGATAGCCTTTGATAGTGCCCAGAGCAGAGCCCTAATGGGCAAGAGAAAGAAGGAAGAGGTGAACCTCTGAAAGGGGGGCAGAGAGTGGATCCACAGCCTTTGCTGTGCACCATGCCACAAATTTGTTCCATCTGCAGGTGTATACCGATTTTGTAGAGGGACGCCTGGCTGCCAGAATCACATCACAGACTTCAGGAGGCAAGTCAAATGGCTTCAATTGTCGCTGCTCAATCCCCACGCATGTAGGTGTAGATTGGACAGGTTCGGGTGGAGGACCGTCCCCTGCTGCTGCGACAGAAGGTCCCCCTGAAGAGGCAGACGAATCGGGGAATCGACTGACATGCTGAGTAGCTCGGGATACCAGTATCTTCATGCCCAGTCCGGAGCCACAAGGATGACTTAGGCCCGGTCCCGCCTGATCTTCAGCACTCTGGGCAGAAGTGGTATAGGCGGAAAGGCGTACAAAAGACCGCAGATCCACTCGCGACGAAAAGCGTCTCCAAGCGAGTGCCACCTTGGAAATTCCAACGAACAGAATTGATGACATTGCGCGTTCTCTTCTGTGGCGAATAGATCTAACCAAGGATCTCCCCACTGCAGAAAGAGACTGTTGGAATTGGGGGTCTCTGGTTGGCACAGGTATGCACTTGTGACAAACAGGGACCCTCTCCTCTAGTCAGGGCAAGGGACTTACTCCTAAAAATAACCCCTGCTCACCCTCTAGGTAGTGTGGCACGAGCAGACAAGGCTAAACTTCAGGGCGTTTAGTAGTTAAGCATTTATGATTATACACAGTAACATCTTGACCCACCACAAATGGACACCAGTCTAGTGTTTGTAAAAATACGTGTGCTTTATTTATTATTTTTTTTTAATTTATTTATTTATTTTTTTGGTCCTCATTTGCCTGTACCTCATAACCAGAAATTATGTAGTGAACCACCTATCCATGCGCCCCAGATTGAAGCGCACATTCCACTACCATAACCTTGTGTACCATCCTGGCGGGAGACTTAATCTCGGTTTACTGAAGTATTGATGGCGAGTGACAGACTGCCAAACCCATCCCAAACTCCGTCAAGGTAGAGGTTACCACCAGTCCCAGCTCATGTCTAACGGAACCACCACAAAGGACACTGGAGTTGGAGGCCTAATCATAGGACCCGGGGAAGAAAAAAAACCCAAAAAAAACACACAAAAAAAACCCTGGTATAAAGCTTATTACCACTAACTCCAAGAAATCAAAAGATTCCAAAAGGTGAGGTTGTTACTGCCACAAGATCTGGCCAGATCGACCTTTGATGTTTCGATAAGGGATGATAGCCAACTGGCGTGTGTTGGTGCCTTGGAGTCGATCCAATGTGTACATATCTGTCGCCGCGCGAGTAAGATTGCATAGAACAACAATTGCCTTGCTGGGCCAGAAACATTGTCATCCATCCCAGAGATTACCAATGTTAGTGTGCAGGGTAAAGTTACTTTAAGTATCGAGCCCATTGTAAACAGAACTTCTGCCCAGAATACCTTAATTGGGGGACAATCCATAAACATGTGAACATCTGATGCGCCCTGGAGATTACACTTGTTACAACATTTTCCAGGTTGAAACTTCGCAAGCCGTTGTGGTGACCAATAAGCACGATGCATCGAGAACAAGTGATTCCGCCTCAACCAAGCAGGCTTGACAGTTTTATAAAGAAGAGTGAATGATCTTATCCACCATTCTTCCCCTCGAAGGTCCATGTCCATGGCCCACAGTTCATCCGGGAGTTCAAAGTCTACATCTACCTCCTCCAATATAGCCCAATACCAGTGTGCTACCTCCTTGCCCCCCCTGAGGTTTCTCTACAAGCTGTTGTTCTAGCACACTACACCTCCCCACTAGGGTATTCTTCTGAAGTAGCTCTCTAGACCAGCTTACAAGTTGTGTGTATTTAAACCTTGATAGTCTTTGGCCGACCCATTCGTACAATTTATCCCACTTTATTAATGTCCCGCCTGCCAGCAAGTCGCCCCATCTCAGTATCCCCCCCTCTCTTAGGGGTATCGATAGGTTATCTCCCAAGCACGGAGGGAGCCCCGGAGACCCCCAGATTGGTGCGAGATTTGAATAATAGGCCAGCCCTGCAATCCTCCTAATCCTAGTCCAGGCTCTGGCCAGCAATTGCAAGACCTTCAACCTCACCTTTTTGAAGAACTTCTGTTCCCCAAATTTAAATAAAAATCCGTCCATTGGCAGGCCCGTTGCAGTTAGCATGGCCTTAAACATTCTCCCTGCTGATGAATCAGTTGGGGTTTTCAGTAGCATTCTGGAAAATGACAGCTGAAAGGCCCAAGCGTAGTATTGTATGTCTGGAAGAGAGAGCCCGCCCTTTTCCCTCCTCCTCCTCAGTTTCTTCCAGGCTATCCTAGTGGACTTGTAGTTCCATATGAATGAGTTAATCTCCTGTTGGCATTTCATACGTTGCTTTGGCTCAAATGCTAGAGGAATACAGTTAAAAATAAATGTGAGCTTAGGTAAGATTGACATTTTTATAAGACTCACTCTCCCATAGATAGTCAGCGGGAGAAAGGTCCATGCCTTTAAAAGCGCCCGACATTCTCGGGAAACCCGATCCAGATTGACCTGGGGTATATTCCCGGCCTCCTGGATTATCTTAATTCCTAAATGGCGCATTGAGTAACTTAAGTCCAATTGTGTGTTGTTAATATTCCATGCCATTATTTCCGTTTTCCCTGCGTTTATTTCGTACCCCAAGATCTGCCCGAATTCTACCGCTCTCCTAATTACTGTCGGGAAGGCCTGAACAGGGTCTGACGTATAGATAAGGATATCATCCGCATACAGACCCAGACATTTCACCCATCCGCTATACTCAAAAGGGATAATATTATGTTCCTCTCTCAGTGTCTGCGCAAAAGGCTCTAAGTATAGGTCAAACAGGAGTGGGGAAAGGGGTCAACCCTGCCTGGTTCCCCGTGAGATTTTAAATGGCGCTGTGAGTGTGTCATTGACTAAAAGTTTGGCGGTGGGGGCTCTGTACAAAAGCTGGATGGTTCGACAGAAGTTCTCACCTAGCTGAAACTTCCTTAATACTGCATCCAGATAGGGCCAGTTGACCCTATCAAAGGCCTTAGTGGCGTCTAGGGTTAATGTAGCCAAGGGTAAGGAAAAGGTTGTGGCGATATCTATAGCTGCGACCAGGTCACGGGTTAAATCTGCCAACTGGCGCCCCTTTATGAATCCCTTTTGGTCTTCATGAATTATCGAGCCGATCTCGCTTGCCAGCCGTGCTGATAGTACTGCGGCGAAGATCTTATAATCGTTATTTAATAGCGAGATCGGCCGATAGGACCCACAATCAGTTGGATCCTTACCCGGTTTCGGTAAAAGAACTATGGTTGCTTCACTCCACGAGTGTGGAGGCACTAACCCATTTGTGAAAATGTCGTTAAATAGCGCTGTCAATGTTGTTACTAGGACCGGACACAGAACCAGATATAGTTCCCCGGGAAGGCCATCAGGCCCTGCCGCCTTCCATTGCTTCAGTTTACCTATCACCTTACTTACTTCAGCCTCCGATATATCCCTATCTAGGCGTTCTGTCTGATCACCCGTTAGGGTGGGCAGTTGGATCCTGCTTAGCCACGAGTTTCTTGCCGGGGGGTCATCTTCGATATCCTCGGTGTAGATTTTTTGAAAGAACTCCTGAAAAGCGCAACCAATCTCTGTGTTAGTAGACCTAACAGTAGAGTCCCCCTCTTTTCGAATTCCACTTATAAACTTTTTCGATTTGTCTGTTTTGATCTTCCAGGCTAAGACCTTACCAGCTGCCTCCCCATATTCAAAATTCGAGATCTTACTTGCCGCCCACCTCTTCTCTACTCTTTCCTGTAATACTTTGTCCAGCTCTGATTTCACCTTAGCCCTCTCTTGTTGCTCAACCGAGGATTCCCCTGAGGTACCACACCTCCTATCCAAGCTCTCTAGTTCTCGTTCTAAATTCCTGATTTTTTCTATATAGACCTTTCCTCTATATGAGACTCGATTCGTAATATACCCTCTTAAAAAAGCTTTAAGGGTTTCCCGTACAGTGCTAATTCCGGCTGAGTCCAAATTTGTTTCTAGGAATTTAGCCACCTCCTCTGATAGCAGGTTGGTCTCCGCCTGATCTAACAAAATCGTCCGATCAAATGACCAAGACGAGTGTTTTTTCTGTTGGGTGATATTCAGGGAGAAGGCAATCGCTGAATGATCTGAGAGATGAGGGGGTAGATACCGTAACCCCTTCACCTCCTCTTTGATATTGTAGCTAAAGAGAGCATAATCTATCCTTGAGCTGTGTCTATACTTAAGGTTCCTGTATGAGACCCCGGGAGCAAGCCCCGCCCTTTCTCTCCAGACGTCTGCCAACCCCACAGACAACATGATGGACATCAGAATGGGCCTTGATTTGGATGATCCCATCGCTCTGGAGCTAGAGGACTTGTCGAGCTTGGGGTTCAAAACGATATTAAAATCTCCCATCCATATAATAGGGTCATTCAGAGTGACTAAGGCCCCTTGGATTTTTTGAAGGTAGGACGGATCGTCTTGGTTTGGACCATAATAACCTACGAAGATATATTGTTGACCGTCTAGTCGCCTTTTACACACCAACCACCTCCCACTAAGGTCCTCTTCATAGGTCAAGATCTGTGCTTTTGCTGATTTTTTAAACATAATGAGTATTCCACGGATGTTAGCAGTCTGGTTTGTGCAAATAAATTTGTCGACCCACCCCTGCGTTTTTATGATTGTTTCAACCTCATGTTTGAGTAGGTGTGTCTCCTGTAACACTATGACCTGTGCTGGGGAGTCCCTAAAATATTGCAAGATTCTATGCCTCCTCCCCTTCACTCGCAAAAATACGTGTGCTTTATATAAATATATATCTCTATGCAGGTTTAATACAAGACCATATTAACGTTTTAAAAAGGAGTCACAATACTTTTGTAGGACGTAAGAGTTCTTAAAAATGCTTAATCTTGGGTCCTGTGTGCTTTGCACCCCTCGGGGCGAATCTAGGAGAAGAGAGATGAACAAAAAAAATCTAGTAATCGATGCGGACGCTCGGGTCCGATGCGTGCACCTCGTGGTACAATTTGGGCACTGTACCTTTCGTGGTGGAGTTCGTCACGCACAGGAGCAGTCACAGGCGAAGGCGGGCCCGGGACGGGGCCGGCGACTTTCCACTGGCAGTCTGGCTTTGTAGGAGGCCTCGAGGAGTGAGAGAGGGACTGCGGGGAGAGGGGCGGACACTCCGGGGCTGTAGGCGTTCGCGGGGCGAGGCGTCTGCTTGTGGCGTACGAGGCGTACTTGTTCAGTACGCGTTGATGGTCAAGCCGTACCTTCGGGTCTGTGGGGGGAGAGCTGTGGTGCAAGGCAGGCAGGCGCGGCACGGGGCTTCCAGTACAGGACGTACGGGAGGCTTACAGCATGCGGTGCGGCGCGGCCCTTGGGACTTTGGAGTGCGAAGTGGGGCGGCTGGGTACGTCTCGCACGTACGGGCCGTCCGGGGCTTTAAACCATACTCGGGACGAATTCCAGTGGGAGGGGCGAGGTGCGCACAGTGCGCTCCAAACCGGGCGAGGTGACAGAGTGCGGGCGGCCCAGCGAGGCGTATGGTGAGCGGCTTGAGCTCGAGCGGGGCTCACACACGGCGGGGGCGACCAGGCACAAGCGTCACGGCCCAAGGAGGGGGCGAGGCACACCGGGAATCACGGCTCCAGCGAGGGGGGAAGGCAGCAGACAGCGAAGGCAGTATAAGAGCCCAATGGTCCCGGGGCTCATTTCAGGGGGAAAGCATGCTTCCAAGCCCTTGGAGATCGTTTCTTTAGGAAGGCACAAGTAGGTTTTAAAGTCTTTCTCAGTCTTTTCCTCTCCTTCTTGCAGCAAGGCACCCACAACAGGCCAGTCTCCCAGGTCAGAGACAGTAGTCCTCCATGCAGCTTTCCCAGGTCATTCTCTTCGGACAAAGTTTCTTCTTGGCGCAAACAGGATCTGATTTCTTAGGAGCTGGGCTCCTACTTTTATACACAAAATCCTTTGTTCTTGCAGGCCAGGGGGGCCTTTGCCTAATCCAGTCCAGTTTCTGAGCACTTTGTTTTGCAGACTCTGGCTTATCCTTTCAGTGAGCAGGGCAGGGACATCAGACGCTCCACAGGAGGTGGAGCCAGCATTGTGGTGACAAGTACAGTCCAGGAGTACTCTGTTGACAGTCTTCCCCTCTCTCTTCACAAGGTGCAGGGCAGAGACATCAGACGCTCCCCAGGGGGCGGAGCCAGCATTGAGGTGGCAGAGCACAGCCCTATTCAGAGTCAAGGGGCAGTCCTACCACCCATCATGGTGTAATCTCTCTATTCACCACCTGTCAGCCCCAGCCTGTCTCCTGGAATTCCCCAGCCCTGTCACACACAGAAACCAGACAGCAGATACAAATCAGAGCAGAGGCGGGCTGAAATGGTTAGGCAAGCAAATACTAACTTTCTGAAAGTAGTATTTGCAAACCCAGGATATTAAAATAAACTTTACTAAAATAAGTAATTTATTATTCTGAGTGCAGGCATACTAAACTTGACTTTCTACCATGCTCTCCGAGTCTGTTAGGATTATAGAGTGTAATATTTCCAGCAGCCCATTCTGGCCTATGGAGAGCAGGTAGCCTTACAATAGTGAAAAACGAACATGGCTGTAATTCACTATTAGGACATGCCACACACATCAGGGCTTGTCCTACATTATGCTTACAATGCACCCTGCCCTTGGGCCTACCATAGAGGTGACTAATATGAAGTTAAGGGAAGGTTTAGGGACTGGCAAGTAGGTGCACTTGCGCAGTCAGCATGACAGTACCAGACTGCACGCAGGTTCTGCAATGGCAGACCTTAGACACATTTTAAAGGGCTGCTTCTGTGGGTGGCACAACCAGTGCTGCAGGCCCACTAGCAGCATTTTTATTTACAAGCCCTGGCACTCCTGGTGCACTTTACTGGGGTCTGACAGTAAACCAAATAAGCCAATCATGGAAATCAATCACATATACATTTTACAGTAGGGAGAGCATATGCACTTTAGCACTGTTCAGCAGTGGTAAAGTGCCCAGAGTCATTAAACCAACAAAAACAGGTCAGAGAGAAAATTGGAGGAAGGCAAAAAGTTCAGGGATGACCCTGCAGAGAGGGCCAAGTCCAACAGAGACCTTGCGCCACATCCGAGTTCAGACGCCATTCGTGATCCATCATGCACCAGCGGCTGAGTTCGTACGCACTGGCGTTCAGAGAACCTGCCAGGTGTTGAACCACCAGGGTGACACCCTGGTGTTCCAGCCATGTCCACAGGCACAGAGCCTCCTGACAAAGGGTCCACGACCCCACCCCGCCCTGTTTGTTGCAGTACCACATGGCGGTGGTGTTGTCCGTGAACACCTGCACTACACTTCCCCGGACAGAGGGAAGGAATGCCTTCAGTGCAAGCCGGATCGCCCGCAGCTCCAGAAGGTTGATATGGAGCAGGGACTCCGCCGGAGACCAGAGGCCTCTGAAATACGCCTCTCCCATGTGGCCCCCCCATCCCAGGAGGGACGCATCCGTCACCACTACATGCTCCGGGTGGGGAAGGGAGAGGGATCTGCCGCTGACCCAATCGCGGTCCGTGAGCCACCACTGCAACTGTCTCGCAGTGCCCTCCGAGATCAGGACTTGGTCAGACAGGTTGCCCTGATACTGTGCCCACTGGAACTTCAGGTCCCACTGCAGAGCCCGCATCCGCCCCATGGCATGAAGCACCAGTAGGATGCATGAGGCCATCAGCCCCAGGAGCCGCAGCGTCAACCTGACCGAAACCTGGGATAAAGGCTGAAAGATCGGAATCGGAGCCTGATTATCCCATACCTGCGCCGAGTCCAGAACCGCTCCGATGAAGAGGAGCTTCTGAGAGGGAATCCGGTGCGACTTCGGCACGTTGATGGTGAACCCCAGCAAATGCAGAAGGTCAGCCGTAGTCTGGAGGTGGTTGACTACTGTCTGGGACAAGCCCACCTTTAACTACCAGTCGTCGAGATAGGGGAAGACTGTAACCCCTGATCTGCGCAGATGAGCTGTGACCACCGCCATCAATTTCGTGAACACCCGAGGGGCACTGGTAAGGCCGAAGGGGAGCACGGTAAACTGAAAGTGCTCATGGCCTACCGTGAACGGCAGGTAGCGACGTTGGGCCGGCAGGACAGGGATGTGGAAATATGCATACTGCAAGTCCAACGCTACCATCCAGTCTCCAGGGTCTAAGGAAACTAGGACCTGAGCTAATGTCAGCATCTTGAACTTCTCCTCCGGAGGTCCAAGATAGAACGTAGGCCTCCTTTGCCCTTCTTGGGTACCAGAATGTAGTGGGAGTAGCAACCACGTCCTACTTCTGGCCCAGGAACGCGCTTGATGGCCCCCTTGGCCAAGAGGGCCATAACTTCCTCCTGCAGAAGTTGCAAGTGATCCCCCAACATGCAGTGGTACTGCTGTGGCATGGCTGGAGGGGTCGCCTCGAAGGGAAGGGAGTAGCCCCTTCTGACGATTTGCAGCACCCACCTCTCCGACGTGATGGAGCGCCAGTGGAGGAGGTGATGGCGGACCCTGCCCCCCACTGGAGTCGAATGGGCCTGAAAGCTCGGACTAGGAAGGCTTTGAGGCAGAGGCTGCGGGAGCAGATGTGGACTGACCTGGCTGTTGCCCCCCCGGCACTGCCAGGGCGGTTTCCACGTCTGTGGCCATGTGGAGGCTGGTTCTGCGGCCTGTGGCAAGCAAGACGTGAGGGAGCGCCCCTTCCATGGCCACGAAAGGGGCGAAAAGCAAATGTTTGCTGGCGCTGGCCCGACAAGCCCAAGGACTTGGCCGTAGCCCTGGAGTCCTTGAAACGCTCAAGCGCACTGTCTGCTTTGTCGCCAAAGAGGCGACGGCCATTGAAGGGCATGTCCATGAGCGTGGCTTGGACATCGCCCGAGAAATTGGCGGACCTCAGCCAGGCGTGACGGCAAACCGCCACCGCCGTGGAAATCGCTCTGCCCAGCGAGTCCTTTGTATCAAGCCCACATCATATAGAGCTTTGCCCGGGCCTCCTCCGGACTCTGGGGCAGCAAGTCCGCAACCGTGTCCCACAGGGAGTGGGTGTAACAGCCCAAAAGGCAAGCGATGTTGATGGATTGCAACACCAAACTCAATGAGGAGAACAGTTTCTTCCCAAACTGGTCAAACCTTTTGGATTCCCGATCCAGTGGAGCAGTTGGGAATGTAGTATGGGACGTAGAGGCCTGGATTACCAGGCTCTCGGAGGTGGGTTGTACAGGCAAAAAGCTAGGGTCGCCCGGAGCCGGGCGGTGGCGTCGGGGCACGTTCTGATCCACAGGGGGCACTGTGTAGGGCTTGGACCAGGTGCCCATCAGAACCTCCATGAGGGCCTCATTGAACGGCAGTAGAGGCTCCGAGGAGCTTACTGGCGGCTTAGGCACCTCAGTGAGGATGTTAGTCCTCACGGCAGCAGCAGGGAGCTCAAGAGCCAATGCCTTGGCTGCCCTTTGCAACAACACACCATATGTAGCACCCTCCTCCGTAGCCACGGAGGGAGGAGAGATGAGTCCAGTGTCGGGCGAAGTGTCCAAACCACTGGCCTCCCCTAGCTCATCTGCCCAGTCCTGGCTCAACTGGCACTGCTGTGCTAGAGGGTCCTCAGACCCCTCCCAGTCCTCCCCTTCATCCGTGTCCTGGTAAACAGGCTGGAATGACGGAGCCGGGTCGTAGGTGAAGGCCTCACCCATCGATGCCGGAGACCGCGCCGAGAGGTGCTGCTCCGTACCCGGACTGAAACCAGGGGCGGCGGCGTCCTAAGACGGCGCCAACGGAGGAGTCGTAAGGTCAACTGGCGTCGACCGGGATCCAGGCCTGGATCCCAGGGGGTTCTGCGGACCCGGACTGAAACTGGGGCCAACGTCGTCCGAGGACGGCGCCAGGAGCGACACCATTGGGGTCGGCACCAGCGGAGGAGTCGTAAGGTCAAGTGGCGTCGACCCGGATCCAGGCATGGATCCTACGGGGGCCGGCAGCGTCGGGATCGAAGTCGACGACGGCGACGAAGCACCCGACGGCGCCGTGGCCGGAGCCACCGGCCCGCCAAGGTCCCCAGTCGGGTTTGCGGGGCCCGAAGGCGCGCCGGCAGGCCTTAATGGAGGGAAGTGAGTCCTCATGGCAATGAGGAAATCACGAATCTCCTCCGGCGTCGCTCGCAGGCCAGGGACCGGAGGGTATGGGACTGGAGGCGGCGTCTGCGCCTCCGGAGGACCCGCGTGGGCGGTATCGCCCGAACACTCAGCCGCATCGCGCGAGCGGAGTCCGAAGAGAGATGTTGTCTCTTTGACTTTTTCTTTGAGTGCCTCGACTTACCAGAGGACTTGGAGCCCGACGAGTGATGGTGATGACTCGACGAGCGACTACTGCGGCTCCGCGACCGGTACCTCGAACGGCGCGGAGCCGACTGCCAGATCTCGAGTTGCTTGCGGGACCGCTCCCGCCTAGCCTTCGAGGTCAAGGCCCGGCAGTCGGGGCACGACTTGTGGTGTTCGGCCCGAGTCAGTAGAGACACCAATGGTGGGGGTCGGTCACCGACATCAGGCGGTGACAGGCGTCGTACGGCTTGAAGCCAGGCATCCCTACGGCACCAGGAGTCGAAGTCAACTCGACAAGGAGATCCAAAATAGATCAAAAAGTTAGTCAAAAAATGACTACGAGTACTGCTCTTCCTGGATCTGCGCTAGCTGGCGCGGAAAAAAGAAGAAATGACATCAGCGCGCGAGGGCGGCGTCTAAGTACTCCGACGACGTCATTCCGGCGATCATGACAGCGACGACGGACGCAGAGCTGCAGACGAAGCCTACCGACGCGCAAGCGTACTGCTGACGAAAACTTTCTGGATCCAGCCTGACGCCTGGGGATATTCTAAGGTAAGGAATCTAACACTAGCCTGTTTCTTTCAGATACTTATATTTTGTTATCTTGTCAACTCAGCTCAGAATTAGCATGTGCTGGGCATGAATAAGGGCAAGATCCGGGCTGGGGTAGCTGTCACAGTCATGGAGAAGGGTGCAGCGGGTGCATTGTCACTCGAGCCGGTGCCACTGCTGGTTCTGTGTGCTTGGTTTACCAGATACACTGACGAGAGGAGGCAAACGGAAGAGACCCCCTAAGATAAGGAACCAGAAAAATTGTAAATATCGTTCATTCAAATAGTAATACTTAAAGTGACAGTGATAATGGTGATGTAATCATCACCATCAGCACTGTGGGGGTGTGGGGCAGTCAAATGTCTGAAAATCAGTGAGGGTCATATCTGATGCCCACATTCGCCGGGGATGCCTGGTTTCACCTTGGAGATACCCAGTAGGGACCATCTCACAGGGATAGCCAGGACGGGTTCCCCAGCGGTCTACAGCGCCACGACGCCTCAGGGCAGCAGTGCGCTTTACAAGACACATACATTTACATTTACATGTTACTTTACTGTTCGTAGACTAATAGATTTATAGACACAGTTTGATAATTATCCTGTGGCGGGCTCATTAAATTGTGACCGGATGTAACAAGGGAAGGTGTTGGAATGCAGCTCCCAGCGCAGATAAGACTCCATGGTCCGTCCATTCCCATTAATGTCACTGTGGGGTAAAGGAACTCAGACTATCCCCTCTGGCAGGCCCGTAAAATAACCTGGATCTCCAAATATCTCCATTGAGAAGAAGACTGTGGATTAGTGTTAACAGAAAGTGAGGAGCGGAACATAGAGCTGCTCAGGGCTTTAAGTTCACACTGCTGACATATGTGAGTAATAAATGTTTTGCAAACTGAAATCTCAACATGGCTTACTCCACTTCTCATCATTCTGGAATCAAAACACTGAACTGTTACATTTAGTTCCCTCTATTAAGTAAGTGAATAATTCAACTGTTGTCAAAACTTCACAAGTGTCACTTCGTAGTTGAACATTATGTTCATATCTACACTGGGTAAAACAAAGCACATTTGACAATTAAGCAATATCGACCACAGGCTCTGCCGAGGATGTCTGTAGTGTAAATCATGTGCACGACTGTAGACTCCAAACAATAGATTGATGATTTCAAGATGAAACGTGATCGTTTATTGGATATTTCAGTGTTAATAAGTGCATATAAACATGAGTCAATTTTAAAGCTGCTAGACTCTGTGTCCATTTGTTAGTTTTTCAAAATTGAAGTCACTGTTTTAAATGGGCAGCCATTGATGGGCATAGTACCTACACTTGCTAAATCTGAAAAGGACAGTTGCAACAACTTTCAGCAGGGGTGCAGTGCCCTTATTGATAGATAACCTGCAGTTCTAAATAGTAAACAGGCACTCTGGGATACAGAGTGCCTACAATTCTAAATTTCCATGCAAAACAGTGAAGAGCGTTACTTATTTCCCTGTAAATAATTACTTGGAACAGCCAACCCAATCCTAAATCAAGGTACATACCAAGACTTTGAAAACGCACTTAAGCGAGAAGTCACGGACAACAGCAGGGATGGCGGGGAGAAGGCATAGAAAACTCCAGTTCTGTAGTAGGGGTATCTCTGTTATAGTCATAATCTAGTGAATAGTCCCGCCCATGTGCGGGGACCACGGAGCAATCAAAAATAATCTCTTAAACTGTCTTCTTTGCAGTCCTGCTTAGACACTTAAGAGAGAATCGAAGACAAATAATGCAGCCTATAACCACAAGGCTACACTGGCCAGCACTTCAACTTAAATTGAGAAGGATAGCCAAATAAAATCAAATTTTACACATCACCAAGTTTCACTAATAGAGAAACTTTCCTTCACCAAAATCCTTGAAATGAGAGAGAGGAAGGGTTGGACAGACAAGCCCCCATAGGCTGCCATTATGTGTCTGGAAAAGGGATACCGTGCCTTTAAGGAACTCTCCAGAGACCCTCGGTATCCAAGGATGCACAGCCAAAGTCCTTTTACTTTCAGTTCTTTTTGACGGTGTATAAAGCCAAACTTGTAGCATACAGTACATTATCCTTTTCTCCACCGGGGAGGAGGGCGGGCACTTAACTATAACAGAGATACCCCTACTACAGAACTGGAGTTACAGGTAGGAAACTACTCCTCCTGTAGTAGGGGATCTCTGTGTATAGTCATAATCTAGTGAATAGAATGGCAAGCCCATCCCAACAACCAATCCGGCAGTGGAGGAAAAAGACAACACCACTACTGTGCAAACAGATTTCTCAACGAAGCCTGCCCAACCTGAGCATCTGCTCTGGCATCAGAGTCCAGACAGTAGGGTTTAGCAAAGGTATGGACCGACTTCCAAGTGGCAGCCCCGCAGATCTCTGCAATGGGAACATTACGTACCAAAGCTGTTGTAGCTGCTTTGCCCCTGGTAGAATGAGCCTTAGGCTTACCCCCTAGGGTCTTGTTAGCTTTCTGATAACATACCTGAATACAGGACACAATCCACCTCGAGATAGACTGTTTAGAGGTGGCAAGACCAGTCCTGAACGACCCATAATTGACAAACAATTGGTCTGACCTACGAATGTCCTTGGTCTTATCCAAGTAGAATTTCAACACCCTTCTGACATCCAGGGAATGAAGAGCTCTTTCCGCTGGAGTGGAAGGATTCTGGAAAAACGTAGGTAAAGTTATAGTCTGATTGACATGGAAATCAGAAATCACCTCAGGAAGGAACTTAGGGTGAGTACGCATCACAACCTTAGCAGCATGAAATACAGTACAAGGTTCTTGGCAACACAATGACTGAATTTCACTCACCCTGCGAGCCGATGTAATGGCCACGAGGAAAGCCGCCTTCCATGACAAGTGCTGTAGTGAAGCCTTATGAATAGGTTCAAAAGGTTCCTTTATCAACCTGGACAGCACCACATTCAGCTCCCATGAAGGCGAAGGACGCTGGACAGGAGGAAACACCTTCTTCAATCCTTCCAAAAAATCTTTCATCACAGGAATCTGGAAGATGGATGTCTGTGAAGGACATTTCCTATAAGCAGTTAATGCTGCGAGGTGGACCTTAATAGAATGAAAATTAAGGCCAGATTGAGCCAAATGCAAAAGGTATGGAAGTATGACATCTTCCTTGCAGGTCGTCGGATCATAGTTCTTGGACGTGCACCAGATGCAGAACCTCTTCCACTTGTAGGCATAGGAAGTCCTGGTAGAAGGTTGCTTAGCCTCCTTGAGTATATCCATTCAATCGTCAGGTAGATTCAGGTGTCCATACTGCACTATCTCAGGAGCCATGCCGCCAAACTCAATGAGGAGAGGTTGGGGTGCACCATCTGCCCCCCGAACTTCGTGAGAAGGTCCGGCCGACACGGTAGCCGCAGGTGGGGTGGGAGAGACCTGTGAAGCAGGTCCGTGAACCACCACTATCGGGGCCACTCCTGAGCAATGAGGATCATCCGTGCTCTGGACTGAGACAGCTTCATGAGCACCGCCGGAATCAGGGGAATGGGTGGAAAGGCGTACAGAAGCTGTTCGACCAGCTGATCCACAGTGCGTTCCCCAGAGTCCCCGGTTGGCAATACCTGGAGGCGAAGTCTCTGCATTTTCTGCTTTCGGTGGTGGCGAACAGATCTACGTCTGGAGTGCCCCACCTGTCGAAGATGTCTCGTAGCACCTCGTCGTTTAGAACCCACTCGTGGTTTTCTTGCACCAGTCTGCTGAGTGCATCCGCCTAAGCATTCTGCACACCTGGCAGATGGGTAGCCGTTATCGTCAGTCCTCTGGCTAGCAGCCAGTGCCAGATCGCCTGCGCTTCTTGTGACAGCGTGCGCGATCTCGAGCCCCCCTGCTTGTTGAGGTAATACATTGTGGTCGTATTGTCGGACTGTACAAGCAAGGAGTTGGTCTGGAAGGACGGATGAAAGGCCTTCAGTGCCAAGTGAACAGCTTTGAGTTCCAGGAAATTGATGTGATATGTGGATTCCGCCGGGGACCACGTTCCCTGGATCTGTAGATGGTCCGAATGCGCTCCCCAGCCGTGGAGAGAAGCATCCGTAACGATAGTCTGAATGGGAATGTCCTTGTGGGATGGAACCACTTTGAGGAGATTCTCTGTTGAGCACCACCATCTCAGGGACTGTTGAGCGTGAAGGGACAGCCGTATCCTGTCGTCCCACCACCCCCGCCTCTGGTCCCACTGATCCTCCAGACATTCCTGCAGCGGCCTCATGTGGAGGCGTGAGGAAGATGCAAGAGGCCATCGATCCCAGTAGAGAAGACACCGTCCTCACTGTCGTAGATGGAACAGCTATGAGAGCCTGAGCCTTCCGAAGGATCGATAAGCGTCGCTCCTCCGAAGGAGACACGCTTGCTGAAAGAGTATTGATGGAGGCTCCCAAGTACTGTAGGCACTGGACAGGAGTCGGGACAGACTTGGACATGTTGATGTGCAACCCCAGCTGGTTCAACAGAACAGCCGTCCTGTTGAAGTGCAGTTGCGCTTCTTGGAAGGTGGAGGCTTTGATCAACCAGTCGTCCAGGTACGGGAAGACAAACACCTTGTTCTTTCTCAGGTGCGCCGCCACCACTGCCATGCCTTTTGAAAATATCCTGGGTGCAGATTTCAGTCCAAACGGTAGCACGGTGTACTGATAGTGATTGGTGCCGACTAGAAAGCGCAGGAACTTCCGGAGTTTCCGTGCAATAGGCACATGGAAGTACGCATCCTGTAGATCTATTGCGCAAAGCCAGTCTCCTCTTTGCAACTGAGGATAAATCTGGTGCAAAGACAGCATGCAAAACCTTTCCCTGCGAATCCACTTGTTTGCTTGTCGCAAATCCAGAATGGGCCTTGTAGGAAGGTGGATACCTGACTATGGTTACCCCAGATTTTTTGCCTTGTGTTTAGCTGGTTTTCAACTTAGTTGGCCTGGGATCCTGCTAATCAGGGTGCCAGGCTATCTGCGCTCTCTGTAAAATGTACTCCATGTACCCTAGGTACATCTCCAATTGAGAATTGGGTCACCTTGTGAGCCCCTGTACAGTGTACTATAGGTACCCAGGGCATAGGTGCATCCAAGGCCTACCAGGGGCTGCAGCATGTATTATGCCACCCCTGGCTGGCCACCTAAATTGACACAACTGGCTGATCACTCAGCTGGGGCAAGGTTGTGTAATCACCCCTTGCTTAGGTATAGTGTTCCTATATCTACCCTTAAATATAGACACACAGTAACCTATAAGTCACTACTATTGCAGGCCTTAACAATCCTGGAGGCAGAGTGCTTGGTTATGTGTGAGATGGTGCTCTAGCATGAGCTGAGCCTGTCTGCAGCTTTCGGAACCATGTCCTTATAGCTGTTCTATGATATCGCCATACCATATACTCTTAAGTGCATTATAATCCTCGCGGTTAAATTCTAACTCTGGTTTGGCTTTATCAAAACATGTCGTGTAAGGTGTCATACGCTTTGGAATACTACCCCCTTGCATATTCTGGCGACGGGGGTAGCATTCCACCCTTCTAGAGGGAGAAGACATGTTGTTACTGACTATCCCGGTTAAAGTTAACCAGAGCCCCAGCGTCACAAAATGGATGCTGCTGCCACAGACACAAGTCTGACCTCCTGCTGCTGGGAGTCCTTCCAGCGAGGGAGGCCTGGACAATAGGTTTCCTGCCTGGAGAGGTGCGAGCACCAACCCAGACAGGATTTTGTGTATTGGGACAGGGAGGGCTGAATAGAATGAGACATGCCTGGGGCACACTAGGTGCTCCACGCATACCCCAGTTCAAACCGGTTGCTGGGGCACTCCAGCCCCAGCTCTGGTGCGAAACTGCACAAAGGAAAGGGGGTGTAACCACCCCCCTTCCTGGTCCCACCCATAGGAGGGACCTAGTGAGTAACCCAGCCCCCTTTAGTAGTATAAAGATAGGAGCTGACCCAGGAGACTTTAGATTAATCCTGGAATCGAACTGAAGACAAAACTCTGGACCCTTCGACATTCAACTGAAGCTGAAGACTGAAGAATCTCCCTTGTGGCCAAGGAGTGACCACCCTGGGCAACCAGGCACCATCCAGCAATTCGACGGCTTGCTTTGTCCCCGTTCCCGCCGGAACCCGAGCAGAGCCTGACAAGACCTCGACCCCGGGACTCCTCTGACCCCACTGCACCACTCCAGCACAGCTGAGCTCCGTGGAAGGCGTCGGAATCCGTGGAAGCAGGCAACTTGGAAAGTCTTCAACTTGCTAACAGCACAGCTCCTGAGGCCTCCTCGAAGCTGTGCCCTGGGGATTGAGACACCCCGACACCGAGCTCCACCTGCACCGAAGACCAGCCCTCCACACTCCACGAGATCTGCGTGGGGCCCTTCTGCTTGTGTTCTGCTCGACGCATTGTCCGGTTGCTGGCCCGTTGGCTAGTAGCCCTCTGACGACGATCCTTGTGAAAATCCATCGCTGGTCTGGTTGCTCCAGACTGGCCCTCGCTTCCCTGAAAAGGTGAAGTACCTCAGACCTTCCTGGTCTGCACCAGAAGCCTTTTGTGTATCCTGCGTGGGTTGCCTTTGCTTAGGCTTGTTGGCTCCAATCCTGAAGTCGACCCCTCCATCTGCGAGAACCTTCGTGGGACAGCTCCTCTCCAGCACCTGGTCGTCCTTGACGCCTCCTGGTCCGCGTGGCTGCAACGACAAGCTTCACATCCGCATCTTCTTCCAAGGCTCCATAGGAAACGACGAGAAAACTCGACACACTTTGACACCTATGCACCCGCAGCCCGTGGGTGAGGTAACGCGAGTACTTCGGTGCTCCTGTAGGGATTGACTATCCTAGTGTCCAGTTTTGCTAGTTGTGTAATCCTAGTTAGACTGGAAGTGTTCTAAAACTTCATTACTTACCTTATTGCACAAGTTACTACTTGTGAAACGATATATCTGTAAGAGACATTAGTTAGTGATAGATTCCTTACCTTAGAATATCCCCAGGCGTCAGACTGGATCCGGAAATTTTTGCGTAGCAGTACCCTTGCGCGTCCGTAGGCGTCGTCTGCGGCTCCGCGTCCGTCATCGGCGCCATGATGACGTCGTCGGAGTACTTAGACGCCGCCTCCGCGTGCTGACGTCAGATCTTAGACACTGCTTTTCCGCGCCAGAAGCACTGAGCCATGTTAAAAACCAACACTGGTGCCATTGAAACTAGGGCCCTGAAAGGGGATGAAAACCAACCAATGGATAACAATGGGTCTAAACAAATTGTAAACTGGCTGTGTATATAAAGGAAACACCCAACAAGTCCGCCGAGAGTGTGTCACCGTTGGATGAGTGTTCCCATCAGATCACCGACCTGTACCGCCCTGCATCATTTGGGATCCTTCATCCGAAGGAAAGTGGTTTTACCCACTGTGGACTAGATTGGTGCAGCCCACTTATGATGGAAATATGACAAAAGTGCATATAAAATGTTTATGGTATCAGGAGGTAAGCTGAAAAGCAGTGCATGTGTAGATAATACGTGATAAAGTGCAAAAATGTGCTTAAAATTGAGTGGTGGAAATGGAAGAACAATTTTAATATGATCCTATCCACCCTCAATGGTTAAAAATCAGACCTTAGTAGCGTCAACAAATAGCTACTAGTGTTGTAATATGGTCGACATGTTTCTGCAGTTCTTATGAAGCCTCGAGGTCTTCTGCTGCTTCTTCAGGACCTTACTAAATGCTACTGCATATCGTGAAGTAACGTGTTAAAGAAAATTCTTAAATATCACCTGGGATTCGCCTGATGAGGTAATCGGCGGATCGCCCAGTATCAGCAGGTAGATATAAAGAAAAGGAAAAAGTACACAAAATACACACAGTAAGTTACAACATCTGGCACTATCTTGATAGTATCAATACATCGCCAATACAATTTATCGGTCGAGGATTCTATTCTAGTAATCCAACAATTGCCATCATATTATTTAGGCGAAATCATTTCATCACTCAGCTATATTATAGGGAATGCACTCTCCACCTCACCTGGCTACAGCTCAGGTAAAACGGAGCACCGCTCTATAAAAATATATAAGGGAGGTAAGTCAGGGAAGGATTTTACAAGCTGCATATATCATTAATGGCAGACATTGTTTGTATGATGTCTGCTAATGTTAGACAACTCAGTTGTATATAAATTAAAAAAGCTAGGTAACGTAAAATAGGGGAGCTGTCTCCTTCTTGCCTGCTCGTAAGGCTCAAGTTAACCATCAGCCAACCACCGACAAGGCGTGTTTAAAGCAAGCCACCAAATTTTTTACATGATTGAAAATCGGTGCGAAACCTCGCCTCGCTCTTGCCAAACATGCCAACTTAGATTACCAAATCAGCTGTCCCAGCATATTTGTAGGTTAAAAATAATACATGCTGTGCTTGTCTCCGGATTGGAGTTACCGCGCTACAATAGATGCTTAAAGCCGTAGCCGTAGCACTTGAACATTAAGTTATGAGTCATGAGCTCGTCCCCGGGTAGGAGTTACCACGCTGCACTCCAAGATGCCGTAGCTTTTAAGCAGATGATGTAGGCGCTTACCTGTCCGTCGGTACTCCGGACGTCCGTCTAGGCTGTCTGGAGGGAGGTACCGAACCGGGCAGGAAGCCGCCATTCATAACGCCTACAACGTGAGACGTGTGTCACGTGATCACGTGACCTACGTCATCACGTCCCGAGTTTCTGGGAGTTGTAGTTGTTTTATCCCGCAGCCGAGCGTGATTGATCAGCCAAAAAGGGTTAAAATCATGTTGATGGTGGTACAATAGAAATTATCTCTCAATTTAGGCTTTGGTAGTAATAACAATTCGCGCTCACACCACTATTCACAATTGCGAGGGTTTCGTGTCACGTGTTCCCGTGGTCCACGCCCCCACCTCCAAAGTATCTGGGAATTGGAGTATCTACACAGTTCGCTTTATGTTAGAAGCGTTATAGATACAATGTTCGAATCTCTCCTGGAATAGAGACATTATCGTTATGTGGAAATTATTATGGGCAGTTCTAAAGACTTAAATGAATATTTAAGGCTACGCAGAAGGTAAAGGTATCATTAATGGCTAATCTTTGTTTATTAGACATACATAACGTAATGTGAATAGGTACAGATAAACCTAATGTAATTCTGTCACTGTCAACCGTTAGTATAGACCCAAGTGTTATGGTCAATTGATTATATACACACACATATAATAGTGTATCAAGAGTCATAATGAGAACAGTGCAGTCTTATCATTGTGATGGTATCCTCAATTATCATGGGCAAAGATCTCATGACATGTTTAGTAGTGTTATGGACCTGACAGTGCCCCAAGGTGGACCTAAACTGTCTCATAGTGTCATCCATGGAATATCTTCGTTAAGTCCCATCTTATCTGTATGTAATCTATACACCCATTTTTGTTCTCGTTTGAAGAGGAAGGTGTTGATGTCTGTTATCTGCGATGAAATCATAGGTTGCTCTAATACGGTCCAACGCAGATCCGTTGGAAGATGTTGTACTTGAATGAAGTGATTTGTTAGTCTTGTGGCTTGTCTACCACACCGTATCGAGCTCTTGTGTTCCGAAATGCGCAACTTGACCTTACGGGTCGTCATCCCCACGTACCTTTTGTTACATGGGCAAGTGATCAAATAAATAAGGTTCATACTATTACAATTGGTGAACCTGCGTTGCTCCCATGGTCGGTCTGTGCCGATGTCAATAGTCACAGATCTTGAAGTTTGGGGACAAGCGGCACATTGGCCACATGGGTGATGGCCAGTAACCGCGGGCATATCCCATAAAGTGCCAACGGCCCGGGGAAATTCATTTTTCGGCCGTGTATGGACCAATTTGTCCTTCAGATTTTGGCCTCTCGAAGGCGAAGAGAGGAGGAGGCAGTGTGTCGGTACCTGTGTTCAGAATACCCCAGTGTCTTTTTATTATGTGTTTGATTTGGTTCGACTGTACACCAAAGGTGCTGACACAGGTCAATCGATCCGTTCTGGGTTTAGGTGGTAAAGTTTCTAATAGACTGGCTCTGTTGTTATTTGAAGCTCTCTTCTTCGATTGCCGAATTAGTTTTTTGGGGTACTCCTTTTCAAGCAGATCTTCTGTCAAATGGTTAGCATGAAATTCAAAAGAGGTTCGTGTTGAGCAGTTCCTCTGTATCCTTAAGAATTGCCCGTAGGGCAGGTTATCGCGCAGTGACTTAGGGTGGCAACTGTTGTAATTGAGCAGAGAGTTCCGTGCCATAGGTTTACGGTATAATTCAGAAGCTAAACCCATGGGGGTACCCAAAATTTGTAGATCCAAAAATGCCAGTTTGTCGGCATTGTATTCCATTGTGAACCTCAGAAATCGGTTCCTCTGATTCAGCCAATCATGGAAATCATTCAACTGGTCAATGGTACCTCGCCACACGACGAAAATATCATCTATGTAGCGCTTCCATGTTCGCAGACACCTAAGATGGGGGTTGGTGTCCGCGAACACGTGCTCCTGTTCGAAGTGGTGCACGTACAGATTAGCGAGACTAGGGGCAAAAACGCTGCCCATACTAGTCCCGCTAATCTGCAAGTACAGCGCCTCCTCGAAGCAAAAAAAGTTTTCAGTCATTGCCAAGGTGGCCAATGTCATGATAAGTCTGACAGGTGTTATTGTGTTTAACTCCCTGTCTAGTAACAATCTCTCAATAACTTCCAGAGTTTCCAATTGCGGAATTGAAGTATACAAACTCTCGACATCGAACGAGACCAAGATATCAGTTTGTTTATTAAATTCAATTTCCGGTAATAGTCTCAAGATGTCCTTGGTGTCCATTACAAATGTCGGCATTTCTTTCACAATAGGTTTTAAGAAAAAGTCGACAAAGGTCGATAAGGGTTCGAGTAGAGACCCTATCCCTGATATTATGGGACGACCTGGGGGGGGGGGGGGGGGGGGGGCGTTGGTTTTTGTGAATCTTAGGCAGTTGGTAAAAATAGGGTATTTTGGGGTTGAGAGTGCGGAGGTACTGACCTTCCTTGTTGGTGATCCACCCCTCTGCAAGTGCTTCCTCAACAATATGTCCAATCTCAATAGTCAGCCTTTCAGTTGGATCTGATGTAAGTTTACGATATGCCCGGGTGTCATTCAATTGACGTAGGCACTCGTTTCGGTAAGTCTCTGTGTCAAGGAGTACTACTGCACCACCCTTGTCAGCGGGTTTGACCACAATCAAGGGATTATTAGCCAGTTCTTGTAAAGCATGTTGTTCGCTTTTTGACAGGTTGTAGAAAGGTCTGGGTTTATTTTTAAATAAATCTTTCAAATCATGATCCACCGCCTCCTCAAAGGTTAGTACTTTCGGGGGCAAACCCAATGCTGTGGGGTTGAAGGTCGAGGCCCTTTTCAAACCGGTATTCTCATTTGTTCCGGTTATCTCTAGTCCCTTATTTTTATTAGAGAACAGGAAATGGAGTCTTATCTTCCTGTAAAATTTGCCCATTTCAATCTGAGCTACAAACGGATCTGTCATGTTGGTTGCGACAAAGCCTAGCCCTTTATTTAAGACTTGTTCCTGGATGTCACTAAGTTGATGGGAGCTCAGGTTGACAACTAAACTGTTCCTCCCGATGTCCCTGCTTGCTCTTGTACTATTCTCTTCCCGCTCCGCAGGTCCATGGTCTGTGGGGGTAGATTCCAACGGACATGTGGTTGATTGGGCGTCCGTTGTCGGCCCCGGCCTCTCCTGCCTGACCCTAAAAAAGACTGTTGATTTGGATCTCCATAGAACTGTGGGGGGCCATATGGACTCATCATTGGGGGATACGGAGGGGGACCCCATGGGGTAGGTTGCCACCATGGCGGACATTGGGGCTGAGCAAAACCTTGATTGAATCCTCTCCAGCCCCTTCTGTTATTACCTCTTCCTCTGGATTTGTATTGTTGATTGTTACTGCTCGAGCCATCTGAGTCACTAGAGCCACCCTCAGAGCTGGAACTACCATAATTCGATCCTCTCTGCCCATTTACATTATGTGTGCTGAGTGTAAAATCATCACTTGTATAGGGATATACCTTGTCCATTGCGAATTTGGCTAAGTCTTTTTTAAATTTTTCAAGTTTTGTGAATAGGATAGAATCTCTAAATTCCTTACTAGTCTTGTTTCCATCCTCTTGATGTTTCGGTGCCTGAAAGGGGATGACCTTAACCCTAGATATCGGTTCGCAGAATGGGGAGGATGGGTGGGTCGGTAAGGAATCTATCACTAACTAATGTCTCTTACAGATATATCGTTACACAAGTAGTAACTTGTGCATCTGAAAGAGACACGTTAGTGATAAGATTCCTTACCTTAGAATAGATACCCCAGCAATACCAACCCTGGTGGTGGGTCTGCGAACCAATAATCACACCAGAAAGTCCTGGAGGACGGAACAGCCAAAGAAGCCATCCCTCCGGACTTGACTGTCCAGGCAGTAGTGTCTTGCAAACGTGTGCAGCGAGGCCACGTAGCCGCCTGGCAAATGTCCTTCAAGGGCACTCCCCGGCCCAGGGCAGTTGTAGTTGCCGTGGCTCGGGTGGAATGAGCCCGTAATCCAACAGGGGGCTCCTTTTTATCCAAGGAATAACATGCCTGGATACACAAGATGATCCACCGAGAGATGGTCCTCTTGTGCACCGCTTTCCCCTTCTTAGCGCCCACGTAACCAACAAAGAGTTGGTCATCCACCCGGAATTGGCGTGTGCGATCCAAGTAGAATGAAAGCGCACGTTTTGGGTCCAGGCGGTGGAGCCGCTCTTCCTCTTTAGAGGGATGCGGTGGCGGAAAGAAGGTGGGCAAAGTGATAGAGTGCCCGATGTGGAAGGCCGTGACAACCTTGGGCAGGAAAGATGGCTAGTACGCAACACAACCTTGTCCGGATGGACAGAAAGGAAAGGAGGAGTACAAGAAAGGGCCTGGAGCTCACTCACTCTTCTGGCAGAGGTGATGGCAACCAGGAAAGCAGTCTTCAAAGTTAGAAGGCGGAGAGGACAGTTGTGAAGTGGCTCAAAGGGAGCGCACATCAGGAATGTAAGAACAAGGTTCAAGTCCCACTGAGGCATCACAAACGGAACAGGAGGGAACGTGTGTGTGTGATGCCCTTCAGAAAGCGTTTTGAGGGGACTTGAACAAAGACGGTTGATCAGGCAGCCTTAGAAAAGCTGAAAGGGCAGAAAGGTAGCCCTTGATAGGGCCCAGAGCAGAGCCCTGCTGGGCAAGAGAAAGAAGGAAGAGAAGAACCTCAGAGAGAGGGGAAGCAAGAGGATCCACAGCCTTTGCTGTGCACCATGCCACAAATCTGTTCCACCGGCAGGCATATCCCGACTTTGTGGAGGGACGCCTGGCTGCCAGAATGACATTACAGACTTCAGGAGGCAAGTCAAATGGCCTCAACTGTCGCTGCTCAATATCCAAGCATGGAGGTGGAGACTGGACAGGTTCGGGCGGAGGACCGTCCCCTGCTGCTGCGACAGAAGGTCCTCCCGAAGAGGCAGACGAACCGGGGGATCGACTGACATACTGAGTAGCTCTGGATACCAGTACCTTCGTGCCCAGTCCGGAGCCACAAGGATGACTTGGGCCCGGTCGCGCTTGATCTTCTTCAGCACTCTGGGCAGAAGTGGTATAGGCGGAAAGGCGTACAACAGACCGCAACTCCACTCGCGACGAAAAGCGTCTCCGAGCGAGTGCCACCTTGGAAACTCCAACGCGCAGAACTGATGACATTGCGCGTTCTCTTCGGTGGCGAATAGATCTAACCAAGGCTCTCCCCATCGCTGAAAGAGGCCTTGCGCCACGTCAGAGTTCAGACGCCATTCGTGATCCATCATGCACTGACGGTGAGCTCGTCCGCCCTGGTGTTCAGAGAACCTGCCAGGTGTTGAGCCACCAGGGTCGCGCCCTGGCGTTCCAGCATCTGCCAGAGGCGCAGAGCCTCCTGGCAAAGTGTCCACGACCCCACCCCGCCCTGTTTGTTGCAGTACCACATGGCGGTGGTGTTGTCCGTGAACACCTGCACTACACTCCCTCGGACAGAGGGGAGGAATGCCTTCAGTGCTAGACGAATCGCCCGCAACTCCAAAAGGTTTGTAGTGTGTTTATCTAGGGACCTGTATCGATACTCCTATTTCTGACCCTTGCCCAGTTATAAATCACTAATATCCATACAACGGCACAGAAACCCGTTTCATAAATTAGTCATAGCGCATGCTGTCACATTAAGCAAGCACTATTCCTCCAGCCCCCTAGAAAGCACACCGAGTTCTTAAACAAATCCAAGCCTCGAGCAAACCTGGGAAATCCCCGCCTGCCATGTTTTGATTTAGTCCAAGAACTCCTGTAAAGCACTGCAAGAACGCTCAGTTCTTAGTGACATCCTTATTGACGTCTTATGTCCATCCTTACGTCAAGCCCAGCACCTCTCAGGTATAAATATACCAACGCTGTCCTAAGCAGACACACGGTGGTGATGAACCTGGAGCAGTGACTACTTGCCGGAGAGCCCAGCTGATGCGAGAGCCCATGGACGCTGCCCCCCCCCTTTTGACGCGCTGAGGAAGACGCTGTCTTTTCTCTTGCCGAGAAATCCAGCCTCCAGCGTTTCCAGCCCACCTTCGCGGGTGACTGGGATACCGAGTTCTGAGAAAGAGATACCAGACCTCCAGCCTTCTAAATCCCAGGTACTGAACTGACTAAACCCTTATAGAGAATTCTTGAGTCAGATTCTTGGCAAAAAAAACTTAACTTAAACTGCTACTTACTTACTCCCTCCCATGTATTAGGCTTAGGTCAGGTACACCGGGGTAGGCAAAGTTAGAAGCACCAGTTGAGTAGGATTAGTCAATGTATATATCTATTTTATCCATTTTAAAGTATCATATGGCTAAGAAACCATATCAATGCTTTTACAGTATTATTTTATAATCCTGCTTTTACTGTATGCACTTTACTTAACTATAAGTATTGCAATTGTAGCGATTCATTTCTCTTGTATGAGAACAGAGACTGATCAATAAATAACACCTTTTATTGAACACGCCCGTCTCTTCTTTTCTCTACAAATCTGGTGAAACTAAGTATGCACGTATTGACTGAGTAAAATACCTGTCTTTTGTTTTCACACGACTCTAGAGATATACTCTTGATCAGGGAGAGCAAAGTTGTCATGTTCTATGGTTGTCAGAAACTAAATCCCTTCTTGTCTATCCAGGGAGGTTAAACTCCTCCTCGCTTATTCGAGAAAGTTTCTAGTGAACTCTGAGCTAGCTGGCACATAAAACTTAAGTCTAATATCGTCAGTAAAAGACCTAGTTAACCTCAGTCCTACGTCTACACTACTGAAGATATTATTCCAATGCGCAGAGCCTATTGGGAATATAGGAACTACACTACAGGTTGATATAGAGCCGGGCCTCCGCCGGAGACCAGAGGCCTCTGATCTCCGCCTCTCCCATGTGGCCTCCCCAGCCCTGGAGGGACGTGTCCGTCACAACCACGTGCTCTGGTTGGGGAAGGGAGAGGGATCTGCCGCTGACCCAATCGCGGTCCGTGAGCCACCACTGCAGCTGTCTCGCAGTGCCCTTCATATCAGAACGTGGTCGGACAGATTGCCCTGATGCTGGGCCCACTGAAACTTCAAGTCCCACTGCAGAGCCCGCATCCGCCACCTGGCGTGATGCACCAGTAGGATGCAGGAGGCCATCAGCCCAAGAAGCCGCAGCGTCAACCTGACCGAGACCCGGGATAAAGGCTGAAAGAGTGGAATCAGAGCCTGAATATCCCGGACCCGCTGTTCGGGAGGATAAACCCGAAACTGATCTGAGTCCAGAACCGCTCCGATGAAGAGGAGCTTCTGAGAGGGGCTCAGGTGTGACTTCGGCACATTGAGGGAGAACCCCAGCCGGTGCAGGAGGTCTGCCGTAGTCTGGAGGTGGCTGACGACTGTCTGGGGCGAGCCCGCCTTCAACAACCAGTCGTCGAGGTAGGGGAAGACTGAAACCCCTAACCTGCGCAGATGAGCTGCGAACACCGCCATCACCTTTGTGAACACCCGTGGGGTGCTGGTAAGGCCGAAAGGGAGCACGGTAAACTGAAAGTGCTCGTGGCCAACCGTGAACCGCAGGTAGCGCCGGTGGGCCGGCACGACGGGGATGTTGAAATAAGCGTCCTGCAAGTCCAACGCTACCATCCAGTCTTCTGGGTCCAGGGCAGCTAAGACCTGAGCCAGTGTCAGCATTTTGAACTTCTCCTTCCGGAGGAAGCCGTTGACGTTCCGGAGGTCCAAGATAGGGCGTAGGCCCCCTTTGCCCTTCTTGGGTACCAGAAAGTAGTGGGAGTAACAACCACACCCTACTTCTGGCCCAGGAACTCGCTCGATGGCCCCCTTGGCCAAGAGGGCCGTAACTTCCTCCTGCAGAAGTCGCAAATGATCCCCCAATACTCGGTGGTATTGCGGTGGCATGGCTGGAGGGGTCGTCTCGAAGGGGAGGGAGTAGCCCCTTCGGACGATTTGCAGCACCCACCTGTCCGTAGTGACAGTGTGCCAGTGGAGGAGGTGATGGCGAACACTGGCCCTCACTGGCAACACATGGGCCTGAAAGCACGGACTAGGAGGGTTTTGAGGCGGATGCCGCGGGGGAAGGTGTGGACTGACCTCGCCGTTGACCCCGACCGCCGCCACGGCGGTTTCCACAGCCGCCACCGCGTTGGGTATTACCTTGCGGCGCGTGGCTGGCAGCACGTGTGGGAACACCCCTTCCGTGGCCACAAAAGGAGTGAAAGGCAGCCGATTGCTGGCGCGGGGCCGAGAGGCCCCAAGGACTTAGCTGTAGCCCTGGAGTCCTTAAAGCGCTCAAGCGCATGGTCTGCCTTGTCGCCAAAAAGGCGACGGCCATCAAACGGCATGTCCATCAGTGTATTCTGGACATCAGCCGAGAAGTTGGCGGATTCTCAACCAGGCGTGGTGACGAATTGCCACCGTCGTTGTCATCACTCTGCCCAGTGAATCGGTGGTATCTAGTCCACACCAAATTCAATAACGTGCCGCATCTCGGCCCTCCACAAGGGCTTGGCCGAGTTTAGCCCGTACCTCCAATGGCATTCTGGCAGCACGTCCGCGACCGTGTCCCACAAGGAGTGGGTGTAACGGCCCAAGAGGCATGCGGTGTTGGAAGACCGCAGTCCCAAACTGAGGGAGGAGAATACCTTCTTGCCCTATTGTTCATACGGATAAGTTACTTACCTGTAATCCTAGTTCTCTTCCAGGGGTATCCTCATCAAAGTCATAAGCAATGAATATTCCCGCCCATGTGCGGGACCCCGGAAACAATATAAAAATATATATGTAAAAAACACATATATCTCGCTCCACATATATGTATGTACATATATCATTTTTCTCATACCAATGCAGCTCCATAACTGAGGCTAAGAACAATGTAAGCACATATACTCACAATCCAATTAGTAAGGAAGCAAAATAAAAACACATTAGGTCAAATAACCTTTGAACTTTGTGTTTTAATGAGTAGACTACTCATAAATCCTGAAAATTGCTTGCAAATAGACATTGTTAGCCCTCAGGCTGCATTGCAAAACAATAGCATAGAAAATGAAACCATTTTCAACAAAAACTGGCACCGTGCCTTTAAGGCAGCCATGACCCCAGGCTTCCCATCATGCCTCAGGGGTGACAGTTAGGTCAGTTGTTCTTTGCATAACCCTGAAGACAGGGCTCAACCACAAGATTGAAATAGTACAAAATCTCATTTACCTGGGGAGGCGGGTGGGTTGCTTATGACTTTGATGAGGATACCCCTGGAAGAGAACTAGGATTACAGGTAAGTAACTTATCCTTCTCTTCCAGGGGATCCTCATCAATAGTCATAAGCACTGAATAGAATAGCAAGCCCAACAACCACCTGCAGGTAAATGAGAAGTATATGACCCAACCAAGTCATGACAGCCAAATAATTCAGCTGTTAAACAGATTCCTCAGTGAGGCCTGGCCCACCTGGGTATCTGCTCTAGTGTCAGAATCAAGACAGTAATGTCTGGTAAATGTATGGACAGACCTCCAGGTCGCTGCTTTACAAATCTCAGACATGGGCACATCATGTAGATAAGCCGTAGTGGCCGCTCTACCTCTGGTGGAATGTGCTTTAGGAGTAAACCCCAGAGGTTTTTGCGCCAATTGGTAAGCAAGCTTGATACACGAAACGATCCACCTGGAAATGGAACGTTTCGATGCTGCATGGCCAGTTCTGATCGAACCATAGTTAATAAACAATTGATCAGAATGTCGAATAGACTTGGACCTGTCCAGATAGAACTTTAAAACCCTTTTCAGGTCCAAAGAGTGTAACGCCCTCTCAGCTGGAGTAGAGGGATTAGGAAAGAAAGTGGGTAAAGAGATAGACTGATTGACATGAAAATCTGACACCACTTTCGGCAGGAAGGAAGGGTGCGTTCTGAGCACCACTCTGTTCAAATGAAAGACTGTATACGGTTCTTTAGTACACGGGGCCTGAATTTCGCTCACCCTACGGGCTGACGTAATCGCTACCAAAAAAGCCGCTTTCCAGGAGATATGCTGCAAAGTAGCTTTATGAATGGGCTCAAAAGGTGGGCCCATCAACTTTGATAGTACTAAGTTCAGCTCCCAGGGAGGAGAAGGAGGCCGTACAGGAGGGTACACCTTTTTCAGACCTTGCAGGAAATCTTTTACTGCTGGCAACTGAAAAAAAGAGGTTTGTGAAGGTGATCGCCTATAAGCAGTTATAGCGGCTAAATGCACCTTAATGGAGTTAAACTTCAAACCTGCTTTAGCAAGATACAATAAGTATGGAAGAACTGCCTCTTCCTGACTCTTCACCGGATTATGACCATTCTGCACGCACCACATATAGAACCTCTTCCACTTGCATGCGTAAGAATGCCTCGTGGAAGGACTTCGTGCTTCTCTCAGAATGGACATGCAGTCTTGTGACAGTCCTAGATGGCCGTACTGAATGACCTCAGGAGCCATGCTGCCAAGTTCAGGGACGGAAGGTTGGGATGGTGAATCCTCCCGTTCATCTTCGATAACAGGTCCGGCCTGCACGGAAGCCTCTTGTGAGGAGACACTGACAGGTGAAGGAGGTCCGTGTACCACCATTGTCTCGGCCAGTCGGGGGCAATCAGGATCATTGTTGTGCACGAGTGATTCAGCTTGCTCACCACCTTCGGGATCAGAGGAAGGGGTGGAAAGGCGTACACAAATTCCCCTGACCAATCGATCAAAAGAGCATTCCCCCTCGTTCCTGGTCGATAGAACCTCGAGGCGAAGCTTGGGCATTTGCTGTTTATGTCGTCCGCGAAGAGATCTATGGAAGGACGACCCCAAGCCTGGAAAACGTCGTCTAGTACTTCGTCGTTGAGAACCCAGTCTTCTCTGTCCTCGAAGTGCCGACTTAGTGCGTCCGCCCTCACGTTCTGCTCTCCTGGGAGGTGGACTGCTTGAACAGACCACTTGCGAGCCAGAAGCCAATGCCAGATGCCCTGAGCTTCCAGTGACAGAGTCCTTGAGCGGGTTCCTCCCTGCTTGTTTAAATAGTACATAGTGGTGGTGTTGTCCGTTTGTACTAGCACCACCTCTGTCTGAATCGAGGGAAGGAACGCTTTGAGAGCAAGGTGGACTGCTCTCAACTCCAGCAAGTTGATGTGGTAGGTGCTTTCTTTTGACGACCACAGACCCTGCACCTGAAGAGGGCCCATGTGCGCCCCCCAGCCTTGCAATGATGCGTCTGTGATGATCGTTTGCGCAGGAGGAGATTGATGGAAGAGAACTCCCACTTGCATGTTTTCCTTCTTCGTCCACCACGGAATGGAAGCTCGTGCTACCTCTGACAGAGTGATCTGATCGCCCCATCGATCTGATTGCTGGTCCCATTTGTCCTCCAGATCCTGCTGAAGAGGACGCATCCGAAGTCTGGCGTTCGGTACCAAGAATATGCAGGAAGCCATCGACCCCAAGAGGGAGGCTATCTTTCGCACTTTCTGAGTTCTGTTGCGAAGAACTTGCTGGCACTTGAGCGCTATTGAAAACTGTCTCTCCTCCGAAGGAAACACTTTTCCTACCTCGGAGTCTAGCAGAGCTCCTAGGAAGTGAATCATCTGAGTGGGATGGGAGACCGACTTCTTGTAGTTGACATGCAGGCCTAGACGTTGACAAATTTCTATGCATGTCTGGAATTGACTCCGTACATTGTCTGGAGTTGGACCTTTCAACAGCCAATCGTCTAAGTATGGGTATACGAAGACTCCCCTGCGGCGCAGAGCTGCCGCCACCACTGCGACACACTTTGTGAACACTCTGGGGGCCGACTTCAACCCAAAAGGAAGGACTTTGAACTGGTAGTGAGAGGTCCCCACCCGGAACCGAAGGAATCTTCTGTGATCTGGTCGTATCGGGACATGAAAATATGCGTCTTGAAGGTCCACCGAACACATCCAATCCCCCTTCCTGAGATGTGGATATATTTGATGGAGCGCCAACATGCGGAATTTTTCTTTTCGTACATGCAGATTGAGTGTTCTCAAGTCCAGAATAGGTCTGTATTCTGCCTTCTGGCCCTTTTTTCTGACCAAGAAAATACCTCGAGTATACTCCCTTCAACCCTTTGAGCCACCGGAACCCTCTCGATGGCTGATTTCTCGAGGAGTGTCGCTACTTCTTTCTTCAACATTTGTAGCTGGTGGCTTGACGTTGACATCGGAGGAACTGGAGGAGGTAGACGGTGGAAACGAATACAGTACCCATTCTGCAGCGTAGACAACACCCATTGATCTTTTGTAATGACCTGCCACTCTGTCCTGTGATGCGCAATGCTTCCCCCCACTGGAGTGGGCAACGGCGCTGAGGGAAGTGAAGACTCATTGCTTCTGCTGAGACTTATTGAAGTTGTTGCCTTGGCGCTGATTCCCATTTCCTTTGGAATTGCGTTTGCCTTTGTACTGCGATTTCTGTTGGCCTTGTTGGTTCTGGCCCTTCTGCCATTGAGGGGTTTGAACCCTCTGCTTCGAAGTTCCCTTGTTGTCCGAACGGAACTTCTTCCTGAATTCTTTTTTCTTTTCAAGCCCCACGGCTTTGAGGGTGTCCAACTCAGTCTTCATACGCTGCATCTCCTCATCAGCACTCGCACCAAATAGAGACTTGCCCGAAAAAGGAAGGTTTAGAATCCTGGCTTGAGCCTCGGGTTTTAATGCCGTAAGGCGCAACCATGAGGATCTCCTCGCTGTGATTCCATGCGCATAACCATGCGCAGCCAGCGTTGCCCCATCTGCCGTCGCTCCTATAATCTGATTGGAGACTAGACTGCCCTCCATCAGAACCTCCTCAAAGTCCTTTCTATCTTCCTGAGGAAGTTTCTCAGAAAATCTCTGTAGTGAGTCCCACAGAGATCTATCATACCTGCCGAGCAGCGCTCCCGCATTGGAGACTTTGAGGAAAGAAGCGGAGGTGTTACAGACTCTTCTCCCCCAGGAATCTTGCACCTTGCTGTCCTTATCCGGAGGCACCGTGGATGAGGAAGCTACCGCATTGGATTTTCTAGCCGCTGCAATGATTACTGAATCAGGCGGGGGATCAGATTTCAGGAACAGAGGATCCTCATCAGGAGGACGATACTTCTTGAGAATCCTCGCTGGGACGGACTTCACCGTTGCCGGCGTCAGGAAGACTTCATTTACTGGGTCCATTATACCTGGGACCATCGGCAACAAGGGTTTGGGTGTCGTTCTGTGCTGTAGGGTTTCAAATATGACTGTCGTCTTGATCTGTGGAGCAGTCATAGGCACTCCTAGCTTTAGGGCTCCCCTGCCCAAGATATCCTGGAATGAAAAAATATCCTCAGTTGGAGATATCCTTGAGCGTGGACTGTTTGTCAAGGTCGGAGAGTAATCCCTGTGAGAGCGGGTCCTCGAAGAACTTGAAGAGCTACGGGTCCTCCTGGACCTAGATCTTCTACTTGAGCTTGGTCTCGATATGCTTTCAGCCGATCAGCTGTCTCCTTGTCCTTGGCCCAGTGGTGAAGAGGTCTATACCACCGTGGGGACAGACGAACAGGAGGAGATTTGTGTGCGGAATCCTTCACTGGTGAACGTGATCTTGGAGGTTGATCCGCTTGAGCCTGTTGCGATCTTGCAGGGGACTTGGATCTCTCCCTATCCGAAACACTGTTTCTTCCATCCGAGGATCCGCCACTGCGAGATGCTGAGGAAGATGAGGATAGGCTCACTATAGGTCTAGAGGAAGACCTGGAACGAGACCTCTCCTCTGTGACCCTCCTTCTCTTGGCCGGAGGCTCCTGTAGTGAAGATTGTCCCACCTCTGCAGCTGATGCAGATCCTGGAGAACCTAACTGAGACCTCAATAATTGAGACTGGTCCAATGGTTCACCCTCCTTTTCCTGCAGAACCTGCTGCAGAGGCGACCTCTCCTACGATCTTGCGGGAGAGATGTTCAGGGGCTGCGAAACACTCCGTTCTCTGGATCTCCGCTGATCCATCGACGGTGGCTGTATCGACGCCGAGCGCCGAGCAGGTAGCCGCTCCCTCGACGTCGACCGTGGTTTCCTCGATGCCGACCTCGGGTGACGATGAATGTCCTTCGGCATAGAGCCCCTCGCCGTCGTAGGTTGTCTACTCGACAACGACTGAGGCTGCTTCGACGCCGATCGCCGGTGCTCTGTCGGCGACGGGGTGTGCCTTGAGGCCGAATGCGACGGAGGCTGCCTCGACGTCGAACGCCATTGATCGGGCGTCGACGTAGGCTGCTTCGACATCGATCGACTATGTGTCGATAGAGGCTCCCTCAACGTCGAACGACCATGACTAGTCGTCGACGGAGGATGGCTTGACGCCGAACGCCGGTGGCCAGGCGTCGACGGAGAATGCCTCGACGTCAGAGCATGACGATGCTGCTTCGACGTCAGGTGGCTCGCCGTCGAACTCTTCCGCTTCGACGGTGACCTATCCCTCGACGCTGTCTGTAGCGGAGGTACCTTCGATGTTGACGCTGAAGACATCTTCTTCGTCGCCGTCGACTGCTTCTCCAACGCCGATCTCGACGCCGAATGTGAACCAGTCGGGGCTTCTTTCGACGTCGACCGCGTCTTCCGACTTTTCTGCTTCTTGGGAGATCTTCCTCTCTCAGAAAGCCCATAAACACGAATTCTCTCACGTTCTTTCAGAGTTCTGGATGATAAAACCTGGCAGTGTTCACAGGTTTTCGATGAGTGAGAGTCTGGTAGGCACAGGATACACACTGAATGAGTGTCAGTCTTGGCCATCTTCCTTCCACATGAAGGGCACTTGTCAAAGAGTGAAGGCATCTCTGACAGAAAAATTACCTTGTTTAAGCCTAAAAAAGGTAGAAGTAACACCCTAAGTCAAAAAGACGTCGAGTGAAAGCAAAAAATTGTAGATAACAAGAATATTTTTTGACAAAAAGTCAAAAAGAAAGGGAGCTGTTTCACCAGGGTCCTGACTGAAGGAGCCGGAAAGAACAACTGACCTAACTGTCACCCCTGAGGCATGATGGGAAGCCTGGGGTCATGGCTGCCTTAAAGGCACGGTGCCAGTTTTTGTTGAAAATGGTTTCATTTTCTATGCTATTGTTTTGCAATGCAGCCTGAGGGCTAACAATGTCTATTTGCAAGCAATTTTCAGGATTTATGAGTAGTCTACTCATTAAAACACAAAGTTCAAAGGTTATTTGACCTAATGTGTTTTTATTTTGCTTCCTTACTAATTGCATTGTGTGTATATGTGCTTACATTGTTCTTAGCCTCAGTTATGGAGCTGCATTGGTATGAGAAAAATGATATATGTACATACATATATGTGGAGCGAGATATATGTGTTTTTTTACATATATATTTTTATATTGTTTCCGGGGTCCCGCACATGGGCGGGAATATTCAGTGCTTATGACTATTGATGAGGATCCCCTGGAAGAGAACTCTTGGATTCCCTGTCAGGCGGAGCCGACGGGAATGCGGTCTGGGAATTTGAGGCCTGGATCACCACAATATTGGAGAAGGTGAGAAATATCCCTGTGTTCAACCTGTCCGACTCCAATATCTCGGTTGAATCCATGGCTCTTCTGTCCCATGGTCTAACATTTGTCCCTTCTACCACTATAGATAGGTTTGAATTTATCAAAGACATTCATGCGTTCTTTAGGAAGATCCGCCTGAAAAACATCTTCCAAATTAGACCCACCCTGGAAGAATCCGACAATATGTCTGGTCTTAGACCCCCTTCCAATTTTACTCCCAGCCTTGATGTCCTTGGCCCTGAGGTGGGTGTATTTGAGAAGGCAGTTATGAACAAACTAAATAGTGTCTTGAAATTTGTTCCATCTCCTGTCTACAATCTTCCAGTAGAAGAAAATCGAGCTCTCAAAGAACTACGTAACAATCCTGAGTTGACCATAAAACCTTGCGACATAGGCGGGGGGATAGTCGTATTTAAAACAACGACCTATGTGGAGAAAATGAACAATCTTCTCGCCTCGGACACCCACTATAATCGCATCATGAGGTGCCCGGAGAGAGCCCTAAAAAGACGTATCCTGCATCAAGTTACTGAGGCAGTGGAGGGAGGCTTCCTCTGCATTAAAGAAGCCGAGTATATAACCCCCACCTTCACGAGGATGCCCATAATTTATGGTCTTCCTAAAGTCCATAAAAATCATCATGATCCTCCGATGCGCCCCATCGTTTCAACGATTGGTGCGGCCACGGAACCTCTGTCGAAATATATCGACAAATTCTTGAAACCACTCGTTTGTAATCTCAGGTCCTACGTCAGAGACACCGGGGACTTTATCTCCAAGATCGAGAAGTTGCTCTTTGATCCCTCCACGGAATTTTTGGTTACCATGGATGTGGAATTATTGTATTCTGATATTCCTCAGGAAGGGGCATTGCGTGTCCTTGAGGAAATCCTGACACAGCAAACCAATCTTCCCAACGCTCATGTAATTCTGGAATTTCTGAGGATTGTACTGGGCGAAAATGACTTCGAATTCAACCAGCAATTCTTCCACCAGGTCAAGGGGGTCAGCATGGGTGCCTCCTGTGCCCCAAGTGTGGCCTGTTTGTATATGGGCCATTTCGAAGAAACAAATGTCTACAATGAGATGGCCCCATTCTACGAGAACGTGCGAGCCTGGTCGCGCTTCATCGATGATATTTTCTTCATCTGGAGTGGCGACCAGGCCTTTCTGAAAGAATTCATCAGTTGGATTAACCTAGCGGACGTGAACATCCGTCTCACTGCCAACATCAGCAATGAGAAAATTGAGTTTCTTGATGTCTGGGTTGGACACTATGATCAACAGCTATATGTATCCCCTATACACCAAGCCTACAGCCAAGAACACACTGCTGGAATATGGGAGTTTCTATCCTCGCAGTCAGCGAGACTCAATTCCCTTCAGCCAATTTCTTAGGCTGAGAAGAAATTGCTCTCAAATGAAGGACTTTTTATTTCAAGCCGATATTTTGAAGACTAAGCTGGCAGCGAGAGGTTATCCTCATCGCATCATACGAGACTCCTTCAAACGGGCTAGATACTTTGACAGGGATACCATGTTTGACAAACAAAGCCATGAAAAACAAGAGCGCCTGGTGTGCATCACCAAGCACTCTACGATAGACAATAAACTCAGACAAGTGGTTAATTCTCACTGGCATATCCTAAACACGGATAACCAAATAATGAAACCAATCTTTGCATTTCGCCGCAACAAGAATCTGCGCAATCATCTTGTACAGGGACCTGTCAAGATTCATAAAGAACCTAATCAGATTGGTGTATTTGGATTACCAGTGATTAAAGGAAACCATCGGTGTGGCACGTGCCATGCATGCCCACAGGCCTTGATTGGTAACTCTCTTACCATTGGTAAGCGATGTGTCGCACTTACGAACATAAGTAATTGCCGGAGCACCAATATAATTTATGTTATACTATGTCCTTGCGGGCTCCCTTATGTTGGTGAAACAGGACGTGAATGTCGGGTGCGGATGGGCCAACACAAATCTAACATCCGCAACCAAAAAAGTGGGGCTCCACTTGTGGCACATTGGACAATGGCTGAACACTCTGAGGCGGAACTCAAATGGTCCATTTTGGAGAGAGTGCGCAATGTTCCTGGCAAGGACGCCACTGCATTAAGAAAAAAACGTGAGGTGTTTTGGATATTTTTTCTGGACTCTGTGAAGTCAGGTCTCAATGAATGCTGTCCGTGGGAAAATGCGATCATATAGGAAAAGTATTCCTTTCCTGTCTGCTGTGCGTAGGTGTCAGCACATTGATATGTTGATGCCCTATCGTAATTCGTGACAACTCTGACTAAAACCGCTGTTTCCTTCTCTTGTTGCATCGATTCCACCATCTGATACAGAATTGTCAGCGGCTTGATTTTCACTTTTACCTTTTCCACTTTGCATCGTACGTCTTTATGTTGGGCATAGAATTGTTTTTCTTCAATTTGTATTGTAAAAAAATATAAAATACAAAAGGTGCCCATGATGCGATGGCATGCTTTGAACTGAGCCATTTTTTGGCTTTACTTGAGATGAAATCGAGCAATGCTCGAGAAACGTGCCGTAGATAAAGAATCCATCTTGGATTTTCCCATCTTCCGATTTTTCCCCACGTTAATTCCAATTAGGGCAGTGGGCGGTGTCTGCTTCCGCCGGTATAAAGGGTGTGAGTTTTACTCACGCCGGGTTAGCAGCGGAACCCGCGCCCGAGGACTGACGCTCCGTCAGTGTGTGAAACTTCAAACCGACAAGGTAAGCCTCTCGCTCGCCCCTGGCCTCCCGGTGTATGCCATAGTCATTAGTTAGCACCCTTAAAAATATCAAGCAAGTTCCGACCACGGCGGGGGTCCCCTGGTATATACTTTCTCATCCTGAAGCTGGGGAAGTCGATATATGTTGTGCCAATTAGCTTTAAGAGACGCATTTGGATTCCTTTGAGAATTCGGAATCTATGTATCCTATTTTTCGACCTGTTTGTAGTGGGCATACTTCCGTGCATAAGTCATCGCTATTATGTTTACCCTTTATGAAACCTCTGATTCTATCCTCATCTTATTCCCGGTTTCATCTAGAGACCCTTCCCGTGGCGTCGCTCGCATACCGGTATTTATCCAGCCGTGACAGCCTTTAGGTGTTTAACCTACTGCAATTCGGATTACCGGTTAGAGACTTGATGGTGAGTTGTCATATTAAACTAATGTAATACTGGCCGTGCAATATGGACTGATAGACCTTGTGAATGTTAGGCTGTAAATCTTACCCGGTTCATAATATTTTCATCAGGTTAAAGGTTTACTGTTCAAAAAGGAGGGGAAAGAAAGAAAAAAAGTTCATTTTTAGCCGAAGACCTTGCTGCTGCAATCTAGTCACGCCCTGTAAATTCCTTTCTCATACAGAGAAGTAAGTATTACATCAGGCAACGCCTCTCTATGTACAGGACAAACCGTCCTTCTGATAAATATTTAAAGTGGATATTATCTTGGTTACAGCTAGGTTTTACCCTTTGAACCCTACCTACCTGACGGAACCGGTCTTTGTTGAATCAAGCGAACTATCTTGAATACAATCGAGTGTATCTGACTGTCCTTTCGGCGACTGCTCTCTTTGAGGTAAATTTTGTTACAGTACACGGAGGGTATATTCTGTAATTTTGTATATAATCAGCTTATTCCCCACAAGGATGAAAACATTAGATGCTAGAACCCGTCCATGAAAAAGCTGCCTGATTCCGTACCTTGTTTCCTTTGTGGAAACCATGATTATGAATACTGAACCTTTGATTTTTGCTATTTATGTAAAAATCGTTTTGCAACTTTCCTCTACTCTGACCCTATGTATGCTTGAATGAATGGAGTGTGTATTGTTTTTGAAGGGATTCCTATGTGTGTGCTTGACTTGAGCCCCTTCTGGGCCATGTTTATATCCCGCAAATTTCTATCATTAAACGTCCCTGTTTCGATGTAACATTCCCTGAGCTCACTGCTTGTTGTGTTTCTGTAAAAAAATCATGTGCATATTTGCAATAAGATATCGCTATGTACTCTTGCTAACATAAAATAGTTGTTTCTAGTTTAGTTTTGTACATATTTTCTTAATTGTTCAAAAATTGTGATTTTCGGTATATGTTTTGTTAAAAGTAACCTCCCTTTTTATATTCATTATTGAGTGGCCATCTTTTTGAATTGTCGTAGTCCCTGCCTGTGTCCCACTGTATACATGCCCTGATGAAGGTGCGGCCATAGATCGGGCCGAGCACTGAAACGCGCGTTGGCGTGTTGATATTCGGTCCTGCCACTACCATCTACATTCTTCCCAGCGATGCACTGAGTTGATGTTGCAGGACAATTCCAGTGTATTAGTGTACGATGTTTACTGGATGTATGAAGAAGGTATGAGTGTTTGTATGGGTGATGAAAGTGTAGAAGATTGATGCGATGAGGATGGAATATTGTATAGGATGCCTGGGGCGCTTCATTGAATTTTATGTGATTTAACCATTGTAAATTTTGTACAAAAACATTTTTTGACCAAGAATTATATATGAAAATAAAATGATGTATTTTTGTATTTTGTGTTTGAACTCTCTTTGAATGGCCCCTATTTGAAAGTGAGCTCAGAGCTGTGTTCATTGAAGGAAAAAAATGTATGGACTCCTTATGAGCCTTTAATCTAAATATATAGGGCAGTCCCACGTTTCTTGGTTCTGGATCACCAGGCTCTCAGGGGTGGGGTGGGTGGACAGGAAACAAGGGTCGCCCGGGACCGGGCGGTGGCCTCTGGCCACGTTCCTATCTACAGGGGAACCTGTAGCGGGCTTAGACCAAGTGCCCAAAAGAAAGTCAGTTAAGGCCTCGTTAAACGGCAGCAGAGGCTCGGCTGAGCATGACTGCGGCTTAAGGACCTCAGTGAGGAGGTTAGTCCTCACGGCCGCGACGGGGAGCTCAAGGCCCAAGGCCTTGGCCGCCATCATCAACACCACACCGTAGATTGCCCCCTCCTCCGTAGCCACTGTAGGAGGTGAGACAAAGCCAGTGTCCGGCGAAGTGTCCAGACCACTGGCATCCCCGAGTTCACCTGTCCAGTCCTCCTGAGACTGACACTCCAGTGTCAGAGGGTCCTCAGACCCCTCCCAATCCTCCTCATCACCCATCTCCTGGTACTCAGGGTTAGCAAATGATGGGGCCGTTTCATGGAAAGTGTACTCTCCGAACGGCGTTTGAAGCGGCGCCCAGCGGCGCCGTTCCGGCGCCGGAACCGGTTTGAGGGAGGCATCGGGGACGGCGCCGCCCGAAAACGGCGCCGGGGGTGACACCTGAGGGCGACGACCCGGATCTGGATCCAGCGGGGGCCTGCGGCGCCGGGCCCGAAGGCGCCGACAGCGTCGGAGCCGAAGCACTCGACGGCGTCGGGGCCGAAGCCCCTGACCCGCTAGGGCCCCCAGACGGGTCCGCTGGGCCCGAAGGCGCCGCGGAGCCCGCCGGGGGCGTGAGGGACCTCATGGCCATGAGGAACCGCTCGATCTCCTCCTGCATCGCGCGCGGCCCAGGGACCGGAGGGTATGGGGCCGGACGCGGCACCTGCGACTCCGACGGAGCCGCGTGGGCGGTGTCACCTGAACCCGCGGCCGCGTCGCGCGAGCGTCAGGGGGGGGGGGGGGGAGTCGGAAGAGCGATGACGTCTCTTCGACTTCTTGTGCTTACCTGACGACTTCGACCCAGAGGAGTGATGTCGACTCCCGGAGCTATGGCGGCTCCGCTCCCGCGACCGGTCCCTCGACCTCCGTTCGGACAGGGACCTCTCTTGGCGCGGCGCCGACTTCCGGAGTTCGAGTCGCTTGCGGGATCGCTCCCGCCTAGCTTTCGAAGTCAGGGCCCGGCAGTCGGAACAGGTCTTATCGTCGTGGTCGACGCCGAGACAGTAAGGACACCGACGGTGAGGGTCCGTGACCGACATCAGTCGGTCGCAATCCTCACAGTGCTTGAAACCTGGCATCCCTACCGGCACCGTTCGGAGTCGAAGACTCGAAAAGAACGATCAAAAGAGATCAAAAAAGTTTAGTCAAAAAAGACTAAGGTACCACTTTTTCCTGATCTGCGCTGCTGGCGCGGAAAAAATAAGAACTGACGTCAGCACGCGGAGGCGACGTCTAAGTACTCCGACGACATCATCACGACGCCGACGACGGACGCGGAGCCGCAGACGGCGCCTACCGACGCGCAAGTGTACTGCTAAGCAAATATTTCCGGATCCAGTCTGACGCCTGGGGATATTCTAAGGTAAGGAATCTATCACTAACGTGTCTCTTTCAGATACCTTATTACGTTACTATTGACTTTCTATTGACTCTCACGTGAGAGTACTGACTCTGCACGCGCCGCCTGTGGGCCTCCTACTCCTAACCTTAGGGTCAGATAGTGTAGCCCCAGCGATCCTCTAGGCCCTAAGCCTTTCCTTTTCCCGAGTCGTGGTTCTTATACCACTTACTTAGTATATGGTTTTACGCGCCACTAGGGCCTAACTGTAAATTGTGCTATTTAAAGTATTTCTAAGTGTAACTTGTTATGTGCTTTTGCCTCTGATCTCAAAAAGGAGCCAGGAAGGAGTACAGTAGGTAGCCAGGAAGGAGTACAGTAGGAGTATCAAAGTAGCTAAGAGGGACTGGGAGGAGGAGCACTGGCAGCAACTTAAGTTTGCTGCCAATGCAAAAGACTCAACTCTGTTCTGGAACCTGGTCAATAAACTGGATAGAAGAGGGGTGGAGCCAATACCAAATCATAACGGAACAACAGTGGCACTCCCACTTTTTAAAATTGTATTGTGGGACAGTAGATCTAGGGCAAATAACAGGGGCTTATAATGAATTCAGTATGGAGATCCAAACGCAGATAGAAGCCTTTCCTCCCCGGGAAGTGCAGGATGCTATTACAAATACAATACCCGGCAAGGCGGCAGGCCCGGATGGGCTGCCGGGCGATTTACTTCTGCACGACCCAAAGCTATGGTCCGACCTCATTGCTCGCATAATGAATTTAATCATGTACGGACATCATGTCCCCGAATCATGGAAAAGCGCAGAGGTTGTAACCATATATAAACAAGCATTTACAATGCAATGGTTTCGCCTTTTGAAAAGTTTGAGCTATTGGCATTGTTAATGACAAATTTTTTATTTATGTGTTGGTTTAGAAAACAGATAAATAAATGGCATTGTCACTTGCATTGTTATTAGCTTAATCTCTGCAGTCTCTAGAACTCCATAGCACTCCCTAGTTACTCTACACTCCCTAGCACTGTGCACTTCCTAGCACTCCCTAGCTTCCCTAGTAACTCCGCCCCTCTTAGCACTGTGCACTTCCTAGCACTCCCTAGCTTCCCTAGTAACTCCGCACCTCTTAGCACTCTGCACTCCCTAGTCACTCCCTAGTCACTCCCTCTGCACTCCCTAGTCACTCCCTCTGCACTCCCTCTGCACTCCCTAGTCACTCCCTCTGCACTCCCTAGTCACTCCCTCTGCACTCCCTAGTCACTCCCTCTGCACTCCCTAGTCACTCCCTCTGCACTCCCTAGTCACTCCCTCTGCACTCCCTAGTCACTCCCTCTGCACTCCCTAGTCACTCTGCACTCCCTAGTCACTCTGCACTCCCTAGTCACTCTGCACTCCCTAGTCACTCTGCACTCCCTAGTCACTCTGCACTCCCTTTGACGCCTAGACAGGGGCAGTAAGCGCTATATAAGTGCAATTAAAATACAATCATTTCATGCGCGCCAGGTAAGTTCTCAGTAAAATAATACGCACACTGCCTCACGAACACTCCCACCTGAAAACCAGTCACAGAATGGCATGCATGAACGGGTAGCATCACTCAGACGAAAACATTCCTGCCTGACCTGTGCATGCAATGCAGTATGTTACGTGGAGATACAGAAGTGCAGGGAGTGGGACTCATTTTCCAGAGTGCTGCTGGCTTCTGGGAAGTGCCGGTACTTTCCCATTAAATGCATTGCAGCAGTACTGGAGAATACGGGTACTGTCCCTTTCAAATTTAAGAAGGGCATGTGCTTAGTACCTGCCTGCTATTGGGAAGTGCTGGTACTCACCCCCCACCAGTACCTGCCTGCTTTTTGAAAGTGCTGGTACGCTCCCGTTCGAAGTATTCTTACACATCTGCTGAGAAATTGAGGTACTCTCCCTTATGAGTTCTAGAGTTATTGGTGTCAGCCTCCTTTCCTGAGGTTTTTTGTGGTACCCTAGCGTCCTCGGGATCTTGTTTCCAACCTATATACATATATGCCAAAAAAAGCGTGAACAAAGGGATGAGATATTTTAATGTTTTTTTTTATTGTCATCGAAGATTTAGTGGCAAACTGTAACAGGTTGTTTATTATTATTTTTTTTAATTATTTTATTATGAAATAGAGGAATGTTTTTAAACGAACGCGCTGATAGGTTGATCAACCGGAATAGCCAGCATGCGATTAATTCGATTACCTCCAATGAGTAGACACGTGTGCTTGGAGCGGCAAATTACCTACTTCGGCCGGCGGGTGTCGGATCGGTTTTCAGTCTCCACCATATGAGTCAAAATTGAACACAATAACGAATTCAAATAGACATAACTTCTTTTAAAGACACAGGAAGTGCCCCCAATCTTCCCGAAACGGACCCAGTTTTGTAAACACGATCTGTGTGGTTCAAGTTAAAGAAAGTGGGAACGTCCGTTCTTACCTTTATTTCAATTTCCTATAGTGTGAATTTGGCCCGGCGGCATTGGAGCAATTTACAGGAGAAGCAGGCTAGATACACAGATCATGTGTAGGGAATGAGACATTAAGAGATTTGTCCATAATCACAGGGTGTTGTGCTGATGCCGGGATTTAAACCTAACTCCCCTGTTCCAAAGTCGGCACCGCTAGGTTTGTGTACATGGCTTCAGTGAGCTGTAAAACGGGTTGCTTGGATTTTGGAATGCTCCTTTGGGGTGGCATGGTGTGTGTGCGTTGTGGAGGGCTGTTTGCACATGCCTGGAGCTAATTACAGGCCATGGCGGGCATGTCCAGCCTGGGATAGCAGCAACAGGGAAGCATCTGTCTGTCCCAGGGCAGCGCTCGGTGACTCATTTTCACAAACTAGAAAGAAAATCTAAGGACAACACACGGGTGTTAAGGAGAGTGGTCGGAACGAGACAGACGCACCGCCCTCTCTGGGGGGGGGGGGGGGGGGGGGGCAAGGACGTGCATTACACAAGGGCACATTCTTTTTAGGTTTCGCTGGAGGGCGGAGCTCTTAGCTCCGCCTCCAGAGAAATCTCTTGATTTCAGTAAGGAAAATGGAATACGCCCCCCTGTCCCATTGGCTAGCTCCATAAATGGAGGCTAGCCATTGGGTGCCGGATCTGTCCGTCAAGGCCGGACCAGATTCGGGGGCGTTCCCGAGATTTTTTCCCTGGGCGGAGTTACGTTTTTCCCGTTCCCTCCCCTTTCCCGCCGTCCGTGTCCTCTCCCGCCCTCCTCCCGCCATCCGTGTTCTCTCCCGCCCCCCTCCCGCCGTCCGTGTTCTCTCCCGCCCCCCGTGTCCTCTCCCGCCCCCCTCCCGCCGTCCGTGTTCTCTCCCGCCCCCCGTGTCCTCTCCCGCCCCCCTCCCGCCGTCCGTGTCCTCTCCCGCCCCCCTCCCGTTCGTGCAACTCGAGTCAGCTGTGCCCATCAGCGAAAACAGGCAAGAGAGAGACTCTGAAGGGTACACGCCCTCACTGCTCTCCCCTCTGCTCAGGAGAAGGCGCCGCTTAATCTTTCCATCACCGGCAGACCCCCTCAGTGAGGAAAATTTTACTGCGCAGATGCAGTGTTACTACCACCGCTCCCCGGCTCAGGCGCTGTACTGCGCAGGTGCGATACTGTCTCCACGGCTCTTAATTGCCTTAGTGAATTGACACACGAGACAGCTGGAATATTCTAGTGATCCGTGTAAACCGGATCGCTGCTGGTGAGTACTTTCCCTTAAGGTTTCAATCACACTGCGCCCCCTGTCCTATTTGTAAGATCCATCGAGAGCCACCCGGTCAGTACCTTTGTCAAGCGCGCGTCACCCCCGGTGCCCCGCCCTCCCCCGCTCCGACCTCAGTGGCTCCCGCCTGGAAGGTCCCTCTCCCGCTACCCTGTCACGGGCCTGCACCCCCGCCCGGGCCGCTACTAGTGCGGTGAGTGCCATTTGCAACTCTTGGTTGTTGAGAGGAGGCGCCGAGTGGCGCGCGGGGATGGCCTGGGATGCCCCCGGACTGACCACCTTTAGCCCTCTGCGAGGCCAAACTGTCCGGTTCTGCACCACCGCTCCGTGGGGGCGGGGCTGAGCCTCCCTTAGTTTCGCCAACGACGCTGTGTGGGGCTGCGGCTGGCCAGCTCCCACCGCCACACAGTTTGTGATGGAGCTTCGCTGCAGCCTTCCAACTCGCTGGCCCCCGGCCCCACCTGACAGTTTGGGGTTGCTGTTGGATGCTTGTGATTTGTAAGTCCGCTGCGAAGGCGGAGGAGAGCTCCTCGGGGTTACTATCAGAGCTCCCTTTTAAGCTCATTGGAATGAATTGGACATGAAGGTGAAAGTACACCCTTCGATATGGCGTTTTAAGCTTTTCTGTTTGTTAAAGTAATCGTATGCTTCTTCTCACGTACATAGGTTTTGAAAAATGTAACTTGGTAGTTTTAAATGTTTCTCTTTTGGATTTGTAGTGCGTCTAGAACAGGTTAGTATTTCTATATGTTCAATTATTCATTGTCAATAAAATGTCCATGTTTTAAACGTTCCATCGTAATTGTCCCCGTTGCACCCTGGCACGATGTGACTGGGCTGTGTACTAGGAATTTGTGCAACTTTACTCACCCCCATTTGAAAGTGCATATGTGGTTCATGGAGAGCTTTACTTGGACAGGTACTGAGTACCTGTATTTAACTTCATGTTGGTAGGAAACGTGCCTGCCGTTTTTAGAAACGGTGCAGTACTATTAGTGGGAGACTATTCCGGCTCTTCCCAGTGGCAGACAGGTACTCATTTCATGGATACTTAGCACTTGTATTCGTTCCAAGCGCTATAATCATGGTATTCGGTTCCTTAAATGTTTACGAGAGGCTGTATGTAGGTTTCTGTCTTTTTTGGTCTGGACAGTACCTATTTTGCGAGGGAGGGAGTGAGTGGTCTGTACCCAAGTTTAGCTGTTTACGTATGTGAACAACTTTTAATTTCGTGTATATTCGAATAAAGCAAGAAGGCCCTCTAAAGTTTACAATGGCAGGTACTGTCTTGGATATAAACTCTTCATACAACACTTCCCCTTTCAGCATTGGCATCAGATGATTTTAGTGCATCATGTCTCTCAGTAACCCAAACGCTTCTTCATTGTGTTTAGTAAAACGTCTTTAATCCAGCATGTCCATGCCGCAGCATCCTTTTTAGGTTTCGCTGGAGGGCGGAGCTCTTAGCTCCGCCTCCAGAGAAATCTCTTGATTTCAGTAAGGAAAATGGAATATGCCCCCCTGTCCCATTGGCTAGCTCCATAAATGGAGGCTAGCCATTGGAACAGAGATCTGTCCGTCATTCACGGACCAGATTCGTGGGCGTTCCCTCGATTTTTTTCCCTGGGCGTTCCCTCTGTGGAGTCATGCGGCGGTGGGCGGAGTTGTTTTTGTTTTTTTCGGCGCCATGTTGCTCTCATTCTGCGGCCGACCGACGTTGGAGGAAGTCCAGGTGGGTGAGTGCTTGTTTTTGACCGTGTGCTGTTCCCGCCCCCCCTCGCTGTCCTGTGCCCCGTTCCCGCCCTCCCCCCCCTCGCTGTCCTGTGCCCCGTTCCCGCCCTCCCCCCCCTCGCTGTCCTGTGCCCCGTTCCCGCCCCCTCCCGCTGTCCGTTCCGCCCCCCTCCCCGTGTGTCCGTTCCGCCCCCCTCCCCGTTACCGCCCCCCTCCCCTTTCACTCTCCGTTGCTTGTTAGGTCTGGGATTACACCCATTATAGCATTGCATTCTTCTGATCTACAATTAGGTCTCGGGTGTCTCTGCACAGGAGGAGGATTTGCAAACTATGTAATATAATCATTGCATACATTGGATAGCACCCGCTTGCCTCTTGTGTCTTTCCATCAATGATAGAAATGTTTTTAACACAGCCCCCTGCTTCTTCATTCATATATTAACACGACCCCCTTCACCATTATAGATCGGATATGCCGGGCACTGTTGCCTTGCAACTACTGGCTGCGATGGCGCAGACGACGACAACAACTTTCCGAGGTCTTCTGCTAGTGTGTTTTGGGAACGCAGGCGTGAAGATTGCTGACTTGTAAATTACATGCTCACTGTACCTTAACGCTTTAATGATGTTTGTTCTGACTGAGCCTCTTTGCAATGGCCAGAGTCTTAAAAGCAGTGAAAACACTTTTGTCTGCAATTAATATCCATCTGAGCATAGGTCAAGCATTCAGTGGGTTATAATTTGCAGTCTTGTTTTACCCAGTGGTGCTAAACATGATGACTCTCGCAGATGAAGTTGCAATATCAAGGGCAGAATTGCTTGAGTTTTTCTTTGTATCTTAAATTAAATCATGCAAGTAAATGTTGGTTCCTAAAGAAGAGACATGGGCTTGAACGTTTATTTATTTAGCGGTTTGTATTATTTTAAATATTGCAGCTTTGATTCCTATAGATTTAGGCAGGGCTTTAAGTGGGATGAAAAAACCGAGGAGTCTCCGAAAGAGGCTCTGTTTCTCTTCGTGCTGTGTTTTAAGAAATGCAATAGGTCTCGCATTTGCGAGAGATTAAGCTATTGGCATTGTAAATGACAATGCCTTTTATTTATCTGTTTTCAAAACCAACACATAAATAAAAAGTTTGTCATTTACAATGCCAATAGCTTAAACTTTTGCAAAGGTGAAACCGTTGCATTGTAAATGCTTGTTTGTTGTTGTTGTTAAGCATCGGGACTTTAAGTGATTTGCCCAGAATCGCACGATGCCCAGCTGCGGAGAATCGAACCTATCTCCCCACTTCTGAAATTCAGCATCTCTGGCCGTAACCCCACATTTTCTGGCCATTTTCTACAAACTTTTTTTTTCTGGCCAGTACACTATATCGAAACATTATTCAATTTCAGCAGACTTTGCACTTATGCGGACTTTGCACTTAGCCTCCCATAGTAATCAAAAACGTCATTTGCCGTCTCGGCGCTTTAAAATAAGTGAGATTAAAAACTCACTTCTACACTCTATATCAAAGGCTTCCTGCCACCATAAATGATTCTCAATACATGTCCGACATTAGGAACACAAAGATATTGTGTCTGGCGACCAGAGGGACTTTTTTTTCTTGTTTTTCTGGGTGCAAGGCGAGTGGGGGGGGGGGTCTCTTGTAGTGAATTGTCCCATCAGCTCCCCGCACGGATGCGCATGCCAGGCCCAGGGCAGATCACCCAGGAGCCCCCTCTGCTGCCCCTCGGAGGGCCTGGGAGTGGGTGAATAATTGGCGCAACACAGCCTAATTAGGGCCAATTGGGCACGAGCTCCTCTCTTAGGGTGCGTGTAACGAAGGCACTGTTTAGTCAACACGGGTATTAATAGAAGCCATTAGGCGCCGCGAAGGTGCCTTGGAAGCCGCACTGAGGAACGCCGTGTTCAGGTAGTTGAAGGAGCAGTTGGCTTGCAGTGGGGAGGGCCCCGTCTCTTTGCCCTAACCCCGCGAGCTCTTCAGGGATGCAGCCAGGCTGTGAGTGGAAATGAAGGGAGGGCTAGTAAAAAACAAATACAGGTGGAAGGCTATTGGAGGAGCTAGGCGACACTGCGGAATGATTGATAAACATTGTGAGTCAGTGCGGTTTATTTGCTAGCCAATCATTCACCCCACCTGTCTGCCCCTGCAGTGGGAGGTGGCGCTGCATGTTTGTCGGGTGTGAATTTCCGTGTTTACAGGAGCGTGCCTACAGTTCTGTCACAGTAGTGAATGAGCAGTGTGTGTCTGACAGTCTGAAAAGTGCACACTGTATCACTCCAGTGAGAGAAAAGAGACACGCTCCGTGTGCGACAGGTGGCATGGTGTATACAGGCCCTGCAAAGCACGGTGCGTGCGTTCAGGGGTTGGCTGGACAAAGGATTCTATATTACAAGGATCTGTGAGAGCTGGAGCTGTGACGTGGGAGCCACGCACCATCCTCATACTTACTACTAAGGAAAACATGCAGCATGCCACTGCGCGGAGCCTGGTCTCCCAGCATGCTCCGCGGCATGCCATTATTTGCACTTCTAGTCAAGTGAGCCCTCGCCTTTGCATTCAATGGCAGATAACTATTCCCCAAGAGTCCTGTCTGTGCCCCCACACTTAAGCACAGCTGTGAGCGCACTACATTTGGTTTGGTCCATAAAAGGTCGCACCGCGTCCCACAATCTCCTCTCTCCTTGATGACTGTACGTCCTAATACCTTTTCTAAAGTCCCAATCGAGCATTAAGATGTTGTAAAACATCGAGAGGCCTCCCCAACCGTCCCACTGCCTGTAACACCCCTCCCATTCTTCCTTAACAGACTGGATGTCCCTACCGCGAGGGTGACCACTGGTCGCCCCCCTGCACCGGACAGGAGTACTGCCCCCCCCCCCACTGCTCCTGTCCCGGCACAGGAGCTTGAGGTGGAGTCTGTCAGACGCGCTCCACTCCAGCGGGGATCCATCCAGATGTGCACGGCAGTTGTCCACAGCTGCAGGCCGGTGCCCTGCCCCCGTGCCTCCTGGGGGGCGAGGCTCTGATGGGGCTGGGGCGCACTGGCAGAGGAGATATCGCGAGGCGACTTCCTGGGGGCGATGCTGCAGCTGACGAGTAGGCGCTCAGGAAAAGCGAAGCCGGAAGGGCACTCCTCTGTTTCGGTTCGTTTCAGATCACAGCCCATGTTTTGATGCTTCTCAGCCTCTCACGTACATTGCCAGTAAGGTGAGCAGAAGCCTGGAAAGATGGCCAGGAAGCTCGGTGTGCGAGTGCACCTACTGCTGAGAGCTGCGGCAGACTCACTGTAGGAGAGTAGGGTCTGCAATCCTATGATCACCCAGATTTTTGCTTTTTGCTGCACTGGTTTACGACTTTCCCTGGCTGTGGGCCTGCTAATCAGACCCACAGCCTAGCTGTTCTCTCTATCCAAATTGTACTCAGGTACTGAATTGGCACTGGGCCCTCTCCAAGTCCCTGTACCCAGGGCTGAGGTGCACCCAGAAGTCTCCCAGGGGCAGAAGCATGTATTATGCCACCCCTGGATTGACTAACTAAAACTGACACAACTGGCTGCACGACAGCTGGGGCAAGGTGGTGTACTCACCCTTTGCTTTAGATATAGTATACCTATATCTAACCCTAAAATGGACACACAGATCTCCTATCAGTCACTCCTATGGCAGGCCTTAACAATCCTGAAGGCAGAGTGCTTGGAATCGTGTGAGATGGTGCTCTGGCATGAGCTGAGCCTGTCTGCGGCTTTCGGGACCCATCCCTTAGCCGTTTCCATGATATCGCATACCATATACTCTTAAGTGCATTATAATCCTCGCGGTTAAATGCCAACTCTGGTATCGCTTTATCAAAACATGTCGAGTAAGGTGTCATACGAATTGGAATACTAACCCCTCGCCAATTCTGGCGACGGGGTTAGCATTCCACCCTTCTAGAGGGACACGACATGCATGTAACCTATAACCCGGTTAAAAGTCAGACAGAGCCTTAGCATCCACAAAATGGATGCTGCCACCGAGACACAAGTCTGCCCTCCTGCTGCTGGGAGTCCTCCCAGAGCAGGAGATAAGGACAAAGGGTTTCCTGCCAGGGGCGGTGCCAGCACCGTCCCAGACAGGGTTTTGTGTATTGTAGGTAGGCAGGGCTTTAGAGGAAGGTGACTGCACGTGGCACCCCGGTGCTCACTGTGCATAGGCTGGCTGGAACCAGTTCCAGGGTCACTCCAGACCCTGTGCTGGGGAAAAGCCCGCCAAGGAAGTGGGTGTAACCACCCCCCTCCTAGTCCCACCCCTAGGGCAGGACTTAGTCGCGTGCCAGCCCCTTTTTACAGGATAAAGGTAGGAACTGGCCCCCTTCCAAATCAGATCATCTTTGAATCCTGAAACTACTTTCCACGAAAGGAACTCAAGACTTCTTCCTAAGATTTCTCCCTTGTGACTAAGGAGTAGTCACCCTGCATCCGCAGGCACCATCTTAAAGAACACTGCGGTCTGCTGCAAGTCTCTCCTCCGGATCAAGACTGCCCAGCTCGACGAGAACCGGCTTCCCTGGCACCTCTGACCTCTACCTGCATCATCAGTCACGCTGAGATTCGTGGGTGTGACGAGACCTCGAGGGACCGGCCATCTTCAAGACTGCACGACTTCTGCACAGCAAGCCCGCCGAGTAATTTCCTGGTGAGTGCTTTGGGGTCCGAGAAGCCCCGACCCTGAGCAGCTCCAGCACCGAAGTACAGCCTCCCAGCATCTCCACGATCTGCGTGGGGCCCTTCTGCTTTTTGCTGCTCACCGCGTTGTTTGGCTACTAGCCCGCTGGCTTGTGGCCTTCTGAACGACGCCCAACGACATTTCTGCTGCTGGTCTGGTTGCTCCAGGCTGGCCCTTGCTCCCTTCCAAAAGAGGAGCACCCCGGACCCTCCTGGTCCACTCAAGACGCCATTTTGAGTCCACCGCGTGGGCTTGAATTAGCCAAGGCTTGTTGCCCAATCCTGGGTAACTTCGACGCCGACAGCTTCATCCATCGTGGGACAGCTCACCTCTCCATCCTGGTCGCCGACAACGCCTCCTGGTCCGTGAGATCTGCAGAGCCAGCGTCGCCCACTCACCTAGTCGAGGTGACTTCGCCCGGTGCCATCCTGGTGCCCACTTAATCACTGGCTAGTGATTCAAGAACTTGGTCCCCTCTGCTTTCAGGTTTCTTCTTCCTCGATCCAGGCTTGGATCCAACGAACTTTCCTTCACTGGTCGCCTGCCAGCAACTTCCTTCTTCCAGGCTCCTGGTCCGGCAACGAGATCCCCGACGTCTTTTCAGGCCTATGCAGCTGCAGCCCCTGGGCTAGGTAACTTCGGCACTTCGGTGTCCCAGCATAGCCTCACTATCCTAGGGTCAGGATCCACTGTCGTTTTCTTCCTACCAGGTCGGGTTCGCCCGTGAACACTAACTTTGCCTTTACTAGCCTCCATAGACTTTGTCCCGCATCCCGCGTGAGAGTGCACACTCTGCACCCGAGTCCCCTAGGTCTCCTAGAAGTAATCTAACGGTTCCCTAGTTAAGTCCTAGCGATTCCAAAGCCTATTAGTACTGTACTTACCTGCTAGTAATTTCGCATTCCACTTTTTAAGTATATGGTTTTTCGTGCCCCTCGGGCATTTGTGTATAACGTGCTAACTTAAGTATTTTCGTAAGAGTTTTGTTGTGTGCCTAGCACCCTGTCCTCATAAAGAGTACAGGGTTGTTGTGATTCTAATAAATACATTGTTTATTTTCATAACACTTGTGTGGTGTCCTTTCACTGGGTGTTCAAGGGGTAATGTGATGGTAAAACAGCTGGCTTAACACGCCCTCTAGAGTCTTAGCCTTAGACTGCTCGTATCCATGCTACTAGGATAGCTGGTCTATAAGGTTGACTTACAACCAATCATCAATAAGGGTTGTTTGGACTGATATATAGTGATCACTAGAATAGTGAACACTGCACATCAGGCCAACTTCTCACACTCACCCAGCGGGCTGGAAAGACACGGACAGCGGGAGGGGGGCGGGAAATGGAGTAAGGCTGTTATTGACACGAAAATCACAGTATCGCAGTACACACGGAGAGTGTGGGGGGGGCGGGAAATGGAGTAAGGCTGTTATTGACACGAAAATCACAGTATCGCAGTACACACGGAGAGGGGGGGGGCGGGAAATGGAGGCGGGAGAGGACACGGACGGCGGGAGGGGGCGGGAGAGGACACGGACGGCGGGAAACGTGCACAGGACAGCGAGGGGGGGGCGGAAAGGCACACGGAGGGGGCGGGAATGGACAGCGCATCTGAATTCACTTTCAGTGAAAGGGGAGGGAAGGGGAAAAAACGTAACTCCGCCCAGGGAAAAAATCTCAGGAACGCCCCCGAATCTGGTCCGGCCTTGATGGACAGATCCGGCACTCAATGGCTAGCCTCCATTTATGGAGCTAGCCAATGAGAGCCGGGGGACGTTCCCGAAGTCCTTATTGTCAACAAAGGATTTCACCTGCGCTGAAAAGCTGCGCAGAGCGCAGCCTTCGGCAGGCGAAACCCAAAAAGGTGATAGGGAGGACCCTGCCAACTACAGACCTATAAGCTTAATTGATAGAATTCAGAAGGTAGTTGGCAGGGTCATTGTTAATAGAATAGGGACATGGCTTAACGAAGATAATATTCTGACCCACTTTCAGGCGGGTTTCAGGCAACATGTGGGCACAATGGACCAGATTTTCAGGTTCTGTGCAGTATACTGGAAATCTGTGTCCGTCGCAAAGGGTAGCCTATATTTGGCCTTTATAGATTTAAAAACAGCGTTCGATGTAATCCCCCGTGACAAGCTCTGGAAGGTTTTGTTGGACATGGGGTTCCCGTGTCACCTTTTGCAGTTTGTTGTTAGGCTCCATGAAGACAATTATGCCAGAATCCGGTGGGGGAGCCAAGGCCAGCTAACAGGGAGGGTGCCAGTCAACAGAGGGGTTCGCCAGGGCTGTGTGATGGCTCCGACATTGTTCTCCCTCTTTATCAATGGGGTGGTAGACCATTTGAGGGAGGACCCTGCGGATGCCCCAGTCCTGGCTGGGGAGAAAACACCTACCCTCCTCTTTGCAGACGACACCCTCCTGATGTCCAAAACCCCATCGGGTTTACAGAAACTGCTTGATCGCTTTAGTTTGTTTTGCGACGAGCGAGGGCTAACTGTTAACACCACCAAAACGAAGCTGATGGTGCTATCCTCCAAAAAAAGGCTAGGAAAGTTCATCTCACTTTAAATGGGGCTGCGTTAGAGGTGGTGGAAGAATTTGACTACTTGGGAGTCAGGCTGAGTAATAACATGAAATGGGACTCCCACGTAGCAAAAATGCTCCTAAATCTCAAAAGGGTTTCTGGAGTCATCCTGAGGAATCAGCGCTTGTCTATTAGCAGGCCAATAGCCCCGGCCCTCGCAGCTTATGAGGGAAAGGCGCTAGCTTCGGCGGTTTATGGCTCCGAATTGTGGGTTGGTGAGAACACGATGGACCTGGTAAGAGCTGAGAATAAGTTTGTGAGAGACTTAGTATCGCTCCCCTAATCGACCCCTCTGAAACCCCTCTTTAACGACATGGGCAAACGATCAATTGCGTATATAGTACGCCTCCGCCCTTTGCTGTTCTGGGTGCGCCTGAGAAGGACACCAGAATTGGCAAAATATGCCTTGGTGTTGGACGAGTTGATTAACCTGAATGACTCAAAAAAGATAAAGTGGCTCAATAAATTGAGGCAGTTGGTGGTGAGTTTAGGCATGGCCGAATTTTGGGTTTCCCAGTCCCCACCACAAACAAATTGTCAAAAAAATTTATTGGGAGTGGGTGGAGGCTGAGGATCTAAAAAGCACAAAGTGGGGGCCTTTGACTAACCAATTCCTGGAACATAAGCCAACTAGGAAGTTAGAGCCCTTTCTGGATTACATTCAAATTCCAAGGGATAGATCCCTCTTCTTGAAGATGACATATGGTATACTCCCCCTTAAAAAGTTTATAGAGGGGTGGAAAGGAGCGAGGGATTACGATGTTACCTGTCCAGGCTGCCCATGTACGAAAGAATCTCTACCTCACTTTTTGTTTGCTTGTAGGGCTTACAAGCACCCTAGAGCAAGATGGTTAAAACCGGTGTGTAGGGAGATGGGTGTTAGAGACTTCAGGACTGCATTGCGTATCCTTCTAACTGATACAACATCCTTGTATATTGTTTGTGGGGGCCTTTGACTAACCAATTCCTGGAACATAAGCCAACTAGGAAGTTAGAGCCCTTTCTGGATTACATTCAAATTCCAAGAGATAGATCCCTCTTCTTGAAGATGAGATATGGTATACTCCCCCTTAAAAAGTTTATAGAGGGGTGGAAAGGAGCGAGGGATTACGATGTTACCTGTCCAGGCTGCCCATGTACGAAAGAATCTCTACCTCACTTTTTGTTTGTTTGTAGGGCTTACAAGCACCCTAGAGCAAGATGGTTAAAACCTGTGTGTAGGGAGATGGGTGTTAGAGATTTCAGGACTGCATTGCGTATCCTTCAAACTGATACAACATCCTTGTATATTGTTTGTGGGGTTGCAAAGTATCTTGCTAGCGCTTGGTTCATACGGACTAGGCTGTTAGGTAATAGTAAAAATTAAACTCCCACTATATCCAGATATATGAATATTATTGAGAATGCACCTTAGTACTCTGTAATTATTCTTTTAATTGTATATAGATTTTAACTTTTTTTAAGATGAAATGGATATAATATTTTTGTACATTGGTTTTATGTTTAGGAATGTTTGTACTTTTATGATATGAATATATCGAATAAAGTATTACAACATAAAGAGTTCAGAGGAGTGTGTTAGTGAATAAATACATATATATTTTATATATCCTGTGTGGTGTCCTTTCACTTGGTATTCAAGGGGTTACATGTGGTAAAACCGCTGGCTTTACACGCCCTCAAGAGTCTTTTAGCCTAAGACTGTTCAGTCCAGGCTACCTCTAGGATAGCTGGTCTATAAGGTTGACTTTACAACCATCACCATAAGGGTTGTTTGGACTGGTGCAAGGTGCTCACTAGAATAGTGAACATCATATACCAGGCCAACTTCTCACAGGCCTGAACTCGTTCTTGTCCTTCTTGCGCACCAGAAAGAACCATGAGTAAAGACCCTTTCCCTTTTGAGGCAAAGGGACGTCTTCTATCGCCCTTTTTCTTAACAGGGTATCGGCCTCCTCTTGGAGCTCGCGCAACTGGAACTGCGAGCGAACCGGTGAAATCGCTGGAGGCGGGCTGACAAAACGAAGACTGTATCCATTGCAAACAATATTCAGCACCCACTTGTCCTGAGTAATTTTTCTCCACTCTGCCAGGTAATTTTGTATGCTTCCACCCACCGGAGCGGGTAACGGACGAGGGGGAAGTAGCACCTCAAGGCTTAGACCCAGGCGGGCCTTTGTTCGCCGAGGAGGACTGCTGGCCACCTCTGCCCCTCTGACGCTTTTGGAAAGGCTGCCGCTGGTACTGCTGCTGCTGTTGTTGCTGCTGGCCAGCCTGCCAACCTTGCCCTCGTTTCTGGGAACCATACCTCCTCTGGAACGGGCGGAAGGACTTCCGCTGTTCCTTTGTTTTCTCCAAACCAACGGCCTTCAACGTCTCCACTTCTGCCTTCATGCGGGCCATCTCCTCATCCGCATGCGTCCCGAAGAGAGTGGATCCAGAGAATGGCAAATTTGCGACTCTCTGCTGCGCCTCCGGTTTGAGAGAGGTAAGGCGCAACCAGGAATAGCGTCTTAAATTCATGCCATGGCAATAACCATGAGCTGCCAGGAGAGAGGCGTCCACCGCAGAGCTGATGACTTGATTGGAGACCATCATGCCCTCGTTAATATCTCCTGGAAGTCTTCCCTCCTATCCCTCGGGAGGAGCTCAATAAACTGTTGCAGAGACTCCCACAGGGCGCGGTCATAGCACCCCAAGACCGCCGAGGCACTCGCCGCTTTCATTGAGGAGGCAGCCGTACCGCAAACTTTCCGTCTGGCTGAGTCCATCTGACAGCTCTCCATGTCCGGAGGCACCGCAGAGGACGGAGCAGTAGCATGCTGTTTCTTGGCTGCTGTTACGATGACAGAATCCGGTACAGGATCTGACCTCAGGAATGCCAGTTCAGAATCCGGGGGCCTGTACTTCTTTTGCAGCCGAGATGGAGCCGATTTCACCGAAGCCGGAGTCAGAAACGGCTCCATGGCCGGTTCCTCCAGTCCTGGCACCAAGGGCAACAACGGGCGAGAGAGATGCCGTTTGTGCAAAGTCTCAAAGATCACAGAGGTAAATGGTGTGCGTACCGTCAATGTGATCCCTAACTTCGCTGCCCCCCTCAGCAGCACCTCATGAAACGTCACAATGTCGTCCACAGGCGACACTCTTGTAGGAGGGTGTGAGAAGTTGGCCTGGTATATGATGTTCACTACTCTAGTGAACACCTTGCACCAGTCCAAACAACCCTTATGGTGATGGTTATAAGTCAACCTTATAGACAAGCTATCCTAGTGGTAGCATGGACAGAACAGTCTTAGGCTAAAAGACTCTTGAGGGGGTGTAAAGCCAGCTGTTTTACCATATGCAACCCCTTGAACATCAAATGAAAGGACATCACACAGGATATATATAAAATATATATGTATTTATTTTCTAACACACTCCTCTGAACTCTTTATGAGAACAGAGGCAAAAGCACATGACAAGATACTTAGTCACAATACGTTAAGTTGCACAATTTACGGTTGGGCCCTAGGGGCGAAGCAAACCATATACTAAGTAAGTGGTATAAGTACCACGTCACGAGAAAAGGAAAGGCCAAGTGTCTAGAGAATCGCTGGGGCTAAACTATCTGAACCTTAGGTTAGGAGTAGGAGGCCCACAGGCGGCGCGTGCAGTGTCTTTACACACACGCGTGAGTCAATGCAATGTCAATGGGAACTTAAGAGTTAGAAAAAGAAGGATTTAGGACACTTTCGGTTTAGCTAGAAGGAAACAACTAAAAACCTAGACACTTGGATAGTCAATAACCTTGGGAGCATCGAAGTACTCGCGTTACCTCACCCACGGACGGCGGGTGCATAGGTGTGAAGATGTGTCGGGTTTCGACGTTGAAGCCTATGGAGAACTGGAGAAAGATGCTGCAGGCGACCAGGAGGAAGATTTCCGGGTGGATCCAAGGGCGGATCGAGGATGAAGAAGACCTGAAAGCAGAGGGGACAGAGTCTGGGTCACTAGCCAGTGACCGGGTGGAACCAGACGACGTTGAGGAGCAACCAGGTGCTGGCGTGAAGCTTGTCTCTTCAGCCACGCGGACCAGGAGGCGTCGAGGACGACCAGATGCTGGAGAGGAGCTGTCCCACGAAGGTTCTCGCAGATGGAGGGGGTCGACTGTCGGATTGGAGTCAACAAGCCTTGGCAAAGGCAACCCACGCAGGATTCAAAGAAGGCTTCTGGTGCAGACCAGCAAGGTCTGCGGTGCCTCACCTTTGCAGGGAGGCGAGGGCCAGTCTGGAGCAACCAGACCAGCGAGTTGGTTTCAAAAGATTGTCGTCACAGAGGCTACTAGCCAACGGGCCAGCAACCGGACAACGCGTCGAGCAGAACACAAGCAGAAGGGCCCCACGCAGAACTCGTGGAGTGTGGAGGGCTGATCTTCTGTGAAGGTGGAGCTCGGATTCGGGGCTTCTCAATCCCCAGAGCACAGCATCGAGGATACCTCAGCAGCTGCATAGTTAGCATGTCGTGGACTTTCCATGATGGCCGGTCCCATGTGTCTCGTCGCCTCCACGGATCTCAGCTATGCTGCAGACGTGAAGAGAGGGTCAGAGAGGTCTGGAAGTCTGGGTCTTGTCAGGCTCTGTGCTCGGGTCCCGGCGGGAGCGTCGACAAAGCAAGCCGTTGATTTGCTGGACGGTGCCTTCTTGCCCAGGTTGGTCACTCCTTGGCCGCAAGGGAGATTCTTCAGTCTTCAGCAGAATGTCGAAGGTCCAGAGTTTCGTGTCAAGTTTCGATTTCAGGATTAATCTAAAGTCTCAGGACTCAGCTCCTACCTTTAAACAACTAAAAGGTGCTGGATTACTGTCTAGGTCCCTCCTATGGGTGGGACCAGGAAGAGGGGTGGTTACACCCCCTTTCCTTTGTCCTGTTTCGCGCCAGAGCTGGGGCTGGAGTGCCCCAGCAACCGGTTTGAACTGGGGTATGCATGAAGCACCTAGTGTGCCTCAGGCAGTGTCTCAATCTATTCAGCCCTCACTGTCCCAATACACAAAGTCCTGTCTGGGGTGGTGCTCGCACCTCTCCAGGTAGGAAACTTATTGGCCAAACCTCCGTGACTGGAAGGACTCCCAGCAGCAGGAGGTCAGACTTGTGTCTGTGGCAGCAGCGTCCATTTTGTGATGCTGGGGCTCTGGTTAACTTTTTTTTTTTTTTTACTTTATTTTTTATTTTATTGCAGAAACACAAAACGGTACATCAGATTGAGGAGCCCAATGACTCCCCCTGCAGGAAAACATTGTTAAAGGTACATTTATCACACGGCCCTTCAGCCCGCAACCCTGGGGTCGGGCGGCAATTCTCACGTCTCGTCAGACGGCACTTTCACAGTATACCATGTATATCGGCAAAACACTCGAAATTTTCTGCTTTTTTCCCAGTTTACATTTGTTAGTTATCCCGTTTTGGTTTCTGACTTTTTAATCCCCAACACTCCCTCCCCCCCAACTGTACACTGTCAACACACACCTGTGCCTGTGCTTCAGAAGCGGGCATGTCACACAGTTCAATCTGTAATTTCACAGAAGGTATCCTGAATACTTTAGCAAGACAGTACGGAACATCCCCACCCCACCACCCCCCAGCACGAGACAATATGGCACAATATCCGATCCCCCCACTCTACGCCCCAAAAATCCTCCGTATCCCCAATCATGGCTCAGTGTCATCAGCAGTACATTAGTCAAGTCAAACCTGCAGTTTCACCCCCCCTTCTCCATTTGGGGGTCTCCTCTTGCACTCCACCCTCCAGCCCGTGGTATTGCCTCCATTTGGCCCGGGCTCTGGTTAACTTTAACCGGGATAGTCAGCAATACCATGTCTTGTCCCTCTATAAGGGTGGAATGCTACCCGCGTCGCCAGAATTGGCGAGGGGGTAGTATTCCAAAGCGTATGACACCTTACACGACATGTTTTGATAAAGCCAAACCAGAGTTAGAATTTAACCGCGAGATTCATAATGCACTTAAGAGTATATGGTATGGCAATATCATAGAACAGCTATAAGGACATGGTTCCGAAAGCTGCAAACAGGCTCAGCTTATGCTAGAGCACCCTCTCACACATAACCAAGCACTCTGCCTCCAGGATTGTTAACGATTCAGAAAAGGGGGTGGTCATGAACAGAGTGTCTGAATTAAGCAGACCACTCTTACCCAGTCCAAAGATCAGGGCTTGATCCATCACCGTTATTTAGCTCACTGCCCCATCCCAGCTCAGAACCTGGCTATATGCAAATTAGTCTGTCCCTGGCCCAGTGCATCATGGGAACAGGGCAGACCAAACTACCAAGCCAATTCTTCACCAGAAAGGAGACAAGCTACCGGGGACCGGTTTCTGGCATTTCAGCCTCGTCGGCCCGGCTTGCTTGAATCCTGATGGAGCAGTGAGCAAGGGACTCATGTCTGAGTATACCCTGCCACACCTATAGTGGCCAAAAACGATTCAGAAAAGGGGGTGGTGATGAACAGAGTGTCTGAATTAAGCAGACCACTCTTACCCAGTCCAAAGATCAGGGCTTGATCCATCACCGTTATTTAGCTCACTGCCCCATCCCAGCTCAGAACCTGGCTATATGCAAATTAGTCTGTCCCTGGCCCAGTGCATCATGGGAACAGGGCAGACCAAACTACCAAGCCAATTCTTCACCAGAAAGGAGACAAGCTACCGGGGACCGGTTTCTGGCATTTCAGCCTCGTCGGCCCGGCTTGCTTGAATCCTGATGGAGCAGTGAGCAAGGGACTCATGTCTGAGTATACCCTGCCACACCTATAGTGGCCAAAAACGATTCAGAAAAGGGGGGGGGGGGGCTCATTGCACCATCAGGATTCAAGCAAGCCGGGCCGACGACGGCTGAAATGCCAGAAACCGGTCCCCGGAAGCTTGTTTCCTTCCCAGTGTAAGAATTGGCTTGGTAGTTTGGTTTGCCCTGTTCCCATCATGCACTGGGACAGGAACAGACTAATTTGCATATAGCCAGGTTCTGAACTGGGATGGTGCAGTGAGCTAAAAAACGGTGTTGGATCTAGCCCTGATCTCTTGACTGGGTGAGAGTATTCTGCTTAATTCAGAAACTCTGTCCATCACCACCTCTTGTTGTTAAATATCCAGGATTGTTAAGGCCTGCCATAGGAGTGACTTATAGGTTACTATGTGTCTATATATAAGGTAGGTATAGGGATACTATACCTAAGCAAGGGGTGATTACATGACCTTCCCCAGGTGAGTAATCAGCCAGTTGTGTCAATTTAGGTGGCGAGCCAGGGGTGGCATAATATATGCTGCAGCCCCTGGTAGGCCTTGGATGCACCTATGCCCTGGGTACCTAGGGTACACTGTACAGGGGTTCATAAGGTGACCCAATTCCCAATTGGAGATGTACCTTAAGTACATGGAGTCCATTTTACAGAGAGAGCAGATAGTCTGCGACCCTGATTAGCAGGATCCCAGGCCAACTAAGTCGAAAACCAGTTAAACACTAGGCAAAAAATCTGGGGTAACCATAGTCAGGTATCCACCTTCCTACAGAGGCGAGTCCGATAACGTTGGAGAAGACCTCCGGTCACTCGAGGAGCCCGTGTAACGGGACCGCGACCTGTCCCTCCGATGACGATGAAGGGACCTTGTGGAGGAGCGGTGTCTACTGCGAGTGCGATCTCTTCCTCTAGATCTTGATATAGATCTCCTGGGCCTTGCCGGAGTCGCATGTTTTGGAGGTGGCGGAAGCGGAGGAGTTGGCACCAGAATCTCAGGCCGAGGTTGTGGAGGTCAGGGAGACAGTGGAAAAGGAGGAAGGGGTGGTGTAGGAGGCGGTGGAAGCGGAGGAGGAGGAGGAGGAATCGTCGCTGGAGGAGGAAGCTGCGGAGGAGGGATCCTCAGAGGCAGCGGTGAAGGTGTAGGCGTCCTGGGCCTAGAAGGTGAGTAGGTCCGTGAATACTCCGATTCCGATGATCTCACCACTCTCCTCTTCTTCTGAGCAGGCCTCAAAGAAGATGTTCTGGAGGCAAGCCTCTTCTTGGCCTAGCGCCGGTGCCGCCGCGACCGGGAGCTCGCAGATGAAGACGACAGACTGACCACTGTCCTGGTCCTTGAAAGTCTCCTCAACGTCGATTTTTCCTTCCTCGACGTCGACCTCTTCGACTTTCTGCTTCTCGACGTCGATCTTCTAGACGTCGACACACTCCTCGACGTCGAATGTCTTCTCCTCGATGTCGACTTGCCACTCCTCGACGTCGACCGTCGTGTCGACGGTGAACGGCGGTTCAGCCTCGACGGCGAACGCCGTCGCCTTCTGGACACATCTCAACGGCGATGGTGTGTTGACGCCGGTGAAGTCCTCGATGTCGAGCTCGTCCGAGGTCTCGACGTCCTGCCCCTCGACGTAGAGCAGCGACGCCGCTTGGCCCCAGAGCCCTGGGTCGACGGGGAGCAGATGGTGGTCATACCTCTCGACGCCGACGTCAAAGCTATCAACGTCGACCGAGATCTGTGCCTTTTCTGGACCTTTTCTTGACTGGGGAGCCCCCCAGAGGCCGAAGCACAGGCAGAGGTTGATGACGGAGTCCCTCCATGCCCAGAAGTCCCACCTGGTTCTTCATGTCTCATCTGCTCCAGGCCTTGGAGACGAATCTTCTCACTGTCAGACAGGGTCCTCCTGGAGAAAGAGTGACAGATATCACAGGAGTCAGGGACATGGGTGGAAGGGAGACAGAGTATACATACTCCGTGTGGGTCAGATTTAGCCTTCTTCCTACCACACTCATGGCACTTGTCGAATAAAGCTGGCATATTCGAAAAGAGGTGGTAAAACTGGTTAAAAAAATAACAGCAAATGGTGGAGGAAGACCCCAGACGTCGAGTGAAACACTCAAAACACTGAAAAAGTGCCAAAAATTGAAGAAATACCCAAAAAGGGAGAGCTCAATGCTCCAGGGTCCTGCTAGCAGGAGCCGGAAAAAAGAACTGAAAGTAAAAGGACTTTGGCTGCGTATCCTGGGATACCGAGGGTCTCTGGAGAGTTCCTTAAAGGCACGGTATCCCTTTTCCAGACACATAATGGCAACCTATGGGGGCTTGTCTGTCCAACCCTTCCTCTCTATCATTTCAAGGATTTTGGAGAAGGAAAGTTTCTCTATTAGTGAAACTTGGTGATATGTGTAAAATTTGATTTTATTTGGCTATCTTTTTCAATTTAAGTTGAAGTGCTGGCCAGTGTAGCCTTGTGGTTATAGGCTGCATTATTTGTCTTTGATTCTCTCTTAAGTGTCTATGCAGGACTGCAAAGAAGACAGCTTAAGAGATTATTTTTGATTGCTCCGTGGTCCCCGCACATGGGCGGGACTATTCACTAGATTAGGACTATACACAGAGATCCCCTACTACAGAAGGGGGGGGGGGTGTAAAAAAGACACCAAAGCATGTTGGGCCTGCATTAGGAGAACCTAAATAAAGAAAATGGTTCTTAAGGTATAAAAACTGAAGTAAATGGTCAATTCACCATGGAAGGTGAACACATGAAGAGGATGCGGTACTAAAGAGGGACTAACACACAAGTTACTACTTGTGAAACAATATATCTGTAAGAGACATTAGTTAGTGATAGATTCCTTACCTTAGAATATCCCCAGGCGTCAGACTGGATTTGGAAAGATTTTTCTCAGCAGTATCCCTGCTCGTCGGTAGGCGTCCTCGTAAGGCTCTGCGTACATCTTTGGCGTCGTAGTCACCGAGATGACGTCGCTGGAGGTACTTAGACGCGCCCACGCGAGTGGACATCAGTTCTGTACACGACTTTCCGCACCAGGAATGCAGAGCCATGCAAGATACTGACCACTGGTGCATTGAAACTAGGGCCCTGAAAAGGGATGCCCTTAACCCTAGAAATCAGTTCGCAGAACTGGGAGGATGGGTGGGGCGGTAAGGAATCTATCACTAAATAATGTCTCTTACAGATATGTCGTTACACAAGTAGTAACTTGTGCATCTGAAAGACACGTTAGTGATAGATTCCTTATCTTAGAATAGATACCCCTGCAATACCAACCCCGATGGAGGGTCTGCGAACCAAGATTACACCAGAAAGTCACAGAGAACAGAACGGCCAAAGAAGCTGTCTCTCGGGACGGGACTGTCAAGGCAATAATGCTTAGTAAAAGCGTGCAGCGAGGCCCACGTGGCTGCCTGACAGATGTCTTGCAGGGGACACCATGTCTCAATGCAGTAGTAGCTGCTGTCGCCCTGGTAGAATGGGCCAGCAACCTCACCGGAGGTTCCTTTTTAGCCAGAGAATAACAGGCTTTGCTACACACGACGACCCAGCAGGAGATAGTCCTCTTGTGTACTGCCCGGCCTTTCTTGGCACCCACGTAGCAAACAAAAAGCTGGTCATCCACCCAGAACTGTTTGGTGCAGTTCAGAAAAAAGAAGAGCGCAAGTTTTGGGTCCAGATGGTGGAGCCTTTCTTCCACTCTGGAAGGGTGCGGAGGCGGAAAGAAAGTGGGCAAGGTGATAGTCTGCCCAATGTGAAAAGCAGTGACAACTTTTGGTAAGAAGGAAGGACGAGTGCAAAGCACAACCTTGTCCGGATGGACTAAAGAAAAGGAGGGTAACAAGAAAGAGCCTGGAGCTTACTCACACAACTAGCGGAGGTGATAGCAACCAGGAAAGTAGTCTTCAAAGTCACCAAACGAAGAAGACAGTTGTATAGCGGCTCTAAGGGAGCACAATTCAAAAAAGTAAGTACCAGTTTCAAGTCCCACTGTGGCATCACAAACGGAATAGGAGGGAAAAGGTGACTAATGCCTTTGAGAAATCTAACACAGGACTTGAAAAGAGAAGGCTCATCAGGGAGCCTGTGAAAGGCAGAGATCACAGAAAGGTCCCCTTTGATAGTGCCCAGACCAGAGCCCTGCCGGGCCAATGAAAGAAGGAACAAAAGGACCTCTGAAAGAGGGACAGAAAGGGGATCCACAGCCTTTGCTGTGCACCGAGCCAGAAATTTGTTCCACCTGCAGGTGTATACCAATTTAGTGGAGGCTGGACAGATTCGGGCGACGGACCGCCCCCTGCTGCTGCGACAGAAGTTCCTCCCGAATAGGCAGTCAGATCGGGGGATATACGCTCATACTGAGTAGCTCGGATACCAAACTCTTCTTGCCCAGTCCGGTGCCACAAGAATGACTTGGGCCCCGTTGCGCCTGATCTTCTTCAGCATTCTGTGCAGAAGTGGTATAGGCGGAAAGGCGTACAATAGACCGTAGCTCCACTAGCGACGAAAAGCGTAGCCGAGAGAGTGCACCTTGGAAATTCCAACGCGCAGAACAGCAGATATTGCGCGTTCTCTTCGGTGGCAAATACATCTAACCAAGGCTCTCTCCACTGTCGAAAGAGACCTTGCACCACCTCTGAGTGAAGACACCACTCGTGATCCATCAGGCACCGGCAGCTGAGTTCATCCGCCCTGGCGTTTAAAGAACCTGCCAGGTGTTAAACCGTCAATGAAATGCCTTGTCCAGCCATGTCCAGAGGCGCAGAGCCTCCTGACAGAGTCCAGGACCCCACCCCACCTTGTTTGTTGCAATACCACACGGTGGTGTTGTCTGTGAACACCTGCACCACCTTCCCCTTGACAGAGGGAAGGAATGCCTTCAGTGCAAGAAGGATCGCCCAAAGCTCCAGAAGGTCGATATGGAGCCTGGACTCCGCCGGAGACCAGAGGGCTCTGATCTCAGCCTCTCCCATGTGGCTGTCCCATCCCAGTAGGGACGCATCGGTCACCACTGTGTGCTCCTGTTGGGGAAGGGAGAGGTATCTGCCAATGACCCAACGCTGATCCATGAGCCACCACTGCAATTGTTGTGCAGTCCCCTCCCGAGATCTGGACGTAGTCGGACAGGTTCCCCTGATGCTGCGCCAACTGGAACTACATGTCCCACTGCAGAGCCCGCATATGCCATCTGGCATGGTTGGTGAGCAGGATGCAGGAGACCATGAGGCCCAGCAGCCTCAAGGTCGTCCTGACCGAAATCCGGAAAAGGGCCGAAAGATTGCAATCATAGCTCGAATGTCCCAGACTCGCTGTTCGGGAGGATAGACCCAAAACTGTGCTGTGTCCAGAACCGCTCCGATGATGTGGAGCTTCTGAGAGGGAATCAGGTGCGACTTCGGCACGTTGATGGAGAACCCCAGCAAATGCAGGAGCTCGGACGTAGTTTGGAGGTGGGAGACAACTGCCTGGGGCTAGTCCGCCTTCAACAGCTAGTCGTTGAGATAAGGGAAGACAAACCCCTGATCTGCGCAGATGAGCTGGACCACCGTCATCAATTTCGTGAACACCCGAGGGGCGCTGGTAAGGCCAAAGGGGAGCACAGTGAACTGAAAATGCTTCTGTCCTACCATGAATGCAGGTAACGCCGGTGGGCCAGCAGGACGGGGGATATGAAAATAAGTGTGTTGTAGGTCCAACGCTTCCAACCAGTCTTGCGGGTCTAGGGCAGAAAAGACCTGGGCAAGTGTGAGCATCTTGAACTTCTCCTTCCAGAGGAAGCGATTGACGCTCCGAAGGTCTGAGATAGGAGGCAGGCCCTTGTCCTTCTTTGGAACCAAAAAATGGTGGGAATAACAACCACGACCTACTTCTGGCGTCGGAACACGCTTGATGGCCCCCTTGGCCAAGAGGGCTGCAACTTCCTGCTAGAGAAGTGTCAAGTGATCCCCAGACATACGGTGGTACTGTGGTGGCATGGCTGGAGGGGCAGTCTCGAAGGGGAGGGAGTAGCCCCTTCAGACCAGTTGCAGAACTCACCTGTCCGATATGATGGTGCGCCAGTGGTAGAGGTGATGGCGAATCCTGCCACCCACTGGCGTCTGGTGGGCCTGAAACACCGGACGAGGAAGGTTTGGAGGCAGCTGCTGTAAAGGGGAGGAGGGGGGGGGGGGGGGGTGGACTGACCCGCACGCTGGCCCAGTGACCCGTCTCTGCGGCTGCGCTGCGACTGTTGCTGCGCAGGCCTTTGGCTTTGAAACAAACGTGCTTGGGTGTCCCTTCCTTGGCCACGAAAGGAGCAAAAAGGAGTGCGTGTCACCGAAAGGCCAAAGACCCAACACTGGACGCCAGACGTATGCAAAGCATGTGCATCTACAGCACACGTGCCTTGAACATACAAGTTTACTTTGTTCATTATCAAGACAAGAAAGTAGAACATGTTGACAGCCATTTGCATAAGCTAAAAGTTGGAATATATCAAGGCAACATGGCTATAAATGTAGATCAGAGTAGTTAGAATGTAGGCAGGGTTTGTGGAGGGAAAACAAAGCATTGAGGTTCTTCTAACACCACTCTTGCTTGTAGTTAAAATAATGTTTTTACTGAGCATGAACATGGAGCAAGATGCCTAATAAAATGTTATCAGTACTTAGTCTAGACAAAACCTGTGAAGAAAGGGATCCACTATAGGGACAGTGTACTGGGCACATGTCAAACTACAATCAATAAACTGTATAGAATAACCATTATTTAAAAAGTTGGTCTGCATTGCAAAACCTCACCTTATATCCTTTAGTGAGATTTCCACAGACAACTGTCCCACTTTTTTTAGAAGATCGTCTGTAAGTATTCTCAAGCAACACACATTTACCTCTTCCTGGATACCATAATCAAAATAAAATACCTGTGAAATAGAAAGGCAAATGCATTTTTTCAGCAGAAAGATATTTCATCTAAGACTCACAAGTTCAAGCATTCCAGTAAACATGAGGAGTGGCAAAGCATATAGACCTGGCCTAGGCAAGCTGTTGATATAGTCTTTTTTTCTGCAAGCATATACTACAAATATAAAAGTAAGAGCACGTGTCTGCATAAACATGGCCGCTATTTACTTGCATTTACTGGTGCACAGAAAATGTACTTTTGGCTTTGAATTGATGTAACATTTAGCCAATAGTTTAAACAAACACGGCTGACTTAACACAACATAGGATAAACAACAAAAAGAAAAAAGCATTGGCAAAATAAAGTTCTTTTAAAACTACACCACAAATATGAATTCGATTAATCCCCGTTCAAAAAACAGACAGGTCATGTTTGTTCTTTGTAAATCACATCTTTCTCTCTACAGGTTAACACATCCAAAAAAGGTGGTTTCCACTGCCGTTATTTAAATTCAGAATTCCAGCTCTCAGCAAAAAAAATATGAAAATGATGTTCGTAATACTATCATTCTAAAGAATTAGAAAAGCAGCACAATTTTGCAGTATAACAATAGGTTACCAATGCGGAAGCATTTTGGAGGAGGAGGGACTGCAGAGGAATTGAATGCATAAAAGTGGAAGGACAGAACAATAGCGACGTAACAGAGAAAGTAAAGTTGGAGGCAGTAAGAATAATAGAGAGAATGGCAGTTGAGAGCACTGCCCACCAGTACAACGCCTGGAGAATCAACTCCGGGGTCTGTAGCGGTGTACTACACCTGCAGGGGCCCCTCACACTTCTAACCACAGACACTGCCCTTAGGACTGAAGAGTCTGCCATGAGGTGACTTATAGGTTTTAAGTGTGACCCCAAATATGTGGTAAGTTATATCTGCTGTGAGAGGTGCTAGCACCACCTCACACAGGCTGCAAATGCAGGCCTGTAGTCTGAGTGGACACCCATGGGGAACAACATACATGCTGCAGCTCATGGGAGACCCCTGATGTACCTATGCCCTGGGTACCTTAGTACCATATACTAGGGACTAGTAGCCAAGTGTGTATGGACACAGTTCTTACCATGGTCAATTTAGGGAGAAAGCACAGTGACTGTGTTCCTGACTAGCAGGATCCCAGTCAAACTAGCTAAAACATACTGATACCAAGCAAAAAGTGGGGGTAACCATGCCAGAAGATCCTACTTCCAACACTCCTCACAGTTAAAACAGGTGGGCGAGAGGGAATGGGGTGCATTATATGGTGTAATTGTAAGATCTCACCGTGTAAAACACTACCAACCCTTAGAGCCAGTCAAGCTTTCTTTGACAAACCTTAGCTCAACCCTGGGTAGCTGTGGCTTTGAGTAGACAGACTTCAACAAAGGAACATGTGTAAAGCATTTAAACAGCAAAAAAACATTTAAAGAACAAAAAAAACTACTCAAGAAATAACACAAATTAATAAAAATAAAAGGTTATCATTTTAAGAATTTATAGACGCCAAAACGAAAATAATCCAGTAGAGGTTTCCAGAGATATAAAACACTCAACCCTGAACAAGTGTTTGACACTTAACTATTTCAAGAAAAAGTTGCTTCAAGGAGCGATGTAATTTCTAAGTAGTACTTTAGGCAACCAACTCCAGCGGGAGCCAGCCAAAGGACCAACTAGGTCCAAAAAAACTGTTACCTTCCCAAGGAAATCAGTGTCCAATTCAGTATCAGCGTAAGTGACCAGTTCCCATTAACTTCTAAGGAGTGGCCTCGATGAACAAGATAGTGTAGGAAAGTGCTGCTTCTTGACAGTCACTCCCACTTTTTGCTTGGTATCTAATGCAATTTTGGCAAAAGTGAACTGGGTTCCTGGAATCCAGGTCCCCAGTGCCAGATCTCTTTCCGTAAAAAGGTACAATTGTTCACTAATGTTCCATCCTAAGGGACCCCTCACCACACACATGCAGACTGCCATTGCAGAATGAATTGAATGGTGCAGAAAAAAGTGAACACACAACTTGGCACACACAGTGTGTGATATGCAGACACTGCACACAAAATATACAAGTCACTCCTACAGCAGACTTTACAGCTTTAAGGCAGGGTGCATTATATTACATGTGGGGACATATCTGCATGAGCAGATATGCCACTGTGATGTCGAAGTAGATTCTTAGACATTGCAAGTAACCAGGGAAGCCATCTTGAGAATATGTATTGAGCACTGTTGATTACAAGTTCCTCAGCTACCTGATGGCTTCACTGAAAACAAAGGTGTTTGGTATTCAACACCTCATATTAATAAACCCACAATGATTTCAGTAGTGGATTTATTAATACATGCACACAGAGGATACCTTAGAGCAGTGGTCTTCAAACTTTTTTATTCTGCGCCCCCCCCCCCCCCAGTGTAGAAAAACAATTCGCCGGGCCCCCCCTCAAAATATTCCACAACTATTTTATTTAACTGGCAAATAAGTCTATGTCTAGACTTATTTAAACATTGCAGCTAAGTTCTGTCACTGTTTTAGAAGTGCAAACAAATACATGATTTCCAAACATACCATTCCGGTGAGGCAGGCCTTACTAATGTGCAAAGGATCCAGTGTGGTTGTTCGAAACGGCAGTGTGGGTCTTGGAGAAAATTTGAAGTCCCTTCCCTTTTGACACCTTCTCCCAGCCAGGATTTAAATGACAAAGGATGTGAATGATGGCCCATTACAGACGTGCTTACTGCTGCTCATTTTTTTAGGCTGAAAACAAAGCATAATGTTTCTTTTGGCCAGAGCCTGGCGCCCCCCCTGGGATCACACGAGGCCCCCCTAGGGGGGCCCGCCCCCCAGTTTGAAGACCTCTGCCTTAGAGGTATTCCCTGACCCTATTACTCCTTTAGTGTGCTGGCTGACTGGTACAGAGTATCAAATGCCACAACATATGTGCTTCTGACCCCCTAGGAGGTGAGAACCCCGTTCTCAGAGGTCAGGAACAACGCCTGGTCTGGCAGGAGGTGTTTACACACCCACCAGCAGGATGGCTAGTAAATCAACATAGAGAGAGGCTTCAAAGCCTCTGCCGCCTTTAAAATACAACCCCGACTTCCCCCAGACCTGGGAGATGCCACCCCTGAGGCTCATTTGGCACCATGACAGGCAGGAGATTAGTTAAGCAAGGAGGTGAGCTGCCTGATGTGCCTCACTCTAGGAAAATTCCACTATCATCGTGATGGCAGAATTAGGAACACAGTGATGGGGGAATGCCCACTTCCCACAGGAAGTGGTGATATAGGGGGCATAGTGACCACAAGGTTAAGTAGCCCATTGGCTACTACTCTACTCTGATGCCCCTAAATTGAGTATTTCAGTAACCCCTTGGCACCAGACCTTTAGATTAAGCTGGCTCTAGAAGAAGAGGACACCGAAGAGCAAATGAATGTGAGAACTGAAGACTGCCGTGGACTTCTTGCGCAAAACCCTGCCTGCCTTCTCCAGACAACTGCAAAGGTCAGACGCATCCTCCAGCTGTGCATCCTCAAAAAGCTTTAGAGGGTTGAAAGTACTTTGAAAACCAGCCAGCATCTCCCGTGCAGTGGAGGAGCCACTTCCCTGCATCCTCCGACCGTGATCTCCAATTCCAAGAAACTGCTGACCATCAAGTCCACAGACCCAGTAACTGCCCAGGAGGAGGTCAGCATACTCAAAGATGTCAGATCCGTCTCCTAACCAAGTTTTGAGCTGCCAGGAGCCCAACCAGCCTCCCTACACCAATACCTCGGATACCGTACTCCTTGCCATGACCAACGCTTGTTTAGAGCCCAATCCAGACCCAAACAATCCAAAGCCTGACTAGCTGACGAGGGACATCAGCTCTGCAGAGGCCAGCACCAAGAGTGGCTCAGCTATCTTGTTTTGTCTCTTTTCTGGTTCAAACCGAGAACCTTGACCGCCTATGACACATGAGGGCCGGTCAACCAAAACCCTTTGCACCTGAAATTCCAGTCCCGAGGCCATGAACATTGACTGCTCCCCCTTGTTCCAAGGTCCCTCAGGAACTTTGACCCCTGTTTGGAGCTCCCGGTCTTATCCCCAAGTACCTTTTGCAGCCTATTTCGAGGTGCCTGCCCCCTTTGCCAATGGTGTAGAGCACAAAGCTACTAATTTGTCCAGCACATCTGTAGTCAGATACACCAGGGCAGGCAAAACTGAACTGCTTAAGGAACTTGGGTCCTCAACACCTCACAACTTAAAGGGGCCCCTCGAAATCATATTGCACATACCTATATGCAGTAAATGCTCTTCTCTCCATAAGAACGCATTACTGCATAAAAAAGCACTGTTTGCTAGCATTGCTAATAAATTGTATAAGCAATAATCTGAAAAGTGCTTAATCAATTACGAAGTTCTTAGTGTTGAAATATATATATAAAATGTGTTGTGTTTCTGAAAAGGTGTGGATCTTCATCTTGAGTGTGTATCATTTATTGACTGTGTATGCAACAAATTCCTAACACTCCTCTCCGATAATCCTAAGGCTGCGCAACCACACTACCACAAATAGAGCACATTGGGATTGTTACATCAAGACCCTGTCCAATTATTATGGACACCAGTACTCTTTACACAGCATACCTCTTTTTGGCAACCTATACTAAGGGCGAGATTGCTACAGATGCCTACCTTCGATTACAGCTTATCTGTTAGAGAATATCTAGTAATAGACTCCTTACCATAGAATTATCCTCTGGCGTCAGACTGGATCCGGAAATATTTTGTAAGCAGCAATGCTGCGCAACAGTAGGTGGTGTCCTTCGGCTTCTCATGGTGTCGGCCACGCCATAAAAAAACATGTGTGGTACCTATATGGGTGCCACCCCAGCATGCCGACGTCTGCTTCTTCTTGCGACTTTCCACACCGAAAGTTTGGAGCCACAAGGAACACGGACCACTGCGGAGGAATGGTAGGGTCCTGAAAGGGGAAAACCCTGTCCCTACAATTCCGTTTGCAGAGTGGGGAGGATGGGTGGGGCGGTAAGGAATGTACAACTAGATATTGTCTCTACCAGATAAGGAGTTATTGAAGTTAAGTAACTTGTTCATCTGATACACTTCTAGCTGCAGAATCTTTACCTTAGAACAGATACCCAAGTAATATCTCCACAGAGATGAGTCTGCAAAACAATTTCACACAAAAAAATCCTGCAAGACCGAACAGGCAAGGTGCCAGATCATACGTCCTACCTGTCCAGGTAATAGTGCTTGGTAAACGTGTGCAGGGATGTCCACATTGCTGCCTGGCAGATGTCCAGGAATGGGACTTCGCATGCTAATGAAGTGGTTTCAGCCTTGGTTCTTGTGGAATGATCCCGAAGATGGTCGTTTCTTGGCACACTGTAGAAAGGTGCTTTTTTTGGAAATGGCTAGCCCCCACTTTTTGCCTGGAAATAGATGTAATTTTGAATGGAAGTACACAGGATCCATGCCAACCAGGTCCTCTGTGACAAAAGCTCTTTCCCTAAACTGTACCTTTTGTTTCTCAATCCGCACAACCTCAGTACCCCTTGTAAGTCCCTAGTAAATGGTACCCCTGGTACCTAGGGCATTGGCTCTGAAGAGGGACCCCAAGGGTAGCAGCACAAATTGTGCTACGCTAGGGTCTCCTAACCAATCGCAGACTATGCCCTGGTGCAGAGAAAACTGAAGTCTTGGCATCGCACACATCTCTGTACCATGCCCATAGACAGTGCATGGTATATAAGTAAGACACTCCTCTGGCAGGCTTTCTAGCCCTAGGGCAGGGTGCACTATACCCCTTGTGAGGACATATCAGAATGAGCAGATATGCCCCTGCAATATCCATGTCGTTTCTTGGATATCTTGAGATCCCAGGATCCACCAGAGATGCAAGACATCAATATCAGGGGTACCGACCACTTGCTGCAGAACCCTACATAAAAAAGGGTCCAGAAGTACTCCAACTTTACAGCGACCCAGCACCCAACGAGGGACTTCAGGACTGTGAAGACCCACCTCAGCAGTGCCCAGCAGCTCCAGAATACTCACTTCAAGGTGCCAGGCCCTGACCAAGATGTTCATCCTTGTGCACCTTTGCCCAGCTGCACATCTTCACAGCACCCAGCCCACCTGGCCGGGGCATGTTCAAACCAGCTGTCCTCCCGAAGTACGAGAGCTCTTGTGACCTATCGCACAAGTTACTACTTGTGTAACGATATATCTGTAGGAGACATTAGTTAGTATTAGATTCCTTACCTTAGAATATCCCCAGGCGTCAGACTGGATCCGGAAATTTTTGCGTAGCAGTACCCTTGCGCGTCGGTAGGCGTCGTCTGCGGCTCCGCGTCCGTCGTCGGCGTCGTGGGCGCCGTGATGACGTCGTCGGAGTACTTAGACGCCGCCTCCGCGTGCTGACGTCAGTTCTTAGACACAGCTTTTCCGCGCCAGAAACGCAGAGCCATGTTAAAAACCAACACTGGTGCCATTGAAACTAGGGCCCTGAAAGGGGACAACCCTAACCCTAGATATTGGTTCGCAGAACGGGGAGGATGGGTGGGTCGGTAAGGAATCTAATACTAACTAATGTCTCCTACAGATATATCGTTACACAAGTAGTAACTTGTGCATCTGAAAGAGACACGTTAGTATTAGATTCCTTACCTTAGAATAGATACCCCAGCAATACCAACCCCGGTGGTGGGTCTGCGAACCAATAATCACACCAGAAAGTCCTGGAGGACGGAACGGCCAAAGAAGCCATCCCTCTGGACTTGACTGTCCAGGCAGTAGTGTCTCGCAAACGTGTGCAGCGACGCCCACGTAGCTGCCTGACAGATGTCTTGCAAGGGTACACCCCTGCCCAGGGCAGTGGTGGTCGCCGTCGCTCGGGTAGAATGAGCCCGCAGTCCAACCGGGGGCTCCTTCCTAGCCAAGGAGTAGCATGCCTGGATACACAGGATGATCCAAAGGGAGATGGTCCTCTTGTGCACCGCTTTCCCCTTCTTAGAGCCCACGTAACCAACAAAGAGTTGGTCATCCACCCGGAACTGGCGTGTGCGATCCAAATAGAATGAGAGCGCACGTTTTGGGTCCAGACGGTGGAGCCGCTCTTCCTCTTTAGAGGGATGCGGTGGCGGGAAGAAGGTAGGCAAGGTGATGGACTGCCCGATGTGGAAGGCCGGGACAACCTTGGGCAGGAAAGAAGGTTTGGTACGAAGCACCACTTTGTCCGGATGGACAGAAAGGAAAGGTGGAGTACAAGAAAGAGCCTGGAGCTCACTCACTCTCCTGGCAGAGGTGATGGCAACCAGGAAAGCAGTTTCCAAAGTCAGAAGGCGAAGAGGACAGTTGTGAAGTGGCCCAAAGGGAGCGCACATCAGAAATGTAAGAACCAGGTTCAAGTCCCACTGAGGCATCACAAACGGAACAGGAGGAAACGTGTGAGTGATGCCCTTAAGAAATCTGTTAACAATAGGGGACTTGAACAAAGAAGGCTGATCAGGTAGCCTGAGAAAGGCTGAAAGGGCAGAAAGGTAGCCCTTGATAGTGCCCAGAGCAGAGCCCTGCTGGGCAAGAACCTCAGAAAGAGGGGCAGAAAGTGGATCCACAGCCTTTGCTGTGCACCATGCCACAAATCTGCTCCACCTGCAGGCGTATACCGACTTTGTGGAGGGACGCCTGGCTGCCAGAATGATGTTACAGACTTCAGGAGGCAAGTCAAATGGCCTCAACTGTCGCCGCTCAATCTCCAAGCATGGAGGTGGAGACTGGACAGGTTCGGGTGGAGGACCGTCCCCTGCTGCTGCGACAGAAGGTCCTCCTGAAGAGGCAGACGAACCGGGGGATCGACTGACATACTGAGTAGCTCTGGATACCAGTACCTTCTCGCCCAGTCCGGAGCCACAAGGATGACTTGGGCCCGGTCGCGCTTGATCTTCTTCAGCACTCTGGGCAGAAGTGGTATAGGCGGAAAGGCTTACAACAGACCGCAACTCCACTCGCGACGAAAAGCATCTCCGAGCGAGTGCCGCCTTGGATATTCCAACGCGCAGAACTGATGACATTGCTCGTTCTCTTCGGTGGCGAATAGATCTAACCAAGGCTCTCCCCATCGCTGAAAGAGACCTTGCGCCACGTCCGAGTTCAGACGCCATTCGTGATCCATCATGCACCGATGGCTGAGCTCGTCCGCCCTGGCGTTCAGAGAACCTGCCAGGTGTTGAGCCACCAGGGTCACGCCCTGGCGTTCCAGCCATTGCCAAAGGCGAAGAGCCTCTTGACAAAGGATCGACGACCCCACCCCGCCTTGTTTGTTGGGGTACCACATGGCGGTGGTGTTGTCCGTGAACACCTGCACTACACTCCCCCGGACAGAGGGGAGGAATGCCTTCAGTGCTAGACGAATCGCCCGTAGCTCCAACAGGTTGATGTGGAGCCGGGCCTCCGCCGGAGACCAGAGGCCTCTGATCTCCGCCTCTCCCATGTGGCCTCCCCAGCCCTGGAGGGACGCGTCCGTCACAACTACGTGCTCCGGTTGGGGAAGGGAGAGGGATCTGCCGCTGACCCAATCGCGGTCCGTAAGCCACCACTGCAGCTGTCTCGCAGTGCCCTCCGAGATCAGGACGTAGTCGGAGAGGTTGCCCTGATGCTGGGCCCACTGAAACTTCAGGTCTCACTGCAGAGCCCGCATCCGCCACCTGGCGTGATGCACCAGCAGGATGCAGGAGGCCATCAGCCCCAGAAGCCGCAGCGTCAACCGGACCGAAACCCGGGATAACGGCTGAAAGATGGGAATCAGAGCCTGAATATCCCGGACCCGCTGTTCGGGCGGATAAACCCGAAACTGCGCCGAGTCCAGAACCGCTCTGATGAAGAGGAGCTTCTGAGAGGGACACAGGTGTGACTTCGGCACATTGATGGAGAACCCCAGCTGGTGCAGGAGGTCTGCCGTCGTCTGGAGGTGGCCGACGACTGTCTGGGGCGAGCCCGCCTTCAACAACCAGTCGTCGAGGTAGGGGAAGACTGAAACCCCTAACCTGCGCAGATGAGCTGCGACCACCGCCATCACCTTCGTGAACACCCGTGGGGCGCTGGTAAGGCCGAAGGGGAGCACGGTAAACTGAAAGTGCTCGTGGCCCACCATGAACCGCAGGTAGCGCCGGTGGGCAGGCAGGACGGGGATATGAAAATAGGTGTCCTGCATGTCCAACGCTACCATCCAGTCTCCTGGGTCCAGGGCAGCCAGGACCTGAGCCAGAGTCAGCATCTTGAACTTCTCCCTCCGGAGGAAGCCGTTGACGTTCCGTAGGTCCAAGATAGGGCGCAGGCCCCCTTTGCCCTTCTTGGGTACCAGAAAGTAGTGGGAGTAGCAACCACACCCTACTTCTGGCCCAGGAACGCGCTCGATGGCCCCTTTGGCCAAGAGGGCCGTAACTTCCTCCTGCAGAAGTCGCAAGTGATCCCCCGATACACGGTGGTTCTGCGGTGGCATGGCTGGAGGAGTCGCCTCGAAGGGGAGGGAGTAGCCCCTTTGGACGATTTGCAGCACTCACCTGTCCGACGTGACAGTGCGCCAGTGAAGGTGGTGATGGCGAACCCTGCCTCCCACTGGCGTCACATGAGCTTGAAAGCACGGACTAGGAGGGTTTAGAGGCGGATGCTGCGGGGGAAGGTGTGGACTGACCTCGCCGCTGCCCCCGACCACCTGGACGGCGGTTCCCACGGCCGCCACCGCGTTGGGTATTGCCCTGCGGTGCGTGGCTGGCGGCACGTGTGGGCGCACCCCTTCCGTGGCCACGAAAGGAGTGATAGGCAGCCGATTGCTGGCGCTGGCCCGAGAGGCCTAAGGACTTGGCCGTAGCCCTGGAGTCCTTAAAACGCTCAAGCGCATGGTCTGCCTTGTCGCCAAAGAGGCGACGGCCATCGAACGGCATGTCCATAAGCGTGCTCTGGACATCTGCCGAGAAGTTGGCGGACCTCAGCCAGGCGTGGCGTCTGACCGCCACCGTCGTTGCCATCGCTCTACCCAGCGAGTCAGTGGTATCCAGCCCACACCGGATGGAATATTTGGCTGCAAACCGGCCCTCCACAAGGGCTTGGCCGAGTTTGGCCCGTACCTCCAACGGACACTCTGGCAGCACTTCCGCGACCTTATTCCACAAAGAGTGGGTGTAACGTCCCAAGAGGCAGGCGGTGTTAGAAGACCGCAGGCCGAGGCTAATAGATGAGAAGATCTTCTTCCCATACTGGTCATACCTCTTGGATTCCCGGTCCGGGGGTGCGGACGAGAATGCGGTCTGGGAATTGGAGGCCTGGATGACCAGGCTCTCGGGGGTAGGGTGGGAGGACAGGAAACATGGGTCGCCCGGGGCTGGGCGGTGGCGTCTGGCCACGTTACTATCTACGGGCGAACCCGTAGCGGGCTTGGACCAAGTGCCCAGCAGAACGTCGGTCAAGGCCTCATTAAAAGGCAGCAGAGGCTCGGCCGAGCTTGACTGCGGTTTAAGGACCTCAGTGAGGAGGTTAGTCCTCACGGCCGCGACGGGGAGCTCAAGGCCCAAGGCCTTGGCAGCCCTCATCAGCACCACACTATAAGTTGCCCCCTCCTCCGATGCCACGGAAGGAGGGGAGACAAAACCAGTGTCTGGAGAGGTGTCCAGGCCACTGGCCTCCTCAAGGTCTCCTGTCCAGTCCTCATGAGACTGACACTCCCTGGTCAGAGGGTCCTCAGACCCCCCCAGTACTCTTCATCACCCATCTCCTGAAATTCAGGGTTCTCAACCAATGGGGCCTGCCCGTAGAGAGAGAGCTCTCCAACCGGCGTCTGGAGCGGCGCCCATCGGGGCCGTCCCGACGCCGGAACAGGAACGAAGGTGGAACCGGGGACGGCGCCGCCAGAGGCCGGCGCCGGAGGCGACACCTGAGGGTCCGATGCCAGGGAGGTCGTCAGATCCACCGGCGACGAACCAGACCCCGAAGGAGGACCAGCAGCATCCCGAAGGCACCGGCGGTGTCGATATAACGGGGGCCTGCGGCGCCGGGCCCGACGGCGTCGGGGCCGGAGCCGACCCGCTAGGGCCCCCAGACGGGTCCGCTGGGCCCGAAGGCACCACGGAGCCCATCGGAGGAGAGAGTTTCCTCATGGCCATGAGGAAGCGCTCGACCTCCTCTGGCGTCGCGTTCAGCCCAGGGACCGGAGGGTGTGGAGCTGCACGCGGCGCCCGCGACTCCGACGGAGCCGCGTGGGCGGTGTCACCCGAACCCCCGGCCGCATCGCGCGAGCGTCGGGGGGAGTCCGAGGAGCGATGACGCCGCTTGGACTTCTTGTGCCTCTTACCTGACGACGACTTCGACCCGGAGGAGTGCGGCCTACTCTCGGAGCTGTGATGGCTCCGAGCCCGCGACCTGTCCCTCGACCTCCCATGGGATCGGGACCTCTCACGGCGCGGGGCCGACTGCCGGAGTTCGAGGCGCCTACGGGACCGCTCCCGCCTGGCTTTCGAAGAGAGGGCCCGGCAGTCGGAGCAGGCCTTGTCGTCGTGGTCGACGCCCAAACACGACAAACAGACGCGGTGAGGATCCGTGACCGACATCAGCCGGTCGCAATCGTCACAAGGTTTGAAGCCGGGCATCCCTAAAGGCACCGTGTCGGAGTCGAGAGACTCGAAATAGGATCAAAAAGGATCAAAAAGGTTAGTCAAAAAAGACTAGGGTTACTGCTTTTTCCAGATCTGCGCTTGCTGGCGTGGAAAAAAGAAGAACTGACGTCAGCACGCGGAGGCGGCGTCCAAGTACTCCGACGACGTCATCACGGCGCCCACGACGCCGACGACGGACGCGGAGCCGCAGACGACGCCTACCGACGCGCAAGGGTACTGCTAAGCAAAAATTTCCGGATCCAGTCTGACGCCTGGGGATATTCTAAGGTAAGGAATCTAATACTAACGTGTCTCTTTCAGATCAGAGCCTTGCGACCTCTACTCTTCCTTGAGAGCCCTTAGACTTGCCTGCAAGTCCCCAGTTGCTTTTCTTTTAGTGGTGGCCTCCTAGCATCATAGCACACTATCTACAAAGTCCCTTTTTCCTTCTTTCCAGAGAAACCCAGGAAGCTCCCAAGAACTTGGCATTGGCACTTTGGACCTTGGCCCGAACCTTCAGAGTTCTAAAAGGGTATCCACAACAATAACTGTACTGCGTTGCTTTTTCCAATTGCTCTTTTCCTTCCATAGGAAATGTATTGTGCGTAATTGCGCACAACTGGGATTATTGCATTTTACTGTGATTTATCATATTGCGAAAAGTATCACCTTGTACACGAAGTTAGTGGTCGAAATATTTATATAAGAAGAAAACTTTTTTTCTAATATACATTGTGTGCGCATCCTTTATTGCCTCTGTGAGTACAGCAAATGCTTAGCACTACCCTGTGATAAGCCTAACTGCTCGCTCACTCTACCACAAAATGAAGCGTTCGTATTAGCAACTTTTGACTCTGTCAACAATTAAGAGTCTCCCCGACCTCTCTGCACAGTGTACCCCATTGTGCTGCACTATATAGAGGTGGGTTTCCTACACAAATCCATAGCAGATCCTAATGTAGAGCACAATCTGTGAGAAGTTGGCCTGATATATGATGCTCACTAGTTCTAGTGACCACCTTGTATCAGTCCAAACAACCCTTATGGTGATTGGTTGTAAGTCAACCTTATAGACCAGCTATCCTTATGGTAGCATGGACAAAGCAGTCTTAGGCTAAACTCTTTTGGCATGTGAAGCCAGCTGTTTTACCACAATATAACCCCTTGAATACCAGATGAAAGGACATCACACAGGTTGTTATGAAAATAAACAATATATTTATTAATAACAACACCTCTGAACTCTTTATGAGATCAGAGGGCTAAGCACATGACAATACTAAGAAGGAAATACGAGTTAGCACAATATTTACACGTGTGCCTTAGGGGCACGACAAACCATATACTAACAACAATGGAATGCGAGGAAGGAAAGTATTGTAAGGAGATCCAGAGGCTGGAGGATCGCTGGGACTACGCTACGAACTAGGTAAGTAAGGAGCAGGAGGCCCACGGGACTCACGTGCAGAGTGGAAACTCTCACGCGGGATGTGTACCAACGTCTATGGATACTACAGTTTACAAAGTTACGGATTCCGGACGAACCCGGCTGGATGGAGGGAAGACAACAGTGGACCTGGACACTAGGATAGTGAACACTGACTTCAGCACCTAGAAGCTTTAGTTACCTAACCCACAGGCTGCTGGTGCATAGGGCTGAAGTGGTGTCGGGTTCGCTGCGTTGCTCCCGGTGATGCCTGAAACAAAGAGTTGCTGGCAGGCAGCCAGATGGAGGAGTCCGGTGGTTCCAAGGATGGAACTAGGAAGGAGAAGTCCTGAAAGGGAAGAGGACAGAGTCTTGGTCACTAGCCAGTGACGGTGCTGGAACCAGGAGGGAACCAGATGCAGTCGCCGCGTTCAGGGGAAGGAAGGGTCGGTTCTCTCTGTAGCTGCGCGGACCAGGAGCTGTTCTTTACGACCAGGCTGGAGGCACGAGTTGTCCCACGTAGTCTGCTGCTGATGGCGGTGTTGGATCGTCGATCTGGTCAACAGGCCTTGGCTAGTGCAAGCAACGCGGTGGAACAAAGATGGCGTCTGGTGCGGACCAGGAGGGTCCGGGGTGCTTCTCTTTCACAAGGAAGCAAGGGCCAGTCTGGGGGACCAGACTAGCAGTATTGAAATCTTCGGGTCGTCGTCTCAGAGGTCACGAGCCAGCCGGCAAGTGACCAGACAACAGGAAAGGCAGCAACCAGGCAAAAGGGCCCCACGCAGATCTCGTGGAGGCTGGGGGGCTGGTCTTTGATGCAGGTGCTGTGTCGGTGTGGGGCTTCTCAGTCCCCGATGCACTTACTCTAGGGTCTCTCGGGGGTCGTGCTGGAAGCACTGTGCAGGTTTCTTCAAGATGGCCGTCTCCACGTTGCTCGTCGCACCCACGGGTCCCAGCTGTGCTGTGGATGTGGGTAGAGGTCAGAGGGGTCTGGAGGTCCGGGTCTCGTTGAGCTGGGTCGTCGGATTCCGGGAAGGAAGGACTTGCAGCAAACCGCACAGGAGCTTGATGGTGCCTGCGAAGCAGGATGGTCACACCCTGACCATATTTATTTATTTATTTGCGGTATTTATAAAGCGCGACACTCATCCCAAGGGATATCACGGCGCTATGAACCAAGAGAGACTACTGAAGGCGTTGCTGGGGGGTTATGTTTTAGGGAGGGTTATGTTTTAGGGAAAAGGTGAGTTTTCAGTTTTTGTCGAAACTGAAGATAGTTTGTGATGTGTCTTAGGTCGGAAGGTAGGTCATTCCACCTTTTGGCTGCCAGGTAGGAAAAGGCGCGGCCACCTGTTCTGACTTTGTAAATACGCTTAGGTTTGGCCAGAGCTGATTGACTCGATCGTAGATTCCTGTTGGGAACGTAGAAGTCGATCTTCCCTTGGAGAATTGTGGGGCCAGTTTTGTGAAGAGCTCTGTGCGTATGACTAAGTAGTTTAAAGGCAGCCCTCTGGTGCATCGGTAGCCAGTGAAGTTTCTTTAGGCATTCTGATGCCGAGTCTCGCTTGCCTTTATTGCAGACCAGTTTGGCCGCCTGATTTTGCAAGACCTGAAGGCGGGAGAAGAGTTGTTTGTTCATCCCTTCGAATAATGCGTTGCCATAGTCCAGGCGGCTAACCAGTAGGGCTTGGGTGACTGAGCGTCTGCAATCCAGGGGTATCCAGGGGAATATCTTTGCGAGAAGTTTAAGTATGGCAAAACCCTTGCCCCATAGTGATCGGACATGGTCCTTCATGGACAGGGCGTCGTCCATGATGATCCCCAAGTTTCTTGCGTGTTGTTTTGGAGTGGGGGCGAGTCCTAGTGAGGGTGGCCACCATGTGGCGTCCCATATAAGTTTGGCTCCCCCGAACAGGAGAATCTCAGATTTGCCGGCGTTTAATTTTAGGCAGTGGTTGTGCATCCATTGGGCCATCTCGGAGAGACAGTCGTGTAGCTTTTTTTTGTTGTCTCAGTTCCTTCATCCATTGCCACCATCAGCTGTGTGTCATCAGCATAAGAGCATATGCCAATGCCCCACTTCCTTCCAATGTCAGCCAGTGATGAAATATAGACATTGAAAAGAGTGGGGCTCAATGAGGCCCCCTGGGGGACCCCACAGCCGATGGGGTTGAGTTTTGAGTGGAACTGACCCATATGTACTGCCTGGGTACGATTGCTCAAGAAGGATCGGATCCAGTTCAATGCTGTTGATTGCACTCCTTTATTCAGGAGTGTGTTTAGCAGGCAGTAGTGGGATACCGTGTCAAACGCCGCTGACAGGTCAAGCAGTATCAGCGCCACCGATCCCCCTTGATCTGTGGAGCATCTGATACTGTCCGACACTGCCAGCAACGTTGCCTCGGTGCTATTGTTGGCTCTAAAACCGGTCTGGGAGGGATCCAGGAGAGAGTTGTTTTCCAGATACCGGGTCAGTTGTATGTTGACCGATTTCTCCAAGGCTTTGGAGAGATAGGGAAGCTGGGAGATGGGTCTGTAGTTCTCTGGATTAGAAATGTCGGATCCTGCTTTCTTCAAAAGGGGGGTCACGGAGGCGTGTTTCCAGGCCTCATGGAAAGTAGCGGTGGTGAGGGATTTATTAAAGAGTTGGGTGACAAGGGGGCAGAGCGTGGGTGCGATTTTGGAGAACACGAAGTGGAGACAGGGGTCCGAGGGGGATCCGGATTTGACTGTGTTCAATACCGCTAGCACCTCCTCTTCCGAGAGTGGTTGAAAACTAGTTAGACGAGGTGCATTGCCGGAGTCTGATTGGTCGTTGCATCTTTTTGATGTCATTATATGCTTGCCAGAGTTGTCCGGCATGCTGGGGGTATTTAGGGGAGTGAAGGTGGAATATATTTTGTTGATTTTATCGGAAAAGAAAGTGCTGATGCGCTCACAGGCCTCGGTTGAGGGGATGAGGGTTTGTGAGGTGCTGGATGGTTTGCTAAGCTCCTTCACTATTCTGAACAGTTCTTTTGCTGAGTTGCTGTTCTCATGGATGCGTTGAGTAAAATACACCTTTTTTGCGTCTTTAATGGCCGAGATGTATTGTTTCCGTTTGGTAATATAGTTTGATCTTGCTTCACTATCTTTCGTCTGTCTCCATAAATGTTCACTTTTTTGGCATTCCTTTTTGAGGTTCTTGAGGTGAGGGGTGTACCATTTCTCGGTTCTGTTTTTTTTCCTCGATTCCCGCATGGGGGCTAGTTTGTCTAACGTTTGCCGTATTCCGGCATCTAATAGAGCAACATCTTTACAGACGGGAGAATCATCCGAAGGTGTGGTGTCTGTCTCAAGAAAATAGTTTTGAAAATTTGAGTCATTAATTAGCCTCCAGGCTCTGTTGGCGATGGGAGGGGTAGTTCTGGGCTTCAGAGGTTTACCGGGAAGTTTAAATGAGAAGGATATCATGGAGTGGTCGGACCAGGATAGGGGTAGGATTTCTTTGATATCGGTCGATTCAATGTTGGTGAATAGAAGGTCTAAGGTGTGTCCAGCTGAATGCGTGGGGCCCACTATCCACTGCTTCAGTTGTAAAATTCCCATGTCATATTCCAATTGGGTAGATCCAGGGGCATCCGTTTTTTCGTAATGAATGTTGAAGTCACCAACAACCATATAGTTTTTGTTTTTCAGACAAAGTGGTAGCAGTTGGTTCAGTAGTTTGGCGCCTAAACTGGCTTGTTGCCCTGGGGGGTTATATATAACTGCGCCGGCTATAGTGGTGAGGCCCTCAAAAAGTACTTTGAATGGTAGGGTCTGATGTTCAGTATAGACAGTTGTAGGTTCGGCGAGGCACGTTAGGTGATCCCTGAATATCACAGCGACTCCGCCACCTTTTTTTTTGCCCGGTCTGTCTTGTGTAATGATTTTGTAATTAGGGGGAAGGGCATTTGCTAGGTCTGGAGCACTGGTTTCAGATAGCCAGGTTTCGGTGATAAAAACCAGGTCTGGGGTCTTGGATATCAGTAGATCCCAGATATCCAGGGCGTGTTTAGGTAGGGATCTAGCGTTAAAGTATAGACATTTCAGTGCCAGATGTTTTTTTTCGATGATTGTGTGGTGGTCTGTTGGGGTTTGACCCATGCTAGACCAACGGCAGGCGAGGCAGGAAATGGGTCCATAAGATGAGCCGGGGCCAGTTAGGGTGCACAGATGAGTTTTTGTATTCGTATTGACTTTGTTAAGGGCTAGCAGCTCGCTGCGCGAGTAACGAATAGGTATGGGCAGAGTTAGGGTGGGACCGATAGGGGGGGTAGCCCCTAGTCCCGGTCGGACGAGGACGGGCGCAGACGGGCTTGCCTTAGGCGTGCAAACGTCGCGCCCGCTGCGCGACTGGAAAATGCACATAATTTATATTGCTCCGGGGTTGTGGGTAGAGGGGGCGTGGCCTAAAAAGGGGCGTGGCCTCTGCTCGTCGCGAGAGGGCGGGAAGGGGAGCCCGCGACCAGCGTGCTGCGTCAGCGCTGGCTCCGCTGCGTGCAACGACTGGTTCTCCAAGTAAGTGAAATTAAAAACACAAGTAATCTGTGACAGTTAATTTCTAAAACACAAGTAATTTGTGACAGTTAAATTCTAAAAACACAAGTAATCTGTGACAGTAATTTTTAAAAAGGTAGTGCCTCGCTCCCGGCTTCCGCCTCAGGAGCACAACTCTCAGTAGGGGAGATTCTTCAGTCTTCTGATATTCAGGAGGTCGAAGGTCAAGAGTTTCTTCGTGGAAGTTGTCAAGATTAATCTAACTGGGAATGGGACCAGCTCCTACCTTTATTCAGCTAAAGGGGGCTGCACTACGACTAGGTCCCTTCCCTGGGTGGGACCAGGAAGGGGGGTGGTTACACCCCCTATCCTTTGTCCGGTTTCCTGCCAGAGCTGGGGCTGGAGTGACCCAGCAACTGGTTGGAACCGGTGTATGCACAGGGCACCTTGTGTGCCCCAGGCATGTCTCATTCCTTTCAGCCTTGGCCTACCTAATACACAAAATCCTGTCTGGGGTGGTGCTAGCACCTCCCAAGGCAGGAAACCCTTTGTCTGAGCCTCCCTCGCTGGAAGGACTCCCAGCAGCAGGAGGTCAGACTTGTGTCTGTGGTGGCAGCATCCATCTTGTGATGCTGAGGCTCGAGTTAACTTTAACCGGGGTTCACAGTTACATACATGTCGTGTCTCTCTAGAAGGGTGGAATGCTACCCCCGTCGCCAGAATTGGCGAGGGGGTAGTATTCCAATTCGTATGACACCTTACTCGACATGTTTTGATAATGTTATACCAGAGTTAGCATTTAACCGCGAGGATTATAATGCACTTAAGAGTATATGGTATAGCGTTATCATGGAACAGCTATTAGGACTTGGTTCCGCAAGCTGCAAACGGGCTCAGCTCATGCCAGAGCACCATCTCACATAATTCCAAGCACTCTGCCTTCAGGATTGATAAGGCCTTCTCTAGGAGTGACTGATAGGAATATATGTGTCCATTTTAGGTTTAGATATAGGGGACTATATCTAAAGCAAAGGGTGATTACACCACCTTGCCCCAGCTGTCGTGCAGCCAGTTGTGTCTGTTTAGATGGCCAGCCAGGGGTGGCATAATGCATGCTTCAGCCCCTGGTAGGCCCTGGGTACACCTATGCCCTGGATACCTAAGGTATACTGTACAGGGACTGATAAGGTGGCCCAGTACCAATTGGTAAATGCACCTAGGGTACATGGTTGTATTTTTAGAGAGAGAACAGCTAGGCTGTGGGTCTGATTAGCAGGCCCACAGCCAGGGAAAGTCGTAAATCAGTGAAGCAAAAAGCAAAAATCTGGGGGGCCATGGGATTGCAGACCCCACTCTCCTACATAACCCCCCCCCAAACTTAGGGACATCAAACTAACCTTGACCAGGTGAGTCTTCTTGTTCTAAGTGGAAGTACCTGGAGAGACCATCTGCATTACCATGGTCAGTCCCTGGGCGGTGCTCCACTGTAAAGTCCATCCCCTGTAGGGAAATGGACCACCTAAGAAGTTTGGGGTTTTCACCCTTCATTTGATTTAGCCATAAGAGGGGCTTATGGTCGGTCTGAATCTTGAAGTGAGTACCAAACAAGTATGGCCTCAACTTCTTCAGGGCCCAAACCACAGCAAAGGCCTCCCTCTCAATAGCTGACCAACGTTTCTCTCTAGGGGTCAGCCTTCTACTTATAAAAGCAATGGGCTGGTCATGACCATCAATATTCAGCTGAGATAGAACAGCTCCCACACACAACTCAGAAGCATCTGTTTGGACAATGAAAGGTTTGGAGTAGTCTGGACTCTTGAGAATAGGTGCAGTGCACATGGCCTGCTTTAGGTCATCGAATGCCTTCTGACAGCTAACTGTCCACTGAACTTTCTTTGGCATTTTTTTACTTGTCAGGTCATTAAGTGGAGTCACAATGGTTCCATAATTTCTGACAAATTTCCTATAATAACCAGACAGGCCCAAGAAAGCTCTGACCTGTGTCTGGGTGGTTGGAGGAGCCCAGTCCTTTATGGCCTGTATCTTGCTCTCCAGAGGTTGAACTTGGCCTCCACCTAAAAGGTGGCCCAAGTATACAACTTGACTCTGCCCTATCTGGCACTTAGTAGCCTTGATAGTGAGGCCTGCCTTTTGCAGGGCCTCTAAAACTTTCCTTAGGTGGATCAGGTGATCCTCCCAGGTGGAGCTAAAGACAGCAATATCATCTAGATATGCTGCACAAAAGTCATCCAACCCAGTGAGAACTTGGTTCACCAACCTTTGAAAAGTGGCAGGTGCATTTTTCAAACCAAAGGGCATCACCACAAACTGGTAATGACCTCCTGGGGTCGAAAATGTTGTTTTGGCTTTGGCATCCTCAGCTAACCTGATCTGCCAATAACCAGCTGTCAGGTCAAATGTACTTAAGAAAGTTGCAGAAGCCAACTTGTCTATCAGTTCATCTGCCCTAGGTATTGGATGGGCATCTGTCTTAGTGACAGCATTGAGACCCCTGTAGTCTACGCAAAACCTCATCTCTCTCTTACCATCCTGGGTGTGAGGTTTAGGCACTAGAACTACAGGACTAGCCCAAGGGCTCTCTGAGGGTTCAATGACTCCCAATTCCAACATCTTTTGTACTTCTTGCTTTATGCAGTCCCTGACGTGGTCAGGTTGCCTGTAGATTTTACTCTTTATAGGCAGACTGTCTCCAGTGTCCACCTCATGTGTGCACCAGTTTGTCTGACTGGGGGTCAGAGAAAACATTTGTCTGAAGGATTGAAGGACTTGCTTACAATCCTTTTGTTGATGCTCAGAGAGGCTGTCAGAAAGGACTACACCATCTACTGACCCATCATCAGGGTTCTGAGTGAGCAGGTCTGGGAGAGGGTCACTCTCTTCCTCCTGCCCCTCATCTGTGGCCATGAGCAAGCCCATGTCCTCCCTGTCAACAAATGCTTTGAGCCTATTCACATGAAGTACTCTGTGAGGGCTCCTGGGAGTTCCCATGTCCACCAAGTAGGTGACTTCTCCCTTTTGCTTAATGATGATGTGGGGTCCAGACCATTTGTCTTGGAGAGCTGTTGGGGCCACTGGCTCCAACACCCACACCTTCTGTCCTGCATGGTAAACAGTTAGGACAGCCTTTTGGTCGTGCCAAGCTTTTTGAAGTTCTTGGCTGGCCTCCAGGTTTTTAGATGCCTTCTCCATGTACTCTGCCATCCTGGAGCGGAGACCAAGTACATAGTCCACTATGTCAAGTTGAGGCTTTTTGAGAGGTAACGCCCATCCTTCCTTCACAAGACATAGGGGTCCTCTTACAAGATGTCCAAACAAAAGCTCAAAAGGGCTGTAACCAACCCCCTTCTGTGGGACCTCTCTGTAAGCAAACAGAAGGGAGGGTAAAAGGATGTCCCATCTTCGCCTGAGCTTTTCAGGTAACCCTTTTATCATCCCTTTGAGGGTCTTGTTGAATCTCTCAACAAGCCCATTGCATTGTGGGTGATAGGGTGTAGTGAATTTATAATTGACACCACACTCCTTCCACATAGAAGTCAAGTATCCTGACATGAAGTTTGCACCTCTGTCAGAGACAACATCCTTAGGAAACCCCACTCTGGAGAAAACTCCAACCAGGGCCCTGGCCACAACAGGAGCTGTAGTGGTCCTAAGGGGAATAGCTTCTGGATACCTGGTGGCATGATCCACTACCACCAGTATAAATCTGTGCCCAGATGATGTTGGGGGGTCCATTGGTCCAACAATGTCAATCCCCACTCTTTCAAAGGGAACCCCCACCACAGGTAGTGGTATAAGGGGGGCCTTTGTTGTGCCACCTGATTTGCCACTGGCTTGGCAGGTGACACATGAGTGGCAAAACTCTTTTGTGTCTTCAGACATATGAGGCCAGTGAAAGTGTGGGGCAAGCCTGTCCCAAGTCTTGTTCTGGCCTAAGTGACCTGCAAGGGGAATTTCATGGGCTAAGGTGAGAAGGAAACCTCTAAGAGACAAGGGGATGACCAGCCTCCTGGTAGCACCAGGCGTGGGGTCTCTTGCCTCAGAGTATAGGAGTCCATCGTCCCAATATACCTTATGGGCACCTGTAGCGTTCCCTGCAGCCTCAGCAGCAGCCTGCTGTCTGAGGGGTTCAAGAGAGGAACAGTCTAACTGTGCCTGCCTCAAGTCTGCCCTGGAAGGTCCCCCTGTCCCAAGAAACTCAACCTGTTCAGGCTCAAGCTCTTCTAGGACAGTTCCTTCTGGGGTCTTGGGGGTCAGTCTCCTGAGAGAGCTGATCCTCCACCTGAGGCAGGGGGGAAGGGTCAACCTTACCCCTACTGCTCTTTCTCTTGGGTAGTGTCTGGTCCATTCTTCCAGGATCCAGCACTAGTTCAGCTGGGCATTTCTTGGCCTGTGACCTAGTCACAGCAAGGACATGTGCTGATAAACCTAACATTTCCACATGAGTCCTATACTCCACATCTGACCATAAGGAGGATTCCAAATCATTGCCCAAAAGACAGTCCACTGGGAGGTCTGAACTAACAACAACCCTTTTGAGGCCATTTACCCCTCCCCAGGAGAAATTAACAAGTGCCATACTATGGGAGGTAGTGGCATTGCTAGCATTGGTCACCAGGTAGTCTGAACCTAGTATTACCTGTTCAGGGTCCACAAAGTTTGGTTTCACCATAGTGACACTGGCACAAGTGTCCCTGTAGGCCTGAGCCATTTTTCCATTGATCAAAGGCGTTTGCCTGTACTTGCCCAGAGTACTGGGACTTATTGTAGGGGTCATATCCATGTCCCCAGTACAAACAAGAACAGCCTGAGTAGGTATCCTGACTAAGTCAGAACCCGCCTCAGTTCCCAGGGTTAACCCCACTATAGCCTTGGGAGGATTACTACCACTACTAACTGTACTAGGGGGTGCAGATGCCTTAGGGGCAGTAGTGGTAGGAGTTGGGCCTTTCTTGGTGCACTCACTAAACCAGTGAGTATTACTTTTACAGTATTGGCACCATGATTTCCTCTGACCATTATTCTTCTTCTTTTGGGAATTCTGGGAATTCTGGGACCCACCCTCTTTAGATTGTTGGGGCCCTGTTGAAGACTTCTGGTCATTCTGCTTATTCTCATTACCCTTGGGGTCCGCTTTCTTCTGGCCACCACCCTGGTTCTGGTTCTGCTGCTTGACCCTTGCCCTGACCCATCTGTCTGCCTTCTTTCCCAATTCTTGGGGAGAGGTCAGATCTGAGTCAATAAGGTGCTGATGCAACAACTAATTTTGACAATTATTTAAGATTTGTTCTCTCATAATTAGATTATACAATCCTGTGTAATCAGTAACTTTACTTCCCAGTAACCAGCCTTCAAAAGCCTTAGTGGCACAATCAACAAAGTCAGCCCAATCCTGAGACTGAATTTTCTGGGTGTCTCTGAACAGCAACCTGTACTGTTCAGTTGTTAAGCCAAACCCATCAATCAGTGTATTCTTCAGGACTTGGTAATTGTTAGCATCCTCAGCTCTAGTAGTGAGGAGCTTATCTCTACCTTTACCTTCAAAGGAGAGCCACAATATAGCTACCCACTGACTCTGGGGGATGCACTGGACAGTGCAGGCCCTCTCCAAAGCAGTCATCCATTTGTGGATGTCATCCCCTTGTTTAAAGGGGGGCACTATTTTACTCAGGTGTCTAGTATCAAAACTCCTGTCTTTATCCTTAGAGATATTGCTGTCACCAGTGGGGACTACCCCACTCAACTGTTGCTCTCTAGCAAAGGCAAGCTTCTCTTTGGCAATGGCAAGTTCTTCCCTCTGGATCCACAGATTAGCCTGTTTCATCCTTGCTTCATGCTCTCTCCTCTGAGGGGAAGTCATTCTCCTCTGGGGAGAAGTCATTCTCCTCTGGGAAGAGGCATGAGAGTGCACAGATCTATTGTAGTCCCTAGAATGAGACCTATCTCTTCTAACTCCAAAGTTAGGCCTGCTTAGGGTCAGTACTGGGGGTCCCCCAGATCCTTCCCTATGTAGGTCTAAGTTGGCCCTAGTAAGTCTGCTGACTAGCTCAGGACCTTTGTCTGCCTCATCCCCAGAAAGATCCTCTTCATCCTCCTCCTCCTCTACTTCCTCAGTTTCAGGGAGGTCAGGATCACCAAGGGTACCCTCTAAGGCTGGCATGCTCCCATCTGCATGAGAAGCTTTTCTAGCATCATATGTCTCTAAGAGACCTAACAGAAAAGGAGTGGTAGGGTTAGAACCCTGTTTCAATTTCCTGGAGGTACACAATTGTCTCATCTCCTGGAAACTGAGATCTGCATATCTGGAAAGGACCTGTGGAGGCTCACTAACCACTAGGGGAGTCTCTGAAGATTCTCCATGAGTAGACATGCTTTCTAGTGAGGTGTAAGGGATGCACCTACCTACACTATGGGTTTTCCTACTGATCCCTTGCTAAGAGTTGTAGTCAGGGTGTGCTAGGCCCTTTCTACTACAACAGCTGGTTCAGTAGAACTCATAGTATTTCTAAGCTTGTTATATGTACCTATGGTACCTTATGTGATCTTTCAAATGATATCTCAAGATTATATTTGGTAAAAACAACAGCAAGCTCAAATCCCAACCGCTGCACACCAATGTGAGAAGTTGGCCAGATATATGATGCTCACTAGTTCTAGTGATCACCTTGTATCAGTCCAAACAACCCTTATGGTGATTGGTTGTAAGTCAACCTTATAGACCAGCTATCCTAATGGTAGCATGGACAAAGCAGTCTTAGGCTAAACTCTTTTGGCATGTGAAGCCAGCTGTTTTACCACAATATAACCCCTTGAATACCAGATGAAAGGACACCACACAGGTTGTTATGAAAATAAACAATATATTTATTAATAACAACACCTCTGAACTCTTTATGAGATCAGAGGGCTAAGCACATGACAATACTAAGAAGGAAATACGAGTTAGCCCAATATTTACACGTGTGCCTTAGGGGCACGACAAACCATATACTAACAACAATGGAATGCGAGGAAGGAAAGTATTGTAAGGAGATCCAGAGGCTGGAGGATCGCTGGGACTACGCTACGAACTAGGTAAGTAAGGAGCAGGAGGCCCACGGGACTCACGTGCAGAGTGGAAACTCTCACGCGGGATGCGTACCAACGTCTATGGATACTACAGTTTACAAAGTTACGGATTCCGGACGAACCCGGCTGGATGGAGGGAAGACAACAGTGGACCTGGACACTAGGATAGTGAACACTGACTTCAGCACCTAGAAGCTTTAGTTACCTAACCCACAGGCTGCGGGTGCATAGGGCTGAAGTGGTGTTGGGTTCGATGCGTTGCTCCCGGTGATGCCTGAAACAAAGAGTTGCTGGCAGGCAGCCAGATGGAGGAGTCCGGTGGTTCCAAGGATGGAACTAGGAAGGAGAAGTCCTGAAAAGGAAGGGGACAGAGTCTTGGTCACTAGCCAGTGACGGTGCTGGAACCAGGAGGGAACCAGATGCTGTCGCCGCGTTCAGGGGAAGGAAGGGTCGCTTCTCTCTGTAGCTGCGAGGACCAGGAGCTGTTCTTTACGACCAGGCTGGAGGCACGAGCTGTCCCACGTAGTCTGCTGCTGATGGCGGTGTTGGATCGTCGATCTGGTCAACAGGCCTTGGCTAGTGCAAGCCACGCGGTGGAACAAAGATGGCGTCTGGTGCGGACCAGGAGGGTCCGGGGTGCTTCTCTTTCACAAGGAAGCAAGGGCCAGTCTGGGGGACCAGACTAGCAGTGTTGACATTTTCGGGTCGTCGTCTCAGAGGTCACGATCCAGCCGGCAAGTGACCAGACAACAGGAAAGGCAGCAACCAGGCAAAAGGGCCCCCACGCAGATCTCGTGGAGGCTGGTCTTTGATGCAGGTGCTGTGTCGGTGTGGGGCTTCTCAGTCCCCGATGCACTTACTCGAGGGTCCCTCGGTGGTCGTGCTGGAAGCACTGTGCAGGTTTCTTCAAGATGGCCGTCTCCACGTTGCTCGTCGCACCCACGGGTCCCAGCTGTGCTGTGGATGTGGGTAGAGGTCAGAGGGGTCTGGAGGTCCGGGTCTCGTTGAGCTGGGTCGTCGGATTCCGGGAAGGAAGGACTTGCAGCAAACCGCACAGGAGCTTGATGGTGCCTGCGAAGCAGGATGGTCACTCCCTGACCATAGGGGAGATTATTCAGTCTTCTGATATTCAGGAGGTCGAAGGTCAAGAGTTTCTTCGTGGAAGTTGTCAAGATTAATCTAACTGGGAATGGGACCAGCTCCTACCTTTATTCAGCTAAAGGGGGCTGCACTACGACTAGGTCCCTCCCCTGGGTGGGACCAGGAAGGGGGGTGGTTACACCCCCTATCCTTTGTCCGGTTTCCCGCCAGAGCTGGGGCTGGAGTGGCCCAGCAACTGGTTGGAACCGGTGTATGCACAGGGCACCTTGTGTGCCCCAGGCATGTCTCATTCCTTTCAGCCTTGGCCTACCTAATACACAAAATCCTGTCTGGGGTGGTGCTAGCACCTCCCAAGGCAGGAAACCCTTTGTCTGAGCCTCCCTCGCTGGAAGGACTCCCAGCAGCAGGAGGTCAGACTTGTGTCTGTGGTGGCAGCATCCATCTTGTGATGCTGAGGCTCGAGTTAACTTTTAACCGGGGTTCACAGTTACATACATGTCGTGTCCCTCTAGAAGGGTGGAATGCTACCCCCGTCGCCAGAATTGGCGAGGGGGTAGTATTCCAATTCGCATGACACCTTACTCGACATGTTTTGATAATGTTATACCAGAGTTAGCATTTAACCGCGAGGATTATAATGCACTTAAGAGTATATGGTATAGCGTTATCATGGAACAGCTATTAGGACTTGGTTCCGCAAGCTGCAAATGGGCTCAGCTCATGCCAGAGCACCATCTCACATAATTCCAAGCACTCTGCCTTCAGGATTGATAAGGCCTTCTCTAGGAGTGACTGATAGGAATATATGTGTCCATTTTAGGTTTAGATATAGGGGACTATATCTAAAGCAAAGGGTGATTACACCACCTTGCCCCAGCTGTCGTGCAGCCAGTTGCGTCTGTTTAGATGGCCAGCCAGGGGTGGCATAATGCATGCTTCAGCCCCGGGTAGGCCCTGGGTACACCTATGCCCTGGATACCTAAGGTATACTGTACAGGGACTGATAAGGTGGCCCAGTACCAATTGGTAAATGCACCTAGGGTACATGGTTGTATTTTTAGAGAGAGAAAAGCTAGGCTGTGGGTCTGATTAGCAGGCCCACAGCCCGCCATATGGGATTCCTCCCCCCTCGTGCACAATATCAAAATTAGGAGGACATGTCCATATAATCTGTAAGATGTTTCCAATTTTGGACTGGCATTTTGTAAATAGAAAACATGTAAACGCCATTCTGAACAAAGTGAGGATGACATGTCCCCATTTCCCTAGGCTTTATAAGTAAACAAATTTAGGATGATATGTCCTTATACTATGTTCATAGGTCCATATATTGGACTGCCAAATTGTAAATGGAGATTATGTATATGATTCACTTTTTCTTCTTAAAATACATTTGAGAATAGTTTACATTTTTTATTCCAATTGAACAATGTTATTTGGTTCCACTCGCAGCTTATCATGGCAGGCACGTATAAGGTCCCAATTATTGTCATTTATCACTGTTGTTTCTCTCCTGTCCCTCTGCACCTTGCAGACTTTCTCCTTTTCTTTTCTCACACAAATTAGTTCCTACTTATTCACACGAGGCTTAGTGGTTGTAGAACCATATTAATCCTAGCATACTTAATTAGGCCTGAGGAGATTACATATTTTATGTCTTGTCATTTCCCTCACATGGATTCATACTTTCTTTTTTCCTCCAATGTAAATAGCAAAGCCTACTGTTTTCATTATCTGTGGGAACAGAGGCAAAGATGGCCGCCGTTTTTTCTTTACGCTTCCTACCCTTTGCATTAGGGTTAATATTACCCATGTGTATTAATTTCCCTTTACAAATGGGTTTACTTTTCCTATGGATTTATGTTATTTTATTAGATAACGTAAGGGGTGCCTATATCCGCGATTTATACAGAAATCGGATTCCTTTTCTATCAATGCCCGTTGCACTAACATACGGACAGCATACAGGGCCGTTTACAGTTTTCAACTGGCCCCGTTTTTGCTAGTATTAAGGGTGCATACTCTTTTGACAACGAGGCTCTAGGGGGTTATGATGTAGATACATATGCCTCTTCTTTGCCATTCCAAGATGGCCGCCGCCATTTCATAGGCGTCCATAGGGCATTTTTGACGACTGGCGCTTCAGTTAGTACTGCGCTTGGCCGTTCATGATTTAAGCGCCGTCTTAATAGCTTCATGTCCCTGACTTTTCGTCATTACTTTATGTGACATGTGGACATAATTTAGATCCTCTCAAAAGACCGTTTTAGCGACGAGGTTACTAGGAAGGGCGGACACTCGGCATATACCAAGGCCTCTTTGGTCCAATCACAGGACCGATTCCAGCATCGCGGTCACTAAGTAGGGCGTACAGTCATATGGTGATAGGGACTATGGGGGAAAGATTGCATACATACACGTCCCGTTTAGCCACTATAAGATGGCCGCCATCATTACACACACCCGTGTGTTGTCACTGCTGTTTATCGAATTCCGACGCTAAGGCGCCGGCGCAGCAATCCCAGGTGTAGACCCTTTACCTAATTGCTGTTAGTATATAACAGTCAAGATGGGCACACCACAATTGAACACAACGTCGCAGGGGGTGTTTCGCTTGAACGAGGGATGTGGATGGACGCCGGTCGTTTTATCAGGAACGGTGAGTGTATCATGCTACTGGGTTACTTAGCTATCCTCCCTGTTAGTATTGTCTAGCAGGATTGGTAACTAGTTTGGGTCACTGGTCACATTACCTGCTCAGTAAGACCTGTTTTCACTGGAGTTTAAGTCTTCCATTACTTAGTTTTGGCATTTGGCTTAGGGGGAATGCTTGTTTATATTCCAAAAAATCTTTTTCCTTTTAAATTTCTAAAAATAGAAATTAGCATATCATCATGCTTAGCACCCCCTCTTTTGATATACCGCAATAATCAGTTCACCAGGTATCTTATCAATATCAGTCACATTTCTGGGCCATTATCCAGATGTGTTATTAACGGACATTGTCTATAGGGTGAGACACTACTTTTGTAAACCCATACAGAAATGTATGTCAATATATCATTAGTGTTCTAGTCACATCTCACCACATTACAACATCATATTTACTCTTTTATTTGCCAGACCTGCTGTAATACAGTGCCCACATCCGAATCTCATGGAGTAATAGGACCTCCTGTCCTCCATCAGATCTATAGATCACTCAGGTAATATTTATCTCCTACCAACCTTGGTTTCGGTCCCTTTTACATCTTGTTACCGGTTACAGAGTGTGTTCAAACCTTGCTCTTAAATGTTTTGCAGTAATTGACCAAAAAGGGTATACTATCAAGGTGGCAAGACCGTGCTCACCACCCAGGAAGATTTGACAAACATCGCCATCTTCGCCGATTGGCATGTTTTAAGTAAGTAGACTGTAGTAAAGTGATACTAGATCTAAATGACCGAGGTGTACTGTTTCCCCCCCTTGTCTGTCACCAACTCATTGAGTATTGACAACTCAAATATATAGATTCTAAGATTGGGACTTCTGTCTTTTTGTGTTTCCGCCTAAGGTCCAAATATCTTAAATTCGACATTGTCAAGAAACAAAACACAACAAGAGTAAAGTTGCTGGGAAGACTATCCTTGGACTCCAGTTCACTTTACATTATCCCGCGTCCAGAAGCGACGCATTACCAAACTCAAAGGTAAATGACACCTTGCGTTCAGTTTAATAAGGGCATTGGTCACTGGAGGTATTTGGTTCCCCCTCTCGTTGGGCTCCGCATTATATGGTACTAGTCCACTTTCGTTAAGGGGTTTCCTCTTGTTTACTCCGTTTCCTTTTTCAATTTTTCCCATTTTCTTTTCTCAGTCTGGTCCTTCTCAGTGCTTCAAGCATATACTGCAGGCCCTCTGTATTTATCTATCCCCCGTCAGATAGAATATGTTGGGTCGATATACAATTAATACAAAAGTGTTCTCCTGCAAATGTAAATAATGTTTATACACCCGCTTTTTAACATAATAAATTGTTCCAAAACATTTACAAATTCTGATGTTTGGCTGTAACCCTAAGAGTAAAGTTCATCTGTGGGCTAAGGCCTAAAGATCAATGTAGTTGGCTCCATGTCTATCGTAGGAAGGTTTTAAATTTGTCTGTGGTTTTAGATTGTCAGATTGTAAGTCATTTGTTGTACACAAAATTGATTGTATGTATATGTTTTTTACCGACAGCCCTGAAGAAGTCCCGGCTTGGGACGAAACGCGTCGGCTGTTTCTGTTTCACCACAAATTGAAAAATAAAGATTAAAAGAAGACTAACAACATTTCTTCATGATATATTCCTTTATTGTGCTCAAATAATTTTTGCACTTATTATTTTATTTGCTGTGGTGCACCTTTGCGGTTGTTTTTCTATTGCATTTAAATTCCCCAGGGGAATAGGCACAGTGATGATGGGTGCTATTCGGTGTGCACACAATCCCCTACAGTAATTTAAGGGATATTAATTATCGTTGGGCGTAAGTTAGTCAGGTGCTGACTCTAGGAAGGGTCCATCATTGCAATTTGTTGTTTACCACAGCCAGGGAAAGTCGTAAATCAGTGAGGCAAAAAGCAAAAATCTGGGGTGGCCATGGGATTGCAGACTCCACTCTCCTACACAATCCATTGGGAAATGGCCCGCTTCTGTATGGTTTTTCCCTTCTTTGCTCCGACATACCCCACAAAGAGTTGGTCATTCGCACGAAACTCTCTTGCGCTGTCAAGGCAGTACGATAACACTCTTTTTGAGTCCAGGAAGTGGAGTCGCTCCTCTTCTTTAGAGGGATGCAGAGAAGTGTAAAAAGTAGGCAGGATGATGGGGTTGGCTACATGAAAAGGAGTAAGCACTTACACAGAAAGGAAGCTCAAATGAGAAGAATCAGCTAGTCAGGGTAGATGTTCAGATATGGAGGTTTGGGTGACAAAGCCCGAAGCTCGCAGATCCTCTGGGCAGATGTTATTTGCCTGCAGGAAGGCCGTCTTGATAATTAGTAGCCTAAGATGACAGTTGTGCAAGGACTCATAAAGAGAGCACATCAAGAACGTCCGGACTAAATTAAGGTCCCACTGAGGCAAGATGAAGGGGAAAAGGAAGAAATGTGTTGCAAACCTTTCAAGAACCTATGTACAATAGGTAATTGGAAAAAGGGATGACTGGTCAGGCAACAGCGGATAGCTCTTTAAGGTGCCCATGCCCAGACCAGAGCATAATGGGCAAGGCAATGGACAAAGAGAAGGACTTGAGAGAGGGGAGCAGAAGGAGGGTCACCCTGCTTCTCTGCACACAATGCCACAAATGTAAACCCTTTTGGAGGAGGGATTCCTTGCTGCCAAGATAAAACTGCAGATTTTGGGTGGAAGGTAGAAAGCTGTCCCTACAAAAGAAGGCAGAGCATTGACAGGTTCGGGTGGAGACCCCTCCCCAGCTACAGCAACAGAACATCCTCCCGAAGGGGCAACCTGGTCGGAAGACGGATGGCCATGCTCACTAGCTTAGGATACTAAAGTCTCCAAGCCAAGTCCAGAGCCAAAACAATGACTTGGGCCCAGTTGTTGTGATCTTCCTGAGAACTGTGGTAGGAGTGGTATAGACGGAAAGGCGTACAGGAGGCTTGAGGTCCACTCAAGATGAAAAGGGTCTCAGAGTGAAAGTAGTCTTGGAATTCCAGCTTGCAGAATTGCTGAAATTTCTCCTTCTCTGCAGTGACAATCAGATCTAACCAAAGTGCTCCCCACTGCAGAAAGAGGCGTTGCAACATTTCCGGATGGAGATGTTATTAGTGATCTGCAAGGCATCGTTTGAATGAATTGGTCTGCCCAGGCATTCAGAAAGCCCACCAGGTGTTGAACCACCAGGGATATGCCTTGTTGTTTCTGCCATGTCTAGAGACCAGGGCCGCTTGATAAAGGGTCCACAACCCCACCCTACCCTGCTTGTTGTAGTACCACTTGGTGGTGGTGCTATCTGTAAACTCTGAGAACTAGCCATCCCTATATTGAGGGTAGAATAGCTTTTAATGCCAGTCAGATCGCTTGGAGCTCTAGAAGGGAGATGTGGAGTCGCATTACACCAGAGACCAGAGTCCTCAGAATACCCCTTTGTAGGAAGGTAGATCCCTGACTATGGTTGCCCCCAACTTTTTGCCTGGTGTTTTGCTGGTTTTCTGACTTAGTTGACCTGGGGCCCTGCTATTCAGGACCCCAGGCCTACTGCTCTCTCTGTAAAATGGATTCCATGTACCTTAGGTACATATCTAATTGGATACTGAGTCACCTTATCAGTCCCTGTACAGTGTACCTTAGGTACCCAGGGCATAGGTGTACCCAGGGCCTACCAGGGGCTGCAGCATGTATTATGCCACCCCTGGCTGGCCATCCAAATCAGACACAACTGGCTGCTTGACAGCTGGGGCAAGGTGGTGTAATCACCCTTTGCTTTAGATATAGTATTCCTATATCTAAACCTGCAATGGACACCTATATTCCTATCAGTCACTCCTATGGCAGGCCTTAACAATCCTGAAGGCAGAGTGCATGGGATAAGGTGAAATGGTGCTCTGGCATGAGCTGAGCCCGTTTGCAGCTTGCGGAACCAAGTCCTAATAGCTGTTCCATGATAACGCATACCATGTACTCTTAAGTGCATTATAATCCTCGCGGTTATATGCCAACTCTGGTATCGCTTTATCAAAACATGTCGAGTAAGGTGTCATACGAATTGGAATACTAACCCCTCGCCAATTCCACCCTTCTAGAGGGACACGACATGTATGTAACCTGTAACCCCGGTTAAAGTCAGACATAGCCTCAGCTCCACAAGATGGATGCTGCCACCGAGCCTCCGCCGGAGACCAGAGGCCTCTGATCTCCGCCTCTCCCATGTTGCCACCCCAGCCCTGGAGGGACGCGTCCGTCACAACAACGTGCTCTGGTTGGGGAAGGGAGAGGGGTCTGCCGCTGACCCAATCGCGGTCTGTGAGCCACCACTGCAGCTGTCTCGCAGTGCCCTCCGAGATCAGGACGTGGTCGGACAGGTTGCCCTGATGCTGGGCCCACTGAAACTTCAGGTCCCACTGCAGAGCCCGCATCCGCCACCTGGCGTGATGTACCAGTAGGATTCAGGAGGCCATCAGCCCCAGAAGCCGCAGCGTCAACCTGACCGAGACCCGGGATAACGGCTGAAAGATGGGAATCAGAGCCTGAATATCCCGGACCCGCTGTTCGGGTGGATAAACCCAAAACCGCGCCAGGTCGAGAACCGCTCCGATGAAAAGGAGCTGCTGAGAGGGGCACAGGTGTGACTTCGGCACATTGATGGAGAACCCCAGCCGGTGCAGGAGATCTGCCGTAGTCTGGAGGTGGCTGACGACTGTCTGGGGCGAGCCCGCCTTCAACAACCAGTCGTCGAGGTAGGGGAATCTCCTGGGTCCAGGGCAGCTAGGACCTGAGCCAGTGTCAGCATTTTGAACTTCTTCTTCCGGAGGAAGCTGTTGACGTTCCGTAGGTCCAAGATAGGGTGTAGGCCCCCCTTGCCCTTCTTGGGCACCAGAAAGTAGTGGGAGTAGCAACCACATCCTACTTCTGGCCCAGGAACGCGCTCGATGGCCCCCTTGGCCAAGAGGGCCGTAACTTCCTCCTGCAGAAGTCGCAAATGATCCCCCGATACACGGTGGTTCTGCGGTGGCATGCCTGGAGGAGTCGCCTCGAAGGGGAGGGAGTAGCCCCTTCGGACGATTTGCAGCACCAACCTGTCCGAACTGACAGTGCGCCAGTGGAGGTGGTGATGGCGAACCCTGCCCCCCACTGGCGTCACATGGGCCTGAAAGCACGGACTAGGAGGGTTTTGAGGCGGATGCTGCGGGGGAAGGTGTGGACTGACCTCGCCGTTGTCCCCGACCGCCGGGACGGCGGTTCCCACGGCCGCCACCGCGTTGGATATTACCTTGCGGAGCGTGGCTGGCAGCACGTGTGGGTACACCCCTTCCGTGGCCACGAAAGGAGTGAAAGGCAGCCGATTGCTGGCGCGGGGCCGAGAGGCCCAAGGACTTGGCCGTAGCCCTGGAGTCCTTCGAGCGCATGGTCTGCGTTGTCGCCAAAGAGGTGACGGCCATCGAACGGCATGTCCATCAGAGTGTTTTGGACATCGGCCGAAAAGTTGGCGGACCTCAACCAGGCGTGGCGTCTGACCGCCACCGTCGTTGCCATCGCTCTACCTAGTGAGTCGGTGGTATCCAGCCCACACCGTATGGAATATTTGGCTGCATCCCGGCCCTCCACAAGGGCTTGGCCGAGTTTGGCCCATACTTCCAATGGGCACTCTGGCAGCACTTCCGCGACCGTATCCCACAGAGAGTGGGTGTAGCGGCCCAAGAGGCATGCGGTGTTGAAAGACCGCAGTCCCAGACTAAGGGACGAGAAGATCTTTTTGCCGTACTGCTTGTACCTCTTGGATTCCCTGTCCGGCGGTGCCGACGGGAAGGCAGTCTGGGAATTGGAGGCCTGGATGACCAGGCTCTCGGGGGTAGGGTGGGTGGACAGGAAACATGGGTCGCCCGGTGCCGGGCGGTGGCGTCTGGCCACGTTCCTATCTACGGGCGAACCCGTAGCGGGCTTGGACCAAGTGCCCAGAAGAACGTCGGTCAAGGCCTCATTAAAGGGCAGCAGAGGCTCGGCCGAGCTTGACTGCGGTTTAAGGACCATAGTGAGGAGATTAGTCCTCACGGCCGCGACGGGCAGCTCAAGGCCCAAGGCCTTGGCATCCCTCATCAACACCACACTGTAGGTTGCCCCCTCCTCCGAAGCCACGGTAGGAGGGGAGACAAAACCAGTGTCTGGAGAGGTGTCCAGGCCACTGGCCTCCCAAGGTCTCCTGCCCAGCCCTCATGAGACTGACACTCTCTGGTCAGAGGGTCCTCAGACCCCTCCCAATCCTCTTCATCACCCATCTCCTGAAACTCAGGGTTCTCAACTAATGGGGCCTGCTCATAGAAGTGAAACTCCCCAAACGACGTCTGGAGCGGCGCCCATCGGGGCCGTCCCGACGTCGGAACAGGAATGAAGGGGGCATCGGGGACGGCGCCCCCCGAGGACGGCGCCGGAGGCGACACCTGATGGTCCGACGCCGGGCAGGTCGTAAGGTTTACCGGCGACGATCCAGATCCCGAAGAAGGTCTAGCGGCGTCCCGCCCGAAGGCGCCGGCGGCGCGGGGACAACTGGACCCCGCGGCGCCGGGCCCGAAGGCGCCGGCGGCGTCGGGACAGCGGGAACCTGCGGCGCCGGGCCCGAAGGCGTCGGCGGCGTCGAAGCACCTGACGGCGTCGGGGCCGAAACCCCCGACCCGCTAGGGGCCCCAGACGGGTCCGCTGGGCCCGAAGGCGCCGCGGAGCCCGTCGGAGGAGAGAGTTTCCTCATGGCCATGAGGAAGCGCTCGATCTCCTCCGGCGTCGCGTTTAGCCTAGGGACCGGAGGGTGTGGAGCTGTATGCGGCGCCCGTGACTCCGACGGAGCCGCGTGGGTGGTGTCACCCGAACCCCCGGCCGCATCGTGCGAGCGTCGGGGGGAGTCCGCAGAGTGATGACGCCTCTTGGACTTCTTGTGCTTCTTACCTGACGACGACTTCGACCCGGAGGAGTGCGGCCTACTCTCGGAGCTGTGGTGGCTCCGAGCCCGCGACCTGTCCCTCGACCTCCCGTGGGACCGAGACCTCTGGCGGCGCGGGACCGACTGCCGGAGTTCGAGTCGCCTGCGGGACCGCTCCCGCCTGGCTTTCGAAGAGAGGGCCCGGCAGTCGGAGCAGGCCCTGTCGTTGTGATCGACGCCTAGACAAGTTAAACACAGGTGGTGAGGATCCGTGACCGACATCAGGCGGTCGCAATCCTCGCAGTGCTTGAAGCCGGGCATCCCTACGGCACCAATCGGAGTCGGAAAGACTTCGAGAAATGATCAAAAATCGATCAAAAAGTTAGTCAAAAATTGACTAGGTTACTGCTTTTTCCAGATCTGCGCTTGCTGGCGCGGAAAAAAAGATCTGACGTCAGCACGCGGAGGCGGCGTCTAAGTACTCCGACGACGTCATCACGGTGCCCACGACGCCGACGACGGACGCGGAGCCGCAGACGACGCCTACCGACGCGCAAGGGTACTACTACGCAAAAATTTCCGGATCCAGTCTGACGCCTGGGGATATTCTAAGGTAAGGAATCTAATACTAACGTGTCTCTTTCAGATAAAACATTTTGTGTAAGGTGTCAAACACTTTGGAATACTACCCCCCACCAGTCCTGGCGGAAGATAGCATTCCACCCTTCTAGAGGGAGAAGACATGTAGTTACTGGTAAACCCGGTGAAAGTTAAACAGAGCCTCAGCATCACAAAATGGATGCTGCTGCCACAGACACAAGTCTGACCTCCTGCTGCTGGACGAAACTCCGGCAGGGGAGGCCTGGACAATAAGTTTCCTGTCCAGGGAGGTGCTAGCACCTCCCCAGACAGGCTGTAGTGTATTGGGGCAGGGAGGGTTGCATTCAGCAAATGCTTTTTCAGACACTGCCTGGGGCACACAAGGTGCTCCATGCATAGCTCGGCTCAAACCAGTTGCTTGGGCACTCAGCCCCAGCTCTGTCGCGAAACTGGACAAAGGCAAAGGGGTGTACCACCTCCTTCCCAGGTCCACCCATAGGAGGGACCTGCCAGGTAGTCCAACCCCTAAACTTAGTATAAGTATAGGAGCTGTGTCCCTAGGACTTTAGATTACCCTGGACGAATCTTTGAAAGACATAACCTGGAACTTCAACATTCCATTTCGACTGGAAGACGGAAGACATCTCCCTTGTGGACAAGGAGTGACTACCCTGTGCAAACAGGCACCAACAGCAACTTTGCCGCTCTGCATTTTCAAGGCTCCCGCTGGATCCCGAAGAATCTGCGACACAGGACACGGACTTCCAGACATCTTTGACCCCGACCCACACCCACAGCAAAGCTGAGACCCGTGGCGGACACGAAAGACCGGAACTCCTGGACATCCTGCATTTAGCTAACTACATAGACTCCTGAGGTCGCTTGCAGTTGTTCATTAGGGTACGAGAAGCCCCAGACCCGAGCACCATCTGCACCGAAGCTCAGGCCTCCACACTCCACAAGTGTCCTGTGGGGCCCGCTCTTGCATTTCAGCTCAACGTGTCTTCACGGTTCCTAGTCCGTTGGCTAGTGAGCCCCCTGAAGACTTTCCTTTACATCTAACTTGCTTTCCTGGTTGCTCCAGGCTTGCTCCAGCTTCCCTGCAAAGGAGAAGCGCCACAGACCTGGCTGGTCTGCACCGAAGCCAATCTTCATCTCCTGCGTGGATTGCGTTTGCCAAGGCTTGTTGGGTCCAATCCGGATACCGACACCGCAGTCAACTAGATCCTTTGTGGGACAGCTCGAATCCAGCTCCTGGTCGTCGCCGACACCTCCTGGACCTCGTGGCTGCAGAGACAAGCTTCACCTCTTCAACTTGAAATCACTCGACATCACCTGGTTCCGTCCTGGTCACTGGCAAGTGACCCAGACTCTGTCCCTTCTGCTTTTAGGTTCTTCAGATTTTCGATCCACCCTTGGATCCACCCGGAAACTTTTCCGCTGGTCGCCTGCAGCACTTCTTTGCATATCTCCATAGAAAACAACGACGAAACCCGACACCAAAAGGCATCTATGCACCCGGCTTCCCTGGGTGAGGTAACACGAGTACTTAAGTGCTCCTGTGGGTCTTGACTCTCGAAGTGTCCTAGTCTAAAGGGGTTTCAGCATAGTCCATCCGGAAGTTCCCCCTAAACATTAACTTTGTAACTTCTTTGTTTCTTATAGAAAGTCAATGGTAACTCACGGCTGTGTTTAGACACTGCGCGCGTCTCCCGTGGGCCTCCTAGCCTTCGGTTGTTTAGAGTAGCTCCAGCGATTCCCTAGGCCTACTTTCTATTTCAGACGTGGTTCTTATACCAATATTTTAGTATATGGTTTGTGAGGCCCCAGGGCAAAACGTATACTGTGCAACTTATCATATGCTAATTAAGTAACTTGTATTGTACTTTTACCTCTGACCTCATAAAGAGTGCAGAGGGGTTGTGTTTAGAATAAATGCATATATATTTGATATATACCTTGTGTGGTGTCCTTTAATTTGGTACTCAAGGGATTATAATTGGTAAAACAACTTGCTTAACATCGCCTTTGAAGTCTTAGCCTGATGACTGCTGGTCCATGCTACCACTGGGATAGCTTTCTATAAGGTGGACTTTACAACCATCATCAATAAGGGTTGATTAGACTGGTGCAAGGTGCCCACTAGAACTAGTGGACATCATATGCCAGGATAACTTCTCACACCTGCATTGTCCAACAGGCCCTTCAAACAATAGCTGAGCAAGCGGCTGAGCAAGAGACTGACCCAAAGGACTGACTGGGAGGCATAAGGTAATTTTTAAACAAAGGGTCTCTAAACTCACCCCCCATATTGTTATGGCCCTTAATAAATCAAACAAATACAAAATAGAACCTCTTATCAGGCCTATCTGGTTTAGAGAGTGGCAATAGCTCTACTCACAGTATTTACTATACAGCATAGATAGGCAAGCGAAAAAAATACTAACTTTCATTTAAAATGTGTTTTATTTATCAAAAATCAGTGTTTCTGTATATTTTTAAATTTTTTATATTTTCACACTTTCTATTTTTCATTGGTAAATACATTTCATGAAGCTTATTTACAATGTTATTTCAAGAAAAATAAAAACACATTCCTTTACTTATCTGAACATGAACTTATGTTTCAAAAAACCCCAAAAACCAAAAAGAAAAATTGTTAACATTCTCTCATTCATCCATTCTCACCTTTCATTCCTCTCAAACATACTAACTCTCATACTGTGCAAACAAATTCACAAAGAGACCACATCTGAATAGAAATCCTATTACAATAGTTCTGTTTGTCTTAGATCAGTGTATTCCTTAATTTAAACACAAACATCAATCCGTCATTTTGGTTTCGAATAATCGCTTTCTTGTTGTGATTCTTAGATGGAATTCACAGATGTGTATTGCTGGCCTACGCACGTTTCGGTGAAAGCAAGATGTTATCACCTTCCTCAGGGCCCAAAAAGTACATTTTCCGTATTAAAAATAATCTGGGGGTTCTCTGTATATGTCTTAAAAAGGAGTGGGAGGCGTATTTTCGTTTTCCAAGGGATGGAAAAAGTCTGCAGTAATATTTCGAGACAGTAGACTTGAATAAGGGATTTTAAATCTTCTCCAAAGTATTAGAAGCTTGCAATCCTGAATAGAGGATGTTTCAATCTACATGGATAGTTCAGATATTAAAAGGAGTTGTAATTTCCAACTGTGACCTATTTACAAAATCTGAATTTGGCATTGCTTTAAAATCCTATAAAGATAATAATCTTTACTTATTAGGCACGTTTCTGTAATTTTTATTCATGGACAACGTATCCATCCGGGACCAGTCTGACAGAGGGGTATCTGAAGAGGCAGGATTGGAGAATCAATGAGCACTGGATTTATTTCTCCTGATAATCGTAAATGCTATGCCATTCAAAATAAAACTTCTGCCACAGAGATGAATGCCCGGACATCCAACACCCTGCAACAAGAAATGAGAAACGGGAGCAATGCTAATCCATCCAAAAGGACTTTCCTGGACAAATATTAATTTTTGGGCCACAAGAGAAAGGTTAAAAACCAAATTTAATATTTAGATTCCTGTGAGGTGCGGGAGAGATAAACAAGTGCTCCTGATCAATATGAATACCATGGAGTTTTCCCCTATGAGAGGCTAGCTGAAATTTGCAATCTGCAGATGCTATTCCTTCTAAAAGCATAGCCTTTCTTTGCACATTTAGCAAGACGTTTTGGATGTTGACATTTGCCACAAGCTTCAGATCTATCGTCACACACCACCATGGCCATCATTGCAAAGCTGATTGGTATCCATTGTACTGACAGTGCTCTCTGACTGAATCTGGCTGCTTCCTCCGAAATGCCATAACCCACCACCGATTCCTGATAGATTCCAAGGATTAACTCACAAGGACCCTTCTAGCACCAGCTAGTATCGGAGACTGTGAACAACAAACACCCAAAAAAATACAGATCTCCTAAGAAACATCACAAATATTGCCATTGCCACTTTTCTCTGAACCTGGTCTACAACTCTGGAAATTATGGTAAATAGAGGGAAAGCACAGTTCATCTCCATCGACCAGTCTTGGAGAAAGGAGTCCACTACCTACTACTTACTCAGGAAGTCTTGAGTTCCAACCCACTACTTTGTTCTGCTGACCCAGTAGATATTCTGTTACAAGATGTCCCTGTAGCGACTGAAGTGCCAAAATCTTTGCCGAATTTTGCCTGAAACTTCAACTTGGTAGCTCCCAGAATGTTAATGTGCCGAACTGCAAATACACTGTCCTTTGTCAGGCACTTTTGTGTGGCGGTTTAGTTCCTCTCCTGACTATTTTCTTGCTGTGTGTCAAATGCCCAACTCTTGCTCCCCAGCACAAATTATTGGTCATCCTATTCGATCACCAAGTCTGGTGGTGCTCCAATCATGGCCTTCCTTTTCCAAGCTTCCATGTGGCTCTACCATCACAGGACTTCAGTTCTGATCTCTGTGTTACGATACAAAACTCCCTCAGATGGAGGGCATACAGATATTGGAGGTTCTGCAGAGCAGCGGGCATGGAAAGATAGCCTGAATCAATGACACCTTAAGTACCACAAACCTAGTCAGCTGCCTCGATGAGGTACAGTCTCTTAAGAGGGCCTCCGTTTGTTTTTGATACTAGAACCTTTTTCGATCTAAAGGCTTGTGGGGGCCATCTGTACACCTGTCACGAATACCAGAAAAGTCAAGAATTGGTCTGGCACCAAATCAACTCCAAGCTCTGAAGGAGATGGACTGTCAAGTTCACATCGGTCAGAAGTCTTTGCTTGGAATAATCCATCAAGAATATATTGTTCAGAAGAATCCCCTGGACCTTAGCCACTCCACTACCAGTCTCAGAAATTTAGTAAAATACCACAGGGCTGAACAAAGGCTAAATGCCAGAGGGGTGAACTTGAAGGTCCCTTCAGGCAAACTGGAGATATCTGTGATAGGATGTGAAAACCGCAGGAACATGTTACTTACCTATGGCAATGCCTTATCTGGTAGAGACTCTCTAGCAACTGATTCCTTACCTTTTAATATTCTCCAGGCATCAGACTAGATCCGGAAACCTTGACAGATTAAATAAAGAAGTCCTGGGGGACCGAACAGGCAAAGTGCCTGTCCCAATGGGCCGGACTGTCCTGTCAGTAATGTTTGGTATATGTGTGCAGAGATGCTTACGTAGCAGCCTGACAGGACGGGGACTCGATGGGCTAACACAGTGTTGAAGTCTTGACTCTGGTGGAACTGACTTCCAAACCTTCTTGGCCAGTGCTTAGCAGATCGTAATGCAAAGAACAATCCATCTGTAGATGGTCCATTTCTACACTGCTTTTCCCTTCTTTGCTCAAGAGAATTCAACACCACCTGGTGGTCTTTGATGCGATCGATGTAGGACTTCAACGCTCTTCTTGGTTCCTAGCAGTGGAATCTCTCCCCACTCCTTGGAAGGGTGAGGCAGAGCAAAAAACGTTGGCAGCGTGATGCGTGTCCAACGTGGAGAGGTGTCCTACCTACAGCAAAAAGGAGGCATGGGTGCAGATAACCAGTTTTTCTGGGAAAGAAGCGGATTATGGAGGGGCGATCTGAAAGCCTGTAGTTCACAGACACTCCTAGCTGATGAGATGGCCACCAAGTAGACTGTCTTGATCATCAGAACTCTTAGAAGGCAGCTATGCATGGGTTCAAAGGGGGAAGAAATCAAGTAGGTTAAAATCAACTTAAGGGCCCACTGAGAAATAATAAAAGGTTTGGGGAAAAAATATGTTGAAGCCACTTCAGAAAACTTGTCACAACAGGTGACTTGAACAGGGAGGGTTGTTCCGGCATCCGCAAAAAAAAAGAAGAGATGCCAAAAAGATAATCCTTAACTGTGCCGTGAGCAAGGCTATGCTGGGCTAACAACAAAATCAGCAATACTTCGATCAAGGGTGCAGAAAGAGGGTCAACATGATTTCATTGCACTACGCAACAACATTGACCAACGGTTGTTGTGGATGGACACCAGGCTGCCAAGATGATCTCATAGACTTTGGGGGGTTTGGGATTTTTTGAGGGGGGGGTTAGGGGGGGAAATTGAGGTCAAATGCTCTAAACTGACAGCCCTCAATCTCCACGCATGAAAGCAGAGCGTATACACTGTGGGATGCAGAGCCCTGCCTTGTTGCTGCAACAGGAGATCCTCCTAAAGGGGCAACCTGATCAGAGGACAAAGACAAATGCTTAGGAGTTTGGAATATCATACTCTCCATGCCCAATCCGGAGCCACAGAACATCTTGAGCTCTGTCTATCCTGAGTAGTGGTATCGGTGACAAAGCATACAGGAGGCGTCAGCCCCACTCGAGACCGACTGAGTCTCAGAGTGAGAGCCACCTTGGAAACTCCAACGTGTAGACGTGCGGACATTGCGCATTTTCCGCAGTGGCGAATACATCTAACAAAGGTTTCCCCAGTCGAGGAAGAGACCTTGAACCACACCTCGAGATGTAGGGTACGTGAGGTATTGACAGACGGGTTCGCACAACCTGGTTCTCAGAGACCTTGCCAAATGTCTTGACATTCAAGCCACGCCCAGAGGTGCAGAGCCTCCTGACAAGGTCCATAACCCCATGGTGGTGGTGTTGTCCAAGAACACTAGAACCACCCTTCCCTTGATGGACAGGAGGGAGGCTTTCAATGATAAGTGAATAGGTCTCAACTTCAACAACTTGTTGTGGAACTGAGACTCTGACAGAGACCACGGTCCTCTGATCTCAATCCTATCTCAGAAGGCCGCCCCAACCCAAGAGTGACAAATCAGGCAGCACTGCGGGATCTAGTTGGGGAAGGGAGAGGGAGAGGGAGCAGGTCTAGTATAGGGCAGAGTTGTTTGTCGTTCGGCATCAGAAAGTAGCAGGAATAGAATCAATTACTTAATTCTCTATGGCTCCTGTGGCCAAAAGACAATGCACTTCCTGACATAGTAGGGAGAGGAGGCCGTCTGTCAGCCGATATGAGGACAGTGGCCGCGGCAGCAGAGTAACCATTAATGGAAGGACATCAGTCGGCTGAATAATTTGGAGCACCCTTTTTTCCAAAGTAATGGACTGCCAGCGGGGGAGGTGGTGCATGATCCTGCCGCCAACTGGTTGTCCCTGATGTTACGCGGACATATTAAAAAGGTGTGGAGACAGAAGAGTTGAGGGGATGGGAACGGGGCATCAGTTTACGCATATTTCTGTCTTTGGGTCCCATGAGGCTTGTGGGAGCCACGTTCACAGCCACAAAAGAATTGGGGAGCCTGCTGGCTGTGGTGCCTGGTAACCTCTACCGTAGTCACTGAAGGAGCGGAAGGCAGAGTGAGGCTGGTGTGGAGCCACGAGTTGTCTGAATGACCAGGTGGTGGCCTTACTGTCTTAAAGCGCTTGAGCGCAGAATCAAACAAGTTACTTACCTTCGGTAACGATATATCTGCAAGAAACATAGGTCAGTTATAGATTCCTTACCTTAGAATTACCCCCAGGCGTCACACTGGATCCGGAAAGTTTGTCGTCAGCAGCACCTCTGCAGTCAGAAGATGGCGTCGGTCAGCTCCGCATCCGTCGTTGGCGTCGTGGTCGTCGGGATGACGTCACTGTAGCTACTTAGACGCCGACCTTGTGCGCTGACTTCAGTTCTGTACACGACTTTCAGCGCCAGAAACGTAGAGGCATGCAAGACATTGACCACTGGTGCACAAAACTAGGGCCCTGAGAGGATGTCTTTAACACTAGAAATCAGTTCAAATTACATGGAGGATGGGTGAGGCGGTAAGGAATCTATAACTAATCTATGTTTCTTACAGATCGAATATGCTACTTACCAGTATGCATCTGTTCTTGGCATGTAGGGCTGCTGACATTCATATCTGTGCATAGATCGCCGCCTAGTGTTGGGTCCGGATGATTGCACATTGTTGTCCTGGAAGAGTTTTCGAAGTATCACGAGATAGGTGGCTCCTCCCCTGGACTACAGTGCGCATGGGCATGCTCTCCATCCTCAGATAGTTTTTTGCCATTGTGGCAGAGATGGAGTGTAGTACAGTAACTGATGACCATGCTAAGAGTAATTCCGAGTGCTGCAGCTGCTACAGGCGCCGGGGAGGAGGGCGAGCGATATGAATGTCAGCAGCCCTACATGCCAAGAACAGATGCATACTGGTAAGTAGCATATTCGGTTCGAGGCATGTGGGCTGCTGAATTCATATCTGTGCATAGAATAAATAGCAGTCCCTCCATTAGCGGCGGCTGCCTGTGCCAGCTGCAGCAGTCTGAAAAAGTGTTTTTAGAACAGCCTGTCCTACAGCTGCCTGCTGTTTGGAATGCACATCTACGCAGTAGTGTTTGGAAAATGTGTGTATGGTAGACCATGTGGCTGCTTTTACAGATTTCCTCTAAGGGGATGTTTCCCAGGAAAGCCATGGATGCCCCTAACTATCGTGTTGAGTGGGCTCTTGGGGGAATTGTTAATGTGCGCTTAGCCTTTTGATAGCAAATCTGTATGCACTTAACGATCCATCTGGCTATACCTGCCTTTGAAATGGGGTTGCCTTTGTGTTGTGGTGAAAAGGCAACTAACAGTTGTTTTGTTTTCCTGAAATCTTTTGTTCTATCTATGTAGTACATGAGAGCTCTTTTGACATCTAGTGTGTGGAGCATTCTTTCTGCCACTGAATCTGGATTCTGGAAGAACACTGGTAGTTCTATAGTTTGATTCATATGGAACTGTGAAACCACCTTAGGCAGAAACTTAGGGTTAGTGCGTAGCACCACCCTGTTGGAGTGAACCTGTAGGAATGGCTCTTGGATAGTTAGTGCTTGAAGCTCACTAACTCGTCGTAGCGATGTGATTGCTATTAGGAAAGCCACTTTCCACGTTAAGAATTGTATCTCGCATGAGTGGAGAGGCTCAAAAGGGGGACCCATCAGTCTGGTAAGGACCACATTTAGGTTCCACACAGGTGCTGGTGGGTGTCTGGGAGGAATAACTCGTTGGAGTCCTTCCAGAAAGGCTTTGATGGCAGGCACTCTGAAAAGTGAGAGATGCCTCCTGTTTTGGAGATAAGCTGCTATTGCGGATAAATGTATTCGTATGGAAGCGTAGGCCAGATTGCATTTTTATAGATGTAATAGATAACAGATGATGTTGTGAGTAGATGCATCTAGCGGAGTAATGTCATTATTAGCACAATAAATGACGAAACGCTTCCATTTGGGCGCATTCAATGCTCTAGTTGTGGGCCTCATTGCCTCCTTTATGATATCCATACAGTCGGGAGGCAGGTTGAGGTAGCCAAATTCTAAGACCTCAGGAGCCAGATCGCCAGGTTGAGCTGTTGCGGATCTGGATGCTGAATGTCGCCATGGTTCTGCGTCAAGAGTCTGGGTGTGAGTCGCAGCCTCTGATGCGGTACCACGGAGAGTTCTAGAAACGTGGTGTACTATGGTTGGCGTGCCCACGTTGGAGCAACCAGGATGAGAGTCACCGAGTGTTGCCTTAGTTTGCGTGCCACTAGCGGTATTAGCGGTGCTGGGGGAAAAGCGGACGCAAATATGCCTGACCAGTTCATCCATATCGCATTTCCCTGCGACTGTGGGTGTGGGAACCTGGCGGCAAAGCTTTGGCATTAGGCGTTTTCCCTTGTGGCGAATAGGTCTATCTCTGGGTGACCCCACTGCTGGAAGTACGGGTGGAGTACGGATGGATGTATCTCCCACTCGTGTATTTGGTGGCTGTGCCTGATGAGCAGATCCGCCATCTGATTGTCCTTGCCTGGGAGGTGTTCTGCCATGAGGAAGATGTTTCTCTGAATGGCCCACTTCCACATGCTCTGAGCTAGCTGAGACAACTGAGGGGAGTGTGTACCTCCTTGCTTCTGTATGTAGTACATGGCAGTCATGTTGTCCGTCCGGATCAACACTACTTTGTTGCACAAATGAACTTTGAATGCTTTCATTGCCATGAAGATTGCCATCAGTTCCAGAAGGTTGATGTGCATCTTTTTCTGCTGTATTGTCCATAGTCCCTGCACTGTGTAGTGGAGTATGTGAGCTCCCCATCCCAGGAGAGATGCGTCCGTTGTCAGTATTATCTGTGGTACAGGCTCTTGGAACGGTCGGCCCTTGCAAAGGTTTTGTGGGTTCCACCAATGCAGAGAGCTGTATGCGCGACCGGTCACCAACACTAGGTCTATTAATTGCCCATGAGCCTGGTTCCACTGCCGTGCTAAGCGCTCCTGAAGCGGACGCATGTGTAGTCTTGCGTGCGGGACTATGAAGATGCAGGAGGCCATCATGCCTATCAACTGCATGAACACTCGTGCTGGAAGCGAGTGTTGTGGTCTGAATTTCCGTATCAGCAATTGAATGCTGTTGATCCTCACTGGATTTGGCTGTGCTTTGGCTGCCAGAGTGTCTATTGTTGCGCCCAAGTACTGCCGTACATGGGCGGGCTGAAGGTGTGACTTTGGATAATTTAGTGAAAAACCCAGATTGTGAAGTAGGTGAATGGTGTGGGACATGTGGAGGGGCACATTGCTGGGCCGACTTTGCTTGGATAAGCCAGTCGTCCAGATAAGGGTAGACGTGGATATTTTGTCTCCGTAGGTGTGCAGCCACTGTCGCTAGGCACTTGGTAAACACCCCGGGTGCTGTTGTTACTCCGAAAGGGAGTACTTTGAACTGATAATGTTGATCCTGAATGGTAAATCTGAGATATTTTCTGTGTGACGGGTGTACTGGTATATGGAAATATGCATCCTTTAGATCTAGTGTTGCGAGGAAATCTCAATGACTGAGTAACGGTAGAACCTGCTGTAACGTGAGCATGTGAAAATGTTCTGACAGGATATACTGGTTTAGGGGCCTGAGGTCCAGTATGGGTCTGAGGGAGCCGTCCTTTTTTGGGATTAAGAAGTACAGCGAGTACACCCCTATACCTTTTTGTTCCACAGGCACAAGCTCTATGGCTCCTTTTTGCAGCATACTTATCACCTCTTGCTGTAATAACTGTATATGCTCTGCGGACATAGGACGGTGTCTTGGGGGTATGTTGGGTGGAGTGAATGTTAACTCCAGACAATAACCGTACTGGATAAGCTGCCTCACCCACCTGTCTGTGGTGATGGTTTTCCAGACTGGCAGGAACTGTTGTAGTCTCCCCCCGACCGGTGTTATATGGTCGGGGGGCAGTGACAAGACGTCGCTGTTTGTTGGTGGCGGAGGATCGGGAGTTGTTGTTTCCACGACCCCTGCCCTTGGTGCTGTTCCCACAATAGCCACCCCTATTGTTCTTGGTGTAGGTGGTTTGCGTGCCTCCTTTACTATATTGTGTCTGCTGAGACACCTGGCCTCTGGAAGCTCCTCTATTGCTGGAGTGACGAAAAGAACCACCCCTGAACTGCTGGGACTGTAGAGCCCCCATAGACTTCGCAGTCTCTGTGTCCTTTTTTATTTTTTCCAAGGTGGTGTCAACTTCTGGGCCAAATAAGTAATCAGGGTTAACTGGCTGGTTGAGTATGGTGGTTTGTATCTCAGGCTTGAAGCCGGAGATTCTCAGCCAGGCGTGTCTACGTAACATAACACTTGTATTAATCGCCCTGGCTGCAGTGTCTGCTGCGTCTAGTGCACACTTAATAGATGCGTTTGAAATAAGTTTTCCTTCCTGAACTAGCATTTCTGCCGCCTCCTTGTACTCATCTGGCAAGTGTTGTAACAGGGTTTCAAGCGTATCATAATGAGCCCTGTCGTATCTGGCTAAGAGTGCCTGTGTGTTGGAGATTCGCCAGACATTGGCCGCTTGAGCTGCCACCCTTTTCTCAGTTCGCTCTTTTACAAGCATTGGAAACAACTAGCGAGTCCAATGGCAACTGTCCCTTGATATAGGTAGGGTCCCCAGGTGCTGGTTTGTATTTCTTTTCAATCCTGGGGTTTACCACTCTGGCCCTTGTGTTCCTCCTTAAAGATGTCCCCAGCGTGTTTCAGGACACCTTTTAGCATGGGTAGCGTTTTGACAGTTTTTTCTGAGGCTGAGAAGGTGTCAAATAAAAAGTCCACTTCAATAGGGTCAGCATGGAGTTGGACATTGTGATTTTTTGCTGCCCTCTCAATAAGTGCATTGAAAGCAGCCGTGTCTTCTGTAGGTGATAGTTTAACAGCCACGAGGAAGTCTCGAATCTGCCCCGGAGTCACGTTGAGCCCAGGGACCGGAGGGTGTGGGGCTAAATGCGACTGCGCAGGCTCCGCCGAAGAAGCGCGGGTGGCACCACCTGAACTCTTGGCCGAGACACACAACCGGCGAGGGGAGGACGAAGATTGATGGTGTTTCTTCGACTTCTTCTTCCCATGCCTCGACTTCCCGGAGTGCGAGGACTTGGATCCCGACGAACGGTGATGACTCCGGCTCCGCGACCGGACCCTCGACCTCCTCCTCGACCGGCGCGGAGCCGACTGCCGCATCTCGAGCAGCTTACGGGAACGCTCCCGCCTAGCCTTCGACGTCAAGGCCCGGCAGTCTGGGCACGACTTGTCGTTGTGGTTGGCCCCTAAACAGTAGAGATACCGGCGGTGGGGATCGGTAACCGACATCAATCGGTGATAGGCGTCACACGGCTTGAAACTGGACATCCCTACCGGCACCAGGAGTCGATGTCGACTCGAAAAAGATAGACCAAACAAGTCCAAAAGTTAGTCAAACAAGCATTGAAAATGCAATAGGTCTCGCCTTTGATTAAGTTAAAGCCACTTGGGGCGTGGCTTGGCGCGCGGCAAGATGGCAGCACAGTAGAGCTGCTCTGCCGGCCGCCGCAAAAAAAATCCTTCATTATCCTGCCCTTCTAGTGCCATCTAAGTCAATTTGCGGTGAGCGCTGAGCTGCTGGTGCCTTCCTCTGCAGCCCGTGCAAGTTTTGGAGATATTGCACGCCGGACGCCGCCGGAATCAGCCTTTGCGGTCTCGGCCGCGGTGAAGCCCGAGCTCGCGACCCGACTGGCGCGAGTGGCGCTCCCCTGCCTGGCCCCTTTCTCGGAGACCCGGAGCCGAGGTATTCGTTGTGGGGACCGACGTGCGATCGCCGGTAAGTCCCATCCCCCTCTGCCAGCCCACCACCAGATGAAGCGGGGCTCCGAGCGGCTCTCGAGTTTCGTGACGCCGAGGAGCTAAGCGGCGACTGGGCAGCCTTGAAATCGAGCGGCCGGCTGCGAGGCGGCTGGTGGGCCGCGAGACCGAGAGATCCCTATCCTTGCCTCAGCGGGTAAGAAATACAGCGGGAGCATCTGCTTTGGACTGTGGCGCGTGACTCACTGTGTGAGAGACATTTGTGGAGCCTGCTGAGTATATCCCTGCCATGTACCCCTGCTCTCCCCGTCCTGCTAATTGTTGAGGAGCGACCAGAGCTGTGGTGGAAACTGCGCGCCTGAGGCCCACGCTGCGGACTTCTAGACACCGGGGTGTCCTGCTGGGAATTGGGAGCACTCGCTTTGTGCCACGGCTACTGCTTGCTTGGCTGGGCCCTTCCGCAGAGGTACGGCTGTCGCTTACTTGGTGCGTGGGATATCGAATTGCGCGCTGTGCTGTACCTGCATGACTACCCTACATACCAGTATGTGCCATCCTCATAGCCAGCCTGTCGGGAACTGCGCCAATCTCTGCATGCTTGAGGCGCTCAGGAGGTGGTGAACTCTCAACCCACTGGCTGGAGTAAATCAGGGCTACACCCTCCGGGACGACATAAAAACACGCTGTTTTGATTGTGGAGTGTGGTGAGACATCTAGCTAGTACCTGGTGGATCCTGGGGGGGCCAGGTGTGCAGTGCAGAGGTGTAGGAGAGTGGGGTCTGCAATCCTATGGTCACCCCAGATTTTTGCTATTTGCTTCACTGGTTTAAGACTTTCCCTGGCTGTGGGCCTGCTAATCAGACCCACAGCCTAGCTGTTCTCTCTCTAAATTGACAACCATGTACTTTAGGTGCATTTACCAATTGGTACTGGGCCACCTTATCAGTCCCTGTACAGTATACCTTAGGTATCCAGGGCATAGGTGTACCCAGGGCCTACCAGGGGCTGAAGCATGTATTATGCCACCCCTGGCTGGCCATCAAAAACTGACACAACTGGCTGCACGACAGCTGGGGCAAGGTGGTGTAATCCCCCTTTGCTGTAGATATAGTATACCTATATCTAACCCTAAAATGGACACATATCCTCCTATCAGTCACTCCTACGGCAGGCCTTAACAATCCTGAAGGCAGAGTGCTTGGAATTATGTGAGATGGTGCTCTGGCATGAGCTGAGCCCGTCTGCAGCTTGCGGAACCAAGTCCTAATAGCTGTTCCATGATAACTCTATACCATATACTCTTAAGTGCATTATCAACCTCGCGGTTAAATGCTAACTCTGGTATAACATTATCAAAACATGTTGAGTAAGGTGTCATACGAATTGGAATACTACCCCCTCGCCAATTCTGGCGACGGGGGTAGCATTCCACCCTTCTAGGGCGGCACGACATGTATGTAACTGTGAACCCCGGTTAAAGTTAACTCGAGCCTCAGCATCACAAAATGGATGCAGCATATCTAGATGATATTGCTGTCTTCAGCTCCACCTGGGAGGATCACCTGATGCACCTGAGGAAAGTTTTGGAGGCCTTGCAAAAGGCAGGCCTCCCTATCAAGGCCATCAAGTGCCAGATAGGGCAGAGTCAGGTTGTGTACCTGGGCCACCTTGTGGGTGGAGGCCAGGTTCAACCCTTGGAGAGCAAGATACAGGCCATAAAGGACTGGGCTCCTCCAACCACCCAGACACAGGTCAGAGCTTTCTTGGGCCTGTCTGGTTACTATAGGAAGTTTGTCAAAAATTATGGGTCCATTGTGACACCACTTAATGACTTGACAAGCAAGAAAATGCCAAAGAAAGTTCAGTGGACAGTTAGCTGTCAGAAGGCATTCGATGACCTAAAGCAGGCCATGTGTACTGCACCTATTCTCGAGAGTCCTGACTACTCCAAAACCTTCATTGTCCAAACAGATGCATCTGAGTTGGGTGTGGAAGCTGTTCTATCTCAACTGAATATTGATGGTCATGACCAGCCCATTGCTTTTATAAGCAGAAGGCTGACCCCTAGAGAGAAACGTTGGTCAGCTATTGAGAGGGAGGCCTTCACTGTTACAGGATGGAGAGCTGGATATCCTCAGTGTCACGGAAACGTGGCTAGAGGACTCCTCAGTGCCGGACTTGATAGCCTCCATTCCGGCTAATTTCACGGCGTTCTGCCTTAATAGACCAGGCTCAACAAGAGGGGGTGGTGTGGCCCTTTTATACAGTACCGTCTGAGGGGCGAGAGATTTTTCGCTGAAAGTCTGGGAGGCGCCGAGGTTTTAGGCGTCAAACTTGGGATAGGGATGGACTGACTGTTGGACTATCCTTCTAGTCTACCGGCCCCCTTGGGCGTTGCCGGACTTCCCGGATTTATTTCTGGATTTAGTCCAGGACGTACGATCACGCTATAACAACGTGATCATCATGGGCGACGTGAACTTCCATTGGGAAAAGTCCCCGAAGGAAGGTCAAGCTAACCAGATAGATGAGGCCCTTAGGTCCTTTGGGCTAGTCCAGAGGGTAATGGGCCCTACACACGATAAGGGTCACACCCTGGATCTCGTTTGGATAACAACCCCTGAGCATGGCCGAGACCATGGCCCAGTAGTTGCGCAGCCATGCGCATGGTCAGACCACTTTCTAGTGAGGGGCACGATCTCGGTTGATGAACAGAAGGGGAAGTCCGGAGCAAGATGGAAAGTTGTGAGGAAATGGAAAGACATAAATGGCGATTAAATGGTAGCTCACCTCCTAGCTAATTCTCACCTTAATAAGATGGAAGATAATCCAGAAGTTATCTGTAACGTTTTAACAGATAAATTGAAAAAGGTAGTTGATCTCGTGGCACCAGCACGAAGGATGAAGGTGGTAGATAGAGGTGCTGGAGCCCCGTGGTATGATGAGACCCTTAGGGGGAAAAGGAGGGCTCTACGCAAATCTGAGAGAGCATGGCGGAAGGACTACAGTCCCAACGCACGGAGTCTCTACATACAGGAGCTTGCCTCTTATAAACATGCTATTCTCTTAAGAAAAGCAGAGTTCTACGAAGACAGGATTTCCAGAGCCTCGGACCCACAAAAAGAAATCTTTAAGGTCCTCACGGAACTCAGAAAAAATAAGGAGCAAAGTCCAGAGTTCAAGCAAGAAGACTGCCAAAAATGTCAGGACTATTTTTCCACTAAGATTAAAGACCTTCTATCAAATTGCCAATACCCCAATCCTGTACTGTCCTCTACAGACTGTTCCGGTCATTCGTCCGCTCGATCACCCTTTGGTCACTCTGCCCTTGATTACGAAGGACAGACTGTTAAATATTGTGGGGCGGGTCAAATCTGGTTCTCAGGCCGACCCGTGTCCTCCGGAGATATTTAAGTTGGCTATGCCAGGTATTGAGGAAGATGTTCTGACTCTCCTCAACAACTCCTTACAAACAGGACAGGTTCCATCCTCCTTTAAGGAGGCACGGCTGATCCCCCTGCTGAAAAAAACTGGGGCGGACACTAAAAATTTGAAGAACTTTAGGCCTATTTCGCAGTTACCATTCTTGGCCAAAGTTCTGGAGCAGCACGTCCTTGCGCATCTCTCTGACCATCTGGAGAAAAATGTTTCACTGGAGCAAAACCAGGCGGGGTTCCGTGCACATCATAGCACGGAGCTAGTGATGTTATCTATCCTGGATGAGTTAAGGAACAGAGCAGACAGGAAACTCCCTGGCGCCCTGGTGTTACTAGACCTCTCCGCGGCTTTTGACACCGTGTGTCATAGTCAACTGCTGCTGCGGGTGAGTGATCTAGGCATCCAGGGCACCGCACTCGTCTGGCTCTCTTCCTTCCTCCAAGGGAGAACTCAGAGAGTTCAATTGGCAGACCTATCTTCAACCCCAGTGCCGATCACCTGTGGGGTACCGCAGGGTTCTGCCCTCTCCCCTCTCCTATTTAATGTCTATTTGCAACCTCTGATTGCAGCTCTCAATCAGATGGATTGTCAAATATACAATTATGCCGACGACACCCAAATCATTATCCAAATGGAAGATTGTACGGGTGCACACGCAAGAATGCAGAATATCCTAAGATTTACAGCTAATTGGATGTCTCTGAATTCTTTGAAAATCAATCCAGATAAGACCGAGGTGTTGCCAATCACGATCATGGGAAACCCCTGGAACGACCAGTTCTGGCCATTAGAACTAGGAGTGCCTCCGGAACCTGCAACAGTGGTGAAAAGCCTGGGCATCTCCCTGGATGGGAGTTTGACGATGCAAAAACAAGTCTCAGGAGTGGTAGGCACGTGTGTTGGTCTCCTCCGACAACTAAGGAAAATCTCCTCACTTCTGTCCTTTGCCACCCCGAGACGTGCTGTATCTGCCATGATCCTATCCAGGATGGACTATGGCAACTCACTATATGCAGGGCTTCCGCAAAAACATCTGAATCGTCTGCAAGTTGTCATGAACGATGCGGCAAGATTGATTTTTAAGAAACCAAGGAGAACGCATGCGTCTCCTTTGTTGCGTGAACTCCATTGGTTGCCCGTCAAACAGAGGGTGTTGTTTAAAGGGCTTTGTATTACACACAAGGCCCTGTATGGGAAGGCACCAAACTACATCAAAACCCGTCAGGCCCCATATAAACCTGGTAGACGGTTGCGTTCTTCTGATGCGACTCTTCTAACCCAACCGAGTTTTAGACTATCTACCCTTGGTGGTCGCGCCTTTTCTAACATCTTTCCTGCGGTTTGGAATAGTTTACCAACTGAACTGCGCAAGGAATCCAGCCTGCTGCCCTTTCGGAAAAGATTAAAAACAGTGCTTTTTCAGCAAGCATGGGAGGGGCTGTAGGTTTGATGTTCGGCTTTTCAGAACCTGCTTTGGCATATACCTGGCAAAGCGCTTAGAGACCTTGGGGTGATTACGCGCTATATAAATCAAATAAATAAATAAATACATTTGCTGTGGTTTGGGCCCTGAAGAAGTTGAGGCCATACTTGTTTGGAACTCACTTCAAGATTCAGACCGACCATAAGCCCCTCTTATGGCTAAATCAGATGAAGGGTGAAAACCCCAAACTTCTTAGGTGGTCCATTTCCCTACAGGGGATGGACTTTACAGTGGAGCACAGACCAGGGACTGACCATGGCAATGCAGATGGTCTCTCCAGGTATTTCCACTTAGAACAGAAAAACTCACCTGGTCAAGGTTAGTTTAATGTCCCTAAATTTGGAGGGGGGGGGTTATGTAGGAGAGTGGGGTCTGCAATCCTATGGTCACCCCAGATTTTTGCTTTTTGCTTCACTGGTTTACGATTTTCCCTGGCTGTGGGCCTGCTAATCAGACCCACAGCCTAGCTGTTCTCTTTCTAAATTGACAACCATGTACTTTAGGTGCATTTACCAATTGGTACTGGGCCACCTTATCAGTCCCTGTACAGTGTACCTTAGGTATCCAGGGCATAGGTGTACCCAGGGCCTACCAGGGGCTGAAGCATGTATTATGCCACCCCTGGCTGGCCACCTAAAACTGACACAACTGGCTGCAAGACAGCTGGGGCAAGGTGGTGTAATCACCCTTTGCTATAGATATAGTATACCTATATCTAACCCTAAAATGGACACATATATTCCTATCAGTCACTCCTATGGCAGGCCTTATCAATCCTGAAGGCAGAGTGCTTGGAATTATGTGAGATGGTGCTCTGGCATGAGCTGAGCCCGTCTGCAGCTTGCGGAACCAAGTCCTAATAGCTGTTCCATGATAACGCTATACCATATACTCAAGTGCATTTTCAACCTCGCGGTTAAATGCTAACTCTGGTATAACATTATCAAAACATGTCGAGTAAGGTGTCATACGAATTGGAATACTACCCCCTCGCCAATTCTGGCGACGGGGGTAGCATTCCACCCTTCTAGAGGGGCACGACATGTATGTAACTGTGAACCCCGGTTAAAGTTAACTCGAGCCTTGGCATCACAAAATGGATGCTGCCACCACAGACACAAGTCTGACCTCCTGCTGCTGGGAGTCCTTCCAGCGAGGGCGGCTTGGACAAAGGGTTTCCTGCCTTGGGAGGTGCTAGCACCACCCCAGACAGGATTTTGTGTATTGAGGTAGGGAGTCCTGAAAGGAATGAGACATGCCTGGGGCACACAAGGTGCCCTGTGCATACACCGGTTCAAACCAGTTGCTGGGGCATCCCTGCCCCAGCTCTGGCGCAAAAACCGGACAAAGGATAGGGGGTGTAACCACCCCCCTTCCTGGTCCCACCCAGGGGGGGACCTAGTCAGTAGTGCAGCCCCCTTTAGCAGGATAAAGGTAGGAGCTGGTCCCAATCCAAATTAGATTAATCCTGAACTACTCTACAAGAAGAAACTCTGGACTTCGACGTTCTGCTCCACAGAAGTATGAAGAAATCTCCCTTGTGGGCAAGGAGTGTCCACCCTGCAACTGCAGGCACCATCAAGCGTCCAGCGGCTTCACTTTGTCGTCTTCCCTTGAGGATCCAGACTTCAGAGCCCTACGAGACCCGGATTCCCAGACCTCTCCGACCTCAACCTACATCTGCAGCACAGCTGAGATCCGTGGGTGCGACGAGACACGTGGGACCGGCCATCTTGAACGAACCTGCACTTCGCTTTCAGCACAACTCCCGAGGTAAACTCGACCAAGTGCTTTTGGGACTGAGACGCCCCAGCCCCGAGCAGCATCTGCACCGGAGATCAGCCCTCCAGCTTCCAAGAGATCTGCGTGGGGCCCTTCTGCTTGTTTGCTGCTCGACGCGTTGTCTGGTCACTTGCCGGCTGGCTACTGACCTCCTAGACGACGAACTTTGAAATCTTTGCTGCTGGTCTGGTTGCTCCAGACTGGCCCTTGCTCCCTTCCAAAAGAGGGGCACCCCGGACTCTCCTAGTCCGCACCAGATGCCTTTTCAACTCACCGCCTGGGTTGCCTTTGCCAAGGCCTGTTGACGCCGATTCCGGATACAACACCGCCGACAGCGAGAGCCTGCGTGGGACAGCTCGTGCCTCCATCCTGGTCGTCGAAGACACCTCCTGGTCCACGTGGCTGCAGAGTCAAGCGTCCACTCTTCACCTGATCGCGACGATGACATCTGGTTCCTTCCTGGTTCCACTCCAGTCACTGGCTAGTGACTGTGAACATTGTCCCCTCTGCTTTCAGGTCCTCTTCTTCACCGATCCACCCTTGGATCGCACCAGACATCTTCCTCCTGGTCGCCTGCAGCATCTTTTCTTTCAGGCTCCATTGACTTCAACGCGAGAACCCGACACACTTTGGCACCTATGCACCCGCAGCCCGTGGGTGAGGTAACGAGAGCATTTCGGTGCTCAAGGGTAGTTTAACTGTCCTAGTGTCCAGTTCCACAGTAGTTTTAGTCCTAACTAGTCAGGATTGTCCGTACTTACCTTTTTCTTGAACTGTACTGTCCATAGACGTTGTTACGCATCCTGCGTGTGAGTTCACACTCTGCACCCGCGTCCCGTGGGCCTCCTATTACTTACCTCAGGTTAGGATAGCGTAGTCCAAGCAATCCTACAGCCTCTGGACAGCTCCATTTCTTCCATTGACTCTCACATTCCATTTACTTAGTATATGGTTTGCCGTGCCCCCTAGGGCACCATTGTAATTTTGTGCAACTTGTCGTATTTTTCTTAAGAGATTGTCATGTGCTTAGCCCTCTGACCTCAAAGGGTTCAGAGGTGTTTGTTATTAATAAATATACTGTTTATTTTCATAACAACCTGTGTGGTGTCCTTTTATCTGGTATTCAAGGGGTTATATTGTGGTAAAACAGCTGGCTTCACATGCCAAAAGAGTTTAGCCTAAGACTGCTATGTCCATGCTACCATTAGGATAGCTGGTCTATAAGGTTGACTTGCAACCAATCACCATAAGGGTTGTTTGGACTGATACAAGGTGATCACTAGAACTAGTGAGCATCATATATCAGGCCAACTTCTCACAAGAGGGGCTCCTCGTCTGCCTGGGAGTTGAGGAGCGCACGGCCAGTGTCGCAGTGTGTGGAGTGCGGGGCACGAGATTCATAATGGGCAAGCTCGACAAGTCGCAGCCCAAACTGTCCTTTGAGCTCCGCAAGAACAGCAAGCAGACGAACGCAGGAGCAGCTGACAGGTATCACGACGCCTCATCGCAAGGTCCCTCTATGCTGGAAACCACACTGGTTGCGATACAGGCGAGCCTCCAGGCGATAGACGGGAAAATCGAGGCCTTAAACACACGCATGGATCAATTCTCTGCCAAGCTTGACAAACAGGCCACGAGACTGGGGGAGGCGGAACAGAGGATCACGGACACCGAGGATGGTCTGCAGCAGGTAGCGGACAAGACTTCCGAGATGGTCAAGCTTCTGGAAGTAATTCAGGCTAAGAATGAGGACATTGAAGCGCAGGCCCGGCGCAATAACATCCGCGTCCTGGGTCTGCCGGAATCGACCAACGTGGGGAGACTAGAGGATTACGTAGAGACCATGTTGAGGGAGATCTGTGGCACTGACGACCTGTCTCCCATGTTCGCGGTCGAGAGGGCCCATCGATCATTAGCGGCTCGACTTCCACCTGGCACACCACCGCGGCCCATAATCATAAGGCTGTTGAACTACAGAGATCGGGATACTGTGCTTCGCATCACCAGACAGAAGGGCAAGATTACTTATCAGAATAACCAGCTGTCCTTCTATCCTGACTTCACTGCTCAAGTACAGGCGGCGAGAAAAGAATTTCATTCAGTAAAGAAACTACTTAAGCGGGAAGAAATTCCATATGCCATGCTCTATCCTGCGAGACTTAGAATCGGCGAATTCGAGGGAGGGACAATCTTTACCACCCCCAAGCAAGCGATGGCATATGCTAAGACACTGCAAAAACGTCGCAAATCCCCTGCTGACACGTCCGACGTGGATGACTGAACTCAGATGTATCCTGGTACCCCTCCTGATGGTGTGATTGGTGGTTTTGAGCTTGGGAGTGAAGGAGGTTGGGGGGGGGGGGGGGGGACACAATATCTCAGTTCCTTGGCTGGGTCGTGTCTTTCTTGATGATCCTCCCTGTATGATGCCCTCTTTAATAACTGGAGATGGGGCAAATTGCTAGCTCATGTACTAAGTTATACACTGTGGATTGAACGCCATGTGCCTCACCAGATGTACTCATTCTGTTCCTGATAGTTGGCACAATCAGGGGGCACGAACTGCTATATGCGGAAGCCCACTTCTGCCTTGTGCCAGAAGTGTGCATTGCCTCCATTGCCCCCGATGGGTATAACCCTGGGTGGGTTGGGGGGGAGGTCCTAAGGTCCTTTGGCGGGTTGGGGTTGCCAAAGTGGGTGGGGGGAGGGGGGCCTGGTCTCATTTTCTACATCAGAGTATATTCTGCAGATGCTATTCACCCAACTGCACTGATTGTGTCACTATGTAAATGTGCTGTGACGCTAGACGACGCTGGTTCGCGATCTACCAAGAGCCTCTGTGATGGTGGGTGAGAGCTATACTTGTGTCACCTGGAATGTACTTGGCCTCAACACACCCAGAAAGACTAGGCAGGTGCTCTCTCACCTGGATAGACATGGGGTAAGCATTGCCTTATTGCAGGAGACGCATCTAACTGTACAAACTGAGGGATCCATAGCGCGCAAATGGGCTGGATACAGACTCGCCTCTTCTTATTCTAATTACGCCCGAGGGGTCCTCATCCTTATTAAAAAAGGTATACATTTTACTCCACTGAACTCCTGCACAGATAGAGAGGGTCGCTGGGCAGCAGTGAGAGGGTCGCTGGGCAGCAGTGAGAGGGTCGCTGGGCAGCAGTGAGAGGCACACTGGGTAAGACGGTTGTGACTATCGCCAACATATATGGCCCGAACCAGCGTCGCTGTCTTCTTTGTTTCAGGTGCTGCGTACATGGCCAGAATCGGCCCTAATGATTGGGGGTGACCTGAACACACACTTAGATCCTCGGCTTGACAAATCTGATTTAGCGAGTAGCCGTATGTTAAAGACCGCTGCATGTGTGCGGCAGTTTATGGAGGAGATGGGGTTAGTTGACGCTTGGCGCCTGCGAAACTAAGGGGTTTGGGTAGGCACGCACATTACACCTTCCCACGACACGTGGTCCCGCCTGGACTACTGGCTGGTGGACGGTTCGACCAATGGGTGGGTAACTGAGACCTATACACTCCCCCGGACCCTTTCGGATCATAATCCAGTCATGCTTAAACTGCAGATTCCACACACTGTGCGCCCCCCCTACACATGGCGGTTTCGAGCAGACGCTCTGCTGGATCCCGTCTTTGCTGATACAGTCCATAAAGCTATAGTACAGTATTTTGACCTGAACGAGGGCACGGTGGATAGTGCAGCCACCCTCTGGGAAGTGTTTAAGGCCAATATACGGGGTGTATGTATAGGCACAACAGCAGGCATATTACGTGACCTGAGGGGGCAAGTACGTAGTGTTGAAACCAAGCTGCGCGACCTGGAAACTTCATATGACACTATTCCTTCACTGGACACAATGGCACGCATTAGGGACTACACTGAGGAACATAAATCTCTGGCGGAGGCAGAAATGAGGTATGTCTCCAAACGGTTTGTGGCTAGAGCGTACGGAGAAGGTGGCAGACCGGGCAGAGTACTGGCTAGTCGTTTGCGTGAGCGTGTAAATGCCCATCCTATAGAACACATAGTAGATGACCATGGCACTAGTCATTACACATCCGACGCTATACTGGGATTTGTTCCAAGCATTTTACGGACAGCTCTACACGTCTCGCGGCGACGTGTCTGACTCTGTTATAGATGACTACCTGCAGGACACTGCCTGTGCTTGGCTGTCGGGCGCCCATAGGAAATATCTTAGCATCCCTATTGATGAGGCCGACATCAAAGAGGCGATACTCTCACTGCCGAATAAGAAAGCTCTCGGTCCGGGTGGACTGACAGCTGAATTTTATAAACGTTATGCTGATCTCCTGGCGCCCCACATTCTGGCCATGTACGCGAAGGCGCATGAGCTGGGCTATCTTCCTCCGTCTTTGCGTCCAGCGCTCATTATCACTTTACTGAAAAAAGATAAGCCCCCCACCAGGTGTGAGTCCTATTGGCTCCTATCCCTGATAAATATTGATGCCAAGATTCTTGCTAAAATTCTTGCTACTAAACTCCAACCATTGATGCCAATGCTCGTCCTACCTGACCAATCGGGCTTTATTCCTGATCGTTCCACATCTTGGAACCTCCATACGATTTTTGCAATGTTCCATGTTCTCAACCCAGATCTACAAGCTGTGGCCGTGTTACTTGATGCGGCCTAAGCCTTTGACTCTATCGAATGGCGGTATATATTTTTTATTCTGCGCAGGATGGGGTTCCCCCCTGTCTTTGTCCGATGGATACAGATTCTGTACACTGATGCCTCGGCAAGGGTGAGGGTCGGTGGTTTCACCTCTGATCCATTGGCGATACAGCGTGGTACTAGGCAGGGGTGTCCTCTCTCCCCGTTCCTCTTTGCCATTGTACTAGAACCACTGATGTGTAGAATCCGGCAGCAGCACAGGGAAGCCGCGCTCAACTTTAGTAACAGACCGGTGGGTATCTCTGCTTATGCAGATGATATGGTTGTGTATGTTTGAGAACCACATACCCACCTAACGCGAATCATCCGCGAATATATCCGCTTTGGCCTTCTCTCCGGATTGTGTATCAACTGGGATAAGTCGGTTGTAATCCCTCTCACACTGGCCACTACTGCTCCTACGCTGGAATACCCGCTGCTGTGGACTGTGGATCCCGTGAAATACCTTGGGGTCTGGGTTCATAGAGACCCAGAGACTGTCATTCATGAGAATTATGGAAGGGCCTATGCTGACCTGGTACAGCAGGTGGATAAATGGGTGGCTCTGCCTCTGTCATTGGCGGATCGCATTGCGGTCATTAAAATGGTGATACTCCCCAAGTTTTTATAGGTATTTTGTAACATCCCTATTCGTCTGAATAAGCACTTTTTCACCACGTTGCAGACTCAGTTACTCCGCCTGGTGTAGGGGACGAAGCCTCCGCGTATCAGCTGGGCAACCCTAACATTGCCGTTTGACAAAGGGGGGTTCTGCGCTCCAGATTTTTACATTTATTATTTGTGTGGACTAGCTCACTTCGCGTTCTTTTGGTACAGACCACATGGCTTTGTCCCGCACGTAGCGGTGGAGGAGGGGGATGCAGGAGATATTCCTTTGCAGAATATACTAACGCACACGCAAAGACACATGCCTAGGACGGAGATCAATACGATTGCCGCCACGTGCTCAGCTTGGCAGGCGATTGGTAGACTGACGGACCGATTACCTTTATATGCGCCGAACATGTGCATCGCGGGCCACGGCGCCATTTCCGTGGCACAAGAGCGTGGCTCAATGCCGCTGCTCACTGAAGCTGGCATCTCCGTACTAGGTGACTTATTCAGTGATGGGACGTATATCTCCGGAGAAGATCTGCACTATATTTCCAATGCTTCACCCCTGTTCGCATACACATGTTATCGATTACGTCGGGCTGTGAGGGACCACTATCCTAGCTTTCCATGCGAGCCTCTCACCTCCAAGTCGCTGCAACTAGGGATTACTGCTGCCACTAGGAAGCATCTGCTCACTAGATTATACCAAGTAGTGTTTTCGGAATTGGTCCTTCCGGAAGACCGTAGCTTAGCTAGATGGAACAATGCTCTGGGCACACAACTGGCGGAGGACACATGGGTTCAAATTTGCTCGCTCACGGGTAGGCTATCACCCAATAGCAACCTACCCATTATACACCTGAAGTTCATACAACAGACATATCACACTCCGACTAAGCTTCATCGAATAGGTTATAGGGACACTGACTGTTGCAGGAGATGTGGACGGGCTGGTGCCGACTTCATACATTTATCATGGCACTGTCACGCTGTTCACTCCTACTGGGTAGATGTCCTGCAAAAATTGGATACCATGACCGGCCTCACTCTGGATTGTACACCGCTTCTGTTTCTGCTGGGACACGTACCAGAGGCCAAAGGGTTGCTGGGCCGCTTTGTGAGAGTGGCTTTGCTGCTAGCGAAGAGGAGGGTGTTATTCACATGGGATTGCAAGCGCTACCCCAGGGCGTCCCAGTGGCTTAAAGACTTGGTATACTGCCAGGAGCAGCTAAACACATATTCAGAAGAACTCCCCAGGAGCTCGAGCCCTAAAGATATATGGGGTCAGCTCAGAGACTATCTGATGGCGAGTTGTGACCGCGAAGAGGACAATGTGGAGGAGGAGCTGGGCAATGCGGTTCTGGCCCAGTAGGCTCTAGACACCACGGATATCGATTCTGGAGGTTCCGCCTGCGATCGTAGCCTTGTACATCTTAAGTACTTTGCATGAGTGATGTATGTTATTTTTACAACATGTCTTAATTTGCAGAATGTGAAGACCGGGATGTTAGGGTTTGACTGTTCAGTTGCAGTTTAATGTTCTATAAAAATGACACTATCTGGTAAAAAAAAAAAAAAAAAAAAAGTTAAAGCCACTTGCTTTGCTAATGGTATTGTGTAGCAAAGTAAATGGCTTTAACGTAATGAAAGGCGAGACCTATTGCATTTTTAATGCTCGTTTCCCTAGTGGTACTCTAAAAGGCTTACAAACGCCGCAATGAGCCTTAAAAAACAAAAAAGCATTGCCAAAGCCAATAGGTCTAGGTCTGGCATTTTGTTAGGGAGAATATTTTGGTAACTGTGTGTTATATTCAATGCTGTCCTAGGAATTAAGCCCCACAATGAATCACCCAGGGCAGTAGTAGTGCTTCTTTGCTGATCAAACTCATTAGTAGGGTACGTTCTACCCTCAAAAACGAGTGTCATAAAAATCAGTCAGAAGATTAAGCATGTGTTAGAAATGGTTAACTTAATAGGCAAACACAGCAAAATATTGCATAGGGGCTACTTTTGGCAAGCGAGTATTTTTTCTGCATCTTTAAGCATGTCCACGTACATACTTCTGAACAACAAAGCAGCACACCCAGGAATTTATAACAGTAAAATCAAAACGAATGAATGGGCAAGGTCGATTAGTGGATAGCAGAGTGAAGTGAGGTTTAAGATGCCTAAACAGAAAGCACTAAAGCAACATACAAAAATGCACCAAACAGCATAAAATTAACCTCATTTTCTAACTTCATTCAAACATTTTTTTTTTTTTAAATCATCTTCAAAATCAAAAGGTAACTCAAATTGAACAACGTAACCATCTTCAAAAAGCCTTGGGTTTGGTGCAGAAATCCTCCAGGCATAGACAAAGCACGAAAAACACAGGTAAGCCTGGCGCTGATCTCATACTAACTTTCCCTGTATTTCCTATTCTACTTTTTGAAGAACTGAAAACATGATCAATTTAAACTGAAACTGAATATAGCGAGACCTAAATAAATGCAGTTAGTCACACAATACAAAGGCTTCCATGCTTACAATAAAATCATCACTACTGATTCCCCATTACCTTCCAAAAGAACTAAGAAATACGCCCAAACTCTTCCGATGGATTAAAAAAATTATTCTACTGAGAGTTACACCCCCAGTTGGTAATCTAGGACCCAATACATCGCAGATCGGACTCCTGGAATCGAGAAGGGGCAGCGAAAACCAGGTCAGAGAAAATCCCAACCTTCAATAGACATGGAGACACCGCATCCCTGCCTTGAAAATGCAAGACTGGTTTAGCCTTATATCCGTAAGAGGTCAGTAAAATGGAGTACAAAATTGGGTAATATAAAACACATATTTGCAGCACACAGAAGCGCGAAATAAAAAGCTGTATAAAAAATAGTTACTCGGACTATTGCAGCAAAATACATCAAGAAGAGCACACCGAAATGAACGAAAGTGAGCAACGTAAAGTGTGAATTAGGTCCGAAACATGTCCCTTCCACTAACTGAAAACAATCAAGTAGCCCACCCCACTACCTCGGTCCAGTTCATATATTAGACTGCCATTACATTACCCCATGCTAAAAACGTGTATTTGCCCCACCATATTCCGGAAACTCACTGTAGACTCACATTTAACATCCGTACTCTCTCGTACTGGCCCGGCTGAAAGTCAGTCTCACAAAAGAGTTGCCTCTCGTCTCACACCACAGACAAGGGACTCTGAGGACAAGACAGACAAATACTCTGCTTTAAAGGGCTCGTGCCTGTGGAATTGTAAACAAAACCCAAACACCAGGCTTAGGCCGTCTCTAGGTTACTCCACCCCCAGAGACGGTCCTGGAAATATTGGGCGTGACGGATCGTCATGACGTCGCACAATCCGCTTTCGTACAACAGAGGCTCAGCGTAGCTGTTTCCAGTCCTGGGGCTTCGGGTTCGCGACGTTACAAAGAGACAGGTACCATACGGTGTGAATTTGGAAAAGGAGAGTGCATTCCTAGGATACCACAAACCGTGAACACACAAGAAAGGCAGCGTTATGACGGAAGACTGTTGTGCAGAGAGGGCTAGGAGCGGCCCAAGACAAAACCAGCAAAAGCACGGCGCACCCTTTATTTGTAGTAGTAAATGCATCCCACACACAAGTTAAACAAAAAAGTGCTGACAGTAAATATTACACCCACCGGCTCTCGCCAATTGCCGACTTTTTTTTCTCAATATTTGATGCTTTTAGTAAGCAGTGCAGCATGCAGCGCTGCCTATTAAAAGCATAAAATATTGAAAAGTACAGTTTGAGGAGCCAGAAAAAAAAAAGTCAGCCTGGAGCGCGCCTTGGAAGAGACGCGAGAGGGCAGGAGCGTGACGCCGTGAGCGTGCACGTTGGCGTTCTCTGCGGCTCGCGCGTTCATAGACCGGTGTCTGCTCGTACACCAGTGTGTATCACTTGGGGAGGCAACACAGCAACAATAAGGCTCGCTAGCGGCAGCGCTTCGTGCTGCAACGCCAGGCGAGCCCTAAAAATGACTTAGGGTACACTCTTCCCGGATCTGCGCTTGCTGGCGCGGCAAAAAGAAGAACTGACGTCAGTGCGCGAGGGCGGAGTCTAAGTACTCCAGTGACGTCATTCCGGCGATCACAACGACGGACGCGGAGCCGCAAGGCGAAGCCTACCGACACGCAAGAGTACTGCTGACCAAAACTTTCCGGATCCAGTCTGACGCCTGCAGATATTCTAGGGTAAGGAATCTAACACTAACGTATTTCTTTCAGATTCTGCTGGTAGGCCCTCCATCGGCTTTGCCTGGTGCCTGGGTCCTGCCCTCCCTGAGTCTGCTGGTGGCCTGGCGGAAAGTGGAGACACTTGGGTTCGGGCCTGGCCCACTTGGGCCTGCTGCACTGTGGAGTGTGGGCCCCACTAGCGTACTTTGCCGCTAGGGGAGACCAGCTGTAAATATAGCACAGCGAGTCAGCGCACTCCACCCTCTTTACTCCAACGACGTCATTCCGGCGATCACAACGCATACGACGGACGCGGAGCCGCAGCTGAAACCTGCCGACGAGCAGGGGTACTGCTGAAGAAAACTTTCCAGATCCAGTCTCACGCCTGGGGATTAATCTAAGGTAAGGAATCTAACCAACGTGTTTCTTTCAGATTATAATGGAGCAGATACAGAACTCCCAAGCCACCCCTCAAGGGCAAGCACCAACTACATTCTCAGCTCATCCTAGGACGTTTACCAACACACACGAAATGCTGCAGCTCGCCCTGCGGTTGCCACAGCATTCCCTTTGAAGGTTGCAGTGGGAGGGTTTGGGATGAATACAGGATTTTGGGTAAAATTGACATTTTAAGCGGCCACCCTTCCTACCCAAGAAGGAGGATAAAGCCACCAATACGCTAAGTCCGCTTTCACCCTGTGCTGCAAATCGCGATAATTCAAGGCCGTCACCTCCGCTATAGTCTGGCGACCTGCAGGGCCAAGAATGAGATGGACCACTAGGCCCACAGAATGGAGAACGCCCGGGAGAGACCCTCCTGAGTCTCAGGAGCAACAGTGAGGTCCAGGGCCTGAGATTTGAAGATTTTTATGTGAAACCCCGAGACTGCCGCAAACTACTGTGCCTCCTCTTAAACGCTTGGATCATCCATCCAGGGTCGTCCAACTAGTTCCCTACAAAAAATCTTACCAAAAGCTTCTGGGAAATCAACCTTGTATACTCCAATCGGAGTTTCCAAACTGGCCTGCCGTAAGGTGAGTTACCTTGGACCCCGCCAAGTAGCTATTAATTTCCGACACAAAAGGATCTTGTGACGCGTACTGGGCTGCAGAATATAACCCAAACATCTCCGCTTTATGATAATTTCCCGTGGCTAGGATGCACTCCGTTTAAAGAGATTCCACTATGGTGGCCTCTCTCTGTCCCTTGAGTTTATTTACATTTAAACTCTGCACCTGTTGCACCAAACATAGAAAGTATGCTTGAGATGCAGGAGTGCTTATTCTGCATAATCAAGTTCTAAATGCGCTAGTTGTTTCTTGGCTGCCTCTAGTTGTCTCCATGCCCTAGGCGGCCATGTGTGATGGTGAATGCGCCTGCTGCTGAAGCTGGGAGAGCTTTTCCTGCCTTATCCTGCTGTAGGCAGCCAAAATGGCCGCCATTGATATGGTTAAATGTTAACCATCGCAACCTATACATTTAATGAACTAAAAAGGGCTTTGAAAGTGAATGAGGCCTGGTGGCACCCAAGGAAAAAAAAAAGTTCGGGAACAAGAAAGTAGGAAGCAGCATTAAGTGAGTATGGTTTAACAGAAAAGAACACAAGTAATAAATCCAAATCTGAAGCCACTGGTCAAATTTGCAAGGGGCTAGTATAAAGGAAACGCTATGGACAACCAAGCCTTGAATGTGTACACCACAACTCCCTTTCAGCTCAGTAGACCCATTGCACAGGTCGTAAAAATCTTCCTCAATAATCAGAATGCAAACACATTTGGGGGAAACCGATGTTCCACTAAAAGGGTTTATTGTTTGACATGGTCTACCAGACAGTTTACTGTAATGAAAACACTATTACAATTTCAATAGAGAAAGTTTCACGGATCCCTTAAGTCCCATAAACTGAAGGCTAAACCACCTAAAATAGACTTTTGCTGCAATGCCCACCAACATTAGAAAGAACTGCAAGAAGACTTGCATCAACCATTAGTACTTACTCTACACAATACATTAAAAGCTTGTTTAGTCTAAGACCCCTCCCACCCGGATTAAGGTTTAGATGTAATCAAACAATTTTTGGCTTTTTGTCCTGACTACTGCTGATTTTCGCTCTTCAGCATCCCTGTTAATGTTACACTTCCAACATTACTCGGTAATGTCACATTCAGAACCCTTTAATAAACAAATTAACCCAGTAAACTTGTTAATTGCCATTAAGAGCAAACGGTGTACTAGTGAGAAACGTGGCGGTGGTGGAAACATAAAAGAAAATTGAATGTGTGATAGATAAAAAAGGACTACTTTTAGAATACGTTTAGCTACAGTTACACAAATGCTAGGGTAAGCTGGGCATAGGAAGTATCAATATACCTTCATGTGTGTCTCAGAAATAACTTGCTTGATTTGTCCTCTGCGCCACTGTTTGAGTACGGGCAGCTCAACAGCACAATACATATCAATATACCACTTTATTTCCTCTGGTTTTGATGTATCATAGACGTCAGACAACTCATCCTGCAAACTACATATAAAAAAAGAATCAATATGAAGTGTATTAAAGAGTACAAATATAAAATGTATAATCTGAAGGAAAAAAATTTATATATATATATATACATTGATGACAATGGAGGAATAAGAAAACAAGTTACTTACCTGTAACTTTGGTTCCCCAGTATTGGTAACTTTCATAGATTCCCATGCTTTGTATCATTCCCCGTCGTCGGAATGGGAGCCTCGGTAAATAAAAAAAATACCATAGTAGTAAGCACAAAGTGAAAAAATTAGGCCTAGGCCTCATCTCATTTTGTAGCTTATCCACCTCTTTTTGTAAAAGAGACCTAATTCTTGCAGTAGCCAATCAGAGTAGCCTCACCCCATAGAACCTTCCTGAGAGAGCCTCAGAGCCTCAGATTTTCGTAGCCGTTGTGAACAGCAACATCATTGGATAATAAGGCTGAGCTTTCCCAGGGAAGGAGGGTGGGCGCATGGGAATCTATGAAAGTTACCAATACTGGGGAACCAAAGTTACAGGTAAGTAACTTATTTTCTTGCCCCAGTATTGGACCTTTCATAGATTCTCATGCTTTGTATCAGAATAGCTAGCAGTAAAGAGAAAAGCATATTTTGTAATATATGTATCTGTAAATGTCATACGTAATCCTGATAAGAAAACAGAACACATTTGCATCACAAAGCAGAACAACAACAAGTAATACAAAATATGCAATATATGAAGGCGGGATAGTAAGGAAAGCTCACCGACTTATTGGAAAAGGTTCCTCAAGACCGCCTGGCCCACTGCCGCATCTTCTTTCACAGAAGAATCCAAGCAGTAGTGGCGAGTGAAGGTGTGGACACTGCTCCATGTCGCCGCTCTACATATGTCCTTGATCGGGACACCGGAGAAGAAAGCCACCGATGAAGCCATTGATCTCGTAGAATGAGCACGAACTGTTCGCTGAAGAGGTTTCCCCGCTTCTCGATGGCAAAACTGGATTGCACTGGATATCCAGCGGGAAATGCAGGGTTTAGAAATTGGACAACCCTTACGTGGAGCACTGTATGAAACAAAAAGCTGGGAAGATTTCCTGAACAGTCTTGTGACCTCCAAAGAGAACTTGAGACATCTGTGAATGTCCAAAGAATGCAGAGCCCTCTCTGCTGGCGTGGAGGGCCGCAGGAAGAAGGACTTTAAGATCACCGGCTCATTCAGATGAAATTCTGAGGGGACTTTAGGAATACATTTAGGATTTGTTCGTAGGATGAGATCATCATTTTTAAATTGTAGAAAAGGTTCCTCAATTGTGAAAGCCTGGAGCTCACTAACCCTTCTAGCCGATGTCAGGGCCAAGAGAAGAGCCAGTTTCCATGAAACAAACTTCATGTCCGCCCTATGAATAGGCTCAAATGGGGCCTTCATTAGATGTGACAGTACAAAGTTAAGATGCCAGGCTGGCGGTGGAGGCCGGACTGGTGGAAAAACCCTGAACAAACCTTTCAGGAATTGTTTAATGATCCTTGCAGACCAAAGGGAAGGACCTGATGATGATTGTCTAAATCTAGACATGGCCGCTAGATGCACAAGTTACTACTTGTGTAACGATATATCTGTAAGAGACATTAGTTAGTGATAGGTTCCTTACCTTAGAATATCCCCAGGCGCCAGACTGGATCCGGAATTTTTTTGCGTAGCAGTACCCTTGCGCGTCGGTAGGCGTCGTCTGCGGCTCCGCGACCGTCGTCGGCGTCCTGGGCGCTGTGATGACGTCGTCGGAGTATTTAGACGCCGCCTCCGCGTGCTGACGTCAGTTCTTAGACACAGCTTTTCCGCGCCAGTAGCGCTGAGCCATGTTAAAAACCAACACTGGTGCCATTGAAACTAGGGCCCTGAAAGGGGGTAACCCTAACCCTAGATATCGGTTCGCAGAGCGGGGAGGATGGGTGGGTCAGTAAGGAATCTATCACTAACTAATGTCTCTTACAGATATATTGTTACACAAGTAGTAACTTGTGCATCTGAAAGAGACACGTTAGTGATAGATTCCTTACCTTAGAATATATACCCCAGCAATACCAACCCCGGTGGTGTGTCTGTGAACCAATAATCACACCAGAAAGTCCTGGAGGACAGAACGGCCAAAGAAGCCATCCCTCCGGACTTGGCTGTCCAGGCAGTAGTGCCTTGCAAACGTGTGCAGTGATGCCCACTTAGCTGCCTGACAGATGTCTTGTAAGGGCACTCCCCGGCCCAGGGCAGTTGTAGTTGCCGTGGCTCTGGTGGAATGAGCCCGTAATCCAACAGGGGGCTCCTTCTTAGCCAAGGAGTAACATGCCTGGATACACAAGATGATCCACCAGGAGATGGTTATCTTGTGCACTGCTTTCCCCTTCTTAGCGCCCACGTAACCAACATAGAGTTGGTCATCCACCCGGAACTGGCGTGTGCGATCCAAATAGAATGAGAGCGCACGTTTTGGTTCTAGACGGTGGAGCCGCTCTTCCTCTTTAGAGGGATGCGGTGGCGGAAAGAAGGTTGGCAAGGTGATAGACTGCCCGATGTGGAAGGCTGTGACAACCTTGGGCAGGAAAGATGGCTTAGTACGCAACACAACCTTGTCCGGATGGACAGAAAGGAAAGGTGGATTACAAGAAAGGGCCTGGAGCTCACTCACTCTCCTGGCAGAGGTGATGGCAACCAGGAAAGCAGTCTTCAGAGTAAGAAGGCGGAGAGGACAGTTGTGAAGTGGCTCAAAGGGAGCGCACATCAGGAAGGTAAGAACAAGGTTCAAGTCCCACTGGGGCATCACACACGGAACAGGAGGAAACGTGTGTGTGATGCCCTTTAGAAATCTTTTTTTTATGGCACAAATCTGTTCCACCTGCAGGCGTATACCGACTTCGTGGAGGGACGCCTGGCTGCCAGAATGACATTACAGACTTCAGGAGGCAAGTCAAATGGCCTCAACTGTTGCCGCTCAATCTCCAAGCATGGAGGTGGAGACTGGACAGGTTCGGGTGGAGGACCGTCCCCTGCTGCTGCGACAGAAGGTCCTCCTGAAGAGGCAGACGAATCGGGGGATCGACTGACATACTGAGTAGCTCTGGATACCAGTACCTTCGTGCCCAGTCCGGAGCCACAAGGATGACTTGTGCCCGGTCGCGCTTGATCTTCTTCAGCACTCTGGGCAGAAGTGGTATAGGCGGAAAGGCGTATAACAGACCGCAACTCCACACGCGACGAAAAGCGTCGCCGAGCGAGTGCCGCCTTGGAAATTCCAACGCGCAGAACTGATGACATTGCGCGTTCTCTTCGGTGGCAATTAGATCTAACCAAGGCTCTCCCCATTGCTGAAAGAGGCCTTGCGCCACGTCCGAGTTCAGACGCCATTCGTGATCCATCATGCACCGACGGCTGAGTTCGTCCGCCCTGGCGTTCAGAGAACCTGCCAGGTGTTGAACCACAAGGGTCACGCCCTGCTGTTCCAGCCACTGCCAGAGGCGCAGAGCCTCCTGGCAAAGGGTTCACAACCCCACCCCGCCTTGTTTGTTGCAGTACCACGTGGCGGTGGTGTTGTCCGTGAACACCTACACTACACTCCCCCGGACAGAGGGGAGGAATGCCTTCAGTGCTAGACGAATCGCCTGCAGCTCCAAAAAGTTGATATGGAGCCGGGACTCCGCCGGAGACCAGAGTCCTCTGATCTCCGCCTCTCCCATGTGGCCTCCCCAGCCCTGGAGGGACGCGTCCGTCACAACTACGTGCTCCGGCTGGGGAAGGGAGAGGGACCTGCCACCGACCCAATCGCGGTCCGTGAGCCGCCACTGCAGCTGTCTCGCAGTGCCCTCCGAGATCAGGACGTGGTCGGACAGGTTGCCCTGATGCTGGGCCCACAAACTTCAGGTCCCACTGCAGAGCCCGCATCCGCCACCTGTCATGATGCACCGGTAGGATGCAGGAGGCCATCAGCCCCAGAAGCCGCAGCGTCAACCTGACCGAGACCCGGGATAAAGGCCGAAAGATCGAAATCAGAGCCTGAATATCCCGAACCCGCTGTTCGGGAGGATAAACCCGAAACTGCGCAGAGTCGAGAATCGCTCCGATGAAGAGGAGCTTCTGAGAGGGGCACAGGTGTGACTTTGGCACATTGATGGAGAACCCCAGCTGGTGCAGGAGATCTGCCGTAGTCTGGAGGTGGCTGACGACTGTCTGGGGCGAGCCTGCCTTCAACAGCCAGTCGTCGAGGTAGGGGAAGACAAACCCCTAACCTGCGCAGATGAGCTGCGACCACCGGAATCACCTTCGTGAACACCCGTGGGGCACTGGTAAGGCCGAAGGGGAGCACGGTATACTGAAAGTGCTCGTGGCCAACCGTGAACCGCAGGTAGCGCCGGTGGGCCGGCAGGACGGGAATGTGGAAATAGGCATCCTGCAAGTCCAACGCTACCATCCAGTCTCCTGGGTCCAGGGCAGCTAAGACCTGAGCCAGAGTCAGCATTTTGAACTTCTCCTTCCGGAGGAAGACGTTGACGTTCCGTAGGTCCAAGATAGGGCGTAGGCCCCCTTTGCCCTTCTTGGGTACCAGAAAGTAGTGGGAGTAGCACCACACCCTACTTCAGGCCCAGGAATGCGCGCGATGGCCCCCTAGGCCAGGAGGGCCGTAACTTCCTCCTGCAGAAGTCGCAAATGATCCCCCGATACACGGTGGCTCTGCGGTGGCATGGATGGAGGAGTCGCCTCGAAGAGGAGGGAGTAGCCCCTTCGGACGATCTGCAGCACCCACCTGTCTGAAGTGACGGTGCGCCAGTGGAGGTGGTGATGGCGAACCCTGCCCCCCACTGGCGTCACATGGGCCTGAAAGCACGGACTAGGAGGGTTTTGAGGCGGATGCTGCGGGGGAAGGTGTGGACTGACCTCGCCGTTGACCCCGACCGCCGCCACGGCGGTTTCCACGGCCGCCACCGCGTTGGGTATGACCCTGCGGAGCGTGGCTGGCAGCACGTGTGGGAACACCCCTTCCGTGGCCACGAAAGGAGTGAAAGGCAGCCGATTGCTGGCGCGGGGCTGAGAGGCCCAATGACTTGGCCGTAGCCCTGGAGTCCTTAAAGCGCTCAAGCGCATGGTCTGCCTTGTCGCCAAAAAGGCGACGGCCATCAAACGGCATGTCCATCAGAGTGTTTTGGACATCGGCCGAAAAGTTGGCGGACCTCAACCATGCGTGACGTCTGACCGCCACTGTCGTTGCCAGCGCTCTACCTAGTGAGTCGGTGGTATCCAGCCCACACCGGATAGAATATTTGGCTGCATCCCTGCCCTCCACAAGGGCTTGGCAGAGTTTGGCCCATACCTCCAACGGACACTCTGGCAGCACTTCCGCAAACGTATCCCACAGAGAGTGGGTGTAGCGGCCCAAGAGGCAGGCGGTGTTGGAAGACCGCAGTCCCAGACTAACGAAGGTGAAGATCTTTTTACCGAACTGCTCGTACCTCTTGGATTCCCTGTCCGGCGGAGCCGATGGGAATGCGGTCTGGGAATTGGAGGCCTGGATGACCAGGCTCTCGGGGGTGGGGTGGGTGGACAGGAAACATGGGTCGCCCGGAGCCGGGCGGTGGCGTCTGGCCACGTTCCTATCTACGGGTGAACCCGTAGCGGGCTTGGACCAAGTGCCCAAAAGAACGTCGGTTAAGGCCTCGTTAAAAGGCAGCAGAGGCTCGGCTGAGCATGACTGCGGCTTAAGGACCTCAGTGAGGAGGTTAGTCCTCACGGCCGCGACGGGGAGCTCAAGGCCTTGGCCGCCCTCATCAACACCACACTATAGGTTGCCCCCTTCTCCGTAGCCACGCTAGGAGGTGAGACAAAGCCAGTGTCTGGCGAAGTGTCAATACCACTGGCGTCCCCAAGGTCACCTGCCCAGTCCTCATGAGACTGGCATTCACGTGCCAGAGGGTCCTCAGACCCCTCCCAATCCTCCTAATCACCCATCTCCTGGTATTCAGGGTAAGAATAGGATGGGTCCGGTTCATGGAAAGTAAACTCTCTGAACGGCGTCTGAAGCGGCGCCGAGCGCAGCCGCTTCGACGCCGGAACCGGGTCGAGGGAGGTCTCGGGACGGCACGGGGGGTGACACCTGTGGGGCCGGCGTCGGGGAGGTCGTTAAATCCACCGGCGACGACCCGGATCCGGAGCCGAAGCCCCCGACCCGCTAGGGCCCCCAGACGGGTCCGCTGGGCCCGAAGGCGCAGCAGAGCCCGTCGGAGGAGAGAGAGTCCTCATGGCCATGAGGAACCGCTCGATCTCCTCCGGCGTCGCGTGAGGCCCAGGGACCGGAGGGTATGGGGCCGGACACGGCGCCTGCGACGGAGCCGCGTGGGCTGTGTCACTTGAACCCCCGGCTGCGTCGCGCGAGCGTCGGGGGGAGTAAGAAGAGCGATGACGTCTCTTCGACTTCTTGTGCTTACCGGACGACTTGGACCCGGAGGAGTGACGTCGACTCCCGGAGCTATGATGGCTCCGCTCCCGCAACCGGTCCCTCGACCTCCGGCCGGACCGGGACCTCTCTTGGCGCGGGACCGACTGTCGGAGCTCGAGCCGCTTACACTCCGCTCCCGTCTAGCTTTAGTAGTCAGGGTTTCGGCAGTCGGAACAGGCCTTGTCGTCGTGGTTGACGCCGAGACAGTAGAGACACCAACGGTGAGGGTCGGTGACCGACATCAGTCAGTCGCAATCCTCACAGGGCTTGAAACCTGGCATCCCTACCGGCACCGTTCGGAGTCGAAGACTTCGAAAGGAAAGATCAAAAAGATCAAAAAGTTATAGTCAAAAAGTGACTAAGGTACCACTTTTTCCGGATCTGCGCTGCTGGCGCACAAAAAAGAAGAACTGACGTCAGCACGCAGAGGCGGCGTCTAAGTACTCTGACGACGTCATCACGGCGCCGACGACGGACGCGGAGCCGCAGACGACGCCACCCGACGTGCAAGGATACTGCTACGCAAAAAATTTCCGGATCCAGTCTGACGCCTGGGGATATTCTAAGGTAAGGAATCTATCACTAACGTGTCTCTTTCAGATGTATTTTTATAGAAGAATGAGCCAATCCAGATTTTGCAAGAGAAAGGATGTAAGGCAAGAGTTGGTGTGTTGCAGAAGTATATGGATGTAGACCTTGTCTCTGACACCAAAGGCAGAATCTCTTCCACTTTGCCCGATAGGTCTTATTCGTACTAGGCGCTCGGGCCTGAGCCAAAATGTTTTTGCATTCTCCTGCAAGATTTAAACCCTGGAACTCAGGAGCCACGCTGTCAATTGAAGTGACTTCAGGTCTGGATGCAGAACCTGCCCATGAGCCATTGTTAACAGTGATGGAACAGGACGCAGGAGAATCGGTTGATCTTGGGAGAGAAGAAGAAGCTCTGTGTACCAAAACTGCCTGTGCCATGCTGGTGCAATCAGAATCATTCTGCACGGCTCCGCCTTGAGCTTGCGGATCAGTCTCGGGATTAGCAGAATAGGAGGAAAGGCGTAAACAAATGCGCCGTACCAGGCAATCAAAAGCGCATTCCCCAAGGATCCCTGATGGTGAAGCCTGCTTGCGTAGGACTGGCATTTGGCGTTCTGAGGAGTCGCAAACAGATCGATGGTTGGGGTCCCCCAACGATGAAACAGTTCGTTCAGAATGGTCTGATCCAGTTCCCATTCGTGGCTGATATTCCTTTGGCGACTCAAAGCGTCTGCTGTGGCATTGAGTGTGCCCGCCAGATGTTCCGCTGATAGAGTGATATTGTGTTGGATCACCCAATTCCAAAGCCTCTGTGCTTCCTTCGACAGGGTGCAAGATCTCGTTCCGCCCTGCTTGTTTATGTAGGGCATGGCCGTGGTGTTGTCTGTACGAACCAGCACGGCACGGTTGCGGATCCTTGGAAGGAAAGCCTGTAAGGCTAGACGAATGGCCATAAGTTCCAGCAGATTGATGTGGAACTTGACTTGGACTGAGCTCCAATGACCACTGACTTTCAGTTCTTGGAGAACCGCTCCCCACCCCTCCATGGAAGCATCTGTTGTCAATACCATGGGCGATGGTGGAAGTTGGAATGGTAAACCTACTGAAAGATTGTCTTTTAGCAACCACCAGCTGCCTGCTGTAGGAGAGTAGGGTCTGCAAACCTATGATCACCCAGATTTTTGCTTTTTGCTGCACTGGTTTACGACTTTCCCTGGCTGTGGGCCTGCTAATCAGACCCACAGCCTAGCTGTTCTCTCTATCCAAATTGTACTCAGGTACTGAATTGGCACTGGGCCCTCTCCAAGTCCCTGTACCCAGGGCTGAGGTGTACCCAGAAGTCTCCCAGGGGCTGAAGCATGTATTATGCCACCCCTGGGCTGACTAACTAAACTGACACAACTGGCTGCACGACAGCTGGGGCAAGGTGGTGTACTCACCCCTTGCTTTAGATATAGTATACCTATATCTAACCCTAAAATGGACACACAGATCTCCTATCAGTCACTCCTATGGCAGGCCTTAACAATCCTGAAGGCAGAGTGCTTGGAATCGTGTGAGATGGTGCTCTGGCATGAGCTGAGCCTGTCTGCGGCTTTCGGGATCCATCCCTTAGCCGTTTCCATGATATCGCATACCATATACTCTTAAGTGCATTATAATCCTCGCGGTTATATGCCAACTCTGGTATCGCTTTATCAAAACATGTCGAGTAAGGTGTCATACGAATTGGAATACTAACCCCTCGCCAATTCTGGCGACGGGGTTAGCATTCCACCCTTCTAGAGGGACACGACATGTATGTAACCCCTAACCCCGGTTAAAGTCAGACAGAGCCTTAGCATCCACAAAATGGATGCTGCCACCGAGACACAAGTCTGCCCTCCTGCTGCTGGGAGTCCTCCCAGAGCAGGAGATAAGGACAAAGGGTTTCCTGCCAGGGGCGGTGCCAGCACCGTCCCAGACAGGATTTTGTGTATTGTAGGTAGGCAGGGCTTCAGAGGAAGGTGACTGCACGTGGCACCCCGGTGCTCACTGTGCATAGGCTGGCTTGAACCAGTTCCAGGGACACTCCAGACCCTGTGCTGGGGAAAAGCCCGCCAAGGAAGTGGGTGTAACCACCCCCCTCCTGGTCCCACCCCTAGGGCAGGACTTAGTCGCGTGCCAGCCCCCTTTTCCCAGATAAAGGTAGGAGCAGGCCCCCTTCCAAATTAGATCATCTTTGAATCCTGAAACTACTTTCTACGAAAGGAACTCAAGACTTCTTCCTAAGATTTCTCCCTTGTGGCTAAGGAGTAGTCACCCTGCATCCGCAGGCACCATCGCAAGAACACTGCGGTCTGCTGCAAGTCCTTCCTCCGGAATCCGACTGCCCAGCTCGACGAGAACCGGCTTCCCTGGCACCTCTGACCTCTACCCACCTCTACAGCCCAGCTGAGAACCGTGGGTGCGACGGGACCTCGAGGGACCGGCCATCTGCAAGACTGCACGACTTCTGCACAACAAGCCCGCCGAGTAATTTCCTGGTGAGTGCTTTGGGGTCCGAGAAGCCCCGACCCTGAGCAGCTCCAGCACCGAAGTGCAGCCTCCCAGCATCTCCACGATCTGCGTGGGGCCCTTCTGCTTTTTGCTGCTCACCGCGTTGTTTGGCTACTAGCCCGCTGGCTTGTGGCCTTCTGAACGACGCCCGACGACATCACTGCGGCTGGTCTGGTTGCTCCAGACTGGCCCTTGCTCCCTTCCCGAAGAGGAGCACCCCGGACCCTCCTGGTCCACTCCAGACGCCATTTTGAGTCCACCGCGTGGGCTTGAATTAGCCAAGGCTTGTTGCCCAATCCCGGGTAACTTCGACGCCGACAGCTTCATCCATCGTGGGACAGCTCCCTCTCCATCCTGGTCGCCGACAACGCCTCCTGGTCCGTGAGATCTGCAGAGCCAGCGTCGCCCACTCACCTAGTCGAGGTGACTACCCTCCGGTGCCCTCCTGGTGCCCACTGACTACTGGCTAGTAGTCACAAACTTGGTCCCCTCTGCTTTCAGGTGTCATCCATCTTCCAGATCCAGGCTTGGATCAACTCGAACTATCTTCACTGGTCGCCTGCCAGCATCTTTTCTTCCAGGCTCCTGGTCCGGCAACGAGGATTCCCGACGTCTTTTGAGACCTATGCAGCTGCAGCCCCTGGGCTAGGTAACTTCGGCATTTCGGTGCCCCAGCATAGCCTCACTATCCAAGGGTCAGGATCCACTGTCGTTTTCTCCCTACCAGGTCGGGTTCGCCCGTGAACACTAACTTTAGCGTTACTAGCTTCCATAGACTTTGTCCCGCATCCCGCGTGAGAGTGCACACTCTGCACCCGAGTCCCCTAGGCCTCCTAGAAGTAACCTAACGATTCCATAGTCAAGTCCTAGCAATTCCAAAGCCTATTAGTACTGTACTTACCTGCTAGTAATTTCGCATTCCACTTTTAAAGTATATGGTTTTTCGTGCCCCTCGGGCATTTGTGTATACCGTGCTAACTTAAGTATTTTCGTAAGAGTTTTGTTGTGTGCTTAGCACCCTGTCCTCATAAAGAGTACAGGGTTGTTGTGATTCTAATAAATACACTGTTTATTTTCATAACACTTGTGTGGTGTCCTTTCACTGGGTGTTCAAGGGGTAATGTGATGGTAAAACAGCTGGCTTAACATGCCCTCTAGAGTCTTAGCCTTAGACTGCTCGTATCCATGCTACTAGGATAGCTGGTCTATAAGGTTGACTTACAACCAATCATCAATAAGGGTTGTTTGGACTGATATATAGTGATCACTAGAATAGTGAACACTGCACATCAGGCCAACTTCTCACACCTGCCTTTCGCATTCCCGGAGTAATGACTTGTCGTCGAAGGAGCCTGTCACCTGACGCCATTGTTTGTCCAACTGTTCCTGCAGTGGACGCATCCGCAGCCTGCAGTGTGGTATTAATGGTATGCAGGATGAGATCGATCCGAGAAGCGATTTGTATTGGCGAACTGACAGAAACTTCTGTGTCTGTAGGAGGCGAGCTGAGAGAATCAGTTTGGACTGGCTCTCTTCCGAAGGAAAAGCCAGGCAGCACTCCGTGTCTAGGATTGCACCTAAAAACCTCGCTGTCTCGGAGGGGCGCAAAATCGATTTTTCCTTGTTGTCCCGAAGGCCCAGCTGTTCGAACAGTTGACTGCAGCTCGTGACAGCCCGGGACGCCTCCTGGAACGAAGGAGCCTTTACCAGCCAATCGTCCAGATATGGGAAGACTTCGAAAGACTGCCTCCTGAGAAAAGCTGCCACAGGAGCCAGCACCTCTGTAAAGATCCGCGGCGCGGACCAGAGACCAAAAGGCAGTACTCTGAACTGAAAATGGCTCTTGCCTACTGTAAATCGAAGATATTGCCTGTGAGCTGGATGAATGGGCACATGTGTGAGAAGTTGGCCTGATATATAATGTTCACTATTCTAGTGAGCACTCTGTATCAGTCCAAACAACCCTTATTGACGATTGGTTGTAAGTCAACCTTATAGACCAGCTATCCTAGTAGCATGGATACGAGCAGTCTAAGGCTAAGACTCTAGAGGGCGTGTTAAGCCGGCTGTTTTACCATCACATTACCCCTTGAACACCAAGTGAAAGGACACCACACAAGTTGTTATCAAAAATAAAGTGTATTTATTTATAACAAGACTACCCTGGCTCTTTATGAGACAGGGAGCTAAGCACACAACAAAACTCTTAAAGAAACACTGAAAGTCGCACAATTTACACAAATGCCCGAGGGGCACGAAAAACCATATCCACAAGAAGTGGAATGCGAAGTTACTAGCAGGTAAGTAATACTTTTCTAGACTGTAGAAACGCTAGGCCCACAATGCTGAACCCTTAGATTAGAAGCAGGAGGCCTAGGGACGCCGTGTGCAGAGTGGGAACTCTCACGCGTAATGCGGGAACAAGTCTATGGATACTAGTACTTCACAAAGTTACTGTTCTCGGGCGAACCCGACTAGGTGGGTCGAAAACAAAGGTGGATCCGAACACTTAGGGTGTTGGACTATGCTGGAGCACCGGAGTACTCAGTTTACCTAGCCCAGGGGCTGCGGCTGCATAGGGTTCAAGTTGCGTCGGAAACCCTCGTTGAAGATCCAGGAGCCTGAATAAAGAAGTTGCTGGCAGGCGGCCAGTGAAGGAGTTCGTGGTGATCCAAGCCTGGATCAGGGAAGAAGAAACCTGTAAGCAGAGGGGACCAAGTTCTGAATCACTAGCCAGTGATTTAGGTGGGCACCAGGATGGCACCGGACGAAGTCACCTCAGCCAGGTGAGTGGGCGCTGCTGGGCTCTGCAGTCTCTCGGACCAGGAGGCGTTGTCGGCGACCAGGATGGAGGTGCGAGCTGTCCCACGAAGGTACTTGCTGTCGACGTCGCTGGACCCAGGATTGGGGCAACAAGTCTTGACAAATGCAAGGCCCACGCGGTGGACCTAAAATGGCGTCTTGAGTGGACCAGGAGGGTCCAGGGTGCTCCTCTTTTGGATGGGAGCAAGGGCTAGTCTGGAGCAACCAGACCAGCAGTGTTTGTCGTCGTGGAGCGTCGTGAGAGGGCCACTAGCCAACGGGCAAGCAACCTGGACAACGCGGTTAGCAGCAAAGAGCAGAAGGGCCCCACGCAGATCTCGTGGATGCAGGGGGGCTGAACTTCGGTGCTGGAGCTGCTCAGGGTCGGGGCTTCTCTTACCCCAAAGCACTCGGTCGAGGGTCACTCGGTGGTCGTGCTGGACAAGCGTCGTGCAGTTCTGAAGATGGCCGGTCCCTCGAGGTCTCGTCGCACCCACGGATCACAGCTGGGCTGATGATGTAGGTTGAGGTCAGAGGTGCCAGGGAAGCCGGTTCTCGTCGTGCTGGAGCAGTCTTGACCCGGAGGAGAGACTGGCAACAAACCGCGATGCTTGGTTGGTGCCTGCTGCTGCAGGGTGACTACTCCTTAGTCACAAGGGAGAAATCTTGAGAAGAAGTCGAGAGTTCCTTTCGTGGAAAGTAGTTTCAGGATTCAAAGATGATCTGATTTGGAAGGGGGCCAGTTCCTACCTTTATCCTGCAAAAAGGGGCTGGCACGCGACTAAGTCCTGCCCTATGGGTGGGACTAGGAGGGGGGTGGTTACACCCCTCTCCTTTGGCGGGCTTTCCCCAGATCAGGGGCTGGAGTGCCCCTGGAACTGGTTCAAGCCGGCCTATGCACAGTGAGCACCGGGGTGCCACTTGCAGTCACCTTCCTCTAAAGCCCTGCCTACCTAGAATACACAAAATCCTGTCTGGGACGGTGCTGGCACCGCCCCTGGCAGGAAACCCTTTGTCCTTGCCTCCTGGACTGGGAGGACTCCCAGCAGCAGGAGGGCAGACTTGTGTCTCGGTGGCAGCATCCATTTTGTGGAGCTAAGGCTCTGTTTGACTTTAACCGGGGTTACAGGTTACATACATGTCGTGTCCCTCTAGAAGGGTGGAATGCTAACCCCGTCGCCAGAATTGGCGAGGGGTTAGTATTCCAATTCGTATGACACCTTACTCGACATGTTTTGATAAAGCGATACCAGAGTTGGCATATAACCGCGAGGATTATAATGCACTTAAGAGTATATGGTATGCGATATCATGGAAACGGCTAAGGGATGGATCCCGAAAGCCGCAGACAGGCTCAGCTCATGCCAGAGCACTATCACACACGATTCCAAGCACTCTGCCTTCAGGATTGTCAAGGCCTGCCATAGGAGTGACTGATAGGAGATCTGTGTGTCCATTTTAGGGTTAGATATAGGTATACTATATCTAAAGCAAAGGGTGATTACACCACCTTGCCCCAGCTGTCGTGCAGCCAGTTGTGTCAGATTTGGATGGCCAGCCAGGGGTGGCATAATACATGCTGCAGCCCCTGGTAGGCCCTGGGTACACCTATGCCCTGGGTACCTAAGGTACACTGTACAGGGACTGATAAGGTGACTCAGTATCCAATTAGATATGTACCTAGGGTACATGGAATCCATTTTACAGAGAGAGCAGTAGGCCTGGGGTCCGAATAGCAGGGCCCCAGGTCAACTAAGTCAGAAAACCAGCAAAACACCAGGTAAAAAGTTGGGGGCAACCATAGTCAGGGATCTACCTTCCTACATAATGGAAGTAAGCATCCTCCAAATCTAGGGTTGCCATGTAGTCCCCTGGATTGAGAAGGCGTAGGATGTCCTGAAGAGTGACCATCCTGAAGGACAACTTGATGAGATAAGTGTTGAGCTGCCGTAGATCTAAAATCGGACGCCACTTCTCCTTTGTTTTCCGAACCAGGAAGAACCTGGAATAGAACCCTTTCCCCTTTTGGGAGAGAGGTACAGGCTCTATTGCCCCCTTGGTGAAGAGTTGGTGGCTCTCGAGACGAAGGAGCCTTAGATGTTTGGGTGTAATGGCGTCTGGAGCTCTCGTTGGAGGAAGATCTTGGAACTCCAAAGTGTGTCCTTCCTTGATGATGTTCAGGACCCACTGGTCTGTTGTTATGACCTTCCAGCTGTTGAGGCAATGGGCAATCCTGCCCCCCACTGGTGTTAACGAGGGTACAGGAACAGTAGAAAGAGCCACCTGGCCGCTATTGTCTCTTGGTATTATCTCTCCTCTGCTGCCCCTGACGTCCTCTCGGCGGCTGACGAGAGAAAGACCCCCTCTGTGAATATTGGGGTTTGTATGACTGGCAAGGTTAGGAGTTGGAAGAGTAGCGGTGCTGATTCCCACCTCTGTAAGAGGAGAAACCTCTTCCTCTCGCCCCCGTAAAGGGCACTTTGCGATATTGTAAGGTTCCAAAGGACTTGGCCGTATCCGTATCTTTCTTTATGCCTTGTAGGGCGTCATCCACGTGTTTACAAAATAACATCTCTCCATCATAGGGTAGATCCAGAATTTTGTTCTGTACTTCCTGTCGAAACCACGTGGCTCGCAACCAGCCCTGGCATCTTAAAACTGCCGAGCCGGCTAGCGCTCGGAAAGCCGTAGTTGCTATATCCATAGCGCAGTCGATTACCTCAGAAGAGGCACGCTCTCCTTCCATCAAGATCTTTTTGACCTCGTCCTTAGATTCATCCTGAAGTTCTTCCACAAACGGGGAGAGGTCACACCACATCTGGCGATCATATCTCCCCAGAATCGCCAAAGAATTAGCCGCCCTAACGAGGAGACTGGCCATTGCGGAGAATCTTTTTCCAACATTGTCCAGACGCCTCCCCTCTATCAGGTGGCGTCGTTAGCGGTGTGGACGGATTCTTAGATTTACTCTGTGCGGCCTGGGAGATAACTGTAGGAGAGTGGGGTCTGCAATCCTATGGTCACCCCAGATTTGTGCTTTTTGCTTCACTGGTTTACGACTTTCCCTGGCTGTGGGCCTGCTAATCAGACCCACAGTCTAGCTGTTCTCTCTCTAAATTGACAAGCATGTACCTTAGGTGCATTTACCAATTGGTACTGGGCCACCTTATCAGTCCCTGTACAGTATACCTTAGGTATCCAGGGCATAGGTGTTCCCAGGGCCTACCAGGGGCTGCAGCATGTATTATGCCACCCCTGGCTGGCCACCCAAATCTGACACAACTGGCTGCACGACAGCTGGGGCAAGGTGGTGTAATCACCCTTTGCTTTAGATATAGTATTCCTATATCAGACCCACAGCCTAGCTGTTCTCTCTCTAAATTGACAACCATGTACTTTAGGTGCATTTACCAATTGGTACTGGGCCACCTTATCAGTCCCTGTACCCAGGGCATAGGTGTACCCAGGGCCTACCAGGGGCTGAAGCATGTATTATGCCACCCCTGGCTGGCCATCTAAATCTGACACAACTGGCTGCACGACAGCTGGGGCAAGGTGGTGTAATCACCCTTTGCTGTAGATATAGTATACCTATATCTAACCCTAAAATGGACACATATATTCCTATCAGTCACTCCTATGGAAGGCCTTATCAATCCTGAAGGCAGAGTGCTTGGAATTATGTGAGATGGTGCTCTGGCATGAGCTGAGCCCGTTTGCAGCTTGCGGGACGAAGTCCTAATAGCTGTTCCATTATAACGCTATACCATATAGTCTTAAGTGCATTATCAACCTCGCGGTTAAATGCTAACTCTGGTATAACATTATCAAAACATGTCGAGTAAGGTGTCATACGATTTGGAATACTACCCCCTCGCCAATTCTGGCGACGGGGGTAGCATTCCACCCTTCTAGAGGGACACGACATGTATGTAACTGTTGTGAGAAGTTGGCCTGATATATGATGCTCACTAGTTCTAGTGATCACCTTGTATCAGTCCAAACAACCCTTATGGTGATTGGTTGTAAGTCAACCTTATAGACCAGCTATCCTAATGGTAGCATGGACAAAGCAGTCTTAGGCTAAACTCTTTTGGCATGTGAAGCCAGCTGTTTTACCACAATATAACCCCTTGAATACCAGATGAAAGGACACCACACAGGTTGTTATGAAAATAAACAATATATTTATTAATAACAAACACCTCTGAACTCTTTATGAGGTCAGAGGGCTAAGCACATGACAATCTCTTACGAAAAATACTACAAGTCGCACAAAATTACAAGGGTGCCCTAGGGGCACGACAAACCATATACTAAGTAAGTGGAATGTGAGAGTCGATAGAAGAAATGGAGCTGTCCAGAGGCTGTAGGATCGATAGGACCACGCTACACTAACTTCAGGTAAGTAATAGGAGGCCCACGGAACGCGTGTGCAGAGTGTGAACTCACACGCGAGATGCGTAACAACGTCTATGGACAGTACAGTTCAAGTAAAAGGTGAGTACGGACAATCCTGACTAGATAGGACAACAACGACTGTGGAACTGGACACTAGGACAGTTAAACTACCCTTGAGCACCGAAATGCTCTTGTTACCTCACCCACGGACTGCGGGTGCACAGGTGTCAAAGTGCGTAGGGTTCTCGCGTTGAAGTCTATGGAGCCTGAAAGAAAAGATGCTGCAGGCGACCAGGAGGAAGATGTCCGGTGCAATCCAAGGGTGGACGTGGCTGCAGGCACCAGTGTAATTTTGTGCAACTTGTAGTATTTTTCTTAAGAGATTGTCATGTGCTTAGCCCTCTGATCTCATAAAGAGTTCAGAGGTGTTGTTATTAATAAATATACTGTTTATTTTCATAACAACCTGTGTGGTGTCCTTTCATCTGGTATTCAAGGGGTTATATTGTGGTAAAACAGCTGGCTTCACATGCCAAAAGAGTTTAGCCTAAGACTGCTTTGTCCATGCTACCATTAGGATAGCTGGTCTATAAGGTTGACTTACAACCAATCACCATAAGGGTTGTTTGGACTGATACAAGGTGTTGGTTGGACTGATACAAGGTGATCACTAGAATTAGTGAGCATCATATATCAGGCCAACTTCTCACAGTTACCGAGTCCGGTTTCGGTTGACCTAGAAGAGATGCCGGGCTGCCCTCGGGCGCCTTATATTTTTTCTCCAGTCTGGTAAGTACTGGGAGGACCATGGCTGGATTTTGCATAGCTTTTAAGCCTTATGACCAAACATGTTCAATGATGGGGATTGAACGAACTGATTTCCGGAATGGTTCTTTGAAGTCATACAAAAAACATTCAGATTGTACTGAGATAACCGGAAGACCAAATCTCTTGGATGCTCGTTCCATTAAGTTGTGAAAACCTCCGATATTTGCTGGAGGAGAGATTGCGGTATCGGGTCCTGTGACGTCCGGATCTTGAAGGCTATCCTGGTTCCAGGCCACATTCTGATCTTGGTCAGGGTCCTCTTGCTGATCCACATCTGATGAGGCAGTATCATCATCAGTATCATCCCGAACTGCAACCACCTCTTGTGGACGTTCCACGGGCGCTGGATCTTGTCCTCTTGAAGGCAAAGAGGTGTCTGCCATTGATTGAGATAACCGAGGTGGAGGTGAAGGAGGACGTACTTGTTGAACCTCCTGTTGGGCAGGAAAGCACCTCCGATAGTCCTGCAACATTAATTGTAGATCCGAGATGAGAGAGGATGGCATCGCTACCATGTCCTGCTGGGACTGACGTGGAGGTTTCTGTGAATGAACCTGCATGCGAGGCCTCTCCTGTTGGTCATAATAGTCTTGTGAAGAATAGTGTTGTTGCTCCATTTCACCTTCTTCAGAACTGACCTCCTGTAATTTGACGTGTAAGTCAGATGGGCTATAAGCCGGCCCATAAGCACTATCAGTCTCGTCTTCTGAGTCCTCATCAAGCAATAAGGTAGGAGGCAACTGCAAGACTCTCCGTGGAGATGTCATCTCTGGTGTTATTTGTCTCTTTCTATGTGAAATTGCAGGTTTTCCAGTCGGATGAGCTTTAAAGACTATTTCGTCGACGGAAGCGCTGACGAAGAAGCTGTGCTCGTCGTCGAAGGCAGTGTCGACGGGGAGATGGTCATCGTCGAGGATGGTTGGATCGTCGACGGAATCATGGACGAACTCGTAGTCAGGATCATGGTCACCGGAGTCGTCGACGTGGAAAAAGTCAGTTTCGTCGACGAGGAACAGGCATCAGGCGTCTTAAACGTCGTCGACGGTGTAGATGCCGTCGTCGAAGCCATCGTCGAAGAGCCCGTCGACGAGGCCAATTTTAAAGAAAAGTCTTTCTTGACAGGAATCGTCGACGTACCTGTGGTTTTCACCGTCGACGAACGCTGTTTTCTGTCAGAAACAATCTCCTGAGGTGTAGTGGAAGGCTTTTTCACCCCTCCTTCCTTCTCAGAGGGTGGTGAAGTCACAGGGACGATCTTTTTAGCCGTTTTTGAAGGTTGCGACTCCCCAGGCTGTCCCTGCCTCTCCTTTTCACCGCGGTGAGGAGATTTTAGGGAATAAGACCTATCAGAGGTCCCGGGCAAGGCCTTGACATGGGGCTCATCAGAAGTAGTAGGGGGAGACCTACCCCTTTTCTTTGATTTCCTGGATGACACCACCGAAGAGTAGCCCTCACTGTCAGAAGACAGAACTTCTTTGCGGTCCTTCATCTTTTGTAGCCAAGTCAGCAGGCGTCCTTCTCTGTCCCGCAAGGTCTTGGTGGAAAAGGTTCTGCAAATCTTGCAGTCCGTGGCCTTATGATCCGGATATAAGCAGTATATGCAGTCTTCATGTTTGTCTTCAACAAACAACCTCTTTTTAGAGCAAGTAGCACAGGCTCTAAAAAGTGCTTTCTTCTCCTTGTCAGACATGACGAAAAAACAGGCAAAAGTTGTTGAAATATTCTCAGAAGTGTAGAAAATTGAGCAGAGCTCAATGGAGACTCCCTTGTACAACGTGCGGTAGAAAATCTGAGGCTCTGAGGCTCTCTCAGGAAGGTTCTATGGGGTGAGGCTACTCTGATTGGCTACTGCAAGAATTTGGTCTCTTTTACAAAAAGAGGTGGATAAGCTACAAAATGAGATGAGGCCTAGGCCTATTTTTTTCACTTTGTGCTTACTACTATGGTATTATTTTTATTTACCGAGGCTCCCATTCCGACGACGGGGAATGATACAAAGCATGGGAATCTATGAAAGTTCCAATACTGGGGCAAAATATCTTTAGCACTTACTTTGGATCCGTGTCCGTCACTGGTGTCCTGCATTTTTGGACCATTCTTTATAACTAGAGCACATGAAAAAACTAACGAAAAATGCAGATTGGCTGAGTGCAAAATGCTAGGGTAACTTCTCTCACTTGAGGATTCACCTCTTGGAAGACATGGCTCCTCCCCACACTGAACAAACGTGATGAATGTACGAGTCACTTACCTTCGGTAACGATGTATCTGATAGAGAGGATTCTAGCCTCAGATTCCTTCACATAGAATTATCCCCAGGGGTGAGACTGGATCCGGAAACTTTTTGCCACAGCATCCCTGCGCGCCGGGGGAAGGGTGGCATCACACGACTCCGCCCAGGCGTCGTCGGAGTACGCATCACCCGTGGAGAGCCCACGCCTCCGGCAGACAAACTGCGACACTACCCACCGGGGAGCGACGCCTGCCGAGGCTGATCGAGGGGATGAAGCCGAACTTGAGAGACGCGCCGAGAGTAGTTTCATCCGGCGCTCCCAGCGCGACTTCGGCTTCAACTGTTGGCACGCCTCACAATCAGTGGTGCTGTGATCTTCCCCTAAACACCATATGTAGGAAGGTGGATATCTGACTATGGTTACCCCCCAACTTTTTGCCTAGTGTTTTGCTGTTTTTTTACTTAGTTGGCCTGGGATCCTGCTATTCAGGACCCCAGGCTTCCTGCTCTCTCTGTTAAAATGGACTCCATGTACCCTAGGTACATATCTAATTGGATACTGAGTCACCTTATCAGTCCCTGTACAGTGTACCTTAGGTACCCAGGGCATAGGTGTACCCAGGGCCTACCAGGGGCTGCAGCATGTATTATGCCACCCCTGGCAGGCCATCCAAAACTGACACAACTGGCTGCTAAGACAGCTGGGGAAAGGTGGTGTAATCACCCTTTGCTGTAGATATAGTATACCTATATCTAACCCTAAAATGGACACATATACTCCTATCAGTCACTCCTATGGCAGGCCTTATCGATCCTGAAGGCAGAGTGCTTGGAATTATGTGAGATGGTGCTCTGGCATGAGCTGAGCCGTCTGCAGCTTGCGGAACAAAGTCCTAATAGCTGTTCGATGATAACCCTATACCATATACTCTTAAGTGCATTTTCAACCTCGCGGTTGAATGCTAACTCTGGTATAACATTATCAAAACATGTCGAGTAAGGTGTCATACGAATTGGAATACTACCCCCTCGCCAATTCTGGCGACGGGGGTAGCATTCCACCCTTCTAGAGGGACACAACATGTATGTAACTGTGAACCCCGGTTAAAGTTAACTCGAGCCGTGGCATCACAAAATGTATGCTGCCACCACAGACACAAGTCTGACCTCCTGCTGCTGGGAGTCCTTCCAGCGAGGGAGGCTGGGACAAAGGGTTTCCTGCCTTGGGAGGTGCTAGCACCACCCCAGACAGGATTTTGTGTATTGGGTAGGACAGGCCTGAAAGGAATGAGACATGCCTGGGGCACACAAGGTGCCCTGTGCATACACCGGTTCAAACCAGTTGCTGGGGCATCCCTGCCCCAGCTCTGGCGCGAAACCGGACAAAGGATAGGGGGTGTAACCACCCCCCTTCCTGGTCGCACCCATGGGAGGGACCTAGTCACTAGTGCAGCCCCCTTTAGGAGAATAAAGGTAGGAGCTGGTCCCATTCCAGATTAGATTATCCTGAACAACTTTACAAGAAGAAACTCTGGACTTCGACGTTCTGCTCCACAGAAGACTGAAGAATCTCCCTTGTGGGCAAGGAGTGTCCACCCTGCAACTGCAGGCACCATCAAGCGTCCAGCGGCTTCACTGTCGTCTTCCCTCGAGGATCCAGACTTCAGAGCCCGACGAGACCCGGATTCCCAGACCTCTCCGACCTCAACTCACATCTGCAGCACAGCTGAGATCCATGGGTGCGACGAGACACGTGGGACAGGCCATCTTGGAGAAACTGCACTCAGCTTCCAGCACGACTCCCGAGGTAAACTCGACCAAGTGCTTTGGGGATTGAGACGCCCCAGCCCCGAGCAGCCCCTGCACAGAAGATCAGCCCTCCAGCTTCCACGAGATCTGCGTAGGGCCCTTCTGCTTGTTTGCTGCTCGACGAATTGTCTGGTTACTTGCCGGCTGGCTAGTGACCTCCTAGACGACGAACTTAGACAACTACACTGCTGGTCTGGTTGCTACAGACTGGCCCTTGCTCCCTTCCAAAAGAGGAGCACCCCGGACTCTCCTAGTCCGCACCAGACGCCTAGAGCGGTAACTGCAAACACAACAATGATGGACACAGGGTCAGTGCTGATTTGCATATCGCCATTGTCTAACCCAGGGTGGTGTGGAGTGGAAAAACGATGGATTTGGGCCCAGATCTTTTGACTGGGGTGAATGTGTGACATTGATCCACATTCTGTCCATCACTGTTGTGTTTGCAATTACCGCTCTAAGTGTACTGGGGATGCTCAGACGTGAGTCCCAGGCACTCCACACCACTGGAGTCAAGCTAGCCGGGCTGATGAGAGGTGTTACCTCAAAACCGGGCCGGTCCTCGGATGCTTGTTTCCGTTCTGGGAAGGACATGGCTTTTGTAGTTCGGACTGGACTGTTCCCATGGGGCACAGGGTCAGCGCTGATTTGCATATCGCCATTGTCTAACCCAGGGTGGTGTGGAGTGGAAAAACGATGGATTTGGGCCCAGATCTTTTGACTGGGGTGAATGTGTGACATTGATCCACATTCTGTCCATCACTGTTGTGTTTGCAATTACCGCTCTAAGTGTACTGGGGATGCTCAGACGTGAGTCCCAGGCACTCCACACCACTGGAGTCAAGCTAGCCGGGCTGATGAGAGGTGTTACCTCGAAACCGGGCCGGTCCTCGGATGCTTGTTTCCGTTCTGGGAAGGACATGGCTTTTGTAGTTCGGACTGGACTGTTCCCATGGGGCACAGGGTCAGCGCTGATTTGCATATCGCAATTGTCTAACCCAGGGTGGTGTGGAGTGGAAAAACGATGGATTTGGGCCCAGATCTTTTGACTGGGGTGAATGTGTGACATTGATCCACATTCTGTCCATCACTGTTGTGTTTGCAATTACCGCTCTAAGTGTACTGGGGATGCTCAGACGTGAGTCCCAGGCACTCCACACCACTGGAGTCAAGCTAGCCGGGCTGATGAGAGGTGTTACCTCGAAACCGGGCCGGTCCTCTGATGCTTGTTTCCGTTCTGGGAAGGACATGGCTTTTGTAGTTCGGACTGGACTGTTCCCATGGGGCACAGGGTCAGCGCTGATTTGCATATCGCCATTGTCTAACCCAGGGTGGTGTGGAGTGGAACAACGATGGATTTGGGCCCAGATCTTTTGACTGGGGTGAATGTGTGACATTGATCCACATTCTGTCCATCACTGTTGTGTTTGCAATTACCGCTCTCAAATGTTTTACAGCATTAGGTCAACAGTAGCAATCCTCAGATCAGAATTTCAGGAGAATCATTTACAATGTAAATTAGTTAATTTTATGCTGCTTTCTAACAAAGATATCTGAAAAAACATGCATGGATTGGGTAGCCCTTGGCTTAAATATAAAGACCCATGCAAGTATGTCATCTAAATGTTGACCTCAGGTATTCTTCTAAGTCTTTGAATAAAGTTTAATGAAAATATATACAAAGAAGACCGTTACAATGATGAACAAAACTAGTTACACTAACACTGTAAAAATATTCAATGTACAAAATGTAAAACACTTAAATATGTCATGAATACGTGCTTTACTGATTACCGTTTCAGTTGATTTTCAGAGGACAACCAATGCACAAACATCTTGTTGGCAGATTCCACATGACTAACACGTACTGGTAACTCTTCTCTGATTTGAAGAGACGCCAAGTCCTTATCATCTTCAAGGATTGTGCTTCCAAATGGTGAATCACAGAACATAGTTTCTAGTGCCGGATCCCATATTTCATCAACATTTTTGGATGAATCACTTAAGATACAATGACATAAAACAATCTATATTATGTAATACTAAGACTGCATTACAAACCTACCTACTGGCAGTTATATGACAATTAAAATTTGAGCATTCGTTACTGTAATCTTTATTGAACATATTCTATATATCAACTAAAACATTTACGGAATATTAAACTTCATAACATACCCTCAAAACCACCCCCTGCTATTTTCCTTAGCTTCTGAATATCCATGTTATTTTCAATAAAACAATATCAAAATAATACACAGCTCGATGTTTAAAATGCTTCGACCCAAATCTAAGATGAAGATGGAAGGCCTTCACATTGTAAAAGAACCTTAAGATTTAAACGACTAATAGTCATAAACCACTGCATCTCAGCTCAATTGGAGCTGCAAACTTGGAATAACATGGATATTTCAAACATGTAAACCCCATTGATTAGCATTTACCAATGATATAAGTGCAACCTGAAAATGTACAAGAAAAATTACCACAACTCAAACAAAACCTTTCATTCCGCAGTTTGAAATATGGACATAAATTGCCTGAACAGTTACTCTTGCTCTTTGAAGGTTTGTCATTATTTTGAGTACATATTCTTTTTGCTATATGTATTTAATGGAATTTTAAATAAAAAAATAAAAAAGAATAAGTGTATAGAGTAATAAGATCAATCATTAATGGATTGGGTGTTACAACTAAGACATAATTATGTCAGAATAAACTACACCAAATGAAGTCCTCATCGTCCATAACAGTATTTAAATAAATGGATATAATTTCCAACATCTTCTATCAGAGATCTAGGATTTCCCTAGTGAGTACAGTAAGAGGGTGAAATATGTGACTTTTTCAATAATGGCTTGAGAGGAAAAGAAAGGGTAAAGAACAAAGAGCAATGGCTAAATGGTATCCAACCAATAAAACTCCCAGCTGAACACCTCCCAATCAGTATATCAAAAAGGAAATCCTTCAAGGACTGGACAAATTGAGTCCTACATTATATAGCAACAATTTACTAACCCTCCAGAGACATTCAGCTTGTACAACAGGGGCATGGGTAATCATGTGTCACATGTTAAACCACTGTGTGTCTAATGAAGAAATTAACCTATTGCTTGGGTCTACTCTTTAGACTTATTTTAATATGATGATTATAAAGCACTATCAGAGACTAAAATCATAACTGATTAGTATTTAAAAAAAGAGAGTCAGATATAGCCCAATTTAATGAACACTCCTAGCCAGGAAATTCTTTAGTGACCCTAGATTGCAAGATTTGTTTTAATGGGATTCCTACAGCTCTTTAGGTACAGCTGCAGCTGCCAATATGGCAAAACATCTGTGGCACTCGTAACGTATATTTTGCATGATTTTAAAATTCTTGGTGGTGTCATCTAAGAATAAGTCCTCTACAAAAGAAGTCCATTTATCAGACCAGTAATCCCATTGAAGTGGGGAGTAGCCCATGCGTAGACTTGCATTATGTGAGATAGATGCAGAGCGGTGTAAAGGTATCTTAAGTCTCCTGTGAGCAGTCTTCCAGTAGTAACAGTGAAATAACTTTATTGTATAAATCACTGTTTACAATAAACCTTGGTACATAAGAAAATAGCAAAATATTTCCCCTATTAAAACATCCCCCTTTATAAAATTCATAGACAGTACTATTATAAAAAGACCAGATAGTTCTAGCAAGAGTTTGCATCATTAGGTTGATTACAACTATTGTCACAATCTAAATAGTTTAAAATAACCATAAGTTTAACCAAAAATATTATAAGATTTCTTATACGAGATTTGCTGTGAGCATTAAAATAAGAACATACAGCCTATTTTATTGTCCTCAAGTTAAATATCACATTTTCAGTACTTCTGAATCTCCAAAAGCTTCGGACACGGGCAGATTATATGACCTACTGACTCTTCCTTATAGCCTCATAGCCTACATCCTGATGTTTTGGAGCAGGTGACATGCCAAGGTCCATCAAATTGGGAGGCTGAAATTTATAAATGTATTTATTTATTTTAGAGTTTTATATAGCTCTAGGTAGACCCGGAGGGATCAGAGCACTTTACATAAGGAAACAGTGTGTTACCAGTTACAGAAATGTCACATTAATTACAGAAAAATTACAAATTCAATACAGGAGTTATTGGCAAGTCGAATCTCAGGATTCACAAAGAACAGGGGGAGCTGGCAGTCCATTTGAAGGAGATAGTAGTGGAGAAAAAAGTGTGACATATGTCCGAAGTCCGGCTGGGTAAGTGACGGCCAAAGCGGTGTGCCAGGGCCAAACTCCCCTATAGCTGTCGGTGCAACTCCACCAGGAATCGGCCATGCGTTCAGACTCCGCCGGAAGAGTATCAATTCAAGAAGAACAGGGAGAGCTGGGTGACCAATTGGAAGGAGGCAGCAACGGAGAAAAGGCGAGACATATGTCCGAGGTCCGGCTGGGTAGGTGATGGTCAAAGCGGTGCGCCAGAGCCAGTCTACCGTATAGCTGTCGGTGCAGCTCCACCGGGACTCGGCCATGCGGTTCGGGTTCCGCCGGAATTAGAGAGATGATCAGGAGGTGACCGAAAATCAAGAGTCAAGATACATGTGAGTGGTCCACAGCCTCAGCCACAAGACTTCCCCTAGAACTAGATGGGATCAGTGGCAGCCATTTTGGGGTCAGGCGCAGGGTGATGCTCATGCCCCTTGTTGTTGGAATCAAGCCAGTTAACAGGATTGGGTTTATGAGCAATCAGGAGCTTCCCTGGTGGTGAAGGAAGTAGATCATCAGTTGGAGTGGGTCGCCACTGTCCCTACAGCACAAGGGCGCCTTGTTGGAGTCAGGCGCGGCGGAGGATCATTAATTCTCTCGTGATGGAGATATCACTTTGCTTACAGGGAGAAGGACCCAAGTTGGAGTGGGCCATAGCTGTTACTGGTGAGGATATCAAGGCTCCCGCTTGCCGTTAGCCAGCCTCTCTGAGCACTCCTAAAGGAAGACTTCCAGTGGGGCCGGGTGATGTTCCTTGGACATCCCTGGGGTCTCAACCAGAGCGTCCTGAAGGGTCCACCGGTGGGGAGGGTGCTCTTACTCCCTGTGCATGCACTCCAGGACCTGTGGGGTCACACACAGACCCCCCACCGGTGGGGGCGGGGCTCTCACTCCTCAAGCATGTACTCCAGGGCCTGGGGGGGTGTCACAGAATCCAGGGCAGGATCCACACCAGAGGTCAGGCTCACCTGGACACAGGAGAGGCTGCCGTGGGGAGCTCCCTGGTTCTCAACCATTAACCTTACAAAATTCATTCTTACATGCCCTTTATAATTTGAAATTATATATGGTTGTTTCACAGTGGCATAGGAGTCTAAAACCAAGTCTGCATGTTTATATTCCCATGATGATAAAATGTCTTCCTCACAGCTACTGATCTGTAGAGGGTTCTTTGGTCAGCCCACTGAAAATATATAGTAGGAGTAATTTCTGTGCCTCCAATATATTTTTTAATGACAAAAGATTCAGACTCCCCTTTATGTCCGTGTTTGTGCTAAGGTCATCAAAGCTTAAGTGAGGCTACTTAGGCTGTGCAGCAATGCCAGACAAAATGTATAATTGCTGCCATTTGAAGTGCTTGTAGTGATGGAAATCCAATTCAAGATGCAGCAGGCTTTGCCGAGTTGCCTGCCGAAGAGTAAACAAAAATGGAATTGCTTGTATGTATAGGATATTTAAGTTCAATGTTGTTTTTTAATTAAAAACCTGCGTTCCAAATAGCAAAAGTGGTATTACCTTTACATTAATACTTTAAAATCCTGTTTCTTTGGTGTAAAGTGTATGCTCCATAACCAAAAATTCTCATAATTTCGTACCTTATCAATATGTGACTAGCCAATTTATCATATTTTTTGCTTATGAGGTTTTCCAAAAGACACTACTTTTGGTTTCACTTGATTAACTGAAAGAAAATTCTGTGTGTTGAATTCATGGAGTCTTAATAAGGGAATTTGGAGGCCTCTAGCTGTTAGAGAGAAGATTACCAGGTCATCTCAATAGGCTAGATGTGTTATTGTTTCCCTAATTTTGGTGGTATAAAGTCTGCATATTCCAGGTGAGTATGGAGATAAAAAATATAAAGGAAAAACAGAAGGAGAGATAAAATGCATCTTTATTATAGAGACCATCCAGGGTATGGATTTTTGGTGAAAGAAATTCTCATATGAGAATTTGATCTTCAACCATGTATCTTCATGAAAAGCCCTAATAAAGTGAAGAAAAGCTTAGTCCATTCCATTATTTAGCAGCTTAGACCACGAGAGAGGGCAGATGACCTTGTCAACTGATGTGCTGTAATCAATGTAAAAGACATGCAATAAACGCTGCCTGTCTATTTATTCTGAGCTAAAATTGTCAAGGGAATATTATCAATGGTAGAGCATCCAGGACGAAATCCTGACTGGTGGAAAGTAATTAAATTTTACTCAGTAGACCAAACGCACAAGTTACTTACCTTCGGTAACAATATATCTGTAAGAAACAGTAGTTAGTATTAGATTCCTCACCTTAGAATATCCCCAGGCGTCAGACTGGATCCGGAAACTTTTGAGTAGCACAACCCAAACTGACTCGGAGTTGGTACGATGGGGGTATAGCGCTACCAAGTGTAAAATTGTATTACTGGGCGGCTCAACTAGTGGTAATTAATCAGTGGCTCCATGCACCCCACGACGACCCAGCTTACAGACTGGATAGGGAGGTACTACCGGCTGACCGCCTGATGAGGGCTTTGTACACTACTAGGAGACGCATGGCGCTGACTGGCCCCAAGGCCCACACGATTCAGATATGGCACACGGCCCAAAAGGCCTTGGGATGGAAGGGAGTTCTCATGCAGGCTACTCCACTCTGGGAAGCACGAAGCCTAGGAACATTAGCAAACACCAAAGGGTTTAGACACTGGGACCATATAGGTATTTCAAACATTGGGGACTTATGGGTCCGAGGGGAAATCCTCTCCTTCGCGGCGCTTAAAGAAAAATACGGCATGGCAGACACTGAGTTGTATCGCTACTCTCAAATCAGGCATGCACTACAGTGTGCCATTGCTCCAGACACCGCCTTGGTGGAAGCTTCCCCGCTGGAAGATAGGCTCCTCACAGATTATTTAGACAAAAAAGCCATCTCACTAACGTAACTGAAACTAATTAACAACCTACCAGACCCCACAGTGGTGCTGCGAAGTAAGTGGGAGATTGAACTTGGGGACATAGACGATTCAGACTGGATGGAGGCACTTGCATCAGCGAGAGAGACCGCAATCCCTTCCCGTTTGAGACTGATACAGCCTAAAATCCTACATCGTGTCTACTACTCCCGCACAATGTTACACAAAATAGAGTGGGGGTCTGATCCGTTGTGCCTCAGGGGATGTGGTCAAGCCGGCCGTTACTACCACACGTTATGGGCTGGCCCCAACATACAATCATACTAGGAGTGCGTCCTGGAGCAACTCTCGGAAGTGAGTGGGGTTGAAGTGTTGGCGGATCCCCGCTGTTGTATCTTGAACATATGGCAACCGACAGATCTTAATGTGGCACAGAAAACATGGGTGACGTTGGGTATGGCCCCGGCAAAAAGGAACATAGCACGGAACTGGGGCTCTGGGGTGACACCATCACAATCACAGTGGGAAGAAGACATGGACATCACCATGATAGCCGAGAAGGCGGTTTACACGAATAGGGGCTGCCCAAAGAAGTGGACACGGGTGTGGGGTAAATGGAATGAAGCTAAGGGGAACTTATGTGAGCCGCCACGCACAGAACTCACGCCGGAGAGTAGCCCATGAAAGACGTGATCCTGCTGATGCCGATAGCTTGACTATGTTAACAAGATAGAGGGGCGGCGGGTGGTAGGCGGGGGGGGGAGGATCTGAGGGGTTTATACTGTAGTAATAATTAGGGGTGGGCGGAAAACTACGCGCGGACAGCGTAGTGGATGATGCCAGCCACACCTGCTCCCCGGGCCCGGTCCAAGCTTCCGTAACCCTAGCCAGGCCGGGCCCCGGTGGAGCCCCGTCCCCAGCGCCCGGACCCTCTGACGGCTTGCAGGACGGGGGGGGGGGGGGGCACCCCAGGCCCGGCAGGACGGACGGAGCTCAAGCCCCGGGCCCGGTCCCAGCTACCGAACCCTAGCCAGGCCG